>NC_133456.1:12778253-13984503 GCF_048565385.1 Saimiri boliviensis
ACCATCCTAGCCAACATGGTGAAACCCTGTCTCTACTGAAAATACAAAACTTGCTGGGCGCAGTGGCTCACGCCTGTAATCCTAGCACTTTAGGAGGCCGAGGTGGGTGGATCACCTGAGGTCAGGAGTTCAAGACCAGCCTGGCCATCATGGTGAAACCCCATCTTTAAAAACAAAACAAAACAAAACTTAGCCGGGCATGGTGGCACGCACCTGTAGTCCCAGCTACTCAGGAGGCTAAAGCAGGAGAATTTCATGAACCCAGGAGGTGGAAGCTGCAGTGAGCCAAGAATGCACCACTGCACTCCAGCCTGGAAACAGGGGGACTCCACCTTCAAAAAAAAAAAAGGCTTATAGATATAATTAGGTGAGTTTCCAAGGGAATGATCCAGGAGACAGGCTTTGTCAAAAAGGTGGCTTGGATTGTTTTTTGTTTTTTCTTTTTCAGATGAAGTCTCTGTTGCTCAGGCTGGAGTGCAGTGGCACAATCTTGGCTCACTCCAACCTCCACCTCCCAGGTTCAAGTGATTCTCCTGCCTAAGCCTCCCAAGTAGCTGGGATTACAGGCATGCACCACCACACCTAGCTAATTTTTGTATTTTTAGTAGAGATGGGGTTTCACCATGTTGGCCAGTCTGGTCTTGAATTTGTGACCTGAAGTGATCCGCCCACCTTGGCCTCCTAAAGTGCTGGGATTACGGGCGTGAGCCACGGGCGTGAGCCACTGCACCCGGCTGGACTGGGGTCTTTTTTTTTTTTTTTTTTTTTTGAGACGGAGTTTCGCTCTTGTTGCCCAGGCTGGAGTGCAATGGCGCGATCTCGGCTCACCGCAACCTCCGCCTCCTGGGTTCAGGCAATTCTCCTGCCTCAGCCTCCTGAGTAGCTGGGATTACAGGCACGAGCCACCATGCCCAGCTAATTTTTTGTATTTTTAGTAGAGACGGGGTTTCACCATGTTGACCAGGATGGTCTCGATCTCTCGACCTCATGATCCACCCGCCTCAGCCTCCCAAAGTGCTGGGATTACAGGCTTGAGCCACCGCGCCCGGCTTGGACTGGGGTCTTTAAAGGTGACTTCCCTTCCTATAAGCAAAGGTGGAGACAGAGTCTGGACATTCTAGGAAAGGAAGGCACAAACAGAACAGAATAGGTATGAGGTAATCTCAGAAACACCAAAGCACCCAGAAGGAATGGAGTGCAGGCTGAAAGTGTAGAGAGGAAAGTAAGGCTGGAGAGGGTGCAATGACAGGCAATTATTTATTCCTTGTCTATCAGGAAACTTTTCAAACCATAACAGATTTAAGGCAATACTAGAACAAATATTGTGGGCATACTGAACTATAAACACAGCAAAGGTATTTCTTAATGACACTGCACGCCACAGGAAGAGGCATGTGCAATTAGAAGCCTCATTCAAGTAGTAGACACTCACTTGTTTTGATGGATTAGGCTGAACTCGAGCCTCAACGAGCAGTTGAGCAGAATTGGACTTGTATCTACAAAACAAAAAGCAGGAATGAAGGAAATTAGAAGCTAAAGACATTTTTACCCCTGCACATTAATAGGACAGACTACCATGTTTTGTGGTCACAGTGAAGCATCTTTGCCTCTACTTTCTCACAGAACTAAGCTTCCTTTTATCTCAGTATAAAGACTTTTTTTACAAGACAGAAAATGTGAAATATAAAGGAATAATAAAAAGGAAAAATTAAATACATAAATCCTGATAAATTATGCTACATTAAAGAACCTCAGTTCATCATTCATCAGAAAACACCAAAGTCAAAAGCCAAGCCAAAAAGTGGAAGATAATTCAATATATAAACTTCTAGGCCAGGCATAGTGGCTCACGCCTGTAATCCCAACACTTTGGGAGGCTGAGGCAGGAGGAACACTTGAGGTCAGGAGTTCAAGATCAGCCTGGCCAACATGGTGAAACCCTGACTCTACTAAAAATACAAAAATTAGTCAGGCATGGAGGCATGCACCTGTAGTCCTAGCTACTTGGGAGGCTGAGGCAAGAGAATCGCTTGAACCTGGGAGGTGGAGGTTGCAGTGTCTCAAAAAAAAAAAAAAAAAAAAAATCATATGTATAAGGCTGGGCATGGTGCCTCATGCCTGTAATCCCAGCACTTTGAGAGGATGAGGTGGGCGGATCACTTGAGGTCAGGAAATTTAGAACAACCTGGCCAATATGGTGAAACAAAACCTCATCTGAATCCCAACTACTCAGGAGACTAAGTAAGGTAGGAGGATCGCTTGAACCTGGGAGGTGGAGGCTGAAGTGAGCAGGGATTGAACCACTGCACTCCAGCCTGAGACACAGAGCAAGACTCTGTCTCAAAAAAAAAAAAAAAAAAAATATATATATATATATATATATATACACACACACACACGTATATATGTACACACACACATACAAAATGAAAAGATTCTCAACCTCCTAAATATCAAAATGAAAAACAATCAGATGTCATTTACATCCACCAAACTACAAAACTTTAAGTCTTACAATATCAGGAACACCTATATACCACTACTGAGAGTGTAAAGTGGTAAATCACTCTGGAAAACAGCTTGGAATTATCTAGCAAAGCCAAAATTACACATATGCTATAGCCAGCAATTCCTTTTTTTTTTTTTTTTTTTTTTGAGACGGAGTTTCGCTCTTGTTACCCAGGCTGGAGTGCAATGGCGCGATCTCGGCTCACCACAAACTCCGCCTCCTGGGTTCAGGCAATTCTCCTGCCTCAGCCTCCTAAGTAGCTGGGATTACAGGCACGTGCCACCATGCCCAGCTAATTTTTTGTATTTTTAGTAGAGACGGGGTTTCACCATGTTGACCAGGATGGTCTCGATCTCTCGACCTCGTGATCCACCCGCCTCGGCCTCCCAAAGTGCTGGGATTACAAGCTTGAGCCACCGCGCCCGGCCCAGCAATTCCCTTTCTATATTTAACTCCAGAAAAATTATGTGACAGGAGTCACCTAGAATAATTTTCCATTTAAACAGAATTATCACATAGCAATAAAAGTGCCATACAAAGCCCAGGTCAACAAATTTCTGAGACACCAGGAATTGGAGGAGAAAAGAATTATGTCTCATCTATGTGATTTCTTTACCCTACCTAGTCAGAGTGCTTCCCTCCACTATCCTTATTGAGGGGCCTGTTTTATTCCTAATTCCCACACTAGTATTTTTTTTTTTTTGAGACGGAGTTTCGCTCTTGTTACCCAGGCTGGAGTGCAATGGCGCGATCTTGGCTCACCGCAACCTCCGCCTCCTGGGTTCAGGCAATTCTGCCTCAGCCTCCTGAGTAGCTGGGATCACAGGCACGCGCCACCATGTCCAGCTAATTTTTTGTATTTTTAGTAGAGACGGGGTTTCACCATGTTGACCAGGTTGGTCTCGATGTCTCGACCTTGTGATCCACCCGCCTTGGCCTCCCAAAGTGCTGGGATTACAGGCTTGAGCCACCACGCCCGGCCCCCACACTAGTATTTTAAGTATCTTTTGCCATCCAAATCTCCACTCCTGAGTTATACTGAAACAGTTAGGGTAGTGAGAGATATACCCTATTACCAGAGCCTATGTGTTTCCAGAGTTTTCAGCATTAGTACAATAGCAAGGCAGAAGTTCATCTGCAATTCCATCTAAATGTATTCCACTCTTGAGTACAGAGCATGAGTGCAGTTAGTGAATCAGGAACTAATTTGTTCTTTCCCGATTTTGCTGAGCTGCTCTGGCTGGTATGTCCTTCCCAGTTGTGTTCAGCCTGGAGAAGGAAAGGCATGATCTTCCTCTGTAGCTAAATTCTACTAAAAATACAAGAATTAGGCGTGGCGGCAAGTGCTGGTAATCCCAGCTACTCGAGAGGCTGAGGCAGGAGAGTTGCTTGAACCCTGGAGGTGGAGGTTGCAGTGAGCTGAGGTCGTGCCACTGAACTCCAGCCTGGGAGACAGAGTGAGACTTTGTCTCAAAACAAAAATTAAAAAAAAAAAATCAGGCCGGGCGCGGTGGCTCAAGCCTGTAATCCCAGCACTTTGGGAGGCCAAGGCGGGTGGATCACGAGGTCAAGAGATCGAGACTATCCTGGTCAACATGGTGAAACCCCGTCTCTACTAAAAATACTAAAAATTAGCTGGGCATGGTGGCGTGTGCCTGTAATCCCAGCTACTCAGGAGGCTGAGGCAGGAGAATTGCCTGAACCTAGGAGGCGGAGGTTGCGGTGAGCTGAGATCGCGCCATTGCACTCCAGCCTGGGCAGCAAGAGCGAAACTCCGTCTCAAAAAAAAAAAAAAAGCCGGGCGCGGTGGCTCAAGCCTGTAATCCCAGCACTTTGGGAGGCCGAGGCGGGTGGATCACGAGGTCGAGAGATCGAGACCATCCTGGTCAACATGGTGAAACCCCGTCTCTACTAAAAATACAAAAAAAAACTAGCTGGGCGTGGTGGCACATGCCTGTAATCCCAGCTACTTAGGAGACTGAGGCAGGAGAATTGCCTGAGCCCAGGAGGCAGAGGTTGCAGTGAGCCGAGATCGTGCCATTGCACTCCAGCCTGGGTAACAAGAGCGAAACTCCGTCTCAAAAAAAAAAAAAAAAAAAAAAATCATACCATACAAGAAAGAAAGACTCGGGCCGGGTGCGGTGGCTCAAGCCTGTAATCCCACCACTCTGGGAGGCCGAGGCAGGTGGATCGCAAGGTCAAGAGATCAAGACCATCCTGGTCAACATGGTGAAACCCCGTCTCTACTAAAAATACAAAAAAAAATTAGCTGGGCATGGTGGTGCATGTCTGTAATCCCAGCTACTCAGGAGGCTTAGGCAGGAGAATTGCTTGAACCCAGGAGGCGGAGGTTGCGGTGAGCTGAGATTGCGCCACTGCATTCCAGCCTGGGTAACAAGAGCGAAACTCCGTCTCAAAAAAAAAAAAAAAAAAAAAAAAAAATTAAAAAAAGAAAGAAAGACTCACTGCAGTGTGAAAAAGCAGGGATGGTTATCAAGTGCTTCTCACCAGAAGCAATTTTGCTCCCCAGGAGTTATTGGACAATGTTTAGAGACATTTTGATTGTCGAGGACTTAGAGGTGTGGCTTCTAGTAGGTAGACCCCAGGGATGCTGCCAAACATTCTACAATTCATAGATCAGGCCCCCACTATGAAAAGTTACTTAGCCTAAAATGTCAATAATACTGAGGATGAGAAATACTGTGCTAGACAGGACACAGGCCTCTGCGGGTGAGCATAGAAGAGCTCTACAGAGGATGGCCAAGGAGGAGCCCTTTTTCCTGACAACTCACATCTTGAGACTCTAAGGTCTGTATCTTAAGCTTTCTAATTCTGGAAGAGTTGGAATGAAAAACTCAAATACGCTGCTGGCAGAGGTGGTGGGTGGTAAAGCAGCCTACATTTTCTTTTTGAGACGGAGTCTTACTCTGTCTCTCAGGCTGGAGGCCAGTGGCACAATCTCGGCTCACTGCAACCTCTGCCTCCCAGGTTCAAGTGATTCTCCTGCCTCAGCCTCCCAAGTAGGTGGGACTATAGGAGTGCCATCACACCCAGTTAATTTTCATATTTTTAGTAGAGACAGGGTTTCACCATGTTGGCCAGGCTAATTTCAAACTCCTGACTGCAGGTGATCTGCCCGCATCAGCCTCACAAAGACCTGGGATTACAGGCGTGAGCCACCATATATGGCCAGTAGCCTACATTTTCTGAAGAAAATATGACATGTACTCTGATGCAATCCTCAAGTTGATGTATCCAAAAGAAGTAACAGATGTTGACATGTGTTACCTAGAAAGATACTGATTAGAAATTAACAATGGCAAAGAAAATCTGAATTAACTTCACTGTCCAACAACAGAGGTTTAGAAAAAGTATGGAATATCTGTGATAGAATATTGTGCTAGTTTTAAAACTGGGGTAGAAGAATATACTGAAGACATGGGGAAAAGTTCACAACATATTAAGAGAAAAGGATATAAAATAGAATCCAATGCTTTAAAAACATACTACGCACATTGGAATATAGTCCAAAAGGTAAATAATCATCATCATGGAGAGAGCAGCTATGGGCAATGTTATCTCTTCTCCCCCAAATACCTTACCTGTCCAATATCTCTGAAACTTGCCAGTGGAAATTAACTAATATAAGTTTAGCAACTGAATGAGATACCTAGAAAGAAAAAAGAAAAAAAAAATCAAATTATAACCACATTTTCTCTTAAAGTATTTCACATTTTGAGAACTGTATACATTAACGTCTATGCCAAGCCCAGGCTGGATTACCAAATTCCTCCTCTTGGTTCTCTGCTTTGTCTTTTAAGTTCATATTCTTTTTTTTTTTTTTCTTTTTCTTTGAGACAGAGTCTTGCTCTGTCGCCAGGCACCAGGCTGGAGTGCAGTGGCGTGATCTAGGCTCACCGCAACCTCCACCTCCTGGGTTCAAGCAATTCTCCTGCCTCAGCATCCCGAATAGCTAGGACTAAAGGCGCGTGCCACCACACCCAGCTAATTTTTGTATTTTTTTTAGTAGAGTCGGGGTTTCACCATGTTGGCCAGGATGGTCTCGATCTCTTGACCTAGTGTTCCACCCACCTCGGCCTTTCAAAGTGCTGGGATTACAGGCGTAAGCCACCATGCCCAGCCTAAATTCACATTCTTACAATCTTGGTGATTTCATGGATCTCTCGATTTTCTATCTTTGTTTTCATTAATGAACCTTTCAAGAAAATTAATTTCATTTGAAACTTAAAGATACCCATTCTACAGTAAGTAACAACCTAGCATCTATTAATAATATAAGCAAAAGAACTGCGGGTTCCTTCATGTAGGTCATATTATGTTCCCTCAAGCTGCTGTATGAGGTTGTACACAGGAAGTAGGTCTCTAGTTAGGCCTATTACTTATAGAAAATCCCCAGGCCTGGGTTTACATAAACACACAAAAACACCAGAAAAGGCCGGGCGCGGTGGCTCAAGCCTGTAATCCCAGCACTTTGGGAGGCTGAGGCGGGTGGATCACGAGGTCAAGAGATCGAGACCATCCTGGTCAACATGGTGAAACCCCGTCTCTACTAAAAATACTAAAAATTAGCTGGGCATGGTGGCGTGTGCCTGTAATCCCAGCTACTCAGGAGGCTGAGGCAGGAGAATTGCCTGAACCCAGGAGGCGGAGGTTGCGGTGAGCCGAGATCGCGCCATTGCACTCCAGCCTGGGCAACAAGAGCGAAACTCCGTCTCAAAAAAAAAAAAAAAAAAAAAAAACACCAGAAAACAACAAAACATAAAAACCCAAAACTCAGTTTAAAATCTCTGGATTCCCAGCGGCCAATGAGTCCTAATTGCAATGAAGGTTTCAAAACTTGTGGGCAGCCTTTCTGGCCCCTATATGCTCTTAGGGGACATTTAAAGCACATAGTTATAGCTACTAAAGAAACTCAAGATGGTGCCTTGAGCTAGCAATTCTACTTCTGTAATGTCCCCCTGAGGAAATGACAAAGGATATGTGTACCACAGGATTACTTACAACAGCAAAAAATTAGAAATAAATGTTCAACAAAAATGAGTTAGATAAATAATATATGACAAATCTATGCAATGGACTACTATGTGGTGATTTAAAAAGATTTAGAAGTCTATTGACGGCTGGGCACGGTGGCTCAAGCCTGTAATCCCAGCACTTTGGGAGGCCGAGGCGGGTGGATCACAAGGTCAAGAGATCAAGACCATCCTGGTCAACATGGTGAAACCCCTTCTCTAATAAAAATACTAAAAAAATTAGCTGGGCATGGTGGCGCATGCCTGTAATCCCAGCTACTCAGGAGGCTGAGGCAGGAGAATTGCCTGAACCCAGGAGGTGGAGGTTGCGGTGAGCCGAGATCGCGCCATTGCACTCCAGCCTGGGTAACAAGAGCGAAACTCCGTCTCGGGAAAACAAACAAACAAAAAAAGAAGTCTATTGACATTGACATAGAAAGACTTTTTTTTTTTTTTTTTTTGAGACAGTCTCTCTGTTGCCCAGGCTATAGTGCAGTGGCACAACCTCGGCTCACTTCATCTCCCAGGTTCAAGCAATTCTTCTGCCTCAGCCTCCCACATAGCTGGAATTACAGGCATGTGCCACTACACCCAGTTAATTTTTGTATTTTTAGTAGAGACAGGATTTCACATGTTGGCCAGGCTGGTCTTGAACTCCTGACCTCAAGGGATCTGCCTACCTCAGCCTCCCAAAGTACTGGGATTACAGAAAGCATGCTTTCTATTCTGACTTTTATGTCTCTTTATGCACGACCACCAAGTCCCAGCAAAGATACTAAGCCACTCAGGAAACTCAGAGGAATTCTGACCATGTCCAAAGCACTCGGCCACTTTTTTTTGGTTTTGTTTTAAATAAAGAGATGAGCTGTGCTATGCTGTCTAGGCTGGAATACAGTGGCTATTCAGAGGCGTGATCATAGCACCCTACAGCTTTGAACTCCTGGGCTCAAGTGATCCTTCTCGAGTAGCTGGCATTCCATGTGCACACCACTGCATCTGCCTTAGAAGTTCACATTTTAACGTTAGGTAAAGAAGCAAATAAGCATCTATGTGTTATAGTCATAACTGGGAAGTAAGCCAGTTACAAAACACCCTAAGTGTCAAGACTTGGGTGAGACCATAGAAGACTGGGATGTGTTTGGAGGCCTTAATTAGGCTTCCAAGAGAGAGCACTACACACCATGAGGGTACTGCTAAAGCAAGGAGAAACTAGTATTTAAGGTTAGGGTGCCAGGAAAACACAGAATATTGGTTTTCTGCTCACTGGACTGAGTACTTAAATAAGAGCTACCATAGACCTGTAAGGTAGTATGTACCTGGTCCACAGATAAGAACTGCAGGGGAGGGAAGACACACAGTGAACACCACATGATCCCTCTTTCTAGCGTTCAAATCACTCCTGAAAGGAGACAAGTACACACCTACTAAACAAGGGCACATCCCAGCACATGAGTAGCAGAGGCTATGGAATCAGTGAGTGCCTTCCTGTCCTACAGTCCAAGTACATCTGGAGAAAATCAAGGACTCAAGACAGCTTACTTCACTCAGGATGGGGGTCCCTATTTTCCTTCCATACAAAGTAAGCGGCCTCTGACCCGTGCATGTTGCCACAGTATTTTCCTGCAGAGGACTATGCAGACTTTAGGCCTAGGTTTCCCAAATTATGGCTGATATTTCTTCTGTGTCCTTAACAAAGCTATTCGTCCCCAACAGACCACTATTACAAAATTAAAAGAGAGACAAGACATCTGTTGAATATAGCCTTTGGATATAAATAGCTTTTTAAAAGAATTATTATTTTGAGATGGGGTTTCACTGTTGCCCAGGCAGAGTGCAGTGGCGTAATCTCAGCTTACTGCAAACTCTACTTCCTGGGATCGAGCGATACTCTTACCTCAGCCTCCTGAGTAGCTGGAACTACAGGTGCAAGCCACCATGTACAGCTAATTTTTTTACATTTTGTAGAGAAATGGTTTCTCCGTGTTTCCCTGTCCGGTCTTGAACTCCTAAGCTCAAGTGATCTGCCTGCCTCGATCTCCCAAAGTGCTGGGTGTGAGCCACTGAGCTCGGCCTTATCTTTTTTTTGAGATGGAGTCTCACTCTGTCACCCAGGCAGGAGTGCAGTGGCGCTATCTTGACTCACTGCAACCTCTGCCTCCCAGCTTCAAGCAATTCTCTGCTTCAGCCTCCTGAGTAGCTGGGATTACAGATACCTGCCACCATACCTGGCTAATTTTTGTATTTTTAGTAGAGACAGGGTTTCACCATCTTGGCTAGGCTAATCTTGAACTCTTGACCTCATGGTACACCCACCTCAGCCTTCCAAAGTGCTGGGATTATAGGCGTGAGCCCATAGATAGCCTGGCCTTATCTATTTTTTTAAACAGAGATGAGGTCACACTATGTTGCCCAGGTTGCAATGCAGGGCTGTTCACAGACACAATCCTACTACTGATCAGCATTGGAGTTTTTTGTTTTGTTTTTTAGAGACGGGGTCTTGTTTTGTTGCCCAGCTTGGAGTGCAGCAGAGTGCAGCTTACTGTATCCAAGAAATCCTGGGTTCAAACAATACTCCCACCTCAGCCTCCCAAGATGCTAAGACTACAAGCCCACACCACCACTCTCAGCTAAATTTTTTTTTTTTTATTGTTGTTGTTGCAGAGACAGGGTCTCTCAAACTCCTGGTCTCAAGTAATCCTCCTGCAGCAGAGTTTTGACCTGCTATTTCCAACCTAGGCCAGTTTACCTCACGAATAGTTTTAAAAAACATGAAGTGATAATGTTTTAGATGACCACCTCGCTGGCACCTTTTCCTTCTTCTCATACCCAGTAGGGCCCAATCAGCCTTATGCCATACTTTCTGTTCTGACTTCTCTATCTCATTATGCATAACCACCAAGTCCTAGCAAAGATACTAAGCCATCCAGGAAACTCAGAAGAATTCTGACCATGCCCAACAGCTGCCTCCTCTTTTCACTACAGATGGCTTGAGTGGGCTCTTTAAGCTGAGAACAGGGGTCAGGCTGACTCACAGATCCACAAAGCCCAGAAATGGACTGGACACAGGGTAGCCAATCAACCAATGCTGATTATTAAATGATATGTCTTTAACCTGTGGATTTAAAATAAAATTTTGCTGTTTCATTAGTAAGGTCAAGAAAGCTGGCCGGGCACGGTGGCTCATGCCTGTAATCCCAGCACTTTGGGAGGCCGAGGTGGGTGGATCACAAGGTCAACAGATCGAGACCATCCTGGTCAACATGGTGAAACCTCGTCTCTACTAAAAATACAAAAAATTAGCTGGGCATGGTAGTGTGTGCCTGTAATCCCAGCTACTCAGGAGGTTAAGGCAGGAGAATTGCCTGAACCCAGGAGACGGAGGTTGCAGTGAGCCGAGATCGTGCCATTGCACTCCAGCCTGGGTAACAAGAGCGAAACTCCGTCTCAAAAAAAAAAAAAAAGATAGTGGAGAGGTGTAAATCTGTTCTTTTAATGCCAACAATCAAGAGTACATCAATATATATAGGATAGGCCAGGCATGGTGGCTTGCACCTATAACCCCAGCACTTTGGGAGGCCGAGGCGGGCAGATCACTTGAGGTCAGGAGTTTGAGACCACCCAAGTTCTGGCCAACATGGTAAAATCCCGTCTCTAATAAAAATACAAAAAGTAGCCAAACATGGTGGCGGGTGCCTATAATACCAGCTACTCAGGAAATCAGGAGGCTGAGGCAAGAGAATCACTTGAACCAGGGAGGCAGAGGTTACACTGAGCCAAGATCATGCCACTGTACTCCAGCCTGGGCAATAGAGCAAGACTCCATCTCAAAAAAAAAAAAAATATATATATATATATATATACACACACACACACACACACACGCACACACATACATATATATGTACAAATACACCCTAAGTGTATACATATATATATATATATACACACACACACACACAGAGGACAGTTGGCCAACATCAGTGTCAGCTGTATGCATCTCCCAGCAGCCTTCTGTAAGAGACACTCCTGTGATCCCCACATCAAGACAGTGGTGACTGCCAGGCACAGTGGTTCATGCCTATGGTCCCAGCTACTGAGGAGACTGAGGTGGGAGAATCGCTTAGCCCAGGAGTTTGAGACCACAACCAGCGTGGCAACACAGCAAAACCCTGTCTTTTTTTCTTTTAATTTTTAAAATTTTCTGAGACAGAGTTCTGCTTTTGTTGCTCAGGCTGGAGTGCAATGGTGTGATCTCAGCTCACCGCAACCTCTGCCTCCTGGGTTCAAGCGATTCTCCCGCCTCAGCCTCCTGAATAGCTGGGATTACAGGCATGCACTACCACGCCTAGCTAATTTTTTGTATTTTTAGTAGAGAATGTTGTTCAGGCTGGTCTCGAACTCCTGAGCTTGTGATCCACCCGCCTCAGCCTCTCAAAGTGTTGGGATTACAGGCGTGAGCCACTGCACCTGGCCAACCCTGCCTCTTTAAAAAAAAAAAAAAAAAAAGCCGGGCGCGGTGGCTCAAGCCTGTAATCCCAGCACTCTGGGAGGCCGAGGCGGGTGGATCACAAGGTCGAGAGATCGAGACCAACCTGGTCAACATGGTGAAACCCCGTCTCTACTAAAAATACAAAAAATTAGCTGGGCATGGTGGCGCGTGCCTGTAATCCCAGCTACTCAGGAGGCTGAGGCAGGAGAATTGCCTGAGCCCAGGAGGCGGAGGTTGCGGTGAGCCGAGATCGCGCCATTGCACTCCAGCCTGGGTAACAAGAGCAAAAAACTCCGTCTCAAAAAAAAAAAAAAAAAAAAAAAAAAAGTAAGGGAGAGAATTATCCATTTAGGGTGGATAGTACATAGAAGATTGGAGGCTCCCTCAAAAATCTACTACAAATCTGATGAAATTCTGAGACCACTAAGGGAAAATGCAGTGTCACTGCACCTCATCTAGTAATGAACACCAGGAAGGATCTATAGGAAAGCCAGATTCCTCAGAACCCTCTGAGCAAAAGCAGCATAGGGATGGAGAAAAACAATGAGAAAACGATGCTCTAGAATATATTCTAAAAAGTAGCCACAGCAGGGACGCCACCTTTTCCCTGATTTGGGTCACAAGGGAGAACTAACTGAACCCCACCTCAACTCCCCAGCAGTTTTCCAGAGAGTAGTTATCTTGAGCCATCTTGGCCTCCTGGCAGGAAGGCCAAGACAAATCTTCTAAACAATATTAAGCCAGATTAATGGTAAAAATCTGAGTGCAAACAGCTGAGCTTTCTAAGGGACGAACTAATATTCACATCATTAGTCTTTAATGCTCAAAAGAGCCCAACAATCCATTTAGAACCTATCACAGTCAACACTTTCACAACTGACTCTTTCCACCCCTTGTCCCCCTGTTACTCTTTAGAATTTGTTCAATTGTGGAGAGAAAACCTTTCAGTAGAATCAAGAGGAGCTCTTGCTGGACTGTTTTAATCAAGGTGTTAACAACCTGTTGGTAGTTAGGATTAAGTATGATTATCAAGACAACTAATAAAGGCCAAATCTTTTCCAAAAAAAAAAATTGAACCAGGGTGGTAAACAACCAATGTAAGCCAAAAAAGACTGACTGGCCAGCTGCAGTGGCACATGACTGTAATCCCAGCACTTTGGGAGGCTGAGGCGGATGGATCACAAGGTCAGGAGTTCGAGACCATCCTGGCCAACATGGTGAAACCCTGTCTCTACTAAAAATACAAAAATTAGCTGGGCATGGTGGCACGCCTGTAGTTCCAGCTACTTGGGAGGCTGAGGCAGGAGAATTGCTTGAACCTGGGAGGTGAAGGCTGCAGTGAGCCAAGATCACACCACTGTACTCCAGCCTGGGCAACAGAGTGAGACTTTTTTTTTTTTTTTTTTTTAAAAAGAGGCTGGTCCAAGTGCAGTGGTGTTTACAACTAATTGATCACAACCAGTTACAGATTTCTTTGTTCCTTCTCCACTCCCACCACTGCTTCACTTGACTAGCCTTTAAAAAAAAAAAAAAAAGGGCCGGGCACGGTGGCTCAAGCCTGTAATCCCAGCACTTTGGGAGGCCGAGGCGGGTGGATCACGAGGTCGAGAGATCGAGATCATCCTGGTCAACATGGTGAAACCCCGTCTCTACTAAAAATACAAAACATTAGCTGGGCGTGGTGGCGCGTGCCTGTAATCCCAGCTACTCAGGAGGCTGAGGCAGAAGAATTGCCTGAACCCAGGAGGAGGAGGTTGCGGTGAGCCGAGATCGCGCCATTGCACTCCAGCCTGGGTGACAAGAGCGAAACTCCGTCTCAAAAAAAAAAAAAAAAAAAAAGAGCAGGGCGCGGTGGCTCAAGCCTGTAATCCCAGCACTTTGGGAGGCCAAGGCGGGTGGATCACGAGGTCGAGAGATCGAGACCATCCTGGTCAACATGGTGAAACCCCGTATCTACTAAAAATACAAAAAATTAGCTGGGCATGGTGGCATGTGCCTGTAATCCCAGCTACTCAGGAGGCTGAGGCAGGAGAATTGCCTGAACCCAGGAGACGGAGGTTGCAGTGAGCCGAGATCGTGCCATTGCACTCCAGCCTGGGTAACAAGAGCGAAAACTCCGTCTCAAAAAAAAAAAAAAAAAGAAGAAAAAGAAAAAAGAAAAAGAAAAAAAAAGACTAATGACTTGGAACACATGTGACCAATGTGGTGTTCAGAATAAACTTGTTCTATTAGATCAACATGTAATCAGAGGATTAAAGGTCATATTTATTTATGAATGCTTTTTCTTACGTTTTTTTTTGAGATGGAGTCTCATTCTGTCGCCCAGGCTAGAGTGCAGAGGCATGACCTTGGCTCACCACAACCTCTGCTTCTCGAGGTTCAAGTGATTCTCCTGCCTCAGCCTCCCGAGTAGCTGGGATTATAGGTACCCACCACCATATCCAGCTAATTTTGGTATTTTTAGTAGAGATGAGATTTTACCACATTGGCCGGTTGGTCTCAAAATCCTGACCTCAACTGATGGACTGGCCTGTCTTGGCCTCCCCAAGTGCTGGGATTATGAGTATGGGCTACCATGCCCGGCACTATGAATGCTTTTTCTATTTTTAGAAATATTAACTGAGGAATGCTGGCGCGGTGGCTCAAGCCTGTAATCCCAGCACTTTGGGAGGCCGAGGCGGGTGGATCACGAGGTCAAGAAATCAAGACCATCCTGGTCAACATGGTGAAACCCCGTCTCTACTAAAAATACAAAAAATTAGCTGGGCATGGTGGCGCGTGCCTGTAATCCCAGCTACTCAGGAGGCTGAGGCAGGAGAATTGCCTGAACCCAGGAGGCGGAGGTTGCAGTGAGCCGAGATCACACCATTGCACTCCAGCCTGGGTAACAAGAGCGAAAACTCCGTCTCAAAAAAAAAAAAAAAAAAAAGAAATATTAACTGAGGAAAAAAACTAGGAACTAGAAAGTTTCTTGTCCAAAAGGAGTCGCAAGATAATTATTTGCAGTAAGCTGGGTCTCTCATTATAGAGCTAAAAAAGGTTATCTATTGTTCCCTCTATTTCAGGGGCCAAAAAGGGTGCCATTAAACAGGCACCCCTCAACAAGCCAAAGAGAGTACCATTCAATGGGTCACTATTTTCAGCAAATCCATTCTCCAATTCATTTGCACTATTCCCGGTGGAAATCTCCCCACTGTTTAAATAGCAAACCCTAAGCTGGTGGAATCTCTTTGACAGTCACTTTGTACATTCACAAAACCATGAGTAAAGAATGGTTACAGGCTGGGTGTGGTGGTTCAAGCCTATAATCTCATCACTTTGGATGCCAACATGGGAGGATTGCTTGAGCCCAGGAGTTTGAGACCAGCCTGGGTAACATAGTAAGATCCCTTACCTGCAAAAAAAAAGAAAAATTTTTTTTTTAATTAGCTGGGTGTGGTGGCAGGTGTCTATAGTCCCAGCTACTTAGGAGGCTAAGGTAGGAGGATCGCTTGAGCCCAGGAGGTGGAGACTGCAGTGACCCATGATCACACCACCGCACTCCAGCCAGGGTGACACAGTGAGACTCTGTTTCAAGAAAATGAATAATCATGTTTAATAATTTAAATATAATACTTTTGAAAGCTTATGGGGTCTGCCAAAATCAGAAACAAAAATTAACTGCTTATTCCTGTTTTTGATTCAATTTGGCTCATAATTTGATAAGATGTTGATTTCAATTAATGAATTTCAATCTATTCAGAATTGCTGGTAGGGCATGGTGGCTTACACCTGTAATCCCAATACTTTGAGAGGCTGAGGCGGGCAGATCACCTGAGGTAAGGAGTTCGAGACCGGCCTGGCCAACATGGGAAACCCCATCTCTATTAAAAATAAAAAATACAAAAATTAGCCAGGCATAGCGGTGGGTATCTGTAATCCCCGCTACTTGGGAGGCTGAGACAGAAGAGTATCTTGAACCTGAGAAGCAGAAGTTGCAGTGTGCCAAGATTATACCACCGCACTCCAGCCTGGGCAACAAGAGTGAGACTCTGTCTCAAAAAAAAAAAAAAAAAAATTGCTGACAGTAGAAATACTATACCAGGCAACGTAAATTCCCTTGTTGCCAAATTCAAACATTTCTCATACCTTATCTTGCTGGTAGAATCTGACACTTTAATTCCCTCTGCCTTAACAATTCCCTCTGCCTTAACTACTCCCTCTTGATCTCTGTGATTCTTTTGGAGCACCTGTTCAGATACTCTGTGCTCTTCCTCTTGTATCCCCATCTTGCTAGTTGGTGGTGGGCGCGGGGGGGCACCACATTTCCACTCCTCCCAAGGTAGGACTGTTGGCCTTTTCTTCCATGTCTCACTCTTCATTAACCACTTTACACCCTCTCCCATTACCACCACTCCATTGTCCAATCTCTAGTTCTTCCTCTCCTCAGCACTTCCATCAGAAGGGCCTCACTCACATGGCAAGGCATCTTAATGTATATCCCTACTACTCCATAATCCTCAGGATGAGCTTCCTGACACCCTTATGCAACAGTAATAAAAACACAATTCTTGCAGATCCCTTACATCTTGGCAGGATCAGCTCCTACCTTGTTTAAAACCCATCACTACTCTCCAGTATTGACAGGACAAACTTTATATGCTTTAGTAGGAGACAGTCATCAGGACCCACCACCGAATCCCCCCACAGCAAGAGACTGAATGATTCCAGCACCACCATATGTTTCTCTTAACTGTCAACTGCCAATAATGCCCTTCTTTGTAGCATACATTTAGAAATTAAATAACATACTTCTATAGAACCTTTGTGTCAAAGCAGAAATCAATAGAGAAATTAGAAAATGTTTTTAACTGCATAATGAAATACTACATAATTAAATTTCTGAAATGCAGCTAATATAATGCCTACATGAAAATTTAAAAATGTAAATGTTTGTACTAAAAAGGGTCCAAAAATCAGTGACATAAGGGTCTAAACTAAGAAGCTAGAAAAATTTAGCAACTGCTGTGTACTACAATTTAAAAAAAGAAAGCTAGAAAAAGATGACTAAGTTAAAATGAAGTAAAAATAGTAGCAATTAGAGAAAAAAAAAAATCCAAAACAAGTAACAGCAAAAATTAACAAAGTCTAAAAATGGATCCCTTAAAAATATCAACAAAGTTGATAAAATATTAGAACAATTAGGAAAAAAGAGAAAACAATTACCTATAACAGAGGTAGAAGATGGACCACCCCCTATAAATCTTATAGATATTGAAAGGGAAACAAAAGAGAGGGTAAGAAAATGTTATGAACGATCTAATTCTAATAAAATTGACATCTGAAATGAAATTAACATGTTCTTTGAGGAATACTTACCAAGAATGACACAAAATGAAAAAGAAAAACGGAGCAGTTCTTTATCTAGTAAAGATATTGAATTGATGATCAAAATCCTTCCCACAAAATTCCAGGCCCAAGGATTTTACTAGTGAATTCTATCAACACTAATTTTACATAAACACTTTTAGAAACTAGAGAAGAAACATTTCTTCCAAACTCATTTTATGAGGTTAGCATAACCATGATAAAACATTTAAAAACCCCAATATTCCACAGACATAGATACAAAAATCCTTAATTCAAAAATTTCAGCAAATTAAATCTGGCAATATAGAAAAGCTCCTTAATGTAATTCACCAAATTAACAAAATAAAGGGGAAAAAACCCAAATGACCCTTTCAACAGATGCAGAAAACCCATTTGACAAAATTACACTCATTCAAAACAAAAATCCACAGTAAATTAGGAAGAAAAGAGAACTGCTTGAATCTAAGACAGAGCATCTATGAAAAATATCATACTCAATGATGAAAGATTCAATGCTAACAACAGGAAAATATCAAGGATGTATATTCTCACCATTTAATTTGACTGCTGTATTTTATTTTATTTTATTTTTTTTTGAGACAGAGTTTCGCTCTTGTTACCCAGGCTGGAGTGCAATGGCGCGATCTCAGCTCACCGCAACTTCCGCTTCCTGGGTTCAGGCAATTCTCCTGCCTCAAGCCTCCTGAGTAGCTGGGATTACAGGCACGCACCATCATGCCCAGCTAATTTTTTTTTGTATTTTTAGTAGAGACAGGGTTTCACCATGTTGACCAGGAGGGTCTCGATCTCTTGACCTCGTGATCCACCCGTCTCGGCCTCCCAAAGTGCTGGGATTACAGGCTTGAGCCACCGCGCCCGACCTGCTTTATTTTATTTTAGATGGAGTCTTGCTCTGTTGCTCAGGCTGGAGTGCAGTGGCACAATCTCGGCTCACTGCAACCTCTGCCTCCCAGGTTTAAGTGATTCTCCTGCCTCAGCCTCCCAAGTAGCTGCGAATACAGGTGCCCACGAATACAGCCAGCAAATTTTTGTATTTTTAGTAGAGATGGCGTTTCATCATGTTGGCCAGGCTAGTCTCAAACTCCTGACTTTGTGATCCGCCTGCCACAGCCTCCCAGTGTTGGGATTACAGCTGTGAGCCACCACAGCTGGCCTTTATTTTTGAGATGGAGTTTTACTCTTATTCCCCAGACTGGAGTACAATGGCACAATCTCGGCTCACTGCAACCTCCAACTCCCAGGTTAAGCGATTCTCCTGCCTCAGCATCCCAAATAGCTGAGATTACAGGTGCCCACCACCATACCAGGCTAATTTTTCTATTTTTAATAGAGACAGGGTTTCACCATGTTGGTCAGGCTGGTCTCGAACTCCTGACCTTAGACAATCCACTCACTTCGGCCTCCCAAAGTGCTGGGATTACAGGTGTGAGCCACTGAACCCAGCCTCATTTGATATTATATACTGGAGACCCCAGCCAGTGCAGTAAGGCAATGAAAAAAGGAATCTACAAAAATACCACTAGAGTCAGGCGTGATGGCTCACGCGTGTAATCGCAGCACTTTGGGAGGCTGAGGCGGGTGGATCATGAGGTCAAGAGATCGAGACCAGGCCGGGCGCGGTGGCTCAAGCCTGTAATCCCAGCACTTTGGGAGGCCGAGGCGGGTGGATCACGAGGTCAAGATATCGAGACCATCCTAGTCAACATAGTGAAACCCCGTCTCTACTAAAAATACAAAAAATTAGCTGGGCATGGTGGCGTGTGCCTGTAATCCCAGCTACTCAGGAGGCTGAGGCAGGAGAATTGCCTGAATCCAGGAGGTGGAGGTTGCAGTGAGCCGAGATCGCGCCATTGCACTCCAGCCTGGGCAACAAGAGCGAAACTCCGTCTCAAAAAAAAAAAAAAAAAAAAAAAAAAAAGCCGGGCGCGGTGGCTCAAGCCTGTAATCCCAGCACTTTGGGAGGCCGAGGTGGGTGGATGGGAGGCCAAGGTGGGTGGATCACGAGGTCGAGAGATCAAGACCATCCTGGTCAACACCATCCTGGTCAACACGGTGAAACCCCGTCTCTACTAAAAATACAAAAAACTAGCTGGGCGTGGTGGCGCGTGCCTGTAATCCCAGCTACTTAGGAGGCTGAGGCAGGAGAATTGCCTGAGCCCAGGAGGCGAAGGTTGCGGTGAGCCGAGATCGCGCCATTGCACTCCAGCCTGGGTAACAAGAGCAAAACTCCATCTCAAAAAAAAAAAAAAAAAATTACTACTAGAACTAATAAATGTGGTTGGGCATAGTTGCTCAAGCCTATAATTCCAGCACTCTGGGATGCTGTGGTGGGCAGATCACTTGAGCTTAGGAGTTTAAGACCAGCCAGGGCAACATACTGAAACCCCATCTCTAAAAAATATACAAAAATTTGGCCAGGCACAGTGCCTCATGCCTATAATCCCAGCACTTTGGGAGGCTGAGGCAGGCAGATCACATGAGGTCAGGAGTTCGAGACCAGCCTGGCCGACATGGTGAAACCTGGTCTCTACTGAAATATAGAAATCAGTCGGGCATGGTGGCAGGCACTTGTAATCCCAGCTACTCAGGAGGCTGAGGCAGGAGAATCCCTTGAACCCAGGGGTCAGAAGTTGCACAGATCTTGCCACTGCACTCCAGGCTGGGTGACAGAGAGAGACTCTATCTCAAAAAAGGAAAAAAAAAATTAGCCAGGTGTGGTGGCCTGTGACTGTAGTCCCAGTTGCTTGGGAGGCTGAGGCAGAATTGCTTGAGCCAGGGAGGTCTAGGTTGCAGTCGGCTGTAACCACACCACTGTACTCCAGCCTGTGGACAGAGTGAGACCCTGTCGAAAAACAACAAAAACTAACTAAAAAACTAATAGGCCAGGCACAGTGGTTCACTCTTGTAATCCCAACAATTTGAGAGGCCAAGGTGGGTGGATTACCTGATTTCAGGAGTTTGAGACCAGCCTAATGAACGTGGTAAAACCCCATCTCTACTAAAAATACAGAATTAGCCAGGCGTGGTGGCGCATGCCTATAATCCCAGCTATTTGGGAGGCTGAGGAAGGAGAACTGCTTGAATCCGGGAGGCAGAGGATACAGTGAGCCAAGACTGTGTCATTGTACTGCAGTCTGGGCAACAGGAGCAAAATGCCATCTAAGAAAAAAAAAAAAAAAAAAGCAAAATGGCCGGGTGTGGTGGTTCACACCAGTAGTCACAGCACTTTGGGAGGCCGACGTGGAGATAACAGGGTCAGGAGTTCAAGACCAGCCTGACCAAAAAAAATAAATAAATAAAAAGTTGGCCTGGTACAGTGGCTATGCTTGTAATCCCAGCAGTTTGGGAAGCCAAGGGCAAATCACTTGAGCCCAGGAGTTCATGACCAGCCAAGGCAACATGGCAAAACTCTGTCTCTACAAAAGTACAATTAGCTCGGTATAGTGACATGCACCTGTAGTCCCATCAATCTGGGAGGCTAAGGTAGAAGGATCACTTGAACCCAGGAGGTTGAGGTTGCAGTGAACCATGATAGCTCTACTACACTCCAGCCTGGGTGACAAAGCAAGACGCCATCTCAAAATAAAAATTTAAAAAAGAAGAAGAAAGATGATACAAAGTCATCTTTCTTTGTATACATACAAAAAACACACATAAAAACTAAATGTTAGAATTCAAAGAAAGGGCCAAAAAAAAGTATTTCTATATAGCAGCAAATTAAAAAATTAAATAGGTGAATTTTAATAATTGTATTTAACCCAATATACCTGAAATTATTTCAACATGTAACACATAAAAGCACATTGATAACCTTTTTTTTTTTTTTTTTGAGACAGAGTTTTGCTCTTGTTGCCTAGACTGGAGTGCATGATTTCGTCTCACTGCAACCTCTACCTCCTGGGTTCAAGCGATTCTCCTGCCTCAACCTCCCGAGTTGCTGGTATTACAGGCATGCGCCACCACGTTGGCTAAATTTTTAGTAGAAATGGGGTTTCTCCATGTTGGTCAGGGTGGTCTTGAACTCCCAACCTCAGGTGATCCGCCCACCTTGGCCTCCCAAAGTGCTGGGATTACAGGTGTGAGCCACCGCACCGGGCTTTTTTTATCCTTTGTTTCCTTCTAAATGCACTGTGTATTTTACACTTACAGCACATTTCAATTCAAACTATATTTCAAATGAGCAATGGCCACACATAGCTACCATACTGGGCAAAAAACAGATTTTGAACACGACAATCAAAACCAATCAAAATGAAAATCCCAATCAAATCCACAGGCTTTTTAATAAAATTAATAGTTGATCTCAAAATCTGTAGAAATGTAAAGGATCCAAAATATCCAAAGCAATCTTGAAAGAAAAAAGCCAAGTTGAACGACTTACACCATATGACTTCAAGACTTACTATAAAGCTATATACAGACAGTGGAGATACTGTCTTAAGGACAGACATATAGATCATTAGAACAAAACAGAGTCTAAAAGGAAATTCATACATGTATGGTAAATTTTCAACAAAGGTGCCAATGTAAATTCAGTTAAAAAAAAAGTATTTTCAACAAATGGTTCTGGAACAATTAAATAACTATTCATACAAAACAAAACACAGAACATAGACCATTACTTTATACCACACAAAAATTAACTCAAAAGAGTTCACATATCTAAATGTAATAACTAAAACTATAAAATTTCTATAAGAAAACACAGAAGAAAATTGTGGCCTTGGTTTAGGCAAAGATTTCTTATATGACACTAAAAGCGCAATCCTTAAAAGAAAAAAAAAGAATATAAACTAGACTTCATCAAAATTAAGCTTTTACTCTTCAAAAGACATCATTTAGAAAATGGAAAAGAAGGAAGCAGAAGTAGATGAAGTAAAAAAGAGAAAAAAAAAAGAAAAAGGAAGAGACAGATGATAGGATGGGAGAAAGTATCTGCGAATCATACATCTGAATAAAAGCCTTCATTCAAAGTATACAAAGCTCTCTTAGAACTCAGTAAGACACAAAATGCAATTTTAAAAAACAAAGTATTTGAATAGACATTTCACCACAAAAAATAAATGTACAAATAGCAAATAAGCACAAAGATCATTAATTACATTAATGATTAATGACACTAGCTATTAGGGAATGCAACTTAAAACCACAAGATACTACTTCATACTCACTAGAATGATTATAATCCAGAAGACCTAAAATACTAAGTGTTAACAAGGAAGCAGAGAAACTAATGCTAGTGGGAATATAAAGTAGTAGAACCACCTTGGAAAACAGTACACTTACCACATGACCCAGCAATCCCACTCCTAGATATCTATACAAGAGAAATGAAAACACATGGCCATATTAAGCCCTGGACATGAATGGTCACAGCAGCATACTGCATAGTTGCCAAAAATTAGAAACACCTCAACGTCCACCAACTTATAAATGAATGAGTAAACAAAATGTGGCACGTCCATACAATGAAAAATCATTATTCAACAACAAAAGAGAACACACTACTGACGTATGATACAATATGGATGAACCTCAACCATTATGCTAAGAGAAAGAATCAGGCAACAAAAGATTACATATTGTATGAAATTTCTAGAAAAGGCAAAACTATTGAGACAGAAGATCAGTAGTTGCTTGGGAATGGGGATCAACTACAAATGGACACAAAGGAATTTTTTAGGTGATGAAAAGTTCTAAAACTGAAACTGTGGTAATGACTGCATAGTTGTATACATTTAATAAAACTCAAATAATGGCACTTTTTTTTTTTTTTTTTGAGACAGAGTGTCACTCCGTCACCAGGCGCCAGGCTAGAGTTCAGTGGCACGACCTCGGCTCACTGCAACCTCCGCCTCTCGGGTTCAAGCAATTCTCCTGCCTCAGCCTCCCGAGTTACTGGGACTACAGGCGCGTGCCACCACACCCAGCTAATTTTTTTTGTATTTTTAGTAGAGACGGGGTTTCACTACGTTGGCCAGGATGGTCTCAATCTCTTGACCTCATGTTCCACCCGCCTCAGCCTCCCAAAGTGCTGGAATTACAGGCATGAGCCACTGCGCCCGGCCATAATTGTACATTTTTAAGTGGATAAGTTTAATGGCATGTAAATACTTTAACAGAGTTGTTTCAAAAATGATGTTGACTGATGGACAGATAAATGATGAAGCAAATGGAGCAACAGATTAGCAACTGTATAATCTAGAGAGTATGTATATGAATGCCCACTGTACAACTGTTTAAAGTTATTTATCTTAAATTTTTCATAATAAAAGGGCAGAAAGTTTGCTAAATTTAATTCAATGGCTATCACTCACATAATCAAATGTCGTAATATACAAAAGGTTGACCCTTATATTACTCCATCAAGTAGATCACTTTGGCTTTTTATTATAATCCTCAAAATGACAAATACCACTTCACAGTTTTAACAGATGTCACTAAGGCTAACTGACTATATATACTATAGAGTACAATATAATAATGCCTAGTATAAAGTCATTTCCACATAGGCCTAAAATGCTGATAACTCTACAACATTCTCTGGCTTTCTTGATCTCCCTGACCAAGGCTTCTGAGTATTCCACTGGATGTTCTGCTCCCAGTCAGCCAGCTTCTTTAA
The DNA here is from genome assembly GCF_048565385.1 of Saimiri boliviensis. NCBI lineage: Eukaryota > Metazoa > Chordata > Mammalia > Primates > Cebidae > Saimiri > Saimiri boliviensis. The sequence goes on from NC_133456.1 coordinate 12,802,277, forward strand.
TATCACTTTTCCACAGGCATCGCTTTTAGGCCTGCCTTCTCACTCCCTAGACTAACTTCAGGCAATCACATTTGTGCCTCCCCCTTAGCATGAACCTAGGCCCCAAAGATAAGAACTCTCATTTTACTGGGAGCTAGGGAAGAAAGTGTATGAGCAACACAGAGAAGTGTGGGCAAGCAGAAAGTTTACTGAATAGCGAAGAGTGCCCTTAAGTTTCTGGGTAGTCCAAAGAAGGCTTTCACAGAGTCAAAGATCGCATCTGAACAAAGACCAAGCACATCCCTTCTTCCCTCTTTCCCCGAGTCCTTCAAATCTGCACCATGACAGGTAAGACACTTTTTTTCCAGCTTCAAATGAGCTTTCTCTCCTCTGTTGTCATTTACCCTACACATTGCTCTGCATTATCCATAGCCCTCAATCCAACATGGCTTTGTTTTGCCATTGCATTTACAATGCCAATACTCTCAGAGGTTTCCAGATCTTTATTTCAGGAAACATGTGCTACATGTATGTCAAAAAAGGCTTTGTTTATGGTCATTTGTATTTTCCAAAGGTCATGAGCAAACATCCTCTATATAGGATGACAGAAGGTATTTGCTCATGATCTTTGGAAAATACTCTCTGACACAGGTCCTCAAAACATGTTCAGTAGTTACCATTTTGTTACACTGACCTAGAAACCTAAAGGATAGACAGCTGCCTGAGAGTCCAGTTCTCCTTTCTGGTATTTAAATGAAGAACACAGTAAATGTGTCACACAATTATATGCATGCTTCACAAGCAGGGCTGAGGAATGGAGGATGGAGACCAGGGGAAATCCAGGCTGTGGGTCAATAATGGTAAGATTTTCTCACAGAGATGTAATGAAGTGAATACGAATGTTTTAGTCACGGTTATAACCAGCAAGCAGTTCCTGACATCGTTAGCAGTATACAAATCTACAATCTCAGCATTTTGTAAGATGTTCTGGAGGCACTTTCTTCCACAGCCTAAGGGTGTTAGACTAGAAAACTGTCAAAATCAAACTGTCAGCTTAGAACGGAGACTACCTTATTAAGATAAAACTTATGAATCTGTGTCCTCTGACCTACTTGCTACAAGGATAAGACTGCAGGGTTTCAGGATCTTAAATAAGGCAACTCCAATAGCAATTTGCTTGTGGACTTAGACTAAAAATTCTGCGACTTGCTGTTTCAACTTTGTTCAGTGTAAGCAGAATTGTGATATTTTTCAAATCACAAATCCCAAGTCCACCTGAAGTTTGTTAGTAAATAACAGCCACAAATTTATTTTCTGATTTCTACCAAATCCCTTCCCCACAACCACATTCAAGTAAGTCTCTATCAGAAGTTTAAACTGGCCATTGCAACAAACATTTGACTCCCCTGACCACAAAGAACTTAAAATACCAGAGAGAGATAAATCATGCTACTGAAGGAAATGGTAAGCACATATGACATTCAGGACCCTTTCTAGTACACAACCAACATCTATCTTCAGAAAAAAACATTTTGAGAGTTCCAGGAAATTTAACAGTTATTATTTGACATCCTAGGGCACATGGATAGTACATGTCTATTATTCTAAATAGTGTCATAGAACATACTAATTTTATATATGGATCAAGGCACATGCTAAGTAGCCCCTGCTCCTGACAACAGTTCCCCAAGGATATCCATGAACATGATGAATTGCTTCTTTATCTTTTTAGTCCCCTCTAGCTGGTTCAAGCTCTCCAGCCCTCAGGGCAAATTAACAACATAGCTTGCAAATAGATTTTTTACCCCAGAAAAAAGAAATCCAGCAGCCCACCAAAACTGTCACCAGCCCTTCCCACACTTACCAGTGCCATAGGGAGGATGCAGCTGATGGCAGTGAGCATCAACGGCCTGAAAAAATACAGGTGGTAGTTTCAATTTTTATTTAGAATTCTTACTTGCCAACTGCCTGAAATCTTTTAAGGCTACATGAATGGGTCTTCATGCCTCAGCCTGCTATTTCGTGGTTCAATCACTTTTGTTAACAGACAATAGTGGTCACTCACTAAAAAGCAGAAATGAAGAAAAGGAGTAAACTGTGGGCCAGCTTCTGGGCCTGGGCTAGAAAGGGACATGGTATCAGAAAATCAGCCTAAAGAGACCAAGATGGATGGATTTGGGTCCGGGGACAAGGGATGATATGGAGGGAGGCAAGAAGTACTAAAGGGACAAGAGGAAGAAAGAAGGTTAAAGCACAAAGACAAAGGAATAAATAAACACCAGCCTACAATGGGGCAAAATGAGCACAAGCATTGGTGATGGTAATGGTGTCTCATAGGGCTTCTGACCCTAAACAAGGCTTACCCCTGAAGCCTAATTTAAGTGGTAGGATTTCATTTCTCCCATACTTCACACCTAAATATTCTCAGCCTCTAAAAGGCCTGCTCTCTGGCAACTGATCATAACTTTGCCCCTTCTACTTTTTTTTACAGGGACAAGGAGGGAGGGCTGACTTGTAACTGAGGCACCCAAATGTTACATATCTTTTTAAATCTTATTAATAAACACAAATTTGAAGACTTCTCACTAGCCTAACCTTGATTCAGTCCTAACGGCTATAGACTTCAATCATTAAAATCAATACCAAAAATACCAAAGAGCTCACTCAATATAAGGTTATTTATGCAAAAATGTAATAATGTAAAAATATTAATCATTCCTTGACCATGAGGGCACATTTTTTTTTAATTATAAAAAAATTCAAACATCTACCAAAGTGAAGAGTATAATGAAATCCATTAACCAGCTGGTCACCAGACCCACTGTGTCTCCATTCCAGCCCTCCCCAATTCCCTCCAGATTATCGTGAAGTAAATCCCAGCCAGCATATCTTTTAGGATTTATTTAATGTAAACCTGAGAAGTAATTAATACAAAGGGCTGGTTATTGTCCCCCCTTTTTTTTTGAGATAGAGTTTCACTCTTGTTCCCCAAGCTGGAGTACAATGGTGCGATCTCAGCTCGCCACAACCTCCACCTCCCAGGTTCAAGCCATTCTCCTGCGTCAGCCTCCCAAGTAGCTGGGATTACAGGCGTGCGCCACCACACTTGGCTATTTTTTTTAATTTTTAGTAGAGATGGAGTTTCTCCGTGTTGGTCAGGCTGGTCTTGAACTCCCAACCTCAGGTGATCTACCAGCCTTGGCCTCCCAAAGTGCTGGGATTACAGGCATGAGCCATCGTGCCTGGCCAGTTATTGCCCCTTCTAGACTTCTAACAGATTTCCAGCGGAATGCCACATAGGCAGATTACGTCCAGCAACCACAACCAAAAGGAATGCAGATGGGAGCTGATATCAAATGAATTGCACAGTAGGACTAAAAGCTGAGTCTCCATTCCTGTACCACAGCCCATCCTGTCCAAAAATTATTTCAAACAATGCTCTATGGTAGTACCACCTTCTTTAAAGGGTTGGCGCTTCAGAGACCAGCACACCTTAATGAAAAAGCCACAGATTCCAAAAGCATGTTTTAATGACAGAGCTACTATCTCACTGACTGCTATCCTTTGATACCCGTTTATGCTCAAAACATATAACCCTATTTTAAAAACCTTTCTGTTTATGTAAAACTCCATAAACCGGAACAGAATGAAAGCTCATTGAGGGCAGAAATTTTTTGCCTGACTCCCTGTCTGCCAAACCCAAGAACCTGGAACAATACCTGTGCTAGCATTAGGTCCCATACACCAATACAACTCTCTGCCTGTTTCCTGTGGTCCAGCCTTGTCACCACACACCCATATCCACTGCAAGAGTGTATGAAGGTGCCAAGGCCTTCTAAGCCCTCAGGGATGCACAGGGATGCAAGTGAGGCCAGACACAGCTTCTCTGAGACAGGTTAAAAAAAGACGGAGGGCTCAGCAGTCTCTCAAGGGTTGCAAGAAGAGTGGTGATGCTGTCAGTAGGCTGGAGGAGGCTAAAATCAAGTATATGAGTTAGGGAGAGAGAACAATAAGGCTAGAGCCTGGAGAATCCACTTTAAATTTTTCAACAGAGCGAAATAAAGAGGTGCTTCAGTGGATGTATCGGAAAAATAAAAAGTGGAAGGAGGGGGCAGATATTAAAGACAGAGAGATCTTTAAGTTATTTGAAAAAGAAGAGGCTGGATGGGCGTAGTGGTTCACACCTGTAATCCTAGCACTTTGGGAGACCAACTTGGGCAGATCACCTGAGGTCAGGATTTAAGACCAGCCTGGCCAATATGGTAAAACCTCATCTCTACTAAAAATACAAAAATCAGCTGGGCATGGTGGCACATGCCTGTAGTCCTAGCTACTTGGGAGGCTGAGGCAGAAGAACCACTTGAACCTGGGAGGTGGAAGTTGTAGTGAGCCTAGATCACGCCACTACACTCCAGCCTGGGTGACAATGAGACTCTGCCTTTAGGGAAAAAAAAAAAACTTAGCGGGGCATGGTGATGGCCACCTGTAATCCGACTACTCAGGAACCTGAGGCAGGAGAATCATCTGAACCCGGGAGGTGGAGGTTGCCCCCCCACCCTGGGCAACAGAGATTCTGTCTCCAAAAAAAAGAAAAGAAAAAAGAAAAAGAAGAGGTCAAACTATCTTTTTCCCCCATCTCTCCCAGGATCTACCTGGAAGTTAAAAGGACATTAGAAATTCAGGAAGTACTTGTTTACTCGGAAATAATTCTTAACCTATCGGAATGGCCAACAAACAAAGAAAATCAGTTGAGGCTGGGCTGGGCGCAGTGGCTCACGCCAGTAATCTCAGCACTTTGGGACACTGAGGTGGACGGATCTCCTGAGGTCAGGAATTCAAGATCAGCCTGGCCAACACGGTGAAATCCCGCCTCTACTAAAAATACAAAAATTACCTGGGCATGGTGACAGGCACATATAATCCCAGTTATCTGTAAGGAGGATGAAGCAGAATTCTTGAATTCAGGAGGCAGAGGTTGCAGTGAGGCAAGATCACGCAACTCCACTCCAGCCTTGGTGATGGAGTGAGACTCCGTCTCAAAAACAAAAAAAATTAGCTGGGTGTGGTTGCACATGCCTGTAATCCCAGCTACCTGGGAGGCTGAGGCAGGAGAATCACTTGAACTCGGCAGGTGGAGGTTGCAGTGAACTGAGATCATGCCGCTGCATTCCAACCTTGGCGACAGAGTGAGAGTTCATCTCCAAAAAAAAGGAAAAGAAAAATCAATGGTTCATAAAACATAAAAGGCATTTTAATGAAAAGGAACAACACTACCACCTCATTCCTTTTATTCCTTTTTGCCACCACCAGGTCTTCCTATCTAGGAGAAATCTCTTCCAGTCATTTCTCTAATGTTCTTCTGGTTGTCACCAACATCACTGAGTATACCTCTAACTCTCTAGAATATGTAACTTACTTAAATTGCTCCCTATCTCCCCTTTTCAACTTTTTGATATATAAACCAATTTTTTGATACATAAATCACTATTTTTAGTTCCTCTATCAGTTACCTTTGTAGCTTTAGGACACTATTCATATCCAGAATTGCATTTTCTTCACTGTGGTTCCAATGTCACTAATCCTTGGGCCAAAGGAGAATGTTCATATATCAAGCACAAATATATTTTTTGCTTGCCACCAATGACTCATACTTTATTTATATATATATATATATATGTGTATGTATATGTGGCCAGGCGTGGTTGCTCACACCTGTAATCCCAGCACTTTGGAAGGCCAAGGTGGATGGATCACCTGAGTTCAGGAGTTCAAGATCAACCTGGCCAACATGGTGAAACCCCACCTCTACCAAAAAATACAAAAATAAATTTTTGAGACAGAGTCTGGCTCTGTTGTCCAGGCTGGAGTACAGTGGCACAATCTCAGCTCAATGCAACTTCTGCCTCCCAGGTTCAAGTGATTCTCCTGCCTCAGAGTCCCAAGTATTCTGGGATTACAGGTGCCCACTAGCATGCCCGGCTAATTTTTATATTTTTTAGTAGAGACGAGGTTTCACCATGTTGGCCAGGATGATCTCTACTGACCTCAGGTCATCTGCCTGCCTCGGCCTCCCAAAGTGCTGGGATTACAGACATGAGTCACTGTTTTTTGACGCAATGAAAATGTTCTGGCCCAGGCGCGGTGGCTCACGCCTGTAATCCAAGCACTTTGGAGGTCAAGGCGGGAGGATCACCTGAGGTCGGGAGTTCAAGACCAGCCTGACCAACATGGTAAAACCCTGTCTTTATTAAAAAAAAAAAGAAAAGAAAATGTTCTGGAACAAGATGAAGATGATAGGTGCATAACACTGTGAAAGTACTAAATGCCACTGAATTGTATACTTTAAATGGTTACTTTTAGGTTATCTGATTATTACTTCAAAATTTTTAAAGGGAAGAGGAGTCAGGAAAATGAATTCTAAGCTCTATGTACATAAACAGAACCTGTCACTTTAGGGTGACTGATGAGACAGTTATTATTCCAGACTCAAGGACCTCCAGATGATAAACGAGATCAGCCAAATCTCACATTCTAAGGGTCCTATTTATCTCCTGTTTATCTCACTTCTTAAAAATAAGAGTGTTGCCGGGCGCGGTGGCTCAAGCCTGTAATCCCAGCACTTTGGGAGGCCGAGGCGGGTGGATCACGAGGTCGAGAGATCGAGACCATCCTGGTCAACATGGTGAAACCCCGTCTCTACTAAAAGTGCAAAAAATTAGCTGGGCATGGTGGCACGTGCCTGTAATCCCAGCTACTCAGGAGGCTGAGGCAGGAGAATTGCCTGAGCCCAGGAGGCGGAGGTTGCGGTGAGCCGAGATCGCGCCATTGCACTCCAGCCTGGGTAACAAGGGCGAAACTCAGTCTCAAAAAAAAAAAAAAAAAAAAAAAAGAGTGTTGGCCACGTGCAGTAGCTCACGCTTGTTAATCCCAGAACTTTGGGAAGCCAAAGCGGGCAGGTTAACTGAGGTCAGGAGTTCAAGACTAGCCTGCCAACTTGGTGAAACCCCGTCTTTATTAAAAATACAAAAATTAGCCAGGTGTGGTGGCGGGCACCTGTAATCCCAGTTACTCAGGAGGCTGAGGCAGAACTGCCTGAACCTGAGAAGTGGAGGTTACAGTGAGCTGAGATCATGCCACTTCACTCCAGCCTGGGTGACAGAGCAAGACTCTGTCTCAATAAATAAATAAAAATAAGAGTTTCGGGTCAGGCGCGGTGGCTCAAGCCTGTAATCCCAGCACTTCGGGAGGCCGAGGCGGGTGGATCACGAGGTCAAGAGATCGAGACCATCCTGGTCAACATGGTGAAACCCCGTCTCTACTAAAAATACAAAACATTAGCTGGGCATGGTGGCACATGCCTGTAATCCCAGCTACTCAGGAGACTGAGGCAGGAGAATTGCCTGAACCCAGGAGGCGGAGGTTGCGGTGAGCCAAGATCGCGCCATTGCACTCCAGCCTGGGTAACAAGAGCGAAACTCCGTCTCAAAAAAAAAAAAAAATTAGCTGGGCATGGTGGTGTGTGCCTGTAGTCCCAGCTACTCAGGAGGCTGAGGCAGGAGAATTGCCTGAACCCAGGAGACAGAGGTTGCAGTGAGCCGAGATTACGCCATTGCACTCCAGCCTGGGTAACAAGAGAGAAACTCCGTCTCAAAAAAAAAAAAAAAAAAAAAAGAGTTTCTTTTGCTTTTTTTTTTTTTTTGTGGGTTTTTTTTTTTTTTGGTCTAAAGACCCAGTGGGGACAAGGATGACTAATCAATATACAGCTCTTTTATTAATCCCCCCATTTGCAACACACTTATCTCTTCAAGTATTCATCCATCAAATCAGAGCCTATGGCCTTTTCAAAATTTGGACAAACTGGCTCACAACTGCAGTATGTCCCCACACAACACCCCACTCCAACCCATTCTGTTTGTTAATATGAGTTTACAACATGCATGTGCCTTTACTTTCATTTGCATAGTATTTAAAAATGGAAGGGCACTCCCAAATTTACTTTATCCCCTTTAATAATCTCTCTCCTCTTACTCTTTCTGGTCTTCTAGACAACTGTTGATTTATTTTCCTTCATGATAGATTAGTTTGCATTTTCTAGAATTTTATATGACTGACATAAAGTTTTTATGTTTCTCTCCTTTGGGTTTCTTCATATGGCTTTTTTTTTTTTTTTTTGAGGTTTATCAACAATGCTTATATAAGTTGCTCATTCTTTTACACTGCTGAGAAGTATGCAGTTCTATGGGTATGCCACTGTTTGTTTATTCATCTGTTTACCAATATGCAGGTTGTTTCCAGTTTTTGGCTACTGCAAATAAAATCGCCACAGACATCTGAATACCAAAATAAACAGAAGTAGAGGTAGGGCAAAGGTATATGAGTGCAGCCAATCATCTTGAAGTAGAAATCAATGTTAACAAATTTGCAAAAGAAGATCTGGTGTGTTCTACTACAGTATCATAAAATTCAAAACTTTTAAAGTACATTATATTTATGATTACAGATACCATTAGTCATCTTTACAGCTACTCATCATCAAAGAGGACATAGAACCCATTTTATCTTTTTTTACTAAAGAATATTCATTTCTTTGTAATTATTGCTAAGTAAACTTCTCTATTAAACAAGATTATAAATACAATAGGACTTTGTACAGTGGAAACACTAAAAAACTGGTTTACATACACATGAAAATAAGAAGGTTCACGTGTTCTGACAGAAAAGAAAAGGAAAAAATCTATTTTAGAAAAACATTTAAAAAATAAGTTAGAATGGAATTTGTCCAGTAGTTTCCAAGTCACCTGAAGCCTCTTATGAGAAGATTAGGGAGGAATGAGGACAGGAGTCTTGCCAAAACCACCCCTAGGCTCAAACTGTGAGTTACTCTGTTTCTTCCTCTTAGCTTTGCCCAGGTCCAAGGCAGAAGGCGGTGGGGGAGGGGGCTTTCAAGTATAAAATCTCACAGAGGACCAGTGCTGATGGTGGGGCCAGAGCAAAGAGGATAGCCCTCACCCCAGGGACTAGAGCGTCTCCCCTTAGTTTCTAGAATCTACTTTAATCTTGAAAATCAATGAAATATGAGGTTACATTTAGATATCAAAAAGACAATGGGTAGTTTGGGAATCTTCTGTTTAATTTAAAAAAATTAAAAAAAAGACGATGGGAAGCCTATCCAACTTTTTTTTTTTTGAGACGGAGTTTCGCTCTTGTTACCCAGGCTGGAGTGCAATGGCGCGATCTCGGCTCACCACAACCTCCGCCTCCTGGGTTCAGGCAATTCTCCTGCCTCAGCCTCCTGAGTAGCTGGGATTACAAGAACGTGCCACCATGCCCAGCTAATGTTTTGTATTTTTAGTAGAGACGGGGTTTCACCATGTTGACCAAGATGGTCTCGATCTCTTGACCTCGTGATCCACCGGCCTCGGCCTCCCAAAGTGCTGGGATTACAGGCTTGAGCCACCACGCCCGGCCCTATCCAACTTTTAAGTATAGATGAGCAATTTATGTCCTACTACTACTGTTACAAAACCAGTACATTCCAAATGATGGACACATTCTTTCAGCAGTCAAAAGACAGCAAGCACTCCTTCTTCCTCACTTGAATAACCCAAATAATTTACAATTTTTCTGCACTTCTGTAACAATCTAACGTCTAGCCCCTCGAGATTCCGTTTCATTACATTTTTGTTTTGTTTTGTTTTAAGACAGGGTCTCACTCTGTCACCCAGACTGGAGTGCAGTGGTGCAATCTCAGCTCACCGCAACCTCAGCCCGATGTTTCACCATGTTCACCAGGGTGGTCTTGGTCTTGAACTCCTGAATAAAATGATCCACCCATCTTGGCCTCCCAAAGTGCTGGGATTACAGGCGTGAGCCCAGCCCATTACTTTTTTTTTTTTTTGAGATAGAGTCTCTCTGTCACCCAAGATGGAGTGCAGTGGTATAATCTCAGTTCACTGCAACCTCTGCCTCCCAGGTTCAAGCGACTATCCTACCTCAGCCTCCCAAATAGCTGGGATTACAGGCGCCTGCCATGATTCCCCACTAATTTTTATATTTATGTAGAGAGAAGGTTTCACCATGGTGGCCAGGTTGGTCTCAAACTCCTGACCTCAAGTGATACACCCACCTCGGCCTCTCAAAGTGCTGGGATAACAGGCGTGAGCCACTGTGCCCTGCCTGTTTCATTACAATTGTATGAAGTTCAGGTTTCTATATGGCAATTGCTAAAACTAATTCTGATATATACCATAAGCTGGGAATCATATATCTATTACGTTTATACCATTTTTATTTAGAGGTCAGCTGTCTTCATGAAAATGTCCTTTGAAGAGAATGTCTTCTGTTTATAAATTGGATCACACAGAAGTAGAGGTCTGGAGTTAAATTCTCAACTGTGCATCTACTGGCCTGGGCTTAAACACATCAACAAGCAACAATTACTGAGAACATAACCAGGCATTTCTGGTAGATGCTGTTATGTAAAGAAAAAATATGAGCCTCTATCATAAAGAGTTTACATCCTAGCTTATAATTAATTGGCAAACATTTTAAGTACACACCAAGAAACAAGCACAGTAGTACAGAGGCAAGGGTGACAGACTCTGTCTGGGGATCAGGGAGGGATTCATGGAAACAATGGATAGGGTAAATCCTCTATTTCCAGGTTGGTGGATGGTGGTATCAACAATTAAGACAGAAAATCCTGGCCGGGCGCGGTGGCTCACGCCTGTAATCCCAGCACTTTGGGAGGCCGAGGCAGGTGGATCACGAGGTCAAGAGATTGAGACCATCCTGGTCAACGTGGTGAAACCCTGTCTCTACTAAAAATACAAAAAATTAGCTGGGCGTGGTGGCGCGTGCCTGTAATCCCAGCTACTCAGGAGGCTGAGGCAGGAGAATTGCCTGAACCCAGGAGGCAGAGGTTGCGGTGAGCCGAGATCGCGCCATTGCACTCCACTGGGTAACAAGAGCGAAACTCCGTCTCAAAAAAAAAAAAAAAAAGACAGAAAATCCACGAAACCAAGCTTGATGGCATTAGAAAGGTTTCTTGTCAAAGGAGGCAAGGTTATCTGCAGACTTTGGGAAAGGATAATGACAGAATTAAAGGGACTGTTATTGGCCTAAAATAAGGAATAAAAGAAATGAGAGCAGGTAGAACTGACCAGGAAAAGAAACTGCTAGTCAGAGAGAAACTTTTCCAGATAGAGGCCACACTTTCTTCACAATTATAAGAACAGCTCTGTTTTCCTGTTAAAATCTCCAAACAAACCCCTTACTCATCCTGCCTGTATTTTTCTCCATTTGTGGGAGATAATGTGGTCATCACCTCAAAATCATTGATATTTTTGTTTTTGTTTTTTTGAGACGAAGTCTCACTTTGTTGCAACCTCCACCTCCCAGGTTCAAGTAATTCTCGTCCCTCAGTCTCCAGAGTAGCTGGAACTACAGGCATGCACCACCAGCTAATTTTTGTATTTATTTATTTATTTATTTATTTATTTTAAGACGGAGTTTCGCTCTTGTTACCCAGGCTGGAGTGCAATGGCGCGATCTCGGCTCAACGCAACCTCCGCCTCCTGGGCTCAGGCAATTCTCCTGCCTCAGCCTCCTGAGTAGCTGGGATTACAGGCACAAGCCACCATGCCCAGCTAATTTTTTGTATTTTTAGTAGAGACGGGGTTTCACCATGTTGACCAGGATGGTCTCGATCTCTTGACCTCGTGATCCACCCGCCTTGGCCTCCCAAAGTGCTGGGATTACAGGCTTGAGCCACCGCGCCCGGCCTGTATTTTTTTTTTAAAAGGTGGGGTTTCACCATGATGGTCAGGCTGGTCTTGAACTCCTGACCTGAGGTGCTCCACCCACCTCGGCCTCCCAAAATGCTAAGATTACGGGCGTGAGCCACCGCGCCCAGCCATAATTTTTGTATTTTTAGTAGAGACAGGGTTTTACCATGTTGGCTAAGCTGGTCTTGAACTCCTGACCTCAGTGATCCACCTGCCTCTGCCTCCAAAAGTGCTGAGAATACAGGTGTGAGCCACCGAGCCCAGTCAAAATCATTCATGTTTATAAGATTTGTGATACAAAAAGCACTTCATGTTCTGACAGCTCATGTCAGTTTAAGAAATAAAGTCAGAGGGCAGATACATTTCAGGAGGGGCAAAATGCTCCGCATTCTGCGCCTTTTTCAAATCTGTCCTATAATTCTTTCCTCTTTGCGTCTTTGCCCCACTTCTTTTTTTTTTTTTTTTGAGATGGAATTTCGCTCTTGTTACCCAGGCTGGAGTGCAATGGCGTGATCTTGGCTCACCGCAACCTCTGCCTCCTGGGTTCAGGCAATTCTCCTGCCTCAGCCTCCTGAGTAGCTGGGATTACAGGCATGCACCACCATGCCCAGCTAATTTTTTTCTATTTTTAGTAGAGCCGGGGTTTCACCATGTTGACCAGGATGGTCTCGATCTCTTGACCTTGTGATCTACCCACCTCGGCCTCCCAAAGTGCTGGGATTACAGGCTTGAGCCACTGTACTCGGCCTTTGCCCCACTTCTACCATGACCAAGAAAATTGGTATGAACATTCATGTGCCAGGCACTTTACCTGATTATTATCACATTTAATGTTGTGAAGGAGTTATCATTATTTTATAGATGAGGAAACTCAAGCATAGAGATGCTGAGGGACTTATCTGAGGTCACAGTATATTAAATGGAAGACATGGGAACCCATCTGACCACTAGCCCAGACTCTGGTCAAGGCCCAACAAACACAAAAGCCATATCCATAAAGACACAATATAAGCAGTCCCCCATCAACTATAATATATAGGTACTCACTTAAATGCCCAAAGGAGAAAGCTCAAGCAAATTATGGTTCAAAAACAAGATGGCATGCTACACAGCCATCATGAGGACAAAGCAAAAATGGAAAAATGTTTGAAATATACATGAAAAAAGCAGAACACATAAAATACATGTATATAGTGATTATTAAAATGCAAAGTCGAGCTGGGCGCGGTGGCTCAAGCCTGTAATCCCAGCACTTTGGGAGGCCGAGGCGGGTGGATCACGAGGTCAAGAGATCGAGACCATCCTGTTCAAAATGGTGAAACCCCGTCTCTACTAAAAATACAAAAAAAAAAATTTAGCTGGGCATGGTGGCACATGCCTGTGATCCCAGCTACTCAGGAGGCTGAGGCAGGAGAACTGCATGAACCCAGGAGGCGGAGGTTGCAGTGAGCCGAGATTGCGCCATTGCACTCCAGCCTGGGTAACAAGAGCAAAACTCTGTCTCCAAAAAAAAAAAAAGCAATGTCTACCAGGGCAGAGATTTTTGTCTGCTTTGTTCAGCTATTTTTCCTATTATGTGCCTGCTGCAGCAACGTAATAGGAAGCCTAGTAGGTTCTCAATAAATATCCAATACTGGTTGAATAAACTGCTGAAGAGTAATGCTATGTATGCACATGGAAAAGATCTGAAGGATGATTAGCAGGGAAGAAAATTTACTTGAGGTTAATGAAAACATGAATGATAGCCGGGCGCGGTGGCTCAAGCCTGTAATCCCAGCACTTTGGGAGGCCGAGGTGGGTGGATCATGAGGTCGAGAGATCGAGACCATCCTGGTCAACGTGGTGAAACCCCGTCTCTACTAAAAATACAAAAAATTAGCTGGGCATGGTGGCGCGTGCCTGTAATCCCAGCTACTCAGGAGGCTGAGGCAGGAGAATTGCCTGAACCCAGGAGGCGGAGGTTGCGGTGAGCCAAGATCCTGCCATTGCACTCCAGCCTGGGTAACAAGAGCGACACTCTGTCTCAAAAAAAAAAAAAAAAAAAAAAAAGAATGATATTATTTTCTTAAATGCTGCAGCAACATCTTGACAAAAAAAATTTTACTATAAATTCAAGATTAGAACATAAATGTTAAAAACAAAAAAACCACACAAATATCAGATCACCCCTTGATTACACATGACTTCCATGGTTCCTGAAGTAGAAAGAAAGCACAACAAAAAGACTAGAATGAAAGCTAGCCTTAACTATGATGAAGAGTTTCTTTTTTGGAAGGTGATGAGCATGTTTTATGTGGTATCAGGTACACAGTGATGACAATAACCTTTCTAAGCTGGCAAGACAAGAACAACTTTGCGCTATGTGTATTTAGGCCCCTTTCAATGTCATACTGGACATTTCTCATCTCTTTTTAAAACTGAATTTACACATCAGTAAAATACGCATCAGAATTCCAGACTAAAACACTGTGAAATATGTTAACAAACCTATTAACAGCCAGCTATTTGAAATACAGAAATTTAACCTAGGTTCTACTTAGATAGAGGCATGCAAAGACAGCTCACATCAGATCACAAAAATAGAAAGCAGAGGGCTGCTCAGCACACAAACACGCAGTGTAACCAGGCCCAGCCTGAAAATACTTTCCCATGAGTAGTAGCAACAATAACAACAACAACAAAAACAACAACAACAACAAACCATTATTGGTCAATTAATGACTGTAAGTAAATAAAAATAAAATGATCTTAAAATTCAGCTATATTAGAATAAAAGAGAATCAATTTAATAATTAAAATTAAAGTTTTCACCAGATACTTGTTATCTTGTAACTTGGCAGTACACAAGTATCTGGTGCCAATTAAGAAAATGGCTAAAATATTTTGTTGTTATGAACACAAATTGACCATGTTACAAGTGAAAAAGGTGAAGAAGCCAAGTTGTTTTTTTTTTTTTTTTTTTTTTTTTTTTTTTTTGTTTTTTTTTTGTTTTTTTTTTTTTTTTTTTTTTTTTTGAGATGGAGTTTCGCCCTTGTTACCCAGGCTGGAGTGCAATGGCGCGATCTCGGCTCACCGCAACCTCCGCCTCCTGGGCTCAGGGAATTCTCCTGCCTCAGCCTCCTGAGTAGCTGGGATTACAGGCACGTGCCACCATGCCCAGCTAATTTTTTGCACTTTTTAGTAGAGACGGGGTTTCACCATGTTGACCAGGATGGTCTCGATCTCTCGACCTCGTGATCCACCCGCCTCGGCCTCCCAAAGTGCTGGGATTACAGGCTTGAGCCACCGCGCCCGGCCTGAAGCCAAGTTGTTTTGAACAAAGAAATACAAAGACTTCAGCACTTAAGAGTCGGAAGCCCTTACAACTCATTACAATTCATTCACAAAGGGGAAAAATTATCCACAGAAGACTCTTAGAGAGATTTTCCAGTTACATTTTGCTCAAGAGCAAACACTAGATTTTAAAACAAATTCACAAAAGAATATGGCAGAATAGAGTTGTTTTTTTTTTTCTTTTTTCCTTTTTTTTGAGATGGAGTTTCGCTCTTGTTACCCAGGCTGGAGTGCAATGGCGCGATCTCGGCTCACTGCAACCTCCGCCTCCTGGGTTCAGGCAATTCTCCTGCCTCAGCCTCCTGAGTAGCTGGGATTACAGGCACGCGCCACCATGCCCAGCTAATTTTTTGTATTTTAAGAAGAGACGGGGTTTCACCATGTTGACCAGGATGGTCTCAATCTCTTAATCTCGTGATCCACCCGCCTCGGCCTCCCAAAGTGCTGGGATTACAGGCGTGAGCCACCGCGCCCGGCAGAATAGAGTTTTATAGGAAACATTTTCACAGCTTTACTGCAGTTAACATAGCAATTCATAAAGCAAGAAGAAATGTAATAAAAACACTCGTAATAATTGGCATATTTCTCCAATTCTATCTGGAGAACAGGCTTAAAAAGTGAGCAACATAGTTTACTATGCCAACATGTGCTGAGTAAGTTTTAAAAACCTATTTAAATACCTATTTAAAATCCTAGGCCAGGCACAGTGGCTCACATCTGTAATCTCAGCACTTTGGGTGGCTGAAGCAGGTGGGTCATCTGAGCAAAAAACCCACACGCCTGTAATCCCAACACTTTGGGAGGCAGAGGTAGGGGGCGGATCACGAGGTAAAGAGATCAAGACCATCCTGGTCAACACGGTGAACCCCCATCTCTACTAAAAATACAAAAAAATTAGCTGGGCATGGTGGCGCGTGCCTGTAGTCCCTGATACTCCGGAGGCTGCAGCAGGAGAACTGCCTGAACCTGGGAGGCGGAGGTTGCCGTGAGCCAAGATCACAACATTGGCTAAGGTGGGAAGACCGTTTGAGCCTGGGAGGCAGAGACTGCAGTGAGCCAAGATCATACCATTGCACTCCAATCTGAGTGACAGAGTGAGATACCGCCTTGGTTGGGGGGTGGGGGGAGAAAAAAGAAAAGAAAAAAATTCTATTAAAAACCTATTCCTATAGTTAACAAACCTATTCCTTTCCTCCAACAGTAAAGATGCTTGAGGCAGGCCGGGCGTGGTGGCTCAAGCCTGTAATCCCAGCACTTTGGGAGGCCGAGGCGGGTGGATCACGAGGTCAAGAGATCGAGACCATCCTGGTCAACATGGTGAAACCCCGGCTCTACTAAAAATAGAAAAAAATTAGCTGGGCATGGTGGTGCGTGCCTGTAATCCCAGCTACTCAGGAGGCTGAGGCAGGAGAATTGCCTGAACCCAGGAGGCGGAGGTTGCGGTGAGCTGAGATCACGCCATTGCACTCCAGCCTGGGTAACAAGAGAGAAACTCCGTCTCAAAAAAAAAAAAAAAAAAAAAAAAAAGAGAAACTCCGTCTCAAAAAAAAAAAAAAAAGATGCTTGAGGCTACATCCATAATCCTCCTGTCTACCTATACATCTTTGACCCTCATTCCAGCCCAGAAGGCAACCCTCCCACTCTCATGCTCATTACCCCATGGAGGCTGGAATTCTGTAACCTGCACTGCCCTTCTACTCCATCTTCAAGGTCCTCTGGCCTCAACACAAAGCTCAGGTAGCTCACTATACTTCCTAGACTACATCTAGTTGAAAGTGGCCTATTTCTTTCCCTTCCTGAAGCAATGGGGTAGGAACCTGAACAACATTCAGTCCTCCTGCCCACGCCCCTAACACGATGCTAAGATGAGTGCACAAGGAGAAAGAGACACCTGACCCATCATAAATCAAAGCCACCTCCACAGTCATGATCCTGCCTGGGCTGTGTCTGGGGTTCTACCAAGGCTGAGCCTCTTCCTGAGCAGCTTGTTAGCAAATATCAAGAGTTCAATGGAATGGTAATTAAAATAACTCACTGAATAATTCTTGGCTAACTACTGCACATTTTGTAATAAAAATACCTATGGTTGCAAGAAGGACCTTCTTTCATTTATAAAGACAATATAGTAATATTTGTGTAAGTTTCATATAAAAATTCAGCGTGTAAGAAAGGTAACTTTGTTTTCCTTAAAGACTCATATATGATCACTAAAAATACTTACTCCCCAGAGATCCCCTCTTCCTACAACACAACACCTCACTTGGCAATCATTTCCTCTCATTTGACTATCCCATTTGTTATGTGTGTAGAATAGTTCATATGCAAATAATACATCTATATTTCCACTATTTGAATACCAGTAGTTTCCCTACCTCAATAACAGATAAACATTTTCTCTGTTTTCTATCCTGAGCCCTTGATCTGATTTTCTGGGTGCCTTCATCTCTCAATAATGACTTTACTCACAAACTGGTCCCAGAACACATACAGGAAGTTACTTTCTGACATCAGGGCCCTCATCAAACTAAAATCCCAGTGTCCTAGACAATCAGGATTTTTCTACTTAAGAGACTTTACCCAGCTAACCCAGGAGGCTGAAGTAGGAAGATCACTTGAAGAAAGGAGTATGAGATCAGCCTGGGCAACAAACGAGATCCTGTAACTTAAAAAAACATTTTTTTTCCAGCTCAGGTCAAAACTCCCATGCTGATCAGTAGTGGGATCATGCCTGTGAGTAGCCACTGCACTCCAGCCTAAGCAACATAGTGAGACACCCCTGACCCCCCCAAAAAAAAAAATTCTTGCAGCTTTTTCAGCCCAGTTTTAAAAAACTGCTTTTAATTAGCTGCAGCTACTTGGGAGGCTGAGATGGGAAGACAGCTTGAACCCAGGAGTTTGAGGATGCAGTGAGCTACAATCACGCTACTACACTCCAACTACAGTTAGAGATAGGGTAAGCCCTCATCTCTAAAAAAAATTTTTTTTTTTTGAGACCGAGTTTCGCTCTTGTTACCCAGGCTGGAGTGCAATGGCGCGATCTCGGCTCACCGCAAACTCCGCCTCCCGGGTTCAGGCAATTCTCCTGCCTCAGCCTCCTGAGTAGCTGGGATTACAGGCACACGCCACCATGCCCAGCTGATTTTTTGTATTTTTAGTAGAGACGGGGTTTCACCATGTCGACCAGGATGGTCTCGAACTCTCGACCTCGTGATCCACCCGCCTCGGCCTCCCAAAGTGCTGGGATTACAGGCTTGAGCCACCGCCCCCGGCAAAAAATTTTTTTAATAATAATTTTTAAAAAGAGACTTCAAGTCCCAAATGGCAATAAAGGGCTTAACTTTATGCTATACTATAAATCATTCATGTGCAACTGCCTGGACACAACAAAATGAGTACAAAGACATGAGAATCAGTGAAAAATTTAAGCCACTCCTCAAACTTGGATAGCTTTTACTCACAGACTAGAATTCATGACTATAATTTTAAATTACATACACATGTAACATATTCTACAAGCCACAGCACCTAAATTATATGAAAGAATTAATTTTTTTCAATATGCCACAGAATTGTGCAATCAGCACTACAACCAATGGGGACATCAGTAGTGATTTGGGTTCCTATCACTATTGATCCCACTTTCAGGGACATGTGCAACAAGACAACCAGAGTAGCCGGAACACCGTTGGGTAAACTAAACACTTAAATTATTCCCTCCCATCCTCAAAAAATATTAATTACAAAAATAAAAACAGGCCAAGAGTGGTGGCTCATGCTTGTAATCCCAAGACTTTGGGAGGCTGAGGTAGGAAGATGGCTTGAGGCCAGGAGTTTAACACCTAGGCAATATAGCAAGATCCCACCTCTACAAAAAAAAATTTTTTTTGTTTTGAGATAAGGTCTTGCTCTGTAGCCCAGGCTGGTGTATAGTGAAGCAATCTTGGCTCACTGCAACCTCTGCTCCCAGTCCCAAGTAAGCCTCCTACCTCAGCCCCCTCAGTAGCTGGGACTACAGGTGCATGCTACCACATCAAGCTAATTTTTGTATTTAAAATATAATTTAAAAAATATAAATAAAAACAATGCTAGTTTGTATCTGGCCTCAAAGAAAAAAAAAACTGTATATAATTCCTTGTCCTTTACTCTTAACCAAGCTGCTTTTCTATCCAGTCTCTTTGGTCAAGCTACTGAACCACTTAAAACACCAGAGTCCCTTTATGTAAAGTCAAGCCAACGAAAAGAGACATGACCTTTTTTTGCCCAGCCCCAGAAAGTAAATGGGTGTTAACATGTTTGTCAGTGAAGTATAGGAAGGGAAAAAACTAACTGTCTTCTATCACCATCTAAATTTTTGTGGATTATTCTCCTCTTTGCTCCATTTTCTCTTTAACCCTTCCTTACTGTTTCAACTCTCTTCCTTCTCTTTATTCCCACATCTCTGTTCCAAGCTCTTTTTGTTCTTACTCTTCTCAGTCTTAAAGCCCAGAACAATGCCCTTTTATTTCATTTCCAATAGGAAAGAAAATGTACCAGGGATTAGGAAATTTAGCTCATACCAACGGCAGCATCTGCTACTATCACCAACAATCAACAAAATCGACAAATATCCAAGCAATTATTCAATACCTACTATAGATGAAATAATGTGGCAAGAATAATGGAAGAGATAAGGTACAAGACAGTTACTGCTCTCCAAGAACTGACAATCTTGTTAGAGAGATCATGCCAAAATGTGAGAACAGGTAAAACATAAGGCAGTTAGAAGACTGCAGTACATAATCTAAAAAAACCCAGGAGCTGTATTGTTTGGACACAGACCAAAGGAAGGCATGGTCACTGTGTTCTAAGGGCTCTCAAGGAGGCTCACTCAGAGAAAGCACAAGCTAGACTCTGAGGAGTCCTAAGAGCAGTAAGAGATGAGGTGGAGAAGAAAAAACTTTCCAGAAGAAAAAACTTCTAAGAAGAATAATATAAAACAGAAAATTTTTTGTTACACGTATTTTACCACAATTTAAAAAAAAAAAAAAAAAAAAAAGGAAAGAAGGAAAGAAGAACAGGTGCTTGTGCCCCTCAGCTGTCTCTAGCAGGGGAGAAAAAGCCAGCACAGAGGGCTTGACAATCTGAGAATTCCCATGCATCCTATGCATGGACAGGAACATCCTAATGAACTTGGTCAATTGACGCTGTCCAGTGCATAGTCACACCCCCCATAATTCCTAATATTATTTCTTCTAACCTGACATTATGAACATATTCTTTTCTTATTTTAAATAACAACACTGTATATAACCTGACAGTACGACTAAAGCAAAAGAAACTATTGATCAACAAGGGAGAGGTGTGCATGATGAGGAAAAACGCGATGATTGTTTTTCTACCAGGGAAATGCCCTCTGGAGGTAAGGGTTCAGCAGCTTTGCTATAGCCATAGTGCAGAAATCTCAAACCCAGAGGATCCATAGGTCCCCATTCTTCAGAGTTTTCTGCTCAGCACAAGAGAGGAAGTCTACAATTGCTTCTAGAAATGAGTCACGAAAAAAAAATTAGCTTTCAGCTTCCAGCCAGTTGCTAATAAAGACCTAAGTATCTAAATTCAAGGTATTAGCCTCTGCCAACCATCTAGGGGAAAAAAAAATCCCTACACTAGTAGATAAAGCAAATGTTATAGAAATCACACAAGACACACCTTTACTTGGTTGAAATCATGCCAAGGTGCCCTTTTGACTTTCAATTTAATCAGAAAGGAAATTCATGTAACAGTCGAAGAAGAAAGATTAGTCAAAACACTAAATAAGAGAAATGTTTCCAATTTCCCATAATGGCCAGTGTTAGAAAAGGAAACACGCTTGCTGAGAAACTGTCAAAATAATCATAAAAAATATAAATAGTGAGGATAGTAACTGGTCTAAGGTGCAAGACATCCAAAGATATGTTTCAGTTTATGTGTTAAAAAATAAAATGAGGCCGGGAGCGGTGGCTCAAGCCTGTAATCCCAGCACTTTGGGAGGCCGAGGCGGGTGGATCACGAGGTCAAAAGATCGAGACCATCCTGGTCAACATGGTGAAACCCTGTCTCTACTAAAAACACAAAAAATTAGCTGGGCATGGTGGTGCGTGCCTGTAATCCCAGCTACTCAGGAGGCTGAGGCAGGAGAATTGCCTGAACCCAGGAGGTGGAGGTTGCGGTGAGCCGAGATCGCGCCATTGCACTCCAGCCTGGGTAACAAGAGCGAAACTCCGTCTCAAAAAAAAAAAAAAAAAAAAAAATGAAGGCCAGGCACGGTGGCTGACACCTTTAATTCCAGCACTTTGGGTGGCCAAGAGGGTGGGGATCACCTGAGGTCGAGAGTTCAAGAGCAGCCTGACCAACATGGAGAAACCCCATCTCTATTAAAAATACAAAATTAGCTGGGCGTGGTAGCACATGCCTGTAATCTCAGCTACTCGGGAGGCCGAGTCAGGAGAATCACTTGAACCCAGGAGGTGGAGGCTGCAGTGAACCAAGATTGCGCCATTGCACTCCAGCCTGAGAAACCAGCAAAACTCCGCCTCAAAAAAAATAAAAAATAAAAAATAAAATGCTTGCTAGAATAATCAACTTTGTTCATTCCTTACAATTTCCATACTAATATCCCCAAATCAATAAAATACAAGCTATAAGAAAGAATTAATATTAAAATAAGTACATGAAACAAATGAGCTCATTAGTCCAAAGGCACTGATTATTCACAGCAAACCAGAGGGATCTGGATACTCTCAAGACATTTATCAGTCACTCAAATACATTTGTACAGAAGATGGTGATTCTGATGTTTTACTGTATCAACCTCATAAAATTCCTGAAAGCTCACTTCCTGAAACAAGTACAAAGCTCTGCAATTCTGCTACTATGTACTTCTGGTACAGTACATCTTTCTTGAACCTACTCCCCGCCTCCTTTCTAATTCTTACTAATTTGGGAATCTGAGGACCTTAGATGTGCATATATTAGAAAACAAAGTAAATGTAACAAAATGTCCAAATGATGTTGACATACACTTAAATTTGGTTTCAAGCTACAAGGCCATTCAGTTAGTCTGGAGGAGACATTAATTAACAACAGCTCATCCTTAGATTTAACTTCGGGGATTACACTGGAGTTTACAACACTGCTCACCTTTAGAACAGAGGCTAAGCTGGTCATGTGCTCATTGAGGGCACACTCAGATTCCTTGTAGGTCAAGCAAGTGAACTGGTACTCCTCGGGATCAAAGGCATCAGCCCCCTGCTGTTCCACATCGCTGGCCACTCCCACGTAATAGTCCTCTATGTCCCCAGGGTCTTCGTCCTCTTCTTCCTCTTCCTCACAATTTGGGTCATAGTCCTCTTCATTGCTGTCAGACCCCTGGCTATTCATGTCCACGGACATCTTAGCATCCAGCCAACTTGCAGATCAGGAAAGCAGTTGCTTTTTCACCCTCCCCCCAAAACTACCGCTTTCTCAAATGCATTAGTATTTTTGTCTTCTAAGGGAGAAAAAAAAAATAAGTGTTACTTTTTCCCCATGACAAGTTGTAACAGAAACCGTTCAAGAATCAAAATGGCACAGTCCTGGCCCTAATTTCACTATACCCTATTCCAACTCTGGTATCACCTGGGGAATCTCACCCTCATCCCCCAAGCCCAGGCTTATCAAAGGGAAACCCTTCCCTGGTGAGACAGAAGCATCTGATAATGGTAACTTCATATGAAGGGCCTGGCATGACAGGGCAAGGCCGTCTGCTCCATGTCAGGGAGTCAAATTCCAATGAACTTGTTAGTCTTGCCAAAGTCCTTAAGGGAAAAGCACATCCATACAGCTGGCCACCCAGAGGCGAGGCAACATAAAGATATAGCTACCAAAGTTTAAAATTTTGCTAATCATGGTCCAGTGAGTATTGATACAGACAGTACACAAATAGGAACACTTCCCGTTATAATATGTACAAAAAGAAGACCACTGTTTCACAGACATTAATCTTAGATGTCTGAAAAATAGGTGCATAGTTGGTAAAGAAAAAAACTGGCTCTCGGCCTTAGCGCCATTTTTTTTGGAAACCTCTGCGCCATGAGAGCCAAGTGAAGGAAGAAACGAATGTGCAGGCTGAAGCGCAAAAGAAGAAAGATGAAGCAGAGGTCCAAGTAAACCGCTAGCTTCTTGCACCGTGGAGGCCACAGGAGCAGAAACATGGAATGCCAGACGCTGGGGATGCTGGTACAAGTTGCGGGACTGCATGCTACTGTCTAGAGCTTGTCTCAATGGATCTAGAACTTCAACGCCATCTGATCGCCGATCACCTTTGAGACCCACTTTGCTTATAACAAAAACTACCCATGTTGGTCCTTTACCCTGGACCTGTGACATTCTGGACTATTTCTGTGTTTACTTGTGGCCGAGTGTAACAACCATAAAATAAATCACCTCTTCCACTGTCTTAGCTGAAGAATTTAAAAAAAAAAAAAAAAAAAAAAAGAAAGAAAGAAAGAAGGAAAGAAAAAAAAATGGCCGGGCGCAGTGGCTCACACCTATAATCCCAGCACTTGTAGAACAGCCTGGCCAACAAGGTGAAACCCTGTCTCTCCTAAAAATAAAAAAATTAGCTGGGTGTAGTCGCAGGCACCTGTAGTCCCAGCTACTCAGGAGACTGAGGCAGGAGAATCGCCTGAACCCAGGAGGCAGAGGTTGTAGTGAGCCAAGATCTTGCCACTGTACTCCAGCCTGGGAAACAGAGCAAGACTCTGCCTCAAAAACAAAAAACAAAAACAAACAAAAAAACCACATAGCTCTTCAACATCCTCCTCTAGTCTGCAAAGTTGACTGATTTTTTTTAAAGAGTTCCACTGGCCAGGTGTAGTGGCTCATGCCTGCAATCCTAGCACTCTGGGAGGCCGAGGCGGGTGGATCACGAGGTTGAGAGATCGAGACCATCCTGGTCAACATGGTGAAACCCCGTCCCTACTAAAAATACTAAAAATTAGCTGGGCATGGTGGCGTGTGCCTGTAATCCCAGCTACTCAGGAGGCTGAGGCAGGAGAATTGCCTGAACCCAGGAGGCGGAGGTTGCAGTGAGCCGAGATCGCGCCATCGCACTCCAGCCTGGGTAACAAGAGCGAAACTCCGTCTCATTTAAAAAAAAAAAAAAAAAAAGAAAAAAAGAAACGGAAAAAAAAAAACCAGTCAGGAGTTCGCGACCAGCCTGGACAACATAGTGAAACCCTATCTCTACTAAAAATACAAAAAAACTAGCCAGGCAGGATGGCAGGCACCTGTAATCCCAGCTAATCAGGAGGCTGAGGCAGGAGAATCTCTTGAACCTGGGAGGCGGAGGTTGCAGCGAGCCATGATCGCACCACTGCACTCCAGCCTGGGCAAAACTCTGTCTCACACACACACAAAAAAGAGTGAAACTCAGTCTCAAAAAAAAAAAAAAAATGTCCACAATAGCAAAATGTTACTCCACTACATATGAATAAAGAGAATACTAGTTGAGAAAGTGAAAGTCACAAATCCTAACTTCAACTTACAGAAAACTGTGGCAAACACCCACAAACTTCTCTATACAAGTACTATTTCAAGGGATGATCTGCAAGAACAGTATCAACTAATGATTTAAATCTGGCTGGGCACGGTGGCTCACTCTTGTAATCCCAGCACTTTGGGAGGCCACAGTGGGTGGATCACAAGGCCAAGAGTTCCATATCAGCCTGACCAACATGGTGAAACCCCATCTCTATTAAAAATACAAAAATTAGCTGGGCGTGGTGGTAGGTGCCTATAATCTCAGCTACTCGGGAGGCTGAGGCAGGAGAATCCTTGAATTCAGGAGAAGGAAGATGCAGTGAGCCTGGGCAACAAGAACAAAACTCCATTTCAAAAAAAAAACAAAAAAATCAACTAATGATTTAAATCTAAAACTAACAGAACCTTAAAGTGCAAGAGCATTTGGATTAACAATATGTAAACAACTTATATAAATAAATCTAGATTAAATACAAAAGCAAATGTAAAGCCTACTTGAAGTAGATACTCTGTCTGAAAAAAACCACCAACCATTAATCTAAAACAAAGACTGACGGCCAGGTGTGCTGGCTCACAGCTACAATTCCAGAACTTTGAGAGCTGAGATAAGAGGATTCCTTGAAGCCAGAAGGTCAAGACCCACCTGAACAACCTAGTGAGATCACGTTGCTACAGCAAATTAAAAAACAATAATAATCCCAGCATTTTGGGAAATGGAGGTGGGCAGAACACCCGAGGCCAGGAGATCAAGATCAGCCTAGCCAACACTGGCGAAATCCCATCTCAACTAAAAATACAAAAATTAGGCTGGGCATGGTGGCTCACGCCTGTAATCCCAACACTTTGGGAGGCCAAGGTGGGCGGATCATGAGGTCACGAGTTAGAGATCAGCCCGACCATGATGAAACCCCGTCTCTACTAAAAATACAAAAATTAGCCAGGCGTGCTTGTGCACACCTGTAATCCCAGCTCCTCAGGAGACTGACACAGGAGAACCACTTGAACCCAGGAGGCAGAGGTTGCAGTGAGCCAAGATCACACCACTACACTCTAGCATTGGTGACAGAGCAACACTCCATCTCAAAAAAAAAAAAGGAAAGAAAAAAAACAAAACCAACAAAAATTAGCTGGGCATGGTGGTGAACATTTACAATCCCAGATACTTGGGAGGCTGCGGCAGGAGAATCACTTGAACCAGGGAGGCAGAGGTTGCAGTGAGCCAAGATCATGCCACTGCACTCCAGCCTGGGCAACAGAGTGAGATACTGTCTCAAAAAAAATAAATAAACGAAATAAGATGGGCACAGTGGTCACGTGCCTGTAGTCCTGGCTATGTGAATGGATTGCTTGGGCCTAGAAGGTCAAGGCTGCAGTGAGATCATGCCACTAATGCCTCTACATATCAGCCTAGGCAACAGATTCTGTCTCAAAAAAATAAAAATTAAAAATAAATAAATAAATAAAGTTAATAATAATTTAGATAAATGCTCTTCTACTTACCAAAAAAAAAAAAAAAAAAAAAAAAGAGGCCCAAGTACAGTGGCTCACATTGTATCATAATCCCCATACTTTGGGAGGCTGAGGCTGGAGGATCATTCATAACTATGAGTTCCAAAGGAGCCTGGGCAACATAATGAGACCCATCTCTACCAAAAGGAAAAAGAATTTGTACTGAATATGTAAAGTCTAAAGGACCGTGGAATCTTTTTTTTTTTCACCCTGAGACAGGGTTTCACTCTGTCACCCAGTCTGGGATGTAATGACATGATCATGGTCTACTGCAGCCTCCAACTTCTGGGCTCAAGAGATCTTCCTGCCTCAGCCTCCTGAGTAGCTGGGACTACAGGTATATGTCACCCCAACACCTGGCTAATTTTATTTTTTGTAGAAACAGGGTTTTACTGGCCAGGCATGGTGGTGGCTCATGCCTGTAACCTCAGCAACTTGGGAGGCCGAGGCAGTTGGATCACAAGGTCAGGACTTCCAGATCAGCCTGGTCAATACACTAAAATCCCATCTCTACTAAAAATACAAAAATTAGCTGAGCGTGGTGGTGGGCGCCTGTAGTCCCAGCTACTCAGGAGGCTGAGGCAGGAGAATTGCTTGAACCCAGGAGGTTGCAGTGAGCCAAGATCATGCCACTGCACTCCAGCGTGGGTGACAGAGCAAGACTCCATCTCCAAGGAAAAAAAAAAGGAAAAAGAAAAGGGTATTCCTATGTTGTTAAGGCTGGTCTCGAACTCCTGGCCCCGAGCGATCCTCCTGCCTTGGCCTTAAAAAACACTGGGATTACATGGCATGAGCCACTGTGCTCACCCTAGAGTCACATTTTTATATAATAAAAATATCAGCATATTTAAGTTGGTATGTTAAATATAAATGCTCCGATTTCTTAAAAAAAAAAAAAACCTATTAAATGATGTTTGCAGTCTGACTTTTAACAAACTCTTTTGTATGGTAGAGCCACATAGTCACAACTAAACTTAACTATGGTGTTTTTTCTTTGGAGAAAAAGTTAATCTTTAAGTTAGAAATACCTGTAATTCTTGGGAGATTTCTCAGGCATATGTCACCCAAATAGTCTATGTAATATGATTTCCATCTAAAATGAAAAGAGAATTACATGTATATTTTTAAAACTGGTATACCAATTTTGCAAGTTTTTTATTTTTGTTGTTTAAAGCTAAGGTATTTTAAAGAACAAGTACCAAGGAACAGAACAACTATTAAGTTAAGAACTTCTTTTAAGTGCCAACAAAAATCCATATCATAATTATACTAACAAGAGTTACATGAGCTTCTAAAAAAAAAAAAAAAGTATTCCACTGGGTGTAGTGGCTCACACCTGTAATCCTAGCACTTTGGGAGGCTGAGGCAGGCAGATCACCCATCAGGAGTTCGATACCAGCCTGACCAATATGGCGAAACACCATCTCTACTAAAAACACAAAAATCAGCTGGGCATGGTGGCGGGCACCTGTAATCCCAGCTACTCAGGAGGCTGAGGCAGGAAAATCGCTTGAACTGGGGCAACAGAGGCTACAGTGCGCTGAGATTGTGTCACTGCATTCCAGCCTGGGTAACAAGAGACTTCATCTCAAAAAAAAAAAGACAGAGAGAGAAAGAAAGAAAGTAGCCAGGCGCAGTGGCTCACCTGTAATCCCAGAACACTTTGGGAGGCTGAGGCGGGTGGATCACCTGAGGTCAGGAGTTTGAGATCAGCCTGACCAACACAGAGATCCCCATCTCTACTAAAAATATAAAATTAGCCAGGCATGGTGGCTCATGCCTGTAATCCCAGGTATTTGGGAGGCTGAGGCAGGAGAATAGCTTGAACCCAGGAGACAGAGATTGTGGTGAGGTGAGATCATGCCACTGCACTCTAGTCTGAGCAACAAGAGCAAAACTCTGTCTCAAGGCAAGAAAAAAAAAAAAGTATTCAAAGTAAACAGGTAGCAATAATTTAACCTGGGATACTAGTAATAGAAACTAATGCTCAATTCTCTCTCTCCTCTCTCTCAGTTTGAAAACTACTTTTTTTTTTTTTTTTTTTTTTTTTGAAACAGGGTCTCCCTCTGTCGCCCAGGATGGAGAGCAGCATTGCAATCTCAGCTCACTGTAACCTCCACCTCACCCAGCTGAAAGCCTACTTCTTTACTATAATACTTCTATCCTTCAGATTCTCGACAGTAGCTACCACAATTTCAATCCTAAATGTTATGTACACGTTGACAAAGCAAACTGTAACTGATTTAAAATTGAACTTTTACTATAAAGTCAACTCAACTGTGGTAATCTAACACAGAATACTACTAATATTTCAGATCTCACTTTACTCATGCTGTCATGGCTCATTTATGTCACTTTACTCATAAATGTCATGGTGGTACATGCCTGTAGTCCCAGCAACTTAGGGGGCTAAGGTGAAAGGACCTCTTGGGCCCAGGAGGTTGAGGCTGCAGTGAGCCAAGATTGAGCCACTGCAATCCAGTCTAGGTGACAGAGAGACCCTGTCTCCAAAAAAAAAAAAAAAAAAAAAAAAAGTCCCAGGGCCAGGTGTGGTGGCTGACACAAGTAATTCCAGCACTTTGGGAGGCCAACGTGGGTAGATGGCCTGAGCGTAAGAGTTCAAGACCAGCCTGAGCAACATGGTGAAAACTCACCGCTATAAAAGACAAAAATTAGCTGGGCATGGTGGCTGCAGATGTAATCCCAGCTATTTGGGAGGCTGAAGCAGGAGAATTGCTTGAATCTGGGAGATGGAGGCTGCAGTGAATCAAGATTGCACCACTGCACTCTAGCCTGGGCAATAGAGTGAGATTCCATCTCAAAAAAAGAAAAGAAGAGAAAAGAAAAGAAAGGAAGAGAAAAGAAATTGCCCACAGCTGCTCACCAACCAAATATTTAGGTGGGGAAAACTCCAAGCTCCTCCAAAAAAAAAAAAAAAAGAGAACTCCATTTCATACTAAGTGTTCTAGGCACAGATTTAAACGAAAATTTAATTTTTAATCATCTCAAAGTTAAATATCCAAATTCTACTTGAAAAAATACTGACCTTGTTCCAAGGGGGCAGTATCTATTTCTTTAGTAACATAACTGACAGTAACATTTTTATTTCCTTTGAGACTTAAATATTATCCCTACATCCCAGGAAGAAATGTCATTAATAGAAATTGTTTTTGGAGTTCAAGACCAACCTGGGCAACACTGCCAAATGCCGTCTCTGCAAAAACAGAATCTTAAAAATTAGTGGGGCACGGTGGCACACCCCTGTAGTCCTAGTTGCTCAAGAAGTTGAAAGAGAAGGATTACTTGAGTCCGAGAGATTGCAGTGAGCCATGATCACACCACTGCACTCCAGCCTGGGTGACAGAGTGAGGCCCTGTCTCTAAAAAAATTTTTTAAAGGTCAGGCACAGTGGCTCACACCTGTAATCCCAGCACTTTAGGAGGTCAAAGTGGGAGGACCCCTTGAGCCCAGCACTTCAATACCAACCTAGGCAACCTATTAAGATCCTGTATCGGCCGGGGGGCAGTGGCTCACGCCTATAATCCCAGCACTTTGGGAGGCCCAGGTGAGTGGATCACGAGGTCAAGAGATCGAGACCATCCTGGTCAACGTGGTAAAACCCCGTCTCTACTAAAATACAAAAATTAGCTGGGCATGGTGGCTCACACCTGTAGTCCCAGCTACTCAGGAGGCTGAGGTAGGAGAATTGCTTGAACCCAGGAGACGGAGACTGCGGTGAGCCGAGATCGCGCCACTGCACTCCAGCCTGGGTTTCAAGAGCAAAACTCCGTCTCAAAAAAAAAAAAAGACCCTGTATCTACAAAATATTTTTAAAATTAGCCAGGTATGGTGGTGCGTGCCTGTGGTCTCACATACTTGGGAGGCTGAAGCAGGAGGACCGTTTGAGCCCAGAAGGGCAAGACTGCTCTTAGCTCTGATCGCCGCCACTGCACTCCAGCCTGGTGACAGCCACTGTCCCGCCCACCAAAAAAAAAAAAAAAAAATTTCCTCCAGAGCCAAAGTCACCCATGTTCAGAGGACCTTACAGCCACCCAGGGCTCGTTCACCACTGCAGACCACGAACAGAGTACAGAAGTTTTAGTGAGTCTGATGACGTTCACTCCAGATATGATCATTAGTGCTTTATGATCATTTACTAACTAAACCTCTGAAGAAAAACTTGGCACAAAACTAGAAATTAGCAATTTCGTTCCAAAATACTACACTCTGCAACTGTCTTGTCTAACACGGTGACCACTAGCCACATGCAGTTATTTAAATTTAATTACACTTAAAAATTAAGAAAAATTTAAATTTTCGTTTCCCAGGTGCACTAGCCTATAGGTCAAATGCTTGATGGCCACGTGTGGCTAGTAGCTACCATACAGAACAGCAAAAGTATAGAACATGTCCGCTATGACAGAAAGTTCTATGGGCCCCGGCAATAAACAGCACTAAGGCAAAGTCATCCGAGAACGGGCTGCCCAAGCAGCGTCGGGCAAGGGGGCTGCCCAGCTCCGGGGCCGCATGTCCCCAGTGGCGTCGTGGTCTCCGGAATATCCGAGCGGACTCGGAGCCCACGCGCTGAGGATACCCTCCACAGCCGGGCGTTAAACCGCGCGGGCAGCGCTGCGAGAGCTACCGAAGACGACTCGAGTGGGGAGCCCCGAGGCCGCGCGCTTCCTCGCCGCGCCAGGCAGGGAAGGCCCATATGTGCCGGCACCGGTTGGTCAGAGGCGGTGGCCTCCGACTTCTCCGCGAGCTAAAAAGGCGGCGAGACTAAAAAAAGGCGGAGAGACGCTGGGCGCCCGGCCGTCACTCCGCTGACGGCGGGGAACGCTTGGATAGTGTACCGGCGGCTGGGGGCGCCCGGGCCTCCCAGGCAACGGCGAAGGCGGAGTCCGGGCCCGGCCGGGGAGGCGCGCGGAGAGGCCCCCCCCGTTACCGGCCCGCCAAGGTAAACAAGGCCGCGACGTGCGCCGCGCACTTACCAGGAGCTGCGGCCCCGCGGCCGCTGAGCCCGGGCGAGCCAGACCGGGTCAGGCCGGACCAGAGGGATAGGATTGGGGCACAGCGGCGGCAGAGACAGCAGGCCGACGCCGGTCAAACCCGCGCTGCTTCCTCCACAGGAGCGGTCTCCGCAGCTCCGGAAGTGCTTGGCGCCGTTGCGTCACTTCCGGACTGGGGTCGACCCACGGTCTCTTGGGTCGCAGCAGGCTCCTGGCTACAGAGCCCCTTTAGCGCCGCCTCCTTGCAACTTGGCGCTCTGACCCAGAGTTTGACAGGGTACGGCGGGCTCCGACCGCGTGGGGAGTCACCATTAGCACACTAGCGTTTCCCGCCGAGATGATGTTAACCAGCGCGTTTCTTACCGACTTCTCATATCACTGTTCGTACTCCGGGATCGGGCACGGAGAGGACATCTGGCGTCGGTGGAGTGGATGGAGGACCATTGTTTCCCAGCCGCTATCTGGTCAGAGGAGAGCTGGGGCCTGCACCGAGAGGCGGTCTCTGGGTGGCCCCAGAGCCGCAGCCACACCAGGCTTTCGCTTCCCCCGCCGCGGCCTCGTTTGCCGCCCAGTTCTCCTACTTAACGCTCACCGTGCAAAATTGCATCTTAACTGCCTTGCTTGCAGTTTCTTTTTACAGTTGTAGGAATTGTCATGATGACTTCCAGTTACCTTCTGGGGCCGGTTGTCAAATGGTGTGGCTAGAGATGGACGCTCACTCAGATTGTTGCTGCACCACAGTGGAAATGCCCATGAGAAGCCGCTGTTGTTAGGGAGGCTCCGGAGTGTGCAATTCCA
Organism: Saimiri boliviensis; assembly: GCF_048565385.1. Taxonomy (NCBI): domain Eukaryota; kingdom Metazoa; phylum Chordata; class Mammalia; order Primates; family Cebidae; genus Saimiri; species Saimiri boliviensis. Next base: position 12,834,228 of record NC_133456.1, read on the forward strand.
CAGGCAACAAATCAAATTATTTCCAACCATACTCAAGTCCCTTATATACACATTCAAGACACCTATGCTGGCCAGTCGCTGTGGCTCATGCCTGTAATCCCAGCACTTTGAGAGGCCAAGATGGGAGGATCGCTTGGGCCCAAGAGTTTGATAAAGTGAGACCTCCCTCTTCTTTACAAAAAATTTAAAAATTAGCTGGGTGAAGTGGCACACGCCTGTGTTCCCACCTACTCAGGAGGCTGAAGTGATAGAATCACTTGAGCCGGGGAGGACGAGGCTGTAGTGCACGGAGATGGTGCCACTGCAGTCCAGCCTCGGTGACACAAAGAGACCTTATTTCAAAACAACAATAACAAGCTATACAATGTAGAAAGCCATTAAAAATCATAGAAAGCCATTAAAAATTTTATCCTCCTTCCCCATAAAAAAAAAGAGTGGGCTGCTCTGCCTACGGAGTAGCAATTTCTTTGTTTCTTTACTTCTCTAATAAACTTTCTTTTACTTTGCCAACAAAATAAATCATACTGGTTGGTGGAGCATGGTGGCTCACGCTTCTGATCCCAGCACTTTGGGAAGCCAAGGTGAGAGGATCGCTTGAGCCCAGGAGTGGAGGCCAGCCTGGGCAACATAGTGAGATTCCATGCCTACAAAAAAAAAAAAAAAAAAAAATGTTTTGATGGGTCATGAAAAAAAGCTCTTGGTGAGATGCAGCCATTTCTTCCGTCCTCAGTCTCTGCGCCTTTCGCAGAGCTTCCAGCAGCGCTATGTTGAGCGAGAGCATCCAGAGGTTCACAACCTCTGTGGTACATCGTTGCCACTATGAGGAGGACCCTGGGAAGAATGTGCCACTTACAGTGGAAAACAAGAGGCGGTTACTAGCCATGATGTGTTTGTACTTTGGATCTGGATTTGCTGCACATTTCTTTATAGTAAGACATCAACTGCTTTAAAAATAAGGATGTTTCAGTTCTCCATTTAACAGATATGAAGAGCTTTTTTTTTTTTTTTTTTTTCTTGCTGTGTCACCCAGGCTGGAATGCAGTGGCTCAATCTTGGCTCACCACAACCTCTGCTTCTCAGGTTCAAGTGATTCTCTTGCCTCAGCCTCCTGAGTAGCTAGGATTACAGGCATATGCCACTACATCCAGCTAATTTTTGTATTTTTTTTTTTTTTTTTTAGACGGAGTTTCGCTCTTATTACCCAGGCTGGAGTGCAATGGCGCGATCTCGGCTCACCGCAACCTCCGCCTCCTGGGCTCAAGCAATTCTCCTGCCTCAGCCTCCTGTGTAGCTGGGATTACAGGCACGCGCCGCCATGCCCAGCTAATTTTTTGTATTTTTTTTAGTAGAGACGGGGTTTCACCATGTTGACCAGGATGGTCTCGGTCTCTTGACCTCGTGATCCACCCGCCTCGGCCTCCCAAAGTGCTGGGATTACAGGCTTGAGCCACCGCGCCCAGCTAATTTTTGTATTTTTAGTAGAGACAGGATTTCACCATGTTGGTCAGGCTGGTCTCAATCTCCTGACCTTGTGAGCCACCCACCTCAGCCTCCCAAAGTGCTGGGATTACAGGCGTGAGCCATGGCGCCCAGCCATGAAGAGCATTTTAAGAGGTGCAGTCTCTGAAAAATGGATCAAACTCGAACTCATATGGCATACTAGATATGTGTGTAAATAAACTTATGCAATGAATGAAAAAAATGTTTTGGCTGGACATAGTGGCTCACGCCTGTAATCCCAGCACTTTGGGAGGCTGAGGCAGGTGGATCACTTGAGCCTAGGAGTTCGAGACCAGCCTGGGCAACATGGTGAAACCCTGTCTCTACAAAAAATACAAGTTAGCTAGATGTGCCTGTAGCTCCAGCTACTCTAGAGGCTGAGATGGGAGGATCACTTTAGACCCAGGAGGTGGAGGCTGCAATGAGCAAGAGATTGGGCCACTGCACTCCAGGCTGGGGGACAGTGCCAAAACCTGTCTTCGAAAAATTAAAAAAAAAACAAAACGCTGTACTAAGGCATCTATTGATAAGGAAAGGTATTTGTGATATACTCAAGTGATAAAAATAGGATAGGGGCTGGGCACAGTGGCTCACGCCTGTAATCCTAGCACTTTGGGATACCAAGGCAGTCGGATCACCTGAGATCAGGAGTTCCAGACTAGCCTGACCAACATGGCAAAACTCTGTCTCTACTAAAATATACAAAAATTAGCCGGGCATGGTGGTGTACACTTGTAGTTCCAGCTACTCAGGAGGCTAAGGCAGGAAGAATCGCATCAACCTGGGAGGCAGAGGTTGCAGTGAACCGAGATCGTGCCACTGCACTCCAGCCTGGGCGACAGAGTAACTCCGTCTCAAAAAATAAAAAATAAAATAAAATGTGAATGCATGTCAAATATACAGTCTTTCGTGGTTTCTTTGGAACAGGAATCCAGACAGGCCACAGTAGGAATGGTTTATCTAAGCTCCACAGGTAGGGGCCTCAGCTAGAAGATTCAAAGGCTGGGTAGTGGAATCATAAGCAGAGTTGTTTACTCATACTTCTGGCAGTTGATGTCAGCTGGAGGCCTAGCTGGGGCTATCAGCCAGAAAATACACATGCATGATCTCTCCATGTGGCCTTTGCTTCCTGGTAACATGGTGCCTGGGTTCCAAGGGCAAAAGTTTTTTTGAAACAGAGTCTTGCCCTATTGCTCAGGCTGGAGTGCAGTGGCGTGATCTCAACTCACTGTAACCTCCTGGATTCAAGCAATTCTCATGCCTCAGCCTCCCTAATAGCTGAGATGACAAGATGACAGGCAGGCATCGCCATGTCCAGCTAATTTTTGTATTTCTCCATGGTTTCTCCATGTTGGTCAGGCTGGTCTTGAACTCCCGACCCCAGGTGAGCCACCCAGCTCAGCCTGCTAAAGTGTTAGGATTACAGGGGTGAGCCACCGCACCCAACCCTCTTTTTTCTTTTCTTTTTTTTTTTTTTTTTTGAGACAGAGTTTCACTCGTTACCCAGGCTGGAGTGCAATGGCACAATCTCGGCTCACCGCAACCTACTCCTCCTGGGCTCAGGCAATTCTCCTGGCTCAGCTTCCTGAGTAGCTGGGATTACAGGCACGTGCCACCATGCCCAGCTAATTTTTTGCACTTTTAGTAGAGACGGGGTTTCACCATGTTGACCAGGATGGTCTCGATCTATCGACCTCATGATCCACCCACCTCGGACTCCCGAAGTGCTGGGATTACAGGCTTGAGCCACCGCACCCGGCTAACCCTCTTTTTTCTTTTCTTTTCTTTCTTTTTTTTTTTTTTTTTTTTTTTCGAGATCGAGTCTGGCTCTGTCACCCAGACTGGAGTGCATTGGTACAATCACTGCAGCCTCAATCTCCTGGGCTCAAGTGATTCTCCTGCCTCAGTCTCCCAAGTAGCTGGGACTACTACAGGCATGCACCACCACACCTGGAAAATTTTTAAAAATAAGCCGGGCGCGGTGGCTCAAGCCTGTAATCCCAGCACTTTGGGAGGCTGAGGCGGGTGGATCACGAGGTCAAGAGATTGAGACCATCCTGGTCAACATGGTGAAACCCCGTCTCTTCCAAAAATACAAAAAATTAGCTGGGCATGGTGGCGCGTGCCTGTAATCCCAGCTACTCAGGAGGCTGAGGCAGGAGAATTGCCTGAACCCAGGAGGCGGAGGTTGTGGTGAGCCGAGATCGCGCCATTGCACCCCAGCCTGGGTAAGAAGAACGAAACTCCGTCTCAAAAAAAAAAAAAAAAAAAAAAAAAAAAACATGTAGGGTCCCACTATATTGCCTAGGCTGGTCTCAAACTGCTGGGCTCAAGCAATTCTTCTGCCTTGGCTTCCCAAAGTGGTGGGATTATAGGTGTTAGGCACAGCCTGAAGTTCTTTCTGCATAGTTGTAAACATGTTTTGGATTTTATTTCTAGAAATGGAAATAAAGGAGTTGCTTAGTCAACTCCTGTGCTCATTTTACATTGTAATGGATACTGCCAAATCACATCTTGTTCTTTCAGACTAGATAAAGGCCAGGCACCAAGTTGTTAGATATAGTGAGTAAAGAGGACCACAATACCTGTGGCAAGGAGCTTTGTTCTAATAGGAGATGCAAAAATTAGTGGAATAGTTCAGTATGAAATTACCACTGTGAGTGCATTGGATGGAAATGCATCAAAAATAAAAAAATAAAAATTACCACCCTGACTTGGAGTGCTGCATAGGAGAGTTGGTAGACTCAATCCTCAGCCTCTCTTCATCTATGCTCCTTCCCCAGTGATCTCATTCAACCTCTTTGCCTTAGGACCTCCCATACCCTGATGACTTCCAGGTTTTCATTTGTAATCCTATCAAATTTCCTAAACTTCACACTCAGTATATTAAGTTGCCCATTCAATCCATTTGGATGTCATTGGCACTCAGATTTAACAGGTCTTAAACAAAATTCTCAAATTTACCTCCAAACTTGCCACTCCCTCAGTATTTCCCAGCTCATTAATACCACTATCTCTCACCATTTACTCAGGCAAAAAAATTCACAAGTTTGGCCAGGCATGGTAGCTCACATCTGTAATCCCAGCACTTTGGGAGGCTGAGGGAGGCAGATCACCTGAGGTCAGGAGTTCAAGACCAGCCTGGCCAAGATAGCAAAACCCCATCTCTACTAAAAATACAAAACTTAACCGGGTGTGGTGGTGGGCGCCTGTAATCCTAGCTACTCGGGAGGCTGAGGCAGGAGAATTGCTTGAACCCAGGAGGTTGCAGTGAGCCAAGATTGTACCACTGCACTCCAGCCTGGGTGACAGAGCAAGACTCCATCTCAAAAAAAAAAAAAAGAAAGAAAGAAAGAAAGAAAAAACAAATCACAAGTTTTCCATGATTTTTCCTCTTCCAAATCTAGTCCACAAGCAATTCCCATGTACTATACCTCCAAGATATGTCCTGACTTTAGCACTTGCCACTACCTGTAGCTCTAGTCCAAGCCACCTTCAATGTGTCATTGGATGTGAGCAGTAGTTCCTTATTAACTAGTCTCCCTGCTTTAAATTAGTTTTTATTTTTGTAGAGACAAGATCTCACTCTGTCACCCATGTTGGAATGCATTACATTTTATTTTTATGTATTTATTTATTTTGAGACAGAGTCTTGCTCTTTCACCAGGCTGGAGTGCAGTGGCACGATCTCAGCTCACTGCAACCTCTGTCGCCCAGATTCAAGCAATTCCCCTGCCTCAGCCTCCTGAGTAGCTCTGACTAAAGATGCGTGCCACCATGCTTGGCTAATTTTTTGTACCTTAGTAGAGACAGGGTTTTACCATGGCCAGGATGATCTCGATCTCCTGACCTCATGATTTCCCGCCTCGGCCTCCCAAAGTGCTGGGATTACAGGTATGAGCCACCACACCCGGCCCATTTATTTATTTATATTTTTTGAGATGAAGTTCCGCTCTTGTTGGCCAGGCTGGAGTGCAATGGTGGATCTCGGCTCACTGCAACCTCCACCTCCTGGGTTCAGGCAAATCTGCTGCCTCAGTCTCCTAAGTAGCTGGGACTATAGGCATGTACCACCATGCCTGGTTAACTTAGTAGAGACAGGGATTCACTATGTGGGCCAGGCTGGTCTCAAACTCCTGACCTCAGGTGATTTGCCTACCTCAAATTCCCAAAGTGCTGGGATTACAGGCATGAGTCACCTCACCTGGCCCAGTACATTTTATTTTTATTTTTATTCTTTTTCTGTTTCTTTCTTTCTTTCTTTTTTTGAGATGGGATTTCACCATGTTGGGCAGGATGGTCTCGATCTCCTGACCTTGTGATCTGCCTGCTTCAGCCTCTCAAAGTGCCGGGATTACAGGCATGAGCCACTGTACCCAGACTATTCTTTTTCTTTAAAGAAAATATATTTATTTTTTTCAAGATAGAAGGTGAGATTTTTTCCTTTTTTTTAAGAGGCAGCAGTATTGCCACTCTTGTTCTACTTCATCTGCTCTCTACATTGTCTAGAAAAATCTTTTTAAAGCATGAAACATGTCATTTTTATTTTCAACATCCTCTAAAGCTTTCTATAACAGACTTTGGTCTTATAGACCAGGCGTCCCCAAACTACAGCCCGAGGGCTGCATGCGGCCCCCTGAGGCCATTTATCTGGCCCCCCGCCGCACTTCAGGAAGGGGCACCTCTTTCATTGGTGGTCAGTGAAAGGAGCACAGCATGTGGCGGCCCTTCAGCGGTCTGAGGGACAGTGAACTGGCCCCCTGTGTAAAAAGTTTGGGGACACCTGTTACAGACCAACAAAGGATAGTCTAGAGCTGGGGAGCTAGAGTTAGAATCCCTTGACCAGGTACAGTGGCTCATGCCTGTAATCCCAGTCCTTTAGGAGGCTGAGGTGGGAGGATTGCTTGAAGCCAGGAGTTCAAGACTACCCCGGGCAACACAGGGAGATCACGTATCAAAAATAATTAATTGGCCGGGCGTGGTGGCTCACGCCTGTAATCCAAGCACTTTGGAGGCCAAGGCCGGTGGATCACCTGAGGTCGAGAGTTCAAGACCAGCCTGACCAACATGGTGAAACCCTGTCTTAATAATAATAATAATAGCCGGGCGCGGTGGCTCAAGCCTGTAATCCCAGCACTTTGGGAGGCCGAGGCGGGTGGATCACGAAGTCAAGAGATCGAGACCATCCTGGTCAACATGGTGAAACCCCGTCTCTACTAAAGGTGCAAAAAATTAGCTGGGCATGGTGGCGTGTGCCTGTAATCCCAGCTACACAGGAGGCTGAGGCAGGAGAATTGCCTGAGCCCAGGAGGCGGAGGTTGCGGTGAGCTGAGATCGCGCCATTGCACTCCAGCCTGGGTAACAAGAGCGAAACTCCGTCTCAAAAAAAAAAAAATAATAATAATAATAATAACAATAATAATGAATGAATGAATTAAAATTGAGGCTGTGCAGAGTGGGTCACTCCTATAATCCCAGCACTTTGGGGGGCCAAGACAAGAGGATCACTTGAGCTCAGGAGTTAAAAACTAGCTTTGGCAACATAGGGAAACTCCATCTCTACAAAAAAATACAAAAATTAACCTTGGCTGGGATCACGCCTGTAATCCCAGCACTTTGGGATGCCAAGGCAGGTGGATCACCAGAAGTCAAGCATTTGAGACAAACCTGGCCAACATGGCAAAACCTCATCTCTACTAAAAGTAAAAAATTAGATGACGTGGTGGTGGGTACTTGCAGTCCCAGCTACTCGGGTGGCTGAGGCAGGAGAATCATTTGAGCCCAGGAGGCGGAGGTTGCAGTGAGTTGAGATCACGCCACTGCACTCCAACCTGGGCAACAAGAGCGAAACGCCATCTCAAAAAAAAAAAAAAAAAAAAAAAAATTAACCAGGCACAGTGGTGTGCACCCGTAGTCCCAGCTACTAGGGAGGCTGAGATGGGGGAATGGCTTCGGCGCAGGAAGTGGAGGTTGTGGTGACCCAAAATTGCGCCACTGCACTCCAGCCTAGGTGACAGAGCAAGACCTTTTCTCAAAAAAAAAATTAAAATAATACTTTAAAGAGAATTCCAACTCCACATCTTCCTATCCATGTGACCTCCAGCAGGGAAACTTACCTCTCTGTGACTTAATTTGCTCATTTGTGAAATTAGGAGAATAATTGCAGCCTCTACTGAGTGAAAAAAGCGAACTGGTATTTCCAATACAACCTTTTTAATCAATGAAAATGGTTTGTGTGTGTGTGGGTGTGTAGATATAAATGTGTAAATAAACTCATTGAAAGGACCATGGAGGGCATGTACAAAATGCTAATTTTTTTTTAATGATTTAATTTTTTTCTGAGGCAGGATCTTCCTCTGCCACCTAGGCTGGAGTGCGATGGTTCTATCTTGGCTCACTGCAACCTCCGCCTACTGGATTAAAGCAATACTGCCTCAGCCAGGCGCAGTGGCTCATGCCTGTAATCCCAGCACTTTGAGAGGCTAAGGCGGAAAGATCACATGAAGTCAGGAGTTCAAGACCAGCCTGGCCAACATGATGAAACCCGATCTATACCAAAAAGTACAAAAATTAGCTGGGTGTAGTGGCACGTGCTTGTAGTCCTGGCTACTTGGGGGGCTGAGACAGTAGAATCACTTGAACCCAGTAGGTAGAGGCTGCAGTGAGCGAATATCCTGCCACTGCACTCCAGCATAGGGGACAGAGAGAGTGAGACTCCTTCTTAAAAAACAAAAAACAAAAAACAAAAAAACAAAGCAATTCTGCCTCAGTCCCGAGTAGCTGGGACTACAAGTGTGAGTCACCTCACCCAGCTAATTTTTTTTTTAATTTATATATATATATATTTTTAAAGATGGAGTTTCACCAGGCTGGTCTTGAACTCCTGACCTCAGGTGATCCACCCACCTCAGCCTCCCAAAGTGCTAGGATTACAGGCATTAGCCACCACGCCTGGCCAATTTTTATATTTTTTATAGAGATGGGGTTTTGCCATGTGCCCAGGCTGTTGTCAAACTTCTGGGCTCAAGCAATCCTCTCGCTTTGGTTTCCCAGCATGCTGGGATGACAGACATGAATCACTGCACCAGGCAAAATGCTAATACTTTACATTCCTGTTTTTTGAAGTTGTGTTCTTTAATCTATCCAGAATATGTGTTTGGTAGGAGATAGAATTTAGTTCTATTTTTTCTAATTTGATAATTTTTGTTTGCTTGCTTTGAGACAGAGTCTCACACCTTTGCCCAGTCTGGAGTGCAGTGACACAATCTGGCTCACTGCAACCTCTGCTTCCCGGCTTCAAGTGAGCCTCCTGCCTCAGCCTCCTGAGTAGCTGGGATTACAGGTGCTCTCCACCATGCTAATTTTTGTATTTTTAGTTTCACCATGTTGGTCTTAAACTCCTGACCTGGGAATCTGCTCGCCTTGGCCTCCTAAAGTACTGGGATTACAGGAGTGAGCCACTGTGCCAGACCAATTTTTTTTTTTTTTTAAGACAAAGTTCCCCTCTTGTCGCCCAGACTAGAGTGCAATGGTGCCATCACGACTCACTGAAACCTCTGCCTCCTGAGTTGAGGCAATTCTCCCCACTTGGCCTCCTAAGCACCTGGGATTACAAGCGTGCACCACCATGCCCAACTAATTTTCGTATTTTTAGTAGAGATGGGGTTTCCCCACATTGGCCATGCTGGTCTCGAACTCCTGACCTCAGGTGATCCACCTGCTTCTGCCTCACAAAGTGCTGGAGTTACAGGCATCAGCCTGCGTGCTTGGCCTAATTTGATAATTTTTTAACCCAACACCACGTATTAAACAGGTCATTCGTTGCCCAGGCTGTGGGGGTACAGTGGCTTGATCTCGGCTCACTCCACCCTCTGCCCCTTGGGCTCACTCATGCCTTAGCCTCCCGAGTAGCTGGGATTACAGGCACATGCCACCACACCTGGCTAATTTTTGTAGTTTTAGTAGAGACGGGATTTCACCATACTTGCCAGGCTGGTCTCGAACTCCTGACCTCGAATGATTTGTCCTCCTTGGCCTCTTAAAGGGCTGGGATTACAGGCATGAGCCACTGCACCTGGCCTGAATCGGTCATTCTTTATTCACTACTTAGAAAAGCACCTTTATACCATGGGTTTGTTATCTGGGCTCATCATTCTGTTCTGAAGGTCTGTTTGCCTATTCCTGGTCCAATACTATAATGTTTTAATTGCAGCTTCATGGTTTATTATTATTATTATTGAGACAGAGTCTCACTTTCTCACTTAGGCTGGAGTGTAATGTCGCGATTTTGGCTCACTGCAACTTCTGCCTCCTGGGTTGAAGCAATTCTCCTGCCTCAGCCTTCCGAGTAGCTGGGGATACAGGTGTGTGCACCATGCCTGGCTAATGCTTGGATGATTTTTTCATTTTGTTGAGATGGAGTCTCACTCTGTTGCCAGGCTGGAGGGCAATGGCACAATCTATGCTCACTGCAACCTCCGCTTCCTGGGTTCAAGCAATACTTCTGCCTTAGCCTCTCAAGTAGCTGGGTCTATAGGTGGGCACCACCATGCCCAGCTAACTTTTTGTATTTTAGTAGAGACAGGGTTTCACCATGTTGGCCAGGATGGTCTCCATCTCCTGATCTTGTGATCTGCCCACCTTGGCCTCCCAAAATATTGGTACAGGCATGAGGCATCGCGTCTGCCCTGATCTTTTTTTAAATTTTCTTTTTTTTATTTTTAAAGATGGGGTTTCACCATGTTGGTCAGGCTGGTCTTGAACTCTCGACCTCAGGTGATCCGCCCACCTTGGCCTCCAAAGTGCTTGGATTATAGGCGTGAGCCACCATGCCCGGCCTATACATTTCTTAGATAATCTCATACAATTTTGGTTTGTGTAAACCTTAGATTCAGGTAGACATGGTTTTTTTTTTTTTTTTTTGAGACGGAGTTTTGCTCTTGTTACCCAGGCTGGAGTGCAATGGCGCGATCTCGGCTCACCGCAACCTCCGCCTCCTGGGTTCAGGCAATTCTCCTGCCTCAGCCTCCTGAGTAGCTGGGATTACAGGCACGTGCCACCATGCCCAGCTAATTTTTTGTATTTTTAGTAGAGACAGGGTTTCACCATGTTGACCAGGATGGTCTCGATCTCTTGACCTCGTGATCCACCCGCCTCGGCCTCCCAAAGTGCTGGGATTACAAGCTTGAGCCACCGCGCCCGGCCTGTATTTTTTTTTTGAGACAGAGTCTTGCTCTGTTGCCAGGTGCCAGGGCTGGAGTGCAGTGGTGCAATCTCAGCTCACTGCAACCTCCGCCTCCTGGGAGGTTGCTGGCAATTCTCTTGCCTCAGCCTCCCGAGTAGCTGGGACTACAGGCACATGCCACCATGCCCAGCTAATTTTTGTATTTTAGTAGAGAGAGGGTTTCACTATGTTGGCCAGGATGGTCTTGATCTCTTGACCTTGTGATCCGCCCACCTTGGCCTCCCAGAGTGCTGGGATTATAGGCGTGAGTCACTGTGCCTGGCTGATGTGTTTTCTTTGTATTTTGTTTTGGCAATGGAGTCTTGCTCTGTTGCCCAGGCTAAAGTGCAGTGGCATAATCATGACTCAGAACAGCCTCAACATCCTGGGCTCAAGGGATCCTCCCACCTCAGCCTCTGGAGTAGCTGGGATCACAGATATGCACAACCATGCCAGATTAATTTTTTTTTTTTTGAGACGGAGTTTTGCTCTTGTTACCCAGGCTGGAGTGCAATGGCACGATCTTGGCTCACCGCAACCTCCGCCTCCTGGGTTCAGGCAATTCTCCTGCCTCAGCCTCCTGAATAGCTGGGATTACAGGCACGTGCCACCATGCCCAGCTAATTTTTGTATTTTTAGTAGAGACGGGGTTTCACCTTGTTGACCAGGATGGTCTCGATCTCCTGACCTCGTGATCCACCCACCTCGGCCTCCCAAAGTGCTGGGATTACAGGCATGAGCCACCGCGCCCGGCTAATTTTTATTTTTTTGAGACACAGTTTCAATCTTATCTCTCAGGCTGGAGTGCAATGGTGCAATCTCGGCTCACTGCAACCTCTGCCTCCTGTGTTCAAATGATTCTCTCACCTCAGCCTCCTGAGTAGCTGGGATTATAGGCCCCCACCACCATGCATAGTTAATTTTTGTATTTTTAGTAGAGATAAGGTTTCACAAAGTTAGCCAGGCTTGTCTCGAACTCCTGACCTTAGGTGATCCGCCACCCGCCTTAGCCTCCCAAAGTGCTGGTATTGCAGGCATAAGCCTCTGCTCCTGGCCAGTTTTTTTTGTTTGGTTTGGTTTTTGGTTTTTTTCTGTAGCCATGAGGTCTCACTATGTTGTCTATGCTGGTGTCGAACTACTAGGCTCAGGCTATCCTCTTGCCTTGGCTTTCCAAATGCTGGGATTATAGGCATCAGCCACCACAGCTGGACATGTTTCTTTTTTTTAAATTATTTTTTATTTTTGTGGAGACAGGATCTCACTCTGCCATTCAGGCTGGAGGGCAGTAATACATGATTTTATTCTTTTTGTTTTTAAAAAATTAATATTTTTTTCTTTTTTAGTTTTCTAAAGACGGGGGTTTCACCATGTTGGTCAGGCTGGTCTTTTTTTTTTTTTTGAGACGGAGATTCGCTCTTGTTACCCAGGCTGGAGTGCAATGGCGTGATCTCGGCTCACCGCAACCTCCGCCTCCTGGGTTCAGGCAATTCTCCTGCCTCAGCCTCCTGAGCGGCTGGGATTACAGGCACGCACCACCATGCCCAGCTAATTTTTTGTATTTTCAGTAGAGACGGGGTTTCACCATGTTGACCAGGATGGTCTCGATCTCTTGACCTCGTGATCCACCCGCCTCGGCCTCCCAAAGTGCTGGGATTACAGGCGTGAGCCACCATGCCCAGCCTAATATTTTTTTCAAATAAGAAAGTGGAGGCTGGGTGCAGTGGCTCATGTGGAGGGGAAAGGAAAACTCTAGATATCTTTCTTGCATTGTCCTATTTCCCGCTGGAGTCCTTTCTTTAAAGAAGGATACTTAGGCTGGCAATGCCCAGGCTCCTTGGGCAATAGCTCCCAAGAGTCTGGGTTGTATGGAGGGGGAATAACATGGATAGGAGGGTCTGGAACTGGGCCCAGGATTGGGTCCAGAACTGGGTCCAGAGTGGCAACAACTGCCTGAGAAGGGGGAGGAGATGGGTTAAGATTGAGGAACAGGGGAGGTAGTCTAGAGGATCCCATTTGCTCATGGATGTCTTAGAAGTAGAGATTTTTCTTCTTTTCGGATGGGATAGTCTCTAACTCCTTCCTGCTCTCTAGTTCCTTCTCATCTGTTTTTAAAAGGTAAAGAAGAACAGGCCCCTGCCACCACCATAGGGCATAGTCTATTTCTTCCCGTGAGACAGGACTTTTGTTATTAACATACATTATTAGGAGTTGGCAAACCCAATCCTCATCTGCGCCTGGCTTAGTTTTGTATTTTTTTTTGGTAGAGATGGGGTTTCACCATGTTGGCCAGGCTGGTCCCAAACTCATGACTTCAAATGATCCACCTACCTCACCTCCCAAAGTGCTGGGATTACAGGACTGAGCCACCCAGCCCTGCTCCCTTTACCCCGTTTTGTATGAACAGAATTCCTCTCCGGTCTTGAATACTGTCATCTTTTCAGTGAAACTCTCCTTTATTCAACTAATTAAAATTGCAAATCACTTGTCCCCCACACCCCCAACTTTCTTCCTGGATTTGTCTCCGTAGTACTTCTTACTACTTGATATACTATGCATTTTTCAGTTACAGGTATTTATCTTTGTTACGGTCTGTAAATTCCACGAGCACAGGGACCTGTGTGTTGTACTACCAGGGGTGCCTCAAGCACCTAGAAGGACGCCTGGCATATGGCAAGGCGCAATTGATCTCTCCGGAGTGAGCGGATGAATGGGAACTCAGAGGTGGAAGCACTGAAGTCTGGGAAGGCTTCCTGAAGGAACAGGCCCGCCGGCCGACACCCCCAAACCCCATGCGGCTTTGCGCCACGCCACGCCCATCGAGGCGGGGCCGAGGCCGGAAGCAGCCTCGGGCGGAAGCCCGACGGTACAAACTGTGTCCTCTTCCCGACCTGCCGCGAGCTCTCGCCCCGCCCACCCAAAAGTGGGTGAAAGGTCGGCGGCGCTGGCACTGCAGCTAGGGCAGCTGAGCCAGACGGCCTGAGAACTGAAGGACTGAGTGACAGACGAAACCCATCAGCCCGACCATGGCTGACCAGCCGAAACCCATCAGCCCGCTCAAGAATCTGCTGGCCGGCGGCTTTGGCGGCGTGTGCCTGGTGTTCGTGGGTCATCCTCTGGACACAGTCAAGGTGCGGGAGGCTGGGGCGCAGGTTTTCGGGAGGAGGCCTGAGCGGGGCACGGAAAGCATGGTCCCGCGCGAGGCGCGGCCGCTGGGCAGAAGTGGGGCCTGTGTGAGCTTCCGTGAGAAGTCGAGGGAATTTTTCAGGGGTGGGCCGGAAGCTGTACCTTTCGCCCCAAAGAGCCAGGCGGCGGCGCAAAGTGAGCAGTTTCTAACTGCCTGTCAAGAGCTCTAATGTAAAGTTCCCTGTTCCGCAGTCTCTCCTGACCCTGCACCACTTATTTAGGTATGAGAAAGAAAAACCGTCTCTCCGTAACTCTGGTTTCAGCCAACCCTAACATTATCATTAAGGTTGAAACAGGCCCCCTGTAAAGCCCGCCCCAGGAAGACAACTAAAGAGAGAGAGGTACGGTTGTTCTGTAGGTGTCCTTTGATACATTCTGCTGGGGCAAGAGTACCCATCTTTTTTGCCACTTTCCGGCCCCGGGGAGATATTTGACGCTCTTCAACCTGTCACCCCGCGGTGGCCTGCTCAGCCTCCTGGGCAGAAGCATCCTGTGAGAAGCAATGATGACCTCAGTGACTGAGTCCCTTCCACGGAAAGCAAGGTGATCAGCTTTGCACAAGGCCAGGCTCATTCTCACAACTTCCAGATGAGGAAGCTATGGTCAAACTAAGGCTTGGGAGGGATGGCATTAATCAGTAATTGTTCTCTGGTCTTCCTCACATCATATTTCTACTATTCCCCTTGCAATACCTTCATTAATGCTTTACTGGGGGACCAAAGTCCATGCCCCATGGCTTAGCAATCGAAGCTGCATCTAAATTTTCTCATTTTATTTTCTGGACATAGACTTGAAGGAAATTGACAAGTCATTGCCAGAGTGGGCCTGTAGAGAGCAGACATGAGTTTTAAAGGATTGGAAACCCACATAAGGGGCTTGTTAGGATGTTGGATCAGATTTCCTCCACAACGAAATTGTTTTTTGGGCACTTCCTCTTGGCAGGTTTGGGCAGTAAGCTCTTTGCTGCCTTTCATCCAAGAGAGAAATTGCCCTGAGGTACAGCTCGTACTGGGGTCGTTCTATAGGAAGATCAGAATTAAAGTAGCTGGACTTGCTAGGTCATTGTGCGACATGAAATCAAATGTTTATTTAGCTGATGGTAAATGCTGTGTGTTAGTGTTTTCCAGACAGTGGTCTTTCCAAGTGGCACTGTCTACCAAGGGACAATTGTCTGGCCTTTCTTCCTGCTCTTGGTCCGTATAGGCAGATATCTTATTCGTTCTAGGCTTTTGGGACCACTTTTTAAAGAAAAACAATATGCAAATATTGCTCCCACCTCCATATCATCTTCGTCCTTGATGTCACTTCCAAGGTAGACTGGATGACCTCTGCACTGAAGTGCAAATAACTGAAATGCTCACCTGCATATTTAACAACCAGAAAGCCTCTTTTTAGCTTAAACCCAAACCACAAATGGCTGACTGCTGTGTTTTTGGCCTTAGTGAGTGAGCTCCAATCAAAGCCTGACCTTGAGGTACTTTTTGAGGTCGAAGGTAAAAACAAAAACAAACAAAAAACAAAAAAGAAAGACAAGAATAAGAAAAAGAAAAAAAGTCAAAGGTAACATAACTGAGCTGTGGTCCATGTGGCCTGACAAGCCAAAAGCTACAACGCTTCAGAGTAGGGCATGAAAAGACTCTATGGAAGGTGGTGTTAGAGCGGGCATTTAAGTGCTGGCTGAGTTTTGACTGAAGGAGTTGGGAGACCTATACAATTTGGTATGGGGAGGGCAGGAGTGAAGGTGGGTATGGCTTGCAAGTGGGGATCATATTATAAAATAAGACCACCTAGGCAAGGTGTGATGGCTCACACCTGTAATTCCAGCATTTTAGGAGGCCGAGGCGGGTGGATCACCTGAGGTCAGGAGTTCAAAACCAGCCTGGCCAACTTGGTGAAACCCCATCTCTACTAAAAATACAAAAAAAATTAGCTGGGTGTGGTGGCAGGTGCCTGTAATTCCAACTACTTGTGAGCCTGGGGGTGTGGGGGGGTCAGCGGGGAGGTTGCAGTGAGCCTAGATCATGCCATTACACTCTAGCCTGGGCAACAGAGTTAGACTCCTTCTCAAAAAACAAAACAAAATAAAACAAAAACCCTGCAAAGGACTTTAATGTTCTTGCTGGTTTGGATGGCTGATGTCCTGATGAGACAGGTGTGAAGTGTATATAAAATCACAAAAAGCAGCCTTGGCAACATAGCAAGACCTCATGTCTGTACAAAGTACAAAAATTACAGGTATTTACTACCAGCTGGGCATGGTGGTAAATACCTGTAATCCAGCTACTCAGGAGGGTGAGGCTGGTAGATTGGTTGAACATAGGAGTTTGAGGCTGCAGTGAGTCATTGCATTCCAGTCTGGACAACAGAGTGAGACACTGTCTCAAAAAAAAGTCACAAAAAGGCATTAGTCAGAATTTTTTTTTTTTTTTTTTTTTTGAGATGTAGCCTTGCTCTGTCACCCAGACTGGAGTGTAGTGGCTGAATCTCAGCTAACTGCAACTTCCGCCTCTCAAGTTCAAGCGTTTTTCCTGCCTCAGCTTCCTGAGTAGCTGGGATTACAGGAGTATGCCACCATACCAGGTTAATTTTTTGTGTTTCTAGTAGAGATGGGGTTTCACTGTGTAGCCAGAATGGTCTTGATCTCCTGACCTCGTGATCCACCCGCCTTGTCCACCCAAAGTGCTGGGATTACAGGCGTGAGCCACCGTGAGTGGCCTTTTTTTTTTTTTTTTTTTGAGACGAGAGTCTCTTTCTGTCACCTAGGCTGGAGTGCAGTGGCAGGATCTCATCTCACTGCAACTTCTACCTCTTGAGTTCAAGTGCTTCCCTTGCCTCAGCCTCCTGAGTAGCTGGGATTACAGCTGCCCACTACCATGCCCAGATAATTTTTTGTATTTTTAGTAGAGATAGGCCTTGGCCTCCCAAAGTGCTGGGATTATAGGCGTGAGCCACCATGCTTGGCCTAGTCAGAAGTTTTGATCTATTTCTCTCTCTCTACTGACTAGGAGTGGTTGTGTTTGACTGTGAAGATCTGAAGGACAATACGAGGGATTTGTGGTGTAAAGTTGTGGTGGCCTCTGGCCATTTCTATTGTTGTGTCCCATAAACCCCTCAGACTTGCATGTCATCTCTGTTGCCCAGAGAGGGACTTCCTTGGTGTGATGTGAAAGCCCCTAGCAAATACAAGACTAAAAGATTCTACAGAAATAAACAACATGGTAAAAATGATGTTTTAGAAAGGTTAGAATGATAGCAACCTTGAGAAGGATTTGGAAGCCCAACAATGAGTAGGAAAAACATCCAGGAAAGGCCGGGTGTAGTGGTTCATTCCTGTAATTCCAGCACATTGGGAGACCAAGGTGGGCAGATCACCTGAGGTCAGGAGCTCAAGACCAGTCTGACCAACATGGAGAAACCCTGTCTCTACTAAAAACACAGAATTGAGGCCGAGGCGGGTGGATCACGAGGTCAAGAGATCGAGACCATCCTGGTCAACATGGTGAAACCCCGTCTCTACTAAAAATACAAAAAATTAGCTGGGCATGGTGGCACGTGCCTGTAATCCCAGCTACTCAGGAGGCTGAGGCAGGAGAATTGCCTGAACCCAGGAGGCGGAGGTTGCGGTGAGCCGAGATTGCGCCATTGCACTCCAGCCTGGGTAACAAGAGCGAAACTCCGTCTCAAAAAAAAAAAAAAAAAAACAACACAGAATTAGCCGGCTATAGTGGCACATACCTGTAATCTCAGCTACTTGGGAGGCTGAAGACTATTTCAGTTATCTATTGCAGTTTAATAGCTTACCCCAATGAGGCAGGAGGATCACTTGAGCTCAGGAGTTCAAGGCTGCAGTTAGCCAGGATGGCACCACTGTATGCCAGCTTGGGTGACAGAGCAAGACCCTGTCTCAAACCCCAAAACCAAAACCAACTTACCCCAAAACTTAGTGGCTTAAAACAACAATAAACATTTATCAGGGCCAGGCTCAGTGGCTCATGCCTATAATCCCAGCACTTTGGGAGGCCGAGGCAGGTGGATCACCGGAGGTCAGGAGTTCGAGACCAGCCTGGCCTAATGGCAAAACCCTGTCTCTACTAAAAAGGAAAAAAATACAAAAATTAGCCAGGCATGGTGGCACCCACCTGGAATCCCAGCTAGGTAGGAGGCTGAGACAGGAGAATTGCTTGAACCCAGGAGACAGAGGTTGCAGTGAACCAAGATCATGCCACTACATTCCAGCCTGGGTGACAGAGCAAGACTCAGTCTCAAAAAAGAAAAAAAGAGATAAATAATTCAATTAAAAATGGTCAAAGACTCTAGCCTGGGTGACAGTGTAAGACTTTGTCTCTTTTTTTTTTTTGAGACAAAGTTTCACTCTTGTTACCCAGGCTGGAGTGCAATGGCGCGATCTTGGCTCAGCGCAACCTACGCCTCCTGGGTTGAGGCAATTCTCCTGCTTCAGCCTCCTGAGTAGCTGGGATTACAGGCACGTGCCACCACGCCCAGCTAATTTTTTGCACTTTTAGTAGAGACGGGGTTTCACCTTGTTGACCAGGATGGTCTTGATATTTTGACCTCGTGATCCACCCGTCTCTGCCTCCCAAAGTGCTGGGATTACAGGCTTGAGCCACTGCGCCCGGCCGACTCTGTCTCTTAAAAAGAGAGTGCGAGAGAAAGAAAAAGAGAGAAAAAAGGGCAAAAGATCTTTCTTTTTTTCTTTTTATTGTTTTTTTTTTTTTGAGACGGAGTTTCGCTCTTGTTACCCAGGCTGGAGTGCAATGGCGCGATCTTGGCTCACCGCAGCCTCTGCCTCCTGGGTTCAGGCAATTCTCCTGCCTCAGCCTCCTGAGTAGCTGGGATTACAGGCACGTGCCACCACGCCCAGCTAATTTTTTGCATTTTTAGTAGAGACGGGGTTTCACCTTGTTGACCAGGATGGTCTTGATATTTTGACCTCGTGATCCACCCGTCTCTGCCTCCCAAAGTGCTGGGATTACAGGCTTGAGCCACTGCGCCCGGCCGACTCTGTCTCTTAAAAAGAGAGTGCGAGAGAAAGAAAAAGAGAGAAAAAAGGGCAAAAGATCTTTCTTTTTTTCTTTTTCTTGTTTTTTTTTTTTTTTTTGAGACGGAGTTTCGCTCTTGTTACCCAGGCTGGAGTGCAATGGCGCGATCTTGGCTCACCGCAGCCTCCGCCTCCTGGGTTCAGGCAATTCTCCTGCCTCAGCCTCCTGAGTAGCTGGGATTACAGGCACGTGCCACCATGCCCAGCTAACTTTTTGTATATTTAGTAGAGACGGGGTTTCACCATGTTGACCAGGATGGTCTCAATCTCTTGACCTCGTGATCCACCCGCCTCGGCCTCCTAAAGTGCTGGGATTACAGGCTTGAGCCACCGCGCCCGGCCTCTTTTTTTCTTTTGAGGAGTCTCACTTTGTCACCCAGGCTGAAGTGCAATGGTATGATCTCATCCCACTGTAACCTCTGCCTCTCGGGTTCAAGCGATTCTCCTGCCTCAGCCTCCTGAATAGATGGGATTTCATGCACCTGCCATTATGCCTGGCTAATTTTTTTGTGTTTTAGTAGAGATGGGGTTTCACCATGTTGGCCAGGCTGGTCTTGAACTTCTGACTTCGTGATCCACCCGCCTTGGACTCCCAAAGTGCTGGGATTATAGGTGTGAGCCACTGTGCCCAGCATTTTTTTTTTTTTAAAGAGACTAGGTCTTGGCTTGCCGTGGTGTCTCATATCTATAATCCTAGTACTTTGGGAGGCTGAGGCAGGCAGATTACATGAGTCCAGGAGTTCCAGACCAGTCTGATCAACATGGTGAAACCCCATCTCTACACACACACACACACACACGCCAAGCATGGTGGCATGCACCTGAGGTCTCAGCTACTTGGGAGGCTGAGTGGGAGGATCACCTGAGCATGGAAGGCGAAAGTTGCAGTGAGCCAAGATCATATCACTGCACTTCAGTATGGGCAACAGAGAACCTGCCTCAAAAAATAAAGAGTCAAGTCTTGCTCTGTTACCCAGCTGGAGTGTAGTGGCACCATCATAGTTCACTGTATCTGGAACTCTTGGCCTCAAGTTATCCTCCCCTGCTTCCCAAAAGTGCTTAGATTACAGATGTGAGCCACCACACCCAGCCATGGACATAAATAGACATTTCTTCAAAAAAGGTGGGCCAATAAGCATGTGAAAAGATGTTCAATGCCATTATCCATCATGGAAACTGCAAATCAAAATCACAATGCAATACCACCTCATACCCACTATGATGGCTGTTAAAAAAAAAAAAAAAAAAGGATATAACCTGAGCAATAAAGTGAGATTCTGTCTCTACAAAAACAATAAAAAATTAGCTTGTGCTGTGGTGTGCACTTGTAGTCCCAGCTACTTTGGAGGCTGAGGTGGGAGAATTGCATGAGCCCAGGAGGTTGAGGTTGTAGTGGGCTATTGATCACACCATTGCACTCTAGCCTGAGTGACAGAGTGAAACCTTGTCTCAAAAAAAAAAAAAAATATATATATATATATATATATATATATATATAATACACACACACACACACACAAGTATTGAAGATGTGGAGAATCTGGAACCCTCCTTCACTGCTTATGGGAATATAAAATGGTGAAGCCACTTTGGCAAACAGTCTGGCAGTTCTTCAAAAGGTTTAAACAGAGTTAACATATAACTTAGAAATTATGCTAGTGGATAAATACCTGTGATGGTTAATTGTATGTGTCAACTTGACTAGGCTACAGAGTACCCAGATATTTGGTCACACGTTATTCTGAGTGTGCCAGTGAGAGTGGTTTTGGATATTAACATTTGAATCTGTAAACTGATTAAAGCTACTTGTCCTTCCTAATGTGAATGGACCTCATCCAGTTAGTTGAAGGCCTGAATAGAACAAAAGGCTGACTGATACTTCCCTGCAACTAAGAGGGAACTCCTGTCTGAATACTTGAGCTGGAACATTAGTCTTTCCCTGCTTTCAGACTTGAACTGAAACACTGGTTCTTTTTGGGTCTCAAACTTGCCAAATCCAGATCTTGGGACTTCTCAACCTTCATAATTGTATGAGCCATTTCCTTTTTTTTTTTTGGAGATGGAGTTTCGCTCTTGTTACCCAGGCTGGAGTGCAATGGCACGATCTTGGCTCACCGCAACCTCCGCCTCCTGGGTTCAGGCAATTCTCCTGCCTCAGCCTCCTGAGTAGCTGGGATTACAGGCATGTGCCACCATGCCCAGCTAATTTTTTGTATTTTTAGTAGAGACGGGGTTTCACCATGTTGACCGGGATGGTCTCGATCTCTTGACCTCGTGATCCACCCGCCTGGGCGTCCCAAAGTGCTGGGATTACAGGCTTGAGCCACCACGCCCGGCCGAGCCATTTCCTTATAATAAATCTCTTGATATATATCTCCTGTTGATTCTGTTTCTCTGAAGAATTCTGACCAATACAACACCCAAGAGAATTGAAAACATGTATCCATGGCCAGGCGCGGTGGCTCAAGCCTGTAATCCCAGCACTTTGGGAGGCTGAGGCGGGTGGATCACGAGGTCGAGAGATCGAGACCATCCTGGTCAACATGGTGAAACCCCGTCTCTACTAAAAATACAAAAAACTAGCTGGGCGTGGTGGTGCGTGCCTGTAATCCCAGCTACTTAGGAGGCTGAGGCAGGAGAATTGCCTGAGCCAAGGAGGCGGAGGTTACGGTGAGCCGAGGTCGCGCCATTGCACTCCAGCCTGGGTAACAAGAGCGAAACTCCGTCTCAAAAAAAAAAAAAAAGAAAACATATATCCGTACAAAAAACTTGTACACAAATGTTTATAGCAGCATTATTCATAATAATCAAAAAGTAGGAAAAACACAAATGTCTATCAACTGATGAATAGGCAGGCATGCAAAATGTGATTTATTCTTACAATGGGATATTATTTGCCAATGAAAGGAATGAAGTACTAATGAAATGAAAGAGAAGTTTGAATCCAGCAGGTTAAGTGAATGCTAAAGACGTACACAAGTGCTTCGCTGTTTATTTGGCAGACAGTTGGACCATTGCTGCTGACAGGCGGTTCTCATTATGGTAGGTGACTGCATTTTAACTTCTGGTTTCAGGTCCGACTGCAGACACAGCCACCGAGTTTGCCTGGACAGCCTCCCATGTACTCTGGGACCTTTGACTGTTTCCGGAAGACTCTTATTAGAGAGGTTGGTATCTGGTACTGGGCATTCCTCTTACTTGGAGGAACACATTCATGGAGTTAGTTTGTTACCCCCCAGAAGAGAAGGGTAACTGTGTGGTTCTGCTGGACAGCTAGCTCACAGCTGCCACTCCTTCACCAAGCCACCCTGTTCCCCCCATTGTCATCTGCTTTGAAGTCTCAGGTAGTTCTAGCGACTGTTTCATACACATGACTAAAGCTAATAAAATGATTTCCTCTTTTTTTTTTTTTTTTTGAGATGGAGTTTCACTCTTGTTACCCAGGCTGGAGTGCAATGGTGCGATCTCGGCTCACCGCAACCTCCGCCTCCTGGGTTCAGGCAATTCTCCTGCCTCAGCCTCCTGAGCAGCTGGGATTACAGGCACGCGCCACCATGCCCAGCTAATTTTTAGTATTTTCAGTAGAGACGGGGTTTCACCATGTTGACCAGGATGGTCTCGATCTGTTGACCTCGTGATCCACCCACCTTGGCCTCCCAAAGTGCTGGGATTACAGGCGTGAGCCACCGCACCTGGCCAAATGATTGCCTCCTTTGGAAGATGGAATTTAGATCACAGAGAACTAGCAAGTAATAATTGAGATGTGAAATGGAAGAAAATGTACATCTGGCTGGGTGCCGTGGCATGTGCCTGTAGTCCCAGCTACTCGGGAGGCTGAGGCTGGAGGATCTCTTGAGTCCAGGAGTTCTGGGCTGTAGTGCGCTATGCCAGTTGGGTGTCCGCACTAAGTTCAGCATCAATATGGTGACCTCCTAGGAGCGGGGGACCACCAGGTTGCCTAAGGAGGAGTGAACCGGCCCAGGCAGGAAACGGAGCAGGTCAAAATTCCTGTGCTGATCGGTCGTGGGATCGTGCCTGTGATTGCCACTGCACTCCAGCCTGGGCAAAATAGCAAGAACCCATCTATTTTTTTTTTTTTTTTGAGACGGAGTCTCGCTCTTGTTACCCAGGCTGGAGTGCAATGGCGCGATCTCGGCTCACCGCAACCTCCACCTCCTGGGCTCAGGCAATTCTCCTGCCTCAGCCTCCTAAGTAGCTGGGATTACAGGCATGCACCACCACGCCCAGCTAGTTTTTTTTGTATTTTTAGTAGAGACGGGGTTTCACTATGTTGACCAGGATGGTCTCGATCTCTCGACCTCGTGATCCACCCGCCTCGGCCTCCCAAAGTGCTGGGATTACAGGCGTGAGCCACCGCACCCGGCAAACCCATCTATTTTTAAAAAATTATATATAAAAAAAGAAAACGTACATCTGGACTGGGCATGGTGGCTCACGCCTCTAATCCCAGCACTTTGGGAGGCTAAGGCAGGTAGATCACTTGAGCCCAGGAGTTCGAGGCCAGCCTGGGCAACATGTAGAGAGTGCCATTGCTACAAAAAATGCAAAAATTAGATGGATGTGGTGGCACATGTGTATCTGTAGTTCTAGCTACTCGGGAGATTGAGGTGGGAGGATCACTTGAGCCAGGAGTTGGAGGTTGCAGTGAGCTGAGATTGCCCCTCTGTACTCCAACCTGAGTGACAAAGTGAGACCCTGCCTCAGAAAAAAAAAAAAAAAGGCCAGGCACAGTGGCACACACCTGTAATCCCAGTTCTTTGGGAGGCCAAGGTGGGTGGATTGCCCGAGCTCAGGAGTTCAAGACCAGCCTGACCAACATGGTGAAACCCCATTTCTACTAAAAATACAAAAATTAGCTGGGCATGGTGGTGTGCACCTGTAGTCCCAGCTACTTGGGAGGCCAAGGCATGAGAATTGCTTGAGCGCAGGAGACAGAGGTTGCAGTGAGCCAAGGCTGCGTCATTGCACTCCAGTCTGGGCAACAAGAGTGAAACTCTGTCTTAAAAAAAAAAAAGAAAACGAAAAAAGAAATATACATCTGCATCTGGCACAGTCAGTTTGATAGGGATCCATGTCAGAAGTGCATGTGAATGAAGTCTAAAGGAAAAGTCAGCCAGTCCTAGAAACAGTGAGAGAAGTCATCAGAGTCTCCAGTTTCCCTAGACAGAGACATTAAATTGCTTTGGAGTTATTATTATTTTAGATATATGTGCATATATATACATATTATACATATATGTACATAATATACATATGTATATATGGCAAAAACATGATTTTTAAAAAGTATTAATTACTAATTATATTTATTATCATTAATAAATAACTTCAGCTGGCCGAGGTGGCTCATGCCTGTAATCCCAGCACTTTGGGTGGCCGAGGGAAGTGGATGACATGAGGTCAGGAGTTTGAGATCAACCTGGCCAACATGGTGAAACACTGTCTCTACTAAAAATACAAGAAATTAGCCAGGCATGGTGGCACATGCCTGTGATCCAGGTACTTGGGAAGCTGAGATGAGGAGAATCAGTTGAACTTGGGAGGCAGAGGTTGGAGTGAGCTGAGATCATGCCATTGCACTCCAGCCTGGGAAACAAGAGTGAAACTCTTGTCTCAAAAATAAAAAAATAGCCGGCGCGGTGGCTCAAGCCTGTAGTCCCAGCACTTTGGGAGGCCGAGGCGGGTGGATCACAAGGTCAAGAGATCGAGACCATCCTGGTCAACATGGTGAAACCCCGTCTCTACTAAAAATACAAAAAAATTAGCTGGGCATGGTGGTGCGTGCCTGTAATCCCAAGCTACTCAGGAGGTTGAGGCAGGAGAATTGCCTGAACCCAGGAAGCAAGGTTGCGGTGAGCTGAGATAGTGCCATTGCACTTCAGCCTGGGTAACAAGAGTGAAACTCCGTCTCAAAAATAAAATAAAAATAAAAAAATAAACGAAAAATAAAAAAATAATAAATAACTTCATTAACACATGCCTTAAAAACATTGTTGAGATCTTTTCCTTTGCTTCCTAAAATATGACTTTCATATAAATCTATTATACTCTCTAAATTTATAGACTTGATTAAATATACAAAACTAAGTAGTTGTCATCCAGATAAAAGGGGGGGTTGACGGTAAGTGATGGACTCAGCCTTGGAGAAGTTGTTCCCAGGATTCCTCTAGGACTTGGCTGTAGAAGGAAAATCTTTTTTTTTTTTTTTTTTTGAGGCGGAGTTTCGCTCTTGTTACCCAGGCTGGAGTGCAATGGTGCGACCTCGGCTCACCGCAACCTCCGCCTCCTGGGTTCAGGCAATTCTCCTGCCTCAGCCTCCTAAGTAGCTGGGATTATAGGCACGAGCCACCATGCCCAGCTAATTTTTTGTATTTTTAGTAGAGCCGGGGTTTCACCATGTTGACCAGGATGGTCTCGATCTCTTGACCTCGTGATCCACCCGCCTCGGCCTCCCAAAGTGCTGGGATTACAGGCTTGAGCCACTGCGCCCGGCCTGGAAAATCTTTTTAAAATTTTTATTTATTTATTTATTTTGAGATGGAGTCTTGTTGCCCAGGCTGGAGTGCAGTAGCGTGATCTCTGCTCACTGCAATCTCTGCCTCCTGGGTTCAAGTGATTCTCCTGCCTCAGGCCCCAAGTAGCTGGGATTATAGGCGCCCACTACTATACCCAGCTAATTTTTGTATTTTTAGTAGAGATGGGGTTTCACTATGTTGGCCAGGGTGGTCTTAAACTCCTGACCTTGTGATCCACCTGCCTCGGCCTCCCAAAGTGCAGGGATTACAGGTGTCAGCCACCTTGCCTGGCCTTGCCCTTTCTTTTTTAAGCCTCTCCTCCTTACATCTCTGGTGCTGGGGTGGAGTCTGATCAGTGTCTGATGGGGGCTCTAGGCTTCAGGTCCACTCAAAATCCTTTACCCTTACTGAAATAGGCTTATCTACCCCTTGGTTATTAGATGTTATTGAGCACCTGCCTGGGGTGGGCCATGTGCTGGGTTCTGGAGGCCTGCTGAGAATGTCTTGTAAAAACCCAACTCCTTGAAGAATTGAATAGGCTTCCTTAGTCCATGTTTGTGCATGTCCTGATTTTTGCTGTACCAGATTTGAGCTTTCTGCTTTCTGAAGCTGCTAGGCAGGGGTCTGTACATTGTGCTATATGGAACTGGGTGAGCCATTCTAATGGAAAGAAGACTAGACAAGTTGTTCAGGAGGAGTGGGGACCTGGTAATCCTTTTAGCTCATGGAGAGCTGTGGGAATGGCTTTGAACGGACTTTGTCATATGCTGTTTTTGTAGATCCTCCTCAGATCTCTGTCATTTTCCCGTTTACTGCCTCTATACTTTATGCTTGGAGTCTACTTGTAGCCTCCAGCAGTTAAGACCTTTGCAGGAGTTAAGAGGAATGCTGACAGGTACAGCTGTACCCCTTTGATCCTGAAAAGAAAGTTTGGATACCCAGGGTCTCCAGTGAGGCAGGTTGTTCAGCCTGGGTCTGTGGACCCCTCCCAGTGTGCAGCCTCACCCTGATTCTCCTGCCACTCTCTATAAGGAGCAACTTTAAAATTTTTTTGTGTTTATTTAAAACAAATGGTTTTGAGATGGAGTCTTGCTATTTTACCCAGGCTGATCTTGAACTCCTAGGCTTAAGTGATCTTCCCACCTCAGCCTCCTGAGTACCTGGGATTACAGGTCCTGATACAGGCACTTCTTTTGTTACTGAGAAGCTAATAACAAAGTAACAAAGTGATATTTTATCTTTTTCCTTCATTCTCCAGAGGCAACCACTTTCAATTTTTTTCAGTTGTTTATGTTGTTTCCACCTATCTATATAATATACGTTTACTGTTATATTTTATACATGTTTATATTTTTTTAGCTACCTATTTGTGGTGGATTATTTTATATTTTACACTCCCTATTTATATTTGTATTTACACCAAATTTATATTTACATACCCTATCCCCTCCTTCTGCCCTGTCCTTTCATGATTTTATCACCCTTTATGGTTTAATCCAATTCACTATTTTCATGATTACAACTTTATGTATATTTTTCTCTTATTTAAGTATGTGCTCTGATGTGCATTCCATTCCTTGTGTAACTTTTTGTTTCCCTTGGGATTGGATTAATAATTGTGTTAAATCTTTTGTTTGTTTTTCTTTGAATGACCGTCTCTGTCATTCTATATCCTAAATGTCTGTAGTACACCTTTCTGTTTGGTTTGCTACACTGGTTAGGGAGTTATTTTCTGTTCTTCCAGCCAGTGTGTATTGTTTTGTTCTGTTTTTTTTGTTTGTTTGTTTGTTTTGTTTTTTTGAGTAGGAGTCTAGCTCCGTTGCCAGGCTGGAGTGCAATGGCGCCATCTCAGTTCACTTCAACCTCCACTTCCTGGTTCAAGCAATTCTTGTGCCTCAGCCTCCAGAGTAGCTGGTATTATAGGTATGTGCCACCAGACCCAGCTAATTTTTGTATTTTTAGTAGAGACGGGGTTTCACGATGTTAGCCAGTATAGTCTTTTTTTTTTTTTGAGACGGAGTTTCGCTCTTGTTACCCAGGCTGAAGTGCAATGGCGCGATCTCGGCTCACCACAACCTCCGCCTCCTGGGTTCAGGCAATTCTCCTGCCTCAGCCTCCTGAGTAGCTGGGATTACAGGCACGTGCCACCATGCCCAGCTAATTTTTTTGTATTTTTAGTAGAGACGGTGTTTCACCATGTTGACCAGGATGGTCTCGATCTCTCGACCTCGTGATCCACCCGCCTCGGCCTCCCAAAGTGCTGGGATTACAGGCTTGAGCCACCGCGCCCGGCCGCCAGTATAGTCTTGATCTCCTGATCTCGTGATCTTCCTGCCTTGGCCTCCAAAAGTGCTGGGATTACAGGCATGAGCCACTGCACCTGGCTTTGTTCCATTTTCCTTGGAAACATCACTTTTGAAGTCCTCTACTCCCCTGTGGACTGACTGCATCCCAGGTCCACTGCACCCAGTGCCATCCTAGAAACCCACTTCATCTCTCTTGGACTGGCCCCCTGGTCTTCCAGGTCCTAAATCTTCCTCCTTGTTTACTAACTTGTTTGGTTGGGTATTTATGTATTTGTCTGTCTAATTATTTATTGGTTACTCCATATTCACTTTCTTTTCTTTCTTTTTCCCCAGTAATGGGTATGAGCAATCTTTTTTTTCTAGAGTTGGGGGTCTCACTGTGTCTCCCAGGCTGGAGTATAGTGGCAAGATCATAGCTCACTGAAGCCTTGAACTCCTCGGCTCAAGTTATCCTCCCAACTCAGACTCCTGATTAGCTAGGACAACAGGTACACGTCACCATGTTTGGCTAACTTTTGTTTTTTATTTGTTTTTGTAGAGACAGGGTCTTTTTTTTTTTTTTTTTTTTTTTTGAGACGGAGTTTCGCCCTTGTTACCCAGGCTGGAGTGCAATGGCGCGATCTCGGCTCACCACAACCTCCGCCTCCTGGGGTCAGGCAATTCTCCTGCCTCAGCCTCCTGAGTAGCTGGGATTACAGGCATGTGCCACCATGCCCAGCTAATTTTTTTGCACTTTTAGTAGAGACGGGGTTTCACCATGTTGACCAGGATGGCCTCGATCTCTCAACCTTGTGATCCACCCGCCTCGGCCTCCCAAAGTGCTGGGATTACAGGCTTGAGCCACCGCGCCCGGCCCGAGGCAGGGTCTTACTATGCTACCCAGGCTTATCTTCCCTTTCATTCCCAGACTGTACTGGTGAAAATTGCTCTGCAGTCCTAACAAAAATCTCATCTTAATACCTGGAAAATAGAAAACATTTTCTTAATCACTTGTAATCTTACCCCAAAGAAGGTAGATCACATTGTATATCCTGTTTTCTTTCTTCTTTTTTTTTCTTTTTCTTTTTTTGCAGCCCCAGCTGTTACATGTATATCTTGTTTTGTAGCCTGTATTTTTTTTCTTCTCTTAGTAATCTCTTCTCATGTTATAATGTGATTTCATAGCCATGTGACTCCACTTATGGAGTTTATAATTTATCTCCTGTTTGGCAGCTTTTGTTTTTTTCCCCAAAGTTTTGTTACCTTGTAAATGTCTGAGGTTATTCTTTTTATACCTCTGAGTATTTCCCTAGAATAAATTCCTTGCAATAGATTTTCCATACAAAAAATTTCCAGGTAAAAGGATATGTTACATATTGGCAGATTGCTGGCCAGACACTGTGGCTCACACCTGTAATCCCAGCACTTTAAGAGGCCAAGGCAGGTGGATCACTTGAGCCCAGGAGTTCGAGACCACCCTGGGCAACATGGCAAAACCCGTCTTTACAAAAAAATACAAAAATTAGCCAGACATGGTGGCATGTGCCTGTCGTCCCAACTACTTGGGAGGCTGAGGTGGGAGGATCATCTGAGCCCAGGGGGTTGAGGCTTCGATGAGTTGTGATTGCACCACTGCACCCCAGCCTGGGTGACAGAGTGAGGTCCCGTCTGAAAAAACAAAACCAAACCCAAAAAGCAAAAACAGATTGCCTTTGAGAATGGAAATTGCCTTCAATTTCTCTAGCAGTGCATAAGAGGACAATTATTTCCGATAAATGTGAGGAATTTTCATCCTTAAAAAAATTTTTTTTCTTTTGCCCCCCCTCCCCGCCTTTTTTTTTTTTTTGAGATGGAGTTTCACTTTGTCACCCAGGCAGGAGTGCAGTGGCACAATCTCAGCTCACTGCAACCTCTGCCTCCCGGGTTCAAGCAGTTCTCCCTCAGCCTCCCGAGTACAGATGTGTGCCACCATGCCCAGCTAATTTTTTGCATTTTTAGTAGCAACGAGGTTTCACCATGTTGGTCATGCTGGCTGGGATTACAGGCACGAGCCACTGCACCTGGCAGTTTACTCCTTTTAAAGTGCTCCTTGCTTCAAGAAGAGGTAAAGGAATCCACAGGTTAGAGGACACACTGCTTTCCTCTTTCAGTTATTTAAAAGGTGGTATCTGTAAACAGCTTCTGCTTCTGTGATTCCTTACAGGGCATCACGGGACTATATCGGGGAATGGCTGCTCCTATCATCGGAGTCACCCCCATGTTTGCTGTGTGCTTCTTTGGATTTGGTTTGGGGAAGAGACTACAACAGAAACACCCAGAAGATGTGCTCAGGTGAGTACTTACAAGTCAGGAGAGTAGTGTGACATGGGTTAAAGGAAAGAACCCTGGGTAGGGCACAGTGGCTCATGCCTGTAATCCCAGCACTTTGGGAGGCTGAAGTGGCTGGTTCACCTGCAGAAGTTTGAGACCAGCCTGGCCAACATGGCGAAATCCTGTCTCTACTAAAAATACAAACAAATTAGCCTGGCATGGTGGCGGGCGCCTGTAGTCTCAGCTACTTGGGAGTCTGAGACAGGAGAATTGCTTGAACCCAGGAGGTGTAGGTTACAGTGAGCTGAGATCTCACTACTGCACTCCAACCTGAGCAACCTAGCAAGATTCCATCTCAAAAAAAAAAAAAAAAGAAAGAAAAGAAGAACCTTGGTTGTCAGGCAATGGCCGTCCTTCTGTGCCCTTAAGCCTGACTCTTGGGAGTTTTACATGAAGGAGTACTTGAGTTTTTTGAGATGGGGTCTTACTTTGTCATGCAGACTGGAATGCAGTTGGGCAATCATGACTCACTGCAACCTTAAACTCCTGGGCTCAAGCGATTCTTCTGCCTTAGCCTCCTGAATAGCTGGGATTACAGGCATACACTACCATTCCAGGTTAATTTTTAAAGTTTTTGCAGAGATGGGTGTCTCATTATGTTGCCCAGGCTGGTCTTGAACTCCTGCCCAGGCTGAAGTGCAATGGTGTGATCTTGGCTCACGGCAACCTCCGCCTCCCAGGTTGAAGTAATTCTCCTGCTTCAGCCTCCTGAGTAGCTGGGATTACAGGCATGTGCCACCAAGCCTGGCTAACTTTGTATTTTTAGTAGAGATTGGCTTTCTCTATTCTCTTGGCCTCCCAAATTACTAGGATTACAGGCATGAGCCACCATGCCTGACCAGGTTTTTATATTTCTTTTATAAGGTAGTATCAGTTACTGCAGAGATTTGTGATACCATCCCCATGAGGCTGTTGAGAGATCTGAATCCTTAAATGTGTGTAACGTGTCATAGGCAGTAGGTACTGTCCTAAAGACAAGAGCAGCCTTGCTTTCTATCACTTGATTGAGAGAAGAGAAGGTTCCAACTTTTGTTGTGCTTCCTTTTTATAACATGCTAATATGGCCATAATGACTTCAGGTATTGATTTTTCTGTTAAAGTGGAATAACAGTGGTGGCTCACACCTGTAATCCCAGCACTTTGGGAGACTGAGGTGGACAGATCATCTGAGGTCAGGAGTTCGAGACCAGCCTGACCAACATGGAGAAACCTTGTCTGTAGTAAAAATAAAAAGTTAGTCAAAGGTGGTAGGGCATGCTTGTTATCCCAACTACTTGGGAGGCTGAGGCAAGAGAGTCACTTGAACCCCGGAAGTGGAGGTTGCAGTGAGCTGAGCTAGCACCGTTGCATTCCCGCCTGAGCAACAAGTGTGAAACTCCATCTCAAAAAAGAAAAAATGGAATAAGTTAATGTGTTTTTCTTTAATAAACTTTAAGGCTGATTTGGGTATGAAGAGGCACCTGAGACAGAATTTATAAAGTGGTTAGTGAAAACAGAGACTTCTCAGGATGCAGGGTATCCTGAGAATGCAGGGGAATTCTGAGTGGAGATATTGTGTAAAAAGGCATCCACAAGTCTGAGCTGTGCAGGGTGCCAACCCCTGGGAGGGGCTGTAGGCAATATAGGAGCCACAGAGGCTAGCCTGCCCTCAGATCTAGGAGCTCAAGGGAGGAAGCCCAGGGCCCCATGCGGTTGTATTCTGTCACCACTTCAGGCCACAGCAGGCTGAGTGAGGGTCTAGGATGTAGGTGGAGGTGCTTGTAGAGTGAAACTCTATTTTTGGGATCCTTGTGACACTCAGAATGTCCCTGGAGTCTATAAACAGTCGCAAGTGGCCTGAAATGTGGGTGGGATTGTTTTGAAGCTGCATTTGACCATGGTAGGTCTTGTGTCCCATGGACACATGTTCTCTCTGAGCATCTGGTCTTTTAGCATGTGTGCCAGCTCACAGATGTATCAGGGCCATGCATGACCCCAGTGGGGTCACTTTTGGTACTTTGGGCTATGGGCTGTATTCCTGTACAGTCATATCAGCACTCAGAGAAACGCTTTTCCTAACTGAACAAAGTTGAGACACTCAGGACCCCATTCCCACAGTCTTGTTAGCCCTGCTGTGTTCACCTCCCTGCAATGGTGTTTGGGGATGGTATGGAAAGGAGTGTTACCAGGTTAGGGTAGAAGTCCAGTAGGGTTCAGCTCTGAAAGGTGCCTCCCTGGGATGGAGATGGGGGTGGGGAGTGGGAGAATATGCCAGGCAGCTATTGAGTGTCCACATGATGCCCTGTGCACACACAGAGACCCTGTTCAGAGACAGTCTACAGTCCTAAGAGATGAGGTGTGCCAAGCCTAGGGTTGGGCATTGTGGGGAAAATGGAGCATGTTGGTCTCATAGGGAGAATTTAGTTGCTGAAAGGGCTCCTCAGGGACAGCCGTGTGAACTGGGTCTGTGAAGATGGCCATGTTGGAAAACAAGTCTCTTGACTGTTCAACAATCAGCTTGGCTGTGTGCCTGAGGTAGATGCATGAGCCCTGCCTGGGGCGAATACAAGGAAAAATAGGGCTGTTGAAACTGGCGCCCTGCCTGGAGGGAACTGTTTACAGCGGATATCCCTCTACCTCCATTTGGCATGTGTTCTTCACTGCATACGCTCCTTGTTGGGTGGGAGTGGCCTGAAGGCTCAGTTGTTGGAGGCTTGGGGTCAAGAGTACACTAAAGCTCAGGACAGTATATGAAGTTTTTCAGTAGCATTTGCTAAGTTGTGGGACTCTGTTGAAATGCTGAGTGTAACTTTGTGCCCCATTGTCTCCAGACCATGCTGGTATTGCTAATCCCAGAAACAAAAGGAGGCAACCAGGCACAGTGGCTCATGCCTGTAATCCCAGAACTTTGGGAAGCCAAGGGAGGAATATCACTTGAGCCCAGGAGTTCGAGACCAACCTGGGCAACATGGCAAAACTCTGTCTCTACAAAAATGCAAAAAGTAGCCAGGCATGCCTGTAGTCCCAGCGATTCAGTAAGTTGAGGTGGGAGGGTCACTTGAGCCCAGGAGGTGGAGGCTGCAGTGAGCTGAGATTGTGCCACCTTGTTTCAAAAAAAAAAACAAAAAAAAAAAAACCGAGCGCAGTGACTCTTGCTGTAACTCTAGCACTCTGGGAGGCCGAGGTGGGCAGATTGCTTGGGGTCAGGAGTTTGAGACCAGCCTAGTCAACATGGTGAAACCCCATCTCTACTAAAAATACAAAAATTAACTGAGTGTGGTGGTGAGTTCCTGCAATCCCAGCTACTCAGGAGACTGAGGCAGGAGAATCATTTGAACCCAGGAGGTGGAGGTTGTGGTGGGCTGAGATCACTTCACTGCATTCTAGCCTGGGGACAGACAGAGCAAGACTGTGTCTCAAAACAAACACAAAGAAACAAAAAAAAAGGAAGAAAGAAAAGAAAAGGAGATGCCAAAGGTGGCACAGACGGCTGTGGGTGATAGATGGTAGGAGCCTCAGGCTGCTCTTTATACCCAGGGTTGTTCATTCTGTGGGGGGCAGAGTGAAGTCCCATACCTCTTGCCACTGGGGAACTATTTCCCTGTGCAGGGACCACAGGACCGTCATGCCTGCCTGGGTATCATCGCTGTCTGGTCCTTTCTTAGCAATTACAGCACATTACTTGCAGTTACCTTGGCAATCCCTCAGCCTGTAGAAGTGCCCACAGCCATCCTCTTTGGCCTTGATGCTGTCCTGGTTGAGTCTTGGCTTAGAGTATTCCCAGGCCCTTGGTGCTCCAGGGAAAGTGAGACTTAAGGGGAACTACCGGCGGAGATTTAAGTCCAGATTTTGGGTTGGAGACCTTCCCCCCTAAAAACCCCAGCAAGTTAAATATGGGGAATTGAGGCTCAGACAGGCCTGGAAACTTGTCCATAGTCACTGTGCCTGGTAGGCACATGGATGGGAGCCCAGTATTACTGTAAAACTTCTCGTATAGGTGAGAGATTCTGTGTGTACATCGCATGGGGTGGGCCTTGTGACCAGACCCCCATTGCTCTTGGCACTGAGACCCTTGCTCTGGGAAATTTGACATTAAAATATACCTAGAATTGAGTTTTTGTGCAAAATCTGATTCATTTGTGGCTAGCTTCTGCCTAGTCCAAGAACTTATTTTTTTCTTAAAACACTGTCCTCTTTGCTGGGATTGGCCTCTGTCCTCTGTGGGTAGTCACAGGTGGTTGCTTCTCGTTTTTGTTTTCAATGCAGCTATCCCCAGCTGTTTGCGGCTGGGATGTTGTCTGGTGTATTCACCACAGGAATCATGACCCCTGGAGAACGGATCAAGTGCTTGTTACAGGTAAGTTTGTGATTAGATGGGACATAGCTAGCTTTTTCCTTTCCATTTATAATTTTGTGTGCATGTTTTATGTCCTTTAACTGTTTATAAAGGCTTCAGGGCTGGGCGCAGTGGCTCACACCTGTAATCCTAGCACTTTGGGAGGCCATGGTGTGAGGATTGCCTGAGGCCACAAGTTAAAGACCAGCCTGGGTGCCAGGTGCAGTGACTCATGCCTGTAATCCCAGCATTTTGGGAGCTGAGGCGGATGGATCACTTGAGTTCAGGAGTTTGAGATCAGCCTGGCCAACGTGGTAAAACCCCGTCTCTACTAAAAATACAAAAATTAGCCAGGCGTGGTGATGGGCCCCTGTAATCCCAGCTACTTGGGAGGCTGAGGCAGGAGAATCGCTTGAACCCTGGAAGCAGAGGTTACAGTGAGTGGAGTCACACCACTGCACTCCAGCTTGGGCATAAGAGCAAAACTCTGTCTCAAACAAAACAAAACAAAACAGAACACTAGCCTGGGCAACATAGTGGGATCCCATCTTTACAAAAAAAATTTTTTTTGAGACAGAGTCTTGCTCTGTTGTGTAGGCTGGAATACAATAGCATGATCTTGACTCACTGTACCCTCCGCCTCCTGGATTCAAGCAATTCTCCTGCCTCAGCCTCCTGAGTAGCTGGAATTACAGGTGCCTGCCACCAAGCCTGGCTAATTTTTATATTTTTAGTAGAGACAGGGTTTTGCCATGTTGATCAGACTGGTCTCGAACTCCTGACCTCAAGTAATCCACCCGCCTCAGCCTCCCAAAGTGCTGGGATTACAGGCATGAGCTACTGCTCCCAGCACAAAATTTTTTTAAAAAATTAGCTGAGTTTGTGTACCTGTGTACCCATCTACTCCTGTGTGTGTACCTGTTATCCCAGCTACTCCAGAGGCTAAGGTGAGAGGATCACTTGAGCCTGGATTGTTGAGGCTGCACTAAGCCATGATTGTGCCACTGCACTTCAGTCTGTGTGACAAAGTGAGACCCTGTCTCAAATAAAAATAAAGTTCTCACATCCGGTATACAAAACAACTTCAAGGTTTTCAGAAACACATAAGTAATTGTAGTAGAATCAAGAACCAGGCCATTATAACAATCCAACCAAAATGTCACACCTGTGATGTGTCAGCCTGGTCCTACCCACCCTTATTAGCAGCCATTTCAGGAACTCTGAAAGGTGAGTCATGTCTCCTTTAAGGTAGAAGGGAGGCTGCTTCTGTCCAAGACGATGTCATGTCTGTCTGTCTTTCCTTTTCCCTCCCTCCATCCCTTCCTTCCTTCCTTCTTTTTTCCTTCCCTCTCTCCCTCCTTCTTTTTTCTCTTTTTTCCCTCCTTCCCTCCCTCCCTTGCTTTTTTTTCCTTCCCTCTCTCCCTCCTTCTCTCTTTTTTCTCTTTCTTTTCTTCCCCCCTTCCCTCCCTCCTTCCCTTTCTCTCTTTCTCTCTCTCTTTCTTTCTTTCTCTTTTTGTTCCTTTGGAGATGGACTTTCTTTTTTTTTTTTTTTTTTTTTTTTTTTTTGAGATGGAGTTTCGCTCTTGTTACCCAGGCTGGAGTGCAATGGCGCGATCTTGGCTCACCGCAACCTCCGCCTCCTGGGCTCAGGCAATTCTCCTGCCTCAGCCTCCTGAGTAGCTGGGATTACAGGCATGCGCCACCACGCCCAGCTAGTTTTTTGTATTTTTAGTAGAGATGGGGTTTCACCATGTTGACCAGGATGGTCTCGATCTCTCGACCTCGTGATCCACCCGCCTCGGCCTCCCAAAGTGCTGGGATTACAGGCTTGAGCCACCGCGCCCGGCTGGAGATGGACTTTCACTCTTATTGCCCAGACTGGAATGCAATGCTACGATCTTGGCTCACTGCCACCTCCACCTTATGGGTTCAAGCGATTCTCCTGCCTCAGCCTCCTGAATAGATGGGATTACAGGTATGGGCCACCATTCCCAGCTAATTTTGTATTTTTAGTAGAGACAGTGTTTCTCCATGTTGGTCAAGCTGGTCTCAAACACCTGACCTCAGGTGATCCACCTGCCTCAGCCTCCCAAAGTGTTGGGATTACAGGTGTGAGACACTGCGCCTGATCTCTTTTCTAGTTTTTTGAGACAGGGTCTCACTCTGTTGCCCCGACTGAAGTGCAGTCATGTGATTTAGGATCACTGTAACCTCTGCCTCCTGGGTTCAAGAGATTCTCTTGCCTCAGCCTCCTGAGTAGCTGGGACTACAGGTGCCTACCACCATGTCTGGCTAATTTTTGTATTTTTAGTGGAGAAAGGATTTTTCCTTGTTGGTCAGGCTGGTATTGAACTCCTGATCTCAAGTGATCTGCCACCTTGGCCTCCCAAAGTGTTGGGGTTACAGGTGTGAGCCACCACACCTGGCTGTGTGTTTCTATCATTTGTCCAGAATCTCAGAGCCCTTAGAGTGTAACAATTTCTATACTTTTTTTTAATTTAAAAAATGTTATATGAAACTGGGTGTGGTGGCTGACATATGTAAGAGTATGTAAACTCTTCGGATTGGCTTTTTTTTTTTTTTTTTTTTTTTTTTGAGATGGAGTCTTGCTCTTGTCGCCCAGGCTGGAGTGCAATGACATAATCTTGGTTCACTCCAACCTCCGCCTCCTAGGTTCAAGCGATTTTCCTGCCTCAGGCTCCCAAGTAGCTGGGATTACAGTGCCTCCCACCACACTCAACTAATTTTTGTATTTTTAGAAGAGATGGGGTTTCATCATGTTGACCAGGCTGGTCTCGAACTCCTGACCTCAGGTGATCTTCCTGCCTCAGCCTCCTAGAGTGGCAGGATTCCAGGCATGAGCCACTGTCCCTGGCCCGGATTGGCTTTTTAAATTTTTTTCTTTCTTTCTTTATTTTTGAGACAGGGTCTGGCTCTCTGTCACCTAGTCTTTGTAGTGCAGTGGCTGGACTCACTGCACTAGAACCTCCACCTCCCACGCTGAAGCCATCCTACCTCAGGCTCCTGAGTATCTGGTACTACAGGCGTGCATCACCATGCCCTGCTAGTTTTATTTTTTTAGAGATGGGGTTTGACCTTGTTGCCCACGCTGGTCTTGAAACTCCTGAGCTCAAGCAATCTGCCTGCCTTGGCCTCCCAAAGTGCTGGGATTACAGGCATGAGCCACCACCATGCCTGGCCTTCAGCATAATTTTCTAGAGATCCATTTGGATTATCACATACATTAATAGCGCATTCATTTGTATTACTAAATAGTAGTCATGGTATGGATTATCATAATTTATTCCTTCACCTCACAGCATCTGTGTTGTTTCTAGAGCTTATTAGGAATAAAGATGCTATAAAACTTGTACACAGAGGTTTTTGTCAGAAAATAAGTCTTCATTTCTCCATTTCTCTGGGAAAAATGCCTAGGAATGCAATTGTTGGGTGTTATTATAGCTGTCTCTCTAGTTTAGTTTTTTTTTTTTTTTTTTTTTTATGTTTTTTGAGACAAGGTCTCACTCTGTTGCCTAGACTGGAGTGCAGTGGCTTGATCATAGCATAATGCAACCTCGATCTGGGCTCAAGGGATCCTCCTGCCTCAGCCTCCCAAGGAGCTGAGACTACAGGTGTGCTCCTTCTGCTAAGTTAATATTTATTTTTATTTACTTATTTGTTTATTTTGAGACAGAGTCTTGCTCTGTCGCCCAGGCCTGGAGTGCAGTGGCATGATCTTGGCCCACCAAAACCTCCCCATCCCTGATTAAACTGATTCTCCTGCCTCAGCTTCCCAAGTAGCTGGGATTACAGGTGTGTGCTACCATGCCTGGCTAATTTTTGTATTTTTTTTTTTTTAAGATGGGGTTTCACCATGTTGGTCAGGCTGGTCTTGAACTCTTGACCTCAGGTGATCTGCCCACTTTGGCCTCCAAAGTGCTTGGATTACAGGCGTGAGCCACCACACCTGGCCTAATTTTTGTATTTTTGATAGAGACAAGGTTTCACCATGTTGGCCAGGCTGGTCTCAAACTCCTGACCTCAGGTGATCCACCCACTTCGGCCTCCCAAGGTGCTGGGATTACAGGCGTGAGCCACAGCACCCGTCCTAAGTCTAAGAATTCTTTACTTAAACCTAGATCCTGAAGATTTTCTTTTTTTTCCCCTACAAATTTTATTTTATTTTATTTATAAATAAAATAGGCATTGTCTCACTCCTTCATCCAGGCTGGAG
Organism: Saimiri boliviensis; assembly: GCF_048565385.1. Taxonomy (NCBI): domain Eukaryota; kingdom Metazoa; phylum Chordata; class Mammalia; order Primates; family Cebidae; genus Saimiri; species Saimiri boliviensis. The sequence continues at coordinate 12,872,933 of NC_133456.1, forward strand.
TACAGTGGCATGATCTCTGCTCACTGTAGCCTCCACCTCCTGGTTTGATGCGATTCTGCTGCCTCAGGCACCCAAGTAGCTGTGATTACAGGCATACACCACCATGCCCAGCTGATTTTTGTTTTTTCAGTAGAGTCTTGATTTCTCCACATTGGCCAGGCTGGTCTTCAACTCCTGGCCTCAAGCGATCCACCTGCCTTGGCCTCCCAAAATGCTAGGACTACAGGCATTAGCCACCATGCCTGGCCTATTTTTTTTTTTTTTTTTTTTTAAAGAGAAAAGAAGAGGAAGAAAGAGAAAGAGGAAGAGGGAGAGAGAATGGGGGTATTGCTTTGCTGCCCGGGCTAGAATGCAGTCTAAATATGGGTATGCCTATAATTGTCCTTAATAATGGAGACATGAAAGAAAATGAGGGAAGAGAATAACAAACAAGGAGCCAACCAACATTTCGTTTAAACTTCCAAGTTGATATGATGTGGTACTGATAAGAGTGTATACTTTGTGTAAAGTGGAGAGTTCTATAAATGTTAATTACGTTTACTTGTTCCAGATCTGAGTTCAAGTCCTGGATATCGTTGTTAATTTTCTGTCTCATTGATCTGTCTAATATTAATGTTAAAGTCTCCCACTATTATTGTGTGGGAGTCTAAGTCTCTTTATAAGTCTCGTATGTCTGGGTATTCCTGTATTGGGTGCGTGTATATTTAGGACCTTTAACTCTTCTTGTTGTTGCATTAATTCTTTTATCATTATATAATGTCCTTCTTTGCTTCTTTTGATCTTTGTTGCTTTAAATACTATTTTATCAGAGGCAAAAATTGTAACTTCTGCTTTTTATTTATTTATTTTTGCTCTCTGGTTGGTTGGTAAGTCTCTCTCCATCCTTTGTTTTGAGTCTTTGTGTATCCTTGAATGTGAGATGGGTCTGGATGCAGCATACAGTTTTAGTTTTTTGTCCAAATTGGCTGTCTTTGAATTGAGGAATTTAGTCAATTTAAATTTAGAATTGATAATGATATATGTGAATTTAATACTGTCATTTAATATTAGCTGGCTATTTTGCCCATTAGTTGATGTAAATTCTTCATTATATTGATGTTTTTTACTTTTTGGTATTTTTTAGAAAGGCTGATACTGTTTGTTCCTTTCTATGTATAGTGGTTCTTTCAGAAGCTCTTGTAAAGCAGGCCTGGTGGTGATGAATTCTCTGAGTGCTTGCTTGTTCACAAAAAACTTTATTTTTCCTTCACTTATGAAGCTTAGTTTGGCTGGATGTGAAATTCTTGGTTGAAAGTTCTTTTCTTTAAGGATGTTGAATATTGGTCCCCACTCTCTTCTGGCTTGTAGGGTTTCTGCTGAGAGATCTGCTGTGAGTCTGATAGGCTTCCCTTTGTGGGTAACCTGACCTTTCTCTCTGGCTGCCCTTAGTATTTTCTCCTTCATTTCAACCCTGGTGAATCTGACGATTATGTGCCTTGGAGTTGCTCTTCTTGAGGAATATCTTTGTGGTGTTCTCTGTATTACCTGGAGTTGAATATTATCCTGCCTTACTACGTTGGGAAAATTTTCCTGAATAATATCCTGAAGCGTATTTTCCAGCTTGGATTCATTCTCTTCGTCACATTCAGGTACACCTATCAAGCGTAGATTAGGTCTTTTCACATAGTCCCATATTTCTTGGAGACTTTGCTCATTCCTTTTTATCCTTTTTTCTCTAATCTTGTCTTCTTGTTTTATTTCATTGAGTTGGTCTTCGACCTCTGATATCCTTTCTTCTGCTTGATCAATTCGGCTGTTAAAACTTGTGCATACTTCACGTAGTTCTCGTATTGTGTTTTTCAGTTCCATCAATTCACTTATTTTCCTCTCTAAATTTTGTATTCTTGTTGACATTTCGTCAAACCTTTTTTCAAAGTTCTTAGTTTCTTTAGATTGTGTTAGCATAAGTTCTTTTAATTCACAGGAGTTTCTTATTATCCACATTTTGAAGCCTGCTTCTGTAATTGGAACACACTCGTTCTCCATCAAGCCTTGTTCCGTTGCTGATGAGGAACTGGGATCCCCTGCTGACGGAGAGGCGTTCTGATCTTGGGCATTCTCAGCCTTTTTTGGCTGTTTTCTTCCCTTCGTTGTAGATTTATCCATCTGTGGTCTTTATAATTACCGTCTTTGTAATTGGGTTTCTGAGTGGACGTCCAACTTATTGATTCTCAGCGCCGAAATCTGAGCAACCCACTGCGCCGACCAAATCGGCGGCGTTAAGATGGATGGTGCTTTTCTGACTCTGCACCAAGAACCGACGCTCCGAGGCGCCGGCAAAACCGCCTCGCCGGTCACAAGAGTCGCGCTGGCGACCCGTGGGGCTCCTCCGCTGGGAATCTCCTGGTGCGTGAGCAACAAGAATTCATGTGAAGGTGTGGCGTCCTCTCGTTCTTTGCGTTTTCAGTGGGAGCTACAATCCCGAGCTGCTAGTGATCAGCCATCTTGGATCTCTCTCCCCGCCTGGCCTATTTTATTTTATTTTTGAGACAGTCTTGCTCTCTTGCCCAGGCTGGAGGGCAGTGGTGTGATCTTGGCCCACTGCAACCTCTGCCTCCCAGATTCAAGTGATTCTCCTGCCTCAGCCTCCTGAGTAGCTGGGATTACAGGCACACATCACCAAGCCCAGCTAGTTTTTGTATTTTTAGTAGAGATGGGGTTTCACCATGTTGGTCAGGATGGTCTCCAACTCCTGACCTCAGGTGACCCGCCCGTCTCGGCCTCCCAGAGTGCTGGGATTGCAGACATGAGCCATTGTACCCAGCCTTCTATGGGTTTTATTTATCATTTTATGTTTTACATTTAAGTCTGTGACCCCATTTGAGTTATTTTTTTTGTTTGTTTTTGAGACAAAGTCTTACTCTATTGCCCAGGCTGAAGTGTGGTGGTAAAATCATGGCTCTCTGCAGCCTCAACATCCTGGGCTCAAATAGTCCTTCTGCCTCACTCTCCTAAGTAGCTGGGACTACAGGTATGTGCTACTACAAACAGCTAATTAAATATATATATATATATATATATTTTTTTTTTTTTTTTTTGAGACGGAGTTTCACTCTTGTTACCCAGGCTGGAGTGCAATGGCACGATCTTGGCTCACCGCAACCTCCGCCTCCTGGGTTCAAGCAATTCTCCTGCCTCAGCCTCCTGAGTAGCTGGGATTACAGGCACACACCACCATGCCCAGCTAATTTTTTGTATTTTTAGTAGAGACGGGGTTTCACCATGATGACCAGGATGGTCTCGATCTCTTGACCTCGTGATCCACCCGCCTCGGCCTCCCAAAGTGCTGGGATTACAGGCTTGAGCCACCGCGCCCGGCCTTAAATATATTTTTTTGTAAATATGAGCCTGTAATCCCAGCACTTTGGGAAGCCGAGGCGGGCGGATCACGAGGTCAAGAGATCGAGACCATCATGGCCAACATGGTGAAATCCCATCTCTATTAAAAAAAAAAAAAGAAGGCCGGGCGCGGTGGCTCAAGCCTGTAATCCCAGCACTTTGGGAGGCCGAGGCGGGTGGATCATGAGGTCGAGAGAGCGAGACCATCCTGGTCAACATGGTGAAACCCTGTCTGTACTAAAAATACAAAAAATTAGTTGGGCATGGTGGTTCGTGCCTGTAATCCCAGCTACTCAGGAGGTTGAAGCAGGAGAATTGCCTGAACCCAGGAGGCGGAGGTTGCGGTGAGCCAAGATCACGCCATTGCACTCCAGCCTGGGTAACAAGAGTGAAACTCCGTCTCACAAAAAAAAAAAAAAAAAAAAAAAAAATCTTGCTGAGATTTTGATAGGAATTATGTTAAATGTATAGATCAATTTGGGCAGAATTGACACCTTTATTATTTTGAATCTTCCAATCCAGGAAGAATGGATAATTTATTTATTTAAAAATCTGATTTTAAAATCAGATTTATTCCATTTATTTAAAAATCTGATTTCTGGCCAGGCTTGGTAGCTCACGCCTGTAATCCCAGCATTTTGGGAAGCTGAGGCAGGTGGATCGTATGAGGCCATGAGTTCGAGACCAGCCTGGCCAACATGGCAAGACCTCGTCTCTAATAAAAATACAAAAATTAGCCACACGTGGTGGCATAGGCCTGTAATCCCAGCTACTCTGGTGGCTGAGACACGAGAATCACTTGAACCTGTGGGCAGAGGTTGCAGTGAGCCGAGAGCCGAGATTGTGCCACTGCACTATAGCCTGGATGATAGAGTGATATCCCATCTCAAAAAAAAAAAGAAAAAAAGAATATGATTTCTTTTTTCTTGGCCTATCAACCCAGCACTTTGGGAGGCCAAGGCAGGAGGATTGCTTGAGCTCAGGTGTTTGAAACCAGCCTGGGCAATACAGCGAAACCACATCTCTTAAAAAAAAAAAAAAATTACCAGGTGCGGTGGCTCACACCTGTAATCCCAGCACTTTGGGAGGCCAAGGTGGGCCTATCATGAGGTTAGGAGATCAAGACCATCCTGTCTAACATGGTAAAACTCTGTCTCTACTAAAAATACAAAAAGTTAATTGGGTGTGTGGCATGCGCCTGTAGTCCCATCTATTGGGGAGGCTGAGCAGGAGAATCGCTTGAACCTGGGAAGCAAAGGTTACAGTGAGCCAAGATCATGCCACTACGTGCCAGCCTGGGCAACAGAGTGAGACTCTGTCTCCAAAAAAAAAAAAAAAAAAAAAGAGCTGGGCATGATGGTGCATGCCTGTAGTCCCAGCTACTTGATGGGCTAAGACAGGAAGATTGCCTGAACCCAGGAGGTATCAAAGTTGAGATACTGTCTCAAAAAAAAAAAAAAATGAAAAAGAAAAAAGAAATCTGGTTTGTTTTATCAGCATTGCATAGTTTTCAGCACATAAGCCCTATACAAGTTTTCTTACATTTACACCTAAGTGTTTATTTTTCTGTTTGCCTTATAAAATGGTATTATTGTAAAAAAAATAAAATAAAAAATTAAAAAAAGGTATTATAAATGATATTATAATTTTATTTGGTTTTCACATGTTCATTGCTAGTTTAGGAAACGTGATTGATTTTTACATAATCTTGTATCCTACAACCTTCCTGAACTTCCTTATTTGTTCTGTGATTTTCTTTTTAAAGATTCCTTGGGATTTCCCACATAGACAATCATATTGTTTGCAAATAGGAACAGTTTTATTAAAAAAAAATTTTTTTTAAATTTGAGATAGGGTCTACTCTGTTGCTCAGGCTGGAATGCAGCCATGTGATCTTGGCTCACTGCAACCTCCATCTCCTGGGTTCAAGAGATTCTCCTGCCTCAGCCTCCCAAGTAGCTGGGACTACAGTGCGTGCCATCACCTCTGGCTAATTTTTGTATTTTTTGGTAGATACTGGGTTTCACCATGTTGACCAGGCTGGTGTCAACCTCTCAACCTCAGGTGATCCTCCCTCCTTGGCCTCCCAAAGTGCTGGGATTACAGGCGTGAGCCACCACACCTGGCCTTTTTTTTTTTTTTTTTTTGAGACGGAGTTTTCGCTCTTGTTACCCAGGCTGGAGTGCAATGGCGCGATCTCGGCTCACCGCAACCTCCGCCTCCTGGGTTCAGGCAATTCTCCTGCCTCAGCCTCCTGAGTAGCTGGGATTACAGGCACACGCCACCATGCCCAGCTAATTTTTTGTATTTTTAGTAGAGACGGGGTTTCACCATGTTGACCAGGATGGTCTCGATCCCTTGACCTTGTGATCCACCCGCCTCGGCCTCCCAAAATGCTGGGATTACAGGCTTGAGCCACCGCGCCCGGCCTTTCTTTTTTTTTGAGACAATGCCTAGGCTGAAGTGCAGTGGCATGATCACAGCTTCTGTAGCCTTGATCTTTCAAGCTCAAGAGATCCTTTCACCTAGCCTCTGAGTAGCTGGTACTACAGACATGTATCACCATACCTGGCTAATTTTTTAGTTTTTTGTAGAGATAGGGTCTTCCTATGTTACCCAGGCTGGTCTCAAACTCCTGGGACCAAGCAATCTGCCCACCTTGGCCTCCCCAAGTGCCGGAATTACAGATATGAGCTACCATGCCTGGCTTCTTTTCTTCTTTCTGTTTTTTCTAGAGATAGGATCTCACCCTGTTGCCTAGGCTGGAGTGTAGTGGTCTGAAAATGGCTCACTGAATCCTCAAACTGTTGGGCTCAAATGATCTTCCTGCCTCAGACTCCTTATAACCTGAGACTACAGGTATCACCAGGCATGCCTAACTTTTTTTTTTTTTTTTTTTTGTAGAAACGGGATCTCGCTTTATTGCCCTGTCTGGTTTCCAACTCTTGGGATCAAGCGATCCTCTCACCTCGACCTCCCAGAATGCTAGGATTTATAGCCATTAACCACTGTACCTGGCCTATTAAAAAATTTTTTTTCTGCTGGGCACGGTAGTTCATGCCTGTAATCCCAGCACTTTGGGAGGCCGAGGTGGGTGGATCACCTGAGGTTGGGAGTTTGAGATCAGCCTGACCAACACGGAGAAACCCCGTCTCTACTAAAAACACAAAATTAGCTGGGTGTGGTGGTGCATGCCTGTAATTCCAGCTACTCAGGAGGCTGAGGCAGGAGAATTGCTTGAACCTGGGAGGTGGAGGTTGCGGTGAGCGAAGATGGTGCCATTGCACTCCAGCCTGGGCAACAAGAGTGAAACTCCATCTCAAAAATAAATAAATTAATAAATTAAATAAATAAATAAAAATTTTAAGCATGTTCGTAATTGCTCACTGAAGGATTTTTATCATGCCTGCTTTAAAATCTTTGTCAGATAATTCTAACATCTCTGGTATCTTGGTGTTGGCAAATATTGCTAGTCTTTTTTCTTTCAGTTTGAGGCCTTCCTTGTTTTGAATATGACAAGTGATTTTTCAGTTGCAACCTGGATAGTTAGATATTGAGTGGGGGTTTCTCTGATACTACTACAGCAAGGAGGGAAGGATGCAGTCCCTTTACTGCTAAGTGGAGGTAGAAATCGAGGTTCCTACTTGGCCTCTGTTGACACCTGACAATGGGTGCTCCCTTTTATTGCTGGGTAAGTGTGGGTATTCCAGTGTTTCCACTAGCGCTCTAGGGTGGCAGGGTGCTGGCACAAACTGTCAGGGATGTAAGTCCTAATTCCTTTTTTAAAATAAATAAATAATTAATTTTTAAATTTTGAGACAGAGTCTCGCTTTGTCACCAGGGTGGAGTGCAGTGGTGCCATCTCGGCTCGCTGCAACCTCTGCCTCCCAGGTTCAAGCGATTCTTCCTGCCTCAGCCTCCTGAGTAGTTGGGACTACAGGCACACACCACCATGCCCAGCTAATTTTTGTATTTTTAGTAGAGAGTGGGTTTCAGCATGTTGGCCAGGATGGTCTTGATCTCTTGAGCTCATGATCTTACCACCTTGGCCTCCCAAAGTGCTGGGATTACAGACGTGAGCCACTGCACCCACCCTTAATTTATTTTATTCAGAGAAGGGTACAGAGCCCCACAAGGCCTTAGCTACGGCCCTTACCCTGATTTCTTACTTGGCTTTCTCTGACTCCATGCTGGTAACATTTTGGGTACTTCATTACAACCCCATGAAGATGAAAGTCTAGGCTTCCTACTTGGTCTTTGCTGGTGTGGATGGGTCACAGCTTTTTAAGTGGTGTTTGGCTGGAGTAGAGTGTTTAGTGTCTAGAAGTTTTCTTTCTATGGCTATCCCTTTCCTGGTCCATTTTGTAGAGAATGCATGCTTTTGTTGGGCCTTCTTTTTGGTTTGCACTGTTTGATATTTTTGGATTGTCAGCTTCTTCAGCTGACATACACAGGGTAAAAGGAAAACCCAAGGAACTCATCACTGTCTTACTCCTCAAGTCCCAAGGTTTCTCTGCTGCCTTCTGTCCAAATTTTCAGACTCTTTATATGTTTATTCTAAATATAACATCTAAAGTTTTTTTTTGTTGTTGTTGTACTTAGCTGAAGAAATAAGGAAAAGTACATCTACTCCATATTCCCAGAAGTAGAAGTCTGTATATTGATTTTGACCTAGGAAATGTTTGTGTTCAATAGCTTTGTCCATCACTCTTTTCCCTTATGGCTTCTTCCATTTTGTCTGAAGTCATTTTCTACTCCTACATCAGACATTCACCTATCCCTGCTCTTCTCTTGCACCCCCTTACTCTGCTGTGTGACTACTTCATACCTCATCTCTCTCAAACCCCCACCTTCTCAGTAGATGATCTGGTTACTGACTTCACTGAGAAAACGGAAACCATCAGAAGAGGACTTCACCAGATGCCTTCTGCTGCCTCCACATACCTACCTGCTGCTGCATCCATGGGCACCCTGTTTGCTTCTACCAAGAATGGCCCATGCTTCCGCTTGACCCCAGGCCTCTTTGTGCACTGGATCCCATCCCCCCCCCTTGCCCAGCCACAGACATTGCTTTTTTTTTTTTTTTTTTTTCCCCAGCCACTGACATCAGTTTTTGCCCTCCATTTAATCATTCTTGTCGGGAATAAAGGCATAAACATGCTTGCATTTTTCATCTTAAACATACAGACTTCATCTGGTGGCTCACGCCTATCATTTCAGCACTTTTAGAAGCTAAAGATCACCTGAGCCCAGGAGTTCGAGACCAGCTTGGGCAGCATGGTGAAACCCCCATCTCTACAAAACAATACAAACAGCCAAATATGGGCCAAGCGCGGTGGGATTATACCTGTAATCCCTGTAATTCCAGAACTTTGGAGGGGCAGAAGCAGGTGGATCATCTAAGGTCAGGCATTTAAGACCAGTCTGGCCAATATGGTGAAACTCCATCTCTACTAAAAATACAAAAAATTAGCTGGGTGTGGTGGCAGGCACCCGTAATCTGAGCTGCTCAGGAGTCTGAGGCAGGAGAATCATTTGAACCCAGGAGGCGAAGGTTGCAGTGAGTCGAGATTGTGCCATTGCACTCCAGCCTGGGCATAAAGAGTGAAATTCCGTCTCAAAAAAAGAAAAAAAAAACAAAAACCAGCCAGGTGCAGTGGTGTGCACCTGTAGTCCCAGCTACTCGGGAGTCTGAGGTGGCAGGATTGCTTGACCATGGGAGGTGGTTGCTGCAGTGAGCAGAGATCATGCCACTGTACTCCAGCCTGAGCAACAGAGTGGGACCCTGTATCAAACAAATGTTAGTCTTTTCCACACAAATTTCCATGCTTCATGACTTTGCTCCCTCTTACATGACAACTCTTTGAAAAAGTTGTTTCTTTTTTCTTTTTTTTTTTTTTTTTTTTTTTTTTGAGACGGAGTTTCGCTCTTGTTACCCAGGCTGGAGTGCAATGGCGTGATCTCGGCTCACCGCAACCTCCGCCTCCTGGGTTCAGGCAATTCTCCTGCCTCAGCCTCCTGAGCAGCTGGGATTACAGGCACACGCCACCATGCCCAGCTGATTTTTTGTATTTTTAGTAGAGACGGGGTTTCACCATGTCGACCAGGATGGTCTCGAACTCTCGACCTCGTGATCCACCCGCCTCGGCCTCCCAAAGTGCTGGGATTACAGGCTTGAGCCACCGTGCCCGGCCTTTTTTTTTTCTTTTAGATGGAGTCTTGCTCTGTCACTGAGGCTGGGATGCAGTGGCATGATCTCGGCTCACTGCAACCTCTGCTTCCTGGGTTCCAGTGACTCTCCTGCCTCAGCCTCCCGAGTAGCTGGTGACACAGGTGTGCGTCACCACGCCATGCTAATATTTGTACTTTTAGTAAAGATGGGGTTTCGCCTTGTTGGCCAGACTGTTCTTGAACTCCTGACCTTAGGTGATCCACTCAGCTTGGCCTCCCAAAATTCTGGGATTACAGGCGTGAGCCACCACACCTAGCCTGTTTTCTGTTTTTTACTACTCATCATTTCCAGTTCCTTTTCTCTAATTGTTAAACCTGCTTCAATCTGGCTTTTGCCTCACAACTGTGAAGATAGTGGTTTTATCAAGGTCACTAGTGACTTTTTTTTTTTTTTTTTTGGAGACGGAGTTTCGCTCTTGTTACCCAGGCTGGAGTGCAATGGCGCGATCTCAGCTCACCGCAACCTCCGCCTCCTGGGTTCAGGCAATTCTCCTGCCTCAGCTTCCTGAGTAGCTCGGATTACAGGCACGTGCCACCATGCCCAGCTAATTTTTTGTGTTTTTAGTAGAGACGGGGTTTCACCGTGTTGACCAGGATGGTCTCGATCTCTCGACCTTGTGATCCACCCGCCTCGGCCTCCCAAAGTGCTGGGATTACAGGCTTGAGCCACCGCGCCCGGCGGTCACTAGTGACTTTTATACTTCAGTGGTCAGTTCTCAATACTTCTCTTTCCTTTTTTTTTTGAGACAGAGTCTCACTTTGTCTCCCAGACTGGAGTGCAGTGGCACGATGTCAGCTCACTGTAACCCAGGCCTCCTGGGTTCAAGTGATTTTTGTGTCTCAGACCCCCAAGTAGCTGGGACTACAGGCACACACCACCACACCCAGCTAATTTGTTTTTTTTTTTTTTTTTTTTTTTTTTTTTTTTTTTTTAGAAACAGAGTTTTGCCAAGTTGACCAGGCTGGTCTGGAACTTCTGGCATCAAGTGATCTGCCCACTTCAGCCTCCCATAATGCTGAGATTACAGGAGTAAGCCACTGTACCCAGCCTTGTCTCATGACTTTTAAACACCATTTGTATGCTGATGACTCAAATGTATTTCCCAGACTGGGTGCAGTGGTTCACACCTATAATCCCAGCACTTTGGGAGGCCAAGGCAGGTGGACCACAAGGTTCAGAGATCAAGACCATCCTGGCCAACACAGTGAAATAAATCCCTTCACTACTAAAAATACAAAAATTAGCTGGGCGTGGTGGTGTGTGCCTATAGTCCCAGCTACTTGGGAGGCTGAGGCAGCAGAATTGCTTGAATCTGGGAGGTGGAGGTTGCAGTGAGCCAAGACTGTGCCACTGCACTCCAGCCTGGCGACAGAGCAAGACTCCGTCTCAAAAAAATTTATATCTTCAACTCAGACTTTTTCTAAACTTTAGACTAGTTTATGCAACATTTCTATGTGGATGCTAATAGGTGCCTCAAATATAATGTACAAAACTGAACTCCTGGTCTTCCCTAGTACCTCCTCTCAGCATTTTCCAGCTCAGTTGGTGACAGTAGTATCCTTCTAGTTATTCAGGCTTAAAGCCCAGGAGTCCTCCTAAATTCCTCTTTTTTTTTTTTTCTTTTTTTCTTTTTTTTTTTTTTTTGAGATGGAGTTTCGCTCTTGTTACCCAGGCTGGAGTGCAATGGCGCCATCTCGGCTCACGGCAACCTCCGCCTCCTGGGTTCAGGCAATTCTCCTGCCTCAGCCTCCTGAGTAGCTGGGATTACAGGCATGTGCCACCATGCCCAGCTAATTTTTTGTATTTTTTAGTAGAGATGGGGTTTCACCATGTTGACCAGGATGGTCTCGATCTCGTGACCTCATGATCCACCCGCCTCGGCCTCCCAAAGTGCTGGGATTACAGGCTTGAGCCACCGTGCCCGGCCCTTTTTTCTCCACTGTTTAGATTCCATCTGTTGAGCAGTTATGCAGACTTTCAACATTATCCCAAATCCACCCCTTCTCACCATCTCCATTGCGGTCATACTGCTTTAGGTCACCTTCATCACTGTCCTGGATGACTGTGAGGGCCTCCTTACTTGTTTCTCTTCTTACAGTCTGTATATACATAACAATGATAAGATTCTGTAAATATGTTATTCCCATACCCAATCCTCCAAAGCCTCCCAGGTCACTGTGAATTGGCTCTAGCATTCTCTGATCACATGACCTTCCTTCTATTTCTCAGACATACCAGGTTCACACACGCCCAGATCCTTTGGGGAAGTTATACCAAAAAATCCATTGATACTCAATTGACATTATCTTAAATTTGTTATTTTTAGAAAAATGGACATCTTTCTGATTGAAAACTTTTCCCAGCTAGAATTAGGACTCTTTTTATTGACGTCTTCCTTTATGATTTTTAGATATTTTAGAGTTTTATTTATGCAAGTTCTATAGCTTAATTCACATATATTTTATAGCTTTTTTTTTTTTTTTTGAGACACAGTCTGACTCTGTTACTCAGGCTGGAGTGCAATGGTACGATCTCGGCTCACTGCAGCCTCCGCCTTCCAGGTTCAGGTGATTCTCCTGCCTCAGCCTCCCGAGTAGCTGGGATTACAGGTGCCTGCCGGCTAAATTTTGTATTTTTAGTAGAGACAGGGGTCTCACCATATTGGCCAGGCTGATCTCGAAGTCCTGGCCTCAGGTGATCCGCCTGCCTTTGCCTCCCAAACTTCTGGGATTACAGGCATGAGCCACTGTGCCCGGCCCTTATTGCTGTTTTGAATAGGATCCTTTCATTCACTCATTCATTCATTCAGATGGAGTCTCTCTCTGTCACCCAGGCTGGAATGCCCAGCCTTTATTGCTATTTTGAATGGAATCCTTTTCATTTGTTTGTTTATTTATTTATTGAGACAGAGTTTCTGTTGCCCAGCTGGAGTGCAGTGGCACAATCTCGGCTCATTGCAACCTCCACCTCCTGGGTTCAAGTGATTCTTTTGCCTTAACTTCCTGAGTAGCTGGGATGACAGGCACATGCCACCATGGAACCAGCTAATTTTTATATTTTGAGTAGAGACAGGGTTTTACCATGTTGGTCAGGCTGGTCTTGAACTCCTGACATTGTGATCCACCCACCTCAGCCTCTCAAAGTGCTGGGATTACAGGCATGAGCCACTGCGCCTGGCCTTTTCCATTATTTTTTAGCCAGTTAATCCTAGTATGTAAGAAAGCTGTTTGGCTCATGTATTTACTTTGTAAGTGTTTCTCTTTGGAACTGTTAAAGCTGAACTCTCCTTCCAGTTTTAATTATTGTTTGGTTGATGCTCTTGTGTGTTCTGACTCCTCTTGGCCCTGAACAAGCGGGATTTCTGTATGGATCCTGCATGGGGCTGTTTCAGATCTTTCCTGGGATCACCCCTGCCTACTCCCAGATTCTTGGCTCTCAGGGGCAGGCTAGGATCCTCTCCTTGGCCCTCCTCCAGCTTTGCATAGGATCCCTGTCTGTACGGGACCCCTGCTTGGGCACTTAGAGCTCTGAGTGAACTTTTCTGTTCACTTTTTATTTTTTATTTTATTTTATTTTAAGATGGGGTTTCACCATGTTGGTCAGGCTGGTCTTGATCTCCCAACCTCAGGTGATCCGCCCACCTTGGCCTCCAAAGTGTTTGGATTACAGGCGTGAGCCACGACGCCTGGCCTGTTCACCTTTTCTTAACCAAGCCTCATGACCAGGTAGGCCTGGAATGCAGTTGGCCTTCAAGGGTTATTTGTTGAGGAATAAATGAATGACTGAAATATTTTTCACTTTCCTTTTACCCCTACCAAATAGTTTTATTGTGTTTGACAGATTTCCTCAACTTATTTTTTATTTTATTTTATTTTTAATTTTGAGACAGAGTCTCACTCTGTTGCTCAGGCTGGAGTGCAGTGGTGCAATGTCGGCTAACTGCAACCTTCACCTCCCAAGTTCAGGCGATTATCCTGCCTCAACCTCCTGAGCCGCTGGGACTACAGGCGCCCACCACCATGCAGAGATAATTTTTGTGTATTTAGTAGAGAAGTGTTTTCACCACGTTAGCCAGGCTGGTTTTGAACCCTGACCTCAGGTGATCCACCTGCCTGGGCCTCCCAAAGTGCTGGGATTACAGGCATAAGCTGCCACACCTGGCCTCCTCAACTTATTTTTCAAGTTTTCTGTTGGTTTTATTTCTAGTCAACATATGAATATTTTCTGATTTTTTCACCTACCCTTATTTCATAGTGCCTGCCCCAAGATCAAACATTCCAGATACTTATCACTTTGACAGTGAAGTTTTTCATTGCTCTAACACGTAATGGCCACGTGTACTTTGTAGTCTCCTGTAACCTGCTGGGTCTGTGACTTTGATGTTTTTTCTGACTTGATTATCCTCTCCTTGCTCCCAGATTCAGGCTTCTTCAGGGGAAATCAAGTACACTGGTACCTTGGACTGTGCAAAGAAGCTGTACCAGGAGTTTGGGATTCGAGGCATCTACAAAGGGACTGTGCTTACCCTTATGCGAGGTAACCTTTGAGGCCTCCACTTGAGGTTACCTGGGGAGGTTACCTGAGGTGGGTCTGCTACAGAGGGTCTTGCCAGATTGTCAGATTAGCCTTGGTACCATGCATGTCACATCTCTGACAATACTGGCAATGAGCATCCTGGTTTTAGGCAGTCTCACTCTGGTCAGCATGGACAGAGATTAAGATGAGCGGACGTTCCATCCTTCCCAAGTGTCTGAAGGGATAGAAGTCATGGCACTCGCAGTTGGAGGGGAATGGCAGGTAGATAGAAATCATCGCTGGAGGGAGGAGTGGGAAGAAAGAGTGACTTGGGGACAGTGGAGATCTCTCTGGTTTTGAGGGATATGTCCTGTTTTAGTGGCAGTAGGAAAGGCTGAGACAGTCTCCCTCTTGTCCTGAGATGGCAGCTTAGAGGAAGGCCAGATACACTAACTGTGGTTATAACTGTGAGAGAGAACCTTATTTATTTATTTACTTATTTTTATTTTACTTTTTGAGATGGAGTCTCCCTCTGTCACCCAGGCTGGAGTCAATGGCAAAATCTCAGCTCACTGCAACCTCCGCCACCTGGGTTCAAGCAATTTTTCTGCCTGAGCCTCCCGAGTAGCTAGGACTACAGGCATGCACCACCACGACTATTTTTCTTTTTTTTTTTTTGAGATAGAGTCTCACTCTGTCACCCAGGCTGGAGTGCAGTAGTATGATCTCGGCTCACTGCAACCTCCCCCTCCCAGGTTCAAGCAATTCTCTTGCCTCAGCTTCCCAAGTAGCTGGGACTACAGGCGCGTGCCACCACACCCAGCTAATTTTTTTATATTTTTAGTAGAGATGAGGTTTTACCATATTGACCAGGCTGGTTTCGAACTCCTCACCTCAGGTGATCCACACGCCTTGGCCTCCCAAAGTGCTGGGATAATAGGCGTGAGCCACCACGCCTGGCCTATTTTATTTTTTGAGACGAAGTTTCACTCTTGTTGCCCAGGCTGGAGTGCAATGGTGTGATCTCTGCTCAATGCAACCTCTGCCTTCCAGGTTCAAGCAATTCTTCTGTGTCAGCCTCCCAAGTAGCTGGGATTATAGGCACGTATCACCATGTCCACCTAGTTTTTTGCATTTTTAGGAGAGACAGGGTTTCACTGTATTGGCCAGGGTGGTCTCAAACTCCTGACCTCAACCTACCAAAGTGCTGGAATTACATGTGTGAGCCACCGTGCCCAGCCTCATTATTATTACTATCATTTGGGACAATCTTGCTGTGTCACCCAGGCTGGAGTGCAGTGGCATGATCTTGGCTCACTGCAACCTCCACTTCCTGTATTCAAGCGACTCTCCTGCCTTAGCCTCTTGAGTAGCTGGAGTTACAGGTGCATACCACCATGCCTGGCTAATTTTTGTGCTTTTAATAGAGATGAGGTTTCACCATGTTGGCCAGGCTGTTCTTGAACTTCTGATCTCAGGTGATTAACCCACCTTGGCCTCCCAAAGTGTTGGGATTACAGGCATGAGCCACCAAGCCCAGCCAAGAGAACTTTAATGAAATTATATCATGTATGTGTTTTTTTTTTTCTTTTTACTGCATAGAGAACAAATCATGTGTGTTTATACTCACTCACACCAGTGCTTGGCCCAAAGCAGCATCTCATAGCTGCAAAGTGATTATTGCAAATAGGATGTGGCTGCTGAGGAACTTCTCAGGAATCCCTGAAGGGTCTAGTGCCAAGCTTGGCTTTTTTGCATTCAAGAAATCTGTGGGGCCAGGTGTGGTGGCTCATACTTGTAATCTCAGCACTTTGGGAGGCTGAGGTGAGAGGATCACTTAAGCCCAGGGTTTGAGACCAGCCTGGGCAATATAGTGATACCCTGTCTCTATTAAAATAAGAATAATCCTATTTTTTTTTTTTTTTTTGAGACGGAGTTTCACTCTTGTTACCCAGGCTGGAGTGCAATGGCACGATCTCGGCTCATCGCAACCTCCGCCTCCTGGGTTCAGGCAATTCTCCTGCCTCAGCCTCCTGAGTAGCTGGGATTACAGGCATGTACCACCATGCCCAGTTAATTTTTGTATTTTTGGTAGAGACGGAGTTTAACCATGTTGACTAGGATGGTCTTGATCTCTTGACCTCATGATCCACCCGCCTCGGCCTCCCAAAGTGCTGGGATTACAGGCATGAGCCACCGCGCCTGGCCGAATAATCCTATTTTTAAAAGAAAAAACATCTGCAGGGATTTTTTTCCTTTTTTCTTTTCTTTTCTTTTTCTTTCTTTTTTTTTTTTTTTTTTGAGACAGAGTCTTGCTTTGTTGCCCAGGCAAGAGTGCCGTGGTGCAATTTTAGCTCACTGCAACCTCCACAGTGATGGGTTCAAGTGATTCCTGTGCTTCAGCATCCTGAGTAGCTGGGATTACAGGCATATGCCACCAGGCCTGGTTAATTTTTTTATTTTTAGTAGAGACGTTGCTTTTGCCATATTGGCCAGGCTGGTCTCAAATTCCTGGCCTCAGGTGATCTGCCTGCCTCGGCCTCCCAAAGTGTTGGAATTACAGGCATGAGCCACCACGTCTGGCATTGTTTTTCTTTCTGATACTTTTTTAGTCACATAAATTGCTACCATAGGCTAATGTTCTTTTTTTGAGACGGAGTTTCGCTCTTGTTACCCAGGCTGGAGTGCAATGGTGCGATCTCGGCTCACCGCAACCTCCGCCTCCTGGGTTCAGGCAATTCTCCTGCCTCAGCCTCCTGAGTAGCTGGGATTACAGGCACACGCCACCATGCCCAGCTAATTTTTGTACTTTTAGTAGAGACGGGGTTTCACCTTGTTGACCAGGATGGTCTCGATCTCTTGACCTCGTGATCCACCCACCTCGGCTTCCCAAAGTGCTGGGATTACAGGCGTGAACCACTGCACCCGGCCTATAGGCTAATGTTTAAAGGGCAAATCAATTGAACCGAATGTGGCCACCCAATTAAAAAACAATTTTACTAATAATTCAGACTGGCCATGGATCTCCTGGCCTTAAGCAGTCCTCCTGCCTCAGCCTCCTAAAGTGCTGAAATTACCGGTGTGAGCCACCATGCCTGGCGAAGAGTTTATGTACTTTAATTCACTTCTTTCTTGCCACTAACAGATGTCCCAGCTAGTGGAATGTATTTCATGACATATGAATGGCTGAAAAATATCTTCACTCCAGAGGGAAAGAGGTGAGGAGAACAGAACTTGGAAGCCACTTTCCCCAGTCATGGATGCGTTGCCCTCTCCCGTGGGTGAGTCTGAAAGCAGAAGTAGGACATGTTCTTGGCTTCATGTCTGCTTTCCTCTTGTGGCTGCTGAGGTCCAGCTAGCTCTTCTTACTCTGTGCCTCAGCCAGTGGAGCAAATATTTGAAACAGGTGCATGAAACCTCCAAGGAGTGCCAGCAGCACTGGCCTTGTACCTCTTCTCCGTCATCCGGTTTCTGCCTCTCTGTAACTGCCCTGTCTGCCACAGGAAGGATAGTCTGAGTGCCACTCTCACAGCCTTTGTCTAATTGGGGCTGTGGTTGGTGTTATACAGGGTCAGTGAGCTCAGTGCTCCTCGGATCTTGGTGGCTGGGGGCATTGCAGGGATCTTCAACTGGGCTGTGGCAATCCCCCCAGATGTGCTCAAGTCTCGATTCCAGACTGGTGAGTGGAAGGTAGTGGGGTGGATGGGGGCAGAGTGGGTCCCAGCACTGGCTAATCCTGGGGTGCAAAGTTCATAAGGCCCTAGGAAACTCACTCTTCATGGCACTACCCAGCACCTGCCTAACGAACATTCCACCTCACAGTCATTTGCATTCTAGGAGCCCTAGACTCATTTTCATGACAGCCTAAACACAAGGTAAGTGTGATAAGATGTGAAGTCCACTCTTCCTCCCCTACATGAACAGGAGGGCTGTTCATTCTTCTTCCCTCTTTTCTACTCCCTTGGCACAAGTAATTCAGGCACTTGTGCATTTGTCCCAAGGTGAACTGTTGTCTATGTATGGGTCCCAGATGACCTGCAAGGTGTCCTTTACCCTGTGCTAGTCCTGACCCTTCAGGAAGACTTAACTACTAGTTTCTCCTTATGTGGATTGCCATGGTCAAATCAGGAAACTTCCTGAGGACTTGGAAATTGGGTTCTGCCCCACAGCACCTCCTGGGAAATATCCTAATGGTTTCAGAGATGTGCTGCGGGAGCTGATCCGGAATGAAGGAGTCACATCCTTGTACAAAGGGTTCAATGCAGTGATGATCCGAGCCTTCCCAGCCAATGCGGTGAGTAGCTGGCAGGGCTCTGCTTTCCCTTGGGGGCTCAGAGCAGGGTGCATGTGGGCTGACTTTTGCTTGTTCCTGGGATAGGACTAGGGACTCAGTTTTCCCAAAGCCCTATCTTTAGCCAGAGCATTCTTTACTCCCTTTCCTGAAGCTGTCAGGAGGATTTGCCTTTGGGGATCTCTGAGGTGGGGCTTTGATTTCCTGACCTGGCCATTAGAAGCGGGCAGTTGTGAGGCCAGGCTCGGTGGCTCACGCCTGTAAACCCAGCACTTTGGGAGGCTGAACGGGTGGGTCATCTGAGGTCAGGAGTTCGACACCAGCCTGGCCAACACGGGGAAAACCTGCCTTTACTAAAAATACAAAAATTAGCTGGGCATGGTGGTGGGCTACTGTAATTCCAGCTGCTCAAGAGGCTGAGGCAAGAAAATTGCTTGAACCCAGGAGGTGGAGGTTGCAGTGAGCTGAGATTGTGCCATTGCACTCCAGCCTTGGTGACAAGAGCAAAACTCTGTCTCAGAAAAAGAAGAAAAAAAGAAGCCGGCCAGGCGCGGTGGCTCAAGCCTGTAATCCCAGCACTTTGGGAGGCCGAGGCGGGTGGATCACGAGGTCGAAAGATCGAGACCATCTTGGTCAACATGGTGAAACCCTGTCTCTACTAAAAATACAATAAAACTAGCTGGGCATGGTGGCGTGTGCCTGTAATCCCAGCTACTTAGGAGGCTGAGGCAGGAGAATTGCCTGAGACCAGGAGGCGGAGGTTGCGGTGAGCCGAGATCGTGCCATTGCACTCCAGCCTGGGTAACAAGAGCGAAACTCCGTCTCAAAAAAAAAAAAAAAAAAAAGTGGGGAGTTGTGGGATATACATTTTGTTCTCCTCTTAGGAATGAGAGAGCAGAGCTTGCATCCTTGACATGGTGTGGATGTGGGGTTAGGGAGGGGCTCTGGTCCTGATAGGGCCAGCAAAGCATAGTGCTTCGAATAGCCTATGAATAGTCATTTCTGCTGGCTTTTTTCTTCCTCCCAACCCTTTCTCAGGCCTGTTTCCTTGGCTTCGAAGTTGCTATGAAGTTCCTTAATTGGGCCATCCCCAACTTGTGAGACTGAACGCTGCTCAAGGCTTCTAAATGCTGGAAGCTGTCGCTGAGGAGGAGGAGTAGTGGGCAGAACGAACCAGTCTTGGAGGGCAAGGGGAGGGGGATGGTGGGATCAGAGCCCTGTACTTGGACTTGGTGAGACCATTGCCTTAATGACGTCCTGTACTTTGTATAACTTAGTGTGCCATTTTGAAACTTGAATTCATTCTTGTCAATTTAAGGGATCTTAAGAGGATTTGGAGATGGAACAAGTAGCTTCTAGACCAGATACTACCTGTGGCAAGAATGGTGCCTACCAGTTTTCTGCTGGTCCTACCATACCCAAAGTATTCCTCATTAAAGGGATAATCTCAGGTTCTCACTGGAGGCACTGTGCATGTTTTCAACCAGCTCACCAGCTGAGATCTTCAGTCCCTAGCCAGGAACACTCACTTGATTTCCAGGGTGCCATCTAATCCTGGGCTACATGTGTGGGTATGGACTTGAGGCCCACATCTTTGTCCAAGTAGACTGGGCATATATGTCTAGGAGGAGATAGACTGTTAACTGTTGGATTTTGATTTATTTTTAATGCATGCAAGTAATCAAAAGTAAAACTAGAGTAGTATAATTTTCCAGGAGCAGGTGGAGAACTTTCCCTCCTACACAGTGAGGACAGTCCCAGTCTGCTGGGATAAGTGAGAAAGCGCAGGGTGTAGGAAGACTCTTTTTGTACACTGTTTTCTCATGAGAGCTCCCTATTTTAATGAGAAACAATAAATGTTTCTAATTTTTGCATTGTGTTTTATTTTCTTCTTTTAATTCTAGGACAGTTCAGTAGGCAGCCTGTGGCCTTGGTGGAGGCTTTCAAGGATCCAGTATCCTTCCCTGGGAGCCTTAGGCTGGGGATCCAACAGGAAGAGGTGGAGGAGGAGGAAGTTTTGGCTGGCTCTGCCTTCTCTGGCTGCTCTGGGCGGGTGGGTGGGGTGGTGTGACTTGATTGGTAATTGTTACACAGGCCTCAATGCAAGCCTGGCATGCTAGCCCCACCAAGGTCCAACCTGCAACCCATCCCGTCATTTATTCCTCTTTCTGCACTGAGCTCCATGGGTGTCTGAGCTAACAGATGGAGAGTCAATTGTTCTATTTTCTTTCTTTCTTTCTTTTTTTTTTGAGTCAATTGTTCTAAAAGGACAAAAGCAATCCTGGGTTTTCATGAGTTGCTGTATGATCTGAGGTAGCTAGCTTGACTTTACTAATTGGGTAAATGATGATATCCAGCTGTGTCCAGAAAAGGTGAGGGAGTTGGAGAGTCATAAACTAGGCTGTTACTTTCTTTTTTTTTTTTTTGAGACGGAGTTTCACTCTTGTTACCCAGGCTGGAGTGCAATGGCGTGATCTCGGCTCACCGCAACCTCCGCCTCCTGGGTTCAGGCAATTCTCCTGCCTCAGCCTCCTGAGTAGCTGGGATTACAGGCTTGCGCCACCATGCCCAGCTAATTTTTTTTTTTCGTATTTTTAGTAGAGACGGGGTTTCACCATGTTGACCAGGATGGTCTCGATCTCTTGACCTCGTGATCCACCCGCCTCAGCCTCCCAAAGTGCTGGGATTACAGGCTTGAGCCACCGCGCCCGGCCTAGGCTGTTACTTTCTAGTTGAGAGCTTGCTGAAGCTACTGGAGCTGGGCTTTTCTAACATTGTCCCATCTGGTGGTCACAGTTACAGTTCCACTGACACTTCCTGTCTCACTGCAGCTTCACAGAGACCCTTGGACTTTGGCTTTAGAACCATCACTCTGTCTCTAGTTTTGAACTGTTTTTTTTATTCTTTATTTTTTTTTATTTTTTGAGACGGAGTTTCGCTCTTTTTACCCAGGCTAGAGTGCAATGGTGCGATCTCGGCTCACTGCAACCTCCGCCTCCCGGGTTCAAGCAATTCTCCTGCCTCAGCCTACCGAGTAGCTGGGAATAAAGGTGTGCGCCACCATGCCCAGCTAATTTTTTGTATTTTTAGTAGAGACGGGGTTTCACCATGTTGACCAGGATGGTCTCGATCTCTTGACCTCGTGATCCACCCGCCTTGGCCTCCCAAAGTGCTGGGATTACAGGCGTGAGCCACTGCGCCCGGCCTTGAACTATTAAAAAAAAATTAAAAAAAAAAAAGGCTGGGCACAGTGGATCATGCCACACTTGTAATCCCAACACTTCGGGAAGCCAAGGAAGGAGGATCACTTGAGTCCAGGCGTTCAAGACCAGCCTGGGCAACATAGTAAGACTCTGTCTCTACGCAAAATCTTTAATTTTTTTTTTTTTTTTGAGATGGAGTTTCGCTCTTGTTACCCAGTCTGGAGTGCAGTGGCGCGATCTCGGCTCACCACAACCTTCGCCTCCTGGGTTCAGGCAATTCTCCTGCCTCAGCCTCCTGAGTAGTTGGGATTACAGGCATGCGCCACCATGCCCAGCTAATTTTTTGTATTTTTAGTAGAGACGGGGTTTCACCATGTTGACCAGGTTGGTCTCGATCTTTCGACCTCGTGATCCACCCACCTCGGCCTCCCAAAGTGCTGGGATTACAGGCTTGAGCCACCGCGCCCGGCCAAAATTTTTAATCTTTTAAAAATTAAAAGAATGAAGCCAGGTGCAGTGTTTCATACCTGTAATCCCAGCACTTTGGGAGGCTGAGGTGGGCAGATCACCAGGTCAGGAGTTCGAGACTAGTCTAGCCAACATAGTGAAACCTCATCTCTACTAAAAATACAAAAAATTAGCCTGATGTGGTGGTGTGCACCTGTAATCCCAGCTACTTGAGAGGCTGAGGCAGGAGAATCACGTGAACCTGGGAGTTGGAGATTGCAATAAGCCGAGATCGTGCCATTGCACTCCAGCCCGGGTGAAAGTGCAAGACTGTCTCAAAAAATAAAAATAAAAATTAGCCAGACGTGGTAGTGTATGCCTGTAGTCTCAGCTACTCAGGATACTGAGGTAGAAGGATCGCTTGAGCCCAGGAAGTTGAGGCCACAGTGAGCCGAGTGTGTATCACTGCACCCCAGCTTGGGCAACAGAGTAAGACCTGGTAAGAAGGGCAGGTACACACCCCTATCTGGGAGCTGGGGCTGTGATCAACCCAGCAGGAAGCTGAAGACTTGGGACTTTAAAGGAGGCTTTATTGCTTGGAATATATTTCCAAATAACTAGATAGGAATTATGGCCAAATAGAAAATAACATTTTTGGTCAGGCACAGTGCCTCATGCCTGTAATCCCAGCACTTTGGGAGGCCGAGGCAGGCAGATCATGAAGTCAAGAGATCGAGATCATCCTGGCCATCATGGTGGAACTCTGTCTCTACTAAAAAAAAAAAAAAATAACAGCTGGGCGTGGTGGCCCACACCTGTAATCCCAGCATTTTGGGAGGCTGAGGCAGGTGGATCATGAGGTCAGGAGTTTAAGACCATCCTGGCCAAGACGGTGAAACCCTGTCTTGACTAAAAATGCCAAAAATTAGCTGGGCATGGTGGCACACGCCTGTATTCCCAGCTACTCAGGAGGCTGAGGCAGAGAATTGCCTAAAAACCTGGGAAGTGGAGGTTGCTATGAGCCGAGATCGAGCTACTGCACTCCAGCCTGGGCAACAGAGTGAGACTCTTGTCTCAGAAAAGAAAAGAAAAGAGAAAAGAAAAGATCAGCTGGGTGTGGTGGTATGTGCCTGTTGTCCCAGCTACTTGGGAGGCTGAGGCAGGAGAATCACTTGAACCTGGGAGGCGGAGTGGAGATTGCACCACTGCAGTTCAGCCTGGCAACAGAGCGAGACTCTGTCTAAAAAAAAAAAAAAATTAATTTAATTTTTATTAATTAAATTTTTTAGAGACAGGGTCTCACTTTTTCAGCCGGGCTAGAGTGCAGTGGTGAGATCAGAGCTCACTGCTGAACTCAACCTGATCCTCCCGCCTCTGCCTCCCAAGTAGCTGGAACTACGGGTGTGTACCACTGTGTCTGGCTATTTAAAAAAAAAAAAAAAAAAAATTGTAGAGATAGGGTCTCACTATGTTGCCCAGGCTGAACAGTTTTTAAAGATGAAAACTGTGGCCGGGTGCAGTGGCTCATGCCTATAATCCCAGCATTTTGGGAGGCTGAGGAAAGTGGATCATATGAGTCAGGAGTTTGAGACCACCCTGGCCAACATGGAGAAACCCTGTCTCTACTAAAAATAAAAAAAATTAGCCAGAGTTGTGGTGGTCACCTGTAATCCCAGCTTCTCGGGAGGCTGAGGCAAGAGAATTGCTTAAACTTGGGAATTGGAGGTTTCAGTGAGCCAAGATTGTGCCATTGCACTCCAGCCTGGGTGACAGAGTGGGACTCCATTTCAAAAATAAATTAAAAAAAAGAAAATTGTGTATTCTCTATCTGGCAAGGTTAATTAAATCTTAAGCCTGCTTCCTCTAATGCTGGAGGATGTCTTTGTTTAATATCATATTGATTGGGGATGGCCATATATGTGTCTCCTGAAGCTCTTCTTTTTATTTATTTATAATTTAAAAAAATATTTCTCCACACATTTATTCTCTGAAATCTCTCCCTTTTAAATCTTATTTAAAAAAAAATTTTTTTTTTTGAGACAGAGTTCATTCTGTCACCCAGTACAGGAGCATGATCATGGCTCACTGCAGCCTTGACCTCCCGCTCCCAAGCGACCTTTCCACCTCAGCCTCCTGAGTAGCTGAGACCACAGGCATATGTTACTATGCCCAGATAATTTTTTAAATTAATTTTTTGTAGAGATGTAGTTTCCCTGTGTTGCCCAGGCTGGTCTTGAATTCCTGGGCTCCCACGTTGGCCTGCCAAAGTGCTGGGATTACAGGTGTGCACCACTGTGCTCAGCCTGAAGCTTTTGATATCACCCAGTCCTAAGACTGTTTTAAATTTTAAATTCAAAAATTTTTTTTTTTGAGATGGAATTTTGCTCTTCTTGCCTAGGCTAGAGTGCAATGGTGCGATCTCGGCTCACTACAACCTCCGCCTCCTGGGTTTAAGCGATTCTCCTGGCTCAGCCTCCTGAGTAGCTGGGATTACAGGTATGTGCTACCACATCCTGCTGATTTTGTATTTTTAGTAGAGACAGGGTTTCTCCATGTTGGTCAGGCTGGTCTCAGACTCCCGACTTCACGTGATTTGCTTGCCTCGGCCTCCCAAAGTTCTGGGATTACAGGTGTGAGCCACTGCACCTGGCCATTTTTTTTTTTTTTTTTGAGACAAAGTCTCACTCTGTCATGCTGGCTGGAATGCAGTGGTGCAATCTCAGCTCCCTGCTGCAACCTCCACCTCAAACGATTCTCCTACTTCAACCTTCCAAGTAGCTGGGACTACAGGCACCTGCCATCACGCCCAGCTAATTTTTGTATTTTTAGTAGAGACAGGGTTTCCCCACGTTGGCCAGGTTGGTCTTGAACTCCTGACCTCAAGTGATCCACCCACCTTGGCCTCCCAAAGTGCTGGGATTATATGGGTGAGTCACTGTGCCCAATCAAGACTTCTAAAACTTTAGGTTTTGCCTAGAAGCTCCTGTAACCATCTGTACCTTTGGATAATTTGCCGTTTGAAAATTTTTCCATTTTAAAATGGAGGACTTTGATATTAGTGTTGGTAGATTCTTTTACTCCTTTGGGTGTTCAATAGATGTTAAGTCAAATAAGGAAGCCCCTGGAAGCATATTTGTGAAGGGAGCAGAGCAGATGTTGAGTAACTCCCTCCTGGCTGGTGCTTCCTTTTATGATGCACTTTGAAATGCCACCTGTTCCTGATACATCTCTTCTCTTCCTGACAGGAGTAAGGGGTGGGGGAAAACTGGGGCCCTCCCTAGCAATTTCTCTTGACTTTCATAGTCATAACTGGGAGCCAGACAGTGATTTTTTCAATAACCAACTGATGATAAAAGCCTCACCCAGGCGCCAAGAAACATATAACTGGGCCAAAGGTGAGGGACGGAGCACAGGTTGTTGCAACAGTGACCTGTTAAAAGCACAGTAGCCCCATTTCAGCTATAAAGCTGTACCATTTCTACCCCACATTTGTTTCTCTATAGACTTTTGAGGCTGGAACCCTCTACATCTTTTCTAACCTCCTTATAAATTTATTCTCTTATTTCTTTATCCCCTTGTAACTGAATGTTTAATGGGTACGGATTTTTTTTTTTTTTTTTTTTTTTTGAGACAGAGTTTTGCTCTTATTACCCAGGCTGGAGTGCAATGGTGCGATCTCGGCTCACCGCAACCTCCCCGTCCTGGGTTCAGGCAATTCTCCTGCCTCAGCCTCCTGAGTAGCTGGGATTACAGGCACGTGCCACCATGCCCAGCTAATTTTTTTGTATTTTTAGTAGAAACGGGGTTTCACCATGTTGACCAGGATGGTCTCGATCTCTCGACCTTGTGATCCACCCGCCTCGGCCTCCCAAAGTGCTGGGATTACAGGCTTGAGCCACCGCGCCCGGCCACATTTTTGTATTTTTAATAGAGATGGGGTTTTGCCTTTTTTGGACAGGCTGGGCCTGAACTCCTGACCTCAAGTGATCCACCCACTTCTGCCTCCCAAAGTGCTGGGATTACAGGTGTGAGCCTCTACACCTGTCCTTAATTTTTGTATTTTTTGCTAAAGATGGGGTTTTATCATGTTGGCCAGGCTGGTCTCGAACTCCTGACCTCAGGTGATCTGCCGGCCTTGGCCTCCCAAAGTGCTGCAATTACAGGCATGAGCCACCGCACCTGGCCTCTGGGTAGGGGTTTTGACTCCTTCTTTCAGCTGTGGAAGCCAAGGTTCAGATAGGGTAAACTGATCTGCAGAGGTGATTGGCAAATTGATAATGAAGTGTGGATTGTGTGGGTATCCTGAAAAAAGACTTGTGATGCTATCAGAGGCTGTCCTGAGGTTGTTTGATTCAGGCTCCAGGAGACCGTCTGTACCACCTGGTCCAAGCTTAGGTACCTGACCTCTGAATCAGAGTGTGGGTGGCTCACAGATTCCTCACAGGTACTGGGAAGGCCCCAGGGCCAGGTGTCCCTGAGAATTAACTTTTCTTCTTTCTCTGCTATGGTAAGCATGCAGACCTGTGATTTTCCAGCCAGGCTCCCTGTGCTTTCTAGGTTCTGTCCTTTCCCTGAGGTGTCTCAGATGCAGACCCTGGGTCTACTGCAGAGACTAACACTTTTTCAGAACATAGTGTCTCGGCATGGGGGTGGCTCCCAGGTACACAAATGTGTCCAGGGAACTAATTCCTCCCTGGAGCATGGGCACTTATTAAAATAGATCAGATTGACTGCAGTACATTGAGCTCCATAGAGACAACACCAGGGAATTAGCCGGGCATGGTGGCATGCACCTGTAGTCCCAGCTACTCGGGAGGTTAAGGCAGAAGAATCGCTGGGATCTGGGAGGCAGAGGTTGCAGTGAGCCGAGATCACACCATTTCACTCCAGCCTAGGTGACAGAGCAAAACTCCATCTCCAAAAAATAAATAAAAAGAAAGTAAAAAAATAATAATAAAATAAAAAGAGACAATGCCGGGGCAAGTGAGAGCCAGATGGGCACTGGGCGACTCTACCTCGCTAAGGAAAGATAACTAAATGTGGGCAAAGGATATCCTAAGAAGCCGAGAGGCAAAATGTCATCATATGCATTTTTTGTGCAAACTTGTTGGGAGAGCATAGGAAGAAGCACCCAGATGCTTCAGTCAACTTCTCAGAGTTTTCTAAGAAGTGCTGAGAGAAGTGGAAGACCATGTCTGCTAAAGAGAAAGAAAAATTCTAAGATACGACAAAGGTGGACAAGGCCCGTTATGAAAGAGAAATGAAAACCTACATCCCTCCTAAAGGGGAGACAGAAAAGAAGTTCAAGGATCCCAATGCGCCCAAGAGGGCTTTTTGCTGTTCTGCTCTGAGTATGGCCCAAAAATCAAAGGAGAACATCCTGGCCTGTCCGTTAGTGATGTTGCAAAGGAACCAGGGAACATGTGGAATAACAAACACTCCTGCAGATGACAAGCAGCCTTATGAAAAGAAGGCTTCAAAGCTGAAGGAAAAATACAAAAAGGTGAAATACCATTGATTTGATAATGGAAATTTTTTTAAAAAATAAATAAAAGAAAAATATGAAAAGGATATTATCGCCGCATATCCAGCTGAAGGAAAGCCTGATGCAGCAAAAAAGGGAGTTGTCAAGGCTGAAAAAAGCAAGAGGAAGAAGGAAGAGGAAGAAGATGAAGATGAAGATGATGATGGAATAAATTGGTTTTATCGCAGTTTTTTTCTTTTCTATAAAGCATTTAACCCCTCCCGTACACAACTCACTCCTTTTAAAGAAAAAAATGGAAATGTAAGGCTGTGTAAGATTTGTTTTTAAACTGTACAGTGTTTTTTTTGTATAGTTAACACACTACCAAATATGTCTTTAGAAAGCCCTGTCCTGGTGGTATTTTCAGTAGCCACTAACCTTTTCTGGTACAGTATGGGGGTTGTAAATTGGCGCCAAAATTTAAAGCAGTTTCTTGTTGGTGCACAGCACAAATTAGTTCTATATAGGGATGGTAGTTTTTTCATTTTCAGTTGTCTCTGATGTAGCTTATATGAAATAACTTGTTCTGTCTGTAATTTAAAAAAAAAAAAAGTTGTAGATGTTTTGTTGACATTCTGAATGCTTCTAAGTAAATACAATTTTTTTTTTAATTAGAAAAAAATAGGTCAGATTTCCTGGACAAAAGGCAGTGGCCTCATTGGAGGAGCCACGATAGAGGCTAAAAAACAGCTTGGGTGAGAGCAGAGAAAACATAGCCCACTTCCTCAATCTCTTTTGCCAAGTAGAGGCTCATGAACACTTCCAAGGCAACATAGAAACTGTTGCTGGTAGGAACTAAGTGAGCTGAGAGTACTAAATCAGGGAGAGCCTGGCATGCAGAGGTGGTCAGGTGACCAGCAGATCCCAGGAGATTGGTAGGGGACTGGAATGGCTTAGAAAAGTGGTCCTTTGATCAAGTAAGAGGGAGATGTTTTTGCTGGAGCCTAGTCTCACAAATATGTAGAGGACATAAGATATTTAAGCTGGAAGATCTGAGCCAAGAGCAGGCCTTCAGAGGAGTTCAGGGAAGTTTAGGCCCCTCCTTTCATCTTGGAGAGACAGAAAGAGAAACGTTTGAATAATAAACCTATCAAGAGCATACAAAATTCATTGTTTCATTGGAAATAGCAATAGTACCCTACCCATGTTCATTTACACCAAGACCCGTTGCTTTTGGGCTAAACAACATGTGTCCCACCTGTGCTACTGTGCATCCATAGTTGTAAACATCTCTGTGAATTGGCCCCATTGTGTCCACATCTGTGCCTGTGGTTGGTGATATGGCAGTTTGTGCAAGATGTTGACTGCCTGCTGAGTTGTGAGTAGGATTAGATTGGAATATAGCATCCTCAGGGTTCTGGGGCCTCCTCCCCTCCTTCTGTGTGCTTCTCTTGCTGCTGCTTTTTTTTTTTTTTTTTTTGAGATGGAGTCTTGCTCTATTGCCAGGCTGGAGTGCAGTGGCACAATCTTGGCTCACTGCAATCTCCACCTCCTGGGTTCAAGTGATTCTTCTTCCTCAGCCTCCGGAGTAGCTGGGACCACAGGCACGTGCCACCATGCCCAGCTATTTTTTGTATTTTTAGTAGAGATGAGGTTTCACCATGTTGGCCAAGATGGTCTCGATCTCCTGACCTCATGATCCGCCTGCCTCGGCCTCCGAAAGTGCTGGGATTACAGGTGTGAACCACTGCGCCCAGCCACTTCTCTTGCTTCTAAGGGTCTCTGCTGTTGGCCTTTTCCACTATCACTTGCTGTTGGCAGCTGTATCTCAGTTATTAGCTGCCTCTGGGTTTAGTTGCCATGGTAACCTCCAGCGGTGCAGCTGGACAGGCTTGAATGCAGGCAGGATAAATGCAGGGTAAGGGTAGAAGATGCCGGGTTCAGGCTAATGGTGTTCCTCTCCTGTTACAGGGCCCTCTTCTTTGGCCAGCTCAACTGGGCATTTATGAAGACCCTGGGGGCTCTACTTATTACTGAAGAGTTGTCCAGAAGGGGCAGAGATGGACCCCTGCTCTGGGGACCAAGTGCTGGGGAGAGTGCCAGGTTGAACCTGGAGGCTGGCTGCCCACCCTTGTTCTGAGGCTAGTCTATGGAGACCCATGAGGAGCAGCTATAGGGTTCCTGCTTTCTGTGGCTATATGGCAGATGCACCTGTATATGGTGCACCTGATAGCAATAACTTAAGCCTACCCTGAAAATGACCCTGCCTAAATGACAGGGTCATTTTCAGGGTAGGCTTAAGTTATTAAGGCCGATGCACCTGAATATTAGGAGTATAAACGACAACAACCTGAAGATTCATTCCTTACCCACGAGGAGTATCTAAACCCCCATCCTGTCCTGTGACTGTCCAGGGGATTGAGGCCTTTTGTTTTGGGTTAAAGTTGTTAAGGGAAGGGCGTTAAGTGAAAATGCTACATACGTATATGTATGCCGTAGCATGCTTTCTGCAGGTGGGGCAGTTCTATCTAGCTCTCCTCCACTGGACTGCTCTGTATCAACCCTATGTCTTGTTTGCTGGCTCTGGATCACTTTTGGTGTCTTGAACCTGGTGCCATCCCTACTGAAGTTAATAGGTGTCTGATGGCTGGGCACAGTGGCTCATGCCTATAATCCCAGTGCTTTGGGAGGCCGAGGTGGGTGGATCGCCTGAGTTCAGGAGTTCAAGACCAACTTGGCCAACATGATGAAACCCTGTCTCTACTAAAAACACAAAAATTAGCCAGGTGTGGTGGCATGCTCCTTTTGTCTCAGGTACTCGGGAAGCTGAGGCAGGAGAATCGCTTGAACCCAAGAGGCGGAGGTTATAGTGAGCAGAGATAGTGCCACTGCACTCCAGCCTAGGTGACAAAGCGAGACTCTGTCTCAAAAAAAAAGAAAAAGAAAGAAAAAAGGCCAGGCATGGTGGCTCACACCTGTAATCCCAGCACTTTAGGAAGCTGAGGCAGGCAGATTACCTGAGGTCAGGAGTTCAAGACCAGCCTGGCCAATATGGTGAAACTCCATCTCTACTAAAAAAAAAAAAAAAAAGATACCCATGGTGGTGCATGCCTGTGATTCCAGCTACTTGGGAGGCTGAGGCAGGAGAATCACTTGAACTCAGGAGGCAGAGGTGGTGGTGAGCCGAGATTGTGCCATTGTTGCCCTCTAGCCTGGGCAACAAGGGCAAAACTGTCTCAAAAAAAAAAAAAATTAGGTGGGCTTGGTGGTGGGCGCCTGTAGTCCCAGGTACTCAGGAGGCTGAGGCAGAAGAATTGCTTGAATCTGGGAGGAGGAGGTTGGAGTGAGCTGAGATCATGCCAGTGCACTGGAGCCTGAGTGACAAGAGTGAAACTTGGTCTTAAAAAACACAAAAGGTCAGGTGTGCTACCTCACACTTGGGTGGGTAACAAGGTCAGGAGTTCAAGACCAGCCTGGCCAACATGGTGAAATCCCATCTCTACTAAAAAAAAAAAAAAAAAAAAAAAATTACCTCAGCATGGTGGCGGGTACCTGTAGTCCCAGCTGCTTGGGAGGCTGAGGCAGGAGAATCACTTCAACCAGGAGGCAGAGGTTGCAGTGAGCTGAGATCACACCACTACACTCCAGCCTGGGTGACAGCACTGGGCATGGTGGCTCACACCTGTAAGCCCAGCACTTTGGGAGGCTGAGGCAGGCAGATCACCTGAGGTCAAGAGTTTGAGACCAGCCTGGCCAACATGGTGAAGCCCCATCTCTACTAAAAAATACAAAAAGTTACCCGAGCATGGTGGCGTGCACTTGTATTCCCAGCTACTTGGGAGGCTGAGACACGAGAATCACTTGAACTCGGGAGGTAGAGGTTGCAGGTTGCAGTGAGCCGAGATTGCACTACTGCACTCCAGCCTGGGTAACAGAGTAAGACTGTCTCAAAAAAATAAAAATAAAAATAAAAAAATAGTGATTTGGTACAACAATGGCCCTCATTCCTTTCAGGATGCCTTTTGAATCCTCTTTGCTTTGGTGGTTGGATGAGCTGTGGGGCATCTGAGAACAAGTCAGGTTGATTGGTCTGCTTCAGGCAAGGCCAGTAGGAGTCTCTTGGAGCAACTTGGAAAACTCACCCATACTCAACTCTGCTGTCAGCCCTGGGAGTGGCCTTTCTCTTCTCTATTTTGTTTCGTTTTGTTTTGTTTGAGATGGAGTCTCACTCTGTCACCCAGGCTGGTGTGCAGTGGCGATATCTCGGCTCACTGTAGCCGCCGCCTCCCAGGTTCCAGCGATTCTCCTGCTTTTTTTTTTTTTTTTTTTGAGACGGAGTTTCGCTCTTGTTACCCAGGCTGGAGTGCAATGGCGCGATCTCGGCTCACCGCAACCTCCACCTCCTGGGTTCATGCAATTCTCCTGCCTCAGCATCCTCAGTAGCTGGGATTATAGGCATGCGCCACCATGCCCAGCTAATTTTTTGTATTTTTAGTAGAGACGGGGTTTCACCATGTTGACCAGGTTGGTCTCGATCTCTCGACCTTGTGATCCACCCACCTTGGCCTCCCAAAGTGCTGGGATTACAGGCTTGAGCCACCGCGCCCGGCCTGATTCTCCTGCTTTAACCTCCTGAGTAGCTGGGATTACAGGTGCCCACCACCACACCCAGCCAATTTTTGTATTTCAGTAGAGATGGGTTTTCACCATTTTGGCCAGGCTGGTCTCAAACTCTTGACCTTGTGATCTGCCTGCCTCGGCCTCCCAAAGTGCTGGGATTACAGGAGTGAGCCACCGCACCTGGCCTCTCTCCTCCATTCTGTAATTGAGGTTGAAGTCTTAACTGTACAGGTGCCAATCTCCTTTTAAAACATATAAAACATAAAACCAGCAGGCCTGGTGGCTCAGGCCTGTAATCCCAGCACTTTGGGAGGCTGAGATGGGCTGATCATGAGGTCAGGAGTTTGAGACCAGCCTGGCCAACATGGTAAAACCCCGTCTCTACTAAAAATACAAAAATTAGCTGGACGTGGTGGTGTGTGCCTGTAATCCCAGCTACTCGGGAGGCTGAGGCAGGAGAATTGCTTGAACACTGGAGGTGGAGGTTGTAGTGAGCTGAAATCATGCCACTGCAATCCAGCTTGTGAGACAGAGCAAGACTCTACTCAAAATAACAAGAACAACATATAAAACCTGACAATATGGGCAAACTAGAGAACAGAGTTGTGAATTTGCCTTTCCAAAAGGTTGGCTAACGGATTGCTTGAAAAGGGGCAGATCCCCAGGTGTGGCAGTACCATGGAAGTCACACCTAGGTTTTCTGGATATTGTGTCAAGGCTGATCCCTGCAAGACTTGGATCAGTCTACCCAAGAGCAGAGAAGAGGTGAGGGACACTACCCCTCCAGCTCCACATTGCTTGTCCTTAATGGGGTCTTCATATTCTGAGATACAACTTTAAAGCAGGGGGTCCCAGCTGAGACTATGAAGTCAGGAGAGCAGTTTCATTGGCTCTGCTTGCTGTATCAAGATTTACCATTTAGCCAGTAGACCTTTTCTAAGAGTATGCAATAAGGACTGAGCAAGAAAAAAGTTGGAGACTGCCTCTCCCCTCACAAAGTTGATGATCCAAGATTCTTCTCAGGAGTCAAAAAACTTGTCCAGGGAGACACTGCTGTTTATAATCACAGGCCTGCTTAGCCTAAAGCCTGGGCTGACCTCTGCATCAGTGGGGATGAGGTGCTCCTTGCTCTCAATCGCTCAGATCCCAGCAGCATTGAGCTTCTGGGTGTGTGCCAAGCCTGTATGGGAGGTGCTAGGGAGGATTTTAATTAATACTGGGTAATTACCAGGTGGTGTTTAAGCATCCCAAATGCCTTCAGGTTCCCAAACGTACAGCTACAGTCTTCCTGCCTGGGCCTGGAAAGGAGAGACGGGGACTCTGCTCTGTGCCCAGCGGGCCTTTGGTTAGCACGTAGGCTGTGGTCTGATATCCCAGGAAGGTCTCCATCTTTTTTAATTCCCTTCCGGTTTGGAAGGAGGAGGAGAGCAATTTGGGAAACAGCCTGGCCTCTGCAGTTCACCTATACCATCTCCACAGGGGCAAAGGATAACAATGCTTTGTGGTCTGCTCAACTTCATCAAGCAGTGTTGGCCTAGGGTCCAGTGTAGAGTGTGGGGAAAGGAGTGGGCAGACCTAGACCTGTGGACCCTGGTGAGAGTGCTCCAGGAGGAACGGGCACAGAGGTCTTTCCTGCTTTTGGCCTTACTTCCCTTTCTCACTGTACACACTTGGCTGAGTGAACTCTTTCAAATTTATTTTTCTGCCAGCGGCTCTCAAATTATGATCTCCCTGAAACGCCCACCTCCTACAAGGCCTTCCCCATTTGACATCTCAGAGACCTGTCAGACTCCTGAGTTATTCCATCACTCCACCTTGGCAGCCACGGTGGTCCTGACTCCACCAGGTCTTTGCTCTTGTTGTATGTTCAGATGGCTTTCCTTCAGATCTTCCCCTGGTCGGGTCCTGCTCAGGCCTCAGGGCCAGCTTGAATGTCATCCCCGAAAGTGAGCCCTGTCATAACAGCAGAACCACAGTGAAGTGCTCATATGTTTCTGCATCTCGCTGTGTCTCTGGTGCTAAGTGCCAGCAAACAGGAGGCTCTTGGTATCTATTGAAAGAATAATTTAAAGGTCTTCAGGACCAGGCGAGAGGCACTAATCGGTCCCCTTCATGGGTAGACCATTCATTACTTAATTCCCTGGATTCCCGCCGGGAGCAGGCAGCTGGAACCCTCCACTGCCTTGACCAGTCCGAGGGGCGGGCCGCCCAGTGGCGCAAGCGCACTGAGGGCCGGTGCTAGGCGGGGACGCGCACGCCCGCGGCCGCGTGCGTCACAACTAGGGTGCCCGCCCCGCTAGTCCAGCTCGCCTGCCCGTCGGTCCCCGCGGCGGCAGCGGCTGCCCAGTGACAGCGGCGGCGGTGCCAGGCCGGCCGTGGTAGTGTAGGGTTGCACCGCCCGGAAACGCAGAGCCGACCAAAGAGCGGCGCGACGCGAGGAAGGCCGCGCTTGGGCCGCGCGCGAAGAGACCTCGCGGGCGGGGAGCAAAAGGCCGACGTGAGTGAGCGCGGAGACAGTGGCCGCAGGCGGCCCAACCCGTCCGTCCCCTCGGCCGCCGCCGGCATGAGCCACATCCAGATCCCTCCGGGGCTCACTGAGCTGCTGCAGGGCTACACCGTGGAGGTGCTGCGACAGCAGCCGCCTGACCTCGTCGAATTCGCAGTGGACTACTTCACCCGGCTGCGCGAGGCCCGCGCCCATGCCTCAGTCCTGCCCGCCGCCACCCCACGCCAGAGCCCCGGCCACACCACGCCAGAACCCGGCCCGGACCACGTCGCCGACGCCAACGGGGACAGCGAGTCGGAGGAGGACGAGGACTTGGAAGGTAGGCTGTGGGCGGGGCCCTGGGGAATGGTGCAGGAGATCTCCAGAGGTCTAGAGGGGTGGCGGGGGGCGGGTTGTCGCGCTGGGGGCCAGCCGACTGCGGGCTGGGACTGGGAGCTTCCAGCGTTTCTCTGAGACACCGGCGTGAGCCCGCGTGCGCCACTTCCAAACCGAGCTCCGCGGTTCTGCGAGCCCTGGAACGTACAGAGTCAGATTCAGTCTTGAAGGAAACGTGTGCGTTGTCGGCCCTGCCGGAGGATCCCTCGTCTTGGCTTGAGACCCATCACCAGGTTTGGCTTCGAAGACAAGAGCATTCACATCCAGTAATTCGTGTTTAATTGATAGGAAGTAAGTTTGTTTGGAAATAATTCATTTTTTTGAAAAGTTACTGTGAAAACTTTTAAACATAGACAAAAGAGGAAAGGTGAGATAAATCCCTATATGCCATCACCTACATTTAACAGTTGTATTTGTCACAAAGTTTCATCTATACCTTATTTTCTTTCTTTGTCAAAGTGCATTAAAGCAAATCTCTCAGGTCATTTCACCTCTGCTTACTTGAGTATGTATTTCTTAAAACATGGTACTTGGGAAATTCCTATTTTAAAAATTTTGGCCAAAATGATTGAATCAAATTTGGTGAGAGTGAATAATTATCTTGCTGGCCGGGGCAGTGGGGCCCTGTAGTCCTAGCTACTCTGAAGGCTGGGGAGGAGATATCCCTTCAGTCCAAGAGTTGGAGACCAGCTTGGGCAAAATAGACACCCTACTCCATTTTAAAAAAGGAAAAACCTGGCCAGGTGTGATGGCTTACTCCTGTAATCCCAGCACTTTGGGAGGCCGAGGCTGGTGGATTACCTGAGGTCAGGAGTTTGAGACCAGCCTGACTAACATGGCGAAACCCTGTCTCTACTAAAAATACAAAAATAAGCTGGGTGTGGTGGCGGTCACCTGTAATCCCAGCTACTGAGGAGGCTGAGGCAGGGAGAATC
Organism: Saimiri boliviensis; assembly: GCF_048565385.1. Taxonomy (NCBI): domain Eukaryota; kingdom Metazoa; phylum Chordata; class Mammalia; order Primates; family Cebidae; genus Saimiri; species Saimiri boliviensis. Next base: position 12,908,899 of record NC_133456.1, read on the forward strand.
GCTTGAACCCAGGAGGCGGAGGTTACCGTGAGATGAAATCACGCCATTGCACTCCAGCCTGGGCGATAGAGCAAGACTCTCAGAAAAAAAAAAAAAAAAGGAAAAACCCAATAACTATTTTCTTGTTTACTCTGGGTTGTAGCTTTAAAGCAAAGGATCCCAGCTGAGACTGTGAGGTCAGGAGAGCAGCTTCATTGGCTCTGCTTGCTGTGTCAAGATTTATCATTTAGTAATAGTAAACCTTCTTCAAGAGTATGCAGTAAGAACTGAGCAGGAAACAAGTTGAGAGACTGTCCCTCTCCTCACAAAGTTGGTGATCCAAGATCATCACACTTTTTTTTTAAAGATAGGATCTCAAAAAAAAAAGTATCTCGCTCTGTTACCCAGATTGCAGCGTAGCAATGCAATCAGGGCTCAGTGTCAAGATTTATCATTTAGTAATGGTCAGTAAACCTCCAAGAGTATGCAATCAGGACTGAGTAGGAAACAAGTTGGAAAGTTTCCCTCCCCTCACAAAACTGATGATCCAAGATCATCACACCTATTTTTTTTTAAAGACAGGATCTCTCTCTGTCACCTGGGCTGGAGTGTAGTGGCACAATCAGGGTTCACTGCAGCCCCAACCTCCTAAGCTCAAGGTATTCTACCACTTCGGCCTATCAAGTAGTGGGGACTATAGGTATGTGCCACTACAAAGTACTTGGCCTCCCAAAGTGCTGGGATTATAGGCAAGAGCTACTGCTCCTGGCCAAAATAACACTTTCTACATCTGATCTAAGCAAGGGTGTTAAGAGACAGTTACAGTTTCCTTGGTTTCTTCAACATACACTTTGTCAATTTAAGAGTAGAATTAGCCTACTTTTGAACAACTAAAATTTAACAAAACAATGACACGATTTGAGAGGCCAAGTTAGAATCTTAGTGTTATTAGATCACACACACAAAACTAGTTCTGAGTTTTATCTGGTCTGGCCCAGTATTCAAGTTCACGGCTGGCTGACAAGGAGTTAATTAACGGTCATTGCTGTGGGAGGTTACAAGCTTCAGTCCACTGGACAATCTCCCTAAAGGTATTCAGGCTAAAAGAGTAACAGCTGTGCTTCTGGGTTTCCCTTGATTTATTGCCCATTACATCATGGGTTTTTGGGAAATTAGAAATTAGTTTCTAAATTCTGCCACTGAGTTTGCTTTGTGGTCTTGGACAACTTGTCAAACCTGTTTGATCTTAGATTTTCTTATCTTCAAAATGAGGACAGTGACAACAATCTCCTAGGGATAAATGTGTTTTTAAAAGCTTTATTTCAGGAGTGAATTCTAGGTTTGTTTCACTGTCATCTCTATAAATCACAAAGCAGTAACCTGCTTTGAGACAATTTTTATTTACACAACACTTTAGGATTTTCGAAATTAGCCTCAACTGAGTAAAACAATTTACAGATTTTTGTATTCATTCTTTGTCATCTTTGATATTCAAAATTGAGTTGACTTAAAATCGTTGTACTCTATTTTATTGGTATTTAAGTATTTTTGGTGTGTCAAGTGGTGAAATCACTAGACCTTGTAGTAATTACAGAAATCACTACAAGGTGGATTTCTATTTATAAATAATAGATGAAAAATACATTGCATACAATGAGATACCACTTCATACCTGTTAGGATGGCTGGTTTTATAAACAGAATAGCCACACCATAGAGAGTTTGGAACCCTTGTGTATTTCTCATGGGAATATAAAATGCTCCAGCTGTTGTGGAAAACAGTTCGGTGGTTCCTCAAAAAGTAGTTAAACATAAAATTATCATAGGTAGAACAATTTCACTCCTAGATATATACCCAAAATAATTTAAAGCAGGGAGTTAAATAGATACTTACATTCCATTATTTATAGTAGTCAAAAGGTGAAAACATGGCACATGCCTGTAATCCCAACACTTTGAGAGGCTGAGGTGGGTGGATCACCTGAGGTCAGGAGTTTGGGCCGGGCACGGTGGCTCAAGCCTGTAATCCCAGCACTTTGGGAGGCCGAGGCGGGTGGATCATGAGGTCAAGAGATTGAGACCATCCAGGTCAACATGGTGAAACCCCGTCTCTACTAAAAATACAAAAAATTAGCTGGGCATGGTGGCGCATGCCTGTAATCCCAGCTACTCAGGAGGCTGAGGCAGGAGAATTGCCTGAACCCAGGAGGCGGAGGTTGCAGTGAGCCGAGATCGCGCCATTGCACTCCAGCCTGGGTAACAAGAGCGAAACTCCGTCTCAAAAAAAAAAAAAAAGAGTTTGAGACCAGCCTAACATGGTGAAATCCTGTCTCTACTAAAAAGAGAAAAAATTAGCTTGATATGATGGTGAGTGCCTGAAATCCCAGCTACTGGGAGGCTGAGTCAGGAGAATTGTTTGAACCTGGGAGGCAGAGGTTGCAGTAAGCCAAGATCAGTCCATTGCACTCTAGTCTGGGCTACATGAGTGAAACTCTGTCTCAAAAAAAAAAAAAAAAAAAAAAAAAGCTAAAAATAAACCAGGTATCCATCAATAAATGAATGAACAAAATATGGTATATACATACAGTAAAATATTCTCCATCCTTTTTGTTTTTTTTTCTTTGTCACTCTGTCACCCAGGCTGGGGTGCAGTGGTGTGATCCCTACTTACTGCAACCTCCACCTCCTGGGTTCAGCAGTTCTCCTGCTTCAGCTTCTTTTTTTTTTTTTTTTTTTTGTGAGACCGGCCGCTTCAGCTTCTTAAGTAGCTGGGATTACAGGTGCATGCCACCACGCCTGGCCAGGTTTCGTATTTTTAGTAGAGATGGGGTTTCACCATGTTGGTCAGGCTAGTCTCGAACTCCTGACCTCAAGTGGTCCATCCGCCTTGGCCTTCCAAAGTGCTGGGGTTACAGGTGTGAACCACCTGCCTGGCCTCAACCATAACAAATTTTAGAACATTTTTCCTCACCCCAAAAAGAAGTCCCATACATTGTATTTTATATTTTTATTTCTATTTATTTATTTTTTTTGACACAGAGTTTCACTCTTGTTACCCAGGCTGGAGTGCAATGGCGCGATCTCGGCTCACCGCAACCTCCACCTCCTGGGTTCAGGCAATTCTCCTGCCTCAGCCTCCTGAGTAGCTGGGATTACAGGCACGTGCCACCATGCCCAGCTAATTTTTTGTATTTTTAGTAGAGACGGGGTTTCACCATGTTGACCAGGATGGTCTCGATCTCTCGACCTCGTGATCCACCCGCCTCGGCCTCCCAAAGTGCTGGGATTACAAGCTTGAGCCACTGCGCCCGGCCTTTTTGAAAGATTTTTTTTTTTTTGAAACAGAGTTTTGCTCTTGTTACCCAGGCTGGAGTGCAATGGCACGATCTCGGCTCACCGCAACCTCTGCCTCCTGGGTTCAGGCAATTCTCCTGCCTCAGCCTCCTGAGTAGCTGGGATTACAGGCATGCGCCACCATGTCCAGCTGATTTTTTGTATTTTTAGTAGAGACGGGGTTTCACCATGTTGACCAGGATGGTCTCGATCTCTTGACCTTGTGATCCACCCCCCTCAGCCTCCCAAAGTGCCGGGATTACAGGCTTGAGCCACCGCGCCTGGCATGTTTTTATTTTTTAGATGGAATCTCTCTCCATTGCTCTGGCTGGAGTGCAGTGGTGCAGTCTTGGCTCACTGCACCCTCTACGTCATGGGTTCAAGCAGTTCTCTGCCTCAGACTCCTGAGTAGCTGGGATTACAGGCGTGTGCTACTATGCCTGGCTAATTTTGTATTTTTTAGGAAAGACAGGGTTTCATCATGTTGGCCAGGCTGGTCTTGAACTCCTGACCTCAGGTGATCTACCCACCTGGGCCTCCCAAAGTGCTGGGATGACAGTCATGAGCCGTCGCACCCGACCAAGAATGTCATCTTTTTAAAACATCAATCTGTTCATCATTAAAATAGATAAATAAAATAAGGTACATGTATTAACTGATTCAGCAGCCAGAGATCTGTCTGCTTTGGCCTCCCAAAGTGCTGAGATTACAGGTGTAAGCCACTGTACCTAGCCCCCATATACTTTAGTCATTACCCCACCACCACCCTCATTTCCCTCATCTTCAGGAAACTTCTAATCTACTTTTGTCTCTGCTGTTTGCCTCTTCTGGACATTTCATATAAATGGAATCATATAATATGTGGTCTTTTGCCGCTGGCACTTAGCTTGATGTTCTCAAGATTCATCCATGTTATAAGCATATATCAATACTTCATTTCATTTTTTTTTCCTTTTTTCCACTTGTTCTAAACTTCTTTTTTTTTTTTTAATTGCCAAATACTATTCCGTTGTCTGGAAATACTATTCATTTCTAGATACACCATTTGTTTGTCTATTCGTCAATTGATGGACATATAGATTGTTTCTGCTCTTTGAATACTATGAATAATGCTGCCATGAACATTTCTGTGTACAAGTTCTATGTGGACCTATGTTTTCATTTCACATAGGAGTAGAATTGTTGTTTAACCTTTTGAGGAATTGCCAGCCTGTTTTTCAAAATGACTGAACCATTTTACATTCCAACCAGCAGTGTTTTGAGTGTTCTAATTCCTCTACATCTCTATCAAAACTTACCTGTCTTCTAAAATTATTATAGCCAAACTATTGGTGTGAAGTAGTATCTCACTGTGGTTTTGATTTGCATTTCTCTAATGACTAATGATGTTGAGTGAGCGTCTTTCCATGTGTTTGTCATTTGCATTTCTTCTTCTTTTTTTAAATTTATTTGTTAAGATAGGATTGTCACCCTGTTGCCCAGGTCAGAGTATATTGGCACAATCATAGGTCACTACAGTCTTGAACTCCTGTGCTCATCTTCCCACCTCAGCCTCCTAAGTAGCTGGGATAATAGGCATGTGCTACCATACCTGGCTAATTTTTATTTTTACTACTATTATTTTTGAGACAGAGTCTCTCACCCAGGCTGGAGTAGAGTGGTGCAGTCACAGCTCACTGCAGTCTCACCCTTATAGGCTTAGGTGATCCTCTCACCTTAGTCTCCCAAGTAGCTGAGACTACAGGCATACCTGGCTAATTTTTGTATTTTTTGTAGAGATTGGGTTTCACCATATTGCCAAGACTGGTCTTGAACTCCCAAGCTCAAGTGATCCGCTACCTTGTCTCCCAAAGTGCTGGGATTACAGACGTGAGCCATTGTGCCTGGCCTCTGGCTAATTAAAAAAAAATTTTTTTTTTTTTTTTTTTTTTTTGGTAGAGATTGGGTCTCACTGTGTTGCCAGGGCTGGTCATAAACTCCTGGCCTCAAGCAGTCCTCCTGCATTGACTTCCCAAAGTGTTGGGATTGTAGGCATGAGCCACTGTGTCCAGCCTTTTCACTTTTTTGATGTCCTTTGAAGCACATTTTTAATTCTGATGAAATCCAGTGTGTCTTTTTTCTTTTCTTGTTTATGCTATAGGTGTCATATTTAGGAAACCATTGCCAAATCCAAGGTCATGAAAGGTCTGTTTTTCTTCTATAAGTTTATAGCTTTCTCTTTTACATTTAAGTCTTTGGTATACTTTGAGTTTATACACACACACACACACACACACACATACATATATATATGTATATATATATATATATATGGTATGAAGTACTTTATTCTTTTACATATAAATATTCAGTTGTGTCAGCACCACTTGTTGAAGAGACTTTTATTTCCTCACTTAATTGTCTTGGTGTTCTTGTTGAAAATTAATTGTTATGCATGGACTCAGCAACATGGGGGAAAAAAGAGAAAATGGATTCACTGTAACTGTGAGTCTGTTTCTAGACTCAGTTCTACTCCATTGATTTATATTTCTGACTGTACGGTAATACCACACTGTCTTGATTACTATAGATAGCTCTGTATTAGGTTTGGGATCAGGAAGTATGAATTCTGCAAGTTCATTCTTTTTTAGAATTGTTTTGGCTATTTTGGGTCCCTTGAATTTTTTCTGTTTTGAGACCGAGTCTTGCTTTGTCACCAAGGCTACAGTGCAGTGGCATGATCTTGGCTCACTGCAGCCTCTGCCTTCCAGGTTCAAGTAATTCTCCTGCCTCAGCCTCCAGGCGTGAGCCACCATACCTGGCCATTTTTTTTAGTAGAGAAGAGGTTTCACCATGATGGCCAGGCTAGTCTCAAACTCCCAGTCTCAAAAGTGATCTGCTAGGCCAGGCTTGGTGGCCCACGCCTACAATCCCAGCACTTTGGGAGGCCGAGGAAGGCAGATCACTTGAGATCAGAAGTTTGAGACCAGCCTGGCCAACATCATGGTGAAACCCCGTCTCTACTAAAAATACAAAAGTGTGCCAGGTGTGGTGGCACATACTGGTAGTCCTAGCAACTCAGGAGGCTGAGGTGGGAAGATGGCTTGAACCCAGGAAGTGGAGGCTGCAGTGACCTGAGATTGTGCCACTGCACTCTAGCCTGGGGGACAGAACAAAATCTCAAAAAAAAAAAAGTGATCCTCCTGCCTCAGTCTCTCAAAGTGCTAGGAATTTGTGAGCTACTGTGCCCTGCCCCCATTTGTATATATTCTTTATAGAAAAGTCTATTCAAGTCCTTTGTCTATTTTTTATTAGGTTATTTGTCTTTTTGTTGTTATAAGAGTTCTTGTCTGGAAACTAGTTCCTTATCTGATATGTGATTTGCAAATATTTCCTCCCATTTTGTGAATTGTCTTTTCACCTTCTTTTTTTTTTTTTCTTGAGATAGGTTCTAACTCTGTTGCCCAGGCTAGAGTGCAGCGATGATTGTGGCTTACTGCAGCCTTGACCCCTTGGACTCAAGTAATCCTTCCGCCTCATCCTCCCAAGTAATTGGGACTACAGGCATGCACCATGACGCCTGGCTAGTTTTTGTAAAGGTGGAGTTTTGTTATGTTTCCCAGGCTGGTCTTGAACTCCTGGGCTCAAGCGATCCATCTGCCTCAGCCTCCCAGAGTGCTGGGATTACAGGAGTAAACGACTGTGCCTAGCCTTCTTTTTTTTTTTTTTTTTTTTTAATTTAAGAGACGGGTTTCACCTTGTTGGTCAGGGTGGTTTTAAACTCCTGACCTCAGGCAATCCACCCACCTCGGCCTCCCACTGCACCCAGCCCTTTTCACAGGCTGGAGTGCAATGGCATGATCTCGGCTCACTGCAACCTCCGCCTCTTGGGTTCAAGCAATTCTTCTCCCTCAGCCTCCTGAGTAGCTGGGATTACAGGCACGTGCTGCCATGCCCATCTAATTTTTTGTATTTTTAGTAGACGGGGTTTCACCATGTTGACCAGGATGGTCTCGATCTCTTGACCTCGTGATCTACCCGTCTCGGCCTCCCAAAGTGCTGGGATTACAGGCCTGAGCCACCACGCCTGGCCTTCACATTCCTTTTTTTTTTTTTTTTTTTTTTTACATTTTTAAAATTTTTTATTTGTTTTTATTTTTTAAAAAGACAGGGTTTTACCATGTTGGTCTAACTGGTCTTGAACTCCTGACCTCGGGTGATCTGCCTGCCTTGGCCTCCAAAGTGCTTGGATTACAGGTGTGGGCCACCACACCCAGCCCTTTTCACATTCTTAAAGCATAAAAGTTTTTTGGCTGAGTGTGGTCACTCACGCCTGTAATCTCAGCACTTTGGGAGGTGGGTGGATTATGAGGTCAAGAGATTAAGACCATCCTGGCCAACATGCTGAAACTCCATCTCTACTAAAAATACAAAAATTAGCTGGGTGTGGTGGCGTGGGCCTGTGGTCCTAGCTACTTGGGAGACTGAGGCAAGAGAATCGCTTGAACCCGGAAGGCAGAAGTTGCGGTGAGCAGAGATCTCACCACTGCACTTCAGCCTGGTGACAGAGGGAGCTCCCCACAAAAAAAAGTTATTAAAATTTTTACAAAGTACAATTTATCTCTTTTTTTTCTTTTTTTTTGAGATGGAGTCCCCTCTGTCACTCAGGCTGAAGTGCAGTGGCATGATCTCTACTCACTGCAAACTCCGCCTCCAGGTTTCAGGCGATTCTCTTGCCTCAGCCTCCTGAGTAGCTGGGACCACAGGCATGTGCCACCACACTCGGCCAATTTTTTTTTTTTTTTTGTATTTTTAGTAGACATGGGATTTCACCATGTTGATCAGGCTGGTCTTGAATTCCTAACATCAGGTAATCTGCCCACCTTGGCCTCCCAAAATGCTAGGATTACAGGTGTGAGCCACCATGCCCAGCCCTCTTTTTTTCTTTGTTACTGTTTTTTTTTTTCCCCTTGTTGCTGTGCTTTAGGTGTTAGATACCTGAAATTCAGTCTGATTTATGCCCCTATCTCACAGTAGAGCTACTCTCCGCCTTTGCTTAGTTCACACTGAAGAGGTATGAAGAGGTGTGAGAATGTGGGATTGCTGCTCTGTATGGACCCTTCCCTCCATTTGTGTAGTTAAAAATGTATGCAGCCTATTTTTCCTCTCTTTCTGAGCTTTTACTGCTTGATGGCAGTAAACTTTTGACCGTTTTGCCCTTTTGTAAAGTGGCTATGAGAGTGGGGCTGGGTGGAATAAACAATTTTCTTTCTGTTTTTTTTTTTTTTTTTTTTTTTTTTTTGAGATGGAGTCTTGCTCTGTTGCCCAGGCTGGAGTGCAGTGGTGCGATCTCGGCTCATTACAACCTCTGCCTCCCGGGTTCCAGCAGTTCTCCTGCCTCAGCCTCCCAGGTAGCTGGGATCACAGGCGCATGCCATCATGCCTGGCTAGTTTTTGCATTTTTAGTAGAGACGGGCTTTTGCCATGTTGACCAGGCTGGTCTTGAACTCCTGACCTCAGGTAATCCACCCTCCTCGGCCTCCCAAAGTGCTGGGATTATAGGTGTGAGCTACCATGCCAGGCTGGAGGAAACATTTTTTTTTTTTTTTGAGACGAAATCTTGCTCCTTGCTCTTGTCACCCAGGCTGGAGTGCAATGGTGCAATCTTGGCTCACTACAACATCTGCCTGCCTCCCGGGTTCTTCAAGCAATTCTCCTGCCTCAGCCTCCTGAGTAGCTGGGATTATAGCCATGGGCCATTATGCCCGGCTAATTTTTTGTATTTTTTTTTAGTAGAGATGGGGTTTCACCATGCTGGCTAGGCTGGTCTCGAACTCCAGACCTTGTGATCTGCCCACCTCAGCCTCCCAAAGTGCTGGGATTGCTAGTGTGAGCCACTGTGCCCAGCCAAAAAAAAAAAAAAAAAAAAAAACTTTTTGTAATAATTTAGATGGTGTACTTTCAGGAACAATTGTAGGTGTTGGGACAGTTGTTTTGTGTCTCTTAAAGCATGTGTCTCGCTAGGACCATTCTCATATATTGTATATTCACTAAGTTTTTCTTGTGTAACTTTTCCTATTTGGTATAAAATTTAGTATATGGTTCTTTGGAATTACAAGAAAAAAATGCGAGTGTTCAGAGGCTAGTAACTAAGACTTTTAGCTTATTTCTTTTGCATTTGAGGTGCCATTTAAATGAATTTTAGATCTGAAAACAAATGGCTTGAGTTTTTTTTGTTCCAAGCTCAGATAGTTGCCTGGAAATTTGTCAGCAGTTTTTTGTTTTTTGGTGTTTTTTTTTGAGACAGAGTTTCACTTTTGTTGCCCAGGCTGGAGTACAATGGCACTACATCAGCTCGCTGCAACCTCTGCCTCCTAGGTTCAAGCAGTTCTCCTGCCTCAGCCTCCTGAGTAGCTGGGATTATAGACCTCCGCCACCATGCCCAGCTATTTTTTGTATTTTTAGTAGAGATGGGTTTTCACCATGTTGGTCAGGCCAGTCTCAAATTCCTGACCTTAGGTGTTCTGTCTTGGCCTCCCAAGTGCTGGGATTATAGGCGTGAGCCACAGTGCCTGGCCTAATTTGTCAGCAGTTTTAAGATGTGATGATGACAAGATATTGTGTGCAAAGAGAGTTGCTAACAATGTAGAAATTCGGATAAAGATTTTTTGGAGGCTGGGTGCAGTGGCTCACAACCATAATCTCAGCACTTTGGGAGGCCAAGACAGGTGGATCACATGACGTCAGGAGTTCAAGAGCAGCCTGGCCAGCATGGTGAAACCCATCTCTACTAAAAATACAAAAAATAACTGGGCATGGTGGTACACACCCATAATCCCAGCTACTTGGGAGGTGGAGGCATGAGAATTTCTTGAACCCAGGAGGCAGAGTTTGCAGTGAGCCAAGATTGAGCCACTGCACTCCAGCCTGAGCAACACAGTGAGACACAGCTCTGGGCAACTTGATTGCTTGAGGCCAGGACCAGCCTGGGCAGCATAGCAAGACCCCATCTCTACAAAAAATAGCCAGGTCATGGTGATGCACACCTGTAGTTGTAGCTACTAGAGGGGGCTCAGGTGGGAGGATCACTTGAGCCCAGGAGGTCAAGGCTGTGGTAAGCCGTGATCAGGCCATTGCACTCTAGACTGGATGGGAGCAAGACTCTATCTCTTAAAAAAAAAAAAAAAAAAAAAAAAAAAAAGATATTTTGGATAAACCAGTGGCTGGAGAGTTATTTTTCAGTTTGCAGTGTTATACAGTCTTTTTTTTTTTTTTTGAGACGGAGTTTCGCTCTTGTTACCCAGGCTGGAGTGCAATGGCGCGATCTCGGCTCACCGCAACCTCCACCTCCTGGGTTCAGGCAATTCTCCTGCCTCAGCCTCCTGAGTAGCTGGGATTACAGGCACACGCCACCATGCCCAGCTGATTTTTTGTATTTTTAGTAGAGACGGGGTTTCACCATGTTGACGAGGATGGTCTCGATCTCTTGACCTCATGATCCACCCGCCTCGGCCTCCGAAAGTTCTGGGATTACAGGCTTGAACCACCGCGCCCGGCCCCATTATACAGTCTTGCACTGCATAATGATGTTTTGATTAATGAGGGATTACATTATAAAATGGTAATCCCCTAAGAGTATAACAGAGCTAAAAAATTCCTATCACTTAGTGACATAATGATGTTGTTTGTGGTGATGCTGGTGTAAACAAACCTCTGCTGCCAGTTGTATAACAGTATAGCACATAAAATTATGTATAGTATACCCAGGGTTCCCAAACTCCAGGCCATGGATCAATAATGGTTCATGGTCTGCTAGGAACTGGGCCGCACAGCAGAAGGTGAGCAGTGGGCAAGTAAGTGAAGCTTCATCTGTATTTATAGCTATTCCCATTGCTTACGTTACATCCTGAGCTCCATCTCCTGTCAGATCAGTGGTGCATTAGATTCTCATAGGAACACGAACCCTGTTGTGAACTGCACATGCCAGGGATTTGGTTGTGCACTCCTTATGAGAACCAAATGCCTGATCTGTCAGTGTGTCCCATCACCCCCAGATGGGACTGTCTAGTTGAGGGGAAACAAGCCCAGGGCTCCCACTGATTCTACATTATGACGAGTTGTATAATTATTTCCTTATATATTGCAATGTAGTAATAACAAATAAAGTGAACAATAAATGTAATGCACTTTGGTCATCCTGAAACTATCCCCAACCCTTCTCCAATTTTCATGGAAAAATTGTCTTCCGTGAAACTGGTCCCTGGTGCCAAAAAGGTTGGGGACTGCTGTAGTACGTAGTATTTCATAATGATAATAACTATGTTATTGGTGCATGGTGGCTCAACGTCTGTAATCCCAGCACTTTGGGAAGTTGAGATAGGCGGATCACAGTCAGGAGTTCCAAGACCAGCCTGACCAACATGGTGAAAATTAGCCCAGTGTGGTGGCATGTGCCTGTAATCCCAGCTACACGGGAGGCTGAGGCAGGAGAATCATTTGAACCTGGGAGGCAGAGGTTGCAGTGTGCAGAGATCGCGCCATTGCACTCTAGCGCCTGGGCGACAGAGTGAGACTACATCTCAAAAAAAAAAAAAGAATGTATACCTTCTACTTATTAAAAAAAGTTAATTGTAAAACAGCCTCAGGCAAGTCCTTCAAATGGTATTCCAGAAGGAGAGGAAAGCTCACAGCTGCATGTGTGTTTTTGTCCCTAAAGAGTTTCCAGTGGGACAAGATGTAGAGAAAAAGTATTTTTTTCAGGCAATGTTATTGATGATCCAGTCCTTGTGTAGGTCTAGGCTGTCCTGACTCTATGTAGGACTAGTCTAACGTGTGTTTGTGTCTTAGTTTTTAATAAAAAAGCTTAAAATGTAAAAAATATATATAAAATATATATACATGTATATATATATATATATATTTTTTTTTTGAGACAGAGTCTCACTCTGTTGCTAGGCACCAGGATAGAGTACAGTGGCGTGATCTCAGCTCACTGCAATCTCCGCCTCCTGGGTTCAAACAATTCTCCTGCTTCAGCCTCCCGAGTAGCTGGGACTGCAGGCGCGCATCACCATGCCCAGCTAATTTTTGTATTTTAGTAGAGATGGGGTTTCACCATGTTGGCTAGGATGGTCTTGATCTCTTTACCTTTTGATCCGCCTCCCTCGGCCTCCCAAAGTGCTGGGATTACAGACCTGAGTCACTGTGCCCGGCCATATATATTTCTCATTTATTTATTTTTGAGATGGAGTCTTACTCTGTTGCCCAGGTTGGTGTGCAGTGGCATAATCTCAGCTCACTGCAACCTCTGCCTCCCAGGTTCAAGCGATTCTCTTGCCTCAGCCTCCCAAGTAGCTGGGACTACAGGTCCATGCCACCATGCCTGGCTACTTTTTGTAGTTTTAGTAGAGACAGGGTTTCACCATGTTGGCCAGGGTGGCCTCAAACTCCTGACCTCAGGTGATCTGCCCACCTGGGCCTGCCAAAATGCTGGGATTACAGGCGTGAGCCACCACACCCAGCCTTCATTTTTATTTTTATTTATTTTTTATTATTTTATTTATTTTGAGATGGAGTCTCGCCCTGTCACCCAGGCTGCAGTACAGTGAGTGGCACAGTCTTGGCTCACTGCAGCCTTCGCCTCCTGGGTTCAAGTGATTCTCCTGCCTCAACCTCCTGAGGAGCTGGGATTACAGGCACATGCCACCATGCTGGCTACTTTTTGTATTTTTAGTAGAGACAGGGTTTCACCATGTTGGTCAGGCTGGTCTCGAACTCCTGACCTTGTGATCCACCTGCCTCAGCCTTCCAAAGTGCTGGGAATACAAGTGTGAACCACTGTGCCCGGCCCATTTTTAATTTAATTAATTAATTAATTAATTAATTTGATGGAATCTTGCTCAGTTACCCAGGCTGGAGTGCAGTGGCAAGATTTCAGCTCACTGCAACCTCTGCCTCCCAAGTTCAAGCAGTTCTTTGCCTCAGCCTCCCAATTAGCTGCAATTACAGGCACCTGCCACCATGCCCAGTTAATTTTTATTTATTTATTATTTAATAGAGATGAGATCTTGCTGTGTTGCCCAGGCTGGTCTCAAACTGTTGGGCTCAAGTGATCCACCTGCCTCACTTGACCTAGGGGTGGTGGCTCACGCATGTAATTCCAGCACTTTGGGAGGCCAAGGTGGTGGATCACTTGTGGTCAGGACTTTTAAGACCAGCCTGGACAACATGGTGAGACCTTGTCTCTCTATATTTTAAAAAAAAGTCCCTTTTTCCGGGCGGCTCCCAAAGATGGTGGAGGTGCAGGTCCTGGTGCTCGATGGTCGAGGCCATCTCCTGGGCTGCCTGGCAGCCATCGTGGCTAAGCAGGTACTGCTGGGCCAGAAGGTGGTGGTCGTTTGCTGTGAGGGCATCAACATTTCTGGCAATTTCTACAGAAACAAGTTGAAGTACCTGGCTTTCCTTCACAAGCGGATGAACACCAACCCTTCCCCAAGCTCCTACCACTTCCGGGCCCCCAGCCGCATCTTCTGGCGGACCGTGCGAGGCATGCTGCCACAAGACCAAGCGAGGCCAGGTCGCCTTGGACTGCCTCAAGGTGTTTGACGGCATCCCACCGCCCTACGACAAGAAAAAGCGGATGGTGGTTCCTGCGGCCCTCAAGGTCGTGCGTCTGAAGCCTACAAGGAAGTTTGCCTATCTGGGGCACCTGGCTCACGAGGTTGATTGGAAGTACCAGGCAGTGACAGCCATCCTGGAGGAGAAGAGGAAGGAGAAAGCCAAGATCCACTACCGGAAGAAGAAACAGTTCATGAGACTACGGAAAGAAGCCGACAAGAACGTGGAGAAGAAAATTGACAGATACACAGAGGTCCTCAAGACCCTTTGACTCCTGGTCTGAGCCCAATGAAGACTGTTAATTCCTCGGGAAAAAAAAAAAAAAGGTTCACTTAAAATAGTCCTTTGTGTGATACTCTTTCCAATTCAGTATACAGTAAGTTTGCTTTATGCTTTAGGGATTGCTTTTCTAATTTAATTTCATAATTGTTTAAAATATTTGTGATTCCAAAGCCAAATCTATGAAACAAGGTATATTCAGAGAAGACTGGCTTCCCTTGTAGCCTCCACTCAGTTCTTTCCTCTCCCTGTGACAGTAGTTTTCAGCCTTGGGAGCTTTTAAACAATACTGATGCAATGGTCCCACATCCAGTCAGTGCTATGATTGTATCACTGCACTCCAGCCTGGGTAACAGAACAAGACCTTGTCCCAAATTTAAAAAAAAAAAAAAAAAAAAAAGGCCGGGCGCAGTGGCTCAAGCCTGTAATCCCAGCACTTTGGGAGGCCGAGGTGGCTGGATCACGAGGTCAAGAGATCGAGACCATCCTGGCCAACATCGTGAAACCCCGTCTCTACTAAAAATACAAAAAATTAGCTGGGCATGGTGGCGCGTGCCTGTAATCTCAGCTACTCAGGAGGCTGAGGCAGGAGAATTGCCTGAACCCAGGAGGCGGAGGTTGCGGTGAGCCGAGATCGCGCCATTGCCCTCCAGCCTGGGTAACAAGAGCGAAACTCCATCTCAAAAAAAAAACACCCAACATCCTGGGGTGTCCTAAACACTTTGGACTTGAGGTCTGCATATTATTGCATGATTCAGATATACTAACTAGCCGGACTTATTTCCATTCGATTACTAGTCTGTGACATGTGTCTTGTGTTTTAATGACAGAATATGTGGTATTTTGTTCTTAGGAAAATGAGAATGGCTTAATTTTGCTAATCTGCCTTTTCTTTTATTAGAGTGTAATTTTTTTTTTTTTTTTTTTTTGGCATCAGTTACTGAGGCCATTTTTTTCCTTCTCTCTGCTCTAATCCAAACATATAGATTCAATTTAGTAGACATCGTGAGTGCCAGCTGGTATTCCATCAATTTAAAATGGTTCTGTGTTGGCCGGACGTGGTGGCTCAAGCCTGTAATCCCAGCACTTTGGGAGGCCGAGGCGGGTGGATCCCAAGGTCGAGAGATCGAGACCAACCTGGTCAACATGGTGAAACCCCGTCTCTACTAAAAATACAAAAAATTAGCTGGGCATGGTGGCACGTGCCTATAATCCCAGCTACTTAGGAGGCTGAGGCAGAGAATTGCCTGAACCCAGGAGGCGGAGGTTACGGTGAGCCGAGATCGCGCCATTGCACTCCAGCCTGGGTAACAAGAGCGAAACTCCATCTCAAAAAAAAATAAAAATAAAAATAAAATGGTTCTGTGATCATGGAAGTTTGGGAGATATTTCTACAGGCCGGGAACACATTAAACAGCTTTGTAAAGGGGAGGAACACTAACATATTTATACCCCATGCAAGCATTGTGAAGAACTTGTCTGAGGCAGAGCCAGGCTGGATGCTGGGAAACTCCATTTTTTTTTTTTTTTTTTTTTTGATACAGAGTCTTGGTCTGTCGCCCAGGCTGGAGTGCAGTGCTGCCATCTCGGGTCACTGCAGCCTCCATCTCCTGGGTTCAAGTGATTCTTCTGCCTCAGTCCCTGAGTAGCTGGGACTACAGGCACATGCCACCATGCCCAGCTAATTTCTGTATTTTTAGTAGAGACGGGGTTTTACCATGTTGGCCAGGCTGGTCTCAAACTCCTGACCTCAGGTGATCTACCAGCCTTGGCCTCCAGAAGTGCTAAGATGTGAGCCACTGCACCTGACCCTGTTTTCTTTCTTTTTTTTTTTTAAAGATATCGTCTTGTTCTTTCGCCCAGGCTGGAGTGCAGTGGTGCAGTCTCGGCTTACTGCAACCTCCGCCTACCAGGTTCACGTGATTCTCCTGCCTCTACCTCCCAGGTAGCTGGGACTATAGGTGCACACTACCATACCTGGCTAGTTTTTGTATTTTTAGTAGAGACAGGGTTTCACCATGTTGGCCAGGCTGGTCTCAAACTCTTGACCTCGAGACTCAAAGTGCTGGGATTACAGATGTGAGCCACTATGCCCGGCCCTGTTTTTTTTTTTTTGTTTTTTTTGTTTTTTTTTGTTTTTTGAGACGGAGTTTCGCCCTTGTTACCCAGGCTGGAGTGCAATGGCGCGATCTCGGCTCACCGCAACCTCCGCCTCCTGGGCTCAGGCAATTCTCCTGCCTCAGCCTCCTGAGTAGCTGGGATTACAGGCACGCGCCACCATGCCCAGCTAATTTTTTGCACTTTTAGTAGAGACGGGGTTTCACCATGTTGACCAGGATGGTCTCGATCTCTCGACCTCGTGATCCACCCGCCTCGGCCTCCCAAAGTGCTGGGATTACAGGCTTGAGCCACCGCGCCCGGCTGCGGCCCTGTTTTTATTCTTAAAAAGGAGTTCTTGACTGTCTTTCAAGGGTGTGGTAAAAATTAACAATAATGTGTGCTAAATACCTAGTGTCTGGTGTGATAACTGTAATTGGTCGGGTAATGTTTTCTATTGATCCTAGAACTCATATCTCTTAAAACCAGGGAACTTGCCTACTTTAAAATTCTTGGGAAGTTAGATTATCAGTAAGACTTTTGATTGGGAAATACAGAATTAATAGGCAAAATAGCAGTAGCTGGAAGGGAGTGGGGATGGATAGGAGGAGGTATTTTTCTAGCTCTAAGAAAGCCTGAGGCAAAGCTGGTCTTTACGGCAGAAAATGTTCCTTTTAGGCCTTGATAGCTGTTGTTCCTAGAGTTGAAGTTTCTGCTCCTGAGTAAGTAGTGCTCTGTGTTGTCTCTGACTGGATCCACAATCCCCATCACTCTTTCTCTTTCTGTGAGGCATGGCTTACACTGGACTGATCATTCCACCCTTGAGCTACTGTTACAGCCTGTGTGTTTAGGAGTAAATGAGGGAGTAATTAAAACTGGTTGGTTGGAGATGGTCATGGCATTGCCCCTGACATAGGGAGCCTGGAGGAACAGGAACTGTGAAATTTATTGGTTCTATTTTGGACCTATTGAATTTCAAGTCCAACTCATGGAGTTGGAGTTCCAGCTAGTATTTAGCCAACATTGGGAATGTGGGTCTGGAGAGGGCAATGGTCATGAGTCAAGCTCACTTTTTCACATTTCTTTTCCTTTCCATATGCCTTCCCTTCTGCCTGGAATGCTGTCCTCCCCCCTTGTTTCTCTGCTGAACTGCTACTTGTCTTTTATCAACCAGTTCAAGGGTTTCCTTTTCTGCACAACAGCAACCCTATGAGGTAGGTGCTATTATTATCCTGGTTTTATAGATGAGGAAAGTGAGCCACAGAGGTTAAGTAACTTATTCAAGGTCACACTGCTAGTAAGTAAGTTGACACTGGATTTGAACCCAGGCAGCCTGGTTCAGAATCTATGCTTATAACCACTTCATTCTTACTGGTTTCTAGGTACTCGGTAAGTACTTATCATATGAATAAAGTGTTCACAGTAGTCATCTATGCAAGAGCATTAAAGAGGCAGTTTCTCTGTTTTAGGACAATATTTCCGGTGATACAAAAAGCAGTCCCCAAATGTTTCCTAATATGTTCCCTTTTCTCATTCCTGTTATCATTGTCTTGGTTCAACTGTTCTTCGTTTTTTGTCAGGACTGTTATAGTAGGCCCATTACTGGTCTTCCCACTGCATGTCTTATTCCATTGTTGATACCAGTATTAGAATATCTTTCCAAGATGCATATATGGCCCTCTTACTCCCTTGTGGTAGATCCCTCATTGGCTCCCCAGTACCTAAAGCAGTTTCTGATCCAAACTAAAAAGTGAGCTATTCTGTATCCCCTGTTTGCAATATTCCAGAGAAGGACTGGCTTGGGTTGGGTCATACTCCCTTTTTCGAATAAGTTACCATGCTTGTTCTATGCTTGTTCCAAGCAAGTTACCATGCTTAAGAATACTGATTTGCCCAGCTTGGATCATGTACCCTATCCTATGATCAAGTTGGAAGTGACGGACAGAGTTGGGAGTGAAGTCCCACAAGGATTTCACATCTGTGAGAGGCCACTCCTAAAGGTTAACTCTGGTTACCTAGCTAGAAGGAGGAAGGGGTTTGGAGAAGTGCCACAGGAGGTGGATTGGCACAGTGGTATGGCTAAATACTGATGTGGCCTTCAGCCTCCCTGCTGCATTCATTATTTCAGCAGCTGTCCACTCTGGTCAGCACTGGGATGGGGAATAAGAGTGCTCTTGCCTATAGGAGCTTATCATCTATCTGGCAGGAGCAGCACTAAGCACATAGGCAACATGATCCTTCCACAGGAGGAAAGCTGGGGGGAGTCTAATAAACATTATATTGCTAAAGATCCATAATTAAATAATGGAATAGTGGAATTTATTTTAAAAACTGTAAAACAAGCATTTTATTAATTCACACTTTTACTTTTCCTCAGTTGTCAAATTTAGATGAGTCAGATTCTGGCTTTGACCACTTCTAGCTGTGTGACCTTGGATACAATTCTCTGAATCTCAGTCTCCTCAGCTACAAAATGGGATAGTAATAGGGTTGTTGTGAAGAGTATATGTGATGATGCATTTAAAATGGCTGGCATAATACTTGCACATAGTGGGACTCAAAAATTGTAACTAACAAAAATGTTTGAGGCCGGGCATGGTGGCTCATGCCTATAATCCTAGCACTTTGGAAGGCGGAGGTGGGCAGATTGCCTGAAGTCAGGAGTTTGAAACCAGCTTGGCTAACATGGTGAAACCCCGTCTCTAATAAAAATACAAAAATTAGCCAGGCATGGTGGTGAGCTCCTGTAATCCCAGGTACTTGGGAAGCTGAGGCAGGAAAATTACTTGAGTCTGGGAGCTGGAGGTTGCAGTGAGCAGAGATTGTACCACTGCACTCCAGCCTGGGCAACAAGAGCAAAACTCCTTCTCAAAAACAAGTGCTTGAACAGGGTATACATGGGAAAACAGCAGCTGTGAAAAAAAAATGTGAAACTGCAATATTATAAAGATACATAATTTTGAAAAAACCAGCAAACCCTCCACAAAACTATTATATCCCTACCATTTTACTGTCTCAGCACTTCCATAAATAGGGTCATTAAGTCTTGCCCTCAGGTAATTTATGGTAAGTGGTACTACCCTCATTGAATTTTTGAGAGTACTGAGGCTCAGAGAAGTTTAAGTTCTCTTTTTGAGACAGGGTCTTGCTCTGTCACCCAGGCTGTACTGCAGTGGTCTGATCACAGCTCAAGCTTAGCTCCCTGGCTCAAACCATCCTCCTCCTTCAACCTCCCAAGTAGTTAGCACTACTGGTGCACACCACTGTGCCTGGCAAATTAAAAAAATTTTTTGGCTGGGTCCAGTGGCTCACACCTGTAATGCCAGCACTTTGGGAGGCTGAGGTGGGTGGATCATGAGATCAGGAGATCCGAGACGATCCTGGCTAATACGGTGAAACCCTGTCCCCATTAAAAATGCAAAAAATTAGCTGGGCATTGTGGCACATGCCTGTAGTCCCAGCTACTTAGGAGGCTGAGACAGAAGAATTGCTTGAACCCAGTTGGTGGAGGTTGTAGTGAGCCAAGATCATCCCACTGCACTCCAGCTTGGGTGAGAGAGTGAGACTATGTCTAAAAGAAAAATTTTTTTTTATAGAGACAGGGTCTCACTATGTTGCTCAAACTTGTCTCGAACTCCTGGGTTCAAGCAGTTCTCCCTGCCTTGGCATCCCAAGATTACATGTGTGAGCCACTGCATCTGACCAGGTTTAAGTTCTGAAGCTAGAATGCAAACCTGTCCTTTGTGTTGAAATCTTATTACAACGCTTTGTTCTACAGAGCGTTGTCAGATCTTAAGAATGAATAGGTACAAATATGTAGGGCATACTTGGGGGGAAAAAAAGGAAAAAAGAATGCGGTTCACTCACATAATTCTGGATTAAAAAAAGAATGAATGGATTATATTGTAAAATGACAGACCGAAGATCAGTGGTATAGTTTTGGTTATTTGAAAATATAGCAGATAATTCTTGTACAAAATAATTCAGCCTGGTAGCTCTTTGGCTTTTGGTTTCTTAACAGGCTGATTTTTGCTTTTTTTTTTTTTTTTGAGACAGAGTTTCGCTCTTGTTACCCAGGCTGGAGTGCAATGGCGCGATCTTGGCTCACTGCAACCTCCACCTCCTGGGTTCAGGCAATTCTCCTGCCTCAGCCTCCTGAGTAGCTGGGATTACAGGCATGCGCCACCATGCCCAGCTAATTTTTTTGTATTTTTAGTAGAGACAGGGTTTCACCATGTTGACCAGGATGGTCTCGATCTCTTGACCTCGTGATCTACCCGCCTCGGCCTCCCAAAGTGCTGGGATTACAAAAATCGCGCCCGGCCGATTTTTGCTTTTAACAGGATGCCTTGGGAATGGTTGGAAGTGCCTATCTGGGTTGCTGGCATGTAAATGATAGAGAAACCTGATCTGCCTCTTTACAACCTTGCATCAGAGCAGAGGGCAGTCGAGATAGCAGAGTTTGTTAGGTGGTACCTTTTGGCTGTAGAGGGTGTTAATATTTATAGATAATTAATTAGCACATTTGGGAATGGGAAAACAATTTCTCTCCTCTGCTAGATTTCTCCCCTCTTCTAGATTGCAAGATTTATATATTTGGAGGAATAAGAATCATCTGCTTTCTCAGTGGCAAGCATCTCTACATGCTAAATACTTTCAAAAGATACAAAAATGTTAAAACGGAGGGTTTTTTTGTTTGTTTTTAGTGATAAGTCATTTCTTATTTGGGGCTCACAGCTCTTGTGCTATAAAGAGCATACCAAGTATCTTTTTACTTGGTTCAGATGTCTCCATTGTTTTTGTTTTTTAAAGTATGAAGTGTTTTTTCTCTCTCTTTTCTCCCTCAGTCCTTACTTGGTTTATTTTATTTATTTATTTATTTATTTATTTATTTATTATTTTTTTTTTTTTGAGACGGAGTTTTGCTCTTGTTACCCAGGCTGGAGTGCAATGGCGCGATCTCGGCTCACCGCAACCTCCGCCTCCTGGGTTCAGGCAATTCTCCTGCCTCAACCTCCTGAGTAGCTGGGATTACAGGCACGCGCCACCATGCCCAGCTAATTTTTTGCACTTTTAGTAGAGACGGGGTTTCACCATGTTGACCAGGATGGTCTCGATCTCTCGACCTCGTGATCCACCCGCCTCGGCCTCCCAAAGTGCTGGGATTACAGGCTTGAGCCACCACGCCCGGCCTATTTATTTTTTTAAAAAGAGATGGGGTCTCACTATATTGTCCAGACTGGTCTTGAACTCCTGGGCTCAAGTGATCCTCCTGCCTCAGCCTCTTAAAGTGCTGGGTTACAGGCATGGGCCACCATACCCAGCCTCCTTAATTGGTTTAATGCTAAATGGTTAAGCATATAAACTTCAGAAGGAACATCATGATACTTGGGGTTTTAAGTGGAGCTCTCCTTTTAAACTTGAATTGGGTGTGTAAACTTGCTCTGGAAAAAGAGGGGCTTAGGTGAGGTGAACATTGTTTGATTCCATACTGTACTGCTGTTGCGAGACTATCTTCAGGCTGAAGTTTGGATAGGACAATTTGTACATCCTGTTAGTAAATTTTAATTGGCCATGTGCTGTGCACTGTGCTAGGTGCTGGAGATTTAGAAATGAGTCTGACAAAATGCCTGTCTTTCAGGAATTCATGATCTATTCTCTAGACAGACAATGAACCAGTTACAATGTGCCTAGGGTGTTTTCACTTATAAATGTACAGGATTCTAAGGGAAGGATATAGGAACTGCCTGGTGGAAGGATGAGAAGGAAGGTGTCAGTGGATGCACACACACACATAGGCTGTGAAAATACTCCTTTTCTGGGCACAGGTGTAAGCCATTGCGCCTGGCCAGCTAACTCATTCTTTGTCAGGTCATATACATGGCATATATATATATATATATATATATATATATATATATATATATATGTCATATATATATGTAAAACTGACCTCGGCCTCCCAAAGTGCTGGGATTACAGGTGTAAGCCACCACTCCTGGCCAGCTAACTCATTCTTTGTCAGGTCATATACATGGCATATATATATATATATATATATATATATATATATATATATATATGTCATATATATATGTAAAACTGACCTCGGCCTCCCAAAGTGCTGGGATTACAGGTGTAAGCCACTGCACCTGGCCACCTAACCCATTCTTTGTCAGGTCGTATACGTGACATATATATGTGTGTCATTGTGTGTAAAGCTGACCTCAGTCTCTCACAAAAACATGCCAGTACCATCTGAATATCAAGGGACTTTAGAACTGATAAATTGAAGGCCAGGGGCAGTGGCTTATGCTTGTAATTCTAGCACTTTGGGAGGCTGAGGCAGGCAGATCACCTGAGGTCAGGAGTTCAAGACTAACCTGGCTGACATGGTGAAACCCTGTCTCTACTAAAAATACAAAAATTAGCCAGGCATGGTGGTGTGCTTCTGTAGTCCCAGCTACTTGGGAGGCTGAGGCAGGAGAATTGCTTGATCCTGGGAGGTAGAGGCTGCGGTGAGCCAAGATGGACACCACTGCACTCCAGCCTGGGCAACAGAGCGAGACTCTCTCTCAAAAACAAAACAAACAAAAAGAACTGGTAAATTAGAACTTCAGCCATTTTCTTTATATCCTGAAAAATATGTTGAAATTCATAACTAAATATTTATAAAACACAATGCTTGTAATCCTAGCCCTTTGGGAGGCTGAGGTGGGCGGATCACGAGGTCAAGAGATCAACACCATTCTGGCCAACATGATGAAACCCCATCTCTACTAAAAAATACAAAAATTAGCTGGGTATGGTGGCTCGCACCTGTAGTCCCAGCTATTTGGGAGGCTGAGACAGGATAATCGCTTGAACCCGGGAGGTAGAGGTTGCAGTAAGCTGAGATAGCACCACTGCACTCCAGCTGGGTGGTAGAGCGAGACTCCATCTCAAAAAAAAGAAAAAGAAAAAGAAAAAAAAAAAACCCAAAAAACCCACAAAGCTTGAAATTAGAAAATAAAATGACCTACATGTTTCTTACTGCAGACAGAGCTGTGCTCTAAGTTGCTGGGGGGCTTCCCCAGTTTCAAGACTGAATAAACTCTGAACTTCTCTGATTTTATATGTTATCAATTTGTAGCAATCGTTTTCTATTCTGGTGCATATCAGACTCATGGAACTTTCTGGAAATACAGATGGAACAAGGCATTACAGAATGTTTAAAATCAGCAAAATGGCCAAACTTAGATCAAGATTCAAAAAATTTTTTTATTAAATGGAAAATGCTGAAAACCTGTTCACTTTCTGGGTGGATAGAAAGAATTGTAAAGTCAGTTGAATATCAATAAATAAATATCCTTATTTATTTATTTTTGTTTTGAGGTGGACTCTCACTCTTGTTGTCCAGGCTGGAGTACAATGGCGTGATCTTGGCTCACTGAAACCTCCACCTCTGGGGTTCAAGTGATTCTCCTGCCTCAGCCTCTTAAGTAGCTGGGATTATATGTGTCCCCCACCATGCCTGGCTAATTTTCGTATTTTTAGTAGAGACGGGGTTTCACCATATTGGCCAGGTTGGTCTCCAACTCCTAACCTCAGGTGATCAACCCACCTGGCTTGGCCTCCCAAAGTGCTGGGATTACAGGTGTGAGCCATCCCACCCCACCCCACATTCCTCTTTTATCTTATCTGGCTTTACTTAGGATCTTTTCATGGCTTACAGCAGCTACGTAAATTGTATAAAACTTTCTGGAGACAGATTTTAGCTTTAAAAAAATTTTTTTTTTTAATTTTACTTTAGGTACTGGGGTACATGTGTAGAGCATGCAGGATTGTTGCATAGGTATATACATGGCAAGGTGGTTTGCTGCCTCCATCCCCCCATCACTTATATCAGGCATTTCTCTCCATGTTATCCCTCCCCACCGCTGTCCCTCCCTTAGCCCTGCCCAACAGACCCCAGTGTGTGATGCTCCCCTCCCTGTGTCCATGTGTTCTCATTGTTTAACACCTGCGTATGAGTGAGAACATGTGGTATTCGATTTTCTGTTCTTGTGTCAGTTTGCTGAGAATGATGGTTTCCAGATTCATCCATATCCCTATAAAGGATAAAAACTCATTGTTTTTTATGGCTGCATAGTATTCCATGGTGTATATATGCCATATTTTCCTTGTCCAGTCTATCATCTGTGGGCATTTTGGTTGGTTCAAGGTCTTTACTATTGTAAACAGTGCTGCATTGAATATATGTATGCATATGTCTTTATAATATAATGATTTATAATCCTTTGAGTATACACCCAAAGATTGGATTGCTGGGTCAAATGGAATTTCTAGGTCCTTAAGGAATTGCCACACCGTCTTCCACAATGGTTGAACTAACAACAGTGTAAAAGTTTTCCTATTTCTCTGCATCCTCTCCAGAATCTGTTGTCTCCAGACTTTTTAATAATCACCATTCTAACTGGCATGAGATGGTATCTCAATGTGGTTTTGATTTGCATTTGTCTAATGACCAGTGGTAATGAGCATTTTTTCATATGTTTGTTGGCCTCATATATGTCTTCTTTTGAAAAGTGTCTGTTCATATCCTTCACCCACTTTTGAATGGGTTTGTTTTTTTCTTGTAAATCTGTTTTGTTCTTTGTAGATTCTGGATACTAATTAGCCTTTTGTCAGGTGGGTAGATTGCAAAAATTTTTTCCCATTCTGTTGGTTGTTGGTTCACTCTAATGACTGTTTCTTTTGCTGTACAGAAGCTCTGGAGTTTAATTAGATCTCATTTGTCTGTTTTGGCTTTTGTTGCCAACGTTTTTGGTGTTTTAGTCGTGAAGTCTTTGCCTATGCCTGTGTCCTGAATGGTTTTGCCTAGGTTTTCTTCTAGGGTTTTTATGGTGTTAGGTCTTATGTTTAAGTCTTTAATCCATCTGGAGTTAATTTTAGTGTAAGCTGTCAGGAAGGGGTCCAGTTTCTACTTTCTGCACATGGCTAGTCAGTTTTCCCAACACCATTTATTGAACAGGGAATCCTTTCCCCATTGCTTGTTTTTGTCAGGTTTGTCAAAGATCAGATGGTTGTAGATGTGTGGCATTGCCTCCCAGGCCTCTATTCTGTTCCATTGGTCTATATCTCTGTTTTGGTGCCAGTACCATGCTGTTTTGATTACTGTAGCCTTGTATTATTAGGATTGTCTTGGCTGTGCAGGCTCTCTTTTGGTTCCGTATGAAGTTTAAGGTGTTTTTTTCCAGTTCTGTGAAGAAGGTCATTGGTAGCTTGGTGGGGATAGTATGGAATCTGTAAATTACTTTGGGCAGTATGGCCATTTTCACGATACTGATTCTTCCTAACCATGAGCATGGAATGTTTTTCCATCTGTTTGTGTCCTCTCTTATTTCCTTGAGTAGTGGTTTGTAGTTCTCTTTGAAGAGGTCCTTTACATCCTTTCTTAGTTGTATTCCTAGGTATTTTATTCTCTTTGTAGCATTTGTGAAAGGGAGTTTGGCCATCTTGGATCTCCTTTTTTTTTTTTTTTTTTTTTTTTTTGAGACAGATTCTTGCTCTGTAGCCCAGGCTGGAATGCAGTGGCATGATCATAGCTCACTGCAACCTCAAACTCCTGAATTTCAGCAATTCTCCTGCCTCAGCCTCCCAAGTAGCTAGGCTGGGACTACAGGTACTTACCACCCTGCCCAGCTAATTTTTTTTTTGGTAGAGATAGGGCCTTGCCACATTGCCCAGTTCTCTAACTCCTGGGCTCAGCAGTCCTCTTGCTGGGATTATGGGTATGAGCCCCCATGCCTGGCTCACAACTTCATTATACCCAAGGAAGAATTGAAGCTCTGTTGCCCAAATTTTTATTCAAATGGACTTTGGTCTTGTGTATGCAGAAACTGGAAGAGGTACCTCCTATTCGGTTCCAATCCGAATTATTTGCCTCTTTCGTTCTTTTTTTTTTTTTTGAGACAGACCTTGCCACATTGCCCAGCTTGGTCTCTAACTCCTGGGCTCAGCAGTCCTCTTGCTGGGATTATGGATATGAGCCCCCATGCCTGGCTCACAACTTCATTATACCCAAGGAAGAATTGAAGCTCCGTTGCCCAAATTTTTATTCAAATGGACTTTGGTCTTGTGTATCCAGAAACTGGAAGAGGTACCTCCTATTCTTTTCCAATCCGAATTATTTGCCTCTTTCGTTCTTTTTTTTTTTTTTTTTTTTTTTTTGGAGACAGAGTCCCGCTCTGTTGCCCAGGCTGGAGTACAGTGACACGATCTCGGCTCACCACAACCTCTGCCTCCTGGGTTCAAGTGATTCTCCTGCCTCAGCCTCCTGAGTAGCTGGGACTACAGGCGCGACACCATGCCCAGTTAATTTTTTGTATTTTTAGTAGAGACAGGGGTTCGTTATGTTGGCCAGGCTGAACAAAGAACTAAAGATAGTTCTTTGTGCTTCAATATGTATGGAGCATTATGTCTAATTTGATCATGTGACTAACACAAGATTAGACAAGCTTTTGCTGTCTGTAGAAGACAGTTATGTTTAGAGATTTCCTAGAGTTTAAAAAATCCACGTGTAGCCGGGCGCGGTGGCTCACGCCTGTAATCCCAGCACTTTGGGAGGCCGAGGCGGGTGGATCACGAGGTCAAGAGATCGAGACCATCCTGGTCAACATGGTGAAACCCCGTCTCTACTAAAAATACAAAAAATTAGCTGGGCATCGTGGCGCATGCCTGTAATCCCAGCTACTCGGGAGGCTGAGGCAGGAGAATTGCCTGAACCCAGGAGGCAGAGGTTGCGGTGAGCCGAGATCGCGCCATTGCACTCAGCCTGGGTAACAAGAGCGAAACTCCGTCTTAAAAAAAAAAAAAAAAAAATCCACGTGTATTTCAGAACTAAATTTTTTCAAGTTTAAATAGAACATAAGGCTTCAAATGAAGTAGTAAAAGCTTTTTCTGCTCAAAATTGCCTGTAACACTAAATGAATAAATGATGTGGTAAATTATTTTCTTCCTGTTACTACACCTCTGAACTTAATGAGTCATTGCTGCCTTGTGTTACAGGATGTGCTTGTTTATTGTTTGTCACAATTAGATTATAAGCTCCTTGAGGACAGATGGTTTGTTTTGCTTGTTTTGCTCCCTCCCTAATCTCAGTGTCTAGCATATAGTAAATATTTACTAAATGGATGAAAAATGTCCTGGATTTTTTCTGCTTATGCCTGCATCTCTTTACTCTTTTTCTTTTCCTTCCTGTTTTCTTTGTACTTAAAATTGACATGACTCATGGTGAAGGACCTTCAATAGTTTTTTCTTTTAAAGAGTTTTATTAAGATGTAATTAGGCCGGGCGCAGTGGCTCAAGCCTGTAATCCCAGCACTTTGGGAGGCCGAGGCAGGTGGATCACGAGGTCAACAGATCGAGACCAACCTGGTCAACATGGTGAAACCCCGTCTCTACTAAAAATATAAAAAATTAGCTGGGCATGGTGGTGCCTGCCTGTAATCCCAGCTACTCAGGAGGCTGAGGCAGGAGAATTGCCTGAACCCAGGAGGCGGAGGTTGCGGTGAGCTGAGATTGCACCATTGCACTCCAGCCTGGGTAACAAGAGCGAAACTCCACCTCAAAAAAAAAAAAAAAGATGTAATTAATATATTATAAAATTTACCCATTCTAAGCATACAATTTATTTTTAGTAAACTTGCAGACATGCAACTATGACCACACTTTGAAAAAATTTTATCTTCTTTTTTTTCCTTTTCTTTTTTTTTTAAATTCACTATCCAGTACTGGCTATAAGCAAGAGAACATTTTATCATCCCCAAAAAGTCCCTCATTTGTGTCTATTTGCACTCACTCCCCATTCCCTCTCCAACCCCGCCTACCACTAATCTACTTTGTGTTTTTCTAGTTTTTTTTTTTTTTTGAGACCGAGTTTCGCTCTTGTTACCCAGGCTGGAGTGCAATGGCGCGATCTCGGCTCACCGCAACCTCCGCCTCCTGGGCTCAGGCAATTCTCCTGCCTCAGCCTCCTGAGTAGCTGGGATTATAGGCACGCGCCACCATGTCCAGCTAATTTTTTGCACTTTTAGTAGAGACGGGGTTTCACCATGTTGACGAGGATGGTCTCGATCTCTCGACCTCGTGATCCACCCGCCTCGGCCTCCCAAAGTGCTGGGATTACAGGCTTGAGCCACCGCGCCCGGCATTTTTCTAGTTTTAACTTTTCTGGGCATTTTATGTAAATGGAATCATTCAATATGTGGTCTTTTTTGAGCCTGGCTCATTTTTTACTTAGCATAATGCCTTTTTAAAAAATTGAGGTGACATTCAGATAACATATAATTAATCTTTTTAAAGTGTATGATTTTGCAGCATTTTGTGCATTCACAATGTTATGCACCCACTGTAGCTCTCTAGTTGCAAAACCTTTTCTTCGTCTCAGAAGAACAACCTGTACCCAATAAATAATTACTTTTCATTCTTTCCTTCTTTTATCTCTTGGCAACCATCAGTTGGCATGCCTCTGTGGATTAATTATTCTGGATATTTCATATAAAAGGAATCATGCAATATATGATTTTTTTGTGTGTCTGGCTGCTTTTATTTAAGTGTTTTTGGGATTCACCCAAGGTGGATATGTCAGTAACGAGTCCTTCTTATGGCTGAAGACAGGGTCTTTTGCTCTGTCACCTAGGCAGAGTGCAGTGGCATGATCATAGTTCACTGCAGCCTTGACCTCCCAGGCTCGAACCATCTTCCCATCTCAGCCTCTGAGATAGCTGTGACTACAGGCATTAGCCACTGTGCCTAGCTAATTAATTTTTTTTTGTTTGTTTTTGTAGAGATGAGGTCTTATTATATTGCTCAGGCTGGTGATTCTTCCATCTTGGCCTCCGAAAGTGCTGGGATTACAGACTTGAGCCACTGCACCTGCCCCATTTTTAAAAATTATTAAAATTAAAAAAATATATTTTAAAGAGACAGTCCTACTTTGTCACCCATGCTGAAGTGCGGTGATGCCATCATGCAAATATTTTGGGGAAAAAAATTCTAAAAAGCAAAAACTTGAATTTGCTGTCAAGTACTACATTAAATCCACAGAAATGAAGTGGTGTATAGGCATGTTAGTAGGTATTATAAGTAATCTAGAGATGATTTAAAGTACATAGGAAGATATGTGTAGGTTATATGCAAATACTGTTTTTGTTTTTGGTTTTTTTGCTTTATGTTTTTTTTTTAGATCCCAACCTTGTGATCCACCTGCCTCGGCCTCCCAAAGTGCTGGGATTGCAGGTGTGAGCCACCATGCCTGGCCTTACTGTGCTATTTTATATGAGTAACTTGAGTATCTTCAGAGTTTGGTATCCATGGGGGTCTAATTCCCTATGGATACTAAGGGATGACTATATATACAAATACATGTATATATTTGTATATATAATGTATATATATGTATAAACTGCACACACGCATATGTAGTTCTCTCCATATGTGAGTTTTATTTAGAACATATTCCTAGAACTGGAATTGTTGCTGGGTTAAAGGGAGTTTACATTTAAATTTTTAACAGAGACTGTGAAATTGTCCTTCTCAATTTTAAGATCACTCTGATAACTGTGAGGAGAATTGATTGGCAATGGGAGAGAAGGTTTGGAGAATACTGTAAGAAATGATGTGCCTCAGACTAGGATGACAGTGGAGATCAAGAAAGGTAGACTGATTTAAGAGATGAAGTGGGAAGGAGAACAGATGGAATTGTTAATGAAGTAGATGTGAGTAGTGACAGGAAGGAGTCTAGAATGACTCAGGTGGATCTGCAACTTCAATTAGAGTTGCCATGTGAGACAAAGCCTGCTTGTCATGGCTAGACCAGATGACTTCATATATACTTTGTAAGTTTGACATTTTATGATTTTAGAATTTATGACAGCACCTTTATTTATAGATTGAGATCCATACTGAACACTTTCTTTCATAATTGTAGGTATATAATTTCATTTGATTGGCATTTGTAGAGCAAGCACTGATACATTGTGTCTGTCACTAAATTGTATAGTTTTTTTTTTTTTTTTTGAGATGTAGTCTTGCTCTTTCACCCAGGCTGGAGTACGATGGCACAATCTTGGCTCAACACAAACGCCACATCCTAAGTTCAAGCTGTTCTCCTACCTCAGCCTCATGAGTAGCTAGGATTACAGGCATGCACCACCATGCCCAGCTTTTATTTTATTTTTTTTTGTATTTTTAATAGAGACAAGGTTTCACCCATGTTTGCCAGGCTGGTGTTGAACTCCTGCCCTCAAGTGACTCACCCGCCTTGGCATCCTAGAGTGCTGGGATTTTGGGATTACAGGCATGTTAGCTGAGCATATTGGTGTGCACCTGTAGTCCTAGCTACTCAGGTGGCTGAAGCACAAGAATTGCTTGAACCCAAGAGGTGGAGGTTGCAGTGAGCCAAGATTGTGCTACTATACTCCAGCCTGGACAATACAGCAAGACTGTGACTCAAAAATAAAACAACCACACACAAAACCAAAACCAAAATGATTGTCCTCAATTCCACTTTGTTTGGGGTGCCCAAGTCTCACCCTCTTTCCAGCATTTCTTTTTCTTTTTCTTTTTCTTTTTTTTTTGAGACGGAGTTTTTGCTCTTGTTGCCCAGGCTGGAGTGCAATGGCTTGAACTTGGCTCACTGCAACCTCCACCTCCCGAATTCAAGCGGTATTCCAGATTGTTTCACCTTGATGTCTGTACTCTTTTCCCACATTGCTCATACTCATGCCATAACACACTTCTTTCATTTCTTGAAATCACATGCTCGCTTACTTTCTAGCCCAACCGTATTTAGATCTTATGCTGTCTAGACCCAGGACCTACCTCCTCTCTCTCTCTCAGAGCACTCTGTTATAGTATATTCCATACTGTTATGATTTTGTTGTTGTTGATTTTTCTACTAGATCTTAAAAGGTCTTTGTAGACAAGGGACAGTATAAAATCACCTTTATTTCCTTGCTGGATATCACAGTGCTTGTTATAGGAAGGCTCAGTAACTGTTTGTTGAATGAATGAATATATATTAGGCACCAAACAATATTGAGCTCTTTTTTATTTTTTTAAATTTAGAGTTGAAGGAATTAATATAGAAGAACACTGTGAGGCCGGGCACGGTGGCTCATGCCTGTAATCCTAGCACTTTGGGATGCCTAGGTGGGTGGATCACTTGACGGTCAGTAGTTGGAGACCATCCTGGTCAACATGGTAAAACCCCATCTCTACTAAAAATACAAAAATCAGGTCAGGCATGGTGGCTCACACCTGTAATCTTAGCACTTTGGGAGGCAAAGGTGGGTGGATCACACAAGGCCAGGAGTTCGAGACCAGACTGGCCAACATGGAGAAACTCCCATCTCTACTAAAAATACAAAAAAAATTAGCCAGGCATAGTGGCGGGCGCCTGTAATCCCAGCTGCTTGGGAGGCTAAGGCAGGAGAATCGCTTGAACCCAGGAGGCGGAGGCTGCAGTGAGCCGAGATTGTGCCATTGCACTCCAGCCTGGGAAACAAGTGCAATTCTGTCTCAGAAAGTAATAACAGTTGCAGGCTGGGCATGGTGGCTCACTCTGTAATCCCAGCACTTTGGGTTGGTGGATCACTTGAGGTCAGGAGTTCAGGACCAGCCTGGCCAACTTGGTGAAATCCCATATCTACCAAAAAATATAAAAATTAGCCGAGCATGGTGGCATATGCCTGTAATCCCAGCTACTCAGGAAGCTGAGGCAGGAGAATCACTTGAACCCAGGAGGCAGAGTTTGCAGTAAGCCAAGATCACACCACTGTACTCCTGACTGGGCAACAGAGCAAGACTCAGTCTCAAAAAAGAAATACTTCTTTTTTTTTTTTTTTGAGACGGAGTTTCGCTCTTGTTACCCAGGCTGGAGTGCAATGGCGCAATCTCGGCTCACCGCAACCTCCGCCTCCTGGGTTCAGGCAATTCTCCTGCCTCAGCCTCCTGAGTAGCTGGGATTACAGGCACGTGCCACTATGCCCAGCTAATTTTTTGTATTTTTGGTAGAGACGGGGTTTCACCATGTTGACCAGGATGGTTGGTCTTGATCTCTTGACCTCGTGATCCACCCGCCTCGGCCTCCCACAGTGCTGAGATTACAGGCTTGAGCCACCGTGCCCAGCCAAAATACTTCTTTTTTTTAATTGTAGGAATTTATGACCATAAATTTTACTCTTAGCACTGCTTTTGGTGCATCCCCTAAATTTTGTTACATTGTTTTGGTTTTTACTTGTTCCCAGTTATTTTCTAATTCCCCCCCCAACCTTTTTTTTTTTTTGAGACAGAGTCTCTCTCTGTCACCAGGCACCAGGCTGGAGTGCAGTGGCGCAATCTCAGCTCACTGCAGCCTCCGCCTCCCGGGTTTAAGCAATTCTCCTGCCTCAGCCTCCTGAGTAGCTGGGACTACTGGCTAGTGCCACCACACCCAGCTAATTTCTGTATTTTTAGTAGAGACAGGATTTCACCATGTTGGCCAGGATGGTCTCGATCTCTTGCCCTCGTGATCTGCCCACCCTGGCCTCCCAAAGTGCTGGGATTACAGGCGTGAGTCATTGTGGCCAGCCTTCTAATTTCCCTTTTAATTTACATCTATATGTAAATTAATATTGTTGTGATAGGTTGTTGGTCGTGATGTTTTAAAATTATTTTTCCAGCACTTTAAGATACTATGTTCTCAGAGAAAGTGCCTTGCATTACAGTTTTTAATTTCAGTGAATACCTTTTTTCTTAGAAGTTCAATTTTTTTTTTGTTTCCCTGTTTTTTTAAATTTTATTTTAATTTTTTGTTTGTTTTTTGAGACAAAGTCTCATGTGTCACCCAGGCTGGAGTGGAGCGCAGTGGCATGATGACAGCTCATTGCAGCCTTGACCTCTCTGGGCTCATGTGATTCTCCCTCCCAAGTAGCTGGGACAGTAGGCACGTGCTACGACGTCTGGCTAATTTTTGTAGAGACGAGGTTTCTCCATGATGCCCCGGCCTGTCTTGAACTTCTGGCCTCAAGCAATCCTCCCATCCCTGGTCATTTTTTTTTTTTGAGACGGAGTTTCGCTCTTGTTACCCAGGCTGGACTGCAATGGCGCGATCTCGGCTCACCGCAACCTCCGCCTCCTGGGTTCAGGCACTTCTCCTGCCTCAGCCTCCTGAGTAGCTGGGATTACAGGCGTGCGCCACCATGCCCAGCTAATTTTTTGTATTTTTAGTAGAGACGGGGTTTCACCATGTTGACCAGGATGGTCTCGATCTCTTGACCTCGTGATCCACCCGCCTCGGCCTCCCAAAGTGCTGGGATTACAGGCTTGAGCCACTGCGCCCGGCATCCCTGGTCATTTTTAATCATATCTTAATTTTTCTTTATGCTTTTACTTTTTTTTTTTTTTTGAGACGGAGTTTCACTCTTGTTACCCAGGCTGGAGTGCAATGGCGCGATCTCGGCTCACCGCAACCTCCGCCTCCTGGGTTCAGGCAATTCTCCTGCCTCAGCCTCCTGAGTAGCTGGGATTACAGACACCCGCCACCATGCCCAGCTAATTTTTTTTTTTTTTGTATTTTTAGTAGAGACGGGGTTTCACCTTGTTGACCAGGATGGTCTCGATCTCTTGACCTCGTGATCCAGCTGCCTCGGCCTCCCAAAGTGCTGGGATTACAGGCTTGAGCCACCGCACCCGACCTGCTTTTACTTTTTAATTTTTTTTTATTTTTTTGCTTCCTTTTTTACGGCTTTGTTTTAAATATACTGTTCTTATTTTATAATACTTCTTTAATCTTGATATCTAACCCTTTGAGATATTCCCTATGGCACCCATGCTAAATTGTTTCATTGTATGTTTTATAATTTTAGGTAGTGTAGTCATGTTCACTGGAGCTTTAATTATAGAAATCCCCAGAGATCTTGGTTGAGGACCTAAACTGGTATATCATCTGTCTACCTGAGTGACAGGCTGGAGTGCCTGTTACAGGTGAGATCATGGCTCACTGCAGCCTCTATCTCCCTGGCTCAGGTGATCCTCTCACCTTAGCCCCCTGAGGAACTGGAACTACAGGCCCATGCCACAATTCCTGGCTAATTTTTTTTTTTGTTTTTTTTTTTTGAGATGGAGTTTCGCTCTTGTTGCCCAGGCTGGAGTGCAATGGCGCCATCTCGGCTCACTGCAACCTCCGCCTCCTGGGTTCAGGCAATTCTCCTGCCTCAGCCTCCTGAGTAGCTGGGATTACAGGCATGTGCCACCATGCCCAGATAATTTTTGTATATTTAGTAGAGACGGGGTTTCACCATGTTGACCAGGATGGTCTTGATCTCTTGACCTTGTGATCCACCCGCCTCGGCCTCCCAAAGGGCTGGGATTACAGGCTTGAGCCACCGCGCCTGGCCTCCAGGCTGGTTTCAAATTCCTGGGCTCAAGCAATCCTCCTGTCTCAGCTTCCCAAAGTGCTGGAATTACACACATGAGCCACCAGGCACATCCAGGCACATGTGTTTCAAATGATCAAAGGAAATTATTGGCTCTTGGTTCTAGATAATTCTAGTTGTATGATAAATTAGCATTTGCCTCCTTCCTGGGCCGATTTTTGTTGCAGAGGTCTTAAAATTAATTTTGTTTGTCTCCCTGAGCCATCTTCAGTTTGTTTTTACCTAATGCGCATGTTTTTCTTTTTTAGAAGGTGGGAAGTGTGTGTGTGTGTGTGTGTGTGTGTGTGTGTGTGTGTGTGTGTGTGTATGGAGGGAGTCTCGCTCTGTGTACAGTGCTATCTTGGCTCACTGCAATCTCCGACTCCCAGTTCAAGGGATTCTGGTGCCTCCGCCTCCCAAGCAGCTGGGATTACAAGCATGCACCACTATGCCCAGCAAGTTTTTGTATTTTTAGTAGAGACAACGTTTCACTGTGTTGGCCGGGATGGTCTCAATCTCCTGACGTAGTGATTCGCCTGCCTCAGCCTTCCAAAGTGCTGGAATTACAGGTGTGAACCACCAAGTCTGGCCATTTTATGTGTTTTTTAAAAAATAAAAATAATCTTGGCATGGTGCAGTGGCTCATGCCTGTGATCCCAGCACTTTGGGAGCCTGAGGCGAGTGGATCACTTGAGGTCAGGAGTTTGAGACCAGACTGGTCAACATAGTGAAACCCTGTCTCTGCTAAAAATATAAAAATTAGCCAGTGTGGTGGTGGGCACCTGTAATTCCAGCTACTCAGGAGGCTGGAACAGAAGAATGGCTTGAACCCAGAGGCAGAAGTTGCGGTGAGCCAGGATTGCTCCATTGCACTTCAGCCTGGGTGACAGAGTGAGACTGTCTCAAAAAAAAAAAAGAAAAGAAAAAGAAAGAAAGAAAGAAAATAAAAATAATGAGATTAAGCTTTGAAAGTTAGGAAAAAACCTTATGCAGATAATATGGTTTAGTAGTGAGAATTTAGGGAACAATGAGAAATAAAATGATAGGTGAGAAGTTAAAAACAAAAACAGAAAAGTCTGTGTTTTGTTTGTTTGTTTGTCTGTTTTGTTTTTTTCACATAAAGATGTGGTACATTTTTCCGACAAATGTACTGTCATGGGCAGGTGAAAACTTACCCATATTGCTGGGGGAGGGGGGAGTATAACTTAATAGTTAATTGACTTTTAATTTCAGTTTAATACTCTTTAAGTTTTATTTATTTATTTTGAGATGGAGTCTCGCTCTGTCACCCAGGCTGGAATGCAGTGGCTCAATCTTGGCTCACTGCAACCTCCGCCTCCTGGGTACAAGGGATTCTCCTGAATGAGCCTCCCAAGTAGCTAGTATTACAGGCATGCACTACCATACATGGCTAATTTTTTTACTTTTAGTAGAGACTGGGTTTCACCATGTTGGCCAGGCTAGTCTCGAACTCCTGATCTCAGGTGATCTGCCTGCCTCGGCCTCCCAAAGTGCTGGGATTACAGGCATGAACCACCACGCCTGACCTAAGTTATTTTGAAATGCAATATATATGCTATTATCTAGCAGATCTGGGGATTGTCTCCCTGCCTCCAGGATTATCTTTAAAGAAATTTATGTATTTGTTGAGACAAAGTCTCCCTCCGTCATCCAGGCTCAAGTGCAGTGTGGCACGATCTCAGCTTACTGCAATCTCTGCCTCCTGGGGTTCAAGTGATTCTTGTGCCTCAACCTCCTGAGTAGGGAGGGATTACAGGCATGTGCCACCATGCCTGGCTGGTTTTTTTTGCATATCTAATAGATAATGGGGTTTCACCATGTTGGCCAGGCTGGTCTTGAACTCCTGACCTCAAGCGATCTGCCCTTTTTGCCCTCCCAAAGTGCTGGGATTACAGGTGTGAGCCACCTCACCTGACCGAAAGAATATTAAGGAAGAAAATTTCACTACTTTATATCATATCAATAAATTTGGTAGACTTCTTATTCAATTGGAATGATATAAATTGAATATAGATGTGAGCAGAAATAAAATTGCCAGGTTGGGTACATTGAAGTTATAAAGAGTTTGTTTTCAAAGAAATATTGTGTTTTCTATATTGTCTTAATATCACATTGAACAACTATTTGTGATTGAGTATGGAAGACTGACTCACCGCTTGGTTTTAAGTGGCTTAGGTCTATTGTAAAAGACTTTTGCAAAACGGGATGATAAAAATGGGGCCTGGTGACATAATGACTAAATTTTGCTTCTTTGTTTTGCAGTTCCAGTTCCTAGCAGATTTAATAGACGAGTATCAGGTATGTGTTCTGTTTCATAATATACTACTGAAATGCTATTTTAAGTTAGGAATATATTTAAAAAACATATTTTGAATAAAAAGATAAGCTCCTGTTACAAAACATTATACTAACAGTAAAATTACCTATGGTTTCTTTATTCTGTTTTCATTTTAAGTTCTGAGTATGTATGTACATATTTTATATTGCTATAATTGGCATAGTTTGTCTCTTTACATTTGTTACCACTATTTTTTCCATGTTTATCATTACAGCTTTAAAAAATGATTTTTATTTATTATTGTTTTTTTTTGAGATGAGGAGTCTCACTCTAGCCCAGGCTGGAGTGCAGTAGCGCCGTCTTGGTTCAATGCAAGCTCCGCCTCCTGGGTCCCATTTCAGGTAGTTCTCCTGCCTCAGCCTCTCAAGTAGCTGGGATTATAGGCACATACCACCGTGCCCAGCTCATTTTTGTATTTTTAGTAGAGACAGGGTTTCACCATCTTGGCCAGGCTGGTCTCAAACTCCTGACCTCGTGATCCACATGCCTCAGCCTCCCAAAGTGCTGGGATTACAGGCTTGAGCCACCAGGCCCAAGAAGAAATGATTTTTCTTATTGTTGTTTCTGGTATTCTGGTTTATGCTGCCATTAACTCATACTATATACCTTTTTGAGCCACTTGAATTGTTTCCTCAGTTTTGGTGCTAGAAGTGGCTTTCTCTGGTCAGAGACTAACCATTGCCTTAGCTTTTTCTGTCATGTTTTCTAGAGAAAGTCTACAGATTAGGCTGCTTGGAGAAAGGCACCCTGTACATGCCTCTTTTCCACCACTATCTCAATAATACGGAATTTTGATATAAAATAGTACTTCACATCATTTTATATACCATTTCTTTTGGTTCTTAAAAAAATGAATGCTGGCTGGGTGCAGTGGCTCATACCTGTAATCCCAGTGCTTTGGGAGGCCAAGGCAGGTGGATCACGATGTCAGGAGTTCGAGACCAATCCAGCCAACAGGGTGAAACCCCATCTCTACCAAAAACATAAAAATTAGCTGCGTGCAGTTGTGTGCACATGTAATCCCAGCTACTCGGGAGGCTGAGGCAGGAGAATCCCTTGAACCCAGGAGGCAGAGGTTGCAGTGAGCCAAAATTACGCCATTGCACTCCAGCCTGGGTGACAGAGTGAGACTCCATCTCAAAAAGAAAAAAAAAAAATAGAATGCTTTCCAAATTTGTATTTTTTTATGTGGAAGTAGTTTGGTAATATTTTGCCCTTTTATCTGGTATAGTCCAGATTTTTTTTTTTTTTTTTTTTTTTTTTGAGACGGAGTTTTGCTCTTGTTACCCAGGCTGGAGTTCAATGGCACCATCTCGGCTCACCGCAACCTCCGCTTCCTGGGTTCAGGCAATTCTCCTACCTCAGCCTCCTGAGTAGCTGGGATTACAGGCACACGCCACCATGCCCAGCTAATTTTTTGTATATTTAGTAGAGACAGGGTTTCACCATGTTGACCAGGATGGTCTCGATCTCTTGACCTCGTGATCTACCCATCTCGGCCTCCCAAAGTGCTGGGATTACAGGCTTGAGCCACCACGCCTGGCCTAGTCCTGATTTCGTGGCCAAGTGCAGTGGCTCATACCTGTAATCCCAGGACTTTGGGAGGCCGAGGCGAGTGGATGAGGTCAAGAGATTGAGACCATCATGGCCAACATGGTGAAACCCCATCTCTACTAAGAATACAAAAATTAGCCGGGTGTGGTGGCATGTGCCTGTAGTCCCAGCTACTCAGGAGGCTGAGGCGGAAGAATTGCTTGAACCTGGGAGGCGGAGGTTTCAGTGAGCCGAGATTAAACCACTGCACTCCAGCCTGGCGACAGAGCAAGACTCCATCTCAAACAAAACAAAACAAAACAATAATAAGTTTGGGTAAATGTTTTATCTGGGTTTATTTTTTTTGACCTTTTGAAATTTTTAATGCAAAATTTCCCTAAGTGGTTATGTGAGTTAGAGATGTTAATATATGATTGATACCTCAAACACTGCTGGGTACATAGCAGCCACTCAGTAAATATTTATTGAATGTGCTTATCTTCTTTTTTTTTTTTTTTAATGTTTACATTGATAATGAAGCAAAAAAAAGATTGTTTCTGAGAAGGCTCCCCTTTTTTTCATAGAGCTGGTAAATACATTTTATGAAAGTTTTTCTTAAAGTATTTGACTTTTTGATAAATCTAGAATTGGTAGTAGAGTGAAATGTTAATGTGTTTCAGAATTGCTAGGCAAGTGGTATGTATCGCATTGTTCTTTTATATTCCCTTGTTTTAGGAAGGTTTCTTGATTTGAAATTGTCATCTGACCTATTTATTCCTCATAGGGCTAGGAATCATTTTTCTATCCCTCAATCCTTGTCTTTGGGAAAATAGGCTCATTTATGTTTTCAGAAAGCCTTTGTTGTCATTCTACACCACAATCTGTTGAAAGGAGTTGAAGAGTATATTATGTTCAGAGAGTCAATGTCCTGAGAGTAGGGATTAAGGTTAGTTTGATACTCATGAGATATTATCTTCCATTTCTGTTCATCTCTGCCCTGTACCTTATTTTCCTCTGAAAGATTAGTTAAATCCCTTGACATCTGTAAGATAGGTTTGGGAGATGCAGAATATAGTGACACCTCCTCCTGAGGTCACAGTTGGTATTAGTTTGTGAATTGCTGCTTGGCCCTCTGCCAGTGTTGTTCAGATCTTGAACCTTGTAGAAGACTCAGACAAGTACATGATATTACCCCTCCTTCTTAGATTTTATAATCTTAGGATTTAAAACCTTTTCATATCATTGAAATGTTAAATGAAAATACAAGATTTTCAAAGAATTCAATAGGATGTTACAGGAGAGAAAGTATTCTGTAATCATATGAAAAGCATCCTGTAATCATACATAACATTTTTTTACGTGCAGACTATGTGCTAGGTGCACAGTTTTAAGGACTTTCTAAATGCCTTCCTTGTATTGTTGAATATAATCTTCAAAATAACACTTTGAGTGAAGTCCACACCATGATTATTCCCAATTTACAGATGAGGAAATTAGGAACAAAGTAGAGGTTAAGTAACTTGGCAATAGTTGAAGTGAGCATATGCCCAAAGGTAGCATGGATCCTAAGTACCACCCTGGCTATCTCTAACGATCTTTTTCATACCCTTTGGAACTCTTGGTTAGTTTTCAGCTACATCCCCCAAATACTCACTCTGTTTTCTCAGGCCAGCTTTCACTTTCCAGCTGTTGCTGAAGCTTGGCTTTCCTTGTAGGTTTCTCAAACAATGGCTCTTCCCTCTTCCACCTTCCTTGTAACACTGACAGGAAATGAGTGAATGTCTCTGTTGATTCTCATAGCTGCTTCCAGACCATTCTCTCTCCCTCCCTGAAACCCTCAGTTTATTTTATTTTATTTTATTTTTTGCTTTCACATTGAAGTTTGTTTCCATGAAACCTTCAGTTTAAAACTTCACATTATGGCTGGACATGGTGTCTCACACCTGCAATCCCAGCACTTTGGGAGGCTGAGACAGGAGGATTGCTTGAGCCTAGGAGTTTGATACCAGCTGGGGTACTACAGTGAGACCCATCTCTCAAAAAATTAAAAAAATTAGCCAGAGGTGATGGTGCACACATGTAGCCCTAGCTGCTTGGGAGGCTGAGTTAGGAGGATTGCTTGAGCCTGGGAGGTCAAGGCTGCAGTGAGTTGTGATCGTTCCACCGTATTCCAGCCTGGGTGACAGAGTAAGATTCTGTCTTTAAAAAATAAAAAATAAAAAACTTAGGTTTTACCAGCCACTGCTCCTCCTTGTTTTAGTTATCGAACAATTGCCAGGTTGTTCCTTGTTATTTCCACATATAGATGATTCTTCCAATATCTGGCCTTCCGTTCTTTGACTTCAGCTTCTCCAGGGATCTTGCTCTCCAGTTGTCCACCCTACTTCAGCCACTAACTCCCAATGGTCGTACTCTGGTATGACAAGCATTACAACTCTTCATAATTTCAGTGAGTGGTCCCATTCTGCAACCACTGCCTGCTGTCTTCTCAGCTCCTTTGCTGTCCTACTCAAACCTGGATAACTTGTTGATTCTGCCATCTTTTCACTATTCCTCACTTCCTCCTTACTAACCTTAAATTCCTGAGTCAGTGATTATAATCACTTCCTGGCACATATCCTCAATTTGCTTTTCCCTTTTAAAAAATTATTATTATTTTTTTTTAATTTTTGAAACAAGGTCTCACTGTTTATCTAGGATGGAGTG
The DNA here is from genome assembly GCF_048565385.1 of Saimiri boliviensis. Taxonomy (NCBI): domain Eukaryota; kingdom Metazoa; phylum Chordata; class Mammalia; order Primates; family Cebidae; genus Saimiri; species Saimiri boliviensis. Next base: position 12,950,220 of record NC_133456.1, read on the forward strand.
CAGTGGTATGATCACAGCTCATTGCAGCCTCAATTTCCCACCTGTAGTCCCAGCTACTCAGGAGGCTGAGACAGGAGAATTGCTTGAATCTAGGAGGCAGAGGTTGCAATGAGCCCAGATTGCGCTGTTGCACTCCTAAGCCTGGGGAACAGAGTGAAACTCCATTTCTAAATAAACAAGCAAGCTGGGCGTGGTGGCTCATGCCTGTAATCCCAGCACTTTGGGAGGCTGAGGTGGGTGGATCACCTGAGGTCAGGAGACCAACCTGGCCAACATGGTGAAACCCTGTCTCTACTAGAAATACAAAAAATTGATGGGCGTAGTGGTGGGTACCTGTAATTATAGCTACTCAGGAGGCTGAGGCAGGAGAATTGCTTGAACTCGGGAAGCGGAGGTTGCAGCGAGCTGAGATTGCACCATTGCACTCCATCCTGGGTGACAAGAGCAAGACTTTGTCACATAAATAAATAATCGAGATAAATATATAATATCTAAATATATATATAATATATATGATATATATATAGCTATATATGATATATATAATATATATATCTATATATGTATAATCTATTTATTTATTTATATATATATATATATATATATATATATATATATATATATATATCTTAGAGATGAGGTCTCCTTCTGTTGCCCAGCTCACTGTAGCCTTGAAGTCTTGGGCTTAGGGGATCCTCCTGCCTCAACCTCCCAAGTAGCTGGGATGACAAGCGTGCACCACCATGCCCAGCTAATTTATTTTTTGTAGAGACAAGATCTGCCTTTGTTGCCTAGGCTGGTCTCAAACTCCTGGTTTCAAACTATCCTCCTGCCTTGGCCTCCCAATGTTGGGATTACAGGTGTAAGACACTTTCTCCGTGCTCTCTTCACTCTTCTGTTCTCCCAGATAAGTCTTTCATACCCTCCCCTTCTCAAACCCCCGTACCTCCTCCCTCACCCTTAGCAGATGGCTTTTTCTCTGTTTAACCCAGAAAATAGGAAAACAGGAGAGAATTTCCAGAGTTCCATCACCATTTCTGTTCCTCGCCTGCCTGTGAGTTTACAGTATGCACCTGTGCTAGATCGCATCCCTTCATCTTTTAGGTGTTAGCTCGTTTCTTGCATAATCTTTTATCTTTTTACTGAATTATTCTTTTAGCAAAGAAACATATCACTGGCTCTGTCTTCTTAAAAAATAAACTTTTTTTGACTGTTGTTTTCTCTCCAACCTTTTTCTCTCCATGCCTTTAAAGCAAAACCACTTGAAGGAGCTATTTGTATTTGCTGTTTCTAGTTGCTCTCCTCCCTATCCCCCTCCCCCTCCCCTCCTTCTTCTTTCTTCTTTCTTCTTCTTCCTCTTCGTCCACCGCCGCCGCTGCCTCTTCTTCTTCTTCTTCCTCCTCCTCTTCTTCTTCTTCTTCCTCTTTTCTTCTTCTTCTTCCTCTTCCTCCTCCTCCTCCTCCTCCTCCTCCTCTTCTTCTTCTTCTTCTTCTTCTTCTTCCTTTCTTCTTTTTTTTTTTTTTTGAGACAGGGTCTCACTGTGTCACTCATGCTGGAATGTGGTGGTGTGGTCTTGTCTCACTGCACCACAGGTTCAAGTGGTTCCTGTGCCTCAGTCTCCCAAGCAGTTGGGATTACAAATGTGTGCCACCATGCCTGGCTGATTTTTGTATTTTTAGTAGAGACAGGATTTTACCATGTTGACCAGGCTGACCTTGAACTCCTGGCCTCTTAAGCCCATTTTTTTTTTTTTTTTTTTTTTTTTGAGACGGAGTTTCGCTCTTGTTACCCAGGCTGGAGTGCAATGGCGCGATCTTGGCTCACCACAACCTCCGCCTCCTGGGTTCAGGCAATTTTCCTGCCTCAGCCTCCCGAGTAGCTGGGATTACAGGCACGCACCACCATGCCCAGCTAATTTTTTGTATTTTTAGTAGAGACGGGGTTTCACCATGTTGACGAGGATGGTCTCGATCTCTTGACCTCGTGATCCACCCGCCTCGGCCTCCCAAAGTGCTGAGATTACAGGCGTGAGCCACCGCGCCCGGCCTGGTCTTAAGCCCATTTTAATCAGACTTTTTTTTCCTTTTAAACTCAGTGTTAAGAATCTAATCAGACTTTTGCTTCTGGATCTCACCAAAATTATCTTTGTTGTTTGCTCACTCACATTCTTCAGACCTTCATTTAAATGACACCTTTTTCACACTGGGCATGATGGCTCACGCTTTTAATCTCACTACTTTGGGATGCCAAGGTGGGTGGATCACTTGAGGTCAGGAGTTTTGACACCAGCCTGGTCAACGTGGTGAAATATCTCTACTACAAATACAAAAATTTGGCTGGGCTTGGTGGCTAACGCCTGTAATCCCAACATTTTGGAAGACTGAGGCAGGTGGATCACCTGAGGTCAAGAGTTTGAGACCAGCCTGACCAACATGGTGAAACCCCAACTCTAGTAAAAATACAAAATTAGGCCAGGCATGATGGCTCTTGCCTATAATACCTGCACTTTGGGTGGCTGAGGTAGGCAGATCACCTGAGGTCAGGAGTTTGAGACCAGCCAGACCAACATGGTGAAACCCTGTCTCAACTAAATATACAAAATTAGGCCAGGTGGGGTGGCTTACGCCTGTAATCCCAGCACTTTGGGAGGCTGAGGTGGGTGAATCACCTGAGGTCAGGAGTTTGAGACTAGCCTGGCCAACATGGTGAAACCCCATCTCTACTAAACATAACAAAAATTAGATGAGCATGATGGTGGGCACCTGTAATCCCAGCTACTTGAGAAACTGAGGCAGGAGGATCGCTTGAACCTGGTAGGTGGAGATTGTGATGAACTGAGATCATGCCATTGAACTTCAGCCTGGGTGACAAGAGTGAAATTCCATCTCAAAAAAATTAAATAGGCTGGGTGCAATGGCTTATGCCTGTAATCCCAGCACTTTGGGAGGCCGAGGCGGGTGGATCATGAGGTCCGGATGTAGAGACCATCCTGGCCAACATGGTGAAACCCTGTCTCTACTAAAAATACAAAAATTAGCTGGCCATGGTGGTGTGTGCCTGTAGTCCCAGCTACTCAGGAGGCTGAGGCAGGAGAATCACTTGAACCTTGGCAGAGGTTGCAGTGAACCGAGAGCTCACTATTGCACTCCAGCCTGGGCGACTGAACAAGATTCCATCTCAAGAAAAGTAAAAACAAAACAAAAAAAATGAATAAAATAAAAAACAAATACAAAAATTAGCGCAGGGTGGTAGCCCACAGCTGTAATCCTAGCTACTTAGGAGGCTGAGACACAAGAATCACTTGAACCCAGGAAGGAGAGTTTGCAGTGAGCCGAGATCATGCCACTGCACTCCAGTCTGGGCGACAGAGTGAGATTCTGTCCCCCCCGCCCCAAAAAAAGAAAAGCTGTGCCTTCCAAGTTCTACATTCTAGCAGAACAGTCCCTCTACATTAAGTGATAGAGTGCATGGAGTTTATGAATTCCTCAAATGTGGCTTTCTTATGTAGTCCCAAATTAGTTTTGTTTTTTTTTTTTGAGATGGAGTTTTCGCTCTTGTTACCCTGGCTGGAGTGCAATGGCGCGATCTCGGCTCACTGCAGCCTCCGCCTCCTGGGTTCAGGCAATTCTCCTGCCTCAGCCTCCTGAGTAGCTGGGATTACAGGCATGTGCCACCATGCCCAGCTAATTTTTTGTATTTTTAGTAGAGACGGGATGGTCTCAATCTCTTGACCTCGTGATCCACCTGCCTCGGCCTCCCAAAGTGCTGGGATTACAGGCGTGAGCCACCACGCCCGGCTAGTTTTTTTTTTTTTTTAGGCAGAGTCTTGCTCTGTTGCCTATGCTGGAGTCAGTGGCACTATCTTGGCTCACTGCAATCTCCAGCTCCTGTGTTCAAGTGATTCTTCTGCCTCAGCCTCAGCCTCCTGAGTAGCTGGGACTACAGGCGAGCACCACCATACCCGGCCAATTTTTATATTTTTAGTAGAAACGGAGTTTCACCATGTTGTCCAGGATGATCTCGAACTCCTAACCTTGTGATTTGTCCACCTTGGCCTCCCCAAGTGCTGGGATTACAAGCATGAGCCACCGAGCCTGGCCCTCCCATGTAAGTATTAACTGTCTTTGAGTTGGAGATGTTAGTATGATTTTATTTAATTAAAAAACCTCCTTTGTCAGCCAGGTATGGTGGTTCATGGCTGTAATCCCAACAGTTTGGGAGGCTGATGCCAGCGGATCACGAGGTTAAGAGTTCAAGACAAGCCTGGCCAACATAGTGATACCCCATCTCTACTAAAAATACAAAAATTAGCGTGGTGCGGTGGAACTTGCCTGTAATCTCACCTACTCAGGAGACTGAGGCAGGAGAATTGCTTGAACATGGGAAGCAGAGGTTACAGTGAGCCAAGACCATGCCATTGCACTCCAGCCTGGGCAACAGAGTAAGACTGCATCTCGAAAAAAGAAAAAAGGAAAGAAAAGATCTCCTTAGTAAAAAAAAAAAGCCCAACTTTTATTTATTAAATGTGCGTTGAAACCTCAAAGCACACTAATCAGAAATGTGTGTATTGGCATCATGCCACATTTAGGAATGGACTATTTTGACTCTGTTGATGACTGTGACAGTCAACAGAGCAGTCCACTGAGAATCTGGTGCTGTGTCAGTCACCCACTTCTGCATTGCAGGTGCTCTTCAGCAGACATCCCTGCCCTTTAAGGCTTATGTGCTTACTATATAGTAAAATACTGATTTTTGTCTTATATTCTTTCATAGTATGCAATATTTTTCCATCCTTAGCTACCTTCAGGTGAAATATTACTAAGTATTGCTTAAAATAATTTAGAAACTCAGTGTTGTGGACTAATTGGGTTCCCCCAAATTCATATATCAAAGTCCTAACCCTGATGTGATTATATTTTTGAGATAGGGCATTTAAAGAGATAATGAAGGTGAAATGAGGTCATAAGGTTGGAACCCTAATCTAATAGGACTGATCTCCTTGTAAGAAGAGGAGTGCGCCGGGAGTGCACATATACGGAAAAAAGGCTATGGGGAGGACACAGCAAGAAGGCAAGCCAGCAGAGAGGCCTGCGAAGAAACCACACCTGCCAGTTCCTTGATCCTGGTCTCCCAGCCTTCAGAGCTGTGGGAACATAAATTTCTGTTGTTTAAGCCACCTACTCTGTGGGATTTTGTTACGGCAGCCCTAGCTGACTAACTTACCCAGGCTGTGTCAACTCCTAATAGGGGTTGGCAGGGCTGCACAAGGCCTGAGGCCTGTAAGTAGGATCTTTCATTTCTTTATATAAATGAAAGGATTTTCTCTCACAAGTACAATTTCATGAATAAGTCACATTCCTAGATAAAGGAGGCACCAGTTAAAATCTGGAAGAAGAAATTGTGCCAGATAATCTTGTCAGTTTGTACAGTATCACATTACTGACTAGTGACATCTTCTGGATAACTGTGGTAAAAGCTGCTGATTTTGGTTTTTAGGTTTTGGGATTTTTTTGAGATGGTCTTGCTCTGTCACCCAGACTGGAGTACAGTGGCACAATCTTGGCTCACTGCAGCCCCAACCTTCCTAGTTCAAGTGATCCTCCCACCTACACCTCCCAAAGTATTTGGATTACAGGCGTGAGCCCCTACACCTGGCCACTATGTTGCTATTTTAGTCTTCATTTCCTGTAGGTCTTGAGCATCTTATGACACACAGTAGAATGTTTGAGGTTACATAGGGATCACACAGATTCTGGACCTTTTCCTGGTAACTTGTATACTGAGGCAAGCAACCAGATGTGCAGAACCCTTGGGCAGCAACAATCAAGTGGGCACTGTAAAATGGATTCTTTCATAGAAAATAAGGGAAGTAGGCTGGGCGCGGTGGCTCATGCCTATAATCCCCAGCACTTTGGGAGGCCGAGGTGGGTGGATCACAAGGTCAAGAGATCGAGACCATCTTAGTCAACAAAGTGAAACCTCGTCTCTACTAAAAATACAAAAATTAGCCTGGCGTGGTGGTGCACGCCTGTAGTCCCAGCTACTTGGGAGGCTGAGGCATGAGAATTGCTTGAACCCAGGAGGCGGAGATTGCGGTGAGCCAAGATCGTGCCATTGCATTCCAGTCTGGGTAACAACAGCGAAACTCTGTCTCAAAAACAAAACAAAACAAAAGAAAATAAGGGAAGTAATTTAGGACCAGGACCAAGAAGAAGTAAAGAGATTGAGTGGAACTGGAAGAAGGCAAAGGGAGGTGAGTCCAGGGTTCAAAAGAAGAGGGAGGCCAGGTGTGGGGGGCTCATGCCTGTAATCATTTTGGGAGGCTGAGGCAGGTGAATCACATGAGGTCAGAGACCAGCCTGACCAATATAGTAAAACCCCATCTCTACTGAAAATACAAAAATTAGCCAGTTGTGGTGGTGTGTACCTTAATCCCAGCTACTGGGGAGGTTGAGGTGAGAATTGCTTGAACCCAGGATGGGGAGGTTGCAGTGAGCCAAGATTCGAGATTGCGCCATTGCACCATTGCAGTCCAGCCTGGGTGACACAGTGAGGCTGTCTCAAAAAAAAAAAAAAAAAAAAAGGAAAAAAAGAACATTATGCTAAGTGAAATAGGCCAGTTATAGAAGGACAAATACTGCATGATTCTGCTTATATGTGGTATCATGGTATCTAAAGTAGACTCAGACCAGGTGTAGTGGCTCATGCCTGTAATCCCAAGACTTTGGAAGGCTGAGGCAGGAAAATTGCCTGAGGCCTGGAGTTTGAGACCAGTTTGGGCAACATAACAGAGCCTTGTCTCTACAAAATAAATAAGATAGTCAAATTCAGGCCAGGTACAGTGGCTCACGCCTGTAATCCCAACACTTTGGGAGGTATTTGGGAAGTACACAGAGCTTCCATGCACTCCCTGGGTGCACCACTCTCCAGGAACCTTCATTCAACTGTCCGGGAGTTCTACTGTTGTGAACTTAAAAACTTGTAATCAGTATAGCTCTCATGTTAAGTGTTCTTACCATAATAAATAATAGGAAAGGAAAGAAAACTTAAAACCAGGTTTGGAAAATTAAAGAATAATGTTTTTCCACAAATAGAAACATTAACAATTTTAATGAAAATAATTACTTTTCCATCTGAAAACGTGAAGACTATAATTAACATTTGCTAAAAATATAAAAATTAGCTAAGTTGCCAAAGTACTTTCCTCCAAAATTGGAGGAAAAGCAAGCCTAGAAATAGCCCAAGATTGTATCATTATTAGTAAAATTCTGTCAGTCTCATCACTGAAGGCTTATTTTTTAAAACTCTTCAATGGAAGATGTGTATGAAAAGGGGTGGGCGTGGTGGCTCATGCCTGTGATCTCAGCACTTCGGGAGGCTCAGGTGGGTGGATCACTTGAGGCCAGGAGTTCCATACTAGTCTGGCCAACATGATGAAACCCCATCTCTACTAAAAATACAAAAATTAGCAGGGCATGGTGGTATGCGCCTGTAATTCCCAGCTACTGAAGAGGCTGAGGCACAAGAATCACTTGAACCCAGGGGGCTGAGGTTGCGGTGAGCTGAGATTGTGCCACTGCACACCAGCCTCGGTGACTGAGTGTGAGACTGTGTCTCAAAAAAAAAAAAAAAAAATTAAAAAGGAAGATTTCATGCACAAAAGTAGAGGAAGTTAGTATAATACCAGTGTACCCATTTATTTCCTGAAATGAATTTTTAAAATAATAATATGGCAATTGGAATACACTGAATAAAGATCAAATATGAGAATATTTCTGAAGCAGAATTTGATGTATTCATCGGACAAGAGGTGAGAGAAGAAAGTATGATTAATTCCAAATTTCTAGTTTAGAAAATTAGGCTGATAATGGCATTAATCACGAGCACAGAGAACCAAGAAACTTGCAGTTTAACATAGTGTCTGCTTAGATGTCCTTGATGCAGCTTCCCAAGTTTCCTACCAAAATACCCATGAAGATGCAAAAAGTGACAACAGAAATGGCTAGGAGGCTGGGCTTGGTGGCTCACACCTGGAATGCCAGCACTTTGGGAGGCTAAGGTGGGTTGATCACCTGAGGTCAGGAGTTCAAGACCAGCCTGGCCAGCATGGTGAAACCCTGTCTCTACTAAAAATATAAAAAATTGGCCGGGTGTGGTGGCTCAAGCCTGTAATCCCAGCACTTTGGGAGGCCGAGGCGGGCGGATGACAAGGTCAAGAGATTGAGACCATCCTGGTCAACATGGAGAAACCCCATCTCTACTAAAAATACAAAAAATTAGCTGGGCATGGTGGCACGTGCCTGTAATCCCAGCTACTCAGGAGGCTGAGGCAGGAGAATTGCCTGAACCCAGGAGGCGGAGGTTGCAGTGAGCCGAGATCGCACCATTGCACTCCAGCCTGGGTAACAAGAGCGAAACTATATATATATATATATATATTAGCTGGGCGTGGTGGCAGGCACCTGTGATCCCAGCTACTCAGGAGACTGAGGCAGGAGAATTGTTTGAATCTGGAAGGTGGAGGTTGCAGTGAGCCAAGATTGCGCCATTGTACTCCAGCCTGGGCAACAAGAGCAAAACTACGTCACAAAGAAAAAAAAAAGAAATGCCTAGGAACTAAGATAGGTGACTGCCTTAATCATTAGGGAAGAACTGAGATAAAAGGCACCCTGGCCTCATCTTCTGGAAACAAAAATGCTTTGTAAAGGTAATGAGTCAATCTACATCCCCATTGTCACTTCCTTGGCTCAGTGACCCAAGGCCCAAAGTAGCCAGAAACTGGGCAGCCCTCTACAGAGCATCACCTAATGCTGTTTCAGGGACTAGAATGGTGCATCTTTCCTTATTCTATTTCCCCTAATTTTTCTCTTACCTGTTTTAGGATACAAGGTCCCTATTGGGCATGACATTACTGCACAAGTGGCATGGGCCACACAAGTAGAGTATTTTTTTTTTTTTTTTTGAGACAGAGTTTCGCTCTTGTTACCCAGGCTGGAGTGCAATGGTGTGATCTCGGCTCACTGCAACCCCCACCTTCTGGGTTCAGGCAATTCTGCCTCAGCCTCCGGAGTAGCTGGGATTACAGGCGTGTGCCACCATGCCCAGCTAATTTTTTGTATTTTTAGTAGAGATGGGGTTTCACCATGTTGACCAGGATGGTCTCGATCTCTTGACCTCATGTTCCACCCACCTCGGCCTCCCAAAGTTCTGGGATTACAGGCTTGAGCCACCACGCCCAGCCTACAAGTAGAGTATTATATGCTAAGGCAAGGATGAGAGAGTCCTGTGTATAGGACACAATGGAAGTCATCATTTCTCAGATCTTTTATTGGTTTAGAGAATCAGTGAGGAAAGGGAAGCTGGGGTATAGCTAGACCAGGACTATAGTAAGTGTCTCTAAGAAACTGGGAATTAAAGTAGGAGTAGGGCTGGGTGCGGTAGCTCACACCTTGGGCTCTCAGCACTTTGGGAGCCTGAGGTGGGTGAATCACTTGAGGTCAGGAGTTCGAGACCAGCCTGGCCAACATGGTGAAACCCCGTCTATACTAAAAATACAAATTAGCTGTGTGTGGTGGTGTGCACCTGTAGCCCCAGCTACTCGAGAGGCTGAGACAGCAGAATCACTTGAACCTGGGAAGCGGAGGTTGCAGTGAGCTGAAATCATGTCACTGCACTCCAGTCTGGGCAAGAGAGCGAGACTCTGTCTCAAAAAGTAATAATAATAAATAAAAATAAATAAATTGGGAGTTGTATGTATCAGCCTGTCCTGTAGTTATAGATACATGGAGTCTTTTAGCCATCACACAGATTGAGAGTAGGGTCAAGAACTGTTTGTTGCCTGTTAACAGATGATAAATAAATCCTAATAAACAATACAGGGCCTATGAGTGAACTCAGCTGGTTAAGGATGTAAGAGGAGTGGAGACTAGAAAGGTCCACTACAAAATGCTCAGTAAAGTATAAGAAATCAATGCCCTTATGAATTCTGAGAAAAAGTCAAGGATAAAATTGGCTGAGATGAAACAGAAAATGAGTGTGATAAGATTATAAGGAAACTAAAAACAATGAGCAAGAATTAAATACATAAAAATAATTGGCCAGGCATGGTGGCTCATGCCTGTAATTTTAGCACTTTGGGAGGCCAAGATCGGCAGATCACTTGAGGTCAGGAGTTTGAAACCAGCCTGGCCAACATGGCAAAAAAAAAACCCCAAAAAACAAAAAACCCATCTCTCCTAAGAATACAAAAATTAGCCAGGCTTTCAGACCTGAAATCTGTTACCCAGGAGGCTGAAACAGCAGACTCGCTTGACTCTGAGAGGCGGAGGTTGCTGTGAGCCAAGACCAGATTGCTATGCTCCAGCCTGGGTGATAGCGTGAAACTCTATCTTGGAGAGCAGATGGCGGGTAAAAAAAAAACTAGAGAAAGCAAAAAGAGCAAAGTTGTAAGGGTAGCAATATGTGATGGAGTTTAGCCTGGAAGAAAGGACAGTTGTTAAAAGAAGTGAGATAGAAAACCAACATATCAATAATTAATTCTCCTGAAACCCAGAATAAATGGAAGCAGGATAATAACAGTAATAGTTCAAGTTGCCTCCTTACTGTGTGCCTGGCACCTATCTGCTTGAATCCTTACAACAGTCTTCAGAGAGAAATCACCACTGTTTGTGCCATTATGCTGAGGAAGGGTGGAGATATGCAATAAATTACCTCTGGTCTCACAGCTATTACAGATCACTGAGGATTTATTATAAGAACACTTTTCCCAGCTATAATGGCCTGTATTGTTAAGAGGGTATAGGTTTGCTGCTTTCTGAGAAACATCAGTGATCACAACTAGTTCATTCTTGGTAGAAACAGTTTTCTTAGTACAAAACTCTTGATTCACTAAATAATTTATTGTGTCTTTGGAAATAACATATAGGGTGAGATTTTAAAATAATGATTGTATTGATAGCTCTAATTCTTCCTCCAGTCCATATTTGTATCCCCCTTCTCACCAGTAATAATTTTTAAAAATCTGTGTTTTTTAAATTTACTCACTACAGTAATACACATAGAAAAGTTTTGGAGTTATAGGCTGGGTGTGGTGGCTCATGCCTGTAATCCCAGCACTTTGAGAGGCCAAGGCAGGCGGATTGCCTGAGCTCAGGAGTTTGAGACCAGCCTGGGCAAGATGGCAAAACCCTGTCTCTACGGAAAATAACAAAAAAATTAGCCAAGTGTGATGGCACACACCTGTAGTCCCAGCTACTCAGGAGGCTGAGGTGAGAAAATTGCTTGAACAAGGATGGCAGAGGTTGCAGTGAGCTGAGATCATGCCACTGCACTCCAGCCTGGACAACAGAGTGAGACTCTGTCTCAAAAAGCAAAAAAAACCAAAGAGTTTTGGAATTGCTATACCATCACCAACATCCGTTTATTTTTTGTTGTTGAAATCCAGTATATCCCACTGATGGTGGATGGTCAGAGTACTATGTTCAGAAGCTACTTAGAATCTAATTCTTTCCTTCTCTGATTATGTTATCACCCTGATACATGGGTAGGTTTTTTTTGTTTTTCTTTGTGCTTAGTTTTAGGGTCCTTGTTATCGATTTAATTTTTTAAATATGTGAAAAATTAACATGGCTTAAATGTCAAAACTTTTTATATAAAAATGTTTCTTCAGAGAAGTTTCATTCCCTTCCCTATCCCTTCTTTTCTGTTTCTATCTAAACACTAGAAAAATAATTTAATGACTTTCCAGTTTATTTTTCTCAAATTGTTTCCTTTTGGGAAAATTAACCAGTAAAAGTATATCATATTTATATTTATTTTCCCTCCATTCTTAGTTCTCCTTTATCATGGAAGTCTTTCTTCCGCAAAGGATAACATACTGTATACACTCTTCTTCACCTTGCTTTTTCCTTTGTGTTTCCTACAACTCTCTCTATGTCTTTTTTGTTTGTTTGTTTTTTGAGACGGAGTCTCACTCTGTCAACCAGACGGGAGTGTAGTGGCATGTTCTCGGCTCACTGCAACCTCCATCTGCCAAATTTCTGCCTCAGCCTCCCAAGTTGCTGAGACTACAGGTGCACACCACCATGCTCAGCTATTTTGTGTTTTTAGTAGAGATGGGGTTTCACCATGTTGGCCAGGATGGTCTCAATCTCTTGACCTTGTGATCTGCCTGCCTCGGCTTCTCAAAGTGCTGGGATTACAGACATGAGCATTTATATTATACATCAGGTAAATCACCTGATGTCAGGAGTTCAAGACCAGCCTGACCAACATGGTGAAACCTCATCTCTACTAAAAACAGAAAATTAGCCGGGTATGGTTGTGCATTCCTGTAATCCCAGCTGCTTGGGAGGCTGAGGCAGGAGAATTGCTTGAATCTGGGAGATGAAGGTTGCGGCGAGCCAAGGTTGTGCTCCAGCCTGGGCAACAAAAGTGAAACTCTGTCTCAAAAAAATTAAAAAACAGTGAATAAAAGGAAATTGAGTTCAATTCCTGTTTTTTTTTTAAAGCCATGCATCTATTAAATTCATTCTTCTCTTTGTTTTTTTCTCTCCAATTTTAGTCTGTGCTGAGACCTATAACCCTGATGAGGAAGAGGAAGATACAGATCCAAGGGTAAGACCCAAAGCAAAGATGTTAGGTAGAATTGTTGTATTTCTCACTAACTTGCCTTCTCTACATAACAAAAACTCATCATGCTAGTAATTAAATACAAATTAAAATATCAATAAAGTGACATTTTTAGTCTAACAGATTGAAAGCTGCATTGGTTGAGGGTATGGTGAGAAGTGCCAAGCTGTAGCTGTCAAAAGCCTTAAACAGGCTGGACATGGTGGTTCACTCCTGTAATCCCAACACTTTGAGAGGCTGAGGCAGGAGGATTGCTTGAGGCCAGGAGTTCAAGACTAGCTTGGACAATATAGCAAGACCCCATATTTGTGGGGGAAAAAAAATTAGCCGGGGTTGGTGGGACATGCCTGTATTTGCAGCAACATAGGAGCCTGAGGTAGGAGGATTGCTGCTACAGTCTAGGAGGTCAAGGCTGCAAACAAAACACACACACACACACACACACACACACACACACACACACAGGCACACACATACACAAACTGCCGAGGATGGTGGCTTACCTGTACTCCTAGCACTTTGGAAGGTTGAGGTGGGAAGATCACTTGAAGCCCAGCAGTTTGAGACCAGCCTGACCTCATCTCTATTAAAAAAAAAAATAACAACAAGCCTTAAATACTTACAGTCAAGCCAACTGATTTAGCATTTACCTAAAGGAGAATTCATCCCTAATGAAAGTTGGATCCTTCCAGAGGATATACAAATGGAACTTATTGTAGTGTTATAACAATGAAAAATGGAAACAACCTAAATGACCCAAAATATGGGATTACAAGGGGCTAAATGATGGTGCATTCAAATGAAGAGAATCTGTAGCCATTGAAAGTGATGGTACAGGACTGTATGTAATGGCATGGGATGTATGTTTGTGTGAGGTGCATTTTATAGAGCATTTTGTAAAATAATAAATTTGAAATACATATTTCAAATTTATTTCAAATATATACATATATTTGTATATATAGAAAATTCTATCTGGAAGGATATACCCCAGATGTTAACAGTAGTTGTGATAAGACCATGTTTGATTTTTGAGTGCTTTAAAAAAAAAAAAACTTAATTTTTTAAACTTTTGTAGAATTGACATAAATTACTTTTATGAGAGAATATATGAACTATCATTTTTAAAAGATTGATGTTATAGTCTGGGTGTGGTGATTCATGCCTGTAATTCCAGCACTTTGGGAGGCCAAGGTGGGTAGATCACCTGAGGTCAGGAGTTCCAGACCAATCTGGCCAACATAGTGAAACCTCGTCTCTACTGAAAATAGAAAAATTAGCCAGGTGTGGTGGCGGGCACCGGTAATCCTAGCTACTCGGAAAACCGAGGAGGAGAATCACTTGAACCTGGGAGGCAGAGGTTGTGGTGAGCTGAGATCTCGCCACTGCACTCCAGCCTGGGCGACAGAGTGAAACTCCGTCTCAAAAAACAAAAAAATGATTGATGTTATAAAAAAGCTTTAGTGAGCCAGGCGTGGTGGCTCACGCCTGGAATCCCAGCCCTTTTGGAGGTGGAGACAGGCGGATTACAAGGTCAGGAGTTTGAGACCAGCCTGGTGTGGTGGTGTGTACCTATAATCCTACCTACTCAGGAGGCTAAGGCAGGACAATCACTTGAACCTGGGAAGTGGAGGTTGCAGTTAGCCAAGATTGCACCACTGCACTCCAGCCTGAGCAACAGAGCAAAACTCCATCTCAAAAAAAAAACAAAAACAAAAACCAAAAAAAACCTTTGATGGGCCGGGCGCGGTGGCTCAAGCCTGTAATCCCAGAACTTTGGGAGGCCGAGACGGGTGGATCACGAGGTCAAGAGATCGAGACCCTCCTGGTCAACATGGTGAAACCCCGTCTCTACTAAAAGTGCAAAAAATTAGCTGGGCGTGGTGGCGCTTGCCTGTAATCCCAGCTACTCGGTAGGCTGAGGCAGGAGAATTGCCTGAACCCAGGAGGCGGAGGTTGTGGTGAGCCGAGATCGAGCCATTGCACTCCAGCCTGGGTAACGAGAGCGAAACTCTGTCTCAAAAAAAACCTTTAATGATCTATTATTTTACCTTTAAGTCAAGTTACCTTTTTTTTTTTTTTTTTTTTTTTGAGACGGAGTTTCGCTCGTTACCCAGGCTGGAGTGCAATGGCACGATCTCGGCTCACTGCAACCTCCGCCTCCTGGGTTCAGGCAATTCTCCTGCCTCAGCCTCCCAAGTAGCTGGGATTACAGGCACGTGCCACCATGCCCAGCTAATTTTTTGTATTTTTAGTAGAGACGGGGTTTCACCATGTTGACCAGGATAGTCTCGATCTCTTGACCTCGTGATCCACCCGCCTCGGCCTCCCAAAGTGCTGGGATTACAGGCTTGAGCCACCGCGCCCGGCCAAGTTACCTTTAAAATGAGTAACATATGAAAGATTTCTGAAGTATTCTAATAAATGCTACCATTTTTGTGAATGTAAAAATCATGTAAATTTTTTAATTCTAGTTATAAAATTCTTGATAACTGTAAAACAGTTATTTCCTAATTTAATATCACAAATTTAAAATACTTAACACTTTTTTTTTGGTGATGGAGTCTCACTCTGTCACCAGGCTGGAGTGCAGTGGTGCAATTTTGGCTCACTGCAACCTCCTACTCCCTGGTTCAAGTGATTCTCCTGCCTCAACCTCCCAAGTAGCTGGGATTGCAGGCAAGTGTCACCACGCCCAGATAATTTTTGTATTTTTAGTAGAGACAGGGTTTCACCATGTTGGCCAGAATGGTCTCAATTTCCTGACCTTGTGATCTGTCCGCCTCAGCTTTCCAAAGTGCTGGAATTACAGGTGTGAGCCACCAAGTCCAGCCAACACTTTTGACGTCTGTTATTTCTGGTCAGATTAAATGATGTACCTTTTTTTTTTGAGTAGATGCTCAATATTTGTTTAAAGAACAAATTTATAACCCTCTGCTTTATGGATGAAGATCCTGAGGCTCCCAAGGGACAGCTGACTTGCTGCCAGCCACTTAGTCAGGAGTTGGCTCCAGGGTCAGTGCTCTTCACCCCTATATTACATTGTTCCTCCACCTTCAGCATACAGCTTGATATTTATGTAAAATTAAAATGACATCATATTCTTTATTTTTCCCACTCTTTATAGAAAGAAATATACCAGTCTTTAAGTGATTATTTTTAAATGAAATAAAATAATTTCCATGGTTTTATTTGGGTTGGCAGGTGATTCATCCTAAAACTGATGAACAGAGATGCAGACTTCAGGAAGCTTGCAAAGATATTCTCCTTTTCAAAAATCTTGATCAGGTAACATTGATTTCTAAAGTATTTTTATTATATGATCTTTTAGCTTTGTTCCTATTTGTCACTTAAACTTTAATTTTTAGCATTCTGGCCACAGCCATATTAAGCATAAAACCTTAGATTCATCTTACATACAAATGTTTTCATTGCATTGACTACTTTAACCCAGACATGATTTTTCAGATGCCTTTTAGTGCAGTAGTCCCCCTTATTCTTGGTTTTGCTTTCCAGGGTTTCAGTTGCCCATAGTTAATGACAGTCCATAAATACTAAATGGAAAATTCCAGAAATAGCGAGTGTGGTGGCTCATGCCTGTAATCCCAGCACTCTGGAAGGCTGAGGTGGGTGGATCACCTGAGGTCAGGAGTTCCAGCCTGGCCAACATGGCAAAACCCGGTTGACTAGCCTGGCCAACATGGCAAAACCCCGTCTCTACTAAAAATACAAGAATTAGCCGGGCATAGTTGCACACATCTGTAATTCCAGCTGCTCAGGAGGCTAAGGCAGGAGAATTGTTCCACTCCAGGGGGCAGAGGTTGCAGTGAACCAAGATCGCACCACTACATTCCAGCCTGGGTGACAGAGTGAGACTCCACCTCAAAATTTTCAAAAAGGAAATTCCAGAAATAATTCTTGGAAAGTTGTAAAGGGCATGCTGTTCTGAATCTTATGCTGTCCTGCTCTGCTACCACCCAGAGTGTAAATCATCACTTTGTCCCAGTGTATCCATGCTGTATATGCCACCTGTCCATTAGTCATTTAGTCACCATCTAGCAGTATTCCTATTTAAGTAACCTTATTTTATTTAATGATGGCCCCAAAGCACAAGAGAAGCGATGCTGGCAATTCAGATATGCCAAATAGAAGCCATAAAATGCTTTCTTTAAGTGAAAAGATGAGAGAAATTTAAGGAAAGAAAGAAACAAATTGTGTACTGAGATTGCAGAGATCTATGATAAGAATGAATCTTCTGGCTAGGCGTGGTGGCTCACGCCTGTAACCCTACCACTCTGAGAGGCCTAGGCGGGTGGATTTCCTGAGATCAGGAGTTCAAGACCAGCCTGGCCAACATGGTGAATTTCCATCTCTACTAAAAATACAAAAATTAGCCAGGTGTGTTAGCACGCGCCTGTAATCCCAGCTACTCAGGAGGCTGAGGAAGGAGAATTGCTTGAATCCAGGAAGCAGAGGTTGCAGTGAGCTGAGATTATACCATTGCACTCCAGCCTAGGTGACAGAGCGAGACTCTGTCTCAAAAAAAAAAAAAAGAAAAGAAAAGAAAGAAGAATAAGAATCTTTTTATTTGTGAAACTGTGAGGAGGAAAAAGAAATTTATGCTAGTTTTGCTGTCACACCTCAAACTGCACAAGTTACAGCCACAGTGCGTGGTAAGTACTTGGTTAAGATGGAAAGGCATTACATTTGTTATATGAATAGAAATGTGTAGGCCGGGTGCAGTGGCTCAAGCCTGTAATCCCAGCACTTTGGGAGGCCGAGGCAGGTGGATCACGAGGTCAAGAGATTGAGACCATCCTGGTCAACGTGGTGAAACTCCGTCTCTACTAAAAATACAAAAACATTAGCTGGGCGTGGTGGTGCGTGCCTGTAATCCCAGCTACTCAGGAGGCTGAGGCAGGAGAATTGCCTGAACCCAGGAGGTGGAGGTTGCGGTGAACCAAGATTGCGCCATTGCACTCCAGCCTGGGTAACAAGAGCGAAACTGTCTGGGAAAAAAAAAAAAAAAGAGAGAGAGAGAGAGAGATTAGCACTTTTAGGCCGGGCGCAGTGGCTCACGCCTATAATCCCAGCACTTTGGGAGGCCGAGACGGGTGGATCACGAGGTCAAGAGATCGAGACCATCCTGGTCAACATGGTGAAACCCCGTCTCTACTAAAAAAACAAAAGTTAGCTGGGCGTGGTGGCGCACGCCTGTAGTCCCAGCTACTCGGGAGGCTGAGGCAGGAGAATGGCTTGAACCCAGGAGACGGAGGTTGTGGTGAGCCGAGATCGCACCATTGCACTGCAGCCTGGGTAACAAGAGCAAAACTCCATCTCAAAAAAAAAAAGAAATGTGTTCCAGTTGACAGCAGTAGGGTTCAACACTATCTGTGGTTTCAGACATCCACATATCCCCTTGGAACATACTCCCCATGGATAAGGGGAGGACTCCTGTATTTTTCTGAGCCGCTTTGGCACTTTCTCCAAGACAGTACTGATCATTTGAAGACCATGTAGTTTGGTCATGTTGCAAGGAAATGCTCAGATTTGCATGACCCTGGCTTAGGGTCTGAATTTGTCCTAGAGATTGTTGTATTTTCAACAAAAATCAATCCAAAGAGATTGATTTTTCTGAAGATGCTGGTATGTAGTTCCCTTCATTAATAATAGTTACCCCACTGGCTTACCACAGTGTGTGATAAGTGCTTCTTGAGAATGGTGTGTTTCTGCAGGGCTTAGCATGGGATCTATGACCTGGGCCTGTCCTCCCTCTCTTGGTGGTAGAAATAAAGAACGAGGGCTACATCCTGATAGCTGTCCTAGTACATTTGGGCTGCTATAACAAAATACTGTAAACTGGGTGGCTTATAAACAGTGGAAATTTCTCACAGTTCTGGAGTCTGGGAAATCAGGCTCAAGGTGCCATCAGATTTGGTGTCTGATCAAGAGCCCACTTCTTGGTTCAGAGATAGCCATCTCTGTGTTTTCACATGGTAGAAGGAGGGAGAGAGCTCTCAGGGTCTCTTTTATAGGGGCACTAGTCCCATATATGACCTAATCACTGACAAAGGCCTTACCATCTGATACCATCACATTGGGTGTCAGGTTTTAACATGGAATTTTGGGGTGACATAATTATTTAGTTCATAGTAATAGAGAATCTTAAGATTTCCTGTTTCTTTTCTACTTTGTTTCTTCTCTATTTTTCTCTACTTCGAAGGCCACACTGGAGGCCAGGCACAGTGGCTCATGCCTATAATCCCAGCCCTTTGGGAAGCTGAGGCAGACGAATCACTTGAGGTCGGGAGTTCAAAACCAGTCTGGTCAACATGGTGAAACTCCATCTCTACTAAAAATACAAAAATTAGGCAGGTGTGGTGGCATGTGCCTGTAGTTCCAGCTACTTGGGAGGCTGAGGCAGAAGAATCACTTGAACTGGGGAGGTGGAGGTTGCAATGAGGTGAGGTTGCACCACTGCACTCCAGCCTTGGTGACAGAGGAGATTCTATCTCAAAAAAGTTAAAAATTAAAAATTAAAAAAATTTAAAACCACACGAATGGCTGAGGTGCTAGGCCTATTGAGGAGTCTCAGAAAGTGCAGAGACAGGAAGGCTGTGATTACATTTCCTCCATTACCCAGCTCCTACAAAAAAGGCTGCTGAAGACATTTCCACAGCCCTCCCTGGGAATCTGGCTGGTCAGATACGAGCTTAAATGCATCAGTCAAAGGGGTTAATAAAACCTCTTGTAAATTTTATACCATTAGAGTTGTTATAAGGGAAGTTTCTATGTCAATCTAATATTCAGTTTTCTTAGTGTTGGAGAATACCATTTTATTGTTGAAAAGTTGTAATTTGGCTGGGCACAGTGTGGCTCATGCCTGTAATCCCAGCACTTTGGGAGGCTGAGGAAGGTGGATCATCTGAGGTCAGGAATTTGAGACCAGCCTGGCCAACATGGTGAAACTCCGTCTCTACTAAAAATACAACAGTTAGCTGAGCATGGTGGCAGGTGCCTGTAATCCCAGCTACTTAAGAGGCTGAAGCAGGAGAATCACTTGAACCCAGGAGGCAGAGTTTTCAATGAACTGAGACCATGCTATTGCACTCCAGCCTGGGCAACAAGAGTGAAATTCCATCCTAAAAAAAAAAAAAAAAAAAATTACTTCTCTCAATAATGTCTTTTTTCCGATAGAGGATCCAGTCCAGAATCTCATGTTACATTTAGTTGTTATTTGTTCTTAATCTCCTACAATCTGTGGCAGTTTTCAGTCTTTCCTTGTCTTTCATAATCTTGACACTCTGAAGAGTAATTCTATAGAATGTCTCTCCATTTGAGTTTGATGTTTCCTCATGATTTTGGAATATGGTTATATTTTTGGCCAGACTACCACAGAAATTATTTTGTGTCTATCTGAAAGCATCATATCAAAGGCCTCATGATATCAGCATGTCTTATTGCCAGCAATGTTGGTTCATTCCTTTTTATTGCTGAGTAGTATTTCGTTGTTCAAAAATACCAATTTATCCATTCTTCTGTTAATGAATACTTGGTCTGTTTCTCATTTTTAGCTATTATGAATAACACTGTCAACATTTTGTATAAATCTTTTTGTGAACCTTTCCCCCAAGTTATCTTGAGTAAAATACTTGAGAGGAAAATTGCTGAGTCATAAGATAGGTATCTGTTTGACTTTGTAAACAAATCTGCCAGATCAGCTGGGTTCAATGGCTCATGCTTGTAAATCCCAGCACTTTGGGAAACCAAGGCGAGTGGATCACTTGAGGTCAGGAGTTCAAGACCAGCCTGGCCAACATGGTGAAACCCCCTCTCTACTAAAAATACAAAAATTAGCTGTGCATGGTGGCGCACACCTGTGATCCCAGCTATTCAGGAGGCTGAGGCAGGAGAATCACTTGAACTCAGTAGGTGGAAGTTGCAGTGGGTCGAGATCATACCATTGTACTCCAGCCTGGGTGAGAGAGTGAGACTCTGTCTAAAAAAAAAAAAAAAAAAAAAAAAAAATCTGCCAGATATTTTTCAAAGTAGTTTTACCACTTTGCATTCCTGTCAACAACATGTGAGATTTCATGTTGCTCCACATCCTTGCTAACATTTTATATTGTCAGCATTTTTAGTTTTAGCCATTCTGATTAGTGTATTTGTTTCAAATTTAAAATTTATTTTCCAAATTTCTATTTTTAAATTTCAAATTTACAGAAAATTCACAAGAATAATACCATGAATACCCAGACACCCTTTACCTAGACTGGCCAGTTGTAAACATTTTAGCATTTTACCACATTTGCTTTTTCTCTTGTGTGTAAGTTTATGTAAAGAGAGAAAGAAAAGGGGAGTATATATAAAATGGTTTTTTTTGTTCCGAATCATTTATGACATCATGATTCTTCACTACTAAATATTTAGGATGTATTTTCCAGGAACAGGAATATTTTCTGGCCTGGCGCAGTGGCTCATGCCTGTAATCCCAGCACTTTGAGAAGCCGAGGTGGGCAGATTACTTGAGGTCAGGAGTTCGTGACCAGCTTGGCCATCATGGCGAAACCCTATCTCTAATAAAAATATAGAAATTAGCTGGATGCCGGGCGCGGTAGCTCAAGCCTGTAATCCCAGCACTTTGGGAGGCCGAGGCGGGTGGATCACGAGGTCGAGAGATCGAGACCATCCTGGTCAACATGGTGAAAACCTGTCTCTACTAAAAATACAAAAAATTAGCTGGGCATGGTTGCACGTGCCTGTAATCCCAGCTACTCAGGAGGCTGAGGCAGGAGAATTGCCTGAACCCAGGAGGCGGAGGTTGCGGTGAGCCGAGATCGTGCCATTGCTCTCCAGCCTGGGTAACAAGAGCGAAACTCCGTCTCAAAAAAAAAAAAAAAAAAAAAAAGAAATTAGCTGGATGTGGTGGCACGCACCTGAAGTGCCAGCTATTCGGGAGGCTGAAGCAGGAGAATCACTTGAACCTGTCTTAGGGCCAGGTGAACATCACCTGAGGCAGAGGTTGCAGTGGACCGAGATCGCGCCACTGCACTTCAGCCTGGGTGACAAAGTGAGATTCTGTCTCAAAAAAAAATTAAAAAAGAATATTTTCCTGTGTTAATACAATGCCATTTAATAAATCCAGGAAATTTAACATTGGTATAATATAAAATCACCTAACAACAGTCCATACTCCGATTTCCTCAGTTTCCCAGTAAAGTTCTGTATAGCTTTTGGTTTTGCTTTTCAATCCTAAATCACATATAGTAAGTCCTCACCTCGCATCCTGAATCACATACAATAAGTACTCACGTTAACATTGTTGGTAGTCTTGGAAACTGCAACTTTAAGCAAAGCAACCTATAATGAAATCTTTTTTCCCCTCATCATTGTTGTAACATAACTGTTATATTTGAGGACATTGTTTTGCTTAAATTCACATTTTTCAAGAACCTATCAACCACATTAAGTGAGGACTTACTGTATTTCATTTGGTTGTCATGTTGTTATTTTAGTCTCCTCTAATCTAGAAATGCTCCCCTTCCACCTATCTTATTCTGTATCTCATGACACATGTGTTTGAAGAGTCCAGACTAGAAGAAGAAAAGTTACTCAGAACAAGAGGCTTCCAGCAGGCAACCCGCAGGCTAGGTACAGATGTCTGTGTTTGGTCTGTATTGTACATGAAAATTAAATTTATCGCCAGAATATAAATAGATTTCTGGCAACACTGGGCTCACATTCCAGTGAATGTGCGTAGTATGTCAGTTGTAAGCCATCCTTTTTAGTATTTGTCAGCTTATACAGTATTCAACACACATGGAACTAAATATACTTTTTGGTGATACTCAATTATCTTGGTAGCACAGTCACTCTGATAAAACATAAAATCACTTGGAATTATGCAGTTATAAAATTATTCTCTTTCCAGGTGTTCAGTCTACATTCCTTCAAAGAGAAAGTCTTTTTAAAATTGAATCTGGTATTCTTTAGTGAACCCCTAATAATCACTTATCTCCCTGTCTGACAGGGATGCTGGCCCCAGGCTGAGACCATTGTTTTGTTAGAATTTAATAATATTGTTTTCTTTTCATTATACTTATCCATATAGTTGATGTCTGGTTATGGCAGGCAATATTAGTAAGTAAGTAATTGCGTGTGTTGTATGTAAATGAAGCAATATTAGCTGTCTTAAAATAGATCTCATTTGTTGAGTATCTGTTGTTTCATAAATACTTCCCTTAGGTTTTTCTCTTTGGGTTATAAAAATCGATGAGGTAGAATCTTTGTTACACCCTTTTTACATACGAAGAAACTGAAGTTTGCTGGGCGTGGTGGCTCAGGCCTGTAATCCTAGCACTTTGGGAGGCTGAGGTGGGTGGATCACCTGAGTTCAGGAGTTTGAGACCAGCCTGGCCAACATGGCGAAACCCTGTCTCCTCTACTAAAAATATAAAAATTAGCCAAGTGTGGTGGCGCAGGCCTGTAGTCCCAGCTATTTGAGAGGCTGAGGCAGGAGAATCACTTGAACCCAGGAGGGAGAGGTTGCAGTGAGCTGAGATTGCACCACTGCACTCCAGCCTAGGCGAAAGAGAAAAAAGAAAAAAAAGATACTGAAGCACAACGAGTTTAAGTGACGTGTTTGGCTAGTCAAAGGCAATTGTGCTGTTCCAAAAGATAACCTCTAAGGCCATTAACAGCCCTTTAGATCTGATGATCCTGTTAAGGTCAACACCTGTAGGAAGGTGTGGCAGCACATGGCTTTACACATGGCATAGTGCAGCCATCAGGCAGGTGACAGTCATGTGGATGTGGCTGGGAAAACATGGACCATGATTTAAATAATATTTCTGCGTAAATTGTGGAAAGCTTATTCAAAACAATACTGCCTCCGAAAACTTGCCAGTTTTCTCTCTGCTAAAGTACATGGAGGTAAAAAGCTGAATGGTCCCAAGAAAGCATTTGTTTCAGACAGCCTTTAGGTTTCTGCTTGAATGTGGGGACTTCTGTTATATAGTCACAAATTGAGATAATTATGGTCACTGCTTTTTTTCAGCAGATGTAAAAGCTATTTTTTCTTCTGTGCATACCCTGCAGGAACAGCTTTCTCAAGTTCTTGATGCCATGTTTGAAAGGATAGTCAAAGCTGATGAGCATGTCATTGACCAAGGAGATGATGGAGACAACTTTTATGTCATAGAACGGTAGGAGATGGAGCTTTGCAATTGTGTGGCCACACTTAACTGGATTCGTGATTCAGGGCAAATGCTTTATCCTAGTCTGTATTCAGCCCAGAGAGGCTTAGGGCCAGGTGAACAAGCTTCCCAAAGCCTGTGAGAGTCCACAGCTTGTCCCTCTCTACCAATGCTGTCCTGAGTCCTCAGCACAACTCTTATTTAAAGAGCCGTCATCTAGAGTAGAAAGTTTCCTTTAGGCCAGGTATGGTGGCTCACACCTGTAATCTCAACACTTGTGGATCGCCTGAGATCAAGAGTTTGCGACCAGCCTGGCCAATATGATGAAACCCTGTATCTACTAAAAATATAAAAATTAGCCGGGTGTGGTGGCACACACCTGTAATCCCAGCTACTTGGGAGACTTGAAAAAAAAAATTATCATAAATACAGGTTTCCCAGGTTAGTGTTCTACTACCTTTGCTTTATTATTGTCAAAGCTGGGTGCAGTGGCTAACACCTGTAATCCTAGCATTTTGGGACGCTGAGGCAGGCAGATCACTTAAAGTCAGTAGTTCAAAACCAGCCTGGCCAACGTGGTGAAACCCCATCTCTACTAAAAATGCAAAAAAGAAAAAGAATTTAGCCAGGCGTGGTGTTGTATGCCTATGGTCCCAGCTACCTGGGATGCTGAGGTAGGAGAATCACTTGAACCCACGAGGCAGGATATTCTCTTACTTAAGTGTAGAACAATTATAAAAATCACAAGTTAACGTTTATATAATACTACATCTAATTATGGACCTTATTCAAATTTTTCTAATTATTCTCATTTTTGAGATTCTTTTTATCGCCATCTAAGTGGCTGTACTGCCTTTCCTCTTGAGCCTTTTCTTATTCAGGTTCTTGAACAGAAAATACTCTCCCTCTTTGAGTAACCTTTGGATTCTGGCTACCTGTGACAAATTATTCCAATTAAAGGAAATGTTTTAATTAGAGTAAAGATGACATAAATAATATCTTCCCAGAGAAAAGACTTTTGTCTTCATCTTTTATGCTAATGCCAATAGTTTTGTTTTTTTGAGACAGAGTCTTGCTCTGTGTCACCAGGCTGGAGTACAGTGGCCTGATCTCAGCTCACTGCAACCTCTACCTCCCGGGTTCAAGCGATTTTCCTGCCTTGGCTTCCCAAGTAGCTGGGACTACCGGTGTGTTCCTCCATGCCCAGCTAATTTTTGTATTTTTAGTAGAGACAGGGTTTTACCATGTTGGTCAGGATGGTCTTGATCTTTTTATCTCGTGATCCACCTGCCTCAGCCTCCCAAAGTCCTGAGATTACAGATGTGAGCCACTGCATCTGGCCCAGTATAGTTTGTAAATAAAATTATAAATATAATATTTGTTTGGGGTTTTTTTTTTTTTGAACCAATTTTTTTTTGTTTTTTTAAGACAGAATCTTCCTCTGTTGCCCAGGCTAGAGTGTAGTGGTGCAATCCCAGCTCACTGCATCCTCCACCTCCCAGGTTCAAGGGATTCTTCTGCCACTGCCTCCTGAGTAAATGGGATTACAGGCACCTGCCACCACACCCAGCTAATTTTTGTATTTTAGTAGAGATGGGTTTTAACCATGTTGGCCAGACTGATTATTACTATTTTTTTTTTTAGAGTCTTGCTCTGTTGCACATGCTGGAGTGCAGTGGTGCAATCTTGGCTCACTGCAACCTCTGCCTCATGGGTTCAAGCTATTCTTCTCCCTCAGCCTCCTGAGTAGCTGGGATTACAGGTGCATGCCACGATGCCTGGCTAGTTCTTATATTTTTAGCAAATACGGGGTTTTGCCATGTTGGCCAGGGTGGTCTTGAACTTCTAACCTCAGGTGATCCACCTTCCTTGGCCTCCCAAAGTGCTGGGATTACAGGCCACCATGCTTGGTCTATACTTATAATGTAATAAAATCATATTACCACCTCCAGCAGCCACCTTTCCCCTTTGCACGGCTTTGTACTCCTGCACCAAGACAGAGGTCCCATTGAGCATTTATGGTTTGGGAAATATGCCTCTGCCTGTACATGCCCGCAACTTAAGGACTGAAATGCTTTTTTACAGAGGGAATGATTTATTTCATATGTAAACAGAAGAGGTTATTCTTTGTACAGTGAAAGTAGTGAATGTGAATAAGAACCGGGCAGGGCAGTTTACACCTGTAATCCCAGCACTTGGGGAGGCCAAGGTGGGAGGATTGCCTGAGCCCAGGAGTTTAAAAGCAGCCTGGGCAACATAATGAGACCACATCTCTACAAAACATTATTTTAGGCCAGGCATGGTGTCTCACGCCTGTAAACCCAGCACTTTAGGAAGTTGAGGTGGGTGGAACACTTGAGATCAGGAGTTTGAGACCAGTCTGGCCAACATGGCAAAATCCCTATCTCTACTAAAAATACAAAAAATTAGCCAGGCATGGTGGCAAAACCCAGTTTCTACTAAAAATACAAAAAAATTAGCCAGGCTTCTTGGGAAGCTGAGGCAGAAGAATCGCTTCAACACAGAGGGTGGAGGTTGCAGTGAGCCAATATCACACCTTTGCACTCTAGCCTGGGCACCAAGAGCAAAACTCTGTCTCAAAAAAAAAAAAAAAAGAAAGAAAAGCAAAAACAAAACATTTTTTAAAAAATTAGATGGGTGTTGGACGCAAGTGGCTCATGCCTGTAGTCCCAGCACTTTGGGAGGCCGAGGCAGGCGGATCATGAGGTCATGAGTTCGAGACTAGCCTGACCAACATGATGAAACCCCATGTCTATAGAAAATAAAAATAAATAAATAAAATGGTGTCTTTTTTTTTTCCCCCCAAAAAGGTGGGGGGAATGGAGGGAAGGGAAAAAGAAATTAGCTGGGCATGGTGGTGCATGCCTATAGTTCCAGCTAATTGGAAGGCTGAGGTGGGAGGATCACTTGAACCCAAGAGGTTGAGTCTGCAGTGGGCAGTGATTGTGACACTGCACTCTAGCCTGGGGGACAAAGTGAGACCCTGTCTCAGAATAAAAGAAAAAAGATGCCGGGCGCGGTGGCTCAAGCCTGTAATCCCAGCACTTTGGGAGGCCGAGGTGGGTGGATCATGAGGTCAAGAGATCAAGACCATCCTGGTCAACATGGTGAAACCCCGTCTCTACTAAAAATACAAAAAATTAGCGGGGCATGGTGGCACGTGCCTGTAATCCCAGCTACTCAGGAGGCTGAGGCAGGAGAATTGCCTGAACCCAGGAGGCGGAGGTTGCAGTGAGCCGAGATCGCGCCATTGCACTCCAGCCTAGGTAACAAGAGCGAAACTCTGTCTCAAAAAAAAAAAAAAGAAAGAAAGAAAGAAAAAAGAATGTGGTGATTAACAAATAGGAAAGGGCTGACTACAGTGGCTCATGTCGGTAATCCCAGCACTTTGGGAGGCCAAGGCAGGCAGATCACAAGGTCAGGAGTTCGAGCCCAGCCTGTCCAATATGGTGAAATCCCATCTCTACTAAAAAATACAACAATTAGCTGGGTGTGGTGGCTTGCACCTGTAGTCCCAGCTCCTTGGGAGGCTGAGGCAGGAGAATTGCTTGAACCTGGGAGGTGGCGGTTGCAGTGAGCTGAAATCAAGCCACTGCCCTCCAGCCTGGGCGGCAGAGTGAGACTCTGTCTTAAAAAAAAAAAAAAAAAAAAAAAAAGGAAAGAAAAAGAAGAAAGATTATCATTCAAGTAAAAAGGTACAGTTCTGGGCCGGGTGCGGTGGCTCAAGCCTGTAATCCCAGCACTTTGGGAGGCCCAGGCGGGTGGATCACAAGGTCGAGAGATCGAGACCAACCTGGTCAACATGGTGAAACCCCGTCTCCACTAAAAATACAAAAAAAATTAGCTGGGCATGGTGGCGCGTGCCTGTAATCCCAGCTACTCAGGAGGCTGAGGCAGGAGAATTGCCTGAACCCAGGAGGCGGAAGTTGTGGTGAGTCGAGATCGCGCCATTGCACTACAGCCTGGGTGACGAGCGAAACTCCATCTCAAAAAAAAAAAAAAAAAAAAAAGGTACAGTTCTGGCCTCAAAAACTTCAGTGGTCAAGTTGGAGAGACAGACCTTGAAATAGATAATTACTACATAATGTGGTGGTAACAACAGTGATAAAAATATGCCTCATTACTTAGAGGAGGACCTGAATGAGAAGTCAAGAGAATTCCTCTGCAGTGTTGCTGCCTGAAATGAGTTCTTGTCACTCCCAAAGTTAAATGCTAGTGTCCCCTGGAGTAAACACTAGAAACACTGAATTCCATGTTTCCTATTAATGACCTTATTACTTTTGCCTTGTCTATAAAGGCCTAGTACAGGTCAGCTTTCCTTCTGAGTAGTAAGCTCCCTGAGAGCAAGGTTAGTGGCACATTCTCTGCTTTTCTTTTAATACGTGATGTGTAGTGATTTTTTAGACAGATGGAAGTTCTTTGTAAGAAATTTAGAATATAAAAAAATAAGAACAGGATAAAATTAATTTAGGCATAATCTAATTACCACTTTATACTTCTATGCTTTACTGTTGAGATTGGACACCTCACCCAAAAAGTGGCTGAGATATCAAGACTGATGACATTACATATACACTAAAAGGGTATGGAAAGGTTTATTACTTACATGTTGAACCTTTTTAGAGAGAGCGTCGGAGGCTCCCAGACAGATCCAAAAATGACTTCAGATAGCAGGCAAGGTATGATTGGCCTGGGATTTTATGATGGTTAGAAGGTAGGGTTAGGTGAGGGTACTCTTACACATGGGCTGGCATTTGTGTTGGTTGAACTCCCCATCAGCACCAAAGGAGGGAGCGCCCAGGCTTCCTTATCAGCTTGCCCAGATATGGGGCAGAAGAGAAAAGAGTTTGAAAGCTGTCAATAATCAAACATCAAAAATGGAGTCAACTAATGGAGTTAAAGATCTTTACATAATTTTTTTTACATTAAATCATACGTTGTGTGATTTAATTTTTTAAGTCTATTTTAAGCATGTTATAGAATTACAGTATTATTTTGTCCTTATTATCAATATTTTTTTTTTTTTGTTTGAGACAGAGTCTCACTCTGCCACCCAGGCTAGAGTACAGTGGCTCGAGCTTGGCTCACTGCAACCTCCGCCTCCCAGGTTCAAGTGATTTTCCTGTCTTAGCCTCCCAAGTAGCTGGGATTACAGGCGGGTGCCACCACGCCCAGCTAATTTTTGTATTTTTAGTAGAAACAGGGTTTCACCATGTTCTCCAGGTTGGTCTTGAACTCCTGATCTCAGGTTACCTGCCCGCTTTGCCTCCCAAAGTGCTGGGATTACAGCCATGAGCCACCGCACCCAGCCGTATTCTGTGATTACTTTTAGTGAATCCATAATATGGATGGAAACATGTATTTGACCCATCTCCTATTATTAGCAGATTAAATTACTTATAGTTTTTACTATTATAAATATTACCTGGTGAAATCCCTGCAATTAAATCTTTTATAGTGTCTTTGATTATCTCTTTTGGGATGACTAGAAATGGAATTGCTGTATCAAAGGGTCTTTTTAAGGTATTTGCTATATGTTTAATTATCTTCCAGAAACTTTGAAAAGTTTATGTTTCCTTCAGTGGTATGTTGAGAGTTCCTATTTCTGCAAATGCTTGCCAGTTCTGAATTTTTTTTTTTTTTTTAGCAATTATTGCCAATCAATAGTTAAATGATTGTATCATTTGCTTTCTTTATTTTAATCAGTTATATCCTAATTTTGTACAGACTATGAAAGAAAACCCATGCACTTATTTCAATACCTACAGCAAAATATTTGACAAAACTCAACATCTTTTTGTGATGAAAATGCTCAGCAAATTAGCAACAAAAATAACTTTCCCCAACCAGACTAGAAGCATTTTTTAAAAACCTACAGCATGGTGAAAGATTGTTTTTCCTTACAACGCAGAATAAGGCAAGGATGTTTGCTTTCACCACTTTCACTTAATATTGTACTGGAGGTTATAGTCAATTCAGTAAGGAAGAGGGGGAGGGAGGGAGGCAAGGAATAAAGGAAGGAAGGAAGAAAATGTGGCATAGATTCACAATGAAGTACTATTTGACCATAAAAAAGAAGGAAGTCATGTCATTTGTAGCAACATGGAGGTTGCTACATTAGGTTAAATAAGCTAGGCACAGGAAGACAAATACCACATGTTCTCACATGTGAGTGCTAAAAACACTGATATGATAGACCTAGAGAATAGTGATTTATACCAGAAATTGAGAAGGGTGGTGGGTGAATGAAGAGAAGTTGGCTAATGGCTACAAACACACAGTTAGAAGAAATACGGTTTTTTTTTTTTTTTTTTTTTTTTTGAGACGGAGTTTCGCTCTTGTTACCCAGGCTGGAGTGCAATGGCGCGATCTCGGCTCACCGCATCCTCCGCCTCCTGGATTCAGGCAATTCTCCTGCCTCAGCCTCCTGAGTAGCTGGGATTACAGGCATGTGCCACCATGCCCAGCTAATTTTTTGTATTTTTAGTAGAGACGGGGTTTCACCATGTTGACTGGGATGGTCTCGATCTCTTGACCTCGTGATCCACCCGCCTCGGCCTCCCAAAGTGCTGAGATTACAGGCTTGAGCCACCGCGCCCGGCAGAAATATGTTTTAATGTGTCTTTCTTACCTTTAATTTTCCTTTTTGTGGAGACAAGTCTCTATATGTTGGCCAGGTGTATCTCAAACTCCTGGGCTCAAGTAGTTCTCTCAGTTCAGCTTCCTGAAGTACAGAGATTACAGGTGTGAGCCACTTCACCTGGAAAGTTCTAATGTTTTATAGCATGATAAGGTGACTATACTTGGTGGCAGTATTTTGCATATTTCAAAGTAACTATTAATAGAAGAGAGGACATGAAATGATAGCGACACATAGAAATGACATATATCCAAGGTGATGGATAACCCAAATACCCTGGCTTAATCATTACCCATTCTGTGCATGGAACAGACACTCACATGTACCCCATAAATATGTAAAATATATGTATTAACTTAAAAAAATTTAGGTTGAGCATGGTGGCTTACACCTTTAATCCCAGTACTTTGAGAGGCTGAGAGAGGAGCATTGCTTGAGCCCAGGAGTTCCAGACCAGTTTGGGCAACATAGTGAGACCATCCCCATCTCTACAAAAATAAAAATAAAGTTAGATGTGGTGGCACACCTCTGTGATCATAACTACTCAGGATGCTCAGGTGAGAGGATTGCTTGGGGCCAGGAGGTGGAGGCTGCAGTGAGCCATGATTGTGCCACTGCACTCCAGCCTAGGTGTCAGAACAAGACCCTGTCTCAAAAAAAAAAAAAATTTTTTTAAGTTAAAGTTGGGGGAAAAAAGAAAGAAAGGGGCATATAGATTGGAAAGGAAGTATTAAATCTGTCTTTGTTTCAGGTGACATTATCTCTGTGTAGAATATTCCAAGAATGCCACAAAAAAAGGCTACTAGAATTAATAAGTGAGTTTAGCAAGGTTATGGACACTAAAGTCAAAATAAAAAAATATGTTGTATTTTTAAATACTAGCAAAGTTCCATTGGAAATCTCTTAAAACAACATTTTATATTATATGTACCTGCCAGTTTTTACATTTATTATCAGAAGTAACTAATGAAATAATTTTTTGTCATTCTTCTAGGGGAACTTACGACATTTTAGTAACAAAAGATAATCAAACCCGCTCTGTTGGTCAATATGACAACCATGGCAGTTTTGGAGAACTAGCACTCATGTACAACACCCCAAGAGCTGCTACCATTGTTGCTACCTCAGAAGGCTCCCTTTGGGGACTGGTAAGTGAGAGACATTTTTCCCCTTGTAAGGCACAGTATTAATTGCCCTTCTGGGTCTCTGTCCTTAGGCTCTTGATTTACACTATATCTTTTTTTTTTTTTTTTTTTTGAGACGGAGTTTTGCTCTTGTTACCCAGGCTGGAGTGCAATGGCGCGATCTTGGCTCACTGCAACCTCCGCCTCCCGGGTTCAGGCAATTCTCCTGCCTCAGCCTCCTGAGTAGCTGGGATTACAGGCACGCGCCGCCATGCCCAGCTAATTTTTAGTATTTTTAGTAGAGACGGGGGTTTCACCATGTTGACCAGGATGGTCTCGATCTCTTGACCTCGTGATCCACCCACCTCGGCCTCCCAAAGTGCTGGGATTACAGGCTTGAGCCACCGCGTCCGGCCCCCTTTCCTTACTTTCTTAAGTGAAGTCAGTGACCTATCAAGATGTCCTTTTGGCCTCTACTTTTCTCCTGTTTGTTCATTTGCTTTGCAAGCCTAGGCTTTTCCAAAGCTTCGTTACCACCTCTAGGAAAGTAACTCCCAGAAGCTCCTCTCCAGCCTGACTTCTTGTTTTTGTTTTTGTTTTGAGACGGAGTTTCACTCTTGTTACCCAGGCTGGAGTGCAATGGCGCGATCTCGGCTCACCGCAACCTCCGCCTCCCGGGTTCAGGCAATTCTCCTGCCTCAGCCTCCTGAGTAGCTAGGATTACAGGCACGTGCCACCATGCCCAGCTAATTTTTTGTATTTTTAGTAGAGACGGGGTTTCACCATGTTGACCAGGATGGTCTCGATCTCTTGACCTCGTGATCCACCTGCCTCGGCCTCCCAAAGTGCTGGGATTACAGGCTTGAGCCACCGCGCCCGGCTCAGCCTGACTTCTTACTTGGGCCTCCAAAGGCCTTGGAAATGCCTTCTGAGGCCAAAGTTGGCAGGACTTGGTGTTGTCATGAGTTTCTCAAATTAGATCCTACATTCCTGCTTTTATAGTGGGCAGCTGCCATTATGGTCCCTATACTTAGTCACTGCTTCTGCTCTCTCTTGCTTTATTAAAAGTCAATAGAAGCTTTCTTGGGAACTTCCTGCAGTCACAGGAGAGAGTAGCACTCTTTCTCTTTTGAACTTCAGGGCTAAGTTCTTGCCTCTGAGTGCTTGCCTTTGAGCACTTACTGCCTATGGGAATTTCTTCCCTGCTTGATTGGATGCTCCTCAGAGGCTGTGTGGATGTCTGGTGCTTTTCTTTAATATTCTCCACAGCCAGGAGGCCGAAGTGGGTGGATCACAAGGTCAAGAGATCGAGACCAACCTGGTCAACATGGTGAAACCCCGTCTCTACTAAAAATACAAAAAATTAGCTGGGCATGGTGGCGCGTGCCTATAATCCCAGCTACTCAGGAGGCTGAGGCAGGAGAATTGCCTGAACCCAGGAGGCGGAGGTTGCGGTGAGCCGAGATCGCGCCATTGCAC
Organism: Saimiri boliviensis; assembly: GCF_048565385.1. Classification (NCBI taxonomy): domain Eukaryota; kingdom Metazoa; phylum Chordata; class Mammalia; order Primates; family Cebidae; genus Saimiri; species Saimiri boliviensis. Next base: position 12,983,309 of record NC_133456.1, read on the forward strand.
TCCAGCCTGGGTAACAAGAGCGAAACTCCGTCTCAAAAAAAAAAAAAAAAAAAAATTCTCCACAGCCATAGGAACTGGCCTTGTACCACATGAAAAGAGAGTTCTGGGAAGTGTTAAAAGCATGCATAGAAAGGGTTAGAACCAGCTGGGTGTGGTAACTCATGCCTGTAATCCCAGCACTTTGGGAGGCCAAGGGAGGCAGATCATGAGGTCAAGAGATTGAGACCATCCTGGCTAACATGGTGAAACCCTATCTCTACTAAAAATACAAAAAAAAAATAGCTGGGCGTGGTGGCGTGTACCTATAGTTCCAGCTACCCGGGAGGCTGAGGTAGGAGAATTGCTTGAACCCGGGAGGCAGAGATTGCAGTGAGCTGAGATCCCACCACTGCACTCCAGCCCGGCGACAGAGCGAGACTCTGTCTCAAAAATTTAATTAATTAATTAATTAATTAATTCTGGATTTTAAGGATTAAATAATTGTTTTATTCTCTCTTTTGGTGAGGTGTCTTTTTTTTTTTTTTTTTTTGAAATGGGGTCTCACTCCATCACCCATGCTGGAGTCCAGTAGCATGATCTTAGCTCACTAGAGGTGTTTTTTTTGACATTGAACAGTGACAGTGAACTCACAAAACGTTTAGGCGTTTTCTGTTTTGTGTTTTATTTATGACCCATAGGTGGCACCTATTGAGTGCTAGACAGCAAGCAACAGCATGTGGGCATCTGGCAGGCTCAGGCTATAAGGTCTTTTTCTTCCAGTGATGACTGAAGATTGAAGTATCATTAAACACTTAATTAACACAGTAGCTTACATATTCCTCTAATATTTGCTTGGGCTAGTTAATTAAGCCATAGATGTTCTCATTTACAGGCATTTACTAGAATTTTCGTATTCTTTCTTGTAGGACCGGGTGACTTTTAGAAGAATCATAGTGAAAAATAATGCAAAGAAGAGGAAGATGTTTGAATCATTTATTGAGTCTGTGCCCCTCCTTAAATCACTGGAGGTAAAGTGGCTTGAATGAGAATCTGTTCATGGGGATTAGGAAAAGCTTTTAAAACTATTCTGTTGTTAGGTTTTCAAATCATACTATTCTAAACCCATTTCTGTGTTGCATAGCTATTGTGACTTTCACTTAAGGTCTTTTCCTTTTATTTGTGAATTTGTCTGTTGTTTCAGTTGTCAGAACGAATGAAGATTGTGGATGTAATAGGAGAGAAGATCTATAAGGATGGAGAACGCATAATCACTCAGGTGAGTGAGGGCTTTACACAGCTCCTTTCCTAGAAGTCACCCCTAAAGAACTAGTACCTCATTTATCTCAAAAACTTCTTGCTGGATGCAGTGGCTCATGTCTTAATCCCAACAGTTTGGGAGGCTGAGGCAGAAGTTCAAGACCAGCCTGGCCAACATGGCGAAACTCTGTCTCTACTAAAAATACAAAAATTAGCCAGGTGTGGTGGTGCATGCCTGTAATCCTAGCTACTTGGGAAGCTGAGGCAGGAGAATCGCTTGAACCCCAGAGACGGAGGTTGCAGTGAGCTGAGGTCGCACCACCACACTCCAGCTTAGGCGACAGAGTGAGACTCCATCTCAAAAGAACAAAACAAAACAAGAGAAACTTCCATATTCTCCCACTGTTGGGAGCTCTTATTATCAGGTAATAGATCATACTTCAGAGGACTACATAATAATCCTCTGAAGCCTATTGATGTCTGTCTTACTGATACATGCAGATCTCTTGCTTCTATTCATCTTTCCTTGGCTTCTAGTGTTTGTTCTTTGGATGTCATTTTCTTTTGACCCTAAGTAAGCTTCATCTGTTGCTGTTAAAACTTGGGGAAGGTTAAAGAGTTGTGTCCTCTAACTTTCAATATTTGATGCAAAGGCATCCTTTTGGCTAATCTAACACAAATCAGAGTTCACAATGTTCAGTGATTAATCAAATTTGTAATATGTCTGGTTATTTCCTTTGTGCCTTTTTCTCATGTTATTTTTGGATATAGTAGGGATTACTAAACAGTGGGCTAAATCATTGTAATGAGTACTGTGTATTAATTTTCTTTGTCCACTTGTTTGTATTTTTAATTTAACATAAATGGTATTGAACTTTTCCAGGTATAAGCTAATCTGCCTGTTTCTGGCTCAAGAGCACTGAGAAGATATATGGTTGGTTTAGGTTGGGTGATATGCTTATCCTAGAACCCAGTATTGAGACTAGAAGGAGGAATGACTCATATTGGTCAGGCCTGGGTCCTGTGGGTGGAGTTGGTCTCACTAGAACCACAAGGACTAATCAGACCTACCATAAAAGGGGAGAAGAGAGTTCCCCTGTAAGAGATAAAGGACTAACAAAAACATGATGTCTACTCTGAGTCACTTCTCCAAATGTATTTGTTTTCTAGGAGCCCTTACTGTTAATTAGAAATTGGTATATTCCATAAGCATTTATTAAGATAGGTAGGACCAGATAAACACTATAATGATGGAGTGCACGAATAACAGTGAGAACATAGAAAAGGAAGTAATACATACGGTTTCATTGAGGAAATGCCATTTAAGATGGCCTTAAAAAACAAATACAGCTGGGCACAGTGGCTCACACCTGTAATCCCAGCACTTTGGGAAGCCAAGACAGGTAGATCACCTGAGGTTAGGAGTTCGAGAACAGCTTGACCAACATGGAGAAACTCCCATCTCTACTAAAAGTAGAAAATTAGCCAGGTGTGGTAGTGCATGCCTGTAATCCCAGCTACTCGAGATGCTGAGGCAGAAGACTCACTTAAACCCAGGAGGCGGAGGTTGCAGTGAGCTGAGATCGCACCATTGCACTTCAGGCTGGGCAACAAGAGTGAAACTCCATCTCAAAAAAAAAAGAAAAAAAAAAAACAACGCAATTTCAGTGTTTGGGAACAGGAAATGGTCCTTCAGAGCAAGAAAACAATATGAGCAAAGGCCAGTAATGTGAGCTGTGTTTCAGAGCAGGTATCCTGGTATGGAAATGCAGGGCCGAGTTTTAGAAATGGGAGGTGTTAGCTGGCCACATTTGCTTCTGAACCTAAGGCGTTTAATATTCAAAGGACCTCCAATTTATCCTAAAGGTTCTAGGTCTGTCTCATACAGGATTTTCAAGAAGTGTGTCAGGAGATGTAAGAAGTCATAGTGTTTTCTTGATTATCTGTGCTCTTGAAGATAGAGTACTGTCTTCAGGATAGGTAGGTAGTGGTACAGAATGGACATTAATTAAGATGATACCCATCTTATTTTAGGCCCCTTTTGTCAATGTCTCTCACTAGACCAAGGTTTCTCAAAGTGAGGTCCTGGGACCAGCAGCAGCAATCAGCATCATCTGAGAATGTTAAAATTGTTAGGAATACAAATTCTTATGCCCCAACACCAGACCTGCTAAATCAGAAACTACATTTTGTGTTGCTTCATTTGTTTTGGTCAGCTTTGTTACAGTGTATTTTATATACAGTAAAATTACTAAGTTTAACTGTACAAATTGGAAGAGTTCTGTAGCCATCCCCAGTGTGGTATTTCTATCACCCCATACAGTTCCTTGTTTGTATTTGGAGTCACTGCACTCCTCTACACTCACATTCCTAGAAACCATTGATGTTTTCTATCACTGTAGAAATTCCTTTTCTACAATTTAATATAAATGAAATCATGTAATACATAGTTTTTGTGTCTACTTCTTTCTCTTAGCATAATATTTTTGAGATTTATCCATGTTATATGTATCAGTAGATCATTCCTTTTTATTGCTAAGTAATAGTTCATTGTACAAATGTAATTTTTTTTTTTTTTTGAGACAGAGTTTTGCTCTTGTTGCTCAAGCTGGAGTGCAATGATGTGATCTGAGCTCACCACAACCTCCACCTCCCAGGTTCAAGCTACTCTCCTGCCTCAGCCTCCTGTTTTTTTTTTTCTTTTTCTTTTTACTGATAATCGATTTTTTTTTTCTTTTTAATGAGACAGATTCTTACTCTGTCGCCTAGGCTGGAGTGCAGTGGCATAATCTCAGCTCACTGCAACCTCTGCCTCCCAGGTTCAAGCAATTCTCATGCCTCAGCCTCCTGAATAGCTAGGACTACAGGCTCACACCACCATGCCTGGCTAATTTTTGTATTTTTAGTAGAGACAGGGTTTTACCATGTTTGCCAGGCTGGTCTTGAACTTCTGACATCAAGTGATCCACCCATCTCAGCCTCCCAAAGTGCTGGGATTACAGGGATGAGGCACCATACCTGTCCTTTGTGTGGACATATGTTTTTATACTCTTCAGTAAATACTTTTTTGTTTTTGAGACAGTGTCTCGCTCTGTCACCCAGGATGAAGTGCAGTGGCGTGATCTTGGCTCACTGTAACCTCCACTTCCTGAGTTCAAGCAATTCTTGTGCCTCAGCCTACCAAGTAGCTGGGACCAGAGCCATGTGCCACCGTGCCCAGCTAATTTTTTGTTGTTGGATTTTTTTTTTTTAAGTGCAAATTTTACCATGTTAGGCAGGCTGGTCTCTTTAGTAAATACTTGAGAGTGAAATTGCTAAATTATATGTTAACTTCATAACAAACATCCAAACTGTTTCTTACAATGGTTGTACTGTTTTGTATTCCCACCAGCCATGTGTGAAAATTCCAGTTGCTCTGCATTCTCACCAACACCTAGTATTGACAGGCTTTTAAATATATATATATATGGTCAGGGCCTCACTGTGTTGCCCAGCCTGGTCTTGAACTCCTGAGCTCAAGCCATCTGGCTGCCTTGTCCTCCCAAAGTGCTGGGATTGTAGGTGTGTACCACTGTGCCTGGCTTTCATGTTCTTAATGGTATGTTTTGAAGAGAAAATATTTTTTAATTTTGACAAGTCCAGTTTATCATCTTTTCTTCTTTGTAGTTTGTACTTTTGTTGCCGTATTTTAGGAAATCTTTGCAAAATCAATAATATTTTCTCCCAGGTTTACTTCTAAGACCAGCACTGTTCAATAGAAATAACATGTGAGCAACATATGTAATTTAAAAATTTTTTGGTCACGCAGGGTGGCTCACACCTGTAAACCTAGCACTCTGGGAGACTGAGCTAGGAGAATCACTTGAGGCCAGGAGTTCAAGACCCGCGTGGCCAACATGCCAAAACCTCGTCTCTACTGAAAAAAAAAATACAAAAAAGACTAGCTGGGTGTGCTAACCCACACCTGTAATCCCAGCTACTCAGAAGGTTGAAGCACAAGAATCATTTGAACCTTGGAGGCAGAGGTTGCAGTAAGCCCAGATCGCACCACTGCATTCTAACCTGGGGGACAGAGCAAGACTTTGTCTCAAAAAACAAAAATAAAAAAGTAAAAACTTTCAGTAGACATTTGAACTGGTGAACTTAATTTTAATATATTTTATTTAACCCGGTATACCTAAAATACTGTTTCAGCATCTAAGTGCTATAAAACTTTATTAATGAGATATTTTACATTTTTTAATACTAAGTCTTCATAATCTAATGTATGTTTTACATCTATAGCACATCTAAGTTTATACTAGCAACAAACATTTCAAGTGCCACATTTGACTAATGACTAATGTATTGAGCAGTACAGCTCTAGACATTCAGAGTTTTAGCTCTTACCTGTAGGTCTGTGATCCATTTTGAGTTATTTTATTGTTTTTGTTTTTTAGAAGCAAGGTCTCGCTTCCAGTCTTCAGTACAGTATGCAATCATAGCTCATTGCAGCCTTAAACTTCTGGGCTCAAGCAATACTGCTCCCTCAACCTTCCAAGTTGTGCCTCTACACCCAGCTAATTTTTTTTCTGTTTTTGAGACAGTCTTGCTCTGTCACCCAGGCTGGAGGGCAGTGGTGTGATCATGGCTCACTGCAGCCTCCACCTCCTTGGTTCAAGTGATTCCCCTGCCTCAGCCTCCCAAGTAGCTGGGACTCCAGGTGCCCTCCACCATGTCTAGCTAATTTTTGTATTTTAGTAGAGACAGTGTTTCACCATATTGGCCAGGCTGGTCTTGAGCTCCTGACCTTGTGATCCGCCTGCCTGGGCCTCTGAAAGTGCTGGATTACAGGCGTGAGACACTGTGCCTAGCTAATTTTTAATTTTTTTGTAGAGACAGGGTCTCACTATATTGCCCAGGCTGGTCTTGAACTCCTGGCCTCAAGTGATCCTCCCACCTCACCCCCCAGTTTAGCTGGGATTACAGGCTTGTGCCACCATACCTGACTATATTTGCGTGCTTTGGTTTGGTTTTTGAGACAGAGTTTCGCTCTTGTTGCCTAGGCTGGAGTGCAGTGGCAGGATCTCAGCTCCACTGTAACCTCCACCTCCCTGGTTCAGGTGATTCCCCTGCCTCAGCCTCCTGAGTAACTGGAACTATAGGCATACACCACTGTACCCAGCTAATTTCTTATTTTTAGTAGAGAACAGGGTTTTGCCCTATTGGCTTGGCTGGTCTCGAACTCCTGACCTCAGGTGATCTGCCCTCCTCAGCCTCCCAAAGTGCTGGGATTACAGGCGTGAGCCACTGTGCCCGGCCTACATTTTTGTTTTTTAATGACTTGCATAATTTTCACAAGTAATTTTTGTAATTGATAGAATATTTTGCTTATTCTCAGAGTAATGTGGACAGAAGTTGGCTTTAATTTTACAAAATCATGTTTTATGTTTTCACTATTAAAGTACCATTGCATTAAATCAAAAAGATTCCCATATCCTGAAAATTAGGGCTTCAGTCATTCTTACGGTGGAATGTTGATCTTATATTCTCTGTTGTGAAAAAGAACTTGATGACATGTTTACAAAGACCTAAAATGCAGTACAGTCTGATTCTTTACTTTTGAATGTAGAATTAAATGTTCTTTCTTTGAGATGTGTACACAGAGTCTATTAGTGAACTTGAAAAACAGGATACTCTGCTGGGCAGGGTGGCTCATGCCTGTAATCCCAGCACTTTGGGAGGCTGAAGTAGGTGGATCACCTGAGGTCGGGAGTTTGAGACCAGCCTAACCAACATGGTGAAACCCTGTCTCTACTAAAAATACAAAATTGGCTGGGTGTGGTGGTACATGCCTGTAATCCCAGCTACTTGGAAGGCTGATGCAGGGAAATCGCTTGAACCCAGGAGGCAGAGGTTGCGGTGAGCTGAGATTGCACCATTGCATTCCAGCCTGGGCGACAAGAGCAAAACTCCGTCTCAAAAAAAAAAAACAGGATGCTTTTCTAGTGAGCTCTTTATTCCAACTGGGTAGTCATCTCATTCTACCCTGCAAAATGGAAGCAGTCCTACAAAGGCTGAACAGCCAGTGTACCCAGAGTAGCCACCACCGGACAGCGTGGAAACAGGAAATGTGCGTCTTGGCCCACACATTTAGCCTGTTTCAGCCTAACCAGGCTGTTTCATGAGGTCAGAAATGTAAAACAGTTCATCCTTTAGATGCCACAAAGATCAACTGTTTTCAACTGATGGTTAAGATAATCAGAACATGGTTCTATTTTAAATTTTATCACCTTGCATTGTTTTGCATTAAAATAATCCATTCTGGTAAAGTATTAGCAAATCAGTAAAATTTACTGGACCAAGGTCCTTTCACTATCCTTCCTTTGGTCCAGAGGAAGCGATGAACCAAGGCTTTTTGTTTCTCCTGTATTCTAGATGACATCTTTCCCATCTCCTCTCAACCCTGAATCTACCAGCTATTCACCCTACCTCCTAGGGAAAGGTTATTTGTCCTCCAGGCTTCTGAGGAAACTAGTCCACAAAATTGGATAGTAATAGTACCTACTTTCTTAGACTTCTTTGGTTAAAAAAATGAAATGCTACGCATAAAATGCTCACTACAGTGCCTGCTGGTAGTGAGCACACAGCAACATTAGCAATTTCTATTCTATATGAGCTCCCCTGTTCGTTCTTCTCATGCCCTAACTCATTCTTATCCTGTATACCCTAGTCTCTGCCGTCTTCTTTTTTTTTATCTCTCTCTTTTTTTTTTTTTTTTTTGAGACAGTCTTGCTTTGTCATACAGGCTGGAGTGCAGTGACACAATCTTGGCCCACTGCAGCCTCCACCTCCCAGGTTCAAGCAATTCTCATGCCTCAGCCTCCTGAGTAGTCGGGATTACAGGCGTGCACTACCACGCCTGGCTGATGTTTTGTATTTTTAGTAGAGATGGGGTTTCACCATGTTGCCCAAGCTGAGGTCAGGCAATCTGCCTACCTTGGCCTACCAAAGTGCTAGGATTATAGGCATGAGCCACTGTTCCTGGCCTTTTTTTTTTTTAAAGACAGAGTCTCACTGTTTTGCCCAGGCTGGAGTGCAGTGGGCAATCTCGGATCACTGCAACCTCCACCTCCCAGGTTCAAGCAGTTCTTGTGCCTTAGCTTCCCAAGTAGCTAGGATCACAGGCGTATACCCATCACCCCTGGCTAATTTTTTTGTGTGTATATATATGTATATACACATATATACACATATTCATATATATGTGTATATACACATATATACATATTTATTTATTTTTGAGACAGAGTTTCATTCTTGTCGCCCAGGCTGGAGGACAATGGCATGATCTAGGCTCACTGCTACCTCTGCCTCCCGGGTTCAAGCGATTCTTCTGCCTCAGCCTCCCAAGTAGCTGGGATTACAAGCACCTGCCATCATATCCTGCTAATTTTTCTGCTTTTAGTAGAGATGGGTTTCACCATGTTGGTCAGGCTGGTCCCAAAATCCTGACCTCAGGTGATCTGCCCACCTCGGCCTCCCACAGCGCTGGGATTACAGGTGTGAGCTACCATACCTGTCCTTTTTTGTGTTTAGTAGAGATGGAGTTTCACCATGTTGCCCTGGCTGGTGTCAAACTTCTGGCATCAAGCAGTCCGCCCCCATCAGTGCTGGGATTACAGGTGTGAACCACTACACCCGTCCTCTGCAGTCTTCATAACACACGTACACTCCTTTCTTCACTTTGTTTCTACTCTAGCTACCAGGCTAATTCCTTGCCTAGCCAGACACTTTCAAAGTGTGATCTAACAATATGGACTGAAAGAAGCCAGATGCAAAAGAGATGATTCCATTTATATGAACTTAAGGAATGGCCAAAACCTACAAGGACAGAAATTAGTTATAGTTATCTCATGGGTGGGAATGTGGTGGTTTTGACTGAACTCTAGAAGGGGTCTTTTGGAGAGTGGATATGTTTTCTATTTTGATCTAGGAGGTGGTTATATAGGTTTTATACATATGTAAAAAGTCATCAAGCTATATAGCCTTGAAATGTGAGCACTTTAAATGGTGGATGTTACACACCTATCTAAACAAAAAGGGCCCAAGCACTATCCTTCACCACCTGTCACTTGCAGATCTTTCCTACCACTTGCCACCCTCTTCTTGGTGAAATACCTCTCCCTGTTTGTGACTCTGCCTCTGGTTCCTACTAAGTTTCTTTCATGGCTCCTCATCCTTTATCAGCTCCTATCATGCAGCTGTTTGTGTAATGCTAGAACTTCATGGTGATTTGGCTCTGCTGGCTGTAGGGTACCTAACCAATATAGCAGTGCAGAAACCCATAGGCACCCCTTTGTAAAGCTGTGGCATATACTCATATGGGGCGGTAATACGTGCTGGGACTAGATTAACTCAGTAATGTCAGCCTAGCTGTGTATGGTGCCCACTTGGGGCTCTGTGTGATGGTCAAAGGATATGAAGTTTATGAAAGCCTCAGAAGTAGAGTCTCACTGAAGACATAAGACCCACATAGAGTGAGAATGCATGAATAATATTGCATTATCTGGTGGTATAAATGGTCATTGCTCCAGAAGTTAATAGTGAGGGGTCAAGAAACTGAAGTGTGCCTGAAAGATGTTTCGTGTATATCTGCATGCCTAACTCAGACATCTTCCCAGTCTTTGCTCAGATCTCACCTTCTCAGTGAACCTCCTTTTTTTTTCTTTCTATCTTTTCCTAAGAGGCAGGGTCTCACTGTTGCTCAGGCTGGAGCACAGTGGCAGGATCATGGCTCACTGCAGCTTCCATCTCCTGGGGTCACATGATCCTCCCGCTTTAGCTTCCCTAATAACTAGGGCTACAGGCATATGCCATCATACCCAGCTAATTTTTTTAATGTTTTATTTGTTGAGACATAGTCTTGCTGTATTGTACAAGTTAGTATTGAACTCCTGGCCTCAAGCAATCCCCCAGACTTGGTCTCCCTAAGTGCTGGGATTACAGGCATGAGCTACCACACCCAGCCTCAGTGAAGTGCTCTTGTATATATGAGTATAGTCTTTTGTAATATATGAGTATAGTTCCAAGGCCTCCTTCACCAGCACTCCAGATTTCTTATTCCCTGTTCTACTCTTTTCCTGTAGTGCTTATCACCTTGCAACAGAACAGTATAATTTACTGATTTGTTATGTTGACTGTTGAAAGTTTGTAGGCCGGGCGCGGTGGCTCAAGCCTGTAATCCCAGCACTTTGGGAGGCCGAGGCGGGTGGATCACGAGGTCGAGAGATCGAGACCATCCTGGTCAACATGGTGAAACCCCGTCTCTACTAAAAATACAAAAAAACTAGCTGGGCGTGGTGGCGCGTGCCTGTAATCCCAGCTACTCAGGAGGCTGAGGCAGGAGAATTGCCTGAGCCCAGGAGGTGGAGGTTGCGGTGAGCTGAGATCGCGCCATTGCACTCCAGCCTGGGTAACAAGGGTGAAACTCCGTCTCAAAAAAAAAAAAAAAAAGAAAATTTACCCTACCAGACTGTAAGTTCTACAAGGCCAAGGGGTATTTCTTTTGTCCACTGGGTGTATTTCACATGCCTAGAACAACAGTGCCTTGCACATAGTAAATACTTGGGGGGCCAGGCGCGGTGGCTCAAGCCTATAATCCCAGCACTTTGGGAGGCTGAGGCGGGTGGATCACGAGGTCGAGAGATCAAGACCATCCTGGTCAACACGGTGAAACCCCGTCTCTACTAAAAATACAAAAAATTAGCTGGGCATGGTGGCACGTGCCTGTAATCCCAGCTACTCAGGAGGCTGAGGCAGGAGAATTGCCTGAACCCAGGAGGCGGAGGTTGCGGTGAGCCGAGATCGCGCCATTGCAGTCCAGCCTGGGTAACAAGAGCGAAACTCCGTCTCAAAAAAAAAAAAAAAAAAAATACTTGGTAAATAAATTACTTGTTGAATTACCTGAATGACTGGTTCAACCATGTGGTTTAAATTCAAAACAAGCAGACTCATGCCTATAATCCCAGCACTTTAGGAGGCCAAGATGGGTGGATCACTTGAGCCCAGGAGTTTGAGGCCAGCCTGGGCAATATGGCAAAACTCTGTCTCTACAAAAAATATAAAAATTAGCTGAGCATAGTGGTGTGTACCTGTAGTCTCAGCTACTTGGGAGACTGAGGCAGGAGGATCACTTGAGCCTGGGAGGTTGAGACTGCAGTGAACCATGATCATGCTACTGCACTCCAGCCTGGGCAACAGAGCAAGGCCCTGTCTCCAGAAAAATAAATAATTAAAAATATAAAATAAAATCAAAATAAGCAAAAGAAAGGCCTAAGGCTTAGAAGGGTAACATCAAAGCACCTCTTTCACCAAGACAGAACCTTCCAGATCCATGCTGTCAACTGTTGACAGTTATATTTAATGATTCAAGATTATCCCTGGACCCCCTACTTCAGGTGTAGCCAGGAATCACCTTGACATTGTCTGTAGCAGCCTTGGCTACCGGTCTCTGTCATAGGTTTCAATAGCAGACCAACATGAGCAATCAGAGCAGTGATGTTTTGTGCACTTGGCAGCCTGTGCACATTCATGCAGATAAATGTGAGTAGTTTGTGTTAAGAGTTCAGAGATGTTTCTTATCTGTGAGGAAAACGAAAAAGAAAAAAAAATAAAGAATTTGGAGATGTATCAGTTGTAGTTGGGTTGATGTCCCCAGTGATCAGAATCCTCATTTTTTTCTGAATTTGTTAACTCTTGATTCATTTATAGAATTAGAAAATAAATACAAATCAGAGCTTAAGCAGTGAAAAAGTAATCTATTTCTTTATTCCCTGTCAATACTATGTATGGCTCTGACCTGACCTCTTTTCTTTCAGGGTGAAAAGGCTGATAGCTTTTACATCATAGAGTCTGGTGAAGTGAGCATTTTGATTAGAAGCAAGGTGAGTTTATTAGTTTATATGTGATGGTGTACACACAAAAAGTAACAGTTTGGTTTAAATAATGTGAAATGTGTTGCGTGCACCAAAACGTCATTGTTTTATGAGGTGTGTGACTGGCAAAGACCCATGTTTAAGCTTATCCATTGATAAAGATTTAGTATATTTCTTATTCTTACTGCCTTTTGCTCTGCCATGTAATTAATTATTTGGGGAATATTGGCCTACAAATCAATGAGAAAAAGATTAAAACCCTAATAGAAAATGGTGGCTGGGTGCAGTGGCTCAAACTTGTAATCCTAGTACTTTGGAGGCCTAGGCAAGAGGATCCCTTGAGCCTAAGAGATTGAGGTTGCAGTGAACCGTGATTGTGCCACTGCACTCCAGCCTGGTTGTCAGAGCAAGACCCTGTCTCAAGAAAAAAGGAAAGAAAATAGGGAAATTACATAATAAAAAAAAGATTGGAAGGGGTGAACATAAAGAAAGCTTCCTTTTTAGAGCACTGCTAGAGGAGGTCTCTAGGAAAATTATGGTCATTTGATGGATGGTGTGACATAGAAAACTGGAGCTATAAGTAGGAGGAATGACTCTTACCAGTAAATCTATCATCATCAGATTTTCCGGTTCCTTTTTTTTTTTTCTTTTTTGAGAATACAGAATTTGTTGAAACAGTTATATATAATACTAAGTCGAGCTAGTATAAAAACTTTTGCAAAATATATTGAGTAAAAGTAAGTATGGAAAAAAAAGAAGAATATTACTCTCTGTAAGATAGCTGGATTTGTTTTCTCTTTATTTATTTTATTTTATTTTTGACTTAATCTTGCTCTGTTGCCCAGGCTGGAGTGCAATGCTGTAATCTCAACTCACTGCAACCTCTGCCTCCTGGTTTCAATCAATTCTCATGCCTAAGCTTACTGAGTAGCTGAAGATAGCTTGATTTCTTTTTTTTTTATTTTGAGCCGGAGTCTCGCTCTTGTCACCCAGGCTGGAGTGCAGTGGTTCACTCAGGTTCAAGTGATTCTCCTGCCTCAGCCTCCCGAGTAGCTGGTATTACAGGATCCTGCCACCACACCTGGCTAATTTTTTGTGCTTTGAGATGAGGTTTCACCATGTTGGCCAAGCTGGTCTCGAACTCCTGACCTCAGGTGATCCACCCGCCTCAGCCTCCCAAAGCACTGGAAAAACAGGCACGAGCACCACACCCGGCCGATAGCTTGATTCTTGATTAAAAGTAGATCTGTCGTTTCACATGAAAACATTAGTTTGAAGTGCCTATATTATTTTACTTACAGTTTTTGGGCTAGTGATAGATGGTTGTACATTTCTCAGATATTCATTGACATCTAATGTGATCACAGCATAGTGTTAGGTGCATAGGATCAGCAGCAGCATGGCACTGGAATATTGGAGAGTGGGGGGCTTGTCTGAAGTGCAGAGTTTTGGGGTTTTCCCCGTACCTACTGAATCAGAATCTGCATTGTGAGAAAACCTGCATAATATGGGAGCCGGTGTGTATGTGACAGTGTGTAAGTCCCTTCTGTTCTAGAGAAGGGACTAAGTGGGCACGAATATCGCTGCAGCTCTAGAGAATGCTACTGAAATGATTGGAAAGAGAAACTTGGCTCAGATGGAACAGACCAACTTCAGAACAACAGGGCAGACCAACTGCAGAGCAACAGGGCAGAAATGCAGAAGGAAGAAGGGTCAAACTGTGTAAGCTAGTGTAGCAGTTTTATTTTTAAAATTAACCAAAAAGGAAATTATCTTTCTGCCTAGAACATAAAGTAGTTCTTAGAGATTGAGACTAATTCTTACTAATAAAGTCTAAAGAATTTTTTGCTTATCACTTTGCTTAGCAGTTTTATTTGTTAAAAAAAAAAAAAAAAAAGGGCTGGGCGCGGTGGCTCAAGCCTGTAATCCCAGCACTTTGGGAGGCCAAGGCGGGTGGATCACGAGGTCAAGAGATCGAGACCATCCTGGTCAACATGGTGAAACCCCGTCTCCACTAAAAATAGAAAAAATTAGCTGGGCATGGTGGCATGTGCCTGTAATCCTAGCCACTCAGGAGGCTGAGGCAGGAGAATTGCCTGAACCCAGGAGGCGGAGGTTGCGGTGAGCCGAGATCATGCCATTGCGCTCCAGCCTGGGTAACAAGAGCGAAACTCCGTCTCAAAAAAGAAACTCTAGATATTAATACAATGTAGTATGTTATCTTAAAAGTAGTTACTTAACTCTTATTCTAAAAAATGGGAGGAGAGACCACTAATTTTTTTTTTTTTTTTAATTGAGACGGAGTTTCGCTCTTGTTACCCAGGCTGGAGTGCAATGGCGCGATCTCGGCTCACCGCAACCTCCGCCTCCCGGGTTCAGGCAATTCTCCTGCCTCAGCCTCCTGAGTAGCTGGGATTACAGGCATGTGCCACCATGCCCAGCTAATTTTTTTGTATTTTAGTAGAGACGGGGTTTCACCATGTTGACCAGGATGGTCTCGATCTCTCGACCTCGTGATCCACCCGCCTCGGCCTCCCAAAGTGCTGGGATTACAGGCTTGAGCCACCGCGCCCGGTGAGACCACTAATTTAAGGTACAGATAGTACTTAAATTTGTTGGCCAGGAGCAGTGAATCAGTCCTGTAATCCCAGCACTTTGGGAGGCCAAGACGGGAGGATTGCTTGAGGCCAGCAATTCAAGGCTGCATGAGCTGTGATCATGCCTCTGAACTCTAGCCTTGGTGACAGAGTAAGACCCTGTCTCTTTAAAAAAAAAAAAAAAAGTGGGAGGCGATGGGGAATTTTGTGACTGTAAAATGTTGTTTAAGGCACAATCTCAAATCAGAGAAGTAGCTCAAGTTTGTGGCTAATTACCTAAGAGAAGCATTGTTCTGATTTAGACAAGATTGGGCATGTTCAGGGTGATATGGCTATAGATTACCTTAAAAATGTTAGGACTCAGATGGGGCCCTAGGTAAAAACAAACTCCTGTGATCAAACCAGACCACTGAGATTAGTCTGTGGAGTTTACATGGTACAGTTAGTGAATTTTCTGCAAAGTGAATTCCTCAGTAATTGTGTGGAGTATGCTGAGAAAAATGCATATGTGTGCAACTGGACTTGCCCAGCTGTGATCCTGGAATCAGCCCAGGTAATGTTCTGTGTCTGCTGTAGACTAAATCAAACAAGGATGGTGGAAACCAGGAAGTCGAGATTGCCCGTTGCCATAAGGGGCAGTATTTTGGAGAGCTTGCCCTGGTCACCAACAAACCCAGAGCTGCTTCAGCTTATGCAGTTGGAGATGTCAAATGCTTAGGTAAGAAAAGTTCTTTATGCATTGTTACTCTTTTTCTTATTTATTTATTTATTTATTTATTTTGAGACGGAGTTTCGCTCTTGTTACCCAGGCTGGAGTGCAATGGCGCGATCTCGGCTCACCGCAACCTCCGCCTCCTGGGCTCAGGCAATTCTCCTGCCTCAGCCTCCTGAGTAGCTGGGATTACAGGCACGTGCCACCATGCCCAGCTAATTTTTTGTATCTTTTTTTTTTTTTTTTTGAGACGGAGTTTCGCTCTTGTTACCCAGGCTGGAGTGCAATGGCGCGATCTCGGCTCACCGCAACCTCTGCCTCCTGGGTTCAGGCAGTTCTCCTGCCTCAGCCTCCTGAGTAGCTGGGATTACAGGCACACGCCACCATGCCCAGCTAATTTTTGTATTTTTAGTAGAGACGGGGTTTCACTATGTTGACCAGAATGGTCTCGATCTCTTGACCTCGTGATCCACCCGCCTCGGCCTCTCAAAGTGCTGGGATTACAGGCTTGAGCCACCGCGCCCGGCAAATTTTTTGTATCTTTAGTAGAGACGGGGTTTCACCATGTTGACCAGGATGGTCTCGATCTCTCGACCTCGTGATCCACCCGCCTCAGCCTCCCAAAGTGCTGGGATTACAGGCTTGAGCCACCGCGCCCGGCTTATTTATTTATTTTTTAATTTATTTTTTAAAGACAGGGTTTCACCATATTGGTCAGGCTGGTCTCGAACTTCTGACCTCAGGTGATCCGCCCGCCTCAGCCTCCCAAAGTGCTGGGATTACAAGCGTGAGCCACCGCGCCTGACATTGTTACTCTTTTTCTAACATGTAATATTTTTTCCCATCAACAAGCCTTGACGTATTCTGCCAGCGTTTACTGCTGTCTAGGCCTAGGTAGTTTATGTGATCAACCAGAAATGGATGAATGGATACATTCAGCAAACATTTCTGAGCACTGGTGACAGCCTGTGAGCAAGATAGGTATACAGGCCCTTTAGCCATATTTAAAGAGCTGATGTTCAGGGCTGTGGGAGAATGGGAGAATAGGTGCTGCTGGACT
This sequence comes from Saimiri boliviensis, assembly GCF_048565385.1. Classification (NCBI taxonomy): domain Eukaryota; kingdom Metazoa; phylum Chordata; class Mammalia; order Primates; family Cebidae; genus Saimiri; species Saimiri boliviensis. The sequence continues at coordinate 12,999,830 of NC_133456.1, forward strand.
CTGTAAAGTCTCTAACATGGATGATACAGGATATAGTCTTTCTGCATTCATATAGAAACATCTGTTTTTGCAGGTGGCCATTGTCCCAAGGTGTAATCTCCTATAACATGAATGGGAGTGTTTAGGAAAAGGTTTGCATAAGAGAAATGGCTTGAATTCATTCTCTCCCTCACCTCTTTTTAATAATGCAGTTATGGATGTACAAGCATTTGAGAGGCTTCTGGGGCCCTGCATGGACATCATGAAGAGGAACATCTCACACTATGAGGAACAGCTGGTGAAGATGTTTGGCTCCAGCATGGATTTGGGCAACCTCGGGCAGTAGGTGTGCCACACCCCGGAGCCTTCTCAGTGTGACACCAAAACCTTCTGGTCAGCCACAGAACACATACAGAAAACAGACATGACAGAACCGTTCCTGCCATTGCCACCACTGCTGCCATTGCTGTGGTTATGGGCATTTAGAAAACTTGAAAGTCAGCACTAAAGGATGGGCAGAGGTTCAACCCACACCTCCACTTTGCTTCTGAAAGCCCATTATTAGACCACTTGTAAAGATTACTCCAACCCAGTTTTCACATCTTTGGTTCAGAACGGCATGTCTCTCCAACAATTTAAGTGCCTGATACAAAGTCCAAAGTATAAACATGCTCCTTTCCTCTCTTGCTGCTACTCTTGCTTTTAGAAGTTACCACAAGGTAACTTTACAGAATCCTGTTGTATAAGTGTAGACACTCTCTAATCTTTCTCAAAGGAGGAAATGTAGCCTTCAGTCTCCTCATTTGTCCTTTGAGAAAGTCCACATTTGTTCACAGTTGCAGCCTTTGGTTTTACAGTGGGAAATGGTGGCGGATGACATGGGCATATGTAGCCCAGTGGCGTTGTACTGTCTGCTGACCGCTGTCTCCAAACCCACAGTGATGCTTAGGGAAAGACCCTGCTCAGGACCCAGCAGATTAGCACCCCAGAGCAGACTGATAGGTCAGTGGGCCCCATGTTAGAGCAGAAAATTTGGGCTCAGCACATTTTACTGTTAGTAGAGAGCCAGGAAAGGTTTTCTGGGTTGGGGATTTTTTTTAGTAGGTTTTCTTTAACCTCTGTGCAGTTTGCATGAATGAATTCCTATCCATTTCTAAGGAGCCAGGATCTGGAGGGTTGCTATCGTTTTGTCCGACCCAAATACCTTCCTGGGCAACTCCTGCCATTTGTTTGCAGTTGCCCCTGCTGGCTAATGGCAGTAGGCTGGCAGGAGGTTGTACTATAAAGAGAGCTCTTTCCTTCTACTCCAGAGAGTTCTTGTGTAGCTTTGCCGTTGAACCCGCCAATTTTTAAACTCCTTAAAGAAGCAGCAGCTATTTTTTTGAAATTAAAACAAATTATTTCTCAGGCCAAGCTCAATGGCTCATGCCTATAATCCTAGTGCTTTAGGAGGCTGAGGTGGGAGGATCACTTAAGACCAGCCTGGGCAACAGAGTGAGACCCTATCTCTACAAAAAAATTTTTTTTAAATTTGTCAAGTGTGGTGGTGCCTGCACGTAGTCCCAGCTACTTAGGAGGCTGAGGTGGGGAGAATCACTTGAGCCCAGGAGGTCGAGGCTACAGTGAGCTGTGATCCTGCCACTGCACTCCAGTCTGGGTGACACAGTGAGACTCTGTCTCAAGAAAAGGAAAATAAAAAATTATTCTTTAGGTAATTTAACTTGGACATATTCATATATATGGAGTTTGTCAGCTGACGCAGGCATTTATCCTAAAGATCAAATCTGTTTTCAAAAATTGACAACATTTACAATTTCATAGAATTACTGTGAAGGCCTTTCTAGGTAAGATGTTGGGGTATTTGGAATTCTAATTGTTAACCTCAAAAGAAGGTAATTTCACTTGTTTTTATTTAAAACCCATTTAGCCTTTTAATTCTCTCAGGTAGAATTCCAGTGATCATCCTAACAAGGCATATTTCAGAATAATTTTTTTTCCTTCAGAATAACTTAGAATCAGATGCTCTAAGGGTTCCTAGGAGCAGTGTGAAATTTCCATAAAGATAAATTTGAATGTTGTAACCAAGTTTATATTAAATCAAGAGGCCCATTCCAATATGATTTTTCATTTTGTTTTTAACTTGTATAACTCAGTAAGTCCCTAAGAGATTACATGCTAGGGCTTGAGTCATTTCTGTTGTAGATAATGATGGCGCACACAGTCACCTTCCACTGTCCACATAAGCTAGGCTTTCTGCTTTTGCCACAGACAGTGTGGCCAAGATATTTCCAAAGTAAATAACCCACCACAACCTTGGTAATTTCTCTTTTCTTCTTATGCTTTACAAAGCAAAGGCAGAAGGACTCTTTTCAGACTGCCCTCTGTAGCCTACATTGAAGCTTTCAAAATAGTGAAAGGTTATAATTAATACCCCCAAACAGGCAGCTAGCACTGAGAAAGACCATGTGGTGATCCCACATTTTTCTGAGGATCTTTTTCTCCATGGTGTTACTTTATTATCAAAAAATTCAGAAAGCAAGTCTTGAACAAGAACTATATCAGTTTCTTGCAAAGGTAACAGGCACCTTGGGTTTCAGGAGTGATGCAGAGGTCCAGCCCTAGAACTTGTGAGGATTTTGTTTGAACACTGAGCAGATGCCTCCTCCCTACCACCCATCACACTAGTTAGGACTGGCTGTGAATTCTATGCCAGAGTCACTCCTGCAGTCTGCTAGGGATGGACCTTCTCATCCCATTGTCACACAATCCCAGTCTGTCTTTCTCTTCACAGACCCCTCCTTGACATCCCTGACTTGATGGTTTTGGAGTAGAATTGATCAGGTTTAAGTTGTCCTGCTCAGGTTGGACATGGTAGCTCATGCCTGTAATCCCAGCACTTTGGGAAGCCAAGGTGGGAGGATTGCTCGAGTCCAGAAGTTTCAAACCATCCTGGGCAATAGAGAGAGACCCTGTCTCTTCAAAAAAAAAAAAAAATCAGCTGGACCTGGTAGTGCATGCTCAGGAGGCTGAGGTGGAAGGATTACTTTAACCCAGGAGATTGAAGCTGTAGTGAGCCATGATCGTGCCACTGCACTCCAGCCTGGGGGACAAAGTGGGACCCTGTCTAAAAAAAAAAAGTCATCCTCCTCTAACTACTGATTGACATATGGATCATCAGTTCAGACTTTCACTGCATACAGGATTCCTAGGGGGTTCTATTTAATAGCTTGAGGAAGGGAGACTTTAAAAGGACGGGTTCTATTTAATAGCTTGAGGAAGGGAGACTTTAAAAGGACTTCTGTGAGTGAAGTAGGATATAGCCATTACCACAGTGCCAGGACCTGACAGCGTTCCAATTCTTTTTGCAGCATGGGGAATCAAAGGTGGCAGACCAAGTTCAACTCAGGGCTGAGGTATCCACATTGTCCACATCAGGCAAGCCCTGCACTGATGGTTGAGCCTCATGGAGAGGAGCATGTGTTGGGAAGAGATCCCTTTGTTAACCATTTTATGTTGTTCTCTTCAATGAGTTAGTGCTGATACCCCATTTCTGGCTTTGCTGTTGATTTTGGATGGTAGAGAATATGCCTGAGACCCTTCCTTTTGGCCCCCAGCATATCCCACCCACTCTCTTCTCTTGGTTGAATTCTCTGAAGAAAAGGTACATGTGCTGTTGTCCTGTTAGTCAATAGTCTTCATATATAATGTTATTTGCTGTAGACTCAGAAATCAGGGTAGAGCTTTCCCTTTGAACAGTTTAATGAGTAAATTCAGCAGCAAAGTGACAAGAAATGGTTATCCAGCTAGGAGAGGTTATGTTTATCCTCTAATTGCCCATTTTCTCTGTGCACTGTGATATTGTATTCAGTGAGAGGTGCTGTTAGCACCTATGTCACAGTGTGCAAGATTCTCTCATTTAGAAAAAAGAGCATTTTACACAGAGAAAAAGTAAGAAGACTCATGAATGTCATCTTCTCTCTTTTATTTTCAGTTGACTGATATTGGAATTTTTGTTCTTGTCATGCACTTGTAAACCAATCTTGCCAAGATCTGAGTTGCTTGGTTTTTCACTATGATTACCTCTTGTTCCTCCTGTCTTGACTGCTGACGTTCCTCAGTTATTCTATTGTCTATTTTATGGGAAGCAGCCTTCCCATAGGTTTCCTTTTACATACCTGCAGGGCTATCTTTATACTTAAAAAAAGGACAAGAACAGTCACTAACCTCATGGGGGCTTTCATAAAACTATTTAGCCCACCTTGAGCAAAGGGTAGATTCCATGTTTTTTTTTTTTTTTTTTAAGCTCACTGTAATAAAAGAAATCTGATTCAGCATTATTGTGCTACCTCAACGGTAAAAAATGTTTTAAGGTCTTCTTTTGGTCCTGAGTTCTACATATAGTGTTTGAAATGTCTTTCAATTGGAATTATTTTTTTTTAAATCATTGGGGTGAATTTTATTTTAACCTCTTTTAAACTTGTATTTTAATCTCAGAATAATAAGTGATTGAAAAGAGATCAATTCTTGCTCTGTAGTGTTAAAAATATAATGAACAGTCATTAAGAATTAAGTCTGTTTGCCATAAATAAGGTTGATGTTCTTTTTGTTTTTGTTAAGGAAACTCTAGGGCTTGGCTTTACTCTTGATTAATAAAGGCTGACAAATCATGTCTGACTTTCTGGTGCAGTCTTGTGTTATATGTTTGCCTTTTTGTTTCAGGGCTCCAGGTCATTATAGCACTCGTTTGGCAGATACACTCTTCTAGCAGATCTGGGATTGGGGTATGAGCTCAGGAAAATTAGGGAGCCCTTGAAAATTAGCCCTGGACATGTGTACTAGTCAAGGTTCTCCAGAGAAGCAGTCAGTAGGGGGTGTGTATATGTGTGTGTGTAATAAAATTTTTTTGTTCTTGTTTTTTTAGTGGCAGATCTCACTATGTTGTCCAGGCTGGTTTTGAATTCCTGGGCTCAAGCAGTCCTCCTGCCTCAGCTTTCCAAAGTGCTGAGATTACAGGTGTGAGCCACTGTGCCCAGCCTAAAGATTTATTATATGGAATTGGCTGACACAGTTATGGAGGTGGGCAAGTCCCAAGATATGCAGGGTGAATTGGCTAGCTGGAGACCCAGGAGAGCCAGTGGCTTAGTTCCAGTCCAAGTCTGAAGCTCTGAAATTCAGAAGAGCCAATGTTGTTGTTCTTGTCCAAAAGCCAGCAAGCTCAAGATCCAGGAAGAACCAGTGTTTCAGTTACGAGTCCAAAGGCAGGAAAAAAGACAATTTCCCAGTTCAAAGGTGGGCAGGAAAGAGAATTCTCTCTTTCTTGGGGAAGAGTTGGCCTTTTGTTCTATTCACACCTTCAACTGATTGGATGAGGCCCACCCACATTAGGGAAGGTAATCTGCTTTACTCCTATACCAAATTAGATGTTAGTCTTATCCAGGCTGGGCATGATGGCTTAGGCCTGTAATCCCAGCACTTTGGGAGGTGGAGGTGGGTAGATCACCCAAGGTCAGGAGTTCGAGACCAGCCTGGCCAATATGGTGAGACCCAATCTCTACTAAAAAGACAAATATTACCCAGACATAGTGGCACATGCCTATAATCCCAGCTACTTGGGAGGCTGAGGTAGGAGACTCACTTGAACGCAGGAGGTGGAGGTTGCAGTGAGCCAAGATTGTATCATTGCACTCACTCCAACCTGGGTGACAAGAGTGAAACTCAGTCTCAAAAAAAAAAGAGTCTTTTCCAAAAACACCCTCACAGAAACATCTGGGATAATGTTGGACCAAATATCCGGGCACACTATGGCCCAGTCAAGTTAACACATAAAATTAACAATCACAATATTGTATTTCAATTGTTGTGGATGGTGTGCAAGGGTATCTAGTATATCTCTTGCCAGGAAAACAAACTCACCAATGAAACCCAGCAGAGCTGCGCATGGTGGCCCACACCTGTAATCCAAGTGCTTTGGGAGGCTAAGGCAGGAGGATCATTGAAGTTTGAAACCAGTCTGGGCAACATAGTAAGATGCTGTCTGTACAAAAAATAAAAAATAGCCTGGCACAGTGTCTTTAAAAAAAAAAAAAGGCTGGGCGCGGTGGCTCAAGCCTGTAATCCCAGCACTTTGGGAGGCCAAGGTGGGTGGATCACGAGGTCAAGAGATCGAGACCATCCTGGTCAACACGGTGAAACCCCGTCTCTACTAAAAACACACACACAAAAAAACTAGCTGGGCATGGTGGCGCGTGCCTGTAATCCCAGCTACTCGGGAGGCTGAGGCAGGAGAATTGCCTGAACCCAGGAGGCGGAGGTTGCGGTGAGCCGAGATCGCGCCATTGCACTCCAGCCTGGGTAACAAGAGCGAAACTCCGTCTCAAAAAAAAAAAAAAAAAAAAAAAAAGGCTGGGTGAGGTAGCTCACAGGCTAACACCTGTAATCCCAGCACTTTGGGAGGCAAAGGCAGGTGGATTACCTGAGGTCAGGAGTTTGAGACCAGCCTGGCCAACATGATGAAACACATCTCTACTAAAAATACAAAAAGTAACTGGGCGTGGTGGCGGGCACCTGTAATCCCAGCTACTTGGGAGGTTGAGGCAGAGAATCACTTGAACCCAGGAGGCAGAGGTTACAGTGAACCAAGAATGCACCACTGCATTCCAGCCTGGTCAATAGAGTGAGACTGTTTAAAAAATGTAGAGGCCAGATATTGTGGCTCACACTTGTAATCCCAACACTTTGGGAGGCTGAGGCAGGCGGATCACGAGGTCAAGAGATAGAGACCATCTTGGCCAACATGGTGAAACCCTGTCTCTACTAAAAATACAAGAATTAGCTGGGCATGGTAGTGCGTGCCAGTAGTCTCAGCTACTCGAGAGGCTGAGGCAGGAGAATGGCTTGACCCTGGGAGGCAGAGGTTGCAGTGAGCCAAGATCGTGCCACTGCACTCCAGCCTGGTGCCTGGTGACAAAGCAAGACTCTGTCTTAAAAAAAAAAGTAGAAAACATCTGTCTCTCATTACTTACATAATTTTCTTCTCTATAACACAGCTATAACCAGAATTAGCAAGGATGCTGTGACAGCTCACTATACCTACAGTTTCTTTTCAGATGATCAAAGGAAACTCATGCTATAGTAAAGCCTTATTTCAATTTGATCTTGCCTTCATTTGGACAGAGACACCTGCCTATATCAAAGGGCCAACCTGTGGGAACATAAGAAATTTAGGACCCAAGAAACTGGTAGATGGAAATCTTGAGAACCACTAGGGCCCAATCAGCTGAACCCTCTAAAAACCAAACTGTCTTTGTTTCAAAGCTTGAAAAATTAAATGTCAGCCAGGCATGGTGCCTCACACCTGTAATCTCAGCACTTTGGGATGCTTGAGCTCAGGTGTTTAAGACCAGCCTGGGCAACATAGTCAAATCACGTCTCTAAAAAAATTTTTTTGATTAAAAAAAATTGTGGCCAGCCTCAGTGGCTCACATCTGTAATCCCAGCTCTTAGGGAGGCATAGGCAGGAGGATAGCTTGAGTCCAGGAATTTGAGGCCTGCTGGGCAACAAAGCAAGACCCCATTCTCCCCAAAAAGGAAAAAAAAATGTGGTTTGGTTTTCGTGGTAGTATTGCTACGACATAAGACGTTCTAGGACAATGTCAAGATCATATCATACACAATCTCAGCCTTGAAGAGGGAAGATTACATGAGGACTATGTTAGTGTGTCCTAACAGGAAGATAGAAATTTGTTCCATCAAAGTTACCTGAATAAGTTACCCGATTATATAGTGACAGGGAATCACTTAATTTTATAACAACAATTAAAATAATATTATAATGTGGGAGGAAGCCGGGCGCAGTGGCTTACGCCTGTAATCCCAGCACTTTGGGAGGTCAAGGTGGGCAGATCACAACGTCAGGAGGTCGAGACCATTCTGGCCAACATAGTGAAACCTCGTCTCTACTAAAATACGAAAAATGAGCCAGGCACGGTGGTGGTTGCCTGTAGTTCCAGCTACTTGGGAGGCTGATGAAGGGGAATCGCTTGAATCCGAGTGGCGGAGGTTGCAGTGATCTGAGATCACACCACTGCACTCCAGCCTGAGCGACAGAGCAAAACTCCATCTCAAAAAAAAAAAAAAAAAAAAAAAAAGGCCGGGTGCAGTGGCTCAAGCCTGTAATCCCAGCACTTTGGGAGGCCGAGGCGGGTGGATCACGAGGTCAAGAGATCAAGACCATCCTGGTCAACAAGGTGAAACCCCGTCTCTACTAAAAATACAAAAAGTTAGCTGGGCATGGTGGTGCGTGCCTGTAATCCCAGCTACTCAGGAGGCTGAGGCAGGAGAATTTCCTGAACCCAGGAGGCGGAGGTTGCGGTGAGCCGAGATCGCGCCATTGCACTCCAGCCTGGGTAACAAGAGCGAAACTCCTCAAAAAAAAAAAAAAAATGTGGGAGGAAATTGGGGTCACTTAACAGAGCATCATGTTAAGTATAAATTTTGTTTCTTTACCTATTCTCTCTAGAGACAAATCATGGCCAGTGATACATACTGTTACCTGATTGTTTTCTGATATGTAAATAAAATGTGGAGTGTTGATCAGGAACTTAATAATCAGTTGTGAATTCAGACAAGTATTACTAAGTTCTGACTTGGAATGTCAGAAGTTAGGTCTGCCTAAGCTCATTTGTTCATTGAACAAATCCTGATGACCAGCCATGGACGTTCCTAACTCTGTGTTTAAACCCTAAGTATTAGCAACAGTAATGGTGCTGAGATCTATCAGGTGATTCCTAGAACTTTCATCCAGTGCCCATGGAGTTTATCCTCCATGTTTCTTTCTTTGTTTTTAAGATGAAGTCTCACTCTTATCATCCAGGCTAGAGTGCAATGGTGTGATTTTGGCTCACTGAAACCTCTTCCTCCTGGGTTCCAAGTTATTCTCAAGCCTCAGCCTCTCGAGTAGCTGGGATTACAGGCATGTACTACCATACCTGGCTAATTTTTGTATTTTTAGTAGAAACAGGGTTTTACCACGTTGCCCAGGCTGGTCTTGAACTCCTGATCTCCAGTGATCCGCCAGCATCAGCCTCCCAAAGGGCTGGAATAACAGGCATGAGCCACCGCTCCTGGCCTGTTCCTCCGTGTTTCTGCACTCATGCAGATAGCAGCCCCTCTCCCATCTCAGGGATGATTAAGCTCCTAGTGTCTGTTGTCCTTAGTCATGCTACTCTTCTTTCTGGGCTGTGCTTGCCTCTTCATAAAATGAGCGACCTAGACATGCATGCATGTGATGTCCTTCACTGCTCTACCTTGCATCATACAATTCTGTTTACAGACGCATTTCTGGGGGAGCAGTGAAAGAAGAACAGCTAGTTTTTTTTTTTTTTTTGAGACGGAGTTTCGCTCTTGTTACCCAGGCTGGAGTGCAATGGCACGATCTCGGCTCACCGCAACCTCCGCCTCCTGGGCTCAGGCAATTCTCCTGCCTCAGCCTCCTAAGTAGCTGGGATTACAGGCATGCACCACCACGCCCAGCTAGTTTTTTGTATTTTTAGTAGAGACGGGGTTTCACCATGTTGACCAGGATGGTCTCGATCTTTCGACCTCGTGATCCACCCGCCTCGGCCTCCCAAAGTGCTGGGATTACAGGCTTGAGCCACCGCGCCCGGCCTATTTATTTATTTTTTAAAGATGGGGTTTCACCATGATGGCCAGGCTGGTCTTGAACTCCTGACCTCAGGTGATCCACCCACCTCAGCCTCCCAAAGTGCTAGGATTACAGGCATAAGCCACAGCGCCTGGCCTATTTATTATTATTATTATTATTATTATTTTTTTTTTTTTTTGAGACGGAGTTTCGCTCTTGTTGCCCAGGCTGGAGTGCAATGGCAGCGATCTCGGCTCACCGCAACCTCCGCCTCCTGGGTTCAGGCAATTCTCCTGCCTCAGCCTCCTGTGTAGCTGGGATTACAGGCACGCACCACCATGCCCAGCTACTTTTTTTTTGTATTTTTAGTAGAGACGGGGTTTCACCATGTTGACCAGGATGGTCTCGATCTCTTGACCTCGTGATCCACCCGCCTCGGCCTCCCAAAGTGCTGGGATTACAGGCTTGAGCCACCGTGCCTGGCCTATTTATTATTTTTTTTAAGACTGAGTCTTGCTCTGTTGCCTAGGAGTGCAGTGGTATGATTTCAGCTCAGCTCACTGTGACCTATGCCTCCTGGGTTCAAGCGATTCTTGTGCCCCAGCCTCCCAAGTAGCTGGGGCTGGGACTGGGACTATAGGCATGCACCACCACACTTAGCTAATTCTTGTATTTTTGTCTATTTTTGTCTATTTTGTATTTTTAGTAGAAGTTTTTTGTTTTGGTTTGGTTTGTTTTTTTTTGTAGAGATGGGGTTTCACCATGTTGGCCAGGTTGGTCTTGAACTCCTGGCCTCAAGTGATCTTTATATCTGTTACATAAATTGTCTCTTTCTGTGTTAGATAGTGGCCTTGTTTATTTTGCTCAATGCCTTTCACCTTAAATCCTACCTTTTCTCATGTCATGTACTCCTATTCTCTTTTAATTTGTGCCGGCCTGATCTCTCTGTCCACTTCTTTGTTTTTCAGACTTTTCTGTTCGTGTGGTCTCAAATATCCTATAAATAGCATGTGGCTGGATTTTGTCTCTCTCATCCAGTCTCTATGTCTTTAAAGGGGGTTCAGGATTCATTTACTGTGATAAAGATGTTTAATTTTGCTCATTCCGTAAATTCCTTTTTTTTTTTAAAGGTACAGTATCTCACTATGTTGCCGAAGCTAGATTTCAAGTCCTGGGCTCAAGTTTCAAGTCCTCCTGCCTCAGACTTTAGAGTAGCTGGAATTAAAGGGGAGAGCCATAGTTCCCAGCCCCATAATTTATGTTTATTATATTTTACTTTGCAGTTTTATACATTTTTTCAGTTGACCTATATGAAACTACTGTTTTTGTAGGTTAAAACAGTTGAATATTAGCAATTTCACAGGTCAACCTAATATTTTTCTCTTTTTCTTGCTCTCTTTGGTCAACTGTTGTTCATTTAATTTTTCCCCTTGGTAATTTGGACATTCTACTATGCTTTCCTCATTCATGGTTATCCTTCCTTTCCAGGCATGGTAACTGTCCTTTAGCTGGGCCTAGGTGGGCAGATAGTGCACCTGTGTTATGAGGAAGAGTTGGAGGCCAGCTGGCCTTTCTTCCTTGGTATGTAACTTGTTTTATCTATTTAGAAGCTTATATAATGGCCTCTTTCTCCTTGGAGTTTAAAAATCTTACTGTAGTCTTTCTCTTCCATCCTGCTTAGGAATGTGGTCAGCCCTTCCCATCTGTAGACAGTTTTTATTTTTTTATTTATTTTTTTTTTTTGAGACAGAGTTTCGCTCTTGTTACCCAGGCTGGAGTGCAATGGCGCAATCTCGGCTCACCGCAACCTCCGCCTCCTGGATTCAGGCAATTCTCCTGCCTCAGCCTCCTGAGTAGCTGGGATTATAGGCACGCGCCACCATGCCCAGCTAATTTTTAGTATTTTTAGTAGAGCCGGGGTTTCACCATGTTGACCAGGATGGTCTCGATCTCTCGACCTCGTGATCCACCCGCCTTGGCCTCCCAAAGTGCTGGGATTACAGGCTTGAGCCACCGCGCCCGGCTCGTAGACAGTTTTTTATTTTTTCTTCCTTTTTTTTTTTAGAAGGAGTCTTGCTGGGTTGCCCAGGTTGGAGTACAGTGGTGCCACCTTGGCTGGCTGCAACCTCCGCATCCTGGGTTCAAGCAATTCTCCTGTCTCAACCTCCCTAATAGCTGGAATTACAGGTGTGCACTACCATGCCTGGCTAATTTTTGTATTTTGTTTGTGTGCAGTAAGTGACTTATTTAGGTAGAGAAAGAGAAAAAGGAGAGGAAGAGAGAAAGCTTCCATGAGAGAGAGTGTGTGGAAGGGGACCCCAGAGGGGAAATCCTAATTTTTGTATTTTTTAGTAGAGACAGGGTTTCACCATGTTGGCCAGACTGGTCTTGAACTTCTAACTTCAAGTGATCCACCCACCTCGGCCTCCCAAATGCTGGGATCATAGGTGTGAGTCACTGCACCCAGCCGATACAGCTTTTTCTTCATGTCATGAAAATTTTCTTATGTAATTTGACTAGCTGATGCCTCTATTTCAGCAGTTCTTTTTCTCCTTTTAGGACTCCTGCTATTTGCACATCAGAATTCCTTGCGCTCCAGATCTGTGGTCTATTCCTTCAGGCTTTTCAGCTCTGCCTCTTTCCCTTGGCTCTGAGCTATTTCTCCCATTAGAACCAAGTGGCTTTCTCACATTCCTTCAAAATATCAAACTTATTATTTCCCTGGGGTCTTTGTACGTGCTGTGCTTTTCTGCCAGAAATAGCTTCCTCCAGATCTTTCCATGCTCAGCCAATGCCTTTGGGTTGATCTTAGCTCAGATGTCCGCTCCTCAGATCTACCCTTCTACTACCTTCGACATAAACACGATACTCTGCACTTTTGCTTGGTTCCTTTTCTCCATTGTAGTCATGCTGCCTATAATTATGTTATTTGTTCTTTTACTGTCTGTTGCCTCTTACCTACCTCTGGATAAATAAATCATTTGAATTCTTGCTGTGTTTATTCACGCTGCATCCCTGGGGTCTTATCTAAGTCAGACCTTGATAAGCACTTGCGAAAGGAATGGAAGAGTGAATTAATGCTAGGGCTGCCCAGGGAGACTCTGCCTTTTGCAGCCTTACACCCCACACACAGGAGCACTGGAATGGGAGATGGGGTGGGGAGAGGGCAAGCACTAGTCTGCATATTAAGAACCTGAATATGTAACTGCCCAGTGGGTTCACCTGGCCCACTGACTAGACAGAGCCAATTTATCAAGACGGAGAACTGCAATGGAGAAAGAGTAATTCATGCACAGCCAGCTGTGTGGGAGACCAGAGTTTTATTATTGTTATTATTTTCAGACAGAGTTTCACTCTTATTGCCCAGGCTGGAGCGCAGTGGTGCAATCTTGGCTCACCGCAACCTCTGCCTCCTGGGTTCAAGCGACTCTCCTGCCTCCCAAGTTGCTGGGATTACAGGCATGCACCATCATTCCCAGCTAATTTTGTATTTTTAGTAGAGACAGGATTTCTCCATGTTGTTCAGGCTGGTCTCGAACTCCTGACCTCAGGTGATATGCCCACCTCAGCCTCCCAAAGTGCTGGGATTACAGATGTGAGCCACTGCGCCCAGCCTCAGAGTTTTATTATTATTCAAATCAGTCTCTGGAGCATTCAGGGCTCAGAAGTTTTAAAGATAATTTAGTAGGTAGGGGCACAGGAAGTGGGGAGTGCTGATTGGTCAAGTCGGAGATGGAATCACAGGGGTGTCAAAGTGAGGTTTTCTTTTTTTTTTCTTTAAAGTCAGAGTCTCGCTCTGTTGCCAGGTGCCAGGCTGGAGTGCAGTGGCGCGATCTCGGCTCACCGCAGCCTCCGCCTCCCGGGTTCAAGCAATTCTCCTGCCTCAGCCTCCTGAGTAGCTGGGATTACAGGCACGCGCCACCATGCCCAGCTGATTTTTGTATTTTTAGTAGAGACGGGGTTTCACCGTGTTGGCCAGGATGGTCTCGATTTCTCGACCTCGTGATCCACCCGCCTCGGCCTCCCAAAGTGCTGGGATTACAGGCGTGAGCCACCGCGCCCAGCCTAAGTGTGGTTTTCTTGCTGTCTTCTGTAGCTGGCTGGGATGGCAGAACTGATTGAGCCAGATTACTGGTCTGGGTGATGTCAGCTGATCCATGGAATGCAGGGTCTGCAAAATATCTCAAACACTGATCTTAGGTTTTACAATAGTGATGTTAACCCCAGGAGCAATTTGGGGAGGTTCAGAGTCTTGCAGCCAAAGGCTGCATGACCCTCCTAAACTGTAATTCTAATTCATAGCTAATTTGTTAGTCCTACAAAGGCAGACTGGTCTCCAGGCAAGAAGGGGGTCTTGTGGGAAAAGGTTATTATCAATTTTGTTTCAGAGTCAAATCATAAACTAAATTCCTTCCCAAGGTCAGTTCGGCCTATGCCCAGGAATGGACAAGGACAGTTTAAAGGTTAGAAGCAAGATGGAGTCAGTTAGGTTTCATCTCTTTCACTGTCATAATTTCCTCAGTTGTAATTTTTGCAAAGGCAGTTTCAAATGATTGGTGCCTTTTGAGCCTTTATTTAGCAGCCACTGTAGGTCCTGAAGCCATAGGCAGAGAACAAGAACAGGAGCTGGGCCAGGCTTCCCAGAAATTCTGCTGGTGTGAGGGGGCTTCTGGGCCTGACCTTGACCTGTAGGATTCTTACCCCGCCCCAACCTCTAGCTGCCCTGTTTTATTTTTCTCCACAGCACTCATCATTTAACACCATGTGACACTTATTTTATTCAATCAGTCAATTGGTCTATCTGGAGCTTAATTGAGTTACTCAGGATACATCCATGAATAAAAGGGAGACTCTCACTTCACAGACCTTTCTTTCTTTTTTTTTTTTTTTGAGACGGAGTTTCGCTCTTGTTACCCAGGCTGGAGGGCAATGGCACGATCTCGGCTCACCGCAGCCTCCGCCTCCTGGGTTCAGGCAATTCTCCTGCCTCAGCCTCCTGAGTAGCTGGGATTACAGGCACGAGCCACCATGCCCAGCTAATTTGTTGTATTTTTAGTAGAGACGGGTGTTTCACCATGTTGACCAGGATGGTCTCGATCTCTTGACCTCGTGATCCACCCGCCTCGGCCTCCCAAAGTGCTGGGATTACAGGCTTGAGCCACCGCGCCCGGCCGGAGTTTCACTCTTGTTACCCAGGCTGGAGTGCAATGGCGCGATCTCGGCTCACTGCAACCTCCGCCTCCTGGGTTCAGACAATTCTCCTGCCTCAGCCTCCTGAGTAGCTGGGATTACAGGCACGCGCCACCGTGCCCAGCTAATGTTTTTTATTTTTAGTAGAGATGGGGTTTCACCTTGTTGACCAGGATGGTCTCGATCTCTCGACCTCGTGATCCACCCGCCTCGGCCTCCCAAAGTGCTGGGATTACAGGCTTGAGCCACCGCGCCCAGCCCAGACCTCTCTTTCTTGTGGGAGAAGCCAGACAATGCCATATAAGGATAATAAGCGTTTACTTTAAAAAGTGCAAAAAGCCAAATGCAATGGCTCACACCTGTAATCCCAGAAGTTTAGGAGGTGAAGCAGGACTGCCTGAGCTCAGAAGTTTGAGATCAGCCTGGGCAACATAGCAAGGCCTTGTCTCTACTAATAATTTTAAAAAGTTGAGGACCAGGCATGGTGGCTCTTGACTGTAGTCCCAGCACTTTGGGAAGCTGAGGTGGGCAGATCACTGGAGGTCAGGAGTTTGAGACCAGCCTGGTCAACATGCTGAAGAAACCTCGTCTCTACTAAAAATACAACAATTAGCCGGTTGTGGTAGTGTGTGCCTATAATCCCAGCTACTTGGGAGGCTGAGGCAGGAGAATCGCTTGAACCTGAGAGGTGGGGGTTGCAGTGATCTGAGATCACGCCACTGCACTCCAGCCTGGGGGACAAAGTAAAACTGTATCTCAAAAAAATTAAAAAATCACCAGGCTAAAAAAAAAAAAAAATCACCAGGCATGTGGTCATGTGCACCTGTAGTTCTAGCTACTTAGGAGTCTGGGACTTTGAGGTTGCAGTGAGCTATGATCGTGCACTTTTGCCTGGGTGACAGGGCAAGACTCTGTCTCGAAAAAAAAAAAAAAAAGTGTATGAGAAGGTGGTAGCTGCTATGAAGCAGCTGGGTGTGGTGCCTCATGCCTGTTATCCCAGCGCTTTGGGAGGCTGAGGTGGGTGGATCAATTGAGGTCTGGAGTTCAAGACCAGCCTAGCCTGGCCAACATGGTTAAAAACCCATCTCTTGGCTGGGCGCGGTGGCTCAAGCCTGTAATCCCAGCACTTTGGGAGGCCGAGGCGGGTGGATCACGAGGTCGAGAGATTGAGACCATCCTGGTCAACATGGTGAAACCCCGTCTCTACTAAAAATACAAAAAACTAGCTGGGCGTGGTGGCGCGTGCCTGTAATCCCAGCTACTTAGGAGGCTGAGGCAGGAGAATTGCTTGAGCCCAGGAGGCAGAGGTTGCAGTGAGCCGAGATTGCGCCATTGCACTCCAGCCTGGGTAACAAGAGCGAAACTCCATCTCAAAAACAAAACAAAACAAAACAAAACAAAACAAAACAAAACCCCAATTCTTCTGAAAAACAGAAAAATTAACCGGTCATGGTGGCACACCTATAATCTCAGCTACTCGGGAGGCTGAGGCTTGAGAATCGCTTGAGCCTTGGAAGTGGAGGTTGCAGTGAGCCAAGATTGTGCCATTGCCTCCAGTTGGGGTGACAGAGCAAGACTCCATCTAAAAAAAAAAAAGTCTGAGAATGTGGTTACTGCTACAGAAAAACACAGAGCCAGGGTAAGGGGATAAAGGTGATCTTGAGTGCTGGGGGCAGAGTGGGGCAGTTTACAGTCTGAAATTAGGGGCTCTGAGAGTGCTGGGGTGCAGCCCTGTGGAAATCTGTGCAATCTAGGCATGGGAACAAGCGTTGCTCATACACTGAGCAGGAGAGTGCATGAGGTGTGATGTGTGAGGAACACTGAGAGACTGAGCTGGCTGGGGAGATACAGTTAGAGGGGTAATCGGGACTCATGAGGGTCCTGCTGCCTCTGGTTTTTCCTTGGGGAGGAGGTACTTCAGGGTTCTGAACAAGGAATGGAAGGATCTGACTCATGTATTCAAAGGCTGATGTGTGCAGAATAGACTGAAGACATCACGGGCAGCAACAGGAGACCAGGAGGCAGGTGTACATTTGCCCTCAGGAGAGATGGTGATAGTTTGGACTCAGCGGAAGTTATGGACATAGCAAGAAGTGATTTCATTCTGGGCAGATGATGCTGATGGGGGCAGATGATGCTGATGGAGGCAGTGGAACTTTTTGGTGCACTGGATATAGCTGGGAAAGAGAGTAGTCAGGAGGTACTTTGAGGTGTTTGGCCTGAGCAATAAGAAGGGTTGGGGTGCTATCATTCAATCTGGGGAAGTGGGGTGAAGTAGGTTTGGGGTATGAGCCAGGGTTAGGGGACACAAGTTGTGTTTGAGATGCCAATGACTGGGAGTCAGAGTGTAGATGTCTGGTTGACAGTAGAACTAGTGAATCTGCCACTCAGGGTGGGTCTGGACTTGACAAACATTTTTAGGAGTGATTGACATGTAGGTGACATTTGAAATCATGAGCCTGGATAAGATTTTGCAAGAGTGAGTATAGACAAAGAGAAAATGCACAGACGAGGAACTGGTGAGACTGGAGGAAACCAGGAAGACATGGAGCCCTGGAGACCACATGCCAAGGTGAGAGCAGCTGCTCATAGGAAGTCTCTCCTGCCCACTGTTAAAAGGTCAGGGATATTTATTTATTTTCCTTTTTTGTTCACTGCTGTATTTCCAGAACAGAGTGTAAGTGCTTAATAAAAATAAACACTTGTTGAATTAAAGAGTGTATGAGTGAATTTACACCTTTGCAAATGCCCAGTACACAGGACTGCAACATTGGCCTCCTTTACAGAAACAGCAGAGATCAGGTAGGAGGCTCTAACCCTCTCCCTTGCCTTTCACAGCTTCGCTGACATTCAGTCAGGTGAGAGCCCTCCTGTCCAACACAGGCCCAAGAAAAATGAGCCTCAGACAATCCCTGTGGTATGGAGCTTGGTGGGAGCGGGGTTGGGCACTGGGTCACCCACCTGTTCCCAGAAAACTCTATGGCCACTTTCTGTCTACCTCTCCATATCTAATAATCTGGCTGTATATATAACCATTTCTTTGTCCACCGTCTACAGTCATTCTTCTGTCCATCTTTCCGTCTGTTCACATCCAATCTTCTGTCCATCTGCTAGAGTGACCAACTTCCCAGTTTGCAGCGGACTGTCTCGGTGTTAGCCCTGAAATTCCTCCATCCTGCGAAATCGCTTAGTACGGTCAAACCAGGACTGTCGGTCAATCCATATATTTCCCAGGTATCCTGCTGTCCATCGGCCCGCGCGGTTCTTCGGTCCACCCAACAGCCCATCTGACCCCTCCTGGCCACCCTCCCGACGGAGGACAAGGCTCCGCCCCCTCTGGCCCCGCCCCCAGTCCCCACCTTTTACGGAAGCTGCTGCCGCGAATCCTGGCACCCTAGCAACAGCGCCTTTCAGGCTGTCCAGTCCGCGTGCGCGGCTCCTAGGACGAGCCAATAGCGAGGAGCATCGGGAGCGAGGTGTGGGGGGCGGGGCTCGGCCTGGCAGCAGCCATTTTGGTGCGAGAGAAACAATAGGACGGAAGCGGCGGGGAACCGAGCCGAGGCAGCAGGTAACGCCCGCGTTTTTGGGACTATGGCCCTAGTTCCCCAGGATCTTTGAGGGAGATTTTTTCTGGGCTGCTGGGAGACGTGGTCTAAGTCTTCTAGGTTATTTGGTAAGGACGTCTCCCGTGGTCATTGTGGGGGAAATCTCCCGGGGTCCCTGCGGATTCGATTTTTCTGGGTCATTTGGGAGGAGCCTTGTTTCTTCCGATCAATGGAGAGAGATTTCCCCGGTTTTGGGGGTGCAGAATCCTGCTCGGTCGTTGGAGGGGTCTCCCGGGTTTTGCGGGGGCAGGATCTTTCCGGGTCATTGAGGAGATCTTCCCGGGTCTTAGGAAGCCCAAGATCTACAGTGTCATTGCGGGGTCTCCCCTGGTCATTGATGGCCACCATCTCCCCGGATATTTGGCGGGGGGAGAGAGGTCTTCTTCCCGTATCTTTGGATTAGGGAGTCAGCCCAGCGCCTCAGGTACTGTTACCTGGGGTCGGCAGATGTGCAGCCATTTTGAGGGTTGAATGCCATTTGGGCCCGTCAGATGGTGTTCGATGAGGGAATCTACACACAACCTTATTATGGAAAAAAAGGCCTTAAAATGGATGAGAGGACACCTTTATAGTGATATTTGCACTCTTTGCATTTAATTATAGACTGCTTTTGTCTTTTGCATCCTAATGGTTTATTTTATTTTAGGATTGTATTCGGTCTCATAACAAGAAAGCCACAGTAGCAGAAAAATGAGTGAAAATAAAATATGGAAACCAGTAAAATCTAGTGCTACTCAATACCAGGGGAAGTAGAACTAGTTACTGCTTCCAATTAAGCATTTCGGTAGCACGTTGTACATAGAACAATAAATCATCTTGAATAGTTTTTTAAAAAAGTACTGAAACTTTGGAACGTGGTAATAAAAATGTTGCAGATCATCAGTTCTGTGATACTTTTAATAAAGGACCATGATTACAATAATTTTGTTTAATTCCAGTGTTTAAACTGTTTGCTGTATTTGCATTTGTAGCCAGGTAACATTTTTAGTGAACTAAGATGCTTATTTGTATAGGTTGTTGCTGTGGGGTTTGTGTAATTGCATCCTGTAACGTGGGTGTTAAGTTTAAGGAGAAGCTTCAGGGTGTAGTTTTAACTTGAGCCACTATCAGAGTTAGAAAGGACCAAATGAATACCTTATCATATGTGACATAATAGGCCAGTTGATGGCCTAGTAACTTTTCTTCTTGAGAAAAAGTTAACTATTAACTATCATTTCTTTCATTTAAAAATTTTTTTATTTTCTGTGGTCTTGTCTGACATTGTCATTTCGATAGATTTACCTGCTTTGTGACTTTAGAATTCACAAGCATTGTTAGAAATCAAATGGAAAATCACTTGAACCCAGGAGTTCAAGATCAACCTGGGCAGCATAGCAACACCCTATCTCTTAAAAAAAAAAAAGAGAGAGGCAGAGAGAGAGAAAGAAATCAAATGGATAAGAACAAGGACTACAATTGATACAATTGTAGAAACCAGGTTTGTTTGTTTTTTTGTTTGGTTTGTTTTTTATGCAGAGCCTGGGTAGGGAAGGAGCAAGGAGGAAGAGGGGAGATCTAGAAACTAGGGTAACAAATGTAATAGACTTTTGTGCTTCATAGCTTCGGAGGTAACAGACAGATACACTGTGTGCCAGCCCTGTATCTGAGCAGTGGGATGTGTGGGGAAGGAAGGAGCAACCACTGACTGATGAACCTTTGCTAGTCTCCCTTCTAAGAGGGATGGCAGAGCCTTCTGTTAGCTCCTGAGATGTCACTGGTATCTAGGCAACAGGGATGAGCCTGAACCTCCCTGAGGCCAGCTTGCTGAGGTGAAAATTTTCCATTGTTTGGCTCGTGAAGAGGATGCATTGGGGAAGAATTTTCCCTTTAACTGAAGTTATTTCCCCTAGTGGGATAATCATCTTAAGTAACAAATTGAACACATTCTTATACATTAGAAAGTAGGCAGATGATTATTCTCAGTTATTACATTTTAAAACATGTTTGGTTTTTTTTTTTTTTTTAATAAATTATGTTTTTGTCTGTTTGTGTACCGTGTAATAAAAGTAATAAGAAGTAGTACTGTTTTTTTTTTTTTTTTGAGACGGAGTTTCGCTCTTGTTACCCAGGCTGGAGTGCAATGGCACGATCTCGGCTCACCGCAACCTCCGCCTCCTGGGTTCAGGCAATTCTCCTGCCTCAGCCTCCTGAGTAGCTGGGATTATAGGCACGCGCCACCATGCCCAGCTAATTTTTTGTATTTTTAGTAGAGACGGGGTTTCACCATGTTGACCAGGATGGTCTCGATCTCTTGACCTCGTGATCCACCCGTCTCAGCCTCCCAAAGTGCTGGGGTTACAGGCTTGAGCCACCGCGCCCGGCAGAAGTAGTACTGTTTTACAGTATATTCTGATGGCAAGAAAATGTCCTTTTCTCCAAAAATTGAATTTAGAACCCACCTCAGAATTTGGAGAAGTTAATTTGCTGAGATGATGCACAGTTGACTTGGGTCTGTCACCCATCACCAGCTTCAGCAGTTACCAACTCTGGCCAATCTTTTTTCATCTGCACTTTGCCCACCCTAATCACTGCTCTACCTTTTAAAGAAAGGGCCGGCCTGCTGGTTCACACCTGTAACACCACTTTGGGAGGTGGAGGGGGATGGATCATGAGGTCAGGAGTCCGAGATCAGCCTGGCCAACATGATGAAACCCTGTCTCTGCTAAAAATGTAAAAATTAGCCAGGCCTGGTGGTGGGTGCTTGTAATCCCAGCTACTCAGGAGGCTGAGGCAGGAGAATCGCTTGAACCCAGGAGGTCGAAGTTACAGTGAGTGGAGATTGTGCATACTGCACTCCAGCCTGGACGATAGAGCAAAACTCCTGTCTCAAAAAAAATGTATTTTTTCTTGAACTCCTGACCTTGTGATCCACCTGCCTCAGCCTCCCAAAGTGCTGGAATTATAGGCGTGAGCCACTGCACCTGGCCCAAAACCCCTGAATTTTAAAGGGAGCATCCCAGAAATTTGTTTTTTCATTTTTATTTTTTATTTTAAGTGATGGGGTTCCACCATGATGGCCAGGCTGGTCTTGAACTCCTGACCTCAGGTGATCCACCCACCTCGGCCTCTCAAAGTGCTAGGATTACAGGTGTGAGCCACCGCGCCCGGCCCTTGGTTTTGTTTTTTGAGATAAGGTCTCACTTTGTCACTCGGCTGGAGTGCAGTGATGCGATCTTGGCTCATTGTAGCCTCGGCCTTCTGAGCTCAAGTGATCCTTCTGCTCCAGAACCCTAAGTGGCAGGGACTACAGGCACCCCCACACCACATCTGGCTAATTTTTGTATATTTTGTAGGGATAGGGTTTCGCCATGTTGCCCAGACTGGTCTCAAACTCCTGAGCTCAAGCCATCTGCCTGCCTTGCCCTCCCAGTGTTGGGATTACAGGCGTGAGCCACATCGCATGGCCCTGAAATGTCATTTTCTCTTTATGTATTTCAGGTGTAAGAGACAAGGAGCTGGCCACAAAATCTACAGTACTATTATTCTGCCTAAAAAATAGGATAATACCTTAATTTTTTTCAAATTAAGTCATATTTAAATGTTCCCAGTTATCTCAGTTGTTTTTGTTTGTTTTAGACATGGGATCTTGCTGTGTTGTCCAGGTTGGCCTTAAACTCAACTGATTTCTCACACTTCAGCCTCTCAGATAGCTGGGACTACAGGTATGAGTCGTCATGCCCAGCTCATTAGTGGTGGTTTTTTTTTTTGACGGAGTCTTACCCCTGTTGCCCAAGCTGGAGTGTAGTTGTGCAATCACAGCTCACTGTAGCCTCATCTTCTCAGGCTCTGGTGATTCTCCCAGAGTAGCTGGAACTACAGGAACACACCAGTGTGCCTGGCTAATATCTGTTAATTTTTATTTATTTTATTTTTTTGAGACTGAGTCTCACCCTGTCACCTTGGGAGTGCAGTGGCATGCTCTTGGCTCACTGCACCCTCCACCTCCTGGGTTCAAGCAATTCTTGTGCCTCAGCTTCCCAAGTAGCTGGGATTATAGGCGCTTGCGACCACACTCAGATAATTTTTGTATTTTTAGTAGAGACAGGCTGGTCTCAAACTCCTGGGCTCTGGTGTTTCTCCTGCCTCAGCCTCCTAACATGCTGGAATTACTGGTGTGAACCGCTGTACCCAGCCTCATTAGTAGTTCTGTTCAAGTCAGGATCCAGATAAATTTTGCACATTGCATTTGATAGAAATAGCTCTTTTATCTCTTAAATTTATACATGCTCCCTCTGTTTTTCGTTTTGTAATTTATCTGTTGAAGCAAATAATGTCTTGTCTTGGAGTTTCCCATATGTCAGCTTTTGCTGATCACCGCTTGTGCTTTATACCTTTTGGCTCTGGTGGCTGGATTTGTGGGTTTGAAGGGGTGTGTGTGTGTGAAGGCAGGGTCTTGCTATGTTTTCCAGGCTGGTCTTGAATTCCTGGGCTCAAGCAATCCTCCTGCCTTGGCCTCCCAAAGTGCTGGGATTACAGGCATGGGCCACTGCACCTGGCCTGAAGGGGTGTCTCTTATTTATCTTTTCAGTGAAGAGGTTGAGAAGGAACTACCATGGCTCATTAAAAATGAGCCTCACGCCGGGCGCGGTGGCTCAAGCCTGTAATCCCAGCACTTTGGGAGGCCGAGGCGGGTGGATCACCAGGTCAAGAGATCGAGACCATCTTGGTCAACATGGTGAAACCCTGTCTCTGCTAAAAATACAAAAAAGTAGCTGGGCATGGTGGCGCATGCCTGTTATCCGAGCTACTCAGGAGGCTGAGGCAGGAGAATTGCCTGAACCCAGGAGACAGAGGTTGCAGTGAGCCGAGATTGTGCCATTGCACTCCAGCCTGGGTAACAAGAGGGAAACTCCGTCTAAAAAAAAAAAAAAAAAAAAAAAATGAGCCTCACTCCACTCTGAGTGCAGCGGTGGCAGTAGTGGGGGTTAAGAAAAAAAAAAAAAAAGCCTCGAAGTATAAATTCTTAGGGATATCAGGAACCTAAAAGGCCACATAATATGAAACCCTCCTCCCTCTGTGTTACGTGGTCCAAGGAGTTTGGACCCTAGATTTCTGTATGGGACTGGGAGGAGATTCTGACTCTTGGCCTCCAGGAAGATGTAGATGTTCTGCCTCATGTGTCTGTTCACACGTTTGTTCAGACACCAATGTAGCACCCTTCGATCATAATTCACAGTTATGGAAACCTTGACCCCTGTAGGTAATTCCCAAATCTGTTTTCAAGTGAGGTTCACTTCAGCTCCAACCCCACTGCTCACAACTGTCTGCTGAACCTTTCTTGAGTGCTTGACCATCCCCTTTATATTTAAGTGTCTGCATTTCAATATCTCCTCATCTATTTCTGACTCCATGAACAAAATGTTTGTCCCAACTTGTGAAGGCTCAATATCTGGGTCACTGTTTATAGTGATTTCATCTATCAGCAGTTTTGAGGATAAAGTCCATGGTTGCCTACTCCCTAGATTATATGCAGAGTTCAGTGGTGTGCGTTTTTAAGGAGAGGCCCACAAATGTCAAATTTTTTTTAAGGCAGGCCTTAACTCTTTTGCTCAGGCTAGAGTGCAGTGGTATGATCATGGCTCACTGCAGCCTCTGCCTCCTGAGCCCTAGTGATCTTTCTACCTCAGTCCCCCAGGTAGCTGGGACTATAGGTGTGTGCAACCATGCTCAGCAATTTTTATTTTAAAATTTTTTGTAGAGTTAGGGTCTCCCTGTGTTGTCAAGGCTGGTATTAAACTCCAAGACCAGCCTGGGCTCAAGCTGTCTTCCCACCTTGGCTTACAAAGTGTTGGAATGACAGGTATGAGCCACTGTTCTTGGCCTGCTGGTTTTGTCTTAACACTCTTTTTTTTTTTTTTTTTTTGAGATGGAGTCTCGCTCTGTTGCCCAGGCTAGAGTGCAGTGGCACAATCTCGGCTCATTGGAACCTCCACCTCCCAGGTTCAAGCAATCCTCCTGCCTCAGCCCCCGTAGTAGATGAGATTACAGGCACATGCCACCATGACCAGCTAATTTTTGTATTTTTAGTAGAGATGGAGTTTTGCCATGTTGGCCAGGCTGGTCTCAAACTCCTGACCTCAGGTGATCTGCCCACCTTGGCCTCCCTAAGTGCTGGAATTACAGGTGTGAGCCACTGCGTCCAACCCTTGTTTTAACACTTGCTATGATTATATTTAATTGAAGCCATAATTTTTGTAAAAGTGGGAAATCACTTTTTTAATTTTTTTTTTTTTTTGAGACGGAGTTTCACTCTTGTTACCCAGGCTGGAGTGCAATGGCATGATCTTGGCTCACTGAAATCTCCGCCTCCTGGGTTCAGGCAATTCTCCTGCCTCAGCCTCCTGAGTAGCTGGGATTACAGGCACGAGCCACCATGCCCAGCTAATGTGTTGTATTTTTAGTAGAGATGGGATTTCACAATGTTGACCAGGATGGTCTCGATCTCTTGACCTCGTGATCCACCCGCCTCGGCCTCCCAAAGTGCTGGGATTACAGGCTTGAGCCACCGCGCCCGGCCCACTTTTTAAATTTGAGATGGAGTTTCACTCTTGTTACCCAGGCTGGAGTGCAATGGGGCGATCTTGGCTCACTGCAACCTCTGCCTCCTGGGTTCAAGCAATTCTCCTGCCTCAGCCTCCTGAGTAGCTGAGATTACAGGCACGCGCCACCATGCCCAGCTACTTTTTTGTATTTTTAGTAGAGACGGGGTTTCACCATGTTGACCAGGATGGTCTCGATCTCTTGACCTCGTGATCCACCTGCCTCTGCCTCCCAAAGTGCTGGGATTACAGGCTTGAGCCACCACGCCCGGCCACAAAAGTGGGAAATCATTTAATGTTTGTTTGTTCGTTCGTTCGTTCTTTCTTTCGCACTCTTTTTCTTTTTTTTTCTTTTTGAGACGGAGTTTCGCTCTTGTTACCCAGGCTGGAGTGCAATGGCGCGATCTCGGCTCACCGCAACCTCCGCCTCCTGGGTTCAGGCAATTCTCCTGCCTCAGCCTCCCGAGTAGCTGGGATTACAGGCACGTGCCACCATGCCCAGCTAATTTTTTGTATTTTTAGTAGAGACGGGGTTTCACCATGTTGACCAGGATGGTCTCGATCTCTCGACCTCGTGATCCACCCGCCTCGGCCTCCCAAAGTGCTGGGATTACAGGCTTGAGCCACTGCGCCTGGCCTTTTTTTTTTGTTTTTGAGATGGAGTTTTGCTCTTGTTTCCCAAGCCACAGTGCAATGGCGTGATCTTGGCTCACTGCAACCTCCGCCTCCCGGGTTCAAGTGAATTCTCCTGCCTCAGCCTCTCGAGTAGCTAGGATTACAGGCTCACACCACCACGCCTGGCCAATGTTGTTTGTTTTCTCTGTGTATCCACCTATCTTACTTGAGACACTCCTATGCGTTTTTGAAATTGAGTGTCTAATCCCAAACCTAAGGAAGAGTAAAACTTCTTTTAATGGAATAAAACGTGTTACCAAGAAGCAGAACATCTGGCTCTAGTGTTGCTGACTTTGCACTTAGTTTGTGAGAATGTGCCTAGCTGGAACATGGGCTAGATCTCACAAGTCTGGGTTTGTGGGAGGCTGCCACACTGCCTGGTCTGGCCCTGGGGCACTGTGGCCCAAGTTCCCCAGGCCATATTGCTCTACCTTAACCCCACCTGTCAGAAGAGCCCACCTTTCATTACTCCTTGCCTTGAACCTTGTCTTCCTCTTTTAGTTTGGTCTGCTTTGGGGACAACTGTTGTCCTTCCTACCTGAAGCTGCACACTCAGAAATGAGATGACCCCATGGGCAGTGGGAGCTTGTCTCAGCTTTCATGGGATTGTGAAAATCTCACATCCCTCTTCAATATTTGTTTTATAAGAATAGTAGGTTATTTTTGCTTTGCAAGTGTGAAACTAACATTGGATATTACTTTTTGGTATAACTATTCGCCTGCCCATTCAGATTTTTATCTGCTGTAGTCTTTGAGATACATACATATATATATATATATATATATATATAAAATTATTATTTTTGGAGACAGAATTTCCCTCTGTTGCCCAGCAGTGATGTGATCTTGGCTTATTGCAACCTCTCCCTCCCAGGTTTAAGCAGTTCTCTTGCCTCAGCCTCCTAAGTAGCTGGGCCTGCAGTCTTCTGCCACCAGCTAATTTTTTGTATTTTTGTAGTGACGGGAGTTTCACCATGTTGGCCAGGCTGGTCTCAAACTCCTGACCTCAAGTGATCTGCCCACCTTGGCCTCCCAAAGTGCTGGGATTACAGGTGTGAACCACCATGTCCAGCCTTAACATATATATTTTAAATACAGACAGTCTCGGTTGCCCAGGCTGGAATACAGTGTAGCAGTTATAACTCACTGTGGCCTCAACCTCCTGGGCTCAAGTGATCCTCCTGCCTCAGCCTCCCAGGTAGTTGGGGCTACAGGCACATACCAGTGGATCCCACTCCTTTAAAATTTTTTTTTTGTAGAAACAGAGTCTCCTTTTTTTTTACCCAGGCTGGTCTGGAACTCCTGGCATTAAGCAATCCTCCTGCTTCAGTGTCCCAAAGCGCTAGGATTACAGGTGTGAGCCACTGCATTCAGCAAAGATCACTTTCTACACAAATTTGATGGTATTGCTGAGGCTGCAGCTACATTTGTTTGGGGATTAACCTAACCCCAAGCCTGTCCGCTTTCACTCTGATGCCCATTTGTTTAGATGTGCTTTAAACTTGATGTCTGTGGACTGTGCCATGGTTTCCTTCCTCCTGATCAGCAGAGGGTGGTGTGAAGTTCAGTTAACCTGCTTTTATGGGGTGCCCTGTGGAGGTGTGCAGACCTGGTATCTCCTTGGCCCTGGTGCTGAAGAGTCATCATATTTCTTGACAACTTGCCTAGTGACTCAAGGAAGAAAGAGGAGGGCTGAATGTAGTATACTTGACTAAGGAATGTATTTTTTTATGAGCTTGAACAACCTGACAGGAAGAACAAAAATAACTTATTAAACCATCTTTTTGCACATTGCTGAGATTATGACCTTCCTAAATTAGTTGGTTCTTATTGAACATTTTCAATTTTTCAGCTATTATTAATAGAAGTTTTACTTTTTTTTTTTTTCCAGTGGAGACAGGAAGGAATAAGGGAGGAAAATAACAAACAAGCAGCCAACCAATATTTCATTTAAACCTGTGAAATGCTGTGCAATTACTGAGGAGTGATTTACCTCTAATTATGTTGTCACTTTTAGAGTAGGTATAATATGGTACTGAGAAGAATGTATGTTTTGTGCATTTGGGGTGGAGAGTTTTGTAAATGTTTATTAAGTTTACGTGTTCCAGGTCTGAGTTCAAGTCCTGGATATCCTTGTTTATTTTTCTGTCTCGTCGATCTAATATTGACAGTGTGATGTTAAAGTCTCCCACTATTATTGTGTGGGAGTCTAAGTCTTTTTATAAGTAATTAAGAACTTGCCTTATGTATCTGGGTGTTCCTGTATTGGATGTGTATATATTTAGGATTGTTAGCTCTTGTTGCATTGATCCTTTTACCATTATGTAATGATGTCCTTCTTTGTCTCTTTTGATCTTTGTTGCTTTAAAGTCTATTTTATCAGAGGCAAGAATTGCAACTCCTGCTTTTTATTTATTTATTTTTTTGCTCTCCATTTGGTTGGTAAATCTTCCTCCATCCCTTTGTTTTGAGGCTTTATGTATCCTTGCATGTGAGATGGGTCTGGGTGCAATATACTGATGGGTTTTGGCTTTTTATCCAATTTGCCTGTCTGTGTCTTTTGATTGGGGCATTTAGTCAATTTAAGTTTAGGATTAATATTAATATATATGAGTTTAATACTGCCATTTAATGCTAGCTGGTTGTTTTGCCTATTAGTTGATAAAGATTCTTCATTATGTTGATGCTCTTTACCTTTTTTTGGATGGCTGTTAGTGGTATATTTTTGGAATGGCTGTTAGTGGTTCTTTCAGAAGCTCTTGTAAAGCTGGCCTGGTGGTGATGAATTCTCTGAGTACTTGCTTATTCACAAAAGATTTTATTTTTCCTTTGCTTATGAAGCTCAGTTTGGCTGGATATGAAATTCTGGGTTGAAAGTTCTTTTCTTTAAGGATGTTGAATATTGGCCCCCACTCTCTTCTGGCTTGTAGGGTTTCTCCTGAGAGATCTGCTGGGAGTCTGATAGGCTTCCCTTTGTGGGTAACCTGACCTTTCTCTCTGGCTGCCCTTAGTATTTTCTCCTTCATTTCAACCCTGGTGAATCTGACGATTATGTGCCTTCGGGTTGCTCTTCTGGAGGAATATCTTTGTGGTGGTCTCTGTATTACCTGGAGTTGAATATTGTCCTGCCTTGCTAGGTTGGGAAAGTTTTCCAGAATAATATCCTGAAGAATATTTTTGAGCTTGGATTCATTCTCTTTGTCACATTCAGGTACACCTATCAAATGTAGATAGGTCTTTTCACATAGTCCCATATTTCTTGGAGATTTTGCTGATTCCTTTTTACCCTTTTTTCTCTAATCCTGTCTTCTCGTTTTATTTCATTGAGTCGGTCTTCGACCTCTGATATCCTTTCTTCTGCTTGGTTAATTCGAATGTTAAAACTTGTGCATACTTCGCGAAGTTCTCGTATTGTGTTTTTAACCTCCATTAATTCACTTATATTCCTCTCTAAATTATCTATTCTCATTAGCATTTCGTCAAACCTTTTTTCAAGGTTCTTAGTTTCTTTGCATTGGGTTAGAACATGTTCTTGTAACTCACAGAAGTTTCTTATTATCCACCTTCTTGACAATTCATCACGCTCATTCTCCATCAGGCCTTGTTCCCTTGCCGCTGGGATCCCCTGAAGGAGGAGAGGCATTCTGATTTTGGATGTTTTCAGCCTTTTTGCGCTGGTTTCTTCCCATCTTTGTGGATTTATCCACCTGTCTTTGTAATTGCTGACTTTCAAATTGGGTCTCTGAGTGGACATCAACCTGGTTGGTGATATTATTTGTTTCTTTGTTTTCCTTTGGCGGACACCCCTCCATCACAGAGCTGGACCTTCCTGGGTTCACCTGTGCTTGCTGTGAAACTCTCAACTGGGAGCTTTTCCAATTGCTGTTTTTTTGTGGGGGTGGGACCAGCTGAGCCCAATCACCTGGCTCCCTGCCTAGGAGCCCCCTTTTTATCTTTTCCTGATTGAACGGTCGATTCTCTCCCAGGTGCCCCAGTCGCCCGCTGAAAAGGCACCGGGATCTATGCAATTTCCCATGCGGCAACCGTGCTGGCTGAAACAGCGGTGCTGAGATTCGTGGTGCTTTTCTGCCGGGGAGTCTCCCGGTTTGGCTCCCCACTTCGGTCCCCCTTTCAATCAGCTGAATGGGCGACTCTGCCTTCCTGGAGCTCCAGATGCCAACTGAAAGGGCATCCAGTCCCGATACTCTGCACTGAGAACCGCTGTGCCAGGGCGCCAGCAAAACAGCCACGCCAGCCAAAAGAGTCGCTCTGGCGACCTGTGGGGCTCCTCCGCTGTGAATCTCCTGGTCTGTGGGCAACAAAAATTCATCTGGAAGTCTGGCGTCCACTCACTCCCTGTGCTTTCACTGGGAGCTGCAATCCTGAGCTGCTGCTAGTCGGCCATCTTGAATCTCTCTTCAAGAAGTTTTACTTGTAAGGCAGTGAAAGGTGTCATTCCTTGAAGAGTATCTGTTCTTCCAGACAAGTGCCTCTGGAGGAGAGAGAGCTCAGTTGATTACAGACCGGCTACTGGAGGGCTTAGGTTTTTCTTGCTTCGTGTTTATATTTGAGCATGAGGACAGGAGTGTCTATCCCTTCCTCAGGTCTTTGGGCTGCCTCTGCCCTTTATAGATTCTGTGCTGGGACTTTGGAAATAACACCGCAACAACTTCCAGGGTCTCATGTTGAAGACTTTATGGGTTAGTCAGAATGCTGCATTTACATTGGGAAGGCCAGAGGAGGACGATAAATGCAGGATACAAGGTCCTGGGGCCTTTGGGAGGGTAGAACTTACAGGGGTGCCAGTTGGCAGCTGACAAGCTTAGATTCTGGGGCTTAAAAACTAATGGATGTGTGGCCTGGTGCGGTGGCTCAGGCCTGTAATCTCAGCACTTCAGGAGGCCGACATAGGCAGATCACTTGATCCCAGGAGTTTGAGACCAGCCTGGGAAATGTGGTGAAACCTTGTCTCTTCTAAAAATAACAAAAAATTAGCTCAACATGGTGGCATGCGCCTGTAGTCCCAGCCACTTGGGAGGCTGAGATGGAAGAATCACTTGAGCGCAGGAAGGCAGGGCTGTAGTGAGCCATGATTATAACAGCTGCACTTCAGCCTGGGAGATATGAGTGAGACCCTGTCTCAAAAAAACAAAACCAAAACTAATGGATGTGACCAGCAGGACTGGGGCAGGTGAGGCCTGGGAAAGTAAGGGACAGTACCCCTGGGATGATTTATCTCATACTCAAGGACCGTTTTTACCTTGGAAAATAACTTAAGCTCGTTATGATCGAGAAAAGGGTATGATGTTAGAACTGGAAGTAGTTTGTTGGCCTTCACTGCTGGTCTTGAAATGCAATCTTATTTTATTCTTATTTTTATTTTTTTTTAGAGACAGTCTCATTCTGTCATGCAGGCTACAGTGAGTCTCGTAGCTCACAATAACCTCAACCTTCTGTGCTCAAGTGATCCTCCTGCCTCAGCCTTCTGAGTAGTTAGGAGTATAAGCGCATGCCACCAAGCCTGGCTAATTTTTAAAACATTTTTTTGTTTTAAGTCTCCATGCCTGGCCTCAAATGCCATCTTGGTTGACTGAATCCACTGCCTTCCTCACAAGCTGGGTGATTCTGAAGAGATCAGTGTGACCTTTGCTTTGGAACTGTGAATGCAGTTGAACTTGATTTCCCCCCAAAAAATTTTAAAATATTTTGCTGTGTCTTATTTTGGAGAGCTATCTCAGGACTTCTGAAGGATAATTGGCAAGTGTCTCTTTATTAGGACATAGTGCTGTGATTGGTTCAGTCTTAAGAATTTTTTCACAGTTGTATGTCATTCTTTTCTGGGCTGATCTGGAAGAACACTGACTGTACTCAGGCAGAATGGGTTGCGTGATACAAGCTGCTAGATTGCTGCCATGAACCTGGAATAGTTTGCAGATCCTTGTGGGGAGTATTTGTCTAAGTGAGATGTTGAAAGGACCCAGAGGAAATTGTCAGAGTTCCCTTAGTCACGGGAACTGGTGCAGCATAGGGCACCCTTTTGTCCCTGCTCCAGCAAATCCAACACTCAGGGGTGCTTGCCTGGGCAGGTCAGGGATACCCTGCCTCTGTGGCTGCCCATTGGGACTGAATCACTTTTGGCACTCTTTATTTCAGAGGATGAATTAATGTGTCATTTGGGTTTGGCAGTGAGCTTAAGAGCTAAACGGGGTAAACATTGCCCACTGGCAGGAAACATGTCGTCTTGTCTAAAGCTAATTGGACCATTATTTTTTTGTTTGTTTGTTTGAGACAGGGTCTTGCTCTGTCTCCCAGGCTGGAGTGTGGTGGTGCGATCTTGGCTCATTGCAACCTCTGTTTTCTGGTCTCAAGTGATCCCTCCACCTCTCCCTCGTGAGTAGCTGGGACAACAGGCATATACTATCATGCCTGGCTGTTTTTTGTAAAGACAAGGTCTCACTATGTTGCTAGGGTTGTTACCAAACTTCTGGACTTAAACAGTCCTCCTGCCTTGGCCTCCAAAGTGCTAGGATTACAGGTGTGAGCCACCACACTGGCCCTGTGGGGCCGTTACTTATTGGCATACGAGAGAACCCGTAACTTGAGGTAGCAGAAATCTCTCACAGATTGAGACCTCTGAGCAATTTTGGCTTTAGTCTGAGAGAGTTGCTTCTCTGTGTTCCTGTTGAGTTACATTTCTTCCAACGTGGTGGGAGACTGGTGACTGAGAATTGTCCTTAAGAGAGGGGTAACTGGCTTTTCAAAGAAGACTGACAACTCTCAGGATGTGTATGGAATACATTTAGCCATTTGAAGAAAATTTGGCCAGATGACCCATGGTTTGTAATCCTAGCACTTGGAGAGGCCGAGACAGAAGGATCACTTGAGGCCAGGAGTTCAAGGCCAGCCTGGGCAGCATAGTGAGCCCTCATCTCTTAAAACAAAATAAAGTTTGATATATTGATAAAGGGGACATAATGACACCTTAGAATCAATCACTGTTTTAGCTAGCAGCTTTTAAAATTGCTAAAATTCTTTATAATTCCAGCAGGTTATTCTGATAAACATTTCTTTATTATTATTTATTATTATTATTATTATTTGTTTTGAGACAGGGTCTCGCTCTGGCACACAGGCTGGAGTACACTGGCGTGATCATGGCTCACTGCAGCCTTGACCTCCAGTGACCCTCCCACCTCAGCCTCCCAAGTAGCTGGGATCACAGGTACGTGCCATTGCACCTGGCTAATTTTTTAAATTTTTGGTAGAGACAGGGTCTCCCCATCTTGCCCTGGCTGGTGATGAAGATATTTCTGGGTAGACTGAAAGTTCCTTCGTCCATGTTTCCCTTACCTTGGAGCCCTGTAGTCTGTCATTCCAGAAATCTGGTTAGATGAGGCAAAGAGATAGGGCAGTGTGGTCCTGCTCGTGGTTCTAGAAAGGAGAAGCAGCTGGGAGGCTACTGTGTCCCTTATGGAAAAGCTTGTCCAGATTTTTGGAACAGAACCTTCTGTTTTGGTGGAAGGAACTATATTATTATATGACTTTAATGAAATCACTCCAGTTAAAACCTGTGGTTTCTTTTTTATTAAAACCAGAATGAAATGCTATTGAGGGCTCCTAGCTTCTAGTGCCTTGTATACACTTTAAGGACAGTGTGTGTTGTGGTTGTTATTCTCACTTAGAGTGAAGCTCTGAGTACAAGGGTGGGTTGCATCAGTGTTTTTTTCTAGATGGATTTAAAACCATCAAGAGCTAGGCAGCCATCTGTGTTTTCCTGTTTCAATCTTGGATCCTCCTCTTCTCCCTGTATTTTCTCTTTCAGTTATAAAGGTATTGTGTGCTCAGAGTTGGAAGATATTATAAGAAGCTTGAAAAATTCATAAAACTGCCGGCCGGGCGCGGTGGCTCAAGCCTGTAATCCCAGCACTTTGGGAGGCCGAGGCGGGTGGATCATAAGGTCGAGAGATCGAGACCAACCTGGTCAACATGGTGAAACCCCGTCTCTACTAAAAATACAAAAAAAATTAGCTGGGCATGGTGGCGCGTGCCTGTAATCCCAGCTACTCAGGAGGCTGAGGCAGGAGAATTGCCTGAACCCAGGAGGCGGAGGTTGCGGTGAGCCGAGATCGCGCCATTGCACTCCAGCCTGGGTAACAAGAGTGAAACTCCGTCTCAAAAAAAAAAAAAAAAAAAAAAAAAAAAATTCATAAAACTGAAAAGAGGGGAATCATGATCTTACCATCTCTAGTATAGGGCAGGTTTTGTGGTGTCCGAAGCTTATATAAAATAATTTAAGCTGGGCGCGGTAGCTCACACTTGTAATCCCAGCACTTTGGGAGGCTGAGGCGGGCAGATCATAAGGTCAGGAGTATGGGACCAACCTGTCCAATATGATGAAACCTCGTTTCTACTAAAAAATACAAAAATTAGCTGGGCGTGGTGTTTTGAGCCTGTAGTCCCAACTACTCGGCAGGCTGAGGCAGGAGAATCACTTAAACCTGGGAAGTGGAGGTTGTAGTGAGCCAAGATCGTGCTGCTACAATCCAACCTGGGCAACAGAGTGAGACTTCATCTCAAAAAAGTAATTAATTAATAAATCAATAATTTAAAAATATGTAACATAAATAATTTGTAAATATACATGTAATCATGAATGCCATCTTTAAACAAAAGAACGTACAAATACAAGGGTGGGCACGGTGGGTCATGATTGTAATCCCAGCACTTTGGGAGGTTGAGGTGGTAGGTGGATCACCTGAGAACATACCATTGCACTCCACCCTGGGCAACAAGAGTTGAAATTCTGTCTCAAAAAAAAAAAAAAAAAGAATGTACTATGAAAACAAATTAGGTAAGAAAGTGAATGTTTAGATTGAAAGAAAAATCACCAAAAATTACACATTTCAAAGTGTGGAAGTAACTTCTGCAGTACTTATATCCCTACATTTTGGGACAGCAGTTTGACTACCTCTTTCTTTTTTATTTTTTTGGGGACAATCTCATTTTGTCACCCAGGCTGGAGTGCAGTGGCACGATCTCACCTCCCTGCAGCCTTGACCTCCCAGGTTTAAACTATTCTCCTGCTTCAGTCCCCCAAATAGCTGGGACTACAAGCATGTGCCACCATGCCTGGCTAGTTTTTGTATTTTTAGTAGAGATGGGGTTTTGCCATATTGCTCAGGCTGGTCTTGAACTCCTGAGCTTAAGCAATGTGCCTCCCAAAGTGCTAGGATTACAAGCCTGAGCCAGTGCACCTGGCCTGACCACCTCTTTCTATAATAACAGTGTTAAAACTTTCTGTAGAGAGAACAGAAGGGTCACCATAGTCACTCCTCAGGGTAGTTGATCCCATCTTTTATTTATTTGTTTGTTTCACATAGGGTCTCAGTCACAAAGGCTGAAGCTCAGTGGTATAATCAGAAATCATTGCAGCCTCAAACTCCTGGGCTCAAGAGATCCTCCTGCCTCACCCTTCTGAGTAGCTAGGCCTACAGATGTGTAGCACCACAACTTGCTAATTTTTTTGTAGAAATAGGGTCTTTCTGTATTGCTGAAGCTGGTCTTGAACTCCTGCTCTCAAGCATTCCTCCTGCCTTGGCCTTTTAAAGTGCTGGATTATAGATGTACCATGGTACCCAGCCCGTTATTGCTAACAACATAGATAAGTTTCTTTCAGTTTCAGCACTCATCACATGTCATTTCAATTTTTAGGATTGTTGTCCTATTTGGGAAACCTGTATCAACTTTCTTTCACACATGAGCTGTGAGACTTCAAGGCATTCAAGGTTTCTTATGCAGTGACTGCAGGGCCTTGGAAGGGGGCAGGCAGCCATGGCCCCTGTGAGTAGCTGGTACTTTTTGTTAGTTTTTGTATGTATGTGATAAAATGTATATAACATAGTTTCCCATTTTAACTATGTTTGAGTGTACAGTGTGTACAATTCAGTGACATACCTGGTACTTTTTGGCAGTCTTTTTTTCTGTAAATTTTCATAGTTTAAACAACATAGATTATACACTTAATATATGTATAAATGATCTCTGTGCAGCAGGAGAAGTCTCTCTCTGTCTCTGTCTCTCTCTCTCTCTCTCTCTCTCTCTCTCTCTCTCTCACACTCTCTCTTTCGTGCGCACACACACGCCCCCCGCCCCCCACCCCACCCCCCGCCCATCTCTCTCATCTTTCGTCTCTCTGTCTCAGTCTGTTGCCCAGGCTGGAGTACAGTGGCATGATCACAGCTTTCTGTGGCCTTGACCTCATGGGCTCAGGTGATCCTTCTGCCTCAGCCTCCTGAGTAGCTGGGACTATAGACATGCACCACCACACCCAGCAAATTTTTAATTTTTTGTAGAGACTCAGTCTCATTATATTGCTCAGGCTGGTCTTGGAATTCCTGGGCTTTTAAGTGATCCTCCCATCCTCCCACCTCAGCCTCTCAAAGTACTGGGATTACAGATGTGAGCCACCATCCTGGCCAGATTATACAATTTTTTTTTCTTTCCTTTTTTTTTTTTTTTTTTTTTTAGAGACAGGGTTTCACCATGTTGGCCAGGATGGTCTTGATCTCTTGACCTTGTGATCCACCCGCCTTGGCCTCCCAAAGTGCTGGGACTACAGGCGTGAGCCACTGTGCCCAGCCAGATTATACAATTACATATCTTCTTTTTTTTTTGAGATGGAGTCTTTCTTACTCTGTTTCCCAGCCTGTACTATAGTGGCACAATCTCTGCTCACTGCAACCTGCACCTCCTGGATTCAAGCAATCCTCCTGCCTTAGCAAGTAGCTGGGGATACAGGCACATGCCACCATGCCCAGCCGAT
This sequence comes from Saimiri boliviensis, assembly GCF_048565385.1. Classification (NCBI taxonomy): domain Eukaryota; kingdom Metazoa; phylum Chordata; class Mammalia; order Primates; family Cebidae; genus Saimiri; species Saimiri boliviensis. The sequence continues at coordinate 13,036,322 of NC_133456.1, forward strand.
TTTTATATTTTTAGTAGAGATGGGGTTTCGCCATGTTGGCCAGGCTGGTCTCAAACTCCTGACCCCCCTGACCTCTGGTGATCCACTTGCCTCAGCCTCTCAAAGTGCTGGGGTTACAGGCGTGAGCCACTGCGCTTGGCCCATCTTCCTTCTTATAACTTAAAAGTTTATCATAAGCTGGGCACGGTGGCTCGAGCCTGTAATCCCAGCACTTTGGGAGACTGAGGCGGGTGGATCACAAGGTCAAGAGATTGAGACCATCCCGGTCAACATGGTGAAACCCCGTCTCTGCTAAAAATAGAAAACATTAGCTGGGCATGGTGGCGCGTGCCTGTAATCCCAGCTACTCAGGAGGCTGAGGCAGGAGAATTGCCTGAACCCAGGAGGCAGAGGTTGCGGTGAGCCGAGATTGTGCCATTGCACTCCAGCCTGGGTAACAAGAGCGAAACTCCGTCTCAAAAAAAAAAAAAAAAAAAAAAAGTTTATCATAAGTGAGGCTGGGCGCAGTGGCTCAGCGCCTGTAACCCCAGCACTTTGGAAGGCTAAGGTGGGTGGATTACTTGAGACCAGGAGTTTGAGACCATCCTGACCAACATGGTGAACCCAGTCTCTACTAAAAAATACAAAAATTGGGCCGGCCATGGTGGCTCACGCCTGTAATCCCAGCACTTTGGGAGGCCGAGGTGGGCAGATCACAAGGTCAGGCATTCGAGACCAGCCTGACCAACATGGTAAAACCCTGTCTCTACTAAAAATACAAAAATTATCTGAGCATGATGGTGCACGCCAAAAATACAAAAAGTCTCTGGGATTACTGAGTAGTAATCCCAGGAGGCTGAGGCAGGAGAATTGCCTGAACCTGGGAGGTGGAGGTTGCAGTGAGCCAAGATTGTGCCATTGCACTCCAGCCTGGGTGACAGAGTGAGAATTTGTCTCAAAAAAAAAAAAAAAAATTAGCCAGGCATGGTAGCACGTGCTTGTAATCTCAGCTACTCGGGAGGCTAGGCATGAGAATCACTTGAACCCGGACGCAGAGGTTGCCATGAAGTGAGATTGCACCACTGCACTCCAGCCTGGACAACAGAGCGAGACTCTGTCTCAGGAAAAAAAAAAAAGTATAAGTGGCCCAGCGCAGTGGCACGTGCCTGTAATCCCAGCACTTTTGGAGGCAAGGCAGGAGGATCATTGGAGATCAAGAGTTCAAGACCAGCCTGAGCAACATAGCAAAATCCCATCTCTACACAGAAATACAAAAATGAGCCGGATGTGGTGGCATATGCCTGTAGTTGTCCCAGCTACTTGGAAAGCTGAGTTGGGAGGATCACTTGAGCCTGGGTGGACCAGGCTGCAGTGAGCTGAGATTACGCCACTGCATTGCAGCCTTGACAATGGAGACCCTGTCTCAAAAAAAGAAAGTATATCGTAAGCATTTTCACCTGGTTAAAAAAATATAAAATTGATAAGAAAGCTCTTTATGGTATCCTAATAGTCCGTTGTATAATTGAATGAAAAAAATATTTTTGTTTCATTCCTCTCCTATTGCTGGATGTGGAGGTGAATGTGTTCATTGTCAAGGATGATATAGATGTCCTGATTTTATGGAGCAGTGGACTTGAATTTTATGGAGTTTTCCTGAGGTTGATAGTAGTGTGATTGTAGTTGATGGTACCCAGACAGGTCAATTTGGTGTTCCCACAAGACATCCTTTCAGAGTCAGACATTGACTGTTTTCTTCCTGAGTTTATTTTACTAAAAATGTTTTTAGTTTTTTATTGTTTGTTTTTTTCTTTGAGTCAGGATCTTGCTCTGTCACCTAGGCTGGAGTGCAGTGGTATGATAGTAGCTTGCTGTATCTCTAAACTCCTGGGCTCAAGTGATCCACCTCAGCTTCCTGAATAGCTAAGACTATAAGCAGGCACCACCATGCCCTGCTATTTATTTTTAATTTATTGTAGAGATGGGGGTCTTGCTGTGTTGCCCAGGCTGGCCTCAAGCTCTTAGGCTTAAGCAATTCTGCCCTGGCCTCCCAAAGTGCTAGGATTACATCTGGCCTTACTCCTTTTTGCATATTCATTTTGTCACCAGGGATTGTACCTCATTTGTTGACACCTTCCTTGAAAGTTCAAGTTGAGGGAATAGTTTTTCTTTTCTTTTTCTTTTTTTTTTTTGAGATGGAGTTTTGCTTTCATTGCCCAAGCTGGAGTGCAATGGCATGATCTTGACTCACCGCAACCTCTGCTGCCTGAGTTCAAGTGATTCTCCTGCCTCAGCCTCCTGAGTAGCTGGGATTATAGGCATGCAACACTACGTCTGGCTAATTCTGTATTTTTAGTAGAGATGGGGTTTCTCCATGTTGATTAGGCTGGTCTTGAACTCCCAGCCTCAGGTGATCTGCCTGCCTGGGCCTCCCAAAGTGTTGGGATTACAGGCATGAGCCACCGTGCCTGGCCAGGAATGGTTTTCTTTTGGCATTGTGCTGTCACACTTTAAGGCTGGACTGGCAGGCTCATTGCTCAAGAGGCCTTCTGTATATACTCAAGACTAACTCATGACCTCTCTTTACTTTGCCTGCAAAAGATGGGGATAGTTTTTATCTTTTATTTTTATTTTTGTTTTCTCTTTTTTTAAATTTAAATTTTTGTTTATTTTTAGTTTTTAGTTTTTTAGTTGGAGTCTTGCTCTGTCACCCAGGCTGGAGTGCACTGGCATGATCTCAGCTCACTGCAACCTCTGCCTCCCTGGTTCAAGCAGTTCTCCCACCTCAAGCCTCCTGAGTAGCTGGAATTACAGGCACATGCCGTCACGCCCGGCTAATTTTTGTATTTTTTTTTTTTTTTTTTGAGATGGAGTTTCGCTCTTGTTACCCAGGCTGGAGTGCAGTGGCGCAATCTCGGCTCACCGCAACCTCTGCCTCCCGAATTCAGGCAATTCTCCTGCCTCAGCCTCCTGAGTAGCTGGGATTACAGGCATGCGCCACCATGCCCAGCTAATTTTTTTTGTATTTTTCGTAGAGATGGGGTTTCACCATGTTGACCAGGATGGTCTCGATCTCTTGACCTCGTGATCCACCCGCCTCAGCCTCCCAAAGTGCTGGGATTACAGGCTTGAGCCACCGAGCCCGGCCGGTAACCGTTAATTTTCTAGCCTTCCAGGGAAACTGAGCTTTAGACCCTAGAGGTCGCACTGCAGAAAGAGAGAGAGAGAGAGAGAGAGAGAGAGAGACACCGAGAGACAGACAGACAGACAGACAGGTAACATGGAGATTGGCGCATCTGGTATAGTTGGCTTTTCTTTCTTCTGGTGTAGTTGAAGCCCCTACTGAGGAAGCTGATTTGCTTTGTAATCTTTGGAAAATTGATCCTTCATTTTCTTGCAGAGATAGGGGCTGTGAGGGACCCTAGAACAGAAGCTCCGCTTATTTGCAACTCCAAATGTGAGAAGTATGTTTTATAGTGAAGCCATACTTATGTTCATATTGAGAGTTTGAATATAATTGAAACAAAAGGATCATAAAATAGGACTTACCTTATTATGTGCAGTGCACCGATATTTTGCAAGAGTGCTGGGATTCTAAGCAGGAGCCACCATACCTGGCCTGGATTGTGTTTCTAAGGCCTCGCCCATGAGGAGCATCTTGTGCTTTAACAGTTTTATAATACGGTGTCTGACATGTGCTTTGGTACTGGCCGGTGGACCATGAACCAGTAGCTTCTTTTGGTATTACTCTTATTCAAAAGGTCTTTTCAGCAGACTAGTGTCAACCAGTCTGGAGAAAAGGCTTTTGTGGCCAGACTTTTCAGAGCTCCATCTTGGGGATAGAGCCAGGAATGGCTAGAATGTACTCATATTTACAGTCCCATTGCCTGTGTTCAGTTTCTGGACTCTTCTCAATATATGCCGTCCTGGAGGCTTTTGTGGTGATGAGAAGGTAGTACCAAGCGATGAGAACCTTAGGTTTAGATTGTCTGCTCTTTGCATATGGGAAAACTTATTGATTCCTAGCCCTTGAGGTCAGTTGAGGCCCACAGTCAGGCACTCTCTGAAAGGAAGAGATTAACACCAGTGTACACTCTTTAAAAGAAGCTACTTTATAAATAAAAAATATTAACTAGGTGTGGTGGCATGTGCCTGTAGTCCTAGCTGGTTGGGAGGCTGAGGCATGAGTATCCCTTGAGCCCAGGAGTTTGAGGGTATAGTGAGCTATGATCCTGTCATTGCACTCTAGCCTGGGCAACAGAATGAGACCCTGTTTACTTTAAAGAAAAAAAAAAAAAAGTAAAATAAAAATTGGCCAGGTGCAGTGGCTCGTGCCTGTAATCCTAGCACTTTAAGGAGGCCAAGGTGGGTGGATCTCCTGAGGTTAAGAGTTCAAGACAAGTCTGGCCAACATGGTGAAATCCCATCTCTACCAAAAATACAGAAAAATATTGGTCAGGCGTGGTGATGGGCACCTATAGTCCCAGCTACTTGGGAGGCTGCGGCAGGAGAATCGCATGAGCCTGGGAGGCAGAGGTTGCAGTGAGTGAGATTGCACTTCAGCTTGGGCGACAGAGCAAGACCCCATCTCAAAAAAAAAGTAAAAATTAAGCTGGGCTGGGCCGGGCGCGGTGGCTCAAGCCTGTAATCCCAGCACTTTGGGAGGCCGAGGCGGGTGGATCACGAGGTTGAGAGATCGAGACCATCCTGGTCAACATGGTGAAACCCCGTCTCTACTAAAAGTGCAAAAAAAAATTAGCTGGGCATGGTGGCACGTGCCTGTAATCCCAGCTACTCGGGAGGCTGAGGCAGGAGAATTGCCTGAGCCCAGGAGGCGGAGGTTGCGGTGAGCCGAGATTGCGCCATTGCACTCCAGCCTGGGTAACAAGAGCGAAACTCCGTCTCAAAAAAAAAAAAAAAATTAAGCTGGGCAGTGCCAGAGATCATGAGCCCTAGAGGCAGCTGTGTGGGTTCATTTGGGAGATGTGGCTTATTGTCCCTGGCCCTGGGTGAGTTTCCTAATCTTCTCTAATCAGCTTCATTGTTTGCAGTAGGGAGAGTAGTGTCTACCTCAAAGAAAGTATCGTGAGGACCAAATGGCGTAAGAAATTCCTGTAATAAGCCTGATACATAATAGGTCATTTCTCCACATAGAGGACAGAGGGCACATCTCGTCCAGATCCATCCTCACTCCTCCTCTCTCAGTTGGAATCATGGGAACTGAAGGAGTTCCCAATAAAATCCCTGTACAGATACTGAAATGTAACTCAAGCCCTCTAAGAAATGCTAGTAGAGACTGCATAAATTAGACCAAACACAGAACGAGTGCAGCATGCCCTGTACCAGTTAACGGTGCATACAGAGATGTTCTTTGCTGATGATGCATCCAGTGCATGGCTTTGTGAGTGGATTCGAGCCTGATTGCCCCAAGAGCACAACTTTGGTGTAAAAGTGTGCTCCGGCTTTTGGTGATCAGGTTAGAATGCTAAAAATAGTCAGTGACCTAGAACACTGTCTTATCTTTTTTTTTTTTTTTTTTTTTTTTTGAGATGGAGTTTCACTCTTGTTACCCAGGCTGGAGTGCAATGGCTCGATCTCCGCTCACCGCAACCTCCGCTTCCTGGGTTCAGGCAATTCTCCTGCCTCAGCCTCCTGAGTAGCTGGGATTACAGGCACGCGCCACCATGCCCAGCTAATTTTTTGTATTTTTAGTAGAGACGGGGTTTCACCATATTGACCAGGATGGTCTCGATCTCTTGACCTCGTGATCCACCCGCCTCAGCCTCCCAAAGTGCTGGGATTACAGGCTTGAGCCACCGTGCCCGGCCTGTCTTATCTTTTTAAATGGAGTTAGCCAGCCTTGATCAGTTGATTTTAGATACAGATGTTAATCATTAAAGCTGGACCCAAGCTCCATTGCTAATAAGGTTAATGGGGCTTGTCTTTCACCTTGGGCAGGAGCAGTGTGTGTAGACAACCTGGACAAGTAAACAATGAGTCTTACTATATAATGATTAAACAGGTTTTCCCTATATTTAAATGCATTTTATAAAAATACAATTAATAGGAGACCTGGGCATCATTCCCATTAAGCTTGACATTCTTACTGGAAAATGATAAGATTTGGCCGGGTGAGGAGCTGGCCGGGCGTGGTGGCTCACGCCTGTAATCCTAGCACTTTGGGAGGCCGAGGTGGGCAGATCACCTGAGGTCAGGAGTTCAAGACCAGCCTGGCCATCATGATGAAACCCCATCTTTATAAAAAATAAAAAATTAAAAAAAATAAAAAAGAAAATGGTAAGATTTAATCCAGGAATTAGGCTTGAAATTGTGATTTCACCTCACCATTGCATCAGTTTTGCCTATGGTAGTGGCTTTCTAACACCACAGTGGGGCCTCTGCCTTTTTAGGGGCACCTGGAACCCATTCCTTGCCTGTCAGCATCGAGCCCCGCCCCTATGAGCTCATGGTGTTTTTGTTTTTCTGCTGGAGAAGGCGGGGCCAAAGTGGGTGGCATGGGCGGAGCCCCGCTAGAGCTCGGACTGTTTGTCTTTGTCTTTCTGCTGGAGGAGCAGGGTGAACAGCTCTAAGGCACTTGCTACGCTACCTCGAATCCCCATGTCATCCTTGTGTTTGCTTCCAGCAGAGTGTCCTGGCCAGAGCAAGCCAAGAAACCAAGTCGAGAGGGACACACAGACAGACAACAGACAGAAGACGTACTGGCCGCTGGACCCTGCCGCCTCCCCCTTCTTCCCACCATCTGCGCCCGGAGGATGAGCCCAGCCTTCAGGGCCATGGATGTGGAGCCCCGCGCCAAAGGCGTCCTGCTGGAGCCCTTTGTCCACCAGGTTGGGGGGCACTCATGCGTGCTCCGCTTCAATGAGACAACGCTGTGCAAGCCCCTGGTCCCAAGGGAACATCAGTTCTACGAGACCCTCCCTGCTGAGATGCGCAAATTCACTCCCCAGTACAAAGGTAAGCCCCAGCTGCTGGAGGCGCTGCCACACTGGCGAGGAGATGTGAGGGATCGTGGCCATAGAAGGCCCTGGCAGCCATCCCTGGAGCCCTCACTCCTTCCCACTCTGTGCTTTTCCTCCCTCTCCTCCTCCTCCTTCTCCTCCTCCTGGCCCTCAGCCCAGCACCTCACACCCTCAGTTTTCAAGCCTGGTAAGATTGCTCAATTCTGTTTTGTTTTGTGGATTTGAGTTTGATTTTGGTAGAAGTGTAGTTGGGTTTTATGTTCAGGTGTCTCTTGATCACAGTAACCCACAGTCCCCCATGGTGGGGATGGTGGGGGAAGACTTTGGGAGGATTTTACCCAGAATACCTGACGCCTGCTTTTTGTCCTCCAGGAAACCAGAAGCCTGGGTGATTAGGTAGGCCGGGGGGGCAGGGTTGAGTCAGATGGAATGCAGGAGTGGGAGGCCTGTGCTGATTAGCCCAAGCCCTTTGCTGTTACAGAATGTCCCCAAAATTGCTAAGGGAAAGCAACCTTTCGATTCACATATAATTTTTTGTTCCTTTTTGCAATGTATTTTATAGGTGACATCAGCAGCCACCAGCATGGTGGGGTCTTTGTTGGGGAGGGGGGAGTCTTTTGTAAATCAAGAAAGAAGCCATTAAAGAAATTAATTTTAAATGTGCACTGTCTGGTTACATAAAAGACTCTAGAACAACTTAGGTTCTCTTGGGACTGTTGAAACATGGTCTTTAAGGACAGAATGTACTGGGCGCCTGTCTCTGTACTCTGAAGATGTGTATTGTGGTGGGGATGGGGGAGTTGGGGGCCCTCATTTGGTCCTTCTCTGTTGTTTTTTCCAGGACAAAGCCAAAGGTCCCTTGTTAGCTGGCCGTCCCTATCCCATTTTTTCCCCTGGTCCTTTCCCCTGTGGCCACAGGGAAGTGTGGTCTGAATCCCCCACCCCGGCTCCTCTGCACCCAGAGCTGGGGGCCACCTCAGAAGTGTCGTCTCTCTCTGAGCACGCATTCCCCTGCAGCAGTCGAGCGGGCGGGCAGCAAGGACTGAGCAGATTGAGTGATCCTGGGGCAGAGAGGCCTGGGAGGAAAGGTGTTCAGCCAGTCGTTTGTAAGGCGCTCGTCGGCACCTGCTGAAATGCCCCCCACCTGACAGCCCCATCCTCAAAGACTGTCTGATTACTCATGGCAGGTTCTAGAGACTTAAGGGAGAAAGCTGCTTTCAAGGTCACCACATGTTTGTGCTCCCCAACCAACTCTTACCTGCCTTGTGATCATTTTGTTCTTTTGTGACGTGAGATTGCAAAGACCAATAAAAACATATTTTATAAGGAAAAAAGGCCTGGGTGCCTACCCCGTGTGGGGGCACTATGGGAAACCTTTGCTAGGGTGTCTTGTGCTGTGTGGTTTGTTTTGTTTGCCCCTTTATTTTGCTTTGCTTACCCAGTCTTCCCTTATTCTTGGTTCTTAACCCTCAGGCAAACCTGTGTTCCCCAGTATTCAGGCTCTGCTTTAAAGCAAGCTTTGAGGCTGCTGGAGTTTCTGTTTAGGGCATTAAAATTTCCCACAAACTATAAAGAGCAATGTTTTAAGTCTTTTAGAATTAGAAGAGTTACATAAAAATTAATAAACATTTTCAATGATGGAAAAATGTGTCTTGTAATTCTTTGGCTCTTGCCTTGTTGGGTACATCAGAGAGGAAGACTCTCGGCCATGTTTGCTCCCTAATTGCTTGTCTTGTATGGTGTCATCTTTTCTAGCTGTTTTGATATTTGTTAAGTTTGCAGATGAGTTTGGGGCCTCTGGCAACATAGAGACTAAGGAACTGGGTAAGAAAAAAACAAATGTTAACAATCATGTTACTTACAAGGCTTCTTCCTGTGGAATTAAAAGTTCTTTCTGCTCCTCACCCCCTTCCAGGTGTGGTATCTGTGCGCTTTGAAGAAGATGAAGACAGGAACTTGTGTCTAATAGCATATCCATTAAAAGGGGACCATGGAACTGTGGAGATTGTAGATAATTCAGACTGTGAACCAAAAAGTAAGCTCCTAAGGTGGACGACAAACAAAAAACATCATGTCTTAGAAACAGAAAAGACCCCTAAGGACTGGGTGCGCCAGCACCGGAAAGAGGAGAAAATGAAGAGGTGAGTGGAGACTGAGCAGCCAACCCTTGGCTGTGTGGGAGGGTTGGGGATTTTGGTTACAGCCCAGTTTCCTGGTGCTAAGGACTCAAGTGGACTTACTAGGTGCCCTGTCATTCAGTGGCTAATTCCCACGTGGTATGCTCTGCCTCTCTTTTATTGTAATTGACTCTGGTGAGATCATGCCAGTTTGGATAAACAGCTGCACTGGCCTCTGTAAGAGATTCACTCACTTTTCTATGACTGCTGTGTGCCAGGCTGTGAACTGGAGATGTAGCAGTGACCGACAGCAGCCATCCTTTTACCTCAGGTTGAAGACAAAATGGGCAGTTGGGCATCCCCGAAACTCAGTGATCCCCTTAAGCAGGGCCATCCTACTCCTGCACCTTGGCAAAGCTTGTGAAAATATAAATAGTATATATAAATTAAAGTACATATAATGCAGCTCAGTAGGATGACCTATTCCCATGGAATTTGAGTTTCTGTTTTCCTAGTCATCAGATTTTGGAGTTGGGGGAACCTGCTTGTACTGGAGGCTAGGTGGTACTACTTCCTAGAAGAGGGCAATGAAGGCTCTCCACATACAGGGGCTGGGGAGCAGGGGTTGATCTTGGAATTAGGTTCTTTTTGCTGTAGAAAATAGTAGTTGGCTGGCCCCTAATTTTATTTTTTAAAATCAACTTTCTTGAGGTATACATACGGTAAAATGCACCCATTTGAAGTGCTCAAAGAGTTTTGGCAAATATGTACACGGTAAGCCGCCACCACATCAAGAAGTCACTTTTCATTACTCTAGAAAGTTTCTCACCGGGTGTGGTGGCTCACACCTGTAATCCCAGCACTTTGAGAGGCTAAGGCGGGTGGATCACCTGAGGTCATGAGTTCTAGAGCAGCCTAACCAATATGATGAAACCCCTTCTCTACTAAAAATACAAAAATTAGCCGAATATGGTGGCATGTTCCTGTAATCCCAGGTACTTGGGAGGCTGAGACAGGAGAATCGTTTGAACCTGGGAGGCGGAGGTTGTAGTGAGTTGAGATTGCGCCACTGCACTTCAATCTGGGCAACAAGAGTGAAACTCCGTCTTAAAAAAAATAAAGACAATTTCTTTGTGCCTCTTTTAACCCTGAATTTCTTTTATTTTTTTATTTTTATTTTTATTTTTAGATGGAGTCTCACTTGCTCTGTCACCTAGGCTAGAGTGCAGTGGTATGATATTTTCGGCTCACTGCAACCTCCGCCTCCTGGGTTCAAGCAATTCTCCTGCCATAACCTCCTTAGTAGCTGGTACTACAGGTGCACATCACCATGCTCAGCTAATGTTTGTATTTTTAGTAGAGACGGTTTTACCATGTTGGCCAGGGTGGTCTCAAACTCCTGACCTCAAGTGATCTGCCCATCTCGGCCTCCCAAAGTGCTGGGATTACAGGCGTGAGCCACCGAACTCGGCCTTCGAAATTCTGATAAGACATACTGATGTATTGGTCCTTGTCTCTTTATAGTCATAAGTTAGAAGAAGAATTTGAGTGGCTAAAGAAATCTGAAGTCTTGTACTACACTGTAGAGAAAAAGGGGAATATAAGTTCCCAGCTTAAACACTATAACCCTTGGAGTATGAAATGTCACCAGCAACAGTTACAGAGAATGAAGGAGAATGCAAAGCACCGGAACCAGTACAGTATCCTTTGTTCATGGGCATCTCTACATCGAGGGTTAGGGGAGAGAAAACAAGGAAGGCCCTTGGCTCTTGGAGAGAGAGGTTGGGTTTTTATAGTCATGGTTGAATTTCTTCTATCTGGGTTATTTCAGAACACCCTGTTTGATAATTATGGGCAAGTATTCACTTCCCTCAGGGCAGCTACTGGCCTAGGAGTGCAGATGATGAGGAGTGGGGTATCATGGATCTCTGGGAGGTGAGGGGTGCCTCATGAAGGGGCCAGCTTGCATCAGGTGGGCTTTCGCCTAGATAACCTAGAGGAAGAGGGCAAGGGGCTGCCTCCTGTTTTCAGACTCTTCAGAAGTCTCAAAACATTGCTCACCTGCAAAGGGCTGGGGTTTTTGGGTGAGGAGACTGACCTTTCACTCCCGGTTCACCAGACTGGCACTGACACTGGACGTGAGTAGGACATGAGGAAATCTTTCCTTTTTTCTCTCTCTTCTTTTTTCTGGAGACAAGAGTCTCGCTCTTTTCCCTAGGCTGGAGTGCAAGTGGTGTGATCTCGGCTCACTGCAACCTTGGTCTTCCGAGTTCAAGTGATTCTCATACCTCAGCCTCCTTAGTAGTTGGCATTACAGGTGTCTGCCCCAATGCCCGGCTAATTTTTGTATTTTTAGTGGAGACAGGGTTTCACCATGTTGGCTAGGCTGGTCTCAAACTCCTGACCTCAGGTGATCTACCTACTTTGGCCTCCCAAAGTGCTTGGATAATAGGCCATGAGCCACCCCCTCTCCCCCTGCCTTCTCCATCCCTCCCCTTTGTAAAGGTGAGGTTTCACTATGTTGCCCAGGCTGGTCTCAAACTCCTGGGCTCAAGTGATCCTCAGCCTCCAAAAATGTTGGGATAATAGGCGTGAGCCACCATGCCTAGCCTGTGTCTATTTTTTTGGTCTCTTAAAAATGTGAAAACCATTTCTAGCTTATAGGCCATGCAACAGCAAGCAGTGGGCCATAGTTTACCAGTTTCCCCTCTAGGGAGCACTGGTTCCTTGAGTGAGAAATGATGAAACAATGGTCTGTGCACTAGACGCACTCATTAATTCTGGTCATTGTTTCTAGACCTTATTAGTACACACAGCTGGGAAGCAGAGTTACTTTAAAGAGAAAAGTAGCTGGGTGTGGTGGCTTATGCCTGTAATCCCAGCCCTTTGGGAGACTGAGCCGGGTGAATCACAAGGCTGAGAGTTTGAGGCCTGCCTGGCCAACATGGTGGAACCTTGTCTCTACTAAAAATACAAAAAGTAGCTGGGCATAGTGGCGGGCATCTGTAATCCCAGCTACTTGGGAGGCTGAGCCAGGAGAATCGTTTGAAAGCAAGAGGCGGGGGCCGGGCGCGGTGGCTCAAGCCTGTAATCCCAGCACTTTGGGAGGCCGAGACGGGTGGATCACATGGTCAAGATATCGAGACCATCCTAGTCAACATGGTGAAACCCCGTCTCTACTAAAAATACAAAAAATTAGCTGGGCATGGCGGCACGTGCCTGTAATCCCAGCTACTCAGTAGGCTGAGGCAGGAGAATTGCCTGAACCCAGGAGGCAGAGGTTGCGGTGAGCCGAGATCGCGCCATTGCATTCCAGCCTGCATAAAAAGAGTGAAACTCCGTCTCAAAAAACAAAAAAAGCAAGAGGTGGAGGTTGCAGTGAGCCGAGATCACGCCACTGCACTCCAGCCCTGGCGAGAGAGTGAGACTCCGTCTCAAAAATAATAATAATTAATTAATAAAATATAGAGAAGGCTGGACACAGTAGCTCATGCCTATAATCTCAGCACTTTGGGAGGCCGAGGTGGGCAGTCACAGGGTCAGGAGATCAAGACCATCCTGGCCAACATAGTGAAACCCCATGTCTACTGAAATACATAAAACTAGCTGGGTGTGGTTGTGCACACCTGTGGTCCCAGCTACTCAGGAGGCAGGGAATCACTTGAACCCGGAGGTGGGGAGGGCAGAGATTGTAGTCAGAAGAGATCGAAACATTGCACTCCAGCCTGGCAAAAGAGGGAGACTCCATCTCAAAAAATAAAATCAAATAATAAAGAGAAAAGTATTTTCATGAGTTTATACTGATACTTGCAGTTCACATATAAGGCTACAGGACTTACTGAATTTCCTTGATGTTCTACTTGTAATTGAGAACTTTGTTTTTGGACCCTAGTCCTACACTTAGCTAAGAGTTCAGGAAATGGCTTGTGTGTCTCCCAGGCTGGAAGAGCCCAGGACCCATGCAGTAGCACTTCCTTTTGGGGGTATTTTTCTTAACTACTCAGAATTTATCTTACTGGAAAACCTGACTTCCCGCTACGAGGTGCCTTGTGTCCTTGACCTCAAGATGGGCACACGACAACATGGTGACGATGCTTCAGAGGAGAAGGCGGCCAATCAAATCCGAAAATGTCAGCAGAGCACATCTGCGGTCATTGGTGTGCGTGTGTGTGGCATGCAGGTGAGGGGGATGCTAGGGCTGGCTAGGGCATCCAATGGCTGTCACTTCCCCATCCTGGCATAGTCCTGTTTGCTCAAAAGATTCCAAACCAAGTCTGATGGCTCATACCTTTAATCCCAGCACTTTGGGGGGTCAAGGCGGGTGGATCACCTGAGGTCAGGAGTTCGAGACCAGCCCAGACAACATGGCGAAACTCTGTCTCTACTAAAAATACAAAAATTAGTTGAGCATGTTGGTGTACACCTGTAATCTTAGCTACTTGGGAGTCTGAGGTCCAGGAACAGCTTGAACCCAGGAAGCGGAGGTTGCAGTAAGCCGAAACCACAGCATTGCACTCCATCCTGGGAAACAGAGTCAGACTCTGTCTCTAAATAAAGATTCTGGGCCAGGCACAGTAGTTCACGCCTGTAATCCCAGCACTTTGGGAGGCCAAGGCAGGTGGATCATGAGGTCAGGAGTTCAAGACCAGCCTGGCCAGCATGGTGAAACCCCGTCTTTCCAAAAAAAAATATGCAAAAATTTGGCCAGGCGCGGGGGCTTACGCCTATAATCCCAGCACTTTGGGAGGCCGAGGCAGGTGGATCACGAGGTCAAGAGATCGAGACCATCTTGGTCAACAAGGTGAAACCCCGTCTCTACCAAAAATACAAAAATTAGCCGGGCATGGTGGTGCGTGCCTGTAATCCCAGCTACTCGGGAGGCCGAGACAGGAGAATTGCTTGAACCCAGGAGGCAGAGGTTGCGGTGAGCCGAGATCATGCCATTGCACTCCAGCCTGGGTAAAAAGAGCGAAACTCCGTCTCAAAAAAAAACAGAAACAGAAAAAAAAAAAAAATTTTAGTTGGGCATGGTGGCATGTACTGTAATTCTAGCTAATCCAGAGTCTGAGAATTCCAGACAGGAGAATTGATTGAGCCTGGGAGGCGGAGGTTGCAGTGAGCTGAGATTGCACTACTGCACTCCAGCCTGGGCAACAGAGCAAGACTCCTTCGAAAATAAAGATTCCAGATTTGACACGAGTCTGTTGCCTTTTGGTTAAAAAAGAAAGCATGCATTCCTTCATGATCCTGAGATTGGGTTGATTAACTGAGTCCAGAATTTCTGGATAGTAGTAGGGAAGAAAGCAAGAGGGTAGGTCCTATCCAGTGACCCAGATGTTGGGGTGCCAGGGCACAATGACCAAACCCAGGTTGGATGGCTGCATCCCAGGTGGGGGCTGATCAGAGAATATAGTGGACAGTGTCTCATGTGTGACTATTGTACTTGACAAGTTTTGATCTGATCTGTCACATCCCCCACACATGTACATACCACTGCTCAGGATCCAAGGTTTGAGATGGCCCTTAGCCCCTGACTTGCTGGTCTCTCTCCTACAGGTGTACCAAGCAGGCAGTGGGCAGCTCATGTTCATGAACAAGTATCATGGACGGAAGCTGTCGGTGCAGGGCTTTAAGGAAGCACTTTACCAGTTCTTCCACAATGGGCGGTACCTGCGCCGTGAACTCCTGGGCCCTGTGCTCAAGAAGCTGACTGAACTCAAGGCGGTGTTGGAGCGACAGGAGTCCTACCGCTTCTACTCAAGCTCTCTGCTGGTCATCTATGATGGCAAGGAGCGGCCCGAAGTGGTCCTGGACTCAGATGCTGAGGACTTGGAGGACCTGTCAGAGGAGTCAGCTGATGAGTCTGCTGGGGCCTATGCCTACAAACCCCTCGGCGCCAGCTCTGTAGACGTGCGCATGATTGATTTTGCACACACCACCTGCAGGCTGTATGGGGAGGACACAGTGGTGCATGAGGGCCAGGATGCTGGCTATATCTTCGGGCTACAGAGCCTGATAGACATTGTCACAGAGATAAGTGAGGAGAGTGGAGAGTGAGCTTGCTAGCTGCTCCAGTACCTGAGAGACTCTGTGTCCCTGGCACAGCTGTGCTGCGTCAGGGAGGAGGCCAGTATGGCCAGGTGGTGGCTCCTGCAGCCTGGAGCTGATGTGCAGTGGCCTCTGTGAGCCCCAGCCTGAGCCAGCCCCAGCTACGCTTGGAGTCTTTATTTATTTTAACAATTTCTTCAACATTCCACATTTGATGATGATACCTCTTTCTTCCCCGAGTGTATCTGTCCTAATACAAATCTTTTTGTTTATTGTATATAGTGCTGTTGTCATTCTTTCAAGGGCAGGGAGTCGCCCTCCCAACCCTAGGAATCCTCACCACATGCTGTGACCACCTTCCTGGTTCAGTATTCTGGCCACCACCACTACCCCATGGATCCTAAATTCAGCACAGCCTCTTGGCATGGTCTGCAGTCTCCAGCCTAGCACGCTGAAGGTCACCCAGAAAGGATCCCCCCATATACCTACCTTAGCCAGATTCTTCTGGGATCTGTGCCAACTGAGAGTCTCAAACCACGTAACACTTGGCACAGATCTTCTCATGGGCCCTATGCAACTTAAGCCAGTTAGGTAGCAGGTGCTCCAAACCTTGGGTCCAGCTTTTAATCCCTTCTATGCCACTGGCAGCAGCTAATTGGCTGGCTATTATGATAGACGTTCTGGAGCCAATACTCATGTCTCTAGCCTCTAGGCTCTGGTCCATTGGCAGCCATGATCTATGTTGTAAAGGGGCCCACGTGATGGAGGGCACGTTAAAAGGGCGTGTTTTGGTAGGTAGGGTGGCCCTCTTGGCCACACCACCTGGCACCACTCCTGCCCGGCCCTGGGCCCCGTTGCAGTTACACCAGTCTCTACTTAAAGAGACCAGCCAGCACAGACCCTGAGATTCTCCTCTACCCCAGGAGGGCTTCTGGGAGGAGGAGGAGGGGCCAAGAAAGGATTTAAACTGCAGAGCGACACCTGGTGCAGAGAAGGCACCGTCTGGATGTCAGTTTCCAGCAGTTCTACCCCTCACCTGAACCTTGCACTGTTCCTATGTACTCTAGACATAAAAATAGGCAACTGGGTCAGACTGATTACAGGATCCCAACGCTGGAAGGCTGAGGCGGGAGGACTGCTTGAGTCCGGGAATTTATCAGAGCAACGTAGCAGTACCTTGTTTCTACTAAAAAAAAAAAAAAAAAAAATTAGCTGAGTGTGGCGGTGCATGCCTGTAGTGCCAGCTACTTGGGGGACTTGAGCCTGGAAGATCAAGGCTGCAGTGAACTTGATCATCCCACTGCACTTCAGCCTGAACGACAGAGCAAGACACTGTCTCAAAAAATAAATACAGATAAAAATAAAAGTAGAAAACCTGCACACACTGGCCCGGTCCTGTCCACGGCCCTGCTTCTTGTGGAGTGGGCTCGGGCTTCCTGTGGAGTGTAGCTTGGCCATTCCCAGCCACCAACTCTCCAGGACCCTGAAGGCCTCTTCCCTGACCAGGATTTCAAATACCTGGAGGTCTGGGCTGACTGGAAAGCTGGGAGGATCAAACAGGCTTTTAAGGCCACGTGGTACCCCACTCCCTCTTCCAGCCCTCCCTTCCGTATGCTCTCAGAAAGGGGCATCAGAAATCTTAAATCCTATAAAGGCAAGCCGGGCGCGGTGGCTCAAGCCTGTAATCCCAGCACTTTGGGAGGCCGAGGCGGGTGGATCACGAGGTCAAGAGATCGAGACCATTCTGGTCAACATGGTGAAACCCCGTCTCTACTAAAAATACAAAACATTAGCTGGGCATGGTGGTGCGTGCCTGTAGTCCCAGCTACTCAGGAGGCTGAGGCAGGAGAATTGCTTGAACCCAGGAGGCGGAGGTTGCGGTGAGCCGAGATCGCGCCATTGCACTCCAGCCTGGGTAACAAGAGCGAAACTCCATCTCAAAAAAAAAAAAAAAAAAAAAAAAAAATCCTATAAAGGCAATAAAACACAGCAAGATGATAGGTAGTGATAGAGGTGGGAGCTTGACGGACAAATACTAAAGGAGACAGAAGAGAAGTGTCCCAGTTAGAGGGAGCAGAATATGCAAAGACCCAATATAGAGAAAACCAGCCGTGGCTGGTGGGGAGCAAAGATGGGAGGTCTTTAGACAGGGAATAGCCCCGCCTGGTTTCTTCTGTTTTTGTAGCCCTCTTTTCCCCACCCTTGCTCCCCACTGGCCACCATCGGCACTCGGTGAATGAATAGAGGTGGTGAGGCCTAGACACACGGATGAGAGCCGGGCCCCACGGGGGCTTCCAAGTGTCGGATCAGCAAGATCGTCTTTTCGAAGTCGCCGTCCTTGAGGTTAGTAGATGGGACCCACTCCCCTAGGGCGGCGGGAGCGGAGCGCGCTTTCACCGGGAGGTAGGACTGGACGCAGCGCTCGGACTTGAGCGAGGAAAGGGAGCCGAGGGCTAGACGGATGAAGCCGAGGCCGGGGTGAGGATTGAGGGTGCGGGGTCCGGGGATGAGGGGCCTGGAGTCCTGGAGTCGGGAGGGACCAGAGGCGACAGCAAGCTCTGGAGCCCCGCCCCGCCGCACCTCTCGTGGCCGCGCGGGGGCGCTGCGCTCCAGCGCATGGAACGTTACAGCCCAGGGCGGGGCTTTGGCCAGCGGGCGCGCGCGCGCATGCTTGATGTGTCACGGGGCGGGGCGAGCGCGGGGCGGTGCAGCGCGGAGTTCCAGGCCTGGCGTTGTGGCTCCGCAGCCCTTGCCACCATCCCTGCACTTGACCGGCCCAGCCCCATGTACCGTGCGCTGTACGCGTTCCGCTCGGCGGAGCCCAACGCGCTGGCGTTCGCCGCGGGCGAGACCTTCCTGGTGCTGGAGCGAAGCAGCGCGCACTGGTGGCTGGCAGCGCGGGCGCGCAGTGGTGAGACGGGCTACGTGCCACCAGCCTACCTGCGCCGCCTGCAGGTGAGTGCGCCCCTCCCCGCCCGGCCTCCGCGCCCTTAGGGCAGGACCCCTTCACAGCCCCGCGGAACCGACCCAGGAGCCCCACCCTCTCCGGGACCCGAGGCTAGGACCTCTATCAACCAGGCAATTTGAGAACCTGACCCTCGGACCCACGAGGGCTCGAGACCCCAAGAGTCAGCATCACCTACAAAAGACCAGGCCCTTGACAGGCCAACTCCCGATCGACCAAAAGCCTAACTCTGGGACTGAGACTCCTCGGCACCCCAGACCCAACAATATCGAATCTGCCATATGAGTGGTGACCCTGAGATTTCATCCCCACCGAATTCTGGCCAATTATTCAAGTCCCTGAGACCCCAGACCCTTAATATGCTCCTGTGGATTCCTAGGACCCCACACCCACCCTCCCTCCTTCCCTCCTTCCCCCTTCCCCCTTCCCCTTTTCCCTCCCCCCTCCCCCCTTTGAAGCCACCACTGAAACCTGGGCCATCTTGGACACCACCTGTTTCCCCAATCATCCTGCAGGTCCTCAACCTCCCAACTTGGACCCTGGAGCCATAGTCACCTCCATCCTCTGTGTGACACCCAAGCTTTGGTACTTTAGTGTCTTTCACTAGCCTGTGCTCAGCCACCCTCTAGGCTCTTCTTAAGTCTCTCCTAACTTTATTTGAACCAAGGACCGAGGCCTATGCTGACAGGGCACACTGCTCCCTCCACTCCCCAGCCCTGACTTCTCAAACATTCTTCCTTTGAAAGTGAAGGGGCTCCATCCCTTCTGGTCCCCAGCCTAGAGTAGGGACTGCTCCCATTGTGACGAAATGAGTTCTTATAGCTTCCCCTGGTCTGCCGGTGGCCCCATTTCCTTCCAGTGGAAGCTGCAGTCCCAGTTCCTGTTTCCCTAAGAGTAGCCCTGCTGCGGGGGTTGGGGTGCGGTGTCTCCAGCTGGTCTATTCTGACCAGAGGGGGAAGAAGGGCCCAGAGCTGCCTGGCCTGTGCCAGACACCCCCGCCCCGTCCTAGTCCCGATCCTTTAGGAAACATCCTGTCCCAGCCCAGTTCAGGACAGAAATAACATGATAAATTTGGAAGTGTCATCTGGTCTTACCAGGGAGGATGGGCCCTGGGCCCTAGGGGCTTCCTCATAGACCCTTGGCGTGATCCCATCTAGCAGTGCCAGGGGTGGGAGTGAGGGCCGTGGATACCATGGTTGCTGTGTGTCAGACCCATCTTTTTGGGAATGGGGTCTCATTTACGGCCTCTGAGGAAAGCCCTGTCTCTTCCCCTACTGGGCATAGAGGTCAAGGGCCTATGAGTCCCCTGCTTCCAGCCAGGACCAGTGGGGCAAAGTGTTTGTGGAGGGCAGAGAGGCTACCGTCTTCTCTGACACCGTTTCTCAGTTTCTGCGTGTCTCTTTCTGTCTCATTGCTGTGACTCTCTGTGCCTCTCTGCCTGTGTCGTTCTGACTCCACCTGTGTGTGTTTTCATTTCTTCCTCCGACGCTCCCCCACACTCTGGCTCTGGCTCTCAGTTTCTTTCTGCGTTGTTTCCCTCTGTCTGCTGCTCCATTCCTCTCTGAGCTCCTCTCTTTCTCCATGCCTTTCTTACTGTGTGTATGTGTGTCTTTCTCTTTCCGTCCCCCCATCTGTCTCCTCTCCCTGCACTCTGGCACACCTCATGCCACCTGGAGGGCTTTGCTGACCTCTGTGCCCCCCTGTCTGTCCCCATCAGGTAAGCTTCTCAGCTTCTCAAACTCATGGTGGAGTGAGTTCATCTCTGCTCTGGGGCTCCTGTGTAGCCTGATGGACCATGTGTGCCAGGGCCAGGGGAGGGCTGGGGGTAGCTGGTCCCCCACATCCCCCATCACAAATAGACCGGGTGGACCCCTGGGTTGTTGGGGATGGTAATACAGAACCTGGAGCAGGGCCTAGGCCCTTCTCTCATGTTCATCCTTTGCCACAAATACAGAACTGCTTCCTAGGAAAGGTCTGGAAGCTTACTGAGATACCTTGTGGGGATGAGGGCCAGAGCAGGGTTGGGGAGGGGTAAGGCCCTTTGACCAGCTCCCAGGGCTTACAGAGGGCTCTGCAAAGACAGGGCTGTGCTGGGGTATGACCTTGGTTTTGCGAAAGAGCAGCAAGATGCAGAGTGATGTATTAAGGATTCCAGACACTGGAGGCCTCCTGCTTAGCATCTCAACCTGGGCTCTGAGCCAAAATCAGGGATAGACTAGGTATGCACTCCTGGCCCCAAGCTGGGAATCTGGGCTTTTTTGCTTTAGAACTCTGATTTTCAGAGACATCTTAGCCAAGAGCCTTGCTGTGGAGTAAAATCCTGATCGGGGCCTCCATATGTAATGTGGCTGCGTAGGGGTCACCCTGTGTCTCAGCTCCCTGAGTGATGCAGCTTGAAAACCTCACTCCATATTCGGGTTCAACTTTCTGTGCTGTGTCTAGTATTCCAGGCTTTAGCTGTAATGGTTCTCTGACCTGGGTTCTGTCTCGGTCTGGGTCTGGCCTTAGCACCTCCATTTGGCCTTCAGGTCTAACTGCTGTCCCCTGCTCCCCAGGGCCTGGAGCAGGATGTCCTCCAGGCTATTGACCGGGCCATCGAGGCTGTGCACAACACAGCCACGCGGGACGGTGGCAAGTACAGCCTGGAACAGCGTGGGGTCCTCCAGTAAGTGGAGGGGGAGTGGAGAGGCGCCGCCCAGTGAGCATGTGGGGCGGGGTTCTTTAGTGAGTGTCATGGGGCAGGTAGGCCTGGGGAATGTGAGGGTTGGCAGGGGTGGCGGGGGAGTGGCACCTCCCAGAGAGCATGATGGGGTCAGGTCCTTCATTGAGCACCAGGGATGTGCAGAGCACAGGACTGAGGATAGTATGGGGCAGTGCAGGCTGGGCGGGAGCATGGAGGAGAGAGGGGTGTCTGAGGGGCCTGGGCTATGGGGTCCCAGCATCCCACAGGAGGCATATGAGGACTTTGAGCTGTGAGATGCAACCCCCATAGTCTCCCTGTCCCTCCATCAGGAAGCTGATCCACCACCGGAAAGAGACCCTGTCACGCAGAGGCCCTTCAGCCTCCAGTGTTGCAGTTATGACCCCATCAACCAGTGACCACCACTTGGATGCTGCTGTAGCCAGGCAGCCCAATGGGGTGTGTCGAGCCGGGTTCGAGCGGCAGCACAGCCTGCCCAGTTCTGAGCATCTTGGGGCGGATGGAGGCCTCTACCAGGTGTGTGGTGAGGGCATCCTGGAGAAGGGAGTTGGGTGGGGCTTAAGGCTTCATCCAGAGGCTCAAGGGGTCCACTCAGGAGTGATGCACCCCAGAGCCATAGTCCTGCTGATGCCCAGGGCTCCGGGCCCAAGCCTGGCTGCCGCCCTGGATGTCAGTCTGTCCTCCCAGATCCTACTTCCGTCTTCCCAGATCCCACCACAGCCTCGCCGAGCAGCACCCACCACACCGCCGCCACCAGTGAAGCGCCGAGACCGAGAGGCCCTGATGGCCTCTGGGAGCGGTAAGAAGGCAGGGTTCGGGGAATTAGGGTAGAGGCACCCTGTGCTTGGAGTGGTTATTCTGCCCATGTCAGGGAGTTGGAGGCTCTAAGCTTGGGAAGAAGACAGGACTCCCATGTTGGGGCAATTAGGGGCTCTGGGCTTTGTGGGGAAACAGTGCCTAGCCGAGAAACTAGGCCCTGTGTTAGGAGACAGGGGCTCTGGGCAAGGAAGGGTATGGTTTTCCAGGGGGCTGCCCCGGCACAGCTTTTACTCACTGCTCACAGGTGGCCACAACACCACGCCCTCCGGGGGTAACTGTGTGTCCAGCGGCTCCTCAGTCAGCAGCACCTCCCTGGACACGCTCTATACCAGCTCCAGCCCATCTGAGCCGGGCTCCAGCTGCTCACCCACACCCCCACCTGTACCCCGCCGAAGCACCCACACCACCGTGTCCCAAGTCCAGCCCCCTCCCTCCAGGGCCTCAGCTCCTGAAACCCCTGCAGAAGAAGAAGTGGCAGCTGGTACAACCTCAGCCTCTGATGACCTGGAAGCCCTGGGTACACTGAACCTGGGGACCACAGAGGAGAAGGCAGAAGCTGAGGCGGCTGTGCCCAGGACCATTGGGGCTGAGCTGATGGAGCTTGTGCGGAGAAACACTGGCCTGAGCCATGAATTGTGCCGGGTGGCCATCGGCGTCATAGTGGGTCACATCCAGGCCTCCGTGCCAGCCAGCTCACCTGTCATGGAGCAGGTCCTCCTCTCACTTGTAGAGGGCAAGGTGAGGGTGGGCGGTATAGCAGGGCCACCCTGCTACCCACCCTGTTCCCACCCTCACGCACTTGTCCAGCCCGTACATTACAGGTATTTCTCAAGCTCTGGCTCGGAGCTCTTACTGTGCTGGACACTGGGGACATTGAGCCGATTTCTGAAGCAGAAAGGAAGGACAAGCAGTCCAGGCAGATGCGCAGCCTGGACAAGGGCCACAAGGCAGGAGTGAGCTGGCTCGTGGGAGGAAGTGGAACAAGGCCTGCAGGGCTAGAAAACAGGGAGTGAGGAAGTGGGTGCTCTGGGAGGAGGTGAGACCTGGGGCAGGTGACAGATGAGACCAGATGTGGGTGGCCAAGAGTTCTGTCTGGCTGCAGGGAAGGAATGGACATAGGGCATGGGTGAGGGTAGTGCCTTGCTGACCTTGGCAGTGAGAGATTGAGTGCTGGGAGAGCTGTGATTGTGACGGAGTCCTAGGAGCTGACTTGGATGAGAGGGAGTGAGGTGTGTGGGCATGATGGGATGGTTGGAATCCTTGGCACTCACGAGCAGGACAGGGCAGTGAGCCCAGCATATATGATTGGGATCAGATAGACCAGGGGTCCCTCTTTAGCGCCCCATGGTTCCTCTTACAGTTCTGGTTTGGGTTTTGGGGAGTGGGCCAATGGGCTTGCCTGTGCTGGGCACAACAGCCAGTGCCTGGTCAGCAGGGTTCAAGGAAGATGTGGGAAGTTGATAGGTGACAGCCCTGTACCACTTTGTGTGGAATGGGAGAGTGAGGTCTCAGAGTCACATTTGGCAGTGACAGAGTTCATGGCCCTCCTAGTCGGTGGTGTTTATCCAGGTCTGGGATGGGAGCTGAGCTGTTGAAAACCCCCCAACAGATGAGTCTCCTGTTGAGTCCTGTCCTGGGAGGTCATCAAGACTGGAGTTGAGCCAGTGTGGGCCAGGACGGACTCGAGTTCAGAGTATAGGTCCGCAGGTGGACTCTCCAGGCCTTGGGGGCTTCCCGGAGATGGTGAGGTTAGAGAGTATGCTGAGTCATGCTTCGCCCTCCCCCTAGGACCTCAGCACGGCCCTGCCCTCAGGGCAGGTCTGCCATGACCAGCAGAGACTGGAGGTGATCTTTGCAGACCTAGCTCGGCGGAAGGACGACGCCCAGCAGCGCAGTTGGGCACTTTATGAGGATGAGGGTGTCATCCGCTGCTACCTGGAGGAGCTGCTGCATATTCTGGTGAGGGTGGGGGCCCACACACATACCCGACATGGGGAACAGTGACCCCGCCTTGCAGCATCCCTCTACAGTGCCTGGGAGTCTCCCGTACACATATGTGCTCAGCCCTCTCTTATGTGGCTGCACAGCCCCACTCATGCTGGCTGACACTCTCACTTCCTCTTTTTGGTAGACCGATGCAGACCCTGAAGTTTGCAAGAAAATGTGCAAGAGAAACGAGTTCGAGTCTGTCCTGGCCTTGGTGGCCTATTACCAAATGGTATGTGAAGGACGAGGGGAGGGGGCTTGGAGAGACCTAGGTAGTGGGGGAGTTCCAGGCACTGAGCACACAGGGTTCCCTGCTAGGAGCACCGAGCATCACTGCGGCTGCTGCTTCTCAAGTGCTTCGGCGCCATGTGCAGTCTGGACGCAGCCATCATCTCCACGCTTGTGTCATCTGTGCTGCCTGTGGAGCTGGCGAGAGACATGCAGACAGACACACAGGGTGAGGCTAGAGGGCGGGGTGGGAGGGAACTTCTTGCCATCTGGAGGGGGTTCCTGCCATCTGCTGGGGTTTCTTGCCCTCTCTGGGGACTCTGACTGCCTGCCTTCCCCCCCCCAGACCACCAGAAACTCTGTTACTCTGCCCTCATCCTGGCCATGGTCTTCTCCATGGGAGAGGCGGTGCCCTATGCACACTATGGTAAGAATACAGTCACCAACCTGCTGATCACAGGTCCTGAGCCAGGGCCCATGGTCTGAGGGCCTGGGACCTGCTAGCTACACAGCCTAGCAGGGATAGGATATCCCCAAGGCTCACAGAAAGCCGAGAAGGGTGGGTAGTGGGTTTTGGGGGAGAATGGGGCTGCAGACTTCTGTGCCCCCCTCTCCCAGAGCACCTGGGCACGCCTTTCGCCCAGTTCCTATTGAGCATCGTTGAGGACGGCCTGCCCATGGACACCACGGAGCAGCTGCCAGACCTCTGCGTGAACCTGCTTCTGGCTCTCAATCTGCACTTGCCAGGTGGGGCGGGGCCTGCCCAGGCGGTGGCTGAGCACATGGGGGCTCTCAGGCTCAGCACCCTGTCTATACCCATGTCCTTCCTTAGCCCCTGACCAGAATGTCATCATGGCCGCCCTGAGCAAACACACCAACGTCAAGATCTTCTCTGAGAAGTTGTTGTTGCTCCTGAACAGAGGGGGTGAGGGCCCGGGAATCTGCGCGGGTACCAGTTCGATGCCCTGTGACTCCATGACCCCTGCAATGACTCCTGTAACCCCTGGGGTGACTCTGGGACTCCCACAAGGACCACACTGACTCCTGTGACTCCTGCCTCCTAGATGACCCCGTGCGTATCTTCAAACATGAGCCACAGCCGCCACACTCTGTCCTCAAGTTCCTTCAGGATGTGTTTGGCAGCCCGGCAACGGCTGCCATCTTCTACCACACAGACATGATGGCTCTCATTGACATCACTGTGCGGCACATCGCGGACCTGTCACCAGGAGACAAGGTACCTGGAGATGGCTGCAGCAGGAAGGGTCACGGTGTGGAAACTGAAACAGAATGGCAGGGGGCATGACATTGAGTGGAGATGAGGGGTAAGGCCACTGCTGGAGCCAGGTAAGTGTGGGTGGCCACTCAGAAACCACAACAGGTGCACCAGGAGCCAAAAGAGCCAGCCATGAGTGATCTGGAGGTGCGGCGGCTGCGGGAGGCTGGAGAGGAGGGAGGGGTGGGAGATGAGGCATGGAGGATGGAGTTTACACAGAGCCTCAGAGGCTGCTGCAGGAGGTTGTGATCTCCTCAGGAATAGGGAATGTGATGTGACTAACATCCCACATAGAATCTGAACTGTGTGCCAGCAGAGTGGAAGCCGGCCAGGGAGGAAGCAGCCGCAGTGGTCCAGGTGGCATGGATGGGGTGGGGACGGGCCTGGCAGTGGCGAGAAGAGGCCAGGTGTGGAGTGCTTAGTAAGTGGGTCTGGCAGGGCTTGCCGCTTGGTACATCTTGAGTAGCTAGATGGATGAAGTGCTGATGGTTGAAGCTGGGAAGGCTGTGAGAACTTCTTGGGGGAAAATAGAGAGTTGTGTTTTGAATGTGTCAAGATTGAGGAGATGCCTGCTAGACACCCAGGTACCAAGGGCATCAGGGAGGCAGTGGGGAATGAGCTGGGACTAGAGAGACATTTTGGAGTTGTCTGTGATGATGGGAAGCCTGTGACAATATGATTTTCTCAGAAATGAGATAGATGGGCAGGTCAGTGGGAAGCTCAGCCTGCAGCCCTGGGCACAGCTGGAACAACGAGGGAGAAACCCAGGAAGAGAAGCAAAAAAGCGGGAGCCCAAAGCCACATGTTTAGAGGAAGATCAGCCCTCTCTACACCGTTAACAGCTTGAGCAAGATGGGCTGAGAATTGGCCATTGGATTCACCACACAGAGATCAGTGATGACTGATTACCAGTGTCGGTGGGGTGCAAGGAGGAGAGTCTGAAGAGAAAGTTTGAGAGAACTTGAAGTTATTGGGGAGTCAGAATGAGGGGAGAGTTGGAAGCAGTAAATGGAGACAACTCTTGTGAATTTTCTGTGAAGGGGAAGAGAAAAATGCGAGGGAGGTCACTGGAGGGAGATGACGTGGGGATAGGGAGAGTGTTTCATTTTGTTGTTGTTGTTGCTTTTTGAGACGGAGTCTCCCAGGCTGGAGTGCAATGGCGCGATCCTGGCTCACTGCAACCTCTGCCTCCCAGGTTCAAGTTACTCTCCTGCCTCAGCCTCCTGAGTTGCTGGGATTATAGGCACACACCACCACGCCCAGCTAATTTTTGTATTTTAGTGGAGACGGGGTTTCGTCACGTTGGCCAGGCTGGTCTCAAACTCCTGACCTCATGCAATCCACCTGCCTCAGCCTCCCAAAGTGCTGGGATTACAGGCATGAGCCACCATGCCTAGCAAGGAAGAATGTTTTGAAGATGGGATGTTGGCCAGGCATGGTGGCTCACACCTGTAATCCCAGCACATTGGGAGGCTGAAGCGGGAGGATCACTTGAGTCCCTGAATTCAAGATCAGCTTGGGCAACATAGTGAGACCTCTGTGTAGCCTGATGGACCACAATAAAAAATAAAATTGGGGCCGGGCTTGGTGGCTCATGTCTGTCATCCTAGCACCTTGGGAGGCCAAGGCAGGCAGATCACAAGGTCAAGAGACCGAGACCATCCTGGCCAACATAGTGAAACCCCGTCTCTACTAAAATACAAAAATTAGCTGGGTGTGGTGGTGCGCGCCTGTAGTCCCAGCTACTCAGGAGGCTGAGGCAGGACAATTGCTTGAACCCAGGAGGCGGAGGTTGCAGTGAGCCGAGATGACGGCACTGCACTCCAGCCTGGTGCTTGGCACCTGGCGACACAGCGAGACTCTGTCTCAAAATAAAATAAAATTAGCTGGGCATGGTGATATGCACCTGTAATTCCAGCTACTTTGGAGGCTGAAGTGAGAAGATTACATGAGCCCAGGAGGTTAAGGCTGCAGTGAGCCATGATTGTGCCATTGCACTCTGACATGGGCAACAAAGCAAGACCTTGTCTCAGAAAAAAAAAAAAAAAAAAGATAGGGATCGTGGTGCATGTTCTGGCCAGAGGGAATGATCCAGCAAGCACAGAGAGGTGGATGATGTGTTGGAGATGGTGGGCCACCACAGGAGTCAGCAGGGGAGAGTCTTGGTCCATGCCTACGTGAACAGGAGCTAGGGCCGCTCATTCTGGTAGGGACAGGTGAGATGTGGGTACTGAGGAGAAAGACGGCTTTATGCAAGATTACTTTTGTTTTCTCTATGAAGCACAAGGCCAGCTGACTAGGTAGTTTAAGTTTGGAAGACAGACAGCATGGGTATTATTGCTACTCTAAGGGAGAGTAACACAGCAGGGAAAAGCAGTGGGAGGCCCAGGCAGTGCTGCGTGTCCATTCAGGGTTCATGGTGGTGAATGACATTTAGGCCTGCACGTGGCTCTGCATTTGTCTACAGCTTAGACACTGCCGTTTTATGTGCAGGCACCTCTGTATGAAACCCAGCGCTGGGACTTAGCAAGGTATGCTGCCTAAAGGAGGTTTTGGTATTACTCCTCTAATGAAAGGTGAAAAAAAGACATGAGGAATGTTGAGGGAAGCAGACAAAGTGCTAGGTCAGGTCATGGTTTGGGGGGTCTCTGTGAGAACAAGCTGTCAAGTCATAAGGGCTGGCTGGGCACGGTGGCTCACGCCTGTAATCTCAGCACTTTGGGAGGTCAAGGTGGGCAGATCACTTAGGTCTGAAGTTTGAGACCTGCCTGGCCAACATGGCGAAACCCCATCTTTACTAAAAAATACAAAAAGTAGTTGGGCATGGTGGCGCATGCCTGTAGTCCCAGATACTTGGGAGGCTGAGGCAGGAGAATCACTTGAACCTGGGAGGCAGAGGTTGTAGTGAGCTGAGATCATGCCACTGCACTCCAGCCTGGGTGATAGCACGAAACCCTGTCTTAAAAAAAAAAAAAAAAAAAAAAAAAAAAAAATTATAGGGGCTGTTGGAACTGGTTCAGCCAGAGGTGCTGGGAGTATGGGTTGAAGGAGAGGCTGTTGGAGATGGATTCAGGGCATATGTAGGAGGTAGGATGGCCAGGTCTTGGACATGGCTTGGATATGAGGTATGTGGGAGACAGGAAGCAAAGAGGATACCATGTTTCAGGTCTGTGCTTTTGGGTCAACAACAGTGCTCTTTCTGAAGGTAAGAACATGAGAAAACCTTCAGCTCTGGGAGGATGGGAAAGATCATGAGTTTGATGGTGGATAAGTGGATTTGGGTCTCTGAGATGTGCAGATGATAAATGGGCAGTTGAATATTCCTGTTGGAGCTCACAGGGTAGTTCTAGGTGAGAGGTATGCGAGTGGGTCACTATTTGAAGCCGTGAATGTGCATGACATCTCTCAGGGCAAGAGAGAATAGGGTGAGCAGCAGAGGGCCACTGGCTGACAGACAGAGGCACCTTGGGGGACCAGCTTTAAAGGATGGGCAGGACTTCCCTGGGCAGCCCACATACTTGGGACTGTCTGTGGTTGGGATGATTCATTCATTCACTTATTCAGAAACTATTGAAGACCAACTCTGTGCCAGATACATTCTGGGTGCTAGGGATGCAGCCCTGATGTTCTGGTCCACAGCCCTGGGGTCTGTGGGGCAGTGGGGTCCTGCCCTTGTCCAGTGGTGGTCGCAATACCTCCCTGGGGTCCCTGAGCTGGCCTGCTCTTCCCACAGCTGCGCATGGAGTACCTCTCCCTGATGCATGCCGTAGTCCGCACCACGCCCTACCTGCAGCACCGCCACCGGCTGCCGGACCTGCAGGCCATACTGCGACGCATCCTGAATGAGGAGGAGACCTCACCCCAGTGCCAGATGGACCGTATGATTGTCCAAGAGATGTGCAAGGAATTCCCAGTGCTGGGGGAGGCTCCCAGCTAGCACCTTGCTGTCCTCCCTTCCCTGCAGCTCCAGTCAGGGTTTGGGGACTCAGGGGCTTGGCCCTAAGAATGTTTTGCACTGACAGTGGGAGGGGATAGGTGGCAGAAGGAACCTGAGCAGGGCCCCCCACCTGAAGTAGAGCTTATTTATGAGAGGGGCCAAGTGTCAGATTGGGGACCACGTTCTGGGAGCTGTTCTGGGGCAGGGGGAATATGCAGGCTGAAGCCCCTCTATACCCTGATAGGCTTCCTGTTCAGCATGCCCCCCTCTTCACCCCACACGCACGTGTACACTCAGAGTCCTGCTGCTGCTCCAGGCTGGGCCAGACCCCACCCCACCCTTCCTGGTCTGTATCCTGGGCCTCAGCAAGCCATGCCCCTGGGGTGAGGGGAGGCATTTCCCACCAGCTCTATTCTTTGCCTTAGCTTTGCAGTGAGTGCTGCTCATGTGCTCCCCTCCACCCCCATATGGGGGTTGCTGCCCTTCACTCCTACCCCCAGAGGCCTTGGCCAAGCTGCTGCTTTGAAAGCGGGATCTTGGAGACAGGCCATCCATCCTGGAGCCTCATGGAACAGGATGATGGCACTGAGAAAGCCAATGACTGAATCTCTTTTCTCTGTAAACATGTAGACTGAAAAGCCATGTGTATTTTCCTACGTGCTGCAGCTCTCCTTTGGAAATAAATCACAGGCATCTGGAAACAGGCTTCCCTGTATGATCTTGGGAGACAGTGGAAGAGGATGGGCAGAAGTACTGGGGCCTCAGGACCCCATCACTGCGGGTTACACTGACTTCTCCAGCCTGAGGAGGTGATGGACCCTGACAGGTCTGGCCTTCAAGGCCCTTTAAGCCCTGTTCCAGCCTCTCTTCCCTGAGCTCCCACTTCTCCTGAGCCCCAGCCACTGCCAAGTGCCCCCGAGCAGCCCACTTGCAGGTGTCTGCACCTCTAGGCTTTACTTACATCTTTCTTTCTCTCTCTCTCTCATTTTTTGAGACAGGGTCGTTACTCAGGCTCACTGTAGCCTAAACCTCCCAGACTCAAGTGATCCTCCTGCCTCAGCCTCCCGAGTAGCTGAAACAACAGTAGCCACCATGCGCAGCTAATTTAAAAATTTTTTTGGTAGAGACAGGGTCCCACCATGTTGTCCAGGCTGGTCTTGAACACTTCAGTTCCAGTGATCCTCCTGCCTCGGCCCCCCAAAGTACTAGGATTATAGGTGTGACCCACTGCACCAGCCCACTTACATCTTTCGCTTTGCTTTGAACACTGGTACTCTCTCCTCTGTGGAAACCCTATCGTCCTTCATAGTTGTTCTCAAATGAGGCAGGCCTTAACCTACCCCCAGCCCTGGCCTCTGAATGGTTGGGCCTCTCCAGCCCTATTTCCTTCCCCAATTGTCCTTGTTTCCAGCAAGATCACCTTATCTTGCAACCTGAGCAGAGATTTGGTAATCATGGTAGGGCAGAAAGAGTGTCTTAACAAGCATGGGGGTAGGTTTGCGTTACTGTTTTAGAGGAACTAAGGGCCAACATTTGGCAAAAACTTCATTCTTGTGGGCTTCCAAGTTAGCAAAAAAGTTCTCACCATAAGTCAGGGAGTAGAGTCAGAAACCTACAGGCAGACACCAGTCAGGAGTGTTTTGTTTTTGTTTTTTAGATGGAGTCTCACTATCTCTTCAAGGCTGGTGTCCAACTCGTGGGCTCAAGCAGTCCTCCCACTTCAGCTTTCTAAGTAGCTGGGACTACAGACGCACACCACTGTGCCATGCACAGAAGTGGTTTTCATCAGATCACTTTATTTTTTACTTGAACTCCTCCTTCATCAGACAGTTCCACACATCAGGAATCACTGACACTGTGACTTCTGGTCATGACGTTTTCTTTCTCATTGGGGTGCCGAAAGCAGGTGGCAGTTATCCTCCCAAAAAGAAGGTAAAGCAGCACAGGGAGGCTAGAGCCAGGGCTTTGCCCCGACCCCGCCCAGCAACAGGCTCTCAGGAAGTTGAGGCAGGATCATTCATTCCACAGGAAACCCGTAGGAGCAAAGTATGGGGGCCTAGTGGGAGACACCTGCTCACCACTGACTGTCAGAAGGCCAGGTGCACAGGCTCACTCAGGCCTGAGAAGGGGCTGACAGTGTTTGGTCCCCAGTAAAGCTCTGTGGGACAACCTGGTTACTAATTATTATTATTTTTTGAGAGACAGAGTTTAGGTCTTGTCACCCAGGCTGGAGTGAAATGGCACGATCTTGGCCCACTGCAATCTCTGCCTCCCAGGTTCAAGCAATGATTCTCCTGCCTCAGCCTCCTGAGTAGCTGGGATTACAGACACCTGCCACCGTACCCAGCTAATTTTTGTATTTTTATTAGAGATGGCGGTTCACCATGTTGGTCAGGCTGGTCTTGAACTCCTGACCTCAGATCATCTACCCGTCTCTGCCTCCCAAAGTGCTGAGATTACAGGTGTGAGCTACTGTGCCCAGCCCTTTTTTTTTTTTTTTTTTTTTTTTTTTGAGACACAGTCGCTCTCTGTCACCCAGGCTGGAGTGCAGTGGTGTGATCTCGGCTCACTGCAACCCCTGCCTCCTGGGTTAAAGAATTCTTCCTGCCTCAGCCTCCCCAGTAGCTGGGATTACAAGTGCCTGCCACCACACCCAGCTAATTCCTGTATTTTTAGTAGAGATGGGGTTTCACCACGTTGGCCAGGCTGGTCTCGGACTGGCACCTCACCTCAGGTGACCCATACCGCAGCCTCCCAAAGTGCTAGCATTACAGACATGAGCTACCACACCTGGCCTGGTTACTGCTCAACCCTGGAGAGTTAATTCTGCCTCCCTTTTCACATCCGGAGTGGATGACACCACCTTCCAGTCACAACTCCTTTTTCATTGGAATGCCGAAGGCAGGAAAGTCTTCTCATGAGATAGTGTATTTCAGTGAAAAGCACAAGTTCTCAGGAAGCCGAGGCAGGGACATTGGACAGCCTCTGTGACTTGCTGTGTTTCCTGTCATGATGCACAAACCTTGTGGGAACAGCAGGACTGTGCTATGCCGTCTGTCCCAGTGCTGGCATCTAGGTCAAACAAGGTGTTTCTCCACAGCAGAGGCGTCTGCCCACTTCTGCAGGAGTGTCCAAGGTGGGCGCTGGCACCTGTTTGTAAGAGATGCAGAAGCCCCAGCTGATGAAGTTACATAAATGCTGACTCCTGGTAGCAAACATGCTCTGAGGGACTCCAGGACCTCTTCAGCAAACCCCCTTGTGGTGGCCTCACAACACAAAATTACAACCAAAGGCGGGCTATGATCAGCCAGAGAAGTCCTCTCGGGGAGGGAACTGTCTGATAGGCCACGTCTATGGCTGCATGAAATGTTGGTAGATGTGATATGTGGCTAGGCAGTAGAAAGGGCAATAAGAGAGAACATTAAGTCACCCCAAGAAAGGGAAGTGTTTGGGTAGAGTTGAGAACTCAAATTTTGGGGGACAGTGAGGGGGTTTGGGCTGAGTTCTGGGTCAGAAATTTCTGAAGCCGCAGCTAGGAATGGGTGTGTAAGTGTGCGGGTCACTCACACCTATAATCCCAGTGCTTTGGGAGGCCATGGCGGGAAAGTCGCTTGAGTTTGAGACCAACCTGGCCAGCAAAGAAGACCCCATCCCTACAAAAAATGCAAAAAAGAGCTGGGTGTGGTTGCCCATACCTAGAGTCCCAGCTACTTGGGAGGCTGAGGTGGAAGAATCATCTGCGCGTATGTGCTGAGCCATAAGCTGCGCATGCATAAGGCCAACTCTAGGATCAGGGGTTGAGTAATTCTGCCTCAGCCTCCCAAGTAGCTGGGATTACAGGCACGTACCACCACACCCAGCTAATTTTTGTATATTTAGTAGAAATGGGGTTTCGCCATGTTGGCCAGGCTGGTCTCAAACTCCTGACCTCAGGTGATCCACCAGCCTTGGCCTCCCAAAGTGCTGGGATTACAGCCGTGAGCCACCGCTCCTGGTCTATCCATCCACTCTTGATGATCTTTCAGTTGTTTCCAGTTTTTGTCTATTGCAAACAGTGCTGAAGGAGCACTGTTGTACATGTCTACTTGTTGCTCATACACATTATTTTTGGAGGGTGTATTCCCAGATAAATAGTGGAATTTCAGGGTCATAGCCACATACTGCCAAATAGGTTTCCAAAGTAGCTGTACCAATGTATGCACCTCCAGTAGTGTCAGACAGTTCAAGCTTCTGTCTTTCCCAGAACTTGGTATTGTCAAGCCATTTTTATTTTAGCTATTCTGATACAGTGCAATAGTCTTTCTTTTCTTTTCCTTCCTTCCTTCCTTTCTCCTTCCCTCTCTCCCTCCCTTCCTCCCTCTCTCTCTTTCTTTCTTTCTTTCCTTTTTTTGGAGATGGAGTCAGTGACGCAATCTCAGCTCACTGCATCCTCTGCCCCCTGGGTTCAAGCCATTCTCATGTCTCAGCCTCCCAAGTAGCTGGGACTAGAGGCATGGGCCACCATGCTGAGCTAACTTTTGTATTTTGAGAAAAGACAGGGTCTTTCCATGTTGTCCAGGCTGGTCTCAAAACTCCTGGCCTCAAGTGATCCGTCCACCCCGGCCTCCCAAGGTGCTGGGATTACAGGTGTGAGTCACCTCACCTGGCCAGTATGTATTTTTTTCAGTATGCATTTCCTTGATGACTAAAGAGGTTGAGCACCTTTTCATTATTATTTGAATGTTCTCTTTGTGAAGGAACTATTCAAATCTCTTGCCTCATTTATCTGTTTGTGTATATTTTATTGATTTGTAGTATGTATTCAGGATATGAGTCATTGGATATTCTATCTTACAGTATCATCTCCCACTTTTAATGTCTTGATAAAAGAACGTTCTTAATTATTATGTAATCCAATTTATCAGTATTTTCCTTTATAGTTAGTACATTTTATGTCCTGTTAGAAAATCTTGGCTGGCTGTGGTGGCTCGTGCCTGTAATCCAAGCACTTTGGGAGGCCAAGGTGGGAGAATCGTTTGAGCCCAGGAGTTCCAGACCAGCCAGGGCAAAATGATGAGACCCTGTCCTTACAAATAATTAAAGAAATTAGCTGGATGTGGTAGAGCATACCTGTAATCTCAGCTACTCAGAGGCCAAGGCAGCAGGGTCTCTTCCTAGAGCCTAGGAAGTCAAGGCAGTGGGGAGCTATGATCACACCACTGCACTGCAGCCTGGGCCAGAAAGTGAGACCCCCATCTCTAAAAATTTTTTTTTTTTTTTTAAGGACGGGGTTTTACCATGTTGGTCAGGCTGGTCTTGAACTCCCAACCTCAGGTGATCCGCCTGCCTTGGCCTCCAAAGTGCTTGAATTACAGGCGTGAGCCACCACGCCGGGCTCTAAAAATTTTTTTAATATAAAAACAAATTTTTAAATCTTTGCCTTCATGCTTGTGAATAGACACTGCACTCCAGCCTCCATCTCTGTAAAAAATAAAAAAATAAAATCTTTGCTTAAAGTCACCTTTAAGATCTCTTGGCCAGGTGCGGTGGTTCACGCCTGTAATCCCAACACTTTGGGAGGCTGAGGCAGGTGGATCACAAGGTCAGGAGTTCAAGACAAGCCTGGCCAATATGGTGAAACCCTGTCTCTACTAAAAATACAAAAATTAGCTGGATGTATTGGCACGCACCTGTAGTCCCAGCTACTCAGGAGACTGAGGCAGGAGAGTTGCTTGAACCTGGGAGGTACAGGTTGCAGTAAGCCAAGATTGCAGCACTGACTCCAGCCAGGGCAACAGAATGAGACTGTGTTCTATAGATAGATAGATAGATAGATATAGAAAAGAAAAAAAAAAAAAAACTAAAAACATTGAGCTGGGCATGGTGGCTCATGCCTGTAATCCCAGGACTTTGAGAGGCAGGTGGATCACAAGGTCAGGAGTTTGAGACCATCCTGGCTAACACAGTGAAACCCCGTCACTATTGAAAATACAAAATATTAGCCAGGCGTGGTGGCATTCGCCTGTAGTCCCAGCTACTCAAGAGGCTAAGGCAGGAGAATCACTTGAATCTGGGAGGCGGAGGTTGCAGTGAGCTGAGATTGTGCCACTAGATAGACCCTCCAATATAATACTGGGGCTTGTGGTCCTGAATATAAAATGAGATCAATTAGCATGGTTGTTTGTTTTCCTCCAGCAATGCTCTGCTGCTCTAGAGGCAGAGAATACATAAGTAGTCTATTTTAAGTGGGGTTAGATTTTAGCCCAGCAAGTTTGTCTTAAGAAGAACAGGGCTGGGAGTTGCCATAACACTGGACTCTTTAAGGCTAATTACACAGGTCAATACCTGAGGTGGTGAGCAATGGACTAGAGATCTCAGTGAGTCAAAAAACTACTGGATAATTGAACTGAACAGGTTGGCCAGGTATTCTGGTAAGGTACACCTCGCTAGGAGTAGACAAACACAGGGTGGGGTGGAAAAGGCAGAAGGAAAGAGGCTGAGAAGTGTTAGAGGGCAGTATCTGCCACACCCTTGACCTCTGGTCTTCTGATATGTTGGCCTCCCAATAGCCTCAAAGCCAGGTCTCTGGGTCCTGGGTGGACCCTCTAGTTGGAAGCTGGTAAGAGAATGAGGATAGGCCGGGTGTGGTGACTCACCTATAATCCCACCACTTTGGGAGGCCGAGGTGGGCAGACCACTAGAGGTCAGGAGTTTGAGACCAGCCTCGCCAATATGGTGAAACCCAATCTTTACTAAAAATATAGAAATTAGCCCAGCATGGTGGTGGGCACCTGAAGTGCCAGCTACTCAGGAGGGTGAGGCAGGAGAATCGAATAAACCTGGGAGGCAGAGGTTTCAGTGAGCCGAACCATGCCACTTCACTGCAGCCTGGGTGACAGAGTGAGACTCCATCTCAAAAAAAAAAAAAAAAAAAAAAAAAGATAGGGGTCTTCTTAGGAGGCAAGGGCAAGATTTGGAGGTGGAGAGAGGAACACTTGGTTTTTGTTTTTTACCGGGAGTGCATTAGGAACTGCCACTGGGGCTGGGGCATAGAGGTGAATGCAGATGGAGGGAGAGGGGCTCCTCAGAACAGCCACAAAGGGATGATGACAGTGGGGACACACAGCAGGAGCAACATGGGGAGCCA
Source organism: Saimiri boliviensis (assembly GCF_048565385.1). Taxonomy (NCBI): domain Eukaryota; kingdom Metazoa; phylum Chordata; class Mammalia; order Primates; family Cebidae; genus Saimiri; species Saimiri boliviensis. Next base: position 13,072,481 of record NC_133456.1, read on the forward strand.
TCTGCAATCCATTTCACTGCTCAGGATTGAGGAGCTTTGTTAGCTGAGGCCAAAAAGAAGTGTTAGCTGAGGCCAGTGCCAGCCCTATTGGTGAGAGGGCAGGGCTTAATTTCCCTCAGCCATAGTCCCTTTATGCCTCTGCACATTTGTCCACACAGTCTCCAAGACCTAGGATGCCCACATCCCTATCCCTCCCTGCCCTTCCTTCGCAGATGCAGATCTCCCGTTGGTCATTTTAGGCACTGCTCTGGCGTCTTCTGCAAGAAGGCTTCCCAGAGGCCGGGCGCGGTGGCTCAAGCCTGTAATCCCAGCACTTTGGGAGGCCGAGGCGGGTGGATCACGAGGTCAAGAGATCGAGACCATCCTGGTCAACATGGTGAAACCCCGTCTCTACTAAAAATACAAAAAATTAGCTGGGCATGGTGGCGCGTGCCTATAATCCCAGCTACTCAGGAGGCTGAGGCAGGAGAATTGCCTGAACCCAGGAGGCGGAGGTTGCGGTGAGCCGAGATCGTGCCATTGCACTCCAGCCTGGGTAACAAGAGCTAAACTCCGTCTCAAAAAAAAAAAAAAGAAGGCTTCCCAGGTCGCGAAGATGACTCAGATGCCTCCTCTGCGACTCCAGCGCCCTTCCCCAGCAGCGCCCCTGCCTGTCTCCCTCTATGGCATCAGGTTTTGTGCCCTCTAGTCACTAGATTGTGGACCCCAGAAAGCGCTGTATCAAAATCACTTCTGGGTTGCCAGGCACGGTGGTTCACACTTGTAATCTCAGCACTTTGGGAGGCCAAGATGGGCGGGTTGTTTGAGCCCAGGAGTCAAGCCTAGCCTGGCCAACGTGGTGAGATCCCGTCTCTACAAAAAATGGAAAAATTAGCCAAGTGTGGTGACATGCACCTGTAGTCTCAGCTACTCGGGAGGCTGACGTGGGAAAATCGCCTGAACCTGGGGAGTTCAAGGCTACAGTGAGCCATGATCACCACTGCACTCCAGCCTGGGTAAAAGAGTGAGACGCTGTCTCTAAATAAAACCACTTTGGTGGCCTTGCTCCTCCAGCCCCTGCACTGATTGGCTCCCATCCAAAGGAGTTCCGCCCTAAGGGCTGCAGATCCTCCACCCCCACGCACAAACCCACTGGAACCCCAGCCTTGTATCCGGCGCGGAGCTCTGATCCTGGGAAGGTGCTCAGATTCGAAGAGGGAGAGGGCACTACTGGAGATGTGCGGCCTGTTCTTGGTAGCCGCAAGGGGCGCTCGGGAGGTAGAACCGGCGGGAACCCCGCCTCTCGGAAGCGGAGAAGTCAAGGGGCGAGAGGATTCGCCGACTGATTGGTTGATGGTGATGTCATAGGTACCGTTCGGGGCGGGCCAGAGGCCTTGACCAGGAGTTACTCGGCTGTTAGAACCAGGATCCACCCCATCGAAGGAGCCGCACCCTTTGGAGCGTTCTGGGGTCTTGCCCCTGACCTCTTCCTGGGTGTTGGGATGCCCGCGTCCTCTGCATCCCGTGCTGCAGTTCATTATCGATTCCGCCTTTGGAAACCGGTCCGTATAGTGTACTACCCAGACTATCTCTAATGGTTAGCCGGCAACCCGCGGAGCCCCTTCCGCCGTGAGGGGCGGGGCCTCCTATTGTGCCAATAGAAACAATGACTCTCTGATTGGAGTGCTCCGCGTTCACCCCTAGTCTCCGCTTCTCTCGTGACGTCTGTTGTGCCAGGTCCATCTATTGGCCCGGCGAGACCGCCGCGTGCCAGGAGTTGCGCAGGGAGAGCTGGAATGCACCGAGGGTGGGGGGAGGACTGAGCTTCTGTGTCAGTTCCTTCAAGGGGTTAAAGGATGCGGTCGTGGCAGACGAGGGGCGGGGACCCGAGGAAGCTGGCCCGCAGCCATGGGGCAACGTTGGGCTCCACGTGGCATCCCGGAGCACTCGGGACCCGCAGCCTGGGAGGGAGTGCAGCCTCCAGTGGAGGAGGTGCAGCTTCCAGTGGAGGGGTCCCGAGCTCGGGAGACAGCTGAGAACGGCAAGGCGGGGAAGAATTTGGCCTTTGCTCCCGCCTTGGGAGGGTCATCTCCAGTCCCTGCTCCGCCAGGGGTGCTCCAAACAAGCAGGTGGTCGCGACATGTTTCATAAAACTAGCTGATTGGATCGTTAAAGCTGTTGTTCGGGCTACTGGCACTCCAGACCCCTGTCCAGCCATCGTCCCCTCTTCCCCAGGATTTCACACGATACCCACTCCCAGAGCCGTGAGAACGCTCATGGGAACCAAAATTTCAGACCAGAATCCGGGACACGGTTCGGAACTAGTGGTCAGGAAGGACGACGAGAGATCTGGGAGGAGAAAAAAGGCTCGGAGACTGAGCTGGGACAGCGCCCTAGAAAGAGGGAGGTGGGTGAGGGCGGCGGCCGAAAGCGGGGAGGGCGGACCCAACGGCGGCGCACCTCGGCGCTCTGTTCAGCACCATGAGCAGCGCTCACGTCCTTAATAAAGATGGCGGCAACAGCTTCGGTCCTCAGAGCTGCCATGCGCGATGGGTTGTACCACCGGGTTTGAGGCGCTGGGGCGGAGGTGGAGCGAACCATCGGGACGGCCGGGAGCCATGTTGGAGCGGCGGGAGGCGGCAGCAGCGTCGGGGATGCTGTGGTGGGGGCGGAAAAAGCCGGGGCCGCACGCTGGAGGGACTCCGGCCGCGGAGTAGATGGTGCCCAGAGGGCGGCGGCGGCGCGGAGAGACAGGCGGAGGGGCGGGGGCCCAGGGCGGCGGCAGGAGCCCGGGAGGGGGCCCGAGCGGCGGGGCCGGCCCAAGGCCCGGACCGGGGCGGGGGGCGGTGGAGGCCGTGCAGGGAGGCGGGGGATGATGGCGAGGCGGCCGCCGTGTTGGGGTCTCGGGGGACGGTCGACCCCCATACTCCTGCTCCTTCTCCTCCTCTCTTTGTTCCCCCTTAGCCAGGAGGAGCTGGGGGGCGGTGGGCACCAGGGCTGGGACCCGGGGTTAGCTGCCACTACGGGGCCAGGGGCGCAGATCCGTGGCGGAGCCTTAGCTCTTTGTCCCGAGTCTCCCGGGGTCCGGGAGGATGGGGGGCCTGGCCTGGGGGTCAGGGAGCCTGTCTTCTTGGGGCTCCGAGGAAGAAGGCAAAGCACCCGGAACAGTCGAGGGCCCCCTGAGCAGCCGAACGAGGAGCTGGGGGTTGAACACGGCGTCCAGCAATTGGGCAGCCGCGAACGAGAGACAGGACAGGGACCAGGGTCTATGGTATACTGGCGCCCAGAGGTTTCCTCTTGCGGGCGGACAGGATCTTTGCAAAGAGGTAGTCTGTCGCCAGGGGCTCTGTCCTCGGGGGTCCCGGGCTCGGGGAACAGCTCGCCCCTCCCTTCAGACTTTTTGGTTCGGCACCATGCTCCCAAACCGGTGTCCTCCCAGCGACACGCTGGGACAGGCGCCCGCAAAAGAGTGAGCACCGCGCGCTGCTGTGGGGAATCGTGGGCAATAGGGAGCAAGGGTCAAGACGAGAGAGCCACGACATCCGCAGGGGAAAGGACAGCCCCTCAGCGGAACTGTCTTCCAGGGGCCTCGGGATCTGGCCCCGAGCTGGATTCAGCACCGCGCACGGCGAGGACAGCTCCTACATCAGGTTCAGCACTCCGCGAGTCTCGGACAGCTCCCGAGCCGGCGCCCGAGCGCATGCGCTCCCGGGGTCTCTTCCGCCGCCGGTTCCTCCCGCAGCGCCCCGGGCCGCGCCCCCCGGGACTCCCGGCCGGTCCTGAAGCCGGGAAGATAACCTCGGCGAACCCCGCACGCTTCCGTCGCGCCGCAAACCGCCACCCGCAGTTTCCGCAATACAACTACCAGACGCTGGTGCCGGAGAACGAGGCCGCAGGCACCGCAGTGCTACGTGTGGTTGCGCAGGACCCGGACGCCGGCGAGGCCGGGCGCCTAGTCTACTCGCTGGCGGCGCTCATGAACAGCCGCTCGCTGGAGCTGTTTAGCATCGACCCGCAGAGCGGCCTCATCCGTACGGCGGCAGCTCTGGACCGCGAGAGCATGGAACGTCACTACCTGCGTGTGACCGCGCAGGACCACGGCTCGCCTCGCCTCTCGGCCACCACGATGGTGGCCGTGACGGTAGCCGACCGCAACGACCACTCGCCGGTTTTTGAGCAAGCGCAGTACCGGGAGACGCTTCGCGAGAATGTGGAGGAGGGCTACCCTATCCTGCAGTTGCGTGCCACGGATGGCGACGCGCCCCCCAACGCCAACTTGCGCTACCGCTTCGTGGGGCCGCCAGCTGCGCGCGCCGCAGCTGCTGCTGCCTTCGAGATTGATCCACGCTCCGGCCTCATCAGCACCAGCGGCCGAGTGGACCGAGAGCACATGGAAAGCTACGAGCTGGTGGTGGAAGCCAGCGACCAGGGCCAGGAGCCGGGGCCGCGCTCGGCCACTGTGCGCGTACACATAACTGTGCTGGACGAAAATGACAACGCTCCCCAGTTCAGCGAGAAGCGCTATGTGGCGCAGGTGCGCGAGGATGTGCGCCCCCACACGGTGGTGCTGCGCGTCACGGCCACTGACCGAGACAAGGACGCCAATGGATTGGTGCACTACAACATCATCAGTGGCAATAGCCGTGGCCACTTTGCCATCGACAGCCTAACTGGCGAGATCCAGGTGGTGGCGCCTCTGGACTTCGAGGCAGAGAGAGAGTATGCCTTGCGCATCCGGGCGCAGGATGCTGGTCGGCCACCGCTGTCCAACAACACGGGCCTGGCCAGCATCCAGGTGATGGACATTAATGACCACATTCCTATTTTCGTCAGCACACCCTTCCAAGTCTCTGTCTTGGAAAATGCTCCTTTGGGCCACTCAGTCATTCATATTCAGGCAGTTGATGCAGACCATGGGGAGAATGCCAGATTGGAGTACTCCCTAACTGGTGTGGCACCTGATACTCCCTTTGTGATAAATAGTGCCACTGGCTGGGTCTCTGTGAGTGGTCCCCTGGACCGTGAGTCTGTGGAGCACTACTTCTTTGGTGTGGAGGCTCGAGACCATGGCTCACCCCCACTCTCTGCCTCAGCCAGTGTCACAGTGACTGTGCTGGATGTTAATGACAATCGGCCTGAGTTCACAATGAAGGAGTACCACCTTCGACTGAATGAGGATGCAGCTGTGGGCACCAGTGTGGTCAGCGTGACTGCCGTAGACCGTGATGCTAATAGTGCCATCAGCTACCAGATCACAGGCGGCAACACCCGGAATCGCTTTGCCATCAGCACCCAGGGGGGTGTGGGTCTAGTGACACTGGCTCTGCCACTGGACTACAAGCAGGAACGCTACTTCAAGCTGGTTCTAACTGCATCTGACCGTGCCCTTCATGATCATTGCTATGTGCACATCAACATCACAGATGCCAACACTCATCGGCCAGTCTTTCAAAGTGCCCACTACTCAGTGAATGTGAATGAAGATCGGCCAGTGGGTAGCACCATAGTGGTCATCAGTGCCTCTGATGATGATGTGGGTGAGAACGCTCGTATCACGTATCTCCTGGAAGATAACCTGCCTCAGTTCCGCATCGATGCAGACTCAGGGGCCATTACACTACAGGCCCCATTAGACTATGAGGACCAGGTGACCTACACCCTAGCTATCACAGCTCGGGACAATGGCATCCCACAGAAGGCAGACACTACTTATGTGGAGGTGATGGTCAATGACGTGAATGACAATGCTCCACAATTTGTGGCCTCCCACTACACAGGGTTGGTCTCTGAGGATGCCCCACCTTTCACCAGTGTCCTGCAGATCTCAGCCACTGACCGGGATGCTCATGCCAATGGCCGGGTCCAGTACACTTTCCAGAATGGGGAAGATGGGGATGGAGATTTTACCATTGAGCCCACCTCTGGCATTGTCCGTACAGTGAGGCGGCTGGACCGGGAGGCAGTGCCAGTGTATGAGTTGACTGCCTACGCAGTGGACCGAGGTGTGCCCCCACTCCGGACTCCAGTCAGTATCCAGGTAACAGTGCAGGATGTGAACGACAATGCTCCTGTCTTCCCAGCTGAGGAGTTTGAGGTGCGGGTGAAAGAGAACAGCATTGTGGGCTCAGTGGTGGCCCAGATCACCGCAGTGGACCCTGATGAAGGCCCCAATGCCCATATAATGTACCAGATTGTGGAGGGGAACATCCCTGAGCTGTTCCAAATGGACATCTTCTCTGGAGAACTGACGGCACTCATTGACCTAGACTATGAGGCTCGCCAGGAATATGTGATTGTGGTGCAGGCCACATCTGCTCCTCTGGTCAGCCGGGCCACTGTGCATGTCCGCCTGGTTGACCAGAATGACAACAGCCCTGTGCTCAACAACTTCCAGATCCTCTTCAACAACTATGTATCCAACCGCTCAGACACCTTCCCATCGGGCATTATTGGGCGCATCCCAGCTTATGACCCTGATGTCTCCGACCACCTCTTCTACTCCTTTGAGCGTGGCAATGAGCTGCAGCTGCTGGTGGTCAACCAGACCAGTGGAGAGCTGAGACTCAGCCGAAAGCTAGACAATAACCGCCCACTGGTGGCCTCCATGTTGGTGACTGTCACAGGTGAGGGGCATGGGGCAGGCAAGTGACCCAGTGATCCCAACCTGTTTGGCCTCAGGAACTCCATGGGGCACCTCAAGCCTAAGAGGGATTTCCAAACCTTCCAAGAACCCCTTAAGTGAAGGGTTCCTGCACCCTACAAGATCTGCCATAGACCTCATGAGGACTCTGCTTAGGTTCCTGGATAATCTCCACAGAATTCCAAAGATTCCAAGGCATCTAGCAGACCCCATAAAGCCTGTAAAGAACTGTCTGCTACCTAGGGATAGCTCCCCTACTGCCAAAAGGTCAGAGGTCCTGGGGTAATCCTCTGGAGGTCCCAGGCAAAGCCATTATGGGCCAGTAAGTCCACATTAGGCCCATGTTTAGATGAAGGATTTCTTTGGGTCCTGTCTGATGCTTACCCCATCTGTGCAGGAAATGGCCGATAATTTAGTGGTCAGGAACAGCAGCTTACTATGGAAGCGTCAGGTGGAGAATAGGTCCATAGGGGCTGAGACCCTGGCCTTTGGGAAAATGTCCAGAGGTCCACCTGCCTCTTTCCTGCCCCATCTGCTCCAGTCTTTCACAAACGCCTCCCTAATAGGAGATTGCAGGTGGGAGAGGCTCTTGAAGTCTTGACTACTGGAGGCTGCAGGGGTTGGGAAACAGGCTTTACTAGTGCTCATTTCTTAGTTCTGGAGCAGAGACTCCTGGTACTGCCTGAGAAGGCACAACCTTCATTTATCCCTCAATTCACTCAACAGTCTATCCTCATTGACTACCCAGTATGTGCTAGGGTCTGGGGACAAGATGAACAAGGCAGATAAGCACCTCACCTTCATCTCTGGGGTGGTCACTGAAACGACAGGACCCAGGTCTGGGGTGGCGAGCAGGCTAACTGAATGCTGCTGCTGCTGCTGCTGCTGCTGCTGCTGCTGTGTGTGTGTGTGTGTGTGTGTGTGTGTGTGTGTGTGTCGGTGTTCAAGACTCTCCTGGAGCTTGATAACCCAGGGTTCTGGGGGATGGCATTGAGTGTTCACTGGGCCAGAGCCCCTTCTAGTGCCATAGAAGAGCAATTAGCTGATCAAAAATTGGAGATAGGTGATTCTTGCTCTGCAACTCTTTGTTTTTTGGAGGGGATGTTTTGCTTGTTCTGCTATGCTGGGGGAAGGGAGTAGAGGAAGGCGGCTGGGAATGGGTGGCTAATGGCCCTAGCTCCTCTTTGCGTCCCAAGTTGGGGTGGCCTGCTGACCGTGATAACTTGGGGAAGTGTGGGTTACCGAGTACTTAGGGTACTTGAGTGCTGTTGGGGGAGTGACTTGCTAACCCATGGGCACTGTGTGGGTTGGTTGATCTCTGGCCCAGACCCCTCTTTGTATTGGGGGTTGGGGGAGGAAGCAGCGGCTTTTTGACCCCTTGATGCTGAAGGAGCCGGTGGTCACTAGCCCCAGACCTCCTTGTTTCCTGGTGGGGTCAGCCTGCTGACTTAGAGGTCCTGGGAGCTTGGGCTATCACTGGCCCCAGCCCTCTTGTGTCCTAGGGAGGCGCGGCCACTGGCCCCAGGCTGACCATTGCCCCTGCCCCCACCTGCAGATGGCCTGCACAGCGTGACGGCGCAGTGTGTGCTGCGCGTGGTCATCATCACGGAGGAGTTGCTGGCCAACAGCCTGACCGTGCGCCTTGAGAACATGTGGCAGGAGCGCTTCCTGTCACCGCTGCTGGGCCACTTCCTCGAAGGCGTGGCTGCGGTGCTCTCTACGCCCGCCGAGGACGTCTTCATCTTCAACATCCAGAACGACACGGACGTAGGGGGCACGGTACTCAATGTGAGTTTCTCGGCACTGGCTCCACGTGGGGCCGGAGCGGGCGCTGCTGGGCCCTGGTTCAGCTCGGAGGAGCTGCAGGAGCAGTTGTACGTGCGCCGCGCGGCGCTGGCAGCTCGCTCACTGCTCGACGTACTGCCCTTCGACGACAACGTGTGCCTGCGCGAGCCCTGTGAGAACTACATGAAATGCGTGTCCGTGCTCCGCTTTGACTCGTCCGCGCCCTTCTTGGCCTCGGCCTCGACGCTCTTCCGACCCATCCAGCCCATCGCCGGCCTGCGCTGCCGCTGCCCGCCTGGATTCACGGGAGACTTTTGCGAGACCGAGCTCGACCTTTGCTACTCCAACCCATGTCGCAACGGCGGTGCCTGCGCGCGGCGCGAGGGAGGCTACACATGCGTCTGCCGCCCACGCTTCACCGGTGAGCTGGGCTCGGGGCCAGAGCCGGGAGGAGCGCGGGCCAAGGCTGGGGGCGGGACTGCAATGCGAGTGAGTACTGGGCGTCACTTCTAAGGCCACTGGCCTCCGCGAAGGCACTGAGGAGGCTGGGGAAGGGGCGGGGCGGGGCCAGACGGAAGGGGCGTGTCCACAGGGAGCGCGATTTTTGGGGAGCTCTTAGCACCCAATCGGTTGGCGCGCGGTCTTTGGAGGGGCTCGGCCGACTCCAGCAGGGGCGGGCGTAGGCGTGACTGCCTCTGACCCCGGCTTGGCCCCCAGGAGAGGACTGCGAGCTGGACACCGAGGCCGGCCGCTGCGTGCCGGGCGTCTGCCGCAACGGGGGCACCTGCACCGACGCGCCCAACGGCGGCTTCCGATGCCAGTGCCCGGCAGGCGGCGCCTTCGAGGGCCCGCGCTGTGAGGTGGCGGCACGCTCCTTCCCGCCCAGTTCGTTCGTCATGTTCCGCGGCCTGCGGCAGCGCTTCCACCTCACGCTGTCCCTCTCGTAGGTGCCCGCCCCGTGTCTGAGCGCCTTCACGCCGCCCCTACCTACTCACCCTGATTTAGATTCCTGACTGCCCTGTCCTGACGTTCCCACGGGACATCGCCCCTCCCCTGACGCTCCCCCCCGCCCCTCCTCCGGGGTCTCCTGACCTCGCTGCACTCGCCCCACCCGCTTCTCCTCGCAGCGATGGAGAGTGTGAAGTGGTAACCTGCTCCTGACGCCCCCATCCCCTCAACCCCCGCCCGCCCAGGTTCGCAACCGTGCAACAGAGCGGGCTACTCTTCTACAACGGGCGCCTGAACGAGAAGCACGACTTCCTGGCCCTGGAGCTCGTGGCTGGCCAAGTGCGCCTCACATATTCCACGGGTAGGTGCCCTGGATATGACGGTGAGTGGGTGCATGTGTGCTGGAGGACACAGGCCCCAAGTCCCAAGTCCCCTCGGCTTTGCCTCACTGTGCACCTGAGCGCACACTGGATGCCAAACGAGCAGTGAAGACCTAGCTCCTTAGTTCCTTGGCCATTCCCTGTCCGAAGATCCGTCCCTCCAAGAAGTCTGTGTTTCTTCTGTCTGTTCAAAGGCGATCTGGACCAGCCACTGTGGTCACTAGTGGGGGGACTGATCTGATGCATCCAGGGTGGCCCTGGGAGTGGCTGTGCTTATATGACTGGGGCGGGATAGAGCGACTCTGCTGCTCCTAATGATTCCGCATGCGTCTCCCCTCCAGGTGAATCCAACACGGTGGTCAGCCCCACAGTTCCAGGGGGCCTGAGTGATGGGCAATGGCATACAGTGCATCTGAGATACTACAACAAGGTAGGCACCATCCCTGGCATTGGGTATGAGGGGAGTTGGGATGCTGACTTCTGCTCCTCAAGGGTTACTAGGGGCACTGTTGACTGGTGTGCCTGGGTCTTTAGCCCCGGACAGATGCCCTAGGGGGTGTGCAGGGCCCCTCCAAGGACAAGGTGGCTGTGCTGAGCGTGGATGATTGCGATGTGGCCGTGGCTCTGCAGTTTGGTGCTGAGATTGGCAACTACTCATGCGCAGCTGCTGGTGTGCAAACAAGCTCCAAGAAGTGAGGCCCCCACGCCCTGGTCCCCTTGTCTGCCTGCCAAAGCCCACTCCAACCCTTCCCATCCCATTCCTCATCCCATCGTGCCAAACTCCCCCATCCTTCCCCTAAACCACCAAGATTCCGTCTCTCCTTAAACACCCTGAAAGCCTACTCACCCTAGCCCTCAATCTTGTATTCCACCCCAGACTTCCTCCTGGCACACACGGTCCCCAGGCAGTCCTCAGAAGCCTCCACCTCCCCACCCCAGTCTCACTAACGCCCCACATCCCCTCCTAGTCCCTTCGTCTCATGTCCAGTCTCCCCAAGACTCTTCACTTCTCCATCCCCTCCCCCACCAGCCAGATGCCTCACTCTTTCATCACAGCCCTCAACCCCAGTTCACCTACCTTTCCCCAGACCATTGGCCTGTCATGAGCTCTCCTTTGCACCCCAGCTGAAGTCAGACCCTAACTCCTTCCCCAGCTTGGCCTTATTCTCCTCCTTCAATCACCCTACTCTCTGAGTCCTACCCCCTACTTCCTGTGCCCCTCCCCCCAGGAACAACCGTATTCTGGGCCCATTCCACCAATGACCCAGACCTCTGACCCCCAGGTCCCTGGACCTGACGGGCCCCCTGCTTCTGGGGGGTGTCCCCAACCTGCCCGAGAACTTCCCTGTGTCCCATAAGGACTTCATTGGCTGTATGCGGGACCTGCACATTGATGGCCGCCGAGTGGACATGGCGGCTTTTGTTGCAAATAATGGCACCATGGCAGGTAGGCCTGAAGCTTCCACCAGCCCGGTGCATGGCCCTGGTCCCCATCATAGGGAGGGAGTGGAGGGCTGCATGGGGTGACTCCACACCTGACTTCAACCCAGTCTCCTTTAGCGGCAAGTACCATGCTACAGCTCAGCCTTTAAGGCCTGACTTACCAATCCCAGAGAGAACACGGGGGTGAGATCTTGGCCTCTTTCAGCTCCTCTGGACACTAAAGTTCTGTCCAGCACTTGTGCCCTCCAACCCTTGTTCTCACATCCTCCATGTGCCTTCCTCTCCCAGGCTGCCAAGCCAAGCTGCACTTTTGTGACTCAGGCCCCTGCAAGAACAGTGGCTTCTGCTCAGAGCGCTGGGGCGGCTTCAGCTGCGACTGCCCTGTGGGCTTTGGTGGCAAAGACTGTCGGCTCAGTGAGTGGGCAGCATGGGGCAGGAGGGGCCTGCAGGGTCAGATCTGTTCCTGGGTCAGGGCCTGTAACCCTGTTTCTCTTATCCACTCAGCCATGGCCCATCCCCACCATTTCCGTGGCAATGGCACACTGAGCTGGAACTTTGGAAGTGACATGGCTGTGTCTGTGCCATGGTACCTGGGGCTGGCATTTCGGACACGGGCGACACAGGGGGTCCTGATGCAAGTGCAGGCTGGGCCACACAGCACTCTCCTTTGCCAGGTGTGTCTACCTTGCTCACCCTCCCTATACCCTTAGCTCTGTCTCTTTTGCCACCACCGATATTCTTACGTGCACAGGCTGGTCACACAGCATACTTTTCTGCCGGGTGTCCCAACCACATTTGACCCTGCTCTGGACCCTAACCCTTGCTTCTCTTTCCCATCATTATATCCTCTGCAGGTGCAGGGCTCCAATGTAGCTCTCTTGTGCTAGCTACACTAACTCACCCACAACACCTGGTCCTATCCTCTGCCCTCTGATCCCATATCAGCAACATAATGTCCCCTGGCACAGTGTCCTGTGTGCCAGGTATAACTTTGACCTCACTGTCCTGACCGCTGATATTCCTGACCTCTGAGTCCTCTGATCTCACCTCCAAGTCCCAGCCCACTTGGGGCTCTAATCACAGGGCTATGCATCTCTGTCCACAGCTAGATCGGGGGTTACTGTCTGTGACAGTAACCAGAGGTGCGGGCCGTGCTTCCCATCTCCTTCTGGACCAGGTGACTGTCAGTGATGGCCGGTGGCACGATCTGCGGCTGGAGCTGCAGGAGGAACCAGGTGGCCGGCGGGGCCACCATGTCCTCATGGTCTCTCTGGACTTTAGCCTCTTCCAGGTCTGATCTCTAACCCCGGGGTAGTCTGTTCTCAGCTTTCCAACCAGATCTGCCTTATTTGACCCCACCCTCTAGTCTAGCTCCTCTCAGTTCCTTCCACTGCACCGAGTCTGATGTTCTCTCCCCATATATCCTTGCACTGAGCCCACCCCACCGGCCAGGTTGATCTGCTCTCAGGTCCTCCTTGTGCCAGATTTGGGACCTGGTCTTGGGGAACCTCTCTATCCAGCGCTTTGCCTGATTCCTAAAAGCCCCTTCTAGTCTCTGCCCCAATCTCTACCCACCCCCAGTCAAAATCAAGCAATATTAAGGTTCGCTCTGGGCCCTGGTGGGAGGGGCCAGCCTGGAAGGGCTAGAAGACCAAGACTGACTCTGGGCTATGGCAGGGGTTCCTCAGGCCCCTGCTTCCTTCCAGTGCTGACTCCCCCTTCCTTCAGGACACCATGGCGGTGGGGAGCGAGCTGCAGGGCCTGAAGGTAAAGCAGCTCCACGTGGGAGGCCTGCCCCCTGGCAGTGCAGAGGAGGCTCCTCAGGGTCTGGTCGGCTGCATCCAGGTGGGAGTCAGCATGGGAATGTGATATGGGGCATTAGGGTTAGGGGTCAGAAGGCAGGGTCTCCTTGGGACCTGAAAGGCAGCATTCAAGTGGGGGTTGACACAAGGGGGTGGATGACCCAGAGTCGAGAGCTAGGTCAAGCCTTTCTGTGGCATTGGAAGTGGGAGTCTAGCTTGGATTATCAAGGGCCATTAGGAATCTGTGTCAGAAACAGCACAATTAGGGTTCCATAGGGGGACCGAATTGGGGATAGTTTTGAGGCCTGGGTTTTTGGGGGTCTCAGGAAGACTGCACGTCAGGGGTCATCAGACTGGGTGGCTGGCTCTGCACTACTTGAGGCTGAGGTGCCTTAACATGGTCTCACCCCTTGCTGGCTGTGTGTCCATAGGGGGTGTGGCTTGGCTCCACACCCTCTGGCTCCCCGGCCCTGCTACCCCCCAGCCACCGAGTGAATGTGGAGCCTGGCTGTGTCGTGACCAATGCCTGTGCCTCTGGGCCCTGCCCACCCCACGCCGACTGCCTGGACCTCTGGCAGACCTTTTCTTGCACCTGCCGGCCAGGTAGGCCTTGAGAGGGTTGGGGGAAGGGTGATCTGGGCAGGAGTTAGGAGCTCATGATGAAGACTGGGGAACCTGCAGGAGGCAGGGACTTGGGACAGGCGCCTGCTTCCTTCCATTCTCTGCCACCAGGGTCCTGAGCTTTCTGACCCAATCTGCAGGTTACTACGGTGCAGGCTGTGTGGATGCCTGCCTCCTGAACCCCTGTCAGAACCAGGGGTCATGCCGGCACCTCCCAGGAGACCCCCATGGCTACACCTGTGACTGTGTGGGTGGCTATTTCGGGCACCACTGTGAGTACAGGTAAGATGCTGGGGGTGAGGCGATAGGGAGTCCTGGCAGGGACAGGGAGGGTCACTGGGATGCCATGGAGGCATCTCACCTGGCGATGTACCCCCAGGATGGACCAGCAGTGCCCTCGGGGCTGGTGGGGGAGCCCAACCTGTGGCCCCTGCAACTGTGATGTTCACAAGGGCTTTGATCCCAACTGCAACAAGACAAATGGGCAGTGTCACTGCAAGGTGCGCCTGGCCCCTGACCTTTTAACCCTTCCTTGGACGCGATCTGCAATTCCTGTCCAGCTTGCTGACCTCCGCCACTTGATGTGGGCCCTAACCTCTTACCTGTGTCCTGTGACCTAGCTGCTGTCTCTTGTCCTTTACCTATGACCCCTCCCTTGCCTTCACGCATGGCCCAGGCATCCTCTGGCCCATAAGCACTGTTCTCTTGACCCTTCGCCCTTGATTCCATCATTCCCTGAGCCCTGACCTCTGACTTCAGGCCCCTGGCCCATCCTCAAACAGGAGTTCCACTACCGGCCGCGGGGCAGTGACTCTTGCCTCCCATGTGACTGCTACCCTGTGGGCTCCACCTCGCGCTCATGTGCACCCCACAGCGGGCAGTGCCCCTGTCGCCCAGGAGCCCTTGGCCGCCAGTGCAACAGCTGTGACAGTCCCTTCGCAGAGGTGACAGCCAGTGGCTGCCGGGGTGAGCAGTCTCCACCCATAGAGGGCTGGTTCCAGTGTGCCACCATCACATATCAGTGGCACACTTGGCTCCTTGGGGACTCTGGAAGCTTCTCCTGAGGGAGACCACTTATATCCAGGGAACCCTACCTTTGCCCCAGTTACTTGGCTGACCTGTCACAGAATCTGACAGGTCAGCTTCTGAGAAGCCAGCAAGAAGTGGTGGGCAGTGGGCCTTGGGGTGGGTGGTGGAGGGACAGTGGGCGTGGCTGTCACTGCCTGGGACCCTGACTGCCTGGCTCAGCACCTCTTCTCTCTCTAGTGCTCTATGATGCCTGCCCCAAGTCCCTGCGATCTGGTGTGTGGTGGCCCCAGACAAAGTTTGGTGTCTTGGCCACAGTGCCCTGTCCCCGGGGGGCCCTGGGTGAGTATGTGGGGGCCAGGGACATCACTGAGGGTGGGGGTGGAGCTGTCCTCTGACTAACAGAGCCATCTCTTTTCCTGAGTTGGGTGGCTTTGTTCCTGCAAAGAGGTGGAAGTTGGGTGGGAGTCCATGTGAGCCCCTCAGTTTTTTTTTAACCCCCACCCCCATGAGCCCCTCACTACCGACTAGGGGCTCTGGGCCCCTTCCTACACCCTCATTGAGCCTCCGTCTGTTTCTCTTGGCTTCTGGGCAGGATTGCGGGGTGCAGGTAAGGGGTACGTGTTTGCTCAGGTGCGCTGCCCCCTCCCACTGCCAGAGCTTTTGCAGACTCCTCCTGCTGCCTGAGGTCCCTGCAGATCCCTCCCTGCTGCCTAAAGTCCTGCAGGCCCCTTCTGGCTATCTGAGGACCCCAGGGGCTGTTCCCTGATGCCCGAGGTCCTCAGAGACCCCTCCTCAGTTCCTGGGGTCCCCACAGGACTTCCCCCACTGCCTGAGGTCACAAAAGATCCCTCCTCAGTCTGAGGACCCTACAGCTCCTTCCTGCTGCTTGGGGGCCCTTCCCCACTGCCTGAGGTTCCCTCAGAACACTCCCTGCTGCTTGAGGTCTCTGCAGTGGCTGGACAGAGATTGTGTACGCATGCTCATGTATGTGTCTCTGTGCCTGTGCACGTGTCTGTGAGCCTGTTGAGGGGAGGGGATTTGGTGTTTAAGTTAGGCTGTCTCATTGGTAGCTACACACTCTTTTAAGATCCAAGTTAATTCTCATTCAACCTCCATCCCAGCCCCAGAGACAAGGGAGAGAAAGGACAGCAAAGTCACCACTGGGGCAGTTAAAACTTGTGTGAGAATCCCCCCACCTGACTTTGGTCACAGATGTTCCTGGAAGCCCTGGTCTGTGTTGGCATGTCTGCGTGTGTGTGAGAGCATCAAGTGTCTGTGTGCTGGTCTGGTCTATGCATCTGTGTGTGTAACTGGCGAGCATCTGTGTGTGTGTTTCTGTGTGTGTGTTTGTGCGTGAATTGGCACGTCGCTGAGCCTGTCCTGGCCCACATGGGTGAGTGTGTGCAGCCCCACCCTTGTGCTTTGTGTGGTTGCCAGTTGAGAATGGTCTATAGCCTTCTCAGGAATTGCCTGACAAACAGCTGGGGCCTACCTGGGCTTGCTGCTACCTCCAGGGGTGCAGCTGTAGTTACTCCTGCCTCTGACTTCTGCCTCAAGGATCCCCAGGGATAGGAGAGGATGCTGTGGTTATGTCCTCAGCAAAGGTATTCAGGCCCCAGGCCTGACCAGGGGTTGCCTGCCCCCAGGTGCTGCTGTGCGGCTGTGTGATGAGGCCCAGGGTTGGCTGGAGCCTGACCTCTTCAACTGTACCTCCCCTGCCTTTCGAGAGCTCAGTCTGCTGGTGAGACTGCCCAGAACTTTCCCTGTGCCTAAGATGTTCCCAGATATCACACCCTAGCCCTTGACCTCCTGAGCCTTTCCTTGAATCTGGCAAGCCTTTCTCCCTGTGAGGCTTTGGAGGAAGGCCTAAGGGACCACAGAGCAACCAACTCCTTCTCCTGGCAGCTGGATGGCCTAGAGCTGAACAAGACGGCACTGGATACCGTGGAGGCCAAGAAGCTGGCTCAGCGGCTACGGGAGGTGACTGGCCACACTGACCACTATTTTAGCCAAGATGTCCGAGTCACTGCCCGCCTGCTGGCCCACTTGCTGGCCTTCGAGAGCCATCAGCAGGGCTTCGGGCTGACAGCCACACAGGATGCCCACTTCAATGAGGTGGGGCTGTGCCCTTTGTTCTCAGTGCTCTGGCCCTGGCCCCCCAGCTCCCAGCCTCCTGCCCTTGGATCCTCAGATCAGGCCCCTGCTGCCCTCTCGGGAAGTGAAGGTCCCAGGCTCTCCCTCTGTCCTTGTCCTCTTCAGGCCCACCCCCTTGCCTGTTGGGGCCCCTCTGAGCACCTGTCCAGATCTCTCATGCCTGCCCTGTCCCCTCATACATCCTGACCACCTGGCTGAGCCCGACTCTGTCTCCATCCTCCCAGAATCTGCTGTGGGCCGGCTCTGCACTGCTTGCTCCAGAGACAGGGGACTTGTGGGCGGCGCTGGGGCAGCGGGCCCCTGGGGACTCCCCAGGCAGCGCGGGGCTGGTGAGGCACCTGGAGGAGTATGCAGCCACGCTTGCAAGGAATATGGAACTCACATACCTGAATCCCATGGGGCTGGTGACACCTAATATCAGTGCGTTGTGGATGGGCTGGGGCGGGGCAGGGCAGGGAAGGAACCTGAAGGTCTTTGAGGGGCTGTGGCTATCGATGCCAACGTTAATGGCAGGAGACTGCCATCACCCTCAGCATTTTGTAGGGACAGGCTCTGAGCTGGTAGCAAGGAAAACGAATTATGGGACTTGGGTGCAGGATGCAAGTAAGAAAGAGTAGAACCCTTGGCACTGGGAAGAGGTCCGTGATGGGCCTCCCCTTTCTTTCTCCTGGGTAGTGCTCAGCATTGACCGCATGGAGCACCCCAGTTCTCCCCGGGGGGCCCGTCGCTACCCCCGATATCATAGCAACCTCTTTCGGGGCCAAGATGCCTGGGATCCTCACACCCATGTGCTGCTGCCTTCCCAGTCCCCATGGCCATCCCCATCTGAAGGTGAGAGCCCCTGGGGGAACCCCTAGGCCATGTCCTGTCTCTCTGTCCCCCCAGCCAATTTTCCCCTTTCTAGGCCTCCCTGGTGTCAGACCCTCCCACATCTCCCCTCTACCACACCCTCACTTTGTCAGACCCTCTCCCTCCTCACAGATGACCCCTCCTAGGCCTTGACTGTTCCTTTCTGGGTTCCTGCTATCCCCGCTCCCCAATTCTGCTCCTGCAGGGAAGAGACCCTCATGCTTGATTTGGTTCAGAGCTGGGTTGGTGGGTGCTTTGGGTCAGAGGTCACTGACAGAAGCTCCTCTTCCTCTCCTGGCAGTTCTGCCCACAAGCAGCAGCACAGAAAACTCCACCACTTCCAGTGTGATCCCCCCACCAGTCCCGCTGGAGCCGGAGCCTGGGATCTCCATTGTCATTCTCCTTGTTTACCGCACCTTGGGGGGACTGCTCCCTGCCCAGTTCCAGGCAGAGCGCAGAGGTGCCAGGTACTCGGGCCCCTCGCCCCTGAGCTTCCCGTGACCTCAGCCCAGCAGCCCCTTTTTTGGTGGGTAGATGCGTAGGTTCGCAACACAGAGAGAAGCTCCTGTACCAGCCCCGTCCTTGCCGGGTTCCCTGTGAATCTTGTTCTCTGGAGTTGTGCAGAGTAGCAGAGCCGCAGGCTGACAGACACACAGCTACAAATACAGGAGGGATCTTTGAGCCAGGTACAGACAGGCCAGAGGGCTGAGACAGACAAGGACAGGCTGACTGATGGCGGTCAGATGCGGGCAGGAGGGAGGGCAGTCAGAGGCACAGTCGCAGGTCCCCTAGAGCTGCTCAGCCTCTCAGCAGCCCAGCAGAGGCTGGAGGGATTCTTAAAAACAGTGTCCACTCTGGGGACATGCCAGACCCTGGGTCAGCCATGGCGAGTGGCATGAAGATGGGGTGAGGCAGGCAGGCCAAGCATGGGGAGGTCAGCAGTATGCAAGACCAGATGGGTGTCTCCCCAGGCTTCCCCAGAACCCTGTCATGAACTCCCCTGTGGTCAGCGTGGCTGTGTTCCGTGGACGCCACTTCCTAAGGGGAGTCCTGGAGTCCCCCATCAGTCTGGAGTTCCGCCTGCTGCAGACGGCGAATCGGAGCAAGGCGATCTGCGTGCAGTGGGACCCACCTGGCCTGTGAGGACCCCCGTTCTGGAAACCCTTGGTTCCCTGTTAGCCCTTGGGAGGCCAACTAATAGTCTTAGCCTGCCCCAGGGGTCCCGACTAGTGCTATTGTGCAACTCAGACCATGAGGAATGCTGCACCCCAACTCCAGGCACCCTCAGCCCTTCCCATGATCTCTCACAAACCCTTGCCTGAGAGTGGGTCACTGTCACATCTAACTGCCCTGTGGCTGCAGGGCGGAGCAGCATGGTGTGTGGACAGCACGGGACTGTGAGCTGGTGCACAGGAATGGGTCCCACGCACGGTGTCGCTGCAGCCGGACAGGGACCTTTGGAGTCCTTATGGATGCCTCCCCCCGTGAGGTGGGGCTGTGTTCAGTGTTCCAAGGAAGTGGGGTGTCGGTCAAAGGGATGGGGGGATTCTGCCCAATAGCCCATGAATCATCCCTGTCTCTGCAGAGGCTGGAGGGCGACCTGGAGCTGCTGGCTGTGTTCACCCACGTGGTCGTGGCAGTGTCTGTGGCTGCACTGGTGCTGACTGCAGCCATCCTGCTGAGCCTGCGCAGCCTCAAGTCCAATGTGCGTGGGATCCATGCCAATGTGGCAGCCGCTCTGGGGGTGGCAGAGCTCCTCTTCCTGCTGGGGATTCACAGGACCCACAACCAGGTGCAGGATCAGGGCCAGGGAACTTGTATCTCAGTGACCCTACTGGCCCAGGCGGGCTGGGCCAAAACTCAGGGTCAGAGGTCAGGGACGCTCAGGTTGGGGCCAGGCTTTGCAGCAGGATGCTGGGATAAGATATTGTGGTTTAGGGGTCAGAGGTAGGAAGCAGGTGCCTGGGGTAGGGTCAGAGGCGGGTGAGGCAGGAGAGGTCCTGACACGCCCCCACCCTGCCCTCAGCTGGTGTGCACTGCAGTCGCCATCCTCCTGCACTACTTCTTCCTCAGCACCTTTGCCTGGCTCCTCGTGCAGGGGCTGCACCTCTACCGCATGCAGGTTGAGCCACGCAATGTGGACCGCGGTGCCATGCGCTTCTACCATGCCCTGGGCTGGGGTGTCCCTGCTGTGCTGTTGGGTGAGTCCCACTCACCTGTTCAGGGTTGCAGCCTCCAACCTCCATCCATCACATGGCCTGACCCCTGACCCTGTCCCCACTCCTGATCATGACCCCCAACCTCAAACCCCCAAGCCATCTACTTGTAGGGGGGCTGTTCCACCTTCACCCTGCGTTCTCCCATATGTGGGCCCACCAGCAGCTCTGGAACACTCCCCCTCAGTTCTACCCCTTCTCTTCCTAAGGCCTTGCTGTGGGCCTGGACCCTGAGGGCTATGGAAACCCTGACTTCTGCTGGGTCTCAGTCCACGAGCCCCTCATCTGGAGCTTTGCTGGCCCTGTTGTCCTAGTCATAGTGGTGAGTGCCCTGGACTGGGTTTCCACTCTGTGCTTCCCTCCCTCATGGGGGAAGGAGGGAGGCCTGTAGCAGGTGCAGTGGAGTCAGCTGAGGGTGGACAGGTCTGCAGGGTCTGCAGGTTTCCTGGGCTCAGGCTCCATTTCTGTCCTCTGGTCACAGTGACTACCCCCACTCAGCTGGCATGGAGATGGGGCACCGGGTCAGAGATTCAGCTCCTGTCCCTGCCTCTTGTCTCTGCATCTCTCTTTCTGTCTCTTAGTCGCTCTCTGGTTCTCAATTTCTGAATTTTTCTGTGATTCTAATCTCCTTTGGTATGTGTGTATATGTGTGAATTTCTCACTGGTTCTGACTCTCTCTGTGACTCTCAGTCTCTGTGTTTCTCATTGCCTCTCTCTCTCTCTCTGCCCTGCCCGGCCCCACATGTCCGGCTGTGGGTCCAGATAAACGGGACCATGTTTCTCCTCGCTGCCCGCACATCCTGCTCCTCAGGGCAGAGGGAAGCCAAGAAGACCTCTGCACTGTGAGTTGTCTCGCTGGGGGAAGGGAGTTCTCAGGATTGCAGGTCCTTCCTGGGTGGGGTCTGGGCTCCCCAGATCATCCCTGGTGCAGGTTGGGCTCCAAGTTCTGGATGAAGGAATGAAGTCACACCTGCCCTGACCTGCGGTCCCTCTCTGGCACCCTCGCTATACTGTCACCCCACATGTGCTTCCGCCCTGCTGTCTCTCCTTGTGCTCTGGGTCCCCCGAGAGTCTCCTATGGCCTGGGTGGCTCACTTTGCCCCCTGCCCTGTGTGTTCCCACCTGTCTTCCATGCTCTCCCTCACGGCCCCCACACTCCTATGTGTCCCCCTGTGTCCTCTTGGCTCTGTGAGTGCTCTCCTGATTCTCTGTGGGACCTCCCATCTCCCCCAGTGTCCTCCAGAGACCTCCATGTTCCCATGTGAGTTCCTTTTTTTCACTTCCTGTGTGTGGCCCCTGCGTGTCCTCCCATGTTCCCTGCATGAGCTCTCCGTGAGCCTTGCATGTCCTCCTGTGTCCTCCCACGTCCCCACAGCAGGACCCTTCGCAGTTCCTTCCTGCTGCTTCTGCTGGTCAGTGCCTCCTGGCTCTTTGGGCTCCTGGCAGTCAACCACAGCATCCTGGCCTTCCACTACCTCCATGCTGGACTCTGCGGCCTCCAGGTGACTCTGGTGCCCCTCCCTTGCCCCAGAACCAGGTGGGCCTTCAGCAGGCTGGGGCCATCCCTAGGCAGATGCTGCCCCCAGACCTAGAGCTGACTCTTACTAGGTAACTGTTGCCAGGCTGGGGGCTACCCCAGACCAGACGCTGGCCCTAGCTGCTGCCCCCAGGCCTGGAGCTGACTCAAAACTAGACACTGACCCCAGACTGAGTGCTGATTCTGGATTAACCTTCACCAACAGCGAGGCTCCTGGCGTCTTGCTGATCCACACGACCTTACCTATTGTAGCCACCACTGCTGCTCCTGCCTTTCCCCTGCTGGCCTTCCTGGACTCCCTTACTGAGTGCTGCTTGGGGTCCTTACTGACCCACACTAGCCTGCAGTGACTGACCCCCATTGCTGACTCACAGTGACTTATACTGGTCCCTGATTGACCCCTGCTGACCCTGCTTTGACCCTCGATGACCCACAGGGCCTGGCAGTGCTGCTGCTCTTCTGTGTCCTGAATGCCGATGCTCGGGCCGCCTGGACACCAGCCTGTCTGGGCAGGAAGGCAGCGCCTGAGGAGGCAAGGCCAGCACCGGGGACGGTGAGTCGGGATGGGGGCCCTGAGAAGCCAGGGTTTGAGGCTGCTTCAGGGTTGGCTCACATTCTGTCTCCACCATCCCCAGGGACCTGGGGCCTACAACAACACGGCTCTCTTTGAGGAGAGTGGTCTCATCCGAATCACTCTGGGTGCCTCCACCGTCTCCTCTGTGAGCAGCGCCCGCTCTGGCAGGACCCAGGACCAGGACAGCCAGCGGGGCCGCAGCTACCTCAGGTAAGAGGAAGGGCCTCGTTATGAGGGGCACACTTAGCTTAGTCCAGCCCCACCTTACCAGGGCTTGGCGTGACCAGGTCCTAGGGCAGGTGGCTCCACCCATCTGGGCCATCTGGGGCCCTGCTGCTGCCTCTGCCCCAAATGCTTCCCACCACATGCCCAGGGATGCCATTCCACTGGCAGCTGGCTGTGCACTCAGACACTCTAGCCTGCAAGGTACCCCATTACAACCCTCTTTCATTGTGGGGTGCTCCTGCATTTCCAGGGACAATGTCCTGGTTCGACATGGCTCAGCCGCTGACCACACTGACCATAGCCTCCAGGCTCACGCTGGCCCCACTGACCTGGACGTGGCCATGTTCCATCGAGATGCTGGTGGAGTTGGGGCCTGGGGCAGGGAGGAGGGAGGCAGAGGATCTCTTCCCATCCCCTCTTCTTCCGCCCCATACTGGGAGCAGTGGCTGACTGGGGTGGGACGATCTCCCTGAGGTCCCTGCCTCAGGAGCCACCTACCTCTCCAGCCCTGGTTCTCCCGACTCATTCCTGATCCGTCCTTCCCTCAAGTCCCGCCCTTCTGCTTCTACCTCTGCTCCAAGCACTGCCCAGGTTCCCGTTCCTAACCCCAACTCCCTTGCTGTACCCACCTTAACACCCTCAACTCCAAGTTCCGTTATCTCCAAGTCCCTTACCTCTGAAAGTCCTGACTTGCCCAACTCCAGGTGCAGACTCCGACTCCGACAGTGACCTGTCCTTGGAGGAGGAGAGGAGTCTTTCCATTCCGTCTTCAGAAAGCGAGGACAATGGCCGGACACGGGGGCGCTTCCAACGGCCACTCCACCGGGCAGCCCAGAGTGAGAGGCTCCTCACCCACCCCAAAGGTGCCAGGCACCCTCTGACCCCTTGGGTGATCACGGGATGCCCCATTTGTTATCCCTCTAGCTCCCCATCTTTCCTGCAGTTGGGGTTCAGCCTGGTCTTCCTGGCCCCCCAGCCATCAGATTCCCCCACTTCGAGTCTTTGTCTAGCTCCAATTAAGGGGAAGGGGCTGACCAGTCACCCCCATCCACTGAGCTCTGAGGAGATACCCTCCTTTTCCCACCTCTGCTCAATGACAGCAGCCAGGGTTTCAAGGCTCATTAGGGTCAGGGGTCTTGAGCCACTGGAGTCAACCCAGAAGCTCCTGTAACCTGCCCTGGCTCCACAGATGTAGATGGCAACGACCTCCTGTCCTACTGGCCAGCCCTGGGGGAGTGCGAGGCAGCCCCCTGTGCTCTGCAGACTTGGGGCTCTGAAAGGCGCCTGGGGCTGGACACCAGCAAGGATGCAGCCAACAACAACCAGCCAGACCTGGCCCTGACCAGTGGCGATGAGATCTCTTTGGGCCGGGCCCAGCGCCAGAGGAAAGGTACAGTTCCTGACCCCTGGCCTGCATTACAGGACCCCTGGGGGCTGCTCATGCCCTGAGCCAATGTATTACAGCTTCCTCATCCTGGGGAGCTTCTGCTTCTCTAGCCTGCTTCATGGTCCTCGGGGACTGTTCCTATCCTGACCGGGGAACTCTCTGTCCCCCTCTACCCTGGCTGGCACCACAGGGGGCCACTACTGCCCCAGCCCGTCTTATTTTTCAGAGAGCCTATGAGCTGCTGCCCCTTCTCTGATCTGGAAGGTTTCTGGCCCCTACCCTGCTTTATGGGAAACCCAAGAAGAGGTTTTTGCCCTCACCCTTGCATCACAGGGACCCTGGGGACTGCTCCTGCCCAACCCAGGGTGTTCCTGCGTCTTTCAGCCAGGCCTGCATTGTGGAGACATGAGGGCTGCCCCTCTTCTGACCTCAGGGAATATGCCCCATTCCCTGCACCATGGGACCTGCCTCCCCAGGACTGCAGCTGGAAGCTGACTGCCTCTCCACTTTCACCCCTGTCCTGCTGCCTCTCTGGGACCACCAGGGTTGCCTCTGCTGCTTCCCAAGGGGTTCCTGCTCCCAACCCTGTGTCACAAGGATCCCAAGGGCTGCTGCCCCCCTAGACTCAGGAATTCCCGCTTGCCCTCCCCCTCCCACATATACCCTGACCCCTATTTTTTTGCTCCTGTAGGCATCCTGAAGAACCGGTTACAATACCCACTAGTGCCACAGACCCGAGGTGCCCCTGAGCTGTCCTGGTGCCGTGCAGCCACCTTGGGCCACCGTGCTGTGCCAGCTGCCTCTTATGGTCGCATCTATGTGGGAGGGGGCACAGGCAGCCTTTCACAGCCAGCCAGCCGCTATTCTTCTAGAGAACAGCTGGACCTGCTCCTCCGGCGGCAACTGAGCCGTGAGCGACTAGAAGAGGCCCCCGCCCCTGTTCTACGTCCCCTGAGCCGGCCAGGGTCCCAGGAACGCATGGATGCTGCACCGGGCCGACTGGAGCCCAGAGATCGGGGCAGCACTCTGCCGCGGAGGCAGCCACCTAGGGACTACCCTGGGACCATGGCTGGCCGCTTCGGGTCACGGGATGCACTGGACTTAGGGGCGCCTCGAGAGTGGTTGAGCACGCTGCCCCCGCCCCGCCGCACCCGGGACCTTGACCCACAACCCCCACCTCTGCCCCTATCTCCCCAGCGACAACTCTCAAGGGACCCCCTCTTGCCATCTCGGCCGCTGGACCCTCTGTCTAAGAGCTCGAACTCCCGGGAGCAGCTGGACCGGGCGCCTAGCCGGCACCCCTCACGAGAAGCCCTTGGGCCACCCCCACAGCTGCTCAGAGCTAGGGAGGACCCGGCCAGTGGCCCCAGCCATGGCCCCTCCACAGAGCAGTTGGACATTCTCTCCTCCATTCTCGCCTCTTTCAACTCCTCAGCCCTCTCCTCCATGCAGTCTTCAAGCACGCCCTCGGGCCCTCAGACCACGGCCACGCCTTCTGCCACAGCCTCTGTGCTTGGGCCCTCCACGCCACGCTCTGCCACGTCTCACAGCATCTCAGAGCTGTCGCCCGACTCAGAGTAAGCAGCCACCTGCTCGCGCCCTCTTCAACTTAGGGCAACCTCCTGGGTACCCTGCTCTGTGTTCTGCCACAGAAGGGGATGCGGGTTTGCACACAGTTGTGGGCTACCCTAGGCTCAGCACAGCCAGAGGGCCACAGGCTGAGGACAGGAATCTGGCAAGAAATGGGGGTGTGACTAGCAGGGACTTGCCGTCTGTGTGACTGTGGCCAGCCAGCCTTCCCAGCATCTCCCAGGCTAAGGAGAGAGAGATACCTTCCAATGGGTTGAGCAAGTGAAGGGGAGGGCAGAAGCTGAGGCCTAGAAGTGGGAGGTGACCTGGAATATGCAAGGGGCAGTGGGGGAGAGCAGGAGGCCTTGCTTGGAAGGCTTGGCCTAGGGGATCGCATAAGGCAAGGAGAGGCTGGAAGTGGTGCAAGGATATACCAGGCTGAAGAGCTTACTTTGTTGAGGATAAATCATTCATTCATCAATGTATTCAGTCAATATTGAGTTCCTCCTGTCTGTGGACACTTTGGGGTGGGGCTCACAGGAACTGAATTGGGACCTGATTCATCTCAGGGGCATCTGTGGGGAAGGGGATGGCAGACAGACCCAGGAAGTAGCTGGATACACACAAGTCCGAGAGGGGCTGGTGGGAGTGGGGAGGAACCAGGAGCTGCCAGATCTTGTAACCCAAGAGGAGAGTTGAGTTTCAATGAGGAAAAACAGCTGAGTCAGGCTCTGGGGTTTTATGGGGTAAGAGATGGCTTGGGGAGGAAGGGGCCCCTGGGGGCGGGGCAGGGGCCAACAGAACTGAGCAGGACCCAGGGCAGAGAGAGCACCAAGAAAGGAGGAAGGAACAGGGGTTTGGGGGTCCTGGGCCTGGGCACTGAGGGCTGCTGGGGGGGTGGGGACCAGAGGGAGCTAACCTACTGCCTGGGCCCCCCTGCAGTGTAGCTTTGAGGTCCGGCTGTGTAGGAAGGCGAATAGGGGCTGAGCAGGGGTCCTGGCTCTGGAGTTCCACAGGTCTGAATTTGAGCTCTGTGTCTTACCTTATGAGCTGTGTGACCTTGGGCAGAGGCAGGCCTTTCTGGGCCTCAGTTTCCTCATCTATAAAGGGGTCTGTAGTAACAAACTCTTTGAGATGTGGAGATCGATGACACAATTGTCTATCAAGTGTTCAACATAGCATCTGTACACAGTTGGTACTTTTGAAGCACTTAAGAGAAAAGACCTGGGTGGCCAAGGAGCCTTGCTGATGAGTCTAGGGATGTGGAATAGAGGACTCTGAGAACCCCGGAGTGGGCATGAAGGGCTAGGGGCTGAGAGGCAAGGGCAATGGTGGAGGCGAGGGGAGCAGCCAGGCCAAATGTGGAGTCCAGAGCCATCTGACCCGGAGTCCTCTCAGCATCAACCTCTGATTTCCTCATGCGCCTCCAGAGTTCCCAGAAGTGAGGGTCACTCCTGAGGGGACGACGGCATGGATGAGGAACAGCTGAGGGCGACGGAGGATCTGGGCTAACAGGAGAGACTCCAGGAGTGGGGGTGGATCCCAAGGCAGCCTCCTGCTCCCCAGCGGCGTGTGTCCCAGCTCTCTCCGGTGTGACAGGGCTGATGGTCCATGCGCATCTGTGAGCATGCGTGTGACAGGTGCGGGGGCGAGGGGGGCTGGAGGGAGACTTTTATACGTTTTGTACCTTTGTAACCAGAGAGATGCTTATGTTATTTTTCAGCTTTTCTGTCTCCTGGGGGGTTTGATGCTGGGCTGGGAGGGGAAGGGGGACAGAGGGAGACAGATGCAGTTTGGCCCCATTTGGGTCATTAGCAAACCATATGCTCATCTCTCTCTTCTTCCTGGGGTGGAGTCAAATGGGTGGGACGCATGCCTTCCTCCCCTTACTCCACCCCCAGGTTGATCTGAATATCATCAGGGGCTCAAAGTACAGAATTGTTCTTTGCTTTTTCTTGAAGCCCCAAGGGCCAAACTTCTGGGGCTGGGGGTTGGTCTTGGAAACAGAGGTCCTCTGACTTCCTCATGGGGGCTCGCTCATGCTCGCTCCCCTCCTGGTGGATGTGTGTGTTTATTATGTGGAGTCCCTGCCACTTACTGCCTTATGACCTAGGACTGATGCTGTGGGGTGCTAGTGGAGCAGCTGATGTCATGTTTACAGAGCAAGGCTTCCCTGTCTCCCACAGGGAGGGGCTCAGGCCTCTAGTCAGACATTCCTGCAGAGGGTTGGTGGAGGGGTCATTCACCTGCCCCTGCGGCGAGCAAAATTGTCTGTGGTGCCATTTGATTCCCGGACACTGCCCCCTGCTTGAACTGATTCTGAAGGGTAGGGTGGGAAGGTGAGCAAAGGGAGCAGAAACAAGGGAATTCAAGACCCAGAATGTAGGTGCCACTGCCTCCTATGTTTACAGGATCCTCTGTGGCCCTAGGCACCTGGGCTGCAGGAAGTGACTCCATTCCACTCCTCCTTTATTCCCTTAAAAAGGGAAAAATGACTGTTAGGACCCTGTTCACAAAACTCTTACTTTTGCTATTTTGTCTGCTGTCCAGAACTGGAGACTTTAAAATTTTGTTACTGTTTACAAGTCCAGATTCAAAAAATGTTTTTACTTTGTTTACAATTCAAAACTGAGCTTTTACACTTTGTTTACAGTAGAGAATTTCTTTTTCCTTTGTTTACAAGTGAAAGATAGGGAAAGTGGGAGAGGGACTTGGAGGACCTACCTGTGAGGACCCTGGACCTGGCCACCTTGAGGGGTTTTCTGACCCCCAGTTCTTCCAGGCCAAAGGTCAGCCTTGAGTCTCCCTGTTAACAGCAAACCAGAAGACCTTGAGAGTAGACGTCCTCTTACCACTGGGGAGTGGTTGTGCAGGGTTGGGGGGTGGTCTGTGCAGACACCTCCTCACCCACCACCCCATGCATACTCTTGGGAGGCAGTTTCCTGGGAGATTATAAATTCAAATTCACTTACTGGAGCTAAATTCCACCAGCCAGGACCCAAGCTCTCCCTACCCAGAAGGACCCCAGCTCCTGAAGGGCTGAGTGGCCTGCTGGGGGTGGGAGGGTGTCTTTGCTATGTCCTAGGTTTCCTAGATGCCCCTCTCTGGGGGTTCCCCTCCTCCAGCCCAGCGGCCCCCTTTCCTGTCTGTGTAAATTGTTCCGTGAAGCCGCGATCTGTTTTGGGAATAAACTTCTATAGAAAACAGTTGTTGCCTTTTCCTGTTGAGGGCTGGGGAGGTAGGATGGCGGCTGTGAAAGATTCAATCCAGACTGACCTTTGGGAGGAATCTGAGCCCCTCCCAGGAATATCCAGCTATTTTTAGCTCACTTCATGGCAGATTTGGACCAAGTCCCATCTCCTTCACCTTGAAATCTGGCCCCTCACCGCGTGATTAGGGCCCGAAGTTGGAGCACAGGTGTTGAGGAGAACCTGCCCCCTGGTCAAAGCATCAGAACCAGGACTTCCTAATTCTTCAGGGTCTGCAGCCCTGGACCGGCATTTTTTACCCTCACCCGGAGTGAAACCAACCCTAGGAACTGCTCTTGCAGTTCCTGCCTTGCCAGTCACCAGCACTGACCCCCACCATCCTCCTCGGCGGCCAGCGCACGAACCTTATGGGAGCGATGTCCCGGCTGTACCTAGTGCAGCGGAGGGATCCTTCAACCATTCCTGGCCTGAGTAGCCAGAATTAAAGGGGAGGTTTTGGGGACCGTCGGCTCCGGATCTGAGAGACATGCCTAGTTTCAGAAAGCCTGAGGGCGGCGCTCTCGGTTGGAGGCATGAGAGGCCCCACAGACCTGGATCCCCCATGAAAGTTAAGGCTGAGTTACTGGCCACACTCCTAGGCCTGCCGGCTACTGGAGTTTCCCTTGCCCATTCCTTGAGTACCTTCTCCAGAGCCAGGACCTAGGATGAGCCTCAAACTACTCAAGGCCTGGGGGCGCGGCTGGATCAGACTGCAGAACTGGAACTAAGCATCCAGCGCAGGTGCTTAATTCCAGTTATGCAGTCCTATCCAGCTGGGGCAGAGGGCCGGGCGAGAAGTTAGGGGGCCCGCACAAACCCAGGCAGCCGGGGAGGAAGCGGTTAAATCCTCCTCCTTAAGCTCGTCCAGCCCGGAGAACGCTGCTTAGGCCCCGCCCCAGCACGCTGATTGGCCCAAACCTCCCCGTCCTGCCCCGGGATTAGCCCCCGGGAGCGCGCCGCTTGCCTCGCCTGGTCCCGGCGCCGCCTTCCGGAGCGTAGTGGCCTCTCGCCTTAGCCGCAGGAGCCGCGGGTGCGGGAGTGCTTGCGAGCCATGGGGCTGGCGGATGCGTCGGGGTGAGTTCCACGGTGGCCTAGCTGGAGCAAGCATTCTCCGCTTGCGACGGCTTGGTTACCTCTTTGCCGATTTTCTGCAGGCGGCTGCCCCTCTGCAGCAAGGGATGGGGGCGGGAGCTGGCGCGACCCCAGCCCCTTGGGCTGTGCGGAGAAGCCTCTGGAGTGCCTCCCGAGGGACAGCTCGGGCCACAGGGAAGCAGCTGCGTGCGGAGGACCCCAGCCAGGCGATGTGCCCGCCGGGGTGTGTGAGGGCCGGAAGTCCCTGGCGGCGGCCCGTGGACTAGCTGCTTTCAGCTAGGGCCCGAGTCCACCCAGCTCCACTGACCCGGGGAGTGAGCACTCTGGCCTTCCTGGGCCCAGTTGCCCTCCTAAAGGAAGGGGCCAATACTCAAGGCTCCGCCCTCCAGACGCGTGTCTCACGTTGTGCGGGGAGGGTGTCCTTTAAGAAGACCTGAGTGACTCTTGTAGGAAGGGAGAGGGGGCTCTAAGATCTCCTTGAGACAGCGGTGCCAAAAGTCTATGAGGATCTTCCTTGCACCCACTCCAAACTCCTCCAACCGTACAGCCAGGTTAGAGGCCCTCCCAGGGGAGTTCCTGTCCCTCGAGTGGGATCCTCTCCGCGGGTCAGGGCTTTTCCAAGATCAGAACTTTCCTGACTGGTGAAAGCTTCCCAACAGGCTAGAGCTTTCCCCCAGGTAAGATCCCCATGTTAGATCTATTCCCAGGTGAGAGCTTTTCCCCTTTCCACTAGGAGCCTTCCGCCAGGTCAGAGCTTCCCCTAGGGGAGAGTTACCTCTAGGTGAGAACCCTCTTCCTCTAGGTCTTTTCTTCCCATGTGAGAGCGTTCTCTGACTTCAGGTAGGAGCCTCTGGGCAGAGGAAAGATTCCCCCTATGTCAGAACTTGCCTGGTTGGTAAACATTTCCTGGCAGGTTAGAAATCCCTCTAGCTGAGATTCCCATTGAAAGCTTCTATTCCCAGATGAGCTCTTTCCCCCACTTCAAGTGGGTACTTCCCTTTCCAGGTGGGGTCCTCTCCCTCTAGGTGAGAGATTCCCGCTCCAAGAAAGACCTTCTTCTCAGGTGAGAGCCATTCCTTGCCTTCCCCAGACCAGGCCTGAGCTGTCTACCACCTGGACCCTGGGGCTGGAGGCCCAGGGGCAAGCTTGGCCCCAATACTTTCCTTAGAGGGGTGGGTCTCATCTGAGGCCTGAGGCTTGGGAAGAGGGTTGCTTGAGGAACTGGACCCCTGGTTTGCTGGACCCCTTCCCTGAGTGTGCTCTCAGCCAGCACTGGGCTCCCAGGGCAGCTGGAGGAGGACCTGGGGACAGGACAGGGATTGGCGATTGGCCCGGAGAGGGGCAGCCTGGTGCCTGGACTGGTAGAATGTCCAACACTGGGCAGCCATATCTTGGCTGGAGGTATAGATCATGCTCATCCTGTAGTCCCTTCTTGGGGGACTTTGTCCTAGAAAGAGGCTTCCACCAGCCAAAGTTCAGGTACTGCCCCTGTCTGGGTTTGGGCATGTGGCTCACAGATGCCAGCTGGGGGCTGGAATACTGTACCTTGATCTTGGGGCCTGGAAAAATCAGGTAGGTAACTCTTTAGCCCTAGGCGGAGGTATGGGGGAGGTTGGGCCAGGGGTGCCCTCACTGTATCTGTGTGGTCTTGCCACCCCAGACCGAGGGACACGCAGGCACTGCTGCCTGCAACACAAGCAATGGAGCTGCGGAAGCGAGACTACCACATGGAACGGCCGCTGCTGAACCAGGAGCATCTGGAGGAACTGGGGCACCGGGGCTCAGCACCTAGGGCCCGCCCGTGGCAGACCTGGTTGCGGTAAGGCTGAGATTGGGGTCTGGGAATGCTGGCAGGGCCCAGGTAGCTCCTGTTCTGACCACCTACCCCTCATACCATGTCCCCAGGTGCTCCCGTGCTCGGGCCCATGCCCTTCTGCTCCAACACCTCCCGATTTTGGTCTGGTTACCCCGGTATCCTGTGCGTGACTGGCTCCTGGGTGACCTGTTGTCCGGCCTGAGTGTGGCTATCATGCAGCTTCCACAGGGTGAGCCACCTTCAGTGCCTTGGCCCGGAAACCCTGTGGTCTGTGATGCCCAAAACTGGGGCCATGGCCTGTATCTTGGAACTGTGGCACCTGGACCAGGGCTGGGATTCCCTTATCTTTTCAAGATTCGCCTTCCAGGCCCACACTGCTACCATTCTACCCCTAGGCTTGGCCTACGCCCTCCTGGCTGGATTGCCCCCCGTGTTCGGTCTCTATAGCTCCTTCTACCCTGTCTTCATCTACTTCCTGTTTGGCACTTCCCGGCACATCTCTGTGGGTAAGTGGGGGCAGGCCTAGCGTTCCAGGAGGATGCCCACATCTACCATGGAGGACAGGGTGAGGGGGTGCTGAGCAGGGCAGGAGCAGCAGGGGAAGAGGGTGGCATTGGTGCTGCATCCTGGGCTAGCCCACGAGTCATTCCCAGGCAGGACTAGACCCCTGACCATAGGACCACAGAGGCAGGGGACCTCAAAGCCCTGGCTCCAGGAAGATGTGAGTGGGGGAGGCAGCCCAAGGGGCCTGGAACTTAGCAGAGGCCTGACCAGCCTGAGGCAAGCCCTGACCCCTTCCCTAGTCCACAGAGAATGTCTGTGTCCCTAGATCAGTAGACACAGGTGGGACAGAGTAGATGAGGCAGGGCCAGCATTTCTTTTTCTTTCTTTCATTCTTTTTTTGAGGTGGACTTTCGCTCTTGTTGCCTAGGCTGGAGGGCAGTGGCGCAATCTCAGCTTACTGCAACCTCCGCCTACCAGGTTCAAGTGATTTTCCTGGCTCAGCCTCCCAAGTAGCTGGGATTAGAAGTATGTACCACCACATCTGGCTAATTTTTGTATTTTTAATGGAGATGGGGTTTCTCCATGTTGGTCAGGCTGGCCTCAAACTCCTGACCTCAGGTGATCCGTCCACCTCGGCCTCCCAAAGTACTGGGATTACAGGCGTGAGCCACCGCGCCCGGCAGAGCCAGCATTTCTAGCCACCCTTAAGGGCCCATGAGCTCAGGATTCACTCCTGGCCTGGCCATGCCTGAACCCCAGTACTGCCCCCATTCCTACAGCCATGGTCTGAGATTGTTTGTCCAGAAGTGGAAGTCTCCCGGCCTTTCTCCTAAGACTAGGGCAGGGCAGTGTCCTTTCCCCTTCAGACCTGCCCTGTGCTATCCTTACAGGGACCTTTGCTGTTATGTCTGTGATGGTGGGCAGTGTGACAGAATCCCTGGCCCCACAGGCCTTGAATGACTCCACGATCAATGCTGCCCGGGTGCAGGTGGCCTCCACACTCAGTGTCCTGGTCGGCCTCTTCCAGGTGTGGAACAGTCAGGAGGACGTGCCCCCACCATCACTTCTGCTCCTCCCGCTACCCCTCTGCATTCCCCTGGGTGTCTGACCATCTTTGCCCTCCTCTTGCTGCCCACTCATCCCCTCCCATCCTACTTGCCCTGCACCCCTTGTCGGCTACCCTTAGGACCCCTGCCTCCCCTGACTGCCCCTGACCGCCCCACAGGTCGGGCTAGGCCTGGTCCACTTCGGCTTCGTGGTCACCTACCTGTCAGAGCCTCTCGTCCGAGGCTATACCACAGCTGCGGCTGTGCAGGTCTTCGTTTCCCAGCTCAAGTATGTGTTTGGGCTTCATCTGAGCAGCCACTCTGGGCCACTGTCCCTCATCTATGTGAGTGAGGGCAGGGGGAGGGAGGGGTAGGTGTGCCTTGTGGCCTTGAGTGCTGGCTGTGACCCTGCCTCTCCTCAGACAGTGCTGGAGGTCTGCTGGAAGCTGCCCCAGAGCAAGGTCGGCACCATGGTCACCGCTGCTGTGGCGGGGGTGGTGCTTGTGCTGGTGAAGCTGTTGAATGACAAGCTGCAGCAGCAGCTGCCCATGCCGGTACCCGGGGAGCTGCTCACGGTTCGAGGGCCAGGGAGCGGCGGGCTGGCGGGGAGAGCAGGTCAGGCTGGGTCCCTGCTGCGCGGGCAGCCTCCTGTGTTTGAGGGCCAGCTCGAGGGGGACTGGGAGAGTTCTTGGGTATTGTGGGGGGCACAGCAGAAAGCCCCTATGTTGGTTTCTTCCTGCCCCTGACAGCATCTCCCCATACCCGAAATGGTGTTGCCCATCTCTCACCCCACCCCTGAAGAAGGGTTTGCCTGATGTCTCCCTCCTCACCCCACGTGGTTTACTCATCGTCCCGACCATGATGCCAGCACCTGCCTCCCTGACTGTGTCCTCTCTCACAGCTCATTGGGGCCACAAGTATCTCCTATGGCATGGATCTGAAGCAAAAATTTGATGTAGACGTCGTGGGCAACATCCCTACAGGGTGAGCTCTGGCCTCCGTCAGGTCAGGGAGGGTTGGGTAGCCAGGTCCAAACCTTGCTTTGGCCTCACAGATGCCTCTCACAGGCTGGTCCCCCCAGTGGCCCCCAACTCCCAGTTGTTCTCAAAGCTCATGGGCAGCGCCTTCGCCATCGCCCTGGTTGGGTTCGCCATTGCCATCTCGCTGGGAAAGATCTTCGCCCTGAGGCACGGCTACCGGGTGGACAGCAACCAGGTCTGGGTGATGTGGGATGTGTAGGAAGCATCTAGGTGTATGGAGGCGCCAGCAAGGGGTTGGGGGAGGAACAGGTGGGACATGGGGAGACAACAGATGTGCTAGGGCCACGTGGGGCACTAGGGGTGGGAGAGCAGGATGTGTGGGACAGCATCGAGTCTCTGGGGGCCGCTGGGTGGGGATGAGATTGGGGATACACAGGCCTAGACACAGTGGGACAGCAGCCAGGCACTTCTATTAAGTCTCACACCCACACTCCCTCCATCAGGAGCTGGTGGCCCTGGGCCTCAGTAACCTCATTGGAGGCATCTTCCAGTGCTTCCCCGTGAGTTGCTCTATGTCTCGGAGCCTGGTACAGGAGAGCACCGGTGGCAACTCGCAGGTGGGCTTCGCGTGTGGGCATGGGGGTGGACGTGGACATGCACACTGCTTTGCCTGGGGAAGGGGGTCTCACCCCTGCTCGCCCCCTCCCCCAACAGGTTGCTGGAGCCATCTCTTCCCTTTTCATCCTCCTCATCATTGTCAAACTTGGGGAACTATTCCATTGCCTGCCCAAGGTGAGCCCCCACCCAGCCAGGCTTCAGGTCTTGGCCAGGCCAGGGCTCAGATCAGCCAGTCTAGGTTCAGTCGAGGGGTGGGGACACAAGGTTAGGTCCTGTCTTTCAAGGCTGAGCTCTTCAAGGTGAAATTTGGAGTCAAGCCGGGCGCGGTGGCTCAAGCCTGTAATCCCAGCACTTTGGGAGGCCGAGGCGGGTGGATCACGAGGTCGAGAGATCGAGACCATCCTGGTCAACATGGTGAAACCCCGTCTCTACTAAAAATACAAAAAATTAGCTGGGCATGGTGGCACGTGCCTGTAATCCCAGCTACTCAGGAGGCTGAGGCAGGAGAATTGCCTGAACCCAGGAGGCGGAGGTTGCGGTGAGCCGAGATCGCGCCATTGCACTCCAGCCTGGGTAACAAGAGCGAAACTCCGCCTCAAAAAAAAAAAAAAAAAAAGAAAAAGAAATTTGGAGTCAAGGGTCAGGGGTTAGAACCCTTCAGAGTCAGATCCAAGTGGTCAGGGTCAGGGGCTGGGTGGGGGTTCGTGTCTGGGGTTCTGTCTGAGTGCTTGGGCTCAGTCTGGCCATGCCTCGATGGTGGGGTTGTCAGCATCAGGTGCCCTCAATGGCCCCTGGCAGCACTGCCCCCACCCCAGGCAGTCCTGGCGGCCATCGTCATTGTGAACCTGAAGGGCATGCTGCGGCAGCTCAGTGACGTGTGCTCCCTCTGGAAGGCCAATCGGGCGGATCTGGTGAGTGCTCTGGGAGCCCAGGGCAGGGACTGGGCAGCCCTGTGGCTCCTCGCCACTCTCCAGCCACTGCCTTTTGTTCTCAGCTCATCTGGCTGGTGACCTTCATGGCCACCATCCTGCTGAACCTGGACCTTGGCCTGGTGGCTGCAGTCATCTTCTCCCTGCTGCTCGTGGTGGTCCGGACGCAGAGGTGAGTTCATTATGTTGGTCCCCCCATTCTAGCTAGTGAGGGAATGCCACAGGGTTCCCCCCAGCTTTCCACGCGTATCTGGGGACTTCAGGCTTCTTCAAACTCCTCTGCTGTCCCCGTTTTCTGTCCCCTCTTTGTTCGTTCTTTCTCTCCTCCACAGGCCCCACTACTCCATCCTGGGGCAGGTGCCAGACACAGATATTTACAGAGATGTGGCAGAGTACTCAGAGGTGAGCTGGATGGCGTGGATGGGGAGACAGAGGAAGAATGGGCCTTTGTGGGACTGTTCCACACTTGGCCAGGACACTGGGGGCTGAGGACACTTTGGCTTTGGTCTTTGGGAGTTCAAGGGAGGAGATTGGGTCTACGACCCCCTCTAGAGGTAGGAAGGGACAGAGGGAGAGTGGACAGAGATGGGGACGGGGAGAGGTCTGTCATGGAGTCAACAGCACAAGCTCTACCTGCAGAGCAGCCCCAGGTCAGACAGAGCCAGAGCAGCAGCTCCCTGGAGCACCAGGATGGAACGGAAGCATTTCCTGATCTGATCAGTGGAGTTACTAAATCCCTAGTCATCCATTGACCTCCTGAGAGGTTTTGGGCCGAGTGCTGGGACTATAGGTGGCGTACTCTGGAAGAAAACAAGGCTGTTCCCTGCAACATGGGTGCAGTGCGATTAGGCAGTGCGAGGAGGAGCTAAGGGGTCTGAGACATGGGAGAGGAGGAGCCCAGCCAGGTAGAAGAGGGGTGTTGCACCATGCAGGCCTGGAGCCCAGCAGAGACCTGGGCTGTGACCTAAATGGGGTATGAGCTGGGGAAGGTCTGATTGGGATGACAGCCTAGGAGGACCTCTGTCTGGGTGCAGAAAACAGACCAAAAGGCAGGGGTTGGAACCCCAAGAGAAGGGCTAAGAGCCTGTGAAGCCTGCCTGGGTGGTGGCAGGAGAGATGGGGAGGGAGAGGCGAGGTGGAGGGATGGGGAGGACACTGTCGGGCTTATGGTCCAAGTCCCTGGGAGGGCCTGGACTCTAGGCTGGGGAGCAGAGGGCTGGGTGGCGGCAGGCACTGGGCATGCTAGGGAAGGAAAGGCAGGAGAACAGGGTGAAGCCGGGAGAGGGGAGATCAGCCCCCACAAGTTCTGCCCCATCCCCAGGCCAAGGAAGTTCCAGGGGTGAAGGTCTTCCGCTCCTCAGCCACCATGTACTTTGCCAACGCTGAGTTCTACAGTGATGCACTGAAGCAGAGGGTGAGGCGGGGTCCCCAGAGTGGGCATCAGGCCCCAGCTCCCCCAGAGCTCACTGCTCCTTCTCTGACGTTTGGCTCCAGTGCGGTGTGGATGTCGACCTCCTCATCTCCCAGAAGAAGAAGTTGCTCAAGAAGCAGGAGCAACTGAAGCTGAAGCAACTGCAGAAGGAGAAGAAGCTTCAGAAACAGGCAGGGCCCCTTTTGGCTGTCCCCTGCCCTCTGCTCCCCACCCCTGCCTTTCTCCTGGCCTCTGGCCTCTGGCCTCCTCACTCATCCTCACTCCTCGTCCCTTCCCCATTCTCCCTCATGCTCCCAGGGACCCTGCTTCCTTCCCTAGCGGGTCTGGACTCTGGGTGGAATTTTGTTTCTCTCCCATCATCTGAACCAGTGACAGTGTGAACCATCACAGTCCTCTTTCCTTTCACGGCTGTTCCAGGAGCTTCAGCATGGCTGCCCCGGGTCCCACAGCTTTCAGTCCTGGCCCAGCTACCTGCCCAACACCGGGGCATCAGCAGGCCTGTGTGACGGTGTCATGGCAGCTGGGATAGCCATTTCCCATCCCCTGTCTTCCCTGGCATAGGCTGCCTCCTCCAAGGACACCTCAGTTTCCATTAATGTCAACACCAGCCTGGAAGACATGAGGAGTAATGACGCTGAGGACTGCAAGGCGATGGTGAGGCTGGCGGTGGGAAAGGAGGGGACAGCTGTAAGCTGCAGAGATGCAGCCTCCACGCATGTCTCATGAGGAACGCCATGGACCCAGCAGCTGTGGGCTCTAGGGTGTTGGGCCGATGGCAGGAGGAATGGGAGCTGGCTCAGATACTCTGCAGGGAGATTCGTGATATGCCACAGAATCTAGGCCTAGACTCTTAGGCCTCAATGAAGATTCTGAATTTGTAGGTGCCACAAGATCCCCGCAGAGTCTGCTCATGGGTAGAGGAAAGGGGTTGGGTGTATGGGAAAAAATCTAGGGGTCAGAGGCAGGTGTGTGGTGGTGTGTGCCTGTAGTCCCAGCTTTTTAGGAGGCTAAGGCAGGAAAATCATTTGAGCCCAGGAGTTTAGGGCTGCAGTGCGCTCTGATGACACCTGTAAATAACCACTGCATTCAACCTGGGCAATGAAGCAACACCCCGTCTCTTAAAAAAAAAATTGGAGGCCAGGCCTGGTGGCTCACATCTGTAAATTCCAGCACTTTGGGAGGCTGAGGCAGGCAGATCACCTGAGGTGAGGAATTCGAGACCACCTTGACCAACATGGAGAAACTCTGTCTCTACTAAAAATACAAAATTAGCTGGGTGTGGTAGCACGTGCCTGAAATTCCAGCTACTCCCGAGACTGAGGCAGGAGAATCACTTGAACCCGGGAGGTGGAGGTTGCCGTGAGCCGAGATCATACCATTGCACTCCAGCCTGGGCAACAAGAACAAAACTCTGTATCCAAAAAAAAAAAAAAAAAAAATTAGGGTTCAAAGGGGATGCCATGCTTAATTAGAGACTCAGGACAGGGCAGGGTGCCGAGGCGTGTGCATGTGTGTTATGTGGACACCCGTGTCTATTCTGGTCTGCTCCTGGGCCCCCTCCCCACTCGGACCTGGCTGAGGAGAATGGGACAGGGTCTCCCAGCACTGTCCCTTCTCATGTCCTTGTGCAGCCTTGGTCAAGGAGGTAGCAGACCAGTACATGCACATCTGGGTGTGGCCTTCTGTGTGTCCTCACACATCTGTCCTTCCTGTCTTTTTATACCTATGTGACTCCCCCATGTCTGGGTCCTTATGTGTCCCATGCATGCTCCGCATCTGACTTGCGTGTCCCTGCATGTCTGTGTGCGTCCAGTCCTGCCTTCACCCTCTCATGGGTGACCCTGGCAGCATGTCTGGCTCCCCATCAGGTGAGCCCAGGGGATAAGATGGAAGATGCAACAGCCAGTGGTCAAGAAGACTCTAAGGCCGCAGATGTGGCCACACTGAAGGCCCTGGGCCTGCCTCAGCCAGACTTCCACAGCCTCATCCTGGACCTGAGCGCTCTCTCCTTCGTGGACACTGTGTGCCTCAAGAGCCTGAAGAATGTAAGGACGGGGGCAGGCCAAGACCCCTCAAGCCTCCACAGTGACCCCGTAACTTTCCCTGAGAGCACTCCAAGCCTCTGACTCCCCAAATCCTCAAAGCTCCCCCTCTACATTCCCTCCCCAAGCCTGCCTGAGCCGCCCACGAAGTCCCTGAGCCTCCCTCTGAGGCTGGCCCCCTTTTCTGCTACAGATTTTCCGTGACTTCCGGGAGATCGAGGTGGAGGTGTACATGGCGGCCTGCCACAGTGAGTAGGGTGGGGACAGCAGGAGGGACCTGGGAAGAGGGTGGGGTGCTTTTGACCAAGGAGTTTTCCAGGTAGCACAAGGGAAAAATCTTTCTCTGGAACTGGAGATCAGAGGTATCCTGGGAGACAAGAGTCCAGAGTTACAAGTGATGTGAGTCCAGGGGTGGAGGTCAGGGGTGCTGAGGTCAGGGCATTCTGTTGGCTCCTGGGAGTTGAGTTCCTGGTGGTTCTGAGAGTCAGGGGAGGCCTACTCCTTGCCCACAGGCCCTGTGGTCAGCCAGCTTGAGGCTGGGCACTTCTTCGATGCATCTATCACCAAGAAGCATCTCTTTGCCTCTGTCCACGATGCCGTCACCTTTGCCCTCCAACACCCGAGGCCTGTCCCCAACAGCCGTGTTTCAGTGAGTCGAGACCTCTGGCCTGCCAAGCTCTTTTTTGTTAATCTACTGCTTGTCCCCACCCTGGCCCAGCTCCAGGGAGTCTTTCCTGGTGGCCATGGAGTCATCGTCAGTGGGCCCAGTGCTTTCCCTGCTGTCTTTGGATAAAGCTCTTCCTGGGGGCCGGGGTTGGTCTGTGTCCTTTGGAAAGTAACTGGAGCCTCCCTTCCTCTGCTCCCCCAGGTCACCAGACTCTGACCATGCTGCAACCTGCCTGAGACTGTGTACCTCTGAAGGTTGTGACAGGGCACCCTTGAGAAGCCCCTCACCCCTAGGCCACCTCCAGGTGCTACCTAGGAGTCCCCTCCATATATATACACACAACTCAGGGATGGAGGTCCTGGGACTCCCAAGTTCAGTGCTTCAGGCCTGGGACAGGGGACTATAGTCAGGCTGGCACTGGCTGGGTACAGGGAGGGAACTGGTACATGTTTTAGCCTCAGGAATAAAGGTTTGTCTGCTCAACTCCAGGCTCTGCTGTGGCTTGGTGGGGACTTGGTGGCGGGTGGTCCACAGCTGTGGCTGCTGACCCTTCCTGTGCCCTGAAGGTGAGACGGGGTAGAAGGTGGAGGAAAGACTCAGGGAGGTGAGGATACGGAGGAGGGGAGCTGTAGAGGCATCATCCACGGTTCAGGTTGCTCCCCAGCCATGCATAGCGCTCAGTCCCTGTGTCCTCAGCTGTGAAATAGTTGGAACCAGAGCTGCTTCTCAGGAATAACTCACTCTCAGGAATACCCGATAAGGTACAGGGCAGTGTGGGTGCCACTGGGCAGTCCCTGGAGGATGCAGAGTGATCACCTAAGAGCAGCTGTTCCCCCACATTGCTGCTCTATGCTTAAGAATACGCATGAACCAGGCTGGGCGTGGTGGCTGACACCTGTAATCCCAGCACTTTGGGAGGCCGAGGCGGGTGGATGTCTTGATGTCAGGAGTTCGAGACCATCCTGGCCAACATGGTGAAACCCCATCTCTACTAAAAATACAAAAATTAGGCGTGGTCACGCATGCCTGTAATCCCAACTACTTGGGATGCTAAGGCATGAAAAATCACTTGAACCTGGGAGGCAGAGGTTGCAGTGAACCGAGATCTCGCCACTGCCCTCCATCCCAGATGACAGATAGATCACCTGGGCTTGGTAGAACACTGTCAGTCAAGGAGTGTGTGTTGATTTCTGCCGTTAAATGCTGACATCCAAGCATGTGACCCAGCAGGCGGTAGGGTATTGGGCCAGCTGCCACATAGTGATGGTAGGGGAGGGGCCGGGTCCTGGGATCTTTCTGGGCCTCAGTGTGCTGTTCATCAGTAGAGTGTGAGTGGTCACAGTTCTTGCTTCATGGGTCGCTCAGTGAATATTAAATGAGTAGATGCTGGGCCTGTAATCCCAGCACTTTGGGAGGCCCAAGGCGGTTGAAACCCTGTGTCTACTAAAAACACAAAAGTTAGCTGGGCATGGTGGCACATGCCTGTAATTTCAGCTACTGGAAAGGCTGAGGTGGGAGGATCGATTGAACCTGGGAGGTGGAGGTTGCAGTGAGCTGAGAACATGCCACTGCACTCCAGCCTGGGTGACAGAGCAAGAACCTGTCGCAAAAATAAATAAATAAGGAAATGCTTAGAACAGTGCTGGGCTCAGGTCCTCTGCTCCACACATGTGAGCGCTGCTGTTCATCAGGTGGTGAGCAGGTGCCAGGCTCTGTGCTGGGGCCTGTTCACTGTCCTGAGAGTGGACAGAGGCCACCCTGCCCTTCAAATCTCGGAGGCAACCTTTCCTGGCTTTGTTTTATCATGATCTGTATTAGTGCCTGGCACCATCAGCCCCAAATCCCTGTCCTAGAAGCTCAGCCCCAGGAAGTAAGAGCTTTTGTTTACTCTGTCACACCACATTCTAGCAGCAGCAATTATCCCTGGCAGCTGCTTAGTAAATAATGGTTGAATGAAGCTTATGTGTTAGGGCAGCAGACCTCAAACAAGAAATTGCAGGTAGTTAGAAATGCTTTGAAGAAAATAAAGCAGGGTCATGTGAGAGACGAGGTCATTTTTCACCCAAGATGCTCATGGGAGGGGGACTCAGGGAGCAGGTGATGCTGGAACTGAAACTCCAACCATGAGAAGGTGACTTCCTAGGCATGGGAAGCTGTACTGTTGGCACTGGGAGCGGCAGGGATGTTGAGGGAGGCCGGTGGGAGGCAGGAGCAGCATGAGCTGAGGTGAGCAGGTTGGGGGACCTCTCAGGCCAGTAGGCTTCCAGCTTTGTTCTGACAGTGAGGGAGCTGCCCATGGGTTTTGATCCTACATCTTCGAGCACTCACCCAACTGCGATGCAGACTGTGGGGCTGAGGCTGGGGGTGGGGGACCCGTGAGTTTGGTCAGCCTAGACAGGTGATGCCCCTGGTGGAAGCAAAAGGTTTTAGGAGCGATGTGGATTTTTTTTTTTTTTAATCGGGTCTTGCTCTGTTGCAAGATCACCACTCACTGCAGACTTGACCTCCTGGGCTCAAGCAGTCTTCCTGCCTCAGCCTCCTATATAGCTGGGACTACAGGCACACACTGTCACACCCAGCTAGTTTTTTTGTTTGTTTGTTTTTGAGACAGAGTCTTGCTCTGTCGTCCAGGCTGGACTGCAGTGGTGCTATCTCAGCTCACTGCAACCTCTGTCTCCTGGGTTCAAGCGATTCTCCTGCCTCAGCCTCCCGAGTAGCCTGGCCAACAATGTTAAAACCCCATCTCTACTAAAAATACAAAAAATTAGCGGGGCATGGTGGCATGCACCTGTAATCCCAGCTAGTTGGGGGGCTGAACCAGGAGAATTGTTTGAACCTGGGAAGTGAAGGTTTCAGTGAGCCGAGATTGCGCCACTGCACTCCAGCCTGGGTGACAGAGCAAGACTTGATCTCAAAAAAAAAAAAAAAAAAAAAAAAAAGATTGGCCTGGCATGGTGGTACATGCCTGTCCCAGCTACTCAGGAAGCTGAGGCAGGAGAATCACTTGAACCTGGGAGGTGGAGAGTGCAGTGAGCTGAGACCATGCCACTACACTCCAGCCTGGTGACAGAGCAAGACTCTGTCTCAAAAAAAAAAAAAAAAAAAAAAATGCTGGGCAAGATGGCTCATGCCTGTAATCCCAGCACTTTGGGAGGCCAAGGCAGGCAGATCACGAGGTTGGGAGTTCAAGACCAGCCTAGCCAATATGGTGAAACCTTGTCTTTACCACAAATACAAAAATTAGGTGGGCGTGGTGGTGCACACCTATCGTCCCAGCTACTCGGGAGGCTGAGGCAGGAGAATCCCTTGAACCTGGGAAGCAGAAGTTGCAGTGAGCAGAGATTGTGCCACTGCACTCCAGCCTGGGGGACAGAGCGAGACTGTCAAAAAAAAAAAAAAAAAAAAAAATTTGTAGAGATGGGTTGTTACTATGTTTCCTTGGCTGGGCTCAAACTCCTGGGCTCAAGAGATCCTTGGCCTCAGGCTCCCAAAGTGCTGGGATTACACATGTGAGCCACTGCAGG
Organism: Saimiri boliviensis; assembly: GCF_048565385.1. Lineage (NCBI taxonomy): Eukaryota > Metazoa > Chordata > Mammalia > Primates > Cebidae > Saimiri > Saimiri boliviensis. The sequence goes on from NC_133456.1 coordinate 13,115,517, forward strand.
TGTTTGGATTTTAGGGGTTAGCTAATAGGTGAGGAGAAGGACAGGGTGAGAGTGTTACTGAGCAAAACAGCTCACTGCTTGAAGTGCTAGAAACTAGTACTATGACACAGGGTTTTGGGCTGAAGCAATTCTTACCATGTTGGGCTAATTTCATTAGTTTTTTGATAGTGGCAGGATCTTACTATGTTGCCCACCATGGTCTCACTGCTGGGCGGAAAAGATCCTTCTGCCTCAGAATCCCAAACTACTGCGATTACAGTTGTGGACCTGACACCAAGTTTGGGTTCAAGTAGTTCTCCCACCTCAGTCTCCCCAACAGCTGGGATTACAAGTGTGTAATCCCTACAGAGTCTCTGTCACCTAGGTTGAAGTGCAGTGGCATGATCTTGGCTCACTGCAACCACCTCCTCCCGCCTTCAAGCAATTCTTGTGCCTCAGCCTCCCGAGTAGCTGGGATTATAGGTACCTGCCACCACACGTGGCTAATTTTTATATTTTTAGCAGAGACAGGGTTTCACCATGTTGTCCAGGCTGGTCTCTGAACTCCTACCTCAAGTAATCCACCTGCTTCGGCCTCCTTAAGTGCTGGGATTACAGGTGTGAGCCACCGTGGCTGGCCTAATTTTTATATTTTTAGTAGAGATGGGGTTTCACTATGTTGGTCAGACTGGTCTCAAACTCCTGACCTCAAGTGATACACCCACCTTGGCCTCCCAGAATGCTAGGATTACAGTCGTGAGCCACTGCACCCAGCCAAGGAAAGCTTTTTATTGCAAGTCAACTAGCAAGGAAGCAGGAGTCCGGCTCCAGTATGTCTTCCTGTGCTGGCATTAAGGCAGTGATTTTACTGAAAGAGTTTTAGGGAATGGATACTGGGATTAGTAGGTGATTGGTGGAAGGGAGGGGAGGTCTGGAAAGTTCTCAGGCATGTGCACATGTGCAGTTAATTCTTCATGCCTCCTCATGGGTCCCCTGTGTAAATTCTGGGGGAGTTATATGAAACATAGTAGAAATTCAGGCTGTGATGTCAACAAGCTCTTTCTATGCAAACTCATTGGCAATAATTGGGTCCATCTGATTTTAGACAGTTTTTTTAATCTTATAAGCAGAGGGAATTTGAGTGTTTCAGCAAGTTGTTTATTTTCTTCTACCGTCCTGTAAACTCAAGGATTTCTAGGTGCCAGGCATGGTGGCTCACAGCTGTAATCCTAGCACTTTGGGAGGCTGAAGTGTCAGGATCACTTGAGGCCAAGAGTTTGAAACCACCCTGGGCAACATAGTAAGACCCCCATCTCTACAAAATAAAGTACATTTAAAAAGTAAGTAAATAGCCGGGCGCAGTGGCTCAAGCCTGTAATCCCAGCACTTTGGGAGGCTGAGGCGGGTGGATCACGAGGTCAAGAGATCGAGACCATCCAGGTCAACATGGTGAAACCCCGTCTCTCCTAAAAATACAAAAACTTAGCTGGGCATGGTGGCGTGTGCCTGTAATCCCAGCTACTCAGGAGGCTGAGGCAGGAGAATTGCCTGAACCCAGGAGGCGGAGGCTGCGGTGAACCAAGGTCGCGCCATTGCACTCCAGCCTGGGTAACAAGAGCGAAACTCCGTCTCAAAAAAAAAAAAAAAGTAAATAAACAAATTAGCCAGGCATGGTGGTGCATACCTGTAGTTTCAGCTACTCAGGAGACTGAGCCAGGAGGATCACTTAGGGTCAGGAGATCAAGACTGCAGTGAGCTGTTTCTTAAAAAAAAGAATTTCTGGCCGGTCGTGGTGGCTCACGCCTGTAATCCCAGCATTTTGGGAGGCCAAGGTGGGCGGATCATGAGGTCAAGAGATTGAGACTTGTCAACATGGTGAAACTCCGTCTCTACTAAAAATACAAAAATTAGATGGGTGTAGTGGTTGGCACCTGTAGTTCCAGCCACTCAGGAGGCTGAGGCAGGAGAATTGCTTGAACCAGGGAGGTGGAGGAGGTTGCAGTGAGTTGAGATCATGCCACTGCACTCCAGCCTGGTGACACAGCAAGACTCTGTCTCAAAAAAAAAGAATTTCTGTTAGTCTGGTTTCTTTAACTGTGACTTGGTTTCTTCTTTTTATCTTTTTTTTTTTTTTTTGACAGGGAGTTTCGCTCTTGTTACCCAGGCTGGAGTGCAATGGCGCAATCTCGGCTCACCGCAACCTCCGCCTCCCGGGTTGAGGCAATTCTCCTGCCTCAGCCTCCTGAGTAGCTGGGATTACAGGCATGCGCCACCATGCCCAGCTAATTTTTTGTATTTTTAGTAGAGACGGGGTTTCACCATGTTGACCAGGATGGTCTCGATCTCTTGACCTCGTGATCCACCTGCCTTTGCCTCCCAAAGTGCTGGGATTACAGGCGTGAGCCACCGCACCCGGCCCTCTTTTTATCTTTTTTAAGACAGAATCTCACTCCGTCACCCAGGATGGAGTGCAAGGGCACAATCGCAGCTCATTGCAGCCTTGACCTCCTGGTTTCAGGTGATCCTCTCACAGCCTCCTGGGTAGCTGGGAATACAGGCATATACGACCACCCAGCCAATTATTTGTATTTTTTATGGAGACAGAGTTTTACCATGATGCCCAGGCTGGTCTCAAACTTCTGGGCTCAAACCATCCACCTGCCTCAACCTCCCAAAGTGCTGGGATATCAGGTGTGTGCTGCCACACCAGCCGAGGGCGCAGCTTCAAAATGATGTGCTCCCTCAGTTTTGGGCCAGCCAGGGCCTGCTGGGAGAGTAAAACCCAGAACTCAGGTCTGCCATTCTTGTCATGCCCTGTACCCCAGCCCCCCTACCAAAGTGAGTCTCTGGCCAGGCTGCCTCATGAAAGGTCACAGGCCTGGCTGGAACCTGCTGCCTCAGAGCCAGGCCTGTTACTGGGGGAGGGGTGTTTGCCTGTTGCCAGGCGCCCGGGTTCCAGCCCTTGGTACTAGCGGCGGCCATGCTGCACATGCTGCCCTCGCTGCCCTTGCTATTCCTGCTGGTAATGCCTGCCCCTACCCATGCCTGGTCGAGACCCCTCTGGTACCAGGTGGGGCTGGACTTGCAGCCCTGGGGGTGTCAGCCAAATACTGTAGAGGGCTGTAGGGGCCGCCTGATCTGTCCTGGCTACTGGCTGGGACCAGGAGCAAGCCACATCTACCCTGTGGCTGGGGTCACGATCACCACTGTGATGCTGATGATTCGCCGTAAGATGCTACAGTGGCGGCAGTGCTCACAGGCCACCAAGGGTGAGGTAAGCACAGCTCTTCTGTCTCCCCCACAGCCCCTGCCTCCATGTACACCCAGTGAGCCTCTGTCTTCCATCCAGCCCTGCCCCGTTGTGGGCCTCTTACACCCCCACCCCTGGCTCACAGCCCATTGTCCCTGTGTCCACACACCTTTATGGAACCCACATTCACCACCCACAGCCAGCACCCTGCCCCCAGCTCTCCCCTTTAGTACCCCTGCTCTCATCCAGTCCCTGTGGGCCCTGCGACCACCATAGCCCACAACAGACCCTCAGTGATCCTCTATCACCCTGAGTCTCCCTCCCATCCTATCAGGGCACTGCCCCACAGCCCTCAACCTGCTCCCCAGCTCCGTCTCGGCCCCTCGTTGCCCCTCCCTCTCGGCCCTCCACTCTCACTCCTATCTTTTGGTCCTGTTCTTAGCATCCACAGGTGACCACTGAGCCCTGTGGCCCCTGGAAACGGCGGGCCCCAATCTCAGACCGCACCCTGCTCCGTGAGGTCCTGCACATGCTGGATGCCCTCCTGGTCCACATCGAAGGCCACCTACATCATCTAGCCACCCAGCGGCAAATCCAAATAAAGGGGACTTCCACCCAGAGTGGGTGATCAAACATGTGCCTCTCTTTGCCTGACAGCCAGGAGGATGTGGGGGGATGGCCTGAGGTCCTGGGCCAGGTCTGTTATCTCCAGGCCTGTCTGGACCCTGTGCCCCTTTTCTACTTTTAGAGCCAGCTGATGTGGTGTCCAGGACGGGTGGGCAGGTGGGGCACAGGCTGGCTCACACTGCTCCATTGCCCCCACCACCTGACCTTTCCTCTCTAAGGATCCAACCTGCAGACACAACTGCTCTTCCAGGGTGGGCATGGTGGCTCATGCTGTAATCCCAGTGCTTTGGGAGGCTGAGGCGGGAGGATCACTTGAGCTCAAGAATTTGAGACCAGCCTGGGCAACACGGCAAGACCTCATCCCTACAAAAAAAAAAAAAAAAAAAAAAAAAATTAGTTGGGCATGGTGGTGTGTGCCTGTAGTACCAGCTACTCAGGAGGCTGAGGTGGGAGGATGGCTTGAGCCTGGCAGGCAGAGGTTGCAGTGAGCAAGATTGTGACACTGCACTCCAGCCTGGGTGACGGGGCCAGAACTTGTCACAAAACAGACAAAAACTCTGGCCTGGCCAGTACCCGGGGACCCCTAATGTGATGGGAGAGGACTCCCATCGGGACAGACTTGGGTGGCTTAGGGAGGCAGAGGAGCTGACAACCTGGCTGAGCCCTAAAGGGAAATGGGTGTGGGGAAGGGAACTCCAGGTGGAGGTCTCCTGAGCAAAGGGTACATGCTGTGTTCGGTACTCTCTGCACATGGGCAAGGTGGGCAGTGCCCATGATAAAGGGTCTCAAGTGCCAAGTGAGGGTCCTGGGCCTCTCCAGTGCACAGGGGGAGCCGAGGAGGGACTAGTCAGCTGGGAAGAGGATGGGGCAGTGGTGAAGCTGAAACCAGATGCTGAGGATCTCTGATGGGGACTGAGAGCCCCAGGCCCCCAGTCACCGTGTAGTCACACACCATCCTTGTCACCACCTCAGGGAGGAGGTGACTTTAGTCCTGCCATCAAACAGCAGCTGGCTCTGGTTTCCTTCTTTCAAGGACCTCCCCCGAGGGTCCACTGTTCTGTCTCCAATAGCAGCCCCTCCCCAGATCCCTCACTCCAGCAGCCCCAACCTGCAGTCAGGCAGGCCGCCCTCGTTGCCTTTGCTTCTATGGCAGCCTCAAATGTGCTCTAGTGCCTCAGTGGCCCTTGGTCCAAGGCCCCTAGAAAAGCTCCATGAAGGGACTCTTGCTTCTTAACTCCCTGCTTTCTCCTTCGTTTTTGAGATGGAGTCTCACTCTGTCACCCAGGTTGGAGTGCAGTGGTGCAATCTCAGCTAACTGCAACCTCTGCCTCCCGGGTTCAAGAGATTCTGCCTCAGCTTCCCAAGTAGCTGGGCCTATAGGCATAGGCCACCACGCCTGGCTAATTTTTTGTATTTTTAGTAGAGACAGGGTTTCGCTACGTTAGCCAGGATGGTCTTGATCTCCTGACCTCGTGATCCATCTGCCTCAGCCTCCCAGAGTGCTGGGATTACAGGTGTGAGCCACCAGGCCCAGCTGAACCACCACCGCCTAGTCTCTTTTCTCTCTCTCTCTTTTCTTTCTTTCCCCTCCTTCCCTCCCTCCCTCCCTCCCTCCCTCCCTCCCTCCCTCCCTTTTTTCTTTTTTTTTTTTTTTTGTCATTTTTTTCTGTTTTATTGACCAACTCAAGCAATCCTCCTGCCTCGGCCTCCCAAGTAGCTGAGACTACAGGCATACATCACCACATCCAGCTAAATTAAATGTGTGTGTGTGTGTGTGTGTTTTTTTTTTTTTTTTTTTTTTTTTTTTTTTTTTGAGACGGAGTTTTGCCCTTGTTACCCAGGCTGGAGTGCAATGGCGTGATCTCGGCTCACCACAACCTCCGCCTCCTGGGTTCAAGCAATTCTCCTGCCTCAGCCTCGTGAGCAGCTGGGATTACAGGCACGCGCCACCATGCCCAGCTAATTTTTTGTATTTTTAGTAGAGACAGGGTTTCACCATGTTGACCAGGATGGTCTCGATCTCTCGACCTTGTGATCCATCTGCCTTGGCCTCCCAAAGTGCTGGGATTACAGGCTTGAGCCACCGCGCCCGGCCTATTTTTAAATTTTTTTTGTAGAGATGGGGTCTCACTATCTTGTGCAGGCTAGTCTTGACTCCTGGCCTCAACTGATCCTTCTGCCTTAGCCTCTCAAAGTGCTGGGATTACAGGCATGAGCCACAGTGCCTGGCCCAGGTTCCTGTTTTAGAAAAAGAAAACAGGGCTGGGCGTGTTTTCTTCATCTTTACAGGCTCACACCTATAATCCTAGCACTTCGGGAGGCCAAGGCAGGTGGATCACCTGAGATCAGGAGTTCGAGACCAGCCTTGCCAACATGGTGAAGCCCCATCCCCGCCCTCAAAAATAGAAAAAGAAAATGTTATGAATTCAAAAATGGAAGTGAATTAAAATAATGAAAAAATAAATGACAAAACTTTTTTCTTGAAAACTTTTTTGAATAATTGACAAATACTAAATCCAGAAAAATAACATAACTTCTGGCAACTTCCTGACATATTTCTGTAATACTTTGGTCCCCTACATGGTCTGGCTTCTTACTCTAAAGACCTCTACATAGGACAAGGATTTTGTGATTTTGGGGGGAAATATTTTCCATACAGAGAAAAGATAGTTCAGTCTTCTTCCTAACATGGTTGAAACTTGTGTTCTAATTATTGATAGTTTAGAAAAGTTAAACTTCCTAACCTGTTGTTGATGGTGCCATGTAAATGTTCTGGATTGTTGTGAAATTTGAGAAACTGTCATTAGCCTTCTTTCATATAGGAACTGTGAAATTTGGAAGAATTTCCCACAGATGAGCTTCTGGTTCCATACATTTCAAACCTTATTTTCCTTCCACGGCTCACGGTTTTCCCAGCACTGGGTGCTGTGGGGCATGTCCTTAAGGCAATAGGACTTTGCACTTCTGTCGTTACCCAGCAGGATTTTCCTACAGGCCACATTCCTAGTTTATTCTAGGACAAGACCAATAAGCTAGCTTTACACAAGAGTGGAGCAAACCATGTAAATATGTTCCTCTAAACCTGACGTGTCCCTGTGGAGACTCACAGATATGCCACACGAAGGCCAGCTGCTGCCAGCTGCTGTGGGGAGGGCCAGCAGACAGGTCCACTCTGGCTGTGCAGAGCCCCTGTAGCCAGACTTCTTTGCCCAACCCTTTCCCTGCCTCCCTCAGGTGCTTGTCTCAAGGGACTTTTGTAAATATCTTGTACTCTGATCTTCCTCTTGGAGTCAGATTCCCAGAGAACCCAACCTGGGACCATCCTCAACCCACTTTTCCCTTGGCTGGACCCTGAAAATGCCACAGCCTCTCTGATGTCCTCCAAGTGAGAAGTGGGCTGGAGTCAAGGACAGAGGTCCTAAGTGAGTGCTGTTAGAGGGCTTGTGTTTTTTGGGTTTTTTTGAGATGTAGTTTCTCTTGTTGCCCAGGCTGGAGTGCAATGGCACGATCTAGGCTCATTGCAACTTCTGCCTCCTGGGTTCAAGTGATTCTCCTGCCTCAGCCTCCTGAATAGCTGGGATTACAGGCATACGCCACCATGCCCAGCTAATTTTTTTGTATTTTTAGTAGAGATGAAGTTTCACTATGTTGGCCAGGCTGGTCTCCAACTCCTGACCTCAGGTGATCCACCCACCTTGGCCTCCCAAAGCGCTGGAATTACACGTATGAGCCACTATGCCTGTCAATTTTTGTATTTTTAGTAGAAACAGGGTTTCACCATATTGACCAGGCTGGTCTCAAACTCCTGACCTTGTGATCTGCCCACCTTGGCCTCCCAAAGTGCTGGGATTATAGGCATGAGCCACTGTGCCTGATCTATTTTTAAACTTACTATTATTATTATTATTATTATTATTATTTTTTTTTTGAGACGGAGTTTCGCTCTTGTTACTCAGGCTGGAGTGCAATGGCGCGATCTCGGCTCACCGCAACCTCCGCCTCCTGGGTTCAGGCAATTCTCCTGCCTCAGCCTCCTGAGTAGCTGGGATTACAGGCACGCACCACCACGCCCAGCTAATTTTTTTGTATTTTTGGTAGAGATGGGGTTTCACCATGTTGACCAGGATGGTCTCGATCTCTTGACCTCGTGATCCACCCGCCTCGGCCTCTCAAAGTGCTGGGATTATAGGCATGAGCCACCGCGCCCGGCCCAGAAGAATTTTTTTTTAAGAGGTCAATCTCTACTAAAAAGAAAAACAAAAATTAGCCAGGAGTGGTGGCATGTGCCTGTAATTCCAGCTACTTGGGAGGCTGACAGAGGCAAGAGAATCACTTGAACCTGGGAGGCAGAGGTTACAGTGAGCTGAGACTGAGCCACTGCACTACAGCCTGGGTGATAGAGTGAGACTCTGTCTCAAAAAAAAAAAAAAAACAGGATCTTATTGTGTTGTCCATGCTGATCTCAAACTCCTGGATTCAAGTGACTCACTTCGGCCTCCCAAAGTTCTGGGATTATAGGCATAAGCCAGTGCAGCTGGCTGAAAAAGATTTTGACAGCAAGTATCCATCAGAAAGCCCAGGCATTGGATTATTAATCAAAAACAATAAATCAGCTGTCTTAATATGTTCAACGAACTAAGGGAAGCCATGGACAAAGAACTAAAGGAAATTAGGAAAATTATGTCTTAACAAAAAGAATATTAATAAAGGAATAATTATAAAGGGACCAAACAGAAATTTTGAATCTGAAAATATAGTAACTGAAATGAAAATTTCACTAGAGGAAAGTCAGCAGCAGATTGGAGCAGGCAGAAAGAATAAAGCAACAGGGAACTTGATAACTGAGGCCACGCGCCGCAGCTCACACCTGTAATCTCAGCACTTTGGGAGGCTGAAGTGTGTGGATCACTTGAGGTCAGGAGTTTGAAACCAGCCTGGTCAACAGTGTAAAACCCCATCTCTACTAAAAACACAAAAATGAGCCAGTGTGGCGATGTGCTCCTGTAGTCCCAGCTACTCAGGAAGTTGAGGCAGGCGAATCTCTTGAACCCAGGAGGCAGAGACTGCAATGAGCCAAGATCGAGCCACTACACTCCAGCCTGAGTGACAGAGAAAGACTCTATCTCCAAAAAAAAAAAAAAAAAAAAAAAAAAAGTCACTGAGGACCCGCCAGCATGGGCCACAATCGCACCAAAACTGTGAAGAAGGCGGCCTGGGTCATCATGGAAAAGTACTACACGCGCCTGGGCAACAACTTCCATACGAACAAGCGTATGTGTGAGGAGGTCACCATTATCCCTAGCAAGAAGCTCTGCAACAAGATGGCAGACTATGTCACGCATCTGATGAAGCAGATTCAGAGAGGCCCAGTAAGAGGTATCTCCATCAAGCTGCAGAAGGAGGAGAGAGAAAGGAAAGACAATTGCGTTCCTGAGGTCTCAGCCCTGGATCGGGAGATCATTGAAGTAGATCCTGACACTAAGGAAACGCTGAAGCTTTTGGATTTTGGCAGTCTGTCCAACCTGCAGATCATTCAGCCTATAATTGGGATGAATTTCAAAATGCCTTAGGGACCTGTTTGAATCTTTTCTGCAATGCTGTATTATTTTCAATAAACCTAGGACAACAGCCAAAAAAAAAAAAAAAAAAAAGGTAATCAAAATGTTATAATGGGATGCTTCAAAAATCAAACACCAAAAAAGAAAAAAAAGGCAGTAATGGAGGAATAACAAAGTATAAGATATACAGAAAAGCTAAACAGCAGAAGCAAATCACTTGTCAGTAGTAATCTCATTAAATGTAAATAGATTAAACTCTCCTATTTAAAAAACAATTTTCAGATTGGTTTTTTAAAAAGGTTAATCTATATGTTGTCTACAAGAGACTCACTTCAGATACAAGGACACAAAAACACTGGAAGTAAAAGGATGGAAAAAATATTTTATGGCCAGATGTGGTGGCTTACGCCTGTAACCCCAGCACTTTGAGAGGCTGAGGCAGATGGATTGCTTGAGGAGTTTGAGACCAGCCTGGGCAACATGGCAAAACTCCATCTCTACAAAAAAAAAAAAAAAAAAAAAAAATTAACTAAGCATAGTGGTGTGCACCTTTAGCCCCAGCTACCTGGGAGGCTGAGGTGGGAGGATCACCTGATCTCAGGAAGGTCAAAGTTGCAGTGAGTCATGATCACGCCACTACATTCCAGCCTGAGTGACGGAGAGTCAGACTTTCACAAAAATAAGTAAATAAATAAAATAAAAAAGAGGCCAGGCATGGTGGCTTAAACCTGTAATCCCAGGACTTTCAAGGCTGAGGCGGGTGGATCACCTGAAGTCAGGAGTTCGAGATCAACCTGACCAACATGGAAAATGCTGTGTCTACTGAAAATGCAAAATTATCCAGGTGTGGTGGTGCATGCCTGTAATCTCAGCTACTTTGGAGGCTGAGGCAGGAGAATCACTTGAACCTGGGAGGCAGAGGTTGTGGTAAGCTGAGATCATACCTTTGCACTCCAGCCTGTGCAACAATAGTGAAACTTCATCTCAAAAAAAAAAAAAAAAAAAAAAGCCAGGCATGGTGACTCACACGTGTAATCCCAACATGTTGGGAGGCCAAGGCGGGTGGACCATGAGGTCAAGAGATCGAGACCATCCTGGCCAACATGGTGAAACCTGTCTCTATTAAAACTACAAAAATTAGCTGGGCATCGTGACATGTGCCTGTAGTCCCAGCTACTTGGGAGGCTGAGGCAGGAGAATCACTTGAACCCAGGAGGCGGAGGTTGCAGTGAGTGGAGATTGCACCACTGTACTCCAGCCTGGCAACAGAGCAAGACTCTGTCTTAAAAAAAAAAAAAAAAAAACAAAAAAAAAAACATAAAGAGAGATCATGTTCAGGTGCGGTGGCTCATGCCTATAGTCCCAGCACTTTGGGAGGCTGAGGCAGGAGGATCACTTGAGCCTGGAGTTTGAGACCATCCTGGGCCACATGGTGAAATCCTGTCTCTACAAAAAATATAAAAGTTAAGTTAGCCGGGTGTGATGGTGTGCACCTGTGGTCCCAGCTACTCAGGAGCCTGAGGTAGAAGGATCACTTGAGCCGGGGAAGTGGAGGTTGCAGTGAGCCGAGATCCTGTCACTGTACTCTAGCCTGAGTGACAGAATTAGACTCTGTCTTAAAAAAGAAAGAAAGAAAAAAAAGAAATAGAGATCACAAGACTTAGTGAATGAACTCTTTGTAGCAATAAGATACCAAAGCATAAACAAGACCTAGGCCATGCCAGGTAAGAGTTAAGTCCTTTACCCTGACACTTAAAGAATAAACTATGTTCTAACTACTGCAAGGGTTTTCTTTTTCTCCAGCAGCTAACCAAGCACTGGACTTGAGATAAACAATATGGAAACAGTGCAGTTCATCCATCACCAAACACTGACCCCAATCCCTGTTCCACAAGCCGTAACTATAGCTTTGATTGGACAAGAGACTGATTTTGATGACTTTTTCCTGATAAGAGACCACTGACCAGGGATTGGCTTTAGCTGGTTTATGCAGCCTGTGCACTGAGTGCTTTTGTATCCCTGCTTGACATTTTGACATATGGGGCTAATTGCAATGCATTTAAATGTTTAATCTCCACCCCAAAGTGAACATGGGTCATATGCAACACACATGTTTATTCAGTATACTTGCATTAGGACCCCCTTCATAAGTATCCATAGCTCCTCCTGTAACCTGTTGAATATGTTTTTTTTTTTTTTTAATTTTTATTTGAAACGAAGTCTTGTTCTATCGCCCAGGCTGGAGTGCAGTGGCACAATCTTGGCTCACTGAACCTCTGCCTCCCACGTTTAAGCAATTCTCCTGCCTCAGCCTCCTGAGTAGCTGAGATTACAGGCTTGTGCACTATGCCTGGCTAATTTTTTGTATTTTTAGTAGAGATAGGGTTTCACCATGTTAGCCAGAATGTTCTCAATCTCCTGATCTCGAGATCGGCCTGCCTTGGCCTTCCAAAGTGCTGCGAGGTGTGAGCCATTGTGCCTGGCTGAATATGTACGTTTAGCCAAGCCATTCTAAATAAAGCTCCTGCCCCAATCCCTCCTTTTTTGAAGGGCCCGTCTCTGGTTTTGACTAGAGGCCTGATTCCCAGCCTGCAGGTTTGTAACCCTTTATAAGAAATGAAGTCAGCCTGGCATGGTGGCTCACGCCTGCAATCCCAGCACTTTGGGAGGCTGGGGCAAGAGGATCACTTGAGCCCAGGAGTTCAAGATCAGCCTCGGCAACGTAGTGAGACCCCTGTCTCTACAAATTTTTTTTTTTTTTTTTTTTTGAAACGGAGTTTCGCTCTTGTTACCCAGGCTGGAGTGCAATGGCGCAATCTCGGCTCACCGCAACCTCCTCCTCCTGGGTTCAGGCAATTCTCCTGCCTCAGCCTACCGAGTAGCTGGGATTACAGGCATGTGCCACCATGCCCAGCTAATTTTTTGTATTTTTAGTAGAGACAAGGTTTCACCGTGTTGACCAGGATGGTCTCGATTTCTTGACCTTGTGATCCACCCGCCTCGGCCTCCCAAAGTGCTGGGATTACAAGCTTGAGCCATCACGCCCGGCCCTACAAAAAATTTTTAAAAAAATTATCCAGCCTCTAATCACATGGTGAAACCCCGTCTCTACTAAAAAGACAAAAAATTAGCTGGGCATGGTGGTGTGTGCCTGTAATCCCAGCTACTCAGGAGGCTGAGGCAGGAGAATTGCCTGAACCCAGGAGGCGGAGGTTGCGGTGAGCCGAGATCGCGCCATTGCACTCCAGCCTGGGTAACAAGAGCGAAACTCCGTCTCAAAAAAAAATGAAATAAAATAAAATAAAAAAAATAAAAAATAAATAAAAAATTATCCAGGTGTGGTGGTGTGAGCCTGTGGTCATGGTGTCTGGCCTGATTTTTATAAAGATAGTTTTATTTTAATTACAAGAGTAGTTTTTTAGTAAGACGTGGTGGCTCACCCCTGTAATTCTAGCACTTTGGGAGGCTAAGGCAGGCAGATGGCTTCAGGCCAGGAGTTTGAGACCAGCCTGGCCAACATGGCAAAACCACATCTCTACTAAAAATACAAAAAGTTAGCTGGGCGTGGTGGCATATACCTATAGTCCCAGTTACTTCAGAGTCTGAATTGCTTGAGTCCAGGAGGTCAAGGCTGCAGTGATCTGAGATTGAGTCACTGCACTCCAGCCTGGAGGAGGACAAAGTGAGACCTGTCTCAAAAAAAAAAAAAAAAAAAAAAGGAAAAAGCAAGAAAGAAAAAAGGAAAAAAAAAGTAGTGTTTGGAAAGATAACAAATATGGAAGCAAAAGGAATAATGTGTATCTGCAAGAGGAAAAAGAATTCTGAGGTATGCTTTGTTATGTTAACTAAAGAAAAATCAGGCTTTTAAATATTTAAAGTTAGTTCTATTCAGAAGTCTTATGAGAACTGCAACCCAAGAGCCTTTCAGGGAGTTTCTGCTAGACTGCTCCAAAACAGTGTTTCCCACACAGCTTATACGCTGGTGGTGGCGGCACTCCATCTGCTCAGAAGTTACATTAGAGGAAAATCTCATCAAGGTTTGGGTGTGACAGTACACCTGGTTATAGGTTACAGAAGCATAATCATTAATCCTGTCAGACAGTATCTTAGGTATAGGAAGAGGCAAGTGCTAGGATCATTGAATTTATCTTTTCTAAAAGTGTAGTGATCCGGCTGGGCGCGGTGGCTCAAGCCTGTAATCCCAGCACTTTGGGAGGCCAAGGCGGGTGGATCACGAGGTCAAGAGTTCGAGACCATCCTGGTCAACATGGTGAAACCCAGTCTCTACTAAAAAAAAAAAAAAATACAAAAAAATTAGCTGGGCATGGCGACACGTGCCTGTTATCCCAGCTACTCAGGAGGCTGAGGCAGGAGAATTGCCTGAACCCAGGAGGCGGAGGTTGCGGTGAGCCGAGATCGTGCCATTGCACTCCAGCCTGGGTAATAAGAGCGAAACTCCATCTCAAAAAAAGAAAGAAAGAAAGAAAGAAAGAAAGAAAGAAAGAAATTGTGGAAATAGGCCGGGCGCGGTGGCTCAAGCCTGTAATCCCAGCACTTTGGGAGGCCGAGGCGGGTGGATCACAAGGTCGAGAGATCGAGACCATCCTGGTCAACATGGTGAAACCCCGTCTCTACTAAAAATACAAAAAAATTAGCTGGGCATGGTGGCACGTGCCTGTAATCCCAGCTACTCAGGAGGCTGAGGCAGGAGAATTGCCTGAACCCAGGAGGCGGAGGTTGCGGTGAGCCGAGATCGCGCCATTGCACTCCAGCCTGGGTAACAAGAGCGAAACTCCGTCTCAAAAAAAAAAAAAAAAAAAAAAAAAAGAAATTGTGGAAATAAACAACACAAGACAAGACACAGAGGGGCTGGGCGCGGTGGCTCACGCCTGTAATCCCAGCACTTTGGGAGGCCGAGGTGGGTGGATCACGAGGTCAAGAGATCGTCAACAAGAGCGAAACTCCTTTCCCAAAAAACAAAAACAAAAACAAAAAAAACGTGTAGTGATCCAGGCAAGAGATGGGAGCCTGTGCTCTATTCTGCTTATTATCTTCAGGGCATTTTTCCAGAGGGCTGTGCTCTGGATTCACTGAGCTAGGGGCTTTGTGAAATTCTCCTGGCAATCAGAATGAGGATTTTTTTTTGCGACAGAGTCTTGCTTTGTCGCCCAGGATGGAGTGTAACAGTATGATCTTGGCTCGCTGCACCCTCTGCCTCCTGGGTTCAAGCAATTCTCCTGCCTCAGCCTCCTGAATAGCTGGTATTACAGATGCATGCCATGCCTGGCTAATTTTTGTATTTTTAGGAGAGATGGGTGTCACCATGTTGGTCAGGCTGGTCTCCACCCACCTCGGCCTCCCAAAGTGCTGGGCTTAGAGCGTGGCTTCTTATGTTTGCTACTTTGTCAAACAGTTATTTCAAGAGTAACTTTTTTTGCAAAACTTTAAAAATCTGCTTGAAAATAATACAGAAATGTAAAAATGAAAAAATGATAGCCTCCTTTCTCTTCCCCTCAATCTTTTTTTTTTTTTTTTTTTTTTTTTTTAATGGAGTCTTGCTCCGTTGCCCAGGCTGGAGTGCAGTGGCACAATCTCAGTTTACTGCAACTTCTTCTCCCTCCCAGGTTCAAGCGATTCTTGTGCCTCAGCCTCTTGAGTAGCTGGAATTACAGGTGCATGCCACAGTGTCCTGCTGATTTTTGTATTTGTTTTTTCTTCTTTTTTTGAGACAGAGTCTCACTCTGTCACCCAGGCTGGAGTGTAGTGGTGTGATCTCGGCTCACTGTAACCTCCACCTCCCAGGTCCAAAACGACTCTCTGCCTCAGCCTCCTGAGTAGCTGGGATTACAGGCACCTGCCACAACACCAGGCTAATTTTTGTATTTTTAGCAGAGACAGGGTTTCTCCATATTAGCCAGGCTGGTCTCAAACTCCTGGCCTCAGTGATCCACCTGCCTGGGCCTCCCAAAGTGCTGTGATTATAGGCATGAGCCACCGTGCCTGGCTGATTTTTGTATTTTTCTGGAGACAGGATTTCGGTCACGCTGTCTCGAACTCCTGACTTCAGATGATCCATCTACCTCGGCCCCCCAAAGTGCTGGGATTACAGGCGTGAGCCGCCTCACCTGGCCCCAGCTAAAATCTTATTAAAGGACAAGGAACCTATAGAATACTATTAAAGGTTAAAATATTAATGAATGGAAAGAACTACATTTATCGTGTAGTGTGTGGTTCAGATCTCAACTATCAGCTGTGCCTCTTTCTGAGAGGGTCCTCAGCAGAAGGCAGGCTGCCTCACCCAATGTTAACTATTTCCTACTCCAAAGGTCATCTGGCACCCTCCCTGTTACTACCACTCCTTTCAGAGGTAATTACCATTCTGACTTGTGTTGCTATAGATCAATCTCACTCATTTTAAAACTTCATATAAACTGAATCATTCAATATGTACTTTTTTATTGAGATTGTGTCTCCCTTTATCTCCCAGGCTGGAGTGCAGTGGCACCGTCTCGGCTCATTACAACCTCTACCTCCTGGGTTCAAGTGATTCTCTGGCCTCAACCTTCCAAGTAGCTGGGATTACAGGTGCCTGCCACCATGTCTGGCTAATTTTTGTATTTTTAGTAAAGATGAGGTTTCATCATGTTGGCCAGGCTGGTCTCAAACTCCTGACCTGAAGTGATCCATCTACCTTGGCCTCCCAAAGTGCTGGGATTACAGGCCTGGTGAGCCACCTCCTGGACCCCTGAAACTATTTTTCACAAGTCACCTGTCTCAAAGTTTACAGTGTGTTCCTCCAGATTGCGTGTGTGTGTGTGTGTGTGTGTGTGTGTGTGGTCTGTTAGGAAAGGCATTTTTTTGTTTTGTTTTAGTTTTCTAAAGAAGGAGTTATTTCACGAATTAAGTTGCTCCTTTTGGCTTACTAATATAGTTTTCTTAAACCAGGTCAACCAGCTGAATCTAGTTTTTTTTTTGGCGATGGAGCCTTGCTTTTGTTGCCCAGGCTGGAGTGCAGTGGCATGATCTCGGCTCACTGCAACCTCCACCTCCCAGCGATTCCACCTCCCCACCTTCAAGCGATTCTCCTGCCTCAGCCTCCCAAGCAGCTGGGATTACAAGCATGTGCCACCAAGCCCCACTAATTTTTGTATTTTTAGTAGAGGCCGGGTTTCACCATGTTGGCCAGGCTGGTCACAAACTCCTGGCCTCAAGTGATCCACCTGCCTGGGCCTCCCAAAGTGTTGGGATTACAGGCGTGAGCCACGGCTCCCGGCCTCTACTTCATTCTTTTAAATAGAAAACTGGCCGGGCGCAAAACTGGCCAACATGGAGAGACCTTGTCTCTTCTAAAAATACAAACAGCCAGACGTAGTGATACATGCCTGTAATCCCAGCTACTCGGAAAGCTGAGGCAGGAGAATTGCTTCAACTTGGGAGGCAGAGGTTGCAGTGAGCCGAGATCGTGCCACTGCACTCCAGCCTGGGCAACAGAGCGAGACCTGTCTCAGGAAATAATAAATAGAAAAAACTGACTTTCAGCACCGCCTTGTGGTCCCAGGTTAAGATTTCACACTGGTATTTTAAGCCCTGGGGCTCAGATCTGCGGACACGCTGTGGCTGCGGCCCCGGCCCGCCAGACCACGGGAGTACGCAGCGCGGTTGGTGAGAAACATCGCGCACTCTGACTTCCACCCCTGGAAGGGGGAAATGGACTGCACAGTTGGCGGACCCGCGTGGGCTAATGGACCGCAGGTGGACTGATGGCTCAGGGACCGGCAGCAACGCGTATAAAACCAGCCAGCCAGCTAGCCAGAGCCAGGCCAGCACGGTAGACACAGCCCGCTCCCGCCAGGAGGCGGCCGAGCGCCAACTCTACGGTACTGCGCCTGCGCCCAGAACGCCAACGTGTCCACTCTACGCCTGCGCGGCAGTTTTGGGCCTGCTGGAGCTGGAAAATGGCGGCGTCCGTAGTCTGCCGGGTCGCTGGCACCCGGGCACAAGTGCTGCTGCGCACCAGCCGCTGGGTGAGGTGGTGAGAGCGCGGAGCTTCAGGAGACAGGGCTTCGGGAAGCGGACGGGTGCGGGCGGTTGGCAGTGCCAGGTCGAGGTGGGGAGGACGCGGGGTCAGGGCCGTGGGAAGGTCACGGCGGAGGGCGGGGAAAGGTGTCTCGCCGCTGGCCTGGGGGCGGGGACAGGGG
This sequence comes from Saimiri boliviensis, assembly GCF_048565385.1. Lineage (NCBI taxonomy): Eukaryota > Metazoa > Chordata > Mammalia > Primates > Cebidae > Saimiri > Saimiri boliviensis. The sequence continues at coordinate 13,133,129 of NC_133456.1, forward strand.
TCCTCCTGAGGACCTGGTGGGTGAGGAGCGATCCCCCATCCCAGTCCTCACTCGCAGCTGTTCCCTTCCACAGCCGGCCCTGCTGCGGACGCCAGCCTTGCGGAGTACAGCAACCTTCGCTCAGGCCCTCCAGTTTGTGCCGGAGACGCAGGTTAGCAAACTGGACAACGGCCTGCGTGTGGCCTCGGAGCAGTCCTCCCAGCCCACTTGTACGGTGAGTTGGGGACGCCATTGCGGGGGGGCCTCCAGATTGGGCCTGCCGTCTTTTCCCAGGTTGGGGTGTGACCTTGGCTTCGAGCTATGGTTTGGGTTCGGACTCGGGCTCACTCACTCCATTCCCGACCCCTAGCGAAGCCTTGGCTTCACGGGACAATCTTCACTATAAGCCGAACGTTATTTAGCATATAATGCCCATCAGTAGGCGGTAGGCGGCCAAATTCTTCTCCAACCTTTTGTTAAGGAGCCCATATAAAAGAAGTGATCACCTCTCCTTTTACAATTCGGAAAATGGGATTCAGAGACCTTAGGTGACTTGCAGGGGTCCAGGTCTGTCATCCCCACTACCCAAGGTCATAATCTCCAGGCTAGACCAGAAATGCATTTTAGGGGGGAAATGCATTTGAAGAGTACAGTGAAATGTGTGATTTTCCAAAAAATACACATTCTCAAAATTGACTCAAGGATAGAAATCTTGACTCACAGATCAAATAGATACGTGAATAGGTGAGAAGATTCCCAATAAATAATTATCTTCTCCTTCCTTCACCCCCCAGCCCCCAGCTCCAAGGCCAAATTTTTTTTTTTTTTTTTTTTTTTGGAGACAGAGTTTTGCTCTTGGTACCCAGGCTGGAGTGCAATGGCCCGATCTCGGCTCACCGCAACCTCCGCCACCTGGGTTCAGGCAATTCTTCAGCCTCAGCCTCCCGAGTAGCTGGGATTACAGGCACGCACCACTATGCCCAGCTAATTTTTTGTATTTTTAGTAGAGACGGGGTTTCACCATGTTGACCAGGATGGTCTCGATCTCTTGATCTCATGATCCACCCGCCTCGGCCTCCCAAAGTGGTGGGATTACAGGCTTGAGCCACCGCGCCCGGCCCCCAAATGTTTTTATTGACACATCCTTTTAGTTTTCCAGAAACAACCTCCGGCGATGTAAGTTGTTACTAAGCATAGGAAAAGGTGACCTGCAACTTCCTTGTTACGTGGCACCTGTTGTAGTAAAGAATGCTGTATTACATGGACTCTAAAATGTGCTAGATTGTAAGGAGCCCTCTGTGCTCCAGTGCCAGAGAAAGAATCTTAAGAATCTTGCCAATTTTAATCAAAGGATACTATAGGTTGTAAAATGCATCTTACATTCCAATATGTTAGATGTAAAATACATGTTATCTAAGATTGTGTGACATCTGGTATATGCATTGATACTTCTTAGGAAAGCAGATATCACATGTTCTCACTTAGCAGCGGGAGCTAAAAAAAATGTGTACACACAGATGTAGAGAGTGGAATGATGGACAGTGAAGACTTGGAAGGATGAAGGGGTGGATGATGCAAAGAAACTACTTAACGGGACCGGGTGTGGTGGCTCACGCCTGTAATGTCAGCACTTTGAGAGGCCGAGGCAGGTGGATCACAAGGTCAAGAGATCTAGAGCATCCTGGCCAACATGATGAAACCCCGTCTCTACTAAAAATATAAAATTTAGCTGGGTATGGTGGTGCGCGCCTGTAGTTCCAGCTACTCGGGAGGCTGAGGCAGGAGAATTGCTTGAACCTGGGAGGTGGAGGTTGCAGTGAGCTCAGATTGTGCCACTGCACTCCAGCCTGGGCAACAGAGCACGACTTCGTCTCAAAAAAGAGAAAGAAAAAAACTCTCTTAGGAAAGTGGAAGTGACAAACTTAGATCAGCTGTGAACAAATAGTAAATTAAAAGGTTAGACCAAGTGGGGTCAGTAATGCATGTTTCTTTTTTCCCTTTCTTTTCTTTTCTTTTTTTTTTTTTTTTTGGAGAAGGAGTTTGACTCTGTTGCCGAGGCTGGAGTGCAGTGGTGTGCTCTGTCACCCAGGCTGGAGTGCAATGGCACAATCTTGGCTCACTGCAGCCTCTGCCTCCAAGGTTCAAGCGATTCTTCTGCCTCAGCCTCCCGAGTAGCTGGGACTACAGGTGCATGCCACCATGCCTGGCTAATTTTTGTATTTTTAGTAGAGATGGCATTTCACTGTGTTGGCCAGGCTGGTCTCGAACTTCTGACCTCATGATCTGCCCACCTTGGCCTCCCAAAGCGCTGGGATTACAGGCGTGAGCCACCATGCTATGCCTGCGGGACATGTTTCACAACAACCAGGAGGCTGTCAAGAAAATTAATATCTTACTGGGTGCCAGGGGCAGTGTTTGGTGTCCAAATCTGATTTAAAACAACAACAAAAAGGTGTTACAGGAACAATACTTAGTGTGATAAAATATACAGTGTAAACCAATAGTCTCTTCCTTAATGTTGAAAGGATAAAATCATCACCAGAACAAAGGCAGCGTGTACTTTTTAGGAAGGAAAAAATAAGTTTTTGTTTGCAAATTTATGTTGTATGCCTAGACAAATAATTAACTGAAAAGTGAGACAGAATTTAAGGATTTTGTATGCTGGTGAGACCAGGTAAATGTGCACAGTTAGAACTGTCTCTGGGGGTCCTTGATAGCCAATCAGGAGAGCGATGATGCAGTGTGACTAGTCATTCGGCTGGCCCTCCGTTTCCCAGGCATGACTGTACCTCCAAGCACAGGGGTCCTGCTGGGGCAGCTCTCCCTGACTCCAGGACTCATGAGTCCCTGCCTGGGGCTTGTACTGAGTCACTTGGAGTGGGGTGTGAGTAGGGGGCTGGGGAGTGGTTTGTTGGTAACCTTTGTCGGTGGCTTCTTGTCCAGGTGGGAGTATGGATTGATGTTGGCAGCCGTTTTGAGACTGAGAAGAACAATGGGGCAGGCTACTTTGTGGAGCATCTGGCTTTCAAGGTGAGGCTCTTGAAGTCTGTCTCCTCTGGGCTTAGGGCTACCTGTTGTCCCTCCTGAGGATGAAGGTCAGAAAAATTAGCCTGATTATGTGCCTCAGTTGTGGGGCTGATCTCTGGCTGGCCTTCCTAAAAGGAGCCACATGAGCTTAACCTCTTCTGAGTGGCATGTATCTGATGAGCCCCTGTATGAGGCCCTCAGAGCCAAGAAGACTCAGGGAGCCACGGGAGCCCCACTTTTCACCAGAGAAGTCAGGCCTGTGTTATGTGCATGCATACAGGGGACTTGAGGAACGCACATAGATATGCACGTGCATTGTAACAGACCCACAGACATGGGCATACATGCTTGCTGGTGAAATGTTCTGCTCTTGTGGACTACCTGGGCATCTTTTGATTGTAAAGTAAAGACCCATGTGTTTTAAAGGAATGAGAAATTGGAGGAGTATGGGATGGGCAGGGCCATGGAGCCATAATGGGCAGCCCAGCCAGCTGCAGTGTCACAGATAAGTGCGCAGAATTAATGTATGTGTGCATACCAAGAGATAGCAACACTTCACACACACACGAGTAGGATTGGGTCCCACAGAGGTGGCCACTAGCATGTATACACCAATACATGCAGTCATATGAATGGCATGGGAGGAGTGGGTTCCATCACTTGAACACAGATGTGGGCTTAGCTGACCACGGCTGTCAATAAGAGAGGCAGCCGGGCGCGGTGGCTCAAGCCTGTAATCCCAGCACTTTGGGAGGTCGAGGTGGGTGGATCACGAGGTCAAGAGATCGAGACCATCCTGGTCAACCTGGTGAAACCCCGTCTCTACTAAAGATACAAAAAATTAGCTGGGCATGGTGGCACGTGCCTGTAATTCCAGCTACTCAGGAGGCTGAGGCAGGAGAATTGCCTGAACCCAGGAGGCGGAGGTTGTGGTGAGCCGAGATGGCGCCATTGCGCTCCAGCCTGGGTAACAAGAGCGAAACTCCATCTCAAAAAAAAAAAAAAAAAAAAAAAATAAGAGAGGCAGGTGTACTGGTAATGACCCCACCACTCATTGGTAAGCTGTTATAGGAGCTCTGGACTTCAGGCTACACTTGCTGTGGCCATGCCCTTCTGTCCTGGCCCTAGCTGTCTCTATTCTGTTGGCCCATGATGCCATGGCCTTGGTCACCACAAGGTCTGCTTAGTGCTTGGTAAGCACAGACCCTGGGATCTATGTCCCCAGAGGCTATCCTGAGGGGGGTATCCGTGGACCAGTAGTGCTGCTGGGTCTCAATAGCCTCTTAGGACAGGATTCTTGGGCTCCCGTGTGGCTACTGATTGGTCTGGTTGATATCTGGTTCCAGGGAACAAAGAATCGGCCTGGCAGTGCCCTGGAGAAGGAGGTGGAGAGCATAGGGGCCCATCTTAATGCCTACAGCACCCGAGAGCACACAGCTTACTACATCAAGGCGCTGTCCAAGGATCTGCCAAAAGGTAACACCTGGAGGAAGAGGTGGGAACTGAGGGCGGGATGGAGGGCAGGGGAGCAGAGGACAGCTACCCGGGAGCCCCTGGTTGACCACAGAATCATATTGCCCTTACTATATGGTTTGCAGTAGGGCAACTAGGTGTGGGCAGCAGAAGATGCCAGGCCTGGGGATTCTGTGCTGCCGTGGGTCTCCAGTGGTCCACCTGGTGCCTAAACATGTCCTCCTTGCATCTAGTTGTGGAGATCCTGGGTGACATTGTGCAGAACTGTAGTCTGGAAGACTCACAGATCGAGAAGGAACGTGATGTGATCCTGCGGGAGATGCAGGAGAATGATGCCTCTATGCGAGACGTGGTCTTTGACTACCTGCATGCCACAGCCTTCCAGGGCACATCTCTAGCCCAGGCTGTGGAGGGGACCAGTGAGAATGTCAGGTGAGAGGTGGCTGGGCTTGTGGGATGCGTGTCCCATTCTGGTCTGGGCAGACCCTTTCCAGGTCACATTTTTAGTTGGCTAGCTGTCTGTGGTGGGTATTTTCCCAGTTATGCAATTGGAGACAGTTTCTATATCCATGTGGTCCAGTGAGTCTTTTTTAATGACTCTGTGAGCTTCACTTGAATTTTGGGCTTTGTTTTAAGGTATGTTGCGGTGCCTGTCCTGACAGTCCAGGGCTGGGGGTGTCTGGTTGTCCCTTCCATGTGGTCTCTTGTCTCCTTTGGGGATGGCTCACAGAGCTCTGATACTGCCCTTTGAGAGTCCCACAGTGTTGGCTCACACCTTATCAGAGAGGACTGTGAGCCTGTCCTCAGGTCAGGCGTGAGGAAAGGACAGATGAGGGCTGCTCTCTGGGCCCTGGAGCAGGGGGTGGCAGAGATAGGGCAAGGGGGTCGGGCGGTGTGCTAGAGCCCACTTCGGAGAAACCATGCCTCTCCTGGTCTGACTCCTCAGTGCCATTCCTGTAGCCCAACTCACTCCAGTGTGGAAGAGGTGTTGACACACTCGCCATATGTCTTGTAGGAAGCTGTCTCGTGCAGACTTGACTGAGTACCTCAGCAGGCATTACAAGGCCCCGCGAATGGTGCTGGCAGCGGCGGGAGGTGAGCGATGGGCTCACTGAAGCCCTGGGTAGGGGGGCCCAATGTCAGTTATCAGAGCCCAGGTCCTGGTTCCCACCATAAAGGACCTTCGACCCCAGGGGACCCTGCCCCCACCTTATGCTTGAGGGTAATAACCTTCCTCCTGTGCTCTCTGAGGTGGAGTAGGATTCTACCCTGCTACCACCGCTGGGACTAGTTATACAGGATGCTGTCCCTCCGGTCCAGGCCTGCCTTAGCCCCGCCTGGTCCTCGGATACTGAGTTTATGGGCTTGTAGGGAATGTAAGTCCCTGGCCTTGTTCCTTGCGGCCTTGCCCTTGGGTGAGCCAGCTGTTAGTTGTGTGGTGATGCATGCCTGATACAGACCAAGAAGTGCCTTAAAAGGAAGGCACAGAAAGGTGGGGGAGATTTCATGGGGGACTTAGAGTTGTAGGTTGGGGGAGGGGCTTTTTAAAGCACCTGTCATTTGAACAGAAGCCTAAAAGGTGGTGAGTGTTACTTAGGTATGGTGTGAGAACTGAGCACAGGGGAAGAGCAGTGTCAAGGTCTGAAGTGTTCTAAGGTTTGCCCTGCTGCTATGTGGAGGCAGGCTGCTGGCTCGAGAGGGGCTGTGGCAGGGACCTGGCAGGAGCGATAGGGAGCAGTAGATGGACTCCAAGTGATTTTATAGATGGAACCTGATTGGGGTCAGGGCGTGGGTAGGGGACTGGGGTCAAGATGCTTCCATTTTGGCCAGGCACGGTGGCTTATGCCTGTAATCCTAGCACTTTGGGAAGCTGAGGTGGGTGACTCACCTGAGGTCAGGAGTTTGAGACCAGCCTGGCCAACATGGTGAAACCCCATCTCTACTAAAAATACAAAAATTAGTTGGGCATGGTGGTGGGTGTCTATAATCCCAGCTACTTGAGAGGCTGAGGCAGGAGAATCGCTTGAACCCAGTGGGCGGAGGTGGCAGTGAGTTCAGATCATGTCACTGTACTCCGGCCTGGGCGACAAAGTCAGACTCTGTCTCAGAAGAAAAAAAAAAAAAATTTCAGCTTACCACCTTGGCAGCTGAGTGAGCAAAAGAGACCAATAGGAAGAGCATGACGGGGGGCTTTGGAACTGGCAAACCAAGGCACGAGAGCAGTCTGATGTCTCTGTCAGACTAGCAGGGCTTGAGCTCACAGAAGGAAGGCATAAAAGGCCAACGTAACTGGTGGCTGTCACCCTGGGGCAGCATTGCCACAGTGTTCACCAGTCGAGGCTCCAACAAGGAGTCAGTCCTGGGGCGTGTGTTTGTAACATTGCTTGCAAATGTCCCCAGCTCTTAGGGGACCCCAGAGCTAATCACAGCCCTGCAATAGTGCCTCTTTCTGCCCCCCCCCCACTTACCCCCCCTTTCAGGGCCAGTGGCCAGATCTACTTGAGGGAGAGCTAGAGGGAAAAGGCAGGCCAGGTGGCTTTGTGCCCAGGGAGTACCAGTCTTGTCCTTGATGTAGGTGGGATGCATCTTCTCGGGTGAGAACCTATGCTTGCATCACATGGCAGTCCATTTGGAAGCTCAGCGCTGCTGCTCTTCTGAGACTGAGGCCATGGGAGTTATCTGGCCCTGAGGTGCCTGTCCTGTCCACAAGGCAGGTTCTGTCTGAGGAGGACCCTCTCTCCTCACCCTGTTCTAATGTCACATATTCCTTCTGGTTTCTCCCACTAAGACAAGACATGGGGGTCCTCAGCCTGTCTGTGAATTCCCCCACCCTGTGCCTTTGGCCCTGGCTGGTCAGTAATGCACTGTCTGTCTCTGCAGGAGTGGAGCACCAGCAGCTGTTAGACCTTGCCCAGAAACACCTTGGTGACGTATCTTGGCAGTACCCAGAGGATGCTGTGCCTGCTTTGACTACATGCCGCTTCACTGGCAGTGAGGTGTGCTGCCTTTTGGGCAGGGGTAGGGCTCTCAGCTGGGGGCCAGTGGGAGGATCCCCATGTGCATGGTTACCCTGGTGACTCCAGAGATACTTCAGCAGTTGGAAAGGAGTCCCGTGGCTACTGTGTCACAGGCACACATGTTCACACACATGTACACACTTCATACCTGCCGCCTTTTCTGTTCCCCAGGCAGCCTGTGTGTCCCTCAGCTTTGTTATATACCATTTCAGATCCGCCACCGTGATGATGCTCTACCTTTAGCCCACGTGGCCATTGCAGTAGAAGGTCCTGGCTGGGCCAACCCGGACAATGTGGCCTTGCAAGTGGCCAATGCCATCATTGGCCACTATGACTGCACTTACGGTGGTGGCGTGGTGAGTGCCAGAGCAAGCATGGGACCTCGCCTTCAGGGAAGAGAGGTGCTGGGGCTTTGTGCTTCTGTGCATGGGGTCACAGTGTGTCGAAGACAAGAGGTGAGTGCTCATCACCTGTACCCCCTGGCAGCACCTGTCCAGCCCACTGGCTTCAGCCGTTGCGGCCAAGAAGCTGTGCCAGAGTTTCCAGACTTTCAACATCTGCTATGCAGAAACGGGCTTGCTGGGTGCACACTTTGTCTGTGACCGAATGAAAATCGATGACATGATCTATGTGCTGCAAGGCCAGTGGTAAGTGGCAGCCTGGTACTCCTAGGTGGGATGGGGGCTTTGACCAGCACAGTGGAAGGCTGGGAGACAACACGCAGGCTGAGAATGAACACCACCGCCTGTCCCAACTTTAGGATGCGCCTGTGTACCAGTACCACGGAGAGTGCGGTGGCTCGGGGCAAAAATATCCTCAGGAATGCCCTGGTATCTCAGCTAGACGGTGAGTCCTGCAGCTCAGCAGGGAGGGGTAGAGAGCATCTTGCCAGCGACAGTCCCAAGGTGGCCACCACTCCTAACTAACCAAGGTTAGAAAGGAAAACTTTGAAGACCACGCAGTGCCCCACCACCCCACCCTTGCAGAGGCAGGCAGGTGTGGGACAGGTCCACAGCCTGTCCATACAATTAACGACATAATTGTAGCCATAGAAGAGAGAGCTGTGATCTGGGTCAGCATAAGGTCAGGGAGGTCCTTGTCAGCCTGAGGCTGGAGGTTGTGTACCTGTGAGTCCAGGATTAGGCTGGGTGGACTTCTGAGCCTTCCCCCACCCTTAAAGGCACTACTCCTGTGTGTGAGGACATCGGACGCAGCCTCTTGACCTATGGCCGCCGCATTCCCCTGGCTGAATGGGAAAGCCGGATTGCGGTAACATGGGCCCCTGGGAGAGGTTCTGGAGTCTTGGCCTGGCAGACACCTGGGAGGTGCAGCGTTGGGGTCTGGCAGAACCGAGCCTGCTCCTGTAGGCATCCCTAGTGTCCTAGGCAGCTGTCACCTGCAAGGGTGGTATAATGGGATGCGAGGGCAGGGCAGAGGTGCTGATGGCTGTGGAGATGAGTGGGGCCCATGGAAGTCTATAGCAGGAATCCTTTCTGCCTTTCCCCTTTTGGGTTGGGGACAGCTGCACACTCCCTGTGGGAGATCTTGGCCAGCTGGATGATGCTGACTGGCTGAGGTGGTGGCCGGGTGCCCGTTGGCCAACATGCCTCCTCTACCTCACCCTGCAGGAGGTAGATGCCAGTATGGTACGTGAGATCTGCTCCAAGTACTTCTATGACCAGTGCCCAGCAGTGGCTGGATATGGTAAGTAACCTAGGGAGTCTGCTTCTTGTGTCCTCAGGGCATTCTCTTAGCCTCCCCTTCTACCTCTGCTCCCCCACTCCCCAGCTTACACAGAGCAGCCAGTTAAGGCCCCCAGCAGCTCTCCCCAGTCCCCTGGCTGCCAGGGAGTTCTTGCTCAGAAAACCTGTCCCAGCAGCTCCTTGACTGCCTGCCAAGGTGCCTCCATCAATACCCTGTACCCGCCAGGTAACGGGCACCTCCATGTGGGGCGGGGCTTCAAGGGCCAGAGCATGAAGGGACAGGCTTTGCACCCCTGGGGGAATGTTCTCTTCCTCTTTGGACTCAAAGCCTGTCTGTGCTGCTCTGGGCAGCAGCTCCTAGTTGGGTGCGGCACAGGGCCAGGTGTCCCTGTGCAGGCCAGGTACCCCACCCTGACGCTCCACCCTTTCCCCACAGGCCCCATTGAGCAGCTCACAGACTACAACCGGATCCGTAGCGGCATGTTCTGGCTGCGCTTCTAGGCAGGAAGCCTGTGTAAGCAAGAGGGTGGGGCTGGGGCTCGTGGTCCCCCCACCACAAATAGTACTCTGGCTCCTCCAACCTGTGCCACAGGTGACCACCAATAAAGTCCTCTGCTGAGAAATGTGTTGTTCCTCTTTTGGCATTGGCATGGAGTCCATTGGGCAGTAGATAGGGAGCAAGGACTTCCTTGGCCCCTGGATCCTCCTGCCTTCGCCAGGGGCAAGCGTGGGGGCTGCAGCAGGGTCCAGAAGTCTTTGATGCCTACAGGGAGCTGAGCCCAGATGTTTCCACTCAGGCACTTAGGGGATGTTCCTCAGCCAGCCTGTCCCAGGAGTGGGCTGTGGGAGTCCATAGGAAGTGCAGACCCAACCTTTGCCCCTGTAGGAGTCCCAGCTTGGAATCTGCAGGCTCAGATGGGAAACTCCTCACTGGACCTTGTGCCAAGTCACCCTCTCGTGGTCCCTGGTTTGCTGGGGTGGAACTGAAGGAGCCAAGGGCTGTCTCCAAGGATGTCTCTTTCGTGTGTTTACTCTGGATTCTGGAAGGAAGATAGCCTGGGGCATAGTGTTCCCATTTGGTTTCTAACTGCTGCCTAGACAAGCAGGGCAAGAATCCTTCCCTCCGCTGACTCAGGCTCCAAGAATAGCCCTGAGCTCAGTGGGGCCCAAGCCCCCTCCCTCAACTACATCTGTCCCAGGCAAGTCCAGAGCTGCTGGCCTGACAGTCCCCTTTCCATCTTCTGAGGCAGCCAGCACCCCATGCAGCTCTTACTTACCTAGTCCCTCTGTTACCTGTGTGGGCTCTGGTCCCCATGGTGGGTGGGCAGGTAGGCCACTCCTGCACCCCCCGCCCCACCCCGTGCTTCCACAGTCAGGTTCTCTGGGATCCCAAGGGGAAGTTGAAAGTGAGGGGCCCAATTTTCCTTTGGGGAAGTTGCTGCCTGGCAGTCACAAGCAGGGTGCTGGGACAAGGTCATTTAGAAGAGGGCTGTTCAGAAGTCCGTGCCCCCACCCCCCGCCCCCGCCCCCGCATCCTAACTTGGAAGTAGCCCAAGCAACCTTGTATCACTCTCACCCTGCCCCAGTGCCTTTCCCTCACCATTTGCTGCCATACGTTGACAACTGGGAGACATTTGTCAAGTACCTTCTACGACCCAGAACTGGGGCACTGCGAAGATGAGGCTACTTTGCAACCAGCTGGAGAGAAGATGCTGGGCAACGCAGAACCCTGATAGGCCCAACCCTGGGTGCTCCTGGAGGTCCAACACCCAGGCAGGGAAACAAGTGCCACGTCTTTTGCCAAGTTTGAGCTCCTCAAGGATGGGGCTTGATTTCTCTTCTAAGCCCATGCCTGGTCCTTTGAGACTACAGGTGTGCTGAAGAGAGCTTGAGCTGCTGGGAGTGGTCTGGTTCTAAGGGACCTTGCCTACCAAGCCAGGGACTCCACTCTTTACCCTGGAGCCATGTTGGGGAGGTGTGTTGCAGGTGACTGTGAAGAGAAGTGACTTGGTAGAGCTGAGACTCAGCATGGGGGCTCTTAGGCCACATTTCTGTGTCAGTCCTGGTGAGCTACGCTGTGGCAGAGCAGAGGTCATGGCCATACCAGAACTGGAGCCAGCTGCAGGGGACACAAAGAGGACTGCATTCTCAGCAGGGCTGGGAGACGGGGCAGGAGTGGCTTGGAGGAGGGTAACCTGCCATAGTCCAGTGCGGAGTTTGGTGGTGTCCAGGGCACAGTGGGATGTGTGAGGCTGGGATCTGATAATGAGGCCCTGGATGGAAACAGATGGGGAGAGGTACTGACCGAGGCCAGTTCAGGGAAGCTTGGGAGGGAGGAGGATTCACTCTGAGGGGTCCACCACTCTGATGGGGTTGTAGGTAGGCACTGGCCTCTGGGGATGTGCCCTAGGCTATGTGCTTGCCAGGAAGCCAGAGTTGGGGCCTCAGAGGGCCACATTCCAGCTCAAGAGCCTCATTAGGAGCTCCAGACATGGAGTCATTCCAGCCTCACTCCTACCTTCCCAAAAGCCTCTCCCAGTACCCTTTGAGAGACCCCCTCACAGCAGCCCTTCCTTTTGGGGGCACCTCAATTCTGATGAGGTTCGCCTGAGCACTCACCCAGCTGGGCTTCCTGTCTCCCCGTCTGTACTGTACTGTCCATGCCACTGCCCTGCTCTCACCCATGCTGGCTGTGCAGGAGGAGGTGACAGTCTCAAGGGGAAGGGGCTGCCTGTGTGATGAGAGCCTATCTGGGTCTCTGCAGCCCTCACCTGGAGCACACCTTGCAGGGATGGGGGTCCTGGGACATGGCTGAGGAGACCCTGACCTTGGAATAAGGTTCTAGGCCTCATGGGGTCATATCACTGTGCCCAGGATAGTTTTTGGGGGGTCAGTAATACGGGGTAGCCCCAGCCTTCCCTCGGCAATGGGAAAGCAGGCAGCATGGATGGCCTTCACTGCCTCCAATTCTGGCCACACCAGAGTCCTCAGGCTGTGGAGTCCAGGCCAGTGCTGTCCCTGCAGATCCCAGGGGAGGCTGTGGGGCCGGGCAGGTTAGAAGGGGCTAAACAGCCTTGGTGAGTATAGATGTGCTTTCTGGGCTGCCCAGAATTATCTGGATTAGCAGGAAAAAAAGTGGGGAGCAGGACCCAGATGGGGCCTGCCCTTCTTAGGGTTCCTCTCTGCCTTAGTGTTACCCATCTAATGAAGAGCTATGCATATACAAAGCCCCATCTCCTCAGGACACTGGCCCTGGCCTGGTGTGTGTTGGGGGACTGTCCACAGCCTCAGAAGCCAAGCTGGAGAAGGGTGGGAAGTCAGCCTGGGTAAGGGGAGAGGAGTGAGGCAGGGGGCAGTTATGAGGCTGGACGCTACAGGTACCGTGAGAGTGAAAGGAGGAAGGGGCCTGGTGGGAGAGATGGGTGGCAGGGGCTTGCAAGAAGAGTTGATGGAAGGGGGGATGCCTGTGGGTGAGGACATGTAGGTAGGGGGACCTAGCCTGGGGCATGGAGGGCTGGATTCCTGAGAAATGAGCTGTCACTGTGGGTGGTCCTGCCCTCCACAGATGGATGGCCCCTTTCCTGCAGGCACAGCTGGATTGCATCTGCCTGGGATATGGCAGGGGTGTGGGACATTGGGACGTATGCATAAGCATGACACAGGTTGTCTCCTCCCAGCTTATCCCCTACAAAGACGGAGTGAGTTATTTGGATCCGGGCCAAGGGGACCTTGTTTCCCTAAGGTAGGCCCAGAGTCACCCATTTGTCAGGGCTGCTCGCCTGTCAAGGAGATTGGGGTGGGGCCCAGGGGGCCCACCAGACAGACAGAGGGATAGCTGAATCACAGGAGTGGCCGGCGGGACCCATGGCCTGAGGACTTGTCTGGGCACCCCCACCAGATTGGGGGTGAGTCATCCACAGCTGTAGCCCCAACCCCCCGCCAATGGCGCTGCTGCCTTGTGGCTCTGCAGGAACCTGTCCACTCCTCAGCCTGGTCACTGTGATTGACGTAAAGCAGCCAAGACCTGTGACTTTACATGGGATTGGGGGTACTCCCTCAGCATCTGTCCATGGAGAACCTTCTGGGAAATTCCCAGAAGCCACGGGGGGTCTGGGGCTCTACAGTTAAGTGCGTCACATCGTTTGTCTGGGGGAAGGGTGGTGGGGGCGGTGACCTCTCGGGGATGTGGGTGAGGGCGGGTGCCTGGGTCCCCGCCTGCCGCTCCGCCCCCCCGGGATCAGGGACTTTTCTCTGCTCTGCCCGCGGGACTGCAGCAGCGGCGGCAGCGGCGGCGGGAGCAGGCGGACGCGCAGGCAAGACCAGGACTCGGGCTGGAGGGGCGCTGGGCTCGGACCCACCAAGGCCGCGGGGGCGGGGTGGGGCAAAGGACAGAGGTGGGGGTCCTAGCTGACTGCTTTTACCGCCCAGGATGAGGCTGCGGCTTCTGGTGGCCGCGCTCTGCGCTGGGATCCTGGCAGGGGCGCCACGAGTGCGAGCCCAGCACAGGGAGAGAGGTGGGCACCGCCAGGGAGGACCCGGCCCGGGGCACTACACCGTGTCACCCTCCGCTCCACTTGGCCTTCATCCCCGACGACCCCCATCCCCACCCAGCCAACTCCACGATGCCCGCTGATTCCTCCTAACTCTGGGACTCCCCGAAACCTCCGCGATCAGTGCTGGATTCCCTAAACCACCTCCTATCCTGTTCCGACCCAAATTCTGGCTCCTGGGATTCGCGCAGGGTCCCCTGCTTTATGCCGATCCGCGCTGTCCCCTAGAGGCTGACCTCAGTCCCAGGTCTACACCCGTGCAGACGACTCTTCCTCCCCCGCAGGCCCCAACCCTCCCCAGGAGTCTGGTTTGGGACCCACCCAGTTCCCTCCCTTCAGGGCTCCTAGGCTCAGGCCGACCTGGCCCTAGTTTGCATAAGCAGAGGAGGCCTACTCTCCCCACCATCCCAAGTCCCAGCAAGGCCACAGTGCAGGGAGGCGGGTGGTTGGCCTCCCAGAAGAGGCCCTGATCTCTCCTCCCCACCCCAGTGACCTGCACGCGCCTTTACGCCGCTGACATTGTGTTCTTACTGGATGGCTCCTCATCCATTGGCCGCAGCAATTTCCGCGAAGTCCGCAGCTTTCTCGAAGGGCTGGTGCTGCCTTTCTCTGGAGCAGCCAGTGCTCAGGGTGTGCGCTTTGCCGCAGTGCAATACAGTGATGACCCACGGTGAGTAATGGCCCTAGGGGCTGGGGACCAGGAGATCCCACCAAGACCACTTTCCCAGAGAGGGTGGAGACCCTTGAAACCCCAGGCCAGGTCTTTCCAGAAACAGGTTTTGGGGAATCTAGAGACTTCCTAGCCAGGACCTCCTCAGGAGACAGAGGTAAGGATTCCCTAGGTAGAATCTTCGTGCCCTGAAACACCTCCAGGCTATTTCAAGACAGGAAGGTGCAAAACAGGGAGGCTTTGTTTTCTGATCTGAAGGTGGGGAGCACAGGAGGGGGCCCCCATGCCTGTTGGACTCTCCATGTTCGAACCCCTAACCCCCGCAGCCGTTCCACCAGCGGCGCTCCTTGTCTGGCCGGCATCCACCTTCCTCCATCTGCACCCTTCCTCTTGCAGTTATTTAATTTAGCAGCATCTTGTTCCCCACAGGCTGTGAGCCCCTAGGGCTCCTTCAGGACTGCCCAGGCCCAGCTGCAGAGGGTGCACAAAGGAGCATCTTGGGGCGGGGGTGTTAACCTGGGGGTTCCAGAGGCAAGATGGTGTGGAGAATCATAGAACCAAGGCACCCCTCAAGAAAGCCTGACACCCATAACCCTCACCCTAGAGGCCTCCTCAAGGCCAAGGCCAGAAGAGGTCCTGAGTCCTAGCCTGTTGCCACCCCTACCCTCCAACAGGACAGAGTTTGGCCTGGATGCACTTGGCTCTGGGGGTGATGTGATCCGTGCCATCCGTGAGCTCAGCTACAAGGGGGGCAACACTCGCACAGGGGCTGCTATTCTCCATGTGACTGATCGTGTCTTCCTGCCCCAGCTGGCCCGACCTGGCGTCCCCAAGGTGATCCCTACCCCTACCATGCCTCCCAAGATGACCCCAAATGAAGTGTCCAGGGGAGCTGTGATCTGACCCCTGCACCTGTTCCAGGTCTGCATCCTGATCACAGATGGGAAGTCCCAGGACCTGGTGGACACAGCTGCCCAAAGGCTGAAAGGGCAGGGGGTCAAGCTATTTGCTGTGGGTGAGGACCGAGCCCGGGTGACAGGTCAGCTGGTGGGGGGCAGTCAGAGACCATGTGGTGACTGAGTCCTGACTGGGCGTCACTTCAGGGATCAAGAATGCCGACCCTGAGGAGCTGAAGCGAGTTGCCTCACAGCCCACCAATGACTTCTTCTTCTTCGTCAACGACTTCAGCATCTTGAGGACCCTACTGCCCATTGTTTCCCGGAGAGTGTGCAGGACTGCTGGTGGCGTGCCTGTGACCCGGCCTCGTGAGTTCCTGCCCACACGGCCCTGACCCGGACCCCGGACCCACTCCCAACCCCCACCTGGGAGTGCTGATTCCATCCTATGTGCTCCTGACCCCTGACCCCAACTCTGCACCATACATGCTCACCCCAACGCTCCTGCCTGATCCCCTGATCCCCCGATCCCCCATTCCCAGCGGATGACTCGACCTCTGCTCCACGGGACCTAATGCTGTCTGAGCCAAGCAGCCAATCCTTGAGAGTACAGTGGACAGCGGCCAGTGGCCCTGTGACTGGCTACAAGGTCCAGTACACTCCTCTGACAGGACTGGGACAGCCACTGTCGAGCGAGCGGCAGGAGGTAGGATGTCAGAAGTGATAGGTGGTGGCTGGGGACTTGGCTGGGTAAGATAAAGTGACCTTTGGCCTTGGGCAGGTGAACGTCCCAGCTGGTGAGACCAGCGTGCGGCTGCAGGGTCTCCGGCCACTGACCGAGTACCAAGTGACGGTGGTTGCCCTCTATGCCAACAGCATCGGGGAGGCCGTGAGCGGGACAGCTCGGACCAGTGAGCAATTCTGCCAGCCCCTGATCCCATTCACCTAACCCCCCACCCTAGTGCCCCCTCCCCACTCCTGACTCCATGAATCCCTGGTGGGACTCTCTCCCAGCTGCCCTGGAGGGGCCAGAGTTGACCATCCAGAATACCACAGCCCACAGCCTCCTGGTGGCCTGGCAGAGTGTGCCAGGTGCCACTGGCTACCGCGTGACATGGCGAGTCCTCAGTGGTGAGTGAGAGATGTGGGCTGAGGGAGTCCCTGTGCCTCAGACAAGGCTGTAGAGTCCTGAGTCCACAAGGCCCACTGGCCCCTTGGTGTCCCCCATGCAGGTGGGGCCACTCAGCAGCAGGAGCTGGGCCCTGGGCAGGGTTCAGTGTTGCTGCGTGCCTTAGAGCCTGGCACAGACTATGAAGTGACCGTCAGCACCCTGTTTGGCCGCAATGTGGGGCCTGCCACATCCCTCACGGCTCGCACTGGTGAGGAGGCTGGGCACTGTCTTCAGGCTGGGACGGGCAGGCAGGGCAAGGCCCAGAGGCCACTGACGTCCCATGTGTCCTGGGCAGACACTTCTGTGGAGCAGAACCTGCGCCCAGTCATCCTGGGCCCCACATCCATCCTCCTGTCCTGGAACTTGGTGCCTGAGGCCCGTGGCTACCGGTTGGAATGGCGGCGTGAGAGTGGTCAGTGAAGGGAGCCGCGGCGGCTCTGGCCAGTTGTCCTGGCACTTGAGGAGGCGAGGCTATGCGTTCAAAGGCCAACTTGGGCAAAATTAAGACCCTCTCATAAGTTAAAAAAAAAAAAAGAGAGAGAGTGGTCAGTGTGGGGGAAGGGGTGGACAGGCAGGGGTCAGGGCATGGCCTCAGCTGGCCTGACCTTGTCATCTTGCAGGCTTGGAGCCACCGCAGAAGGTGGTTGTGCCCTCTGATGTGACCCGCTACCAGTTGGATGGGCTGCAGCCAGGCACTGAGTACCGCCTCACACTCTACACTCTGCTGGAGGACCGCGAGGTGGCCACCCCCGCCACCGTGGTTCCCACTGGTGAGGGCTCTGTGGGCTGGGCCAGTGAGAGGGGAGGTGTTAAAGCCCCAGGCTGCCTCTATGCTGTGCTCTCTAACAGGGCCAGAGCTGCCTGTGGGCCCTGTGACGGAACTGCAAGCCACTGAGCTGCCCGGGCAGCGGGTGCGAGTGTCCTGGAGCCCAGTCCCCGGTGCCACCGGGTACCGCATCACAGTGCGCAGCACCCAGGGTGAGATGGATGCAGCCAGCACCCTCCCCGCCACCACACACGTGCGCGCGTGCACACACACACACACACACACACACTGAAGTGCCAGCCTGCGGGGTCTGAGTGTAGCTCCAGCCCTCTCCTTCCACACCTGGGTCCCTACAGCCTCCTCCCTGTCTCCTTATCCATCCACTTCCTAGGATGGCACTGAGCCCTGAATAGGGTCTGTCTGCCTGCTACTCTGCCCCAGCCAGTGTCCTCCCTGCCCCACACCCCTGTCCATGGCTTTCACCCCTGCCCAGCCACAAGCTCAATCACCTAACTTTCCATTACCCTGGTGGTGACCACTGTCCACGCCAACCTCTCATTGCATGCCCCCATCCAACACTGACCTCTGCCATCCAACACAAGTGTCTGTCAATGGCCTGTCAGTTCTCACTGCTGTCCGCTAACTCCTATCGTGCTACATCCCATCATCCCACACCCCATCATCCCACTGACCCCTGTCCTCCAGTGTCCCCAGCCATCACCGGTCCCTTTCATCCCATGTACTTGTCTTGCACTCACTTTTATCAGCCATATTCCATCTCTCTGGCCCCCACCACCCCACATCCCCATCCCCATGGCCCTTCTCTTCCTGTGTCCCTGTGCATTGCTGCCATCGTCCCACACCCCTGTCTCTTTCTGACCCCTGCTCACCTACCCTGACTTCTCTTTTAGGGGTTGAGCGGACTCTGGTGCTTCCGGGGAGTCAGACAGTCTTCGACCTGGATGACATTCGGGCTGGGCTTAGCTACACTGTGCGGGTGTCTGCTCGAGTGGGTCCCCGTGAGGGCACTGCCAGTGTCCTCACCGTCCACCGGGGTGAGCACTACAGCAGGCTTGTGGAGGACAGCTGTGTGCCTCACTCTGGTCGTGGTTCTGACCTCTGACCTCTGTCTTCAACCCCTAGAGCTGGATACCCCACTGGCTGTTCCAGGGCTGCGAGTTGTGGTGTCAGATGCAACGCAAGTGAGGCTGGCCTGGGGACCCGTCCCTGGAGCCAGTGGATTTCGGATTAGCTGGAGGACAGGCAGTGGTCAGTGTGGGCTGCATGGGAGGGACCAATCAGGGTATGGGGACTGGAGGGGACAGGCAGGAGCCATGCCAGCATTTCCCTCTGACACCAGGTCCAGAATCCAGCCAGATACTGCCCCCAGACTCTACTGCCACAGACATCACAGGGCTGCAGCCTGGAACTGCCTACCAGGTGGCTGTGTTGGCACTGCGAGGGAGAGAAGAGGGCCCCCCTGCAGTCATTGTGGCTCGAACGGGTCAGAGTCTGCCCCGTCCCTTGGCTCTATGCCCCCATTACCCTTTCAGACCCCCATACCTCCCCTTGCGGACCCTTGCTTCTCCCCAGAACTTCTGCCTCCTCCTTCAGATTCCCGCTGCCTCCTCCCTCCGAGATGCTGCTTCCTTCGGTTTCAGCTGTCTCCCCTTAAGCCCTCCCCATCTTCAGATTCCCCTGCCTCTTCTCTAAGACTCCCATAGTCTTTGCCCTCAAATTTCCACCACCTTATCCCTCAGACCCCACCCCTTTTTTTGCTGGACCTAAATCTCCTCTTTTTTTTTTTTTTTTTTTTTTGAGACGGAGTTTCACTCTTGTTACCCAGGCTGGAGTGCAATGGCGCGATCTCGGCTCACCGCAACCTCCGCCTCCCGGGTTCAGGCAATTCTCCTGCCTCAGCCTCCTGAGTAGCTGGGATTACAGGCACGCGCAACCATGCCCAGCTAATTTTTTGTATTTTTAGTAGAGATGGGGTTTCACCATGTTGACCAGGATGGTCTCGATCTCTCGACCTCGTGATCCACCCGCCTCGGCCTCCCAAAGTGCTGGGATTACAGGCTTGAGCCACCGCGCCCGGCCTAAATCTCCTCTTAGATTTACCCTTTCTCCTCCATCAGACCTCCTCACTGCTTCATAATACCTCCGACTCCCTACTCCTCCACTGGACCCATTCACTGTCTCCTCCATCAGATTCTTGTCTCCTGTTAGACTCCCATCGCCTTTTCCTATCAGATGGCCCCACTCCCTGCCTCCCCCAGCAGACCCTCCCCTGCCTCCCCCAGCAGACTTCCCATTGCCCCATTGCCTCTTCCCGCCAGACCCACTGGGCCCAGTGAGGACAGTCCGTGTGACTCAGACCGGCAGCTCATCTGTCACCATTGCCTGGACCAGGGTTCCTGGCGCCACAGGATACAGGGTTTCCTGGCATTCAGCCCATGGTGGGGACTGGGGTTTGGGAGGGGGCATTTCAGGGTTGAATGGAGCCTGGGGGTTTTTGGGGGGTCCATGTGGGACACTGGGGGATAGAGTTTGGCTAGCCCTGGAGCTGACTCCATCCCTGCTTCTAGGCCCAGAGAAATCCCAGCTGGTTTCTGGGGAGGCCACAGTGGCTGAGCTGGATGGACTGGAGCCAGATACTGAGTACACGGTGCATGTGAGGGCCCATGTGGCTGGTGTGGATGGGTCCCCTGCCTCTGTTGTTGTGCGGACAGGTGAGTGGACCCTGGCCAGCTGCTACCCACCCTGCCCTGCTGTATATTTCTGATTGCCCAACTGCCTCTGCGTCCCTGCTCAGTGGCTGTCCTGTCCACACTGATCCACCCCACTCTGATTAAGCGTCCATCCACGGTGACCTCCTGGTGGCCCCATGCTGCCCACCTGAGGCACTGACCTCCTCCCTCTCAGGAATGCCTACACTGACCTGTCCACACTAACCTCACGCTGACTTTCAGATCACCCCTATGTCAACCATGCCTAAACTGCCACTCTGTCCCATCAGACCCCCAGTGACTCCTGCCCCTTACCTTGTCTCTGTCCCCAGCCCCTGAGCCTGTGGGCCGTGTGTCAAGGCTGCAGATCCTCAATGCTTCCAGCGACGTTCTGCGGATCACCTGGGTAGGGGTCACTGGAGCCACAGCTTACAGACTGGCCTGGGGCCGGAGTGAAGGTATGGCTCCCTGACCCCACCCCTGTCCTTCCTGGCTGGGACCTGCCACCCCTAACCATTGCTCTATGCTCATCTGGCCAGGTGGCCCCATGAGACACCAGATACTCCCAGGAAACACAGACTCTGCAGAGATCCGGGGTCTCGAAGGTGGAGTCAGCTACTCAGTGCGAGTGACTGCACTTGTTGGGGACCGCGAGGGTGCACCTGTCTCCATTGTCGTCACCACACGTAGGCAGAGTGTGGGCTGGAGAGCCTAGGATGGGTGGTGTGGATGGTTTAGGGATTGAGGCTTGTGCTCGGGATTGGAGAACGGACCAGGGTTTGTAGCGAGCCTTTGAGGGCAGGGTCTGAGAGAAGGAAAAGGGAAGGCAGAGGGATTGGCTGGGTGGGGTGTGTGTGCCAGAGAGGGCCTGGGATTGGCACAGGGGCCAGTGGGGGCAGAGCCTCCCTGATTTCTATGCTTTCTGTCTAGCACCTGAGGCACCGCCAGCCCTGGGGACACTTCAGGTGGTGCAGCGTGGGGAGTACTCACTGAGGCTGCGCTGGGAGCCGGTGCCGGGAGCTCAGGGCTTCCTTCTGCGCTGGCAACCCGAAGGTGAGAGGTTTCCCTGGGAGGTTAAGGACCAGTGGGGTTAGGGGTGTGGCAGACGCTGCAAGGTGGGCAAGGACAGTGACAGTGGGCAGGGTCTGTCATTGGGGGTCTGTGGGATCAGTGACAGTAGGTAAGATCGATCAATGAAGTGGGCGGGATCAATGAGTTCATGAAGGGTCAGTCTAGCAGGGTCTATAAAGTGGGCAGAGTCAGTGAGGATGAGGAAGATCAGTCAGGAGAGTGGCCCAATTAACAGAGTCAGTGAGGTGGGCGGGCCCATTAATGCCCCCCAATGTCACTCTCCCACATGCTCTTGGTTCCCGCCCTCATATTTGCCCCAGGTGGCCAGGAACAGTCCCGGGTCCTGGGGCCCGAGCTCAGTAGCTATCATCTGGATGGGCTGGAGCCAGCGACACAGTACCGCGTGAGACTGAGTATCCTGGGGCCAGCTGGAGAAGGGCCCCCCGCGGAGGTGACTGTGCATACTGGTAAGCCTGCCTCACCCTGGCGTGCTCCCCCCACGTTAATGACCCACCCACTCTGACTTCCTGTACCCCAGACTCTGAGTGAGTTTTCCTGTACCCCCACCCCTCCACCATCTGACCCTGGATGATCCCAGCATGACCTCCCATGATGCTTCAATAAGACAAACCTGACCCAGGATCTCACATCTCTCTCCTCTGGGTTCTCAGGATGCAGCCTGTGATCCCCGATCTTTCATTCCTCCTTCAGAGTCACCTCGTGTTCCAAGCACTGAACTACGTGTGGTGGGCACCTCGATTGACTCCGTGACTTTGGCCTGGACACCAGTGTCCGGGGCATCCAGCTATATCCTATCCTGGCGGCCACTCAGAGGCCCTGGCCAGGGTGAGGGGGAGGCCAGGGTTGGAGCGGGCTGGCAGTTGGGGCTCCATGGAGACTGCTTTTTAACCAAGTTCTGTCCTCTGCAGAAGGGGCCCCACAGACACTTTCAGGGATCTCAAGGTCCCAGCAGGTGACAGGGCTAGAGCCCGGCGTCTCTTATGTCTTCTCCCTGACACCTGTCTTGGATGGTGTGCGGGGTCCTGAGGCATCTGTCACACAGATGCCAGGTATGGTGGGCCTAGTGGGAAGGGTGGAAAGGTGTGTCTGGGTGGGCTGCCACATAGGTAACTTGGCCCCCTTCCTGCAGTGTGCCCCCGTGGCCTGGCAGATGTGGTGTTCTTACTGCATGCCACTCAAGACAATGCTCACCGTGCGGAGGCTACGAGGCGGGTCCTGGAGCGTCTGGTGGTGGCACTTGGGCCTCTTGGGCCACAGGCAGTTCAGGTTTGGCCCTAGGAGCAGCCGGATTCATACCTCTCCCTGCGCCTCCCCAACCCAGGCTCCAGACCGGTGACCATCTCCTGACCTCCAGTAGTTCAGACAATCTCCCAGCTCTCCCACAGGCTCCAGACCTCACCTGCTGTGTGTGTGGCTCACTCCCTGACAGATAGGGTTTTGTCGCACACACCCTGATGTGTTTCTCTAGGCTCTGTGCACCCCCATCCCTGCTCTCTCATCCTCCCCAGGCTCTGTGTCTCCCCCACTCCAGGTTGGCCTGCTGTCCTACAGTCACCGGCCCTCCCCACTGCTCCCGCTGAACGGCTCCCATGACCTTGGCAGTATCTTGCAAAAGATCCGTGACATCCCCTACATGGACCCAAGTGGGAACAACCTGGGTGAGGATGGCAGCAGGCATGGACTCCAGGGGCTACCCACTGGGAGCTTGGTGCCCCAGGGTTCTGACATGTCCTTCCTTCCAGGCACAGCCGTGGTCACAGCTCACAGATACCTGTTGGCACCAGATGCTCCTGGGCGTCGCCAGCACGTACCAGGGGTGATGGTTCTGCTAGTGGACGAACCCTTGAGAGGTGACATATTCAGCCCCATCCGGGAGGCCCAGGCTGCTGGTGAGGACTAGGCTGATGGGGAGGGGGTCTGGGATTAGGGGTGGCCCCGACAGGGTTATCATGCAGGCCACCGGACCCCTCCTCAGGGCTCCACGTGGTGATGTTGGGAATGGCTGGAGCGGACCCAGAGCAGCTGCGTCGCTTGGCACCGGGCGTGGACCCTGTCCAGACCTTCTTTGCCGTGGATGACGGGCCAAGCCTGGACCGGGCTGTCAGCGGTCTGGCGGCAGCCCTGTGTCAGGCATCCTTCGCTCCTCAGGTTTGGAAGAGGCCTCTGGGGGACTGGGTGGTAGGAAATAAGGGGTCTGGGGGTTCTTGGTACAGATGTTCAACCTCAAAGGGACCCTATGTCCACAGCCCCGGCCAGAGCACTGCCCGGTGTATTGTCCAAAGGTAAGAGTTCCATGGTGAGAGGTGGGTGGAGGCTGCACTTGGGGCTAGCCACTGTGACCTGCATCTGACACGTGTTTCCACAGGGCCAGAAGGGGGAACCTGGAGAAATGGTGAGTACCCCTGAGGGGTGGGGAATAGAGAACTGGACTGAGTGTCAGGTGGGGAGGGGAGGTGGGCAGCGCAGGCCTCACTGATCACTCTTCCCAGGGCCTGAGAGGACAAGTTGGGCCTCCTGGCGACCCTGGCCTCCCGGTGAGTGCCCCCCACATCTGTCCCTGCACCCCAACTGGCTTATCGCCCCCTAACCTGCTCTCTTCTCTCAGGGCAGTACCGGTGCTCCTGGCCCTCAGGGGCCCCCTGGAAGTACCATTGCTAAGGGCGAGAGGGTGAGTGTGGACACCATCAAGGATCCTCTGAGGCACTCCTCAAAGCTGTCTCAAGGATTTTACAAGAGAGAAGGAAGAAGCAGAGTTAGAATCACTGGGAATTCCTAGAAGCCCAGCTGGAGGTTATAAACCACCCTGAGACTTTGGAGGGTAGAAGGGCCAGGGGGGTCTCCGCCCCATGCAGAGCCTGAGTAGCAGCTCGAAGTCCCTGAGGCAGGGAAGCTCTGTCTTGCTGTCCTTGTGCTTGGAATTGGGCTTCCTGCAGCTCTGAGGGGCCACTTCTCTACCTCACTGTTCTACTCCCAATAATACTTAGGAGCCAGTAGGGTAAGGGACCCCTTGTCGATGGGGTGAGGCCCCTCTAGCAAACCAGGAGCCTCGGGGGAGGGTCTCTTCCTGCCCTGACCTCTTCACCTCCTCAGGGCTTCCCTGGAGCAGATGGGCGCCCAGGCAGTCCTGGCCGCCCAGGGACTCATGGGACCCCTGGAGCCCCTGGCCTAAAGGTGAGCAAGCCTTGCCCTGTGGGTCAGGGTGGGCGCTGCCCGAGTGGGCAGGGTGGTTCCGACTATTCCCTCCGTTTGCAGGGCTCCCCAGGGCTGCCTGGCCCTCGTGGGCAACCGGTAAGCTGCCTTCCCTTCTTTGCTCTCAAAGTGTCTCCCCAGGGTTATTCCACAGGATGGGAGCCTGGGGTGGTGGTGGAGTGCCCACGCAGACCCTTGCCTGAGACCAAGCACCACCCTCTGCTCCGTTTTGTCCTCAGGGAGAGCAAGGACCTCGAGGCCCAAAGGGGGAGCCGGTAGGTGGAGGTGGAAGAGAGGCCGCGGGGTTGTCCCAGGGAGGAGCAGGATTGCCCCAAGCCACACCCTGGGCAGGACCTAAGCCATGAATAGAAATAGCTGGGGTACCCCTAGGGGCTTCTTCCAGCTCAGGGCTCCCATATCCTGAATCCTGCCCCCTGCCCTCTATCCTTTCAGGGGCCTCCCGGACAAGTCACTGGAGGCCAAGGACCTGGGCTTCCCGGGCGGAAAGGGGACCCTGGACCATCGGTAAGTCCAGGGTATGTGCGGGCAAGTGATGTGTGCTGGGGAGACCAACAAGAGGGGGCGAGAGTGGGGTCTGTATGGTTGCACCTTATACTTTGTGTCTTCCATCAGGGCCCCCCTGGACCTCTTGGACCACAGGGGGACCCAGGACCCCGTGGCCCCCCAGGGCTACCTGGAACAGCTGTGAAGGTGACAGCCTTATGAGTGTCGTGTGATGCAGAGACCCGGTGACCCCATTTGAATCCACATAACCCCTACCACTTACTCTGGCCCTTGTGACCCTCTGACCACCCCCATCCTCGTCATGATACCTCGGCCATCCCAAGAACCTTGTAATCCAATCGGACCCCACGACCCTCACCCCTCCTGGTATCTTTGGGAGTCCGGTGTGGTCCAGGGTCATGGGGTCATGATCTGTTTTCTAGGGTGACAAAGGCGACCGTGGGGAGCGGGTAAGTCAGGGACAGGCTGTGCTGGGGGTGGCGTGGAGTCAGATTTCCCCGTTAATTCCCTGACCTGCTGTTCTCTCCCAGGGTCCCCCTGGACCAGGTGAAGGTGGCATTGCTCCCGGGGAGCCCGGGCTGCCGGTGAGGGGGCCTTGAGGCCCTGCTGGGGGCCCTGCTCAGGGGTGTGGGACTCTGCTGGGGCAGGGGTTGGGTCCTGGGCTTCATAGTTCTTGGCTTGCATTTTCACTCACTTCCTCCTAGGGTCTTCCGGGAAACCCTGGACCCCAAGGCCCTGTTGGCCCCCCTGGAGAGAAAGGAGAAAAAGTAGGAAGCCTGACTTCATGATGTCCCAGTTCTGTGGTGGGAGGCTGGGTGCTGGGGGCAGGGCCTCCCCTGGGTCTTCCCACCCATGTGTTTCTCCTTCAGGGTGACTCTGAGGATGGAGCTCCAGGTCTCCCAGGACAACCTGGGTCTCCGGGTGAGCAGGTGAGTGGCGGGGTCAGGGGTTCTGCATGTGGTGGCACAGCTCCAGCCCCCACCGCAACCATTCACCACTGCTCCATCCTCATGCTCAGACCCAAATCTCTGAACCCCCAAATTCATCCCTTCCAGGGCCTACGGGGACCTCCTGGCACTACTGGCCCCAAAGTGAGTAGTTCCTGGGGGATTCAGGTGCGAGGGGTGCTCCTGCAGGCTCCCCGTGGTCTTCGGGGAGGCTGGAAGATCAGGAGATAAGAATTCCCTCTAGGTCAGAGGTAGTGGTTTTAGAGGGAGTGGTTGGAATGTGAGACCCCTTGTCTGGGGTTTGACGTTCAAGGCCCCCCGCCCACCCTCCCTCTCTCTGTCTCTCTTACCCTCTCTCTTCAGGGTGATCGGGGCTTTCCAGGGCCTCTGGGGGAGGCTGGAGAGAAGGTAAGTGCAACCTCAGGGGCTTCGAGCGCCCTGTAGGATCTGGGCTCAACTCAGCTCTGGCTTCTGTTCCATCAGGGCGAACGTGGACCCCCAGGCCCCGCGGGATCCCGGGTAAGCCCACTGACTGCAGTGCTCATACCAGCTGACCTGGCGTCTGTGCCCTTTCTGGTTCGAACTTTTTGCCCTTGACCCCCACTGCCCCTGCTCCTCACCCCTCCTTGCATGACCCCTTATCCCTGCTGATACACGCTCTAACCCTCAGCCCCAGGGACCTGGCTTTGAACCTCTGACCCTGCTGAACTGACCTTGACTTTCACTGACCTGATCTCTGTCCTGCCAAGTCTGACCCCTGCCAACCTAAATCCCAATCTTCCCTGAGCCCTCTCCAGCCCCAACCCCAGCCTCTAGCCCTGTCTGCCCACATCCCCCGCCCCCACCCACTGCACAGCTCTTCCCTTCCTCTTCTTCAGGGGCTGCCTGGGGTTGCTGGACGTCCTGGAGCCGAGGGTCCTGAAGTGAGTCCGTGACTGTGGTGGGACTAGGAGTAGGACTTTCGTGTGTCCCTTCCCTTTCCCTTTCCCTTCTGGGCTCACACTTTCTCTACATTCAGGGACCACCAGGACCCACCGGCCGCCAAGGAGAGAAGGTGGGTCCTCGGCTAGGGGTGTTACTGTCTGGTACTAGGGATGTGGCAGGTGGGACACTGGGATCTTAGGCTCCTAAGTGACTCCCTGCCCTGTCCCTGCCCCTATCCTCCCTTCACAGGGGGAGCCTGGTCGCCCTGGGGACCCTGCAGTGGTGGTGAGTGGCAGGAGGACGGGGCTCTGAGCACAGCACAGCCCTTGAGCTGTGACCCTCCTCTAGAACACGGTCTGGGCTGTGATTCCACAGTGCAGTGCTGGGTCCCTGAGTGGGCTCAGAGCTCTGTGGCTCTCCTTCTGCTAAAACCTGCCTCCAGACTCCTGGCTGTGACCCCATGGCCTCCATGCAGGTCATGAGCTCTTTGGGTCAGTCCATTTTATCACCCCTACCCTGCTGTCAGCGGTGACCCTGTGACTTCCGGGCAGAGACTGAGCTGTATGACTTCCAATTCCATGTCACTTCCATTCCAATGAAGACTGTGGCCATACAACTCCCAAGGCAGGGCTAAGTTATATCTGTCCTGTTTGTTTTCAGGGACCTGCTGTTGCTGGACCCAAAGGAGAAAAGGTAAGCCTGGTGTAGGGTGAGGAGAGGTTGCTACAGGGTTGAGGTCTAGGTCACAGGGCCTATCTGTGGGACGTAAGGGTCACAGGACTTGCTGGGTCAGGGGGGTAACTGGAGCCTGGTACTAGCACTGATGGTCTTTGTCACCTCCAGGGAGATGCGGGGCCTGCTGGGCCCAGAGGAGCTACCGGAGTCCAAGGGGAACGGGTAAGTGAAGGGACCGTGTTTAGGGGCGGTTGGTGAAGGCTGTCTTCCTGACTTCTTACCCTTCCATCCACAGGGCCCACCCGGCCTGGTTCTTCCTGGAGACCCTGGCCCCAAGGGAGACGCCGGAGACCGGGTGAATCAATGTGGGGACAGGGAGTGGGACAGAGGGAGATGAGGTGGTGGGACCCTGACTAAGTCCTGCCCTTCTTCTATCGCCTTCAGGGTCCCACTGGACTCACTGGAAGAGCAGGACCCCCAGTGAGTACCCGTTACCTTGGGCTACCTCCAGGGTTCCAGTCCCCTGCCCTTGAGGGCTGCCTGCTGTGAGTGTCCTGCAGCAATCACCTCCCCCTTCCCTCCTCCACAGGGTGACTCAGGGCCTCCTGGAGAGAAGGGAGACCCTGGGCGGCCTGGAGCCCCAGGACCTGTTGGCCCCCGAGGACGAGACGTAAGAGGCTGGAGTAGGGGGAGTCACAGCGGGCAGGGGAGTAGGGCTGTTGCCAGCATCACGGGGGTTCTTGGGACCAGGGCTTACTCTCACGTTTCACAGGGTGAAGTTGGAGAGAAAGGTGACGAGGGTCCTCCGGTGAGACTCCTTCCCACTGTGGTTTCTGATCTTTTGCCCTTGAACTGGGATCCCAGTAGGCTGGGGACTCCAGCTCAGCCAGTCCACTCCCTGCCTCCTGTCCCCTGCTGCACAAGGCCCTTCTCTGTTCCGTCTCCCGGAGTGAGTGAGATCCTGACCCCCCTGTGCAATATGACCTTTCTCTCTATCACCAGGGTGACCCGGGTTTGCCTGGAAAACCTGGCGAGCGTGGCCTTCGGGTGAGTCTTGGTGGAGAGAAGTAACAGGGGTAAGGGGAGATGGACGTGAAAGTGATAGGAAAGGCTGCGGGGATGGTAAGGGGGGATGGGAGGCATGGGGTGATGGGAACTCTGATGTGGATTGTGGCGTGATGGGGAACCTGGGGCAGTGGAGGGGGTCATGGGGGCACCTGCAAAATACTGCGAGGGTCTGTCTCAGGCCAGCTGCTCTTCTTAGGGGGCACCTGGAGTTCGGGGGTCTGTGGGTGAGAAGGGAGACCAGGGAGATCCTGGAGAGGATGGACGAAATGTGAGTCCCAACCTATGACTCCTCACCCCGAATTCTGACCCTTCGCCCCCAACCTTAACCCTCTAACCAACCAATTCCCAGTACCTGATCCTACCCCCCAACCCTGGAATGTTAAACCCTCCCGATCTTTACTTCCTGTGGCCTGAAGGAAGCCAACATTCCCATGAGTCCTCATGGTACTTCCAAAGCTACCCCAAACTGCTCCTTGCCCTGAGTGGCCCTGACCCCGGCCTTTCTGCAGGGCAGCCCTGGACCATCTGGATCCAAGGGTGACCGTGGGGAGCCGGTGAGTGGGGCTGGCGTCCTGGGCTCAGAAGGGATGGAGGGTCCCCTGCGCTGCTGCCGGTGCTCTGGTCAGCGTTCACATGAGGGGCCTGGAGGTCAAGGTGGGAAGCACGGATGGCCACCCCAGGCCCGGCCTGCCTGCTGGGCTGGCATTGGGGTGCTTCAGGGAATTTGGGGGCAGAGATGAGCCTGGGACAAACCGGAGTCAAGCCCTGGGACCTGAGGGCTCCTGTTGATTACAGTCATTTCCTTTTTCAGGGTCCCCCAGGACCCCCAGGACGGCTGGTAAGGGCTGTACCGGGTCTGGTTCTCTGTCATCACCCTCACTTGCCCCTTTGGCTCCACGTCATGTCCCCTCCTTCTTTCCACCGACTCCCAGTTCCCCCACTGCCCCTCTGAAACCTCACAGTCCCTGTCTCGCCTCACCAACCCCTCTTCCCCTTGCTGAGCCACTCTTCTCACTGGTCATTTGCCCAACAGGTAGACACAGGACCTGGAGCCAGAGAGAAGGTATAGGGTCTGTGGGGGGAGCGGAGGAAAGACCCAGTGTCCCTCCTGACAGGTTCTGTCTTGGGCATGCCTTGGCTCCAAGGCTGTTCCTCAGCGAACTTGTCTCTGCCACAGGGAGAGCCTGGGGACCGCGGACAAGAGGGTCCTCGAGGGCCCAAGGGTGACCCTGGCCCGCCTGGACCCCCTGGGGAGAGGGTGAGTGTGGTTGGTCCGGGGGAATGCAGGCCTAGGGGGTGCGGGCCCTCCCAGGCCTGCTCTGACTTCTTCCTCCCCTGTCCTCAGGGCGTTGATGGGCTTCGGGGACCCCCAGGCCCACAGGTGAGTAACGCACTTCGCCCCGTCTGCCAAGTCCCCCTCTTGCCTTCACCTCTTATCTGACCCTGTTCCCTCCAGGGGGACCCTGGTGTCCGAGGCCCAGCAGGAGAAAAGGTGAGAGGGTGTGGAGTTTCCTCAGGACGTGAGCCTGGGTTCTCAGACCCACCTCGGCCTTGGCGGCCTCTTACCACTTTATTTTCCTCAGGGTGACCGGGGCTCCCCTGGGCTGGATGGCCGGAGCGGGCTGGATGGGAAACCAGGAGCCCCCGGGTCCCCTGGGCTGAACGTGAGTCTTGGTAGTCCCTGCCTGGTTTTCCCCTTCCACTGCGCCTTCACATGAGGGCCTAGACCCCAGCCTCGTTGGGTGGTCTTGGCCTTGCCGAGCTCTGGAGCCACACGTGCTGTCTGTGTCTTCAGAGCCCTGCCTGGGTGCGGTGCGTCGTTGCCACGCAGGTCTTGGGCTCACAGGGACTAGAGCCCCTGACCCCATGACCGTGATGAACTGACTTTGAGTCTCTCCTCAGGGTGCTACGGGCAAAGCCGGGGACCCGGGGAGAGATGTAAGTGAAGGGAGATGCCGGGCAGAGGGGCTCGGGGCCTGCAGAAGCTCCGGCCAGGTCATCATAGTCACCGCATCAGAGAGGGGATGGGAGTTGGTTCAGCCTTGTCTTTGGGAGGGGCCTCGGTCCCTGACAGACAGGTTTTAATAGAACCCCCCTTTCTGACCTTCTTTGCCTTGGGGGTCTTAATAGGCCCTCCAAATTCTTGGTGTTCTTCCCTTGGGAGTCTCACTAGGATCCCCCCAACCCCTGGGGTCTGTGCCTGAGGGATCTCAGTGGGACCTCTAGGTCCTAAAGGTTTCTACCCTGGAGGGAAATCCTATGGGGATCTTCTAGTCCATGGGGTGTGCCGCACGGGATATCTCCGAGGCCCTGTCAATCTTAACAAAGACTTTTTCCAGGGGCTTCCAGGCCTCCGTGGAGAACAGGGCCCCCCTGGCCCCTCTGGTCCCCCTGGATTACTGGTGAGTTCAAACTTTCATGCTACCCGCTTTACCCCTTACTACCCTCACCCTATCCCCAACATCTGACCAATGATCTGTTCCCACAGGGAAAGCCAGGCGAGGATGGCAAACCTGGCCTGAATGGGAAAAACGTGAGTGTGTCCAGGGCAGCTGTGGCAAAACCTGCCAAGAAACAGCAGCACACGTACACAGCCGAGATCTGAGCAGCACACAGGGCACACATGCAGACACAGGCATCCTGGCCCAGACATACAGATGCATCCAGAAACATAGTTCTTTTTTGTTTTGAAATGTGTTTCACTCTTGCTGCCCAGGCTGGAGTGCAATGGTGCAATCTCCGCCCACTGCAACCCCCGCCTCCTGGCTTCAAGCAATTCTCCTGCCTCAGCCTCCTGAGTAGCTGGGATTACAGCCATGTGTCACCACGCCTGGCTAATTTTTTGTATTTTTAGTAGAAACAGGGTTTCTTCATGTTGGTCAGGCTGGTCTCGAATTGACCTCAGGTGATCCGCCCACCTCAGCCTCCGAAAGTGCTGAGATTACAGGCGTGAGCCACCGCACCCGGCCTGGAAACATAGTTTCATATGCACACACGGGTAGCCTCACAGACATATAGGGAGTTAGGTGAATGGGTCAATTTGTGCCAGGATGGGCCAACACATGCCCAGATAACCCACCGCCACAGGCACAGGTGAAGAGCCACAGACAGGTCGACAGGCGCAAACACACTGGTTTGAAGCCACGTTTGGGGCACTTAGAGACATGTTGACACCCAGACACTTTTACCCAGACTCAGATATGTGCTATCTGACACACAGACCCAAGACCACATGTAGACCTCTGCCGAGTCGTGGTGAGTCACACATTGATGGCTCTGATCTGTGACATGTGCTGGCACATGACTTTATATCACCACCCATACACCTATGGTCACACACATTGAGCTACACACAGGAGTTGCAGACAGATGCCAAGACATACAGCTCTCAAGGCACTGGGGGCCTGTGGCGACATGTACAAGCCCATGCCCACATGCAGACATGGGCCAAGACGTACAGACAGACCCAGACACATAGACCCACGGGGATGTATGCTAAGACACACATGGATATGCACACACCCAGGACATGTGGACAGTCACCAGCCGAGAGACACAAAAAAGTGGAGCTGCCTCTGGAGAGCCAGAGACAGAGGACATGTGTGCAGTTGCCTGGTGAGCAGACACACCCTTAGACATGCAGCAGCTCACTCCGACAGCCACAGGCCATGCTCCAAGGCATGCAGAGCCATGGAGCTACAGGCGCAGACATACAGTCACAGTCATCTAAAATCTGCCAAGATAGTGTCTTGCAGCCAGACATCAGTGAACGTTTGGGCTGATGTGAGTCCTCTGCCCACAGGGAGAGCCTGGGGATCCTGGAGAAGACGGGAGGAAGGTAAAGTCCCCGACCTGGGGCCTCTCTGGTCTCTGCTTGGAGCCACATCTGAAGTATCCTTGTCTTCCTTAGGGAGAGAAAGGAGAGTCAGGTGCCCCTGGGAGAGAAGTGAGTGTTGGAGTTTTCTGCAACCTCTGACCCTGACCCGGGGGGATATGACTCCACTCTTTTCTGAGGTCTGAGCATCCTGATGCTGGCTGTATCCTCCACAGGGTCGTGACGGTCCCAAGGGTGAGCGTGGACCTCCTGGTATCCTTGGACCCCAGGGCCCTCCAGGCCTCCCAGGACCAGTAGGCCCTCCTGGCCAGGTGAGTGTCCTGGGTCATTCTGGGATTTGAGAGCATTAGAAGCCATTGTGTTTCTATGGGCAACCCTCTCGGACAGCCATGGGCCTGTGTGACTCCTGTGTGTTCTGCTGTATCTCAGGGTTTTCCTGGCATCCCAGGAAGCACCGGCCCTAAGGTGAGTGTGCATATGTTGGGTATGGGGTGCAGTGAGGGGTTGACCAGACTGGGGCATATTTCCCCACCTGGTCATTCTTGTTTTCAGGGTGACCGTGGGGAGACTGGATCCAAAGGGGAGCAGGTGAGGCCCCCACCTTTTCCACATGCCCAGGTAGCCACAGCACCCAGATATGCACACGCATGCCCCATAGGCTGGTTCCTAGCAGCTTGTCTCCATCGCTCTAGGGCCTCCCTGGAGAGCGCGGCCTGCGAGGAGAGCCTGGAAGCCCGCAGGTGAGCCAGGCTTGGAGCCTCTCCTTGACTCTGTTTTGCCTGCCGGTGGGGATCACCGCTCCATCCCCTTCCCCTTGCCACGAGGCTCCATGGGTTCTATGCTATGTGTTCAGTGACCTGCCCCATTGGGGTTCTGGTAGCCCACACTCAAGGGAACTTGGGCAGTGGGGACATGCCACGGAGGGGCTCCCGGGGTCTCCAGCTGTGCCTCAACCAAGTGCTAAAGGGTGCTGTGGGCAAGAGGCCTGGGGAAGAGGGTACGGAAGTGTTTTCCTGAAGCCGCGCTGGGCAGAAGGCAGGAGCTTCTCCTTCAAGAGCAGCCCTTCACCCAGCCTTTGTCCCCAGAATGTGGAGCGGTTGCTGGAAACTGCTGGCATCAAGGTGGGTTGTTTCGGGGCTGGCGGTGGGGGCAGGTGGGGGCCCCTGGGGCTAGTGGTGCTCATAGGCATGGGGGCTGCGGCGGAACACCCCACTCCTCTGACCTCTTGCTGTCCCTCAGGTGTCTGCCCTGCGGGAGATCGTAGAGACCTGGGACGAGAGCTCTGGCAGCTTCCTGCCTGTGTCTGAACGGCGTCGAGGCCCCAAGGGGGACCCGGGCGAGCGAGGCCCCCCAGGGAAGGAGGTGAGCAGAGGCGGCTCAGTGGGTGAGCCCTGTGGGGGTGTATCCGTGCAGCCACCAGTATTCCCTCTTCCACCCCTGCAGGGCCCCATTGGCTTTCCTGGAGAACGCGGGCTGAAGGGAGACCGTGGAGACCCTGGCCCTCAGGGGCCACCCGGCCTGGCCCTTGGGGAGAGGGGCCCCCCTGGACCTCCTGGCCTTGCCGGGGAGCCTGGAAAGCCTGGTATTCCCGGGCTCCCAGGCCAGGCTGGGGGTGTGGGAGAGGCAGGAAGGCCAGGAGAGAGGGTGAGCCTGCGGGCTGGCGGGGAGAGTGAGGGAAGAGGGGTTGGGAAGGGTGGGACCCCCATGGACTTGGTCCTCACTGGCTCTTTGCATTTCAGGGAGAACGGGGAGAGAAAGGAGAACGTGGAGAACAGGTGGGCTGTGACGGGCTCTGTGGGGCAGGGCTGCCTGGGGGCTGTGCTGGGGCTGCCATCCCATTTTCTTGTTTCCTACAGGGCAGAGATGGGTCTCCTGGCCTCCCTGGAATCCCTGGGCCCCCTGGACCTCCTGGCCCCAAGGTGATCACCCCAACCCTGCCCTAGGCCTATGACTGGTGACCAGGAAGCCACCCTTAGCTTGGGCCTCTAGAAATTCTGTGATCCTGAGATCTGTGATGACCCCGTCATGCCTCTGTGACAGAGACATCTCTCCCCCGTGACCTTGTGCTTGTAGGTGGCTGTGGATGGGCCAGGTCCTGGAGTTTCTGGAGAACAGGGACCCCCTGGACTCAAGGGTGCTAAGGTCAGTGTGTGGGATCAGCTCTGGGCCACCCTCCGCCATGGCACTAGGGACTGACTTGACATCTTATCCCCACAGGGGGAGCCGGGCAGTGATGGTGACCAAGGTCCAAAAGGAGACAGGGTGAGGCCTCTCCCCACCCTTGCATAGAGTCCCTCTCCTGTCTGGGGGCCCACTAGGAGTGGTGTGCGTATGCACATGAACACATGGCAGGGACTGGGGGCTCAGGGCATGACATTCTGCCTGCAGGGTGTGCCAGGTGTCAAGGGAGACCGGGGAGAGCCTGGACTGAGGGGTCAGGATGGCAACCCAGTAAGTCCTTGCCCGACAGCCACATGTGCAATAAGGTGGCTCTCACATATGTTGTCCTGTGTGCAGGGCTGGAATCTGCGCTGCCTGGGGCTGTCTGGGTCCTGACTCTGTCTGGGGGATGGTGGGTGGAGGGGAAGTTGCAACTGGGAAACTGAAGCCTTAAACCTGTTCTCTGCAGGGTCTACCAGGAGAGCGCGGTGTGGCTGGGCCTGAAGGGAAACCGGTGAGTGGTGGCTGAAGCAGCTGGCCCAGGCTCTGGATCCCTCCGCTAGGTGCTGCTGCCTCTGCTGAGTGTGCCTATCCGTGTGTGTGTGTTTGAGTGTGGGCCTGTCTGTGTGTGCTGTGTCTGTGTGTGCTGTGTCTGTGTGTACCTGTGTCTGTGTGTGTCTGTGTGTGCCTCTGTCTGTGTGTGCATGTTTGGGTGTGGGCCTGTCTGTGTGTGCTGTGTCTGTGTATGCCTGTGTGTGCTGTGTCTGTGTGTACCTGTGTCTGTGTGTACCTGTGTGTGTGCGCCTGTGTGTGTGTGTGCTGTGTCTGTGTGTGCCTGTTTCTCTGTGTGGCTGTGGCTGTCTGCCTCTGTGTGTGTGTGTGTGCGTGAGATTGTGTGTGCAGGCCCACGTGTGCTATCTATGAGAGGCAGTCCATGGGTATGCATTATCTGTTCCTGGAAAGGGTGGAGTATGGAAATTAACCCCAAGGTAAAAGCCCCCAGAGGCTGAGCACACCCCAAGTGAGGTCCAGACTGGGGCTCATCAGCACCCTCTCTATGCAGGGTCTGCAGGGTCTAAGAGGCCCCCCTGGCCCAGAGGTGAGTACTCAAGAATCTTCACTTCTCCTGCCCCCATCCTGTACCCTGCCCCAAGAGCAGTACTGCCTCAGTTTTCCTGGTGGTGTGAGGCTAACTCCCCCTCATCAGACTATTTCCCCAACAGGGTGGCCGTGGAGACCCTGGACCGCCTGGTGCCCCGGTGAGTGACCAGGGCGTCCTGCCTGGTGAGAGTCTGGAAGGGCTGGAACAGCCACTGGCCACTGCTGATGAGCCAGGCCTTCTCTGTGTTAATCCCTGAGCCCTGTTCCCTGCCCTTGTCCCTTTTCTCTAGGGTCTTGCTGGCCCTGCAGGACCCCAGGGACCCTCTGGCCTGAAGGTGAGTCTAGGTGTGTGGCTGGCAGGAGGAGGCTCCTTTGAGCCAGGTCCACGCCCGGGGGAGTGTACGCCGACCTCCCGGGCTGTCATCTTCTGCGTGAGGCTGCGCTCCAGCAGTCCTGGCCACGTGGGCTCTGCTCACGCAGTCTCTGGGTCATTTGCAGGGGGAGCCTGGAGAAACAGGACCCCCAGGACGGGTGAGTGGCCCAGCTCACAGGTTATGGTCATAGGGAGATGGGTGGGGTTGGCACTGCCCTGAACTTTCTCTTCCTCCAGGGCCTGCCTGGACCTACCGGAGCTGTGGGGCTTCCTGGTCCCCCTGGGCCTTCAGGCCTTGTGGTGAGTGAGGTCCTGTGGCCCCCGCAGGGACATTGTGTTTTCACCCCTTGGGGCCCATGTTCTCTCATGTCCTCCAGTGTCCCTTGTCACCCTGACACCCGACTTGTTCTCCCTCAGGGTCCACAGGGGTCTCCAGGTTTGCCTGGACAAGTGGTGAGTTCTGAGGGTCAAGGGTTGGGCTCCAGGGGTCAGGGTCCAGCAGGCAGCCCTGACAGAGCTCCTCCCTCTCAGGGGGAGACAGGGAAGCCGGGAGCCCCAGGTCGAGACGGTACCAGTGGAAAAGACGGAGACAGAGGGAGCCCTGGGGTGCCGGTATGTGTTCGGCTCGCTGCGGGTCTGCTGTGGGGCGCAGTGCCCGGCTGTGGACCCGAACTGTGAGGAGTGGGGCAGCGGGGTGCTGGTGGAGAGACCCTGAGATCCTTACGCTGCTCTGCCACAGGGGTCACCAGGTCTGCCCGGCCCTGTCGGACCTAAGGGAGAACCTGGCCCTCCGGGGGCCCCTGGACAGGTGATCTTTGACCCTGACTTCCACCCCCCACAGCAACTCCTCTGCCTCACCCGCAAGCCTGTTTCCAAAAGCCGCGGGCGTGGCAGGGTGGGGGCAGCGGGGAGGAGGCAGTAACTCACCAGCATTCCCCACAGGCTGTGGTTGGGCTCCCTGGAGCAAAGGGAGAGAAGGTGAGTGTGTGCAGGGGGGCCAGGGAGGGGGGCCAACGGGTGGGAGCCAAGGAATCCCACCGACCCCTCCCTGTTACCAGGGTGCCCCTGGAGGCCTTGCTGGAGACCTGGTGGGTGAGCCGGTGAGTGGGGAACTTCTGACAGCAGAAGTTCTGGGGGTCCTGTCTCTCGGGTGGCCCAACTTCTGACCTTGACCCATAGTTTACCCACCCTCATGACCCTCGGTTTTCATAATAGACCCCGTATTTGAGCCCTAGCCTCATGCATCCCTGAGTCTCATGTCTGTGACTGATGCCTACGTTGCCTCCTGTCCTCTGTCAACAGGGAGCCAAAGGTGACCGAGGACTGCCAGGGCCGAGAGGCGAGAAGGTGAGGTGGGCTGGCCCCGGGCCTAAGCACTGGGCAGAGAAGGCTCAGGCCAGACACCCCTCACCGGCCATTCTGTGCAGGGCGAAGCTGGCCGTGCAGGGGAACCCGGAGACCCCGGGGAAGACGTGAGTCTGGGGCCCGGGCAAGGGCGAGCCTGGCCTGAGGAGTGCAACGGTGGGCGTGAGGGGCCACTCTTGGGCCTGGGCACACGTCTGAGCCCCTGAGTTGGGCCGCATGCCCACACCTTGTTGGCTTCCACACTCTGAGCTCGGGGGGCCCTCTCTTGGCTTCCGTGTGCCCATCTTTGATCTTCTGCTCCTCACCACATCTGGGCACACATATGTGCTCTCATCTGGTCTCCTGGGTCCCAGGACGCACCTGAGTTCCTGTGAACCTCTCTTTGGTCCTGTGTTTTCAGTCTTCCTTTTCCCTGCCCCTGCCTGCCAGAGTTCAGCCTGTGACCACGCTCGCTCTCCCCAGGGGGTGGACATGTTTGCATTCCCTTCTGAGCGCCCGTGTACCTGCGCTCCCGTCTGTGGAGCCAGGTGTCTGCGCTCGTGTGCGCGCTCCACGTGCCTGTGGTCATGCCTGAACTCCCGCCTGTCTGTGGTCATATCTGCGTGTCCCTCTGTCTGTGCCCTCCTGAGACAGGCCGTGGTCACATGTCTGAGTTCCCCTGCGTTCATGATCACATCTGAGCTCCCCTGGGAATACTTCTGGGCCATGGCTGAGCTCTGTGCTCATGCTCCTACCCTCTGAAATGCTGTTTGCTGTTGTTTTTTTTAGGGTCAGAAAGGGGCTCCAGGACCCAAAGGTTACAAGGTATGTGGACCCAGAATAGTCCCTGCTGGGGTCCTGGTCCTGAGACTCCATGAGCTTGATCTGATGCCTCTTTTCCTCAAAGGGTGATCCAGGAGTTGGGGTCCCAGGCTCCCCTGGGCCACCTGGCCCTCCAGGTGTGAAGGTAAGTCAATGCCCTATCACCAGTTGTGGGGGCATCGGGTTGGACGGCCGCTGGAGGTAGGAGGAAGAGGGAGCTCTGCTGAGACCTGGGAGGGGTCCTGCAGTGACCATTCTCTCCTTTGCTGTGTTTATTTCAGGGAGATCCGGGCCCCCCTGGTGCCCCTGGTGCTCCTGGTGTTGTTGGATTTCCAGGTCAGACAGGCCCTCGAGGAGAGATGGGTCAGCCAGGCCCTAGCGGAGAGCGGGTAAGGGGCTGGGAGCAGCATGTAGGCGCCTGATGAATCTGTGGTGGGTGAGGAGGAGGCCCTGCCTAGGGGGTTCCCAGTCTTGAGGGGGCAGAGGGTAGGAGGGTTCCCAAGTCACTGTCTGCCTCTCTTGCCCCATTTTTCTGGTAGGGTCTGGCAGGACCCCCAGGGAGAGAAGGAGTCCCAGGCCCCTTGGGGCCACCTGGACCACCGGGGTCAGTGGTGAGTAGAGGTGCCCTAAAGCCCCACTTGTTTGATTGCCTGTCCTTGCGAGGACTTATGATGGGGGCCGGGCCATACTGTGGGGTGCTGGGGGAGGCGCTTTGAAAGTCACAGGACCCTCACCTCACTCTGACCCACAGGGACCACCTGGGGCCTCTGGACTCAAAGGAGACAAGGTAGGTGGGACACGTGCTGCTGGCTGTCTCCTTTGCCCTCGTCACCCACTCCAGCCTCCACTCACCTCCCATGACCCTGTGTCCCCCACTGATTCCCCTCATTGATCTCTGGTGTCCTGTTGGTCTCTAGGGAGACCCTGGAGCAGGGCTGCCCGGGCCCCGAGGCGAGCGCGGGGAGCCAGGTGTCCGGGTACGTGCGTCCTGCTCCACAGCCGGGAGCTCCATCTCCCTTCATCCCGCTCTTGCCTCTGACTTCCAACCTCTGAGTCAGTGAACCTAATGTCACCATCCAGGGTGAAGATGGCTACCCCGGCCAGGAGGGACCCCGAGGACTCACGGTGGGTCCCGCTGGGGAAAGTGCCAGTGGTGTGACTTCAGTCCCCTGCCTGTGCCCTCTGTGCCCCAGGACTCTCTGCCATCCTCCCTAGGCTTCTGGTCCTCCTCGTCTAACCCTGTCCCCTTTGTCTGGTCCCCACTGTTTCCCTCCTCCCCTGGACCCCCCTCTGTCCTCCACTGCCCCAGTTCCTGTAGCTCACGGATGCCTTCTCTCACACAGGGGCCCCCTGGCAGCCGGGGAGAGCGTGGAGAGAAGGTAGGAATACGGGAAAGTTCTGGCGTGAATGGGGTGGGTGAGCAGATATTAGAATTCAGGCCAGGGACTCCCCAGTTTGGGCGGGACTCACACTCTTTCACCCAATAGGGTGATGCTGGAACCGCAGGATTAAAGGGCGACAAGGTGAGTGTGGGTGTGGAGAGGGCAGAGCAGGGGCCAGGGTGCTCCCGACTCCTCTGACTCCTGCCTGTCCCCTCAGGGAGACTCGGCTGTGATCCTGGGGCCACCGGGTGCCAAGGGGGACATGGTGAGTAGGCCCACATGCAGACTGGGTCTCCCCTGGGTGTGGGACGATCCCCGTGGGACTGGCCCAGGGTATCTGGGAGCTAAACCTCCAGAGGGTGAGGGACCTTCAGCCCCTTACCGTGACTTCTTACCCAACCCAGGGTGAACGAGGGCCCCGGGGCTTGGACGGTGACAAAGGACCTCGGGGCGACAATGGGGACCCTGGTGACAAGGTACAGGGAAGAGGGTGGTGTACTCTCCGTGGGGTCCTGTGGCTGTGGGGGTTTCACAGCATCTGTAAGGGCAGGAGGGGAGGAGGGGGCTTTCTGGGGCTCAGTGGGACGGGTTCTGTGGCTGACTGGAGTGGATGGGGGGGGTCTGGGGGTCAAGGTCTTGGTGTGAGGTTGGGAGGAGAGCTCTGTGGACTGGCCCTATGAGGGGCCTGTAGGGACAGGAAGGGGGCTCCGATTCTTGGGTGTCCCCATCTGAAGGTGTTTCAGATGGGAGGGGGAACCCAGTGGTAAGAGGGAGGAGCAAGAGTCTGGGGTCCTTGGGGTGAGAAATGAGCCAGTTTGTGGACCACAGCCCCCAGCTCCACCCTGCTAGGCATGGGCTTGGAGGGACGCGCGGCTGGGGCCAGTTGGCAGTGACTGAGCTCTTCCCCAGCTGGCCGGCTTGTTGTATTCCAAGCCCCCAGCCTGGTCTGGTCCTGATCACGTCCCTCTCCTGGTTACTCCTACAGGGCAGCAAGGGAGAGCCTGGTGACAAGGGCTTGGCTGGGTCACCAGGACTTCGTGGACTCCCGGGACCCCAGGCAAGTCCTGCCCCAGGCCCAGGCCCAGGTCCAAGGCCAGCATCTCACACACACACCTATCCTGG
Organism: Saimiri boliviensis; assembly: GCF_048565385.1. Lineage (NCBI taxonomy): Eukaryota > Metazoa > Chordata > Mammalia > Primates > Cebidae > Saimiri > Saimiri boliviensis. Next base: position 13,173,669 of record NC_133456.1, read on the forward strand.
GAGTCCTCTGAGTGCCAGGGGTCCTGGCTCCCTCGCTGTTGGCCCCATGCGTGTTTACCCGGGATCTGTGTGTGTCCTGGGCCCCGGCCACTGAGCATCTGAGTGGCCACACATGCAGTGGATAGGCCAGTGTGGGGGACAATCCCACTGAAGGGCTCCCCCATCTATTTCTCACAGGGTCAACCTGGTGCAGTAGGGATCCCTGGTGACCCGGTAAGATGCCCCTGCTCCCCCAGGGTCCCCTGTCCCCACAGGGCCCCCATCGTGATGGTGGTCCCGCTGATGTGGTACCCTTTGACCTAACAGTGACCCAGTGCTCTCACGGTGTACTCATGTTGCCCAGGGTCCCCCACCTCCACAGTAGCCCCCTATGAAGGTGTCCCCTACCCATGGAGACCCTTGTCCCCTGCCTATAGTGACCCCTGTCCCCATGGCAAGCCCCAGTGGCTCTGGCCTCCAGAGGTGACTCCCACACCATGGTGTCCTCTACTCACTATCCAGGGTGATTCTCTTTGGTCCCTCACTGACCTCCTCTGACCTCACATGGACCCTCTCCCTGCTAGGGATCCCCAGGAAAGGATGGAGTGCCTGGTATCCGAGGAGAAAAAGGAGATATTGGCTTCATGGGTCCCCGGGGCCTCAAGGTAGGACAGAAACAAGATTGTTTTTTGTTTTTATTTTCTGGTCAGGAAGGCCTAATGTTGAAGGGCGAGGGGCTTGGGGTCCGATGTTAGGGTACGGGGTCAGAGGCTGAAGTGTCGGGCCTGTCTGGAGAGTTGGTTTCAGAGTGAAGGGGTCACAGGGTGGGATGTCTGGGAATCACTTCACCTGCTTTTCTCCCTCAGGGTGAACGGGGGGTGAAGGGAGCCTGTGGCCTTGACGGAGAGAAGGGAAACAAGGTACAGAGGGGATGGGGCTGGGCGCTATGGGGCCTGGGGCTTAAGTCTCACCCCACTTTGATGCCTGCAGGGAGAAGCTGGTCCCCCAGGTCGCCCCGGGCTGGCAGGACACAAAGGAGAGACGGTGAGTGTGGGCACTCTTAGAATGAGGGGGCAACGGGTGGACTGGGCCAAGCTCATGTCTTTTTTTCTCCAGGGGGAGCCTGGTGTGCCGGGCCAGTTGGGGTCCCCTGGCAAGGAGGGCCTGATCGGTCCCAAGGTACAGGGTCTGTGGACAGTAGACATGATGGGGGGTCAGGATGGGCAGGAAAGCTCACAGTCATGTCATGGGGGTGTAGGGACGAGGAAGGCTGTGGTGGGTTGGGACTTTGCGGGATGAAGTGGGGCTGGTCCTGAGGTTTCAAGGGGGTTGGGGTCACAGTGGAGTTAGGATGAAAGCACGGGAGGTGGAGGGGGCATGGGCATCAGGGCAGGGGGTTAGAGTGGAGTTGGGGTCATGGGGACCACATGTGGTGGGCTCACAGGTGCTTGGGTAACAGAAGGTTTGGGCATTGGGCCAGGGAGCTCATGGGAGTTCAGGGAGGTTCCAGAGCTGAGGGAAATCAGGGTAGAAGGTCTCTCATGCTTCTTCCATTCCCAGGGCGACCGAGGCTTTGATGGGCAGCCAGGCCCCAAAGGTGACCAGGGTGAGAAAGGGGAACGGGTGAGTTGAGGCCACGGTCATGGTGAATTGAGGGGAGCATGCCCTTTGGGAGAGGGTCCATCTTTGGGACCTCTGATTACTGACTCTGTCCTGTCTCTCTCCAGGGACCCCCAGGAATTGGGGGCTTCCCAGGCCCCAGGGGCAATGATGGTTCTGCTGGTCCCCCGGGGCCACCTGGCAATATTGGTCCCAGAGGCCCCGAAGGACTTCAGGGCCAGAAGGTAAGGAGCCCCAGTTCTGACTCCTGACTACTGAACCTTCCCTACCCTTCCGACCTCGTAACCATCCTCCAGGCTGCCTGCCCCAACCTCTGAAGCTGTGACCCTCAACCTGCCTGACTCCTGACCCCCACTGCCTCTGACCCTGCTCACTTGGTCTCTGTGTCTGACAGGGTGAGCGAGGTCCCCCTGGAGAGAGAGTAGTGGGGGCTCCTGGGGCCCCTGGAGCCCCTGGCGAGAGAGGGGAGCAGGTAAGTAGGGATCCCTGGGCTTGGATCAGAGATTGGGGTGAACTCTGTTGTCCCTGAGATAGAGGTCACAGCCTGGTCCTATCTGTTGGACACAGGGGCGGCCAGGGCCTGCTGGCGCCCGAGGTGAGAAAGGAGAAGCTGCACTGACGGTGAGCATGGGCCTGGGTGGCCTGGGTGGCCTGGGTGGCCTGGGTGGGCTGGGGCCCTGCCTCCCTCACCCAGCACCCTGACCCCTGACCCCTGGGCCCTGGCTCCATGTGGTTCCTCCATGGTCCCTGCATTATTCGCCCTCTGTCCTTCCTGTGAGCCATGGGTTCTTCATGGTCCCCTTGGTCTTCTGCTCCCAGGAGGATGACATACGGGGCTTTGTGCGCCAGGAGATGAGTCAGCACTGCGGTGAGTGGGGCCCAGGCTGCAGTCTCCCGGGTTCCACTCCTGCCCCACCCCAGCGCCCTCGGCAAGGGCAGGCAGGCCCCTAGAACTTACAGGGCAAGCAGTCAAGGAGATGGGGGGATGGGTGGATACACAGAAGGACACACATGCTGCAGGACTAACACATGACATGTATCCCCAGTGGAGGAGACACACAGGCAGATGAGGATTGCCACCCAGTGTTCTGGGATGTCCAGCTTGGCTGTGTGGGGAGCGGGATGATGGTGGGAGCAGAGCTGGTCCCCTTGGGCCTGACCCGGACCCGGTGGGATATGATGACTCTGAGGGGCATCAGAGTGAGGCTGTCTCTTCCCGTCTCTGTACCGCCTGCCTGTTTCTGAGGCTGGCCTGCCTCTGTCTCATGCCTTTTGCTGACCTGTTCCCAACTTCCCTCTTCTCTGCCTTCTTCTCTTTTTCCATCTCTCTGTCCACCTCCCACCCTCTCTCTTCCTCTCTCCTGTCTGTCACTCTCTCCTGCTGTCTCTTTATGTATTTCTCCCCCTCTGCGTGTGTCTCTCTCTCTCCATCTTCCCGTCCTTCTCTCTGTCATTGTCTCTCTACCCCTGTCTGCCCCCTCTAGCCTGCCAGGGTCAGTTCATCGCATCTGGATCGCGTGAGTAGTTTTCTACTCCCAGAACTTTCTTCACCCCAGGCCCCGTCCTGCCTATCACCTGGGTCCTCTTAGTGGGGTTGGCTGGGATGGCTACCCATGGTGACCCCAGGGCTCTGAGGCCCCTGCTCTTGGCCCCAGGACCCCTCCCTAGTTATGCTGCAGACACCGCGGGATCCCAGCTCCATGCTGTACCTGTGCTCCGGGTCTCTCATGCAGAGGAGGAAGGTGAGGACAGCTGAACCCGTGGGGTGGGGGTGGGTGTGGGTGGGGCCCAGACATGCCCATGGGTGCCCATGCATCCAGGACACATGCCAAGCACATAGGGTCTGCATGCAGGACACATGCATGGGCTCTCTGTGCACGCATGGGAGATGGGTGCTGCCCACCTCGCCCCGGGGCCGGCAGCCCCTGCTCCTAGCACACCCTGCCTTACCTGCAGAGCGGGCGCCGCCACAGGACGATGAGTACTCTGAATACTCTGAGTATTCTGTGGAGGAGTACCAAGACCCTGAGGCCCCTTGGGATGATGATGGTGAGAATGGGGGGCTGCACTCAGCAGAGCTTGGGGAGGGGCAGGCAGAGCTGATCTCTGCTGACCTCCCACTGACCTTTCAACCCTCTCTGATTCCCACCACCCCTGCTAACTTGTCGGCATTGGCCAGACCCCTGCTCCCTGCCGCTGGATGAGGGTTCCTGTACCGCCTACACCCTGCGCTGGTATCATCGGGCTGTGCCAGGTGGCACAGAGGCCTGTCATCCTTTTGTCTATGGTGGCTGTGGAGGGAATGCCAACCGTTTTGGGACCCGTGAGGCCTGCGAGCGCCGCTGCCCGCCCCGGGTGGCCCAGAACCAGGAGACAGGTATGGGCTGAGCCCCCCACAGTAGGAGACTGGGCACTGAGCCTACTCGGGTTCTTGGGGAGGAGTCCTTGGGCCAGGGTCCCAGGTCAGGGTCCTGGGGGAGATGCTCCCTCAGACTAGGGGACCTGGGGCAGACGCCCAAGCCAAAGAGCTGAATATAAAGCCCCAGCTGTGGAGCCCCCAGTAGGGTCCCCTTCCATGTTCCTTCCTAAGTATGGACCCCTCTGAGGTCAGAACCCCACTTCCTGCTGTAGCGTCACCTCCCTCCCCATGGGCTCCTCTGTCTGGGCGTCTCTGGGTAAGGTCAGATGGCTGACAACTGTTTCCAACCTGTCCTCACCAGGTGCTGCCCGGAGCTGAGGCCCAGATTATGAGCTGACATTCAGCGTCCCCTGGAGGAGTCGGGGTCTCCGCAGAACCCTGGTGCCCCTCCTCTTGGTGCTAGAGGCTCGTGTGCACGTGAGCGTGCGTGTGCATGTCCGTTATTTCAGTGACTTGGTCCCATGGGTCTAGCCATCCCCCCTGTGGACAAACCCCCATTGTGGCTCCTGCCACCCTGGCAGATGACTCACTATGGGGGCTGGCTGTGGGCAGTGAGCGGATGTGACTGGCGTCTGACCCGCCACTTGACCCAAGCCTGTGATGACATGGTGCTGATTCTAGGGGGCATTAAAGCTGCTGTTTTAAAAGGCTCCTGTTGTGACTGTTTGGGAAGATGGGGGTGTTAGGGGGGAAGGTTTTCGCTGGGGGGGTCAGTACTATTCTGCATGGGTACAAAGTCCCTCTGCCCAGACCTGGTCACTGCCTTGTGATTCTCAGTCCCCAACTTGTCCTCAGAAAGGAGTAGATAGGGTGGGAGCTAAGGATGTGTCCTCACTGCCCCCCAGGAGGGATGAGTCATAGGTGGGGGGCTGTCTCATGCCAGGAAGCATGTCCCAGCTCCTACCCCAGGGGCTGAGGGCGATAAATGGGCCCTGAAGTGGGGTAGAGGGTCAGACCAGAGGACAGCATTGCCTGGCCCCAGCCCCAGGCAGCCACAGCAGTCTGACTGACTCCAGGAGCAGCTGGTGGCGGTAGGACTGGGTTGGGTCGGGATGAGAAGGGTCTTGGGGTTTGAGTGGACCTGGGCTTTGGCTTCCTGGAGGGCTGGGACCCAGAGGGCTCTGGGATCTCTGGCTGCTTTTCTGCCTCCGAGACCCCATTCCTGCCCTTCTCCTTCCCTGGATCTGCCTCCGAGACCCCATTCCTGCCCTTCTCTTTCCTGGGTCAGCTGCAAGCTCTCTTGCTGAGAACTGCCTGTCTTCCCGCGGACCCTCCGTGTTTCTCTGTCTGAATCTTTCCTTCCGTCATGCTCTCTGTCCCTGGGATGGTTTCTGTCTGTCTTCTTCTTCCAGTTTCCATTTTACCCTGCCTCCGTCTCCTTCATCTCCCTCTCTTGCTGTCTCTCTGTCTCTGGATTTCTTTGTCTCTTTCCTTTCTGTCTTGCTTTCTGCCTGTCTCATTCTGGCTCTCCCCTTGTCTCCCCTTCTCTGTCTCTGGGCTGGCCTGGCCTCTAATCCCTTTCTCCATCTCTTCCTCTCTCTCCATCCCCCTCTCAGTCGCTCTGCCCTTACCATCTGTCTCTGTCCATGGACCCCAGTTGACCTGGCCCTGAATCCGTTTTCTCCTTGCAGCCTGACCTCACGATGACCAGGTGGGCTCTGCTGGTGCTGATGGTCCTGATGTTGGGCAGAGTCCAGGTTGTCTCGGTGACCCCTATCCCAACCTTTCAGCTCCGCCCTCAGAACTCTCCCCAGACCACTCCCCGACCTGCGGCCTCAGAGAGCCCCTCAGCTGCTACCACATGCCCCTGGGCTGCCTGGAGCCACTGCAGCCCCACCCGGCACCCTGGCTCGCGCATCGTCCTATCGCTGGATGTTCCCATTGGCCTCTTGCAGATCTTACTGGAGCAAGCCAGGGCCAGGGCTGCCAGGGAGCAGGCTGCCACCAATGCCCACATCCTGGCCCGTGTCGGCCGCCGCTGAGCCTGAGGGAGGGGGTCACAGTGATGAGGCCACCCTGGATGGGAGGACCTGGGAGGCAGCCACACAGCTGGACAGATGCTGCCACATCTGGGCATACAGTGTCTGGACACTGCCACCTGGAGCCACTGCCATGCAGTGTCATATCACATCTGAGTGCCCCACAGAGACACAGTGTGTCTGGACAGCCTGGACATCGGACATTGCTATGTTGGGTCACTGCCACATGGAGGCTCGCCATGCTGGTGTGCCCCACAGACCTAAAACATGTCCGGACAGCTTGGATGCCACCATGTAAGGTCACTGCTGCGGCAAGTCTTGCTATGTCTGGGTGCCTCACAGTCACAGAGTATCTGGACCTTGCCACATGCGGTCACCATCACGTTGCTCTCAGGAACCTCAACACGAGAGCTCAACACTCCCTCCAAGACCAGTCCCTCTCAGGCCCACAGGTCTGTCCTCCCGTAGGCCACCACACGGGGAAATGCTGGCGGAGGGTCGCTTGCTTGCTCTGTGCCCCATGAGGCAGCACCTGCCCCAGATGGACGGGGCCGTGAAGGGTGACATGTGACCCTGTGACCATGGCAGCCTTGCCTTGTGGATGCATGTGCGCATGTGCGGCTGAATCTCTGACAGCTGTGAGTATGTGTGAGCAGGGTAAAGATGCGTGAGGGGTCTTGGAGGAGTGGGTGCTTGTCCCCCAAACCTGAATGAAGCAAGCACAACTCCCAGCCAGGCACTGTCTTCCCCACGTGCCCCTGAATCCCCAGCCTCAGCCCATGGACTTGCATGGTTCAGGGGAGACAGGGCTCAGGCTGCCGGTGCTCTGACCCAACTCCGTACCCCTTCACGCACGGATTGTCCTGGGCAAAGGTGTTCACCTTTCCGAGCCTCGGTTTCCTTATCTGTAAAGCAGAGCGGCACCGGCAAGCATGTGAGCATTATGTACTTAGCAGACATGGAGGTCCTGCAGCAGGAGGTCTCAATAAATGTAAAGCGATTGAAGGGTGGGATGTGTGAGGATCCCAGTCCTGTGCACACAGGCCATGACACGTAAGGGCTGAGTCACACCTGGCTTCTCTGCCTTCCTCCCCGACTCCCCATTTAAATGACCTGGTCCCTTGGTTTGGAAAGACTAGATTCTGCCTGATTTCACAGCCCAACTCCAATGCTGGGCCAGAGACAAAACTGACTTTCTGGGTGGCACGGATCTGCCTGCCTGCAGAGTGGGCAGGTAGTAGGTGGACATGAAGGCAGACGCTGGGTGTCATGGGCAGCTCTGGTGGGAGAGGGAGGCTGTACTGGCTAGAGTGTGGCTGGCTGACTGCAGTGGGGGCACTGGCGCTGCCCTCATAGTTGTAAGCAGCCCTGTGGGGGCGGGCCTAGGGCGGGCTGGGGAGGCGGGGCTGCAGGAGCCGCTGCTCTCTCTCCAGAGTGCTGGGCGGGGTGACCCCACTCTGGAGCTGCAGGGGGCAGTGGCCCTGGCCAGTTTGGTTGCAGGATGGACAGAGGCTCTTTAGGAGGCAGCTCCCTGATGGACCTGGGGCCAGGGAGCAGCAGGCAGGGTAGGCTCGGGACAGCGTGGGGAGTGTGGTGGGTCAGGGAAAGATCTGGATGAAGTCAGGGTGGTGCTGGAGGGGTGCCAGAAGGTTGGGGGCTCTTCCTGGTATAGGGGTGCTCGGAGGGGGGCATTCATCTGTCAGTGGCCCGAAGGAGGGGGAAAACTATCGCCTTGCAAGGGAGGGGGCTGGGCCAATGGGGAACTATAAATAGTGTCTTCCTCCAGCCCAGGGGGAGGGACCGCCAGCTGGAGCTGCCCAGGCTCCAGCTCTGCTCTTTGCTGGCCTCCGAGGGATCGTGTTTGTCCAGGTCTCCTCTCAGGGGTCACACCAGTTTGGGGAAGTCTAGAGGCTCATTTGGAAAGGGTTTCACATGATGTCGCTTTAGCCCTTAAACCAGCATTTCTAGGGTGTCTGCTGTGTGCCTGCCAGTCTTGAGCTTCTCTGAACACCTGCTGTGTACTGAGTTTGGTCATAAACCTCTCAGAACCCTTTCTGTGTGCCCCCGCTGGTCCTGAATCCCTAAGCACCTACTGTACGCCCTGTGCCAGGCTGAAAGGAGGAAGTGCAGATCAGGGTTCCCAGGCTGCTTGGTGACATGGCTCTATGCCTCCAAGTCAGAACCTCATGCTCCCTGTGAGCCCTGAATCCAGGGAGACACAGGGGACAATCCTTCGCTGGAAATGGCCAGAGGAAACTGGAATTCCTAGAAACTCCTGAACCTCTCACTGGACAGCAGGGGTGGGGGTGGAGGGATATATGGGGAGGGAGGCAACAGAGCCCATCAGGCCCCACTGCAGCCTGCCCGTCTCCGCAGGCGCCGGGGCGCAGGGCTTGTGAGTGCGTGTGCGTCTGTGTGTGCATCTGCATGTGTGCTTGTGAGCTGTGCCAGTGTGTCTGTGCACATCAGTGTGTGGGCCTGTGTGGCACACACTGACACCTCGGGTCTTTATGCTGCAAAGGGTGGTTTGTGGGCCAGGTGTGGTGGCTCATGCCTGTGAACCCAGGGCTTTGGGAGGTCGAGGCAAGATGGCTTGAGGCCAGGAGTTCAAGGCTGCAGCACGCCGTGATTGCACCACTGTGCTCCAGCTTGGGTGATGGAGTGAGACCCTGTCTCAAAACCAAAACAAGTGTGTGTGTGGGGGGGGGTCGGGGGTGTGTGTGTGGGGGGTGGGATGGTTTCGCAGTTCTGTCTGGACTGGCCAGTAGATACAGGGACTGGGAAGGGTGTGAGCTTTGAGGACTGGCCATCACATGGCTTCTAGGCTGGGACACTGGGAGGAAGTCCAGTGGTGAGTGCAGAGGGCACCATGGGAGCCAGCCAGGGTCAGGCCAGCCAGGGTCATGGTGGGCAGAGGCTGAGCAGAACATGTTGACACGTGTGCACAGACAACCCAGCATCCTTCCCACACCTGAGGCAGGACAGTGGCTCACTGAGGAGGGAAAAGCCATGAGGGCCAGGGATTCTACCAGGCATCCGCGGAGGCCGAGGGAGCAGAGCCAGGACAGCAGCTCCACGGAGAGGACACGGTGGGGCAGGTGGACTCTGTGATGACAGTGCAGTGTGGGAGGCGAGGTCTGGAAGGCTGGGAGTTGAGCTGAGTCCATGCTGCACTGTGAACTCGCTCTGTGCAGTGTGCCCTTCTTCCCCTTCCTGACCCTCAGTTTCCCACCTGAGAAACAGGGCCATGGAGAGGAGATGGAGAATATCCTCAGAGCAGATGTGGACCCTGGCCTTGGGGAGAAACCCCAGGCATCTCCTGATGTTGACCTGTGGCCTTCCAGCTGAACACAGGGACTTGAAGGAGGGTGCCTGGGTCAGCCCCGAGTAGACTTTTTGAGGAAGAGAGGGAGGTAAAGAGCTGTTGCATTTCCTGGGAAACAGGCTCATCCTGTCTGGGTGTGACGATGTCTTCCCGGAGATAGCCCTGGGCCCCTGCCCAGGCCCACTGTCTCTACCCCCTGTCCTTGAGTAGCATCCCAGGAGGTCTGGGAAGAGAAGAATTGACAGGCCGGAGGAGGCGCTAGGTGTCTGTAGATGTCAGAGGAGATGGCTTTTGCAATGTGTGCTGTGGGTTAGACAGGGTGTGGATGTGTGGTAATGAGGTCTCAGAGGCCACAGTGGCCCCGGGATGGCCTTGGCAGTGGCCAGAAGACAAGAGGACTGGCTGTATCAGGAACAGAATGAGTGGCTTTGGAGAAGTAGGGAGCAGGTCATAAGGGACACCCAGCTCATCAGGAGCCGCCCGTGGATGTGCTCAGATCTTCTGGGCATGGGGTGGAGGAAGGAGTGGGTGGATGCTGCAAAAGGAGGATGAGGAAGGAGGAAGTCATTGACTCAGCCTGGGGCAGGGTGTTCCCAGGGCAAGAAGCTGGAGCTGGTTTGGGGGAGGGTCCAGGTGGGCTTCCAGCATGTGGACCTTCAGAATCTTCATTTCCCATGAAGTGGGCAAGATATCTGTGTCTATCATTTTTTTTTTTTTTTTTTTGAGATGGAGTTTTGCTTTTGTTGCCCAGGCTGGAGTGCAATAGCGCAATCTCGGCTCATTGCAACCTCTGCCTCCCACGTTCAAGTGATTCTCCGGCCGCAGCCTCCCAAGTAGCTGGGATTGTACAGGCATGCACCACCATGCCCAGCTAATTTTGTATTTATAGTAGAGTCGGGGTTTCTCCATGTTGGTCAGGCTGATCTGGAACTCCCAAACTCAGGTGATCCGCCCACCTTGGCCTCCCAAAGTGCTGGGATTACAGGCGTGAGCCATGTGTCAATCATCTTAAGGGACCTTGCCAAGCTTTAAAGAGCTGGGTGGACTTGGACTGACCCAAGGCAGGACTGTGGCAGAGAGGGCATGGGAGGGGGTGCAACATCTATAGTCCATGAGGCCAGACTTGTTTACCATGCCCTCAACACCTGGTTCCTGGCTGGGTACACATTGGACAGAGATCTTGAGGATGCAGGGCCCTTGCCAGAGGTGTTGTGGTTGACATCGCTAGAGGGCAGTGTGGCTCAGGTTCAAGCCGTTTTGGTGGGGGCTGGGGTAGACAGTGTACAAAGCTTGGAGAGTTGGGGCTGGGATCCCGAGGAGGCGGGAGCCTGCAGGAGTTGGGTAGAGTGACAAGAGTGACCCAGCGGTTTCCAAACTTCCAATCTCTCCCCTGTTCTTGTCCGCACTGCATTTTCAAAGACAAGAGGGAGATATAAATACAGTAAAAGACAACCTTAATGTATTTTAAAATGTATTTCTTAGAGATTGACATATTTGATTTATACTACAATACTCTAAGATTGACAATGTGTGCTGGGCACGGTGGCTCACGCCTGTAATCCCAGCACTTTGGGAGGCCGAGGCAGGCGGATCACGAGATCAGGAATTCAAGACCAGCCTGGCCAACATGGTGAAACCCCGTCTCCACTAAACATACAAAAATTAGCCGGCGTGGTGGCAGGCGCCTGTAATCCCAGCTACTTAGTAGGTTGAGGCAGGAGAATCACTTGAACCCCGGAGGCGGAGGTTGTTGTGAGCCGAGACCTTGCCATTGCACTCCAGCCTCGGCGACAGGGTGAGCCTCCGTCTCAAAAAAAAAAAAAAAAAAAAAAGGCTGACAATGTGCACATCCCACTGTCCTGATAAAGAGAAAATACTGACGTATTATTTTCAAAAAATATGTAAAAATTTAGTTGGGGAAAAAAAGAAAATACTAAAAAACAATTTTTTTTTTTTTTTTTTTTGAGACGGAGTTTCGCTCTTGTTACCCAGGCTGGAGTGCAATGGCGCGATCTCGGTTCACCGCAACCTCCGCCTCCTGGGTTCAGGCAATTCTCCTGCCTCAGCCTCACGAGTAGCTGGGATGACAGGCACGTGCCACCATGCCCAGCTAATTTTTTGTATTTTTTTTTTAGTAGAGACGGGTTTCACCATGTTGACCAGGATGGTCTCGATCTGTCGACCTCGTGATCCACCCGCCTCGGGCTCCCAAGGTGCTGGGATTACAGGCTTGAGCCACCGCGCCCGGCCAACAAAAAAACTGTAATTGCTAAAAATGAAATTCTGGAAAGACAATTAAGATATTGCCAGGGCTTAGTGAGTCCTCAAAGTACTTGGTTACAAAGTTCCACGCATTTGCTCCCGGTGAGCTGGAGTTTAGCCCGAGCGCCCCAGCAGCCAAGGCAAAGAGAGAAAGAGGAACAATATTGAAATGTGTTTTGCGTCTCTATCCATGAGATAAAGGAGTTTTCCAGCGTGGTTGAGCACGCTGGAAAAGGAGAGTTCCGGGGCTCGGAGCAGTCAAGGGGGTGTCCCCGAGCAGGGGCAGGAGGGCGCAGGGAATTGACGGCTGGTACAGCAGGCCTAGTGGCCCCTGCCTGCTCTGACCAACCTGGCCATGCGGGTCACGTAGGCCTCGTCCCACTGCACACAAACCCCTCTCTCCTGGGGGCCCTGGGCTCCCTAGCATAGCAAGGAGCAGAATCCACGCGAGCCGAGGATCAGCGCTGCGGCGCCAGGGTGGGGCCCGTAGGTGGAGCCTATGCAATCAGCGGGGTCAGGTAGGGAGCGCCTAGTTTGCGCATCTGGGGAGGGGCCTGCACAATCCGGGCCTTGAACTGGGGCGGGGCCAGCACGATCCGGGAGTTGAGCATGCGCATTCTTGATCCTGGCCTGAAGATCTGGGCCCACTTTTTCCAAAACGGGCGAGTAGGTGAGTTGGGCATGCGTGGTCGGAGGCCGGGCCCTTTTCAGTTGGGGTGGAGCCTCCTCACACTCTGGGGCGGGGCCTGCGGGAAGATAGACATGGGCTGTCGCGGCTTGAGGAGGGGCGGGACCCGAGGGGCGGGACCTCGGGTGGCCCGAGGTGGCCCGGCTGCTGTGTTGGAAGCGGCGCAGTTCGACTCATCCCGGCCCCGGGATGGCGTCCCCACGGGAATTGACCCAGAACCCCCTGAAAAAGATCTGGATGCCATACAGCAATGGGCGGCCCGCTCTGCACGCTTGCCCGCGCGGTGGTGAGGCGGGGTCCTCCGGGAGGGGGTGGGAGGTGCACTGGGATGGGTGGGTAGGGCGGCCTGGGCGGGGGTCTCACATAGAGAAGGGGCCGGAGAAAGGTGGGGAACCAGGGACAAGTGAGGCTGTCGTGACTGGCGAGGCTGCTGGGGACAGGTGAGGCGGTCGTGACAGTGGTGGGCCAGAGACAGGTGTGGCAGAGCAGGGGGCGGGGACAGGTGTGTGGGGGCTTATCGGCTTGGCAGCGGCTAGGTCTCGCCACCATCACCTCGGGGAGGGCGCTGGCCCCCTCGCTCCCCACCCCATCCCCATGGCCCCCAGCCTAGGGAGGACTCTGTGGGCACCCCGGGCCCTTCCCTCTCTCCCGGTCAAGGAGTATGGGCAGGGTTGTCGGACTGGAACTGAGCTGTGTGACCCTAGGCGAATTACTTGGCCTCTCTGAGCCCAAAACTTTCAAAGGTGGGCTAGTTTTCCAGCAGGAGGAAGGGTGCCTCTTGGCTTTAGAGCCGAGCTTGGGTAGGAACTTCAGCACAGATGTGCTCAGTATAGAGACAGAAAAGTATGCCATGTGGGCCTGTGTCGGGTTCCCTGAACATGTAAGCATCCATCTGCGGTCACGGGGGTACAGTAAAACTTGAGGGTGAAACAGCTAGGAAAATGCTGAAATTCATGGAATTGTTGAGGGGCTCACCTCTCCTAGAGTCCCAGGTGTTTAAATCGCTTCTTTGAGTTTCTCCCTGTCCTTAAATGAGCCAGCATTTTTTTTTTAAAGAGATGAGTCTCGCTCTGTTGCCCAAGCTGGAGCGATCATAGTTCACTGGAGCCACGTCCTTCTGGGCTCAAGCGATCCTCCCACCTCAACCTCTTGAGTAGCTGTGACTACAGGTGCGCTGCCACACCCAGCTTTTTTTTTTTTTTTTTTTTTTTTTGGTAGAGACAGGGTCTTGCTATGTTGTCTGGGCTGGTCTCCAACTCCTAGCTTCAAGTGGACCCTCTGGCCTCGGCCTTCCAAAGTGTTGGGATTACAGGCGTGGGACCTGGCCTGCAACTTTTTTATTACCAGGAAAAAGAAAGATTTGTTTTAGGAGTAACTGAAACATTGTAGTGAATTTGCAACTTGTCCAGGACCTCAGAGAACATCTAGTATAACTGACGGTGAAGGGAGATCAGGAGATTATGTGACATGCCTGGGTCTCCCTGTCATCCTGCCTCTGCTTATGTATGATAAGCGAGGGGAGAGTTCTTTGTGCTCATCCTGCTGCAGCAGCCTGGGGTCACCACTTTGATCATGATATGAGTCTTGGGGGAAGGGTATTTCTGCCCACACTGTGAGTCCTAGCAGGGGAAGGCCATGTTTCTGACCAGACCGAGTCATAGTAAGACATGGCTCTGACTGTGGTATAGGTCCTGGTGGGGCCGTGGCTGTCTACAATGCACACTCAGTCCTGAGGGCGATGGCCAGCCTTCCTTTGAGACTCTTCTGGAGGTGTGGAGGCTGAGCCAGTCTGTGTTACTAAGGCTGTGTGGTTCTGACTTAGCTGGGTAGCTGCTATTACTACATAGAGGAAAGGAGTGAGGGCCTGGACTTTGTTTCTGTTTGTTTGTTTTTTAGGTTTTTGTTTTTTTTGTGTTTTGTTTTATTTTTATTTTTTTATGAGATAGAGTCTTGCTCTGTTGCCCAGGCTGGAGTGCAGTGGCATGGTCTTGGCTCACTGCAGCCTCCGCCTTGCAGGTTCAAGCTATTCTCCTGCTTCAGCCTCCCTAGTAGCTGGGATTACAGGCACCTGCCACTGTGCCCAGCTGATTTTTGTATTTTTAGTAGTGATGGGGTTTCATCATGCTGGCCAGGCTGATCTCGAACTCCTGACCTCTTGATCCGCCCACCTCGGCCTCCCAAAGTGCTGGGATTGCAAGCGTGAGCCACTGCGCCCGGCCTCGTTTTGTTTTTGTTTTTTGTTTTTTTTTTAGACAGAATTTTGCTCTTGTTGCCCAGGCTGGAGTGCAGTGGTGTGATCTCACCTCACTGCCACCCCTCCTGGGTTCAAGCAATTCTCCTGCTTCAGCCTCCCAAGTTGCTGGGATTACAGGCATGCGCCACAATGCCCGGCTAATTTTATATTTTTACAGAGATGGGGTTTCATCATGTTGGCCACACTGGTCTTGAATTCCTTAATTCTAATGATCTGCCCACCTTGGCCTTCCAAAGTTCTGTGATTACAGGCGTGAGCCACTGTGCCCAGCCAAGTCCGTGAGCCTTTAAGAAGCAGGTCCTCAATAAGCGGAGTCAGCGTATTCTCTCATCACTACCATTCTTTCTTTGCTTCTCACTACATCCGAGTCAGGGATTGATGCATCACCTCCAGCCAACCCCCATTATAGGTGAGAGGAAGCTGAGGTCTAATGGGAAGGTCTCGCAGCCCCTGAGGCAGGACCTGTGTTTCTAGGCCTAAGTTTGGGACTGAATGTGGCTCTGGCCTGAGCTGAAGGGCTCATTCCATCACGAGCCTCAGGGTGTTGGGGTAGGCTGGGTTCTGGGTCCTCACTTTTTCCTGGAGGAGGAGGTACCACCCAAGAGGCCAAAGATGAGACCTGGAGGTTGTGTGGGCATCTGGGCCTCAGCCTCGGGTCCCAGCTTCACTGCAGGGAGTGGGTAAGCGGTGAATGAACATGGAAACCCCCCGCCCGTGCCGCACCTCCAGCTCCTAGGACCTGCTTTCGGGCAGCATTTTACCCTTTGCATAGTAGACTTGTAGGCTGAGTGACTGCACGGGACAGTCTGAACCCAGAGGGTGTGGGTCAGGGTGGAAGCAGATTTGGTCCCAGGGCTTTGTGGGGAGGAGGCAGCTGTGCCCACTGCTGGTCTGTGCTTTGTACTGGGTTTTCTCTGGAGTCTAGTCCCCAGCTCCTCAGGGCCTCCATTCCCACAGCCACGCCCCCACTTGATAAA
Organism: Saimiri boliviensis; assembly: GCF_048565385.1. Classification (NCBI taxonomy): domain Eukaryota; kingdom Metazoa; phylum Chordata; class Mammalia; order Primates; family Cebidae; genus Saimiri; species Saimiri boliviensis. The sequence continues at coordinate 13,189,172 of NC_133456.1, forward strand.
ATTTAGAGCCACACCTGAGCGCTGGGAGGCTCTTCCCTTTCCCATCACTGGCCTCTGAGCTCAGACCTGGAGGAACTCTGGGGGCAGATGGGGCCAGAGCTGACTCAGGGAGCACCTCAGAAAGGGAAGTGTTTGATGGCTTTTCTCAGCCAAAAGGTGGCCAGTTGGCAAGACTCTTCCTGGGTCAGGACATGACTGGTGTGGGCACAGGGCAACAGGAGAGGCGACTGTCAGTCCCCTCCAAACAGGGCCTTCATTTTAAAGAGCTCTGCCTTCCCTAGCCTGGCCTAAGGAGGTGAGAGCGGCTGCGTTCACGAGTCCGTTCTGGCGCCCCCTGCAGGGACTTGTGGCTGCTCCTGCGGTGGAAGTGCCAGAACACACACAGACACTGCCGGTTGCCAGGCATGTCCAGGCCCCTTGGCTCCTAGGGCTTGTGGGGCCTGCAGCGAATTTACAGGAAAGGAATCTACGAGGGAAGTTGGGCTGACATGTCTTCACATTTCCTTCCGCACATGCTTGTTGTTATAAACAGTGTTTTTTTTTTTTTTTTTTTTTTTTGGAGATGGAGTCTCGCTCTGTCTTCCAGGCTAAAGTGCAGTGGCTCGATCTTGGCTCACTGCAACCTCTGCCTCCTGTGTTCAAGTGATTATCCTGCCTCAGCTTCCCAAGTAACTGTGATTACCAGTGTGCATCACCACACCTGGCTAATTTTTGTATTTTTAGTAGAAACAGAGTTTCTCCGTGTTGTCCAGGCTGGTCTTGGACTCCTGGCCTTTGGTGATCCGCCTACCTTGGCCTCTTGAAGTGCTGGGATTACAGACATGAGCCACCATGCCCGGTTGTAAACAGTGTGTTCTGCTGTCCTGTTTGCTCAGTGGCCGGGTCCTGTGGGTTCAGCACCCAGCTCGCTTAATCCACATGGTCTGTTTCAGTGGCACAATATGTTTTCTCCTGTGCCTCAGTTGGCAATTTCTCACAGCTGGGATTTCCCCGGTGTTTTGCAGTGATAAGCAGAGCTGTTGTGATATACTGAACTTTGGTTTTCTTTTGGGTCATTTCCTTGGGAGCTTATCTTGGGGAGCAGAGGAGATAGGTATTTTATTGCTTTGTTTTGTGCCCAGGCCTGATATGCTGCCCTGCCTGGCCACCTTGTGCTGAGCATGTGGGTGGGAGGGGGAAGGGAAATGTCACCAAGTGCCGTGGGAGGAGGCTGGAGCTGTCTCTGGGAAAATAGGAGATGTGGAGAAGGGGTGCAGATCCCCAGTCCTGAGCTTCTGGGAGTGCCCCTGAAGGAGCAGCCGGCGTGTGGGATGAGCTGAGTGGGTGGGTGCAGGATCTCCTCCTGCTTAGCAGCAGCTGACACACTGCCCTTGATTGCTTGATTGCAACCTGGCCAGGAACTGTGCAGACAACTCAGGCCTCGACCGTCTACCAGCCCTGAGGAGGCAAGGCCTTGCCTAACTTGTTTTCCTCTCACCTTAGCCAATGCTGAGATTTCTCTGCAAGTTTCTTCACTCTCACTCAGTCAGTCTGTTTCATGGGGTCTCCTTCCTGCCCCTGAGGCTCACTGGTTGGGCCACCTTTAAACAAGGGCCATGCACAGGAGTGACGGAGCCCCCACTGGCAAGCAGGGCGCTTTGCTTCTCTGCAGGGCTTGCCTGGGGCCAGGCCACTGGCTCCATGCCCCAAGTCCCAAGGGCAGTCGGTGCTGAAGTACACCTATGACTTTAGCTCAGCATCTGCCGGAGCAGGTCAGAGGGTACAGCTTCCCAGAAGTGCCTAGGCTCTTCCATAGGGATAGCACTAGGCCTCTCTGAGGGATGATTGTCCCATTTTACAGCTGGGGACATCGAGGCTCAGAGTTCCCAATGAGTTCCCAAGATGGCAACCCAGGCCTGACCCCTGATCCCCCATGGAAATGTTCCTGGAGCCTCTGTGCTCTGAGGGAGACAACTTCTTGTTGAGGACAGTCTGTCTAGGGAGGGCAACCAGGTGAAGGCACTTGCAGAGCCAAGTGGGCAGAAGAGGGACAGTGACAGGTACCCGCATCTGTCCATCTGCCTGTCTGCTATGGTTTTACCTGACCCAGGTCCTAAGGATGAGGAAAAGGAAGCTTCCTGAGGCTTCTGATGTGAGACCACATTTGATGGCATTGGAAACTGAGCTGGAGGCTGGGTGTGGTGGCTCACCTTGTAATCCCAGCACTTTGGGAGGACGAGGCGGGTGGATCATCTGAGATCAGGAGTTCGAGACGAGGCTGACCAACACAGTGAAATCCCATCTCTACCGGAAATATAAAAATTAGCTGGGTATGGTGACATGCGCCTGTAATCCGTTACTTGAGAGGCTGAGGCATGAGAATTGCTTGAACCTGGGAGGCAGAGGTTGCAGTGAGCCGGACACCACCACATGCCAGCCTGGGCAAGGGCAACAGAGTGAGACCCTGTCTCAAAAAAAAAAAAAAGGCTGGGCCCGGTGGCTCATGCCTATAATCCCAGTACTTTGGGAGGCAAGTGGATCACCTGAGGTCAGGAGTTCAAGACCAGCCTGACCAACGTGGCGAAACCCCATCTCTACTGAAATTACAAAAATTTCAGTGAGCCGAGATTGCACCACTGTACTCCAGCCTGGGCAACAGAGCAAGACTCCATCCCAAAACAGAAAAAACTGAGTTGGGTTCCATGAGATAAAGCTGGCAGTTCTGCTGCCTTGGTATCTGTCCTGGCCAGCTGGGGATTTAGGGGGCTGTATTCAAACCCTTCCCTGCCTCTAACCTGGCATCTTCTCTGGCTGGCACACTGACCTGTGGCACATAAATGGTGGTAGGTGGGCTCTCAGAGGGACTGTCCTTGTAGGCATCAGTCTGGGTCTCTGGTCTCAACCCCTTGTAGTCCTTACCCTGAGAGACTTCTCTCCCTGATCCTGCCTACAATTCCTGAGCACCAACGCTGTGCCCAGCCAGCCCCAGGACCCTGAATGGTTCAGATACCACAAGGCTTCTGCTGCCGTAAGTGATCAGTCTAGAGAGAGGAGTGTCATTAGCGAGGTGACCAGGATTGAGGGTGAGGGTATTCCTAGTGGCCATGGAGATGCCTTGGGGAAAGGACTCGTTGAGGAAGCAGCTTTTGAGCTGGGCTTTGTGTGATGAAAATAAGTTCACCCCGGGGAGGGCATGCATTGGGGTTGTGTGTTATGGGAGCACTGAGTGACAGTTGGATGGGAGAGATGTGAAAAGGTTAGGGCATGGATTCCTGGATGACAGAGGCAGGGTGTTGATTACCCTGCGGGGTTTTGGTCCTGTCCTTCATGCGATGGGGACACCCCAGCCTTGTTTAGGCAGCGGCAAGGTCGGTTGACTTTATATCTGGTGATAAAGGTGCCATCAGGATGAGAAGGGCTGGAGAGATCTCACTGTGTCTGCGGCCCTGGGAAAGGGGGCATACCAACACTGGCTTGAAGCTGGTATCTGGGGCACCCTGGGAGCTGTGCGATGCTAGGAAGCCAAGAAGATAACTCTGATGCCAGTCCCATGCCCTGAAGCTGAGAGACCACAGGCCCAGAGGGAGGGGCGTGCTGGGAGGGTCCCGCCCTCATCTGACCCTGTGCTGCTTGCCTTTTAGTGTGTATGACCAACTGCCCAACGCTCATCGTCATGGTGGGGCTGCCCGCCAGGGGCAAGACCTACATCTCCAAGAAGTTGACTCGATACCTGAACTGGATTGGTGTGCCCACTCGGGGTAAGGCTTGGCCCAGCCGTCCAAGAGGAGCTTTGTAGGGCACGGGGAAGAGAATAGAGAAGGCTGGCCTGGGTTGGGTCAAGGTCAGGGTTGGTTGGGTCAGGTAGGTAGGGGTTGCTGTTGCTGTAAATGCTGAGCCTCTCCTTCCCACCAGAGTTCAATGTTGGCCAGTATCGCCGGGACATGGTCAAGACCTACAAATCTTTTGAGTTTTTTCTCCCCGACAATGAAGAGGGCCTGAAAATCAGGAAGTAAGTATATGTGTTGGGTGTAGGGGGAGAGGCTGTGAGGGGACCCAGTGTGGAGAAAGCTAACATGTTACTGACCATTTACTGAGAAGTCCCTGGAGTGGAGCTGCTGGGGCATGACTGAGCTACTCCTGAGCCCTGGCCTTGCCTGGCCCCGACGGCTGTGTGACAGGGCTGTGTGACAAGGCTGGGCTCTGGACCTCTCAGGATGTGGTGGGGGTGGAAGGTGATGGGTTTGGGGATCAGAGGGGAGGGTGTGTTGTGTGGCTTCCTGGTGGCTGGGCCATTCCTGTCCTGGGGTTAAGGAGCCCTTGGAAGGACAGCCTGTGGGAGGGGAGGACAGAGCTTCAGGGAGGTGACAGGGGCTCAGCCCAGGCAGGTCAGAGCTGCTGTCTGGAGGTCACAGTGCTGACCCCATCTCCCATGGGGATGGCTGCTGCTGGGGAGGGGAGCCTGAGTGAGTGCAGGCGCACAGGCCTCAGGGACGGAGCTGGGGGCAGGGTATTCCTCCCTTGCCCCAGGTTAAACCCTCTTCTGTGTATTTGGAGCATTTTTTTTCTGTGCTTGCGATGATGTTCCGGGTGTGTGATTGCTGGTGTGATTGGCTTTGCATTGAAATCTCCTAAATGCTGCTGGGTGAGTAGTTCACACTCCTGCTGTTATTCTTGCCACAGAAATTTGTATATGCTACCCCCGACCCCCAACAACTTTCAGACTTGAACTGTGGCCTTCATTCAAGGAACTGAGCAGCCATGCTGTGCTTTTCTCAGCAGGTGTTAGCTGGGGCTTGAGAATCTCCTTATCAACCTAGGGTGGCTGAGACTTGCTCTCGGCCCAGTCATCAGGATAGGGCAGTAAGCAGAGGTTGACCCAGCTCTAGTGACTTCTCCAAATCAAGCCCAGTCCCAGGCCAGAGGCTACCAGGCTGCCACTGGGGTCCACACTAGGCTACTTGTTCCTTCTCTGGCCACCAGGGGGCAGGAACTCCTTGCTGTGGGGCTTGGACCTTCAGCCCAGAGACTGCCTTTGTTCTTACATGGGTGTGGCCGGGCATGGCTGTGACACCGAAGGAAGGGGAGCCTGACACTCAGTTTCTGTAGCCAAATTGTGGGTAAAAATCAAGGCTGGACCCTCTGGTGATATTGAACCAGATAAAAGGTAGGGGACTAATATTTGAATCTGCTGCGTGCGGGTTCTTGATGCCCATTGTCACCACCCCCCTTTTACAGATGAGGAAACAGGCCCAGACAGGCCAGGACTCTTACACAAAATAGCAAGTTTACATCAGAGCTCAGACTTGAAGCTAAGCGCATCTACCACTAAAAAGTGTCCATCATCCCAATATTCCTTAATAGATAGGTCAAGGAACTGATCAAATACAAATTTTATTTTATTTTATTTTTTTAAAGTTATTATTATTTTTTGAGATGGTGTCTCACTCTGGCTAGAGTGCAGTGGCACAATCTCGACTCACTGCCACCTCTACCTCCCGGGTTCAAGCGATTCTCCTGCCTCAGTCTCCTGAGTAGCTGGGACTACAGGTGCCCGCCATCATGTCCAGCTAATTTTTGTATTTTTAGTAGAGATGGTGTTTCACCATGCTGGTCAGCCTGGTCTGGAACCCCTGACCTCCAGTGATCTACCCACCTCAGCCTCCCAAAGTGCTGAGATTGATTACAGGCTTGAGCCACTGCACCCAGCCTATTTTATTTTTGACTATCCCTGCCAGATGCAAATTTTAAACAACCCCAAGCTATGGGCGCTGATAGCCCAGCCTGTTGATCTTCCCAGAAGCTTCTGTGTTGGGCAGTGCCTTGCTTTCCCAGATGCTGGGACCAAGTCCAGAAAGTGATAGTGCCTTGGGTCACTCAGGGTTTGAATCTGGAGTCTGTCCTGTCTGAATCCATAGTGTTTGGGAGGAGAGTCTGCCAGCCATTCCACTCTGGCTGCCCCTCTAAGGTAGGGATATTGGAATTAATTGAAACAGAGACCTTTTGGGAGGCCGAGGTGGGTGGATCACCTGAGGTCAGGAGTTCAAGACCAGCCTCGCCATCATGGAGAAACTCCATCTTTAAAAAAAAAAAGAAAAAGAAATTAGAAACAAAGAGACCTAGACCCAGAGAGGCTGGGAAGCTAGTCCAAGGTCACCTGGCAACAGAAGCTGGAGCAGGCTCATTGCTGTCTTTCTGCAGGCATACCCTCTGGCTGACCTAGAAACCCTCTCTCCTGTATCCAAATCGTGGCTCTTGCTGGGCCACAGGTCCATTTCCTATTAATTAGCCCAAAATTTTCCAATTGGCAAAATAAAAGGACCAGAGTTTTAAAAATTGAAAATCTGGGAAGAGACAGCTGTGTTTCCCATGTGGGCACACTCATTCATACCCAGTTACTCACACGATGTTGAGGTCTATCTCTGACACTGGACACAGCAGAAGGTCTAGAAAAGTGCATGCAAGGCTGGGTGTGATGGTTCACACCTGTAATCACAGCACTTTGGGAGGCTGAGGTGGGTGGATCACTTGAGGCCGAGAGTTTGAGACCAGCCTGGCCAACATAGCAAAACCCTGTCTCTACTAAAATTACAAAAATTAGCCACCTATGTTGGCAAACGACTATAATCCCAGCTACATCAGGAGGCTGAGGCATGAGAATTGCTTGAATCTGGGAGCCGGAGGTTGCAGTGAGCCAAGATCGCATCTCTATGCTCCAGCCTGGGTGAGAGTAAGACTCCGTCTCAAAAAATAACGTATGCAAGGGCATTAGTACACATATTCTAACAGGCACACTCATACTCCTGTATACAGTCCTATGCCACACACAAGCCTCTGTACACACATACGCATGGGCACATGCACGCATGTGCATACCTCATAGGCACACATCTGGACACACATATACCATAGCGCAGGGTACATAGACATACACACCCTGTGTGTACACAGTCACATTATACGTGAGGATATATGTACATTTGTGGGTACCTACACATATAAATACTTGAGCTCACTTAAGCCACACATGATTCAAGGGCAGGTACACACATGCAGACGCACATGTTCTCATCCTATATACACACACACACCCGAGCACACTCATACATGGTGTGTTGGGGGTCCCCAAGACTGCCCTCAGGTTCAGTGATTTGCTAGGGTGACTCCCAGGACTTGGCGTATAGCTGGACTCATGGCTAAGACTTAGTACAGTGACATGGCACAAAGCAAAATCAGAAAGAGAAAAGGGGCCTGGGGTGAAGTCCAGAGGAAACCAGGAGCAAGCATCCAAGATTCTCCCCCCAGGGAGTCACACAGGATGTACTTAAGTCCTCCTGCATCGAATTGTGACAGCTCGTGTAAAATGTTGTCTGCTGGAGAAGTGCATCAGAGACTCAGTGATCAAGGTTTTTATTGGAGGCTGGTCACATAGGCACCCTGTGCCTAGCATGTATCAAAATTCCAGACTCCCAGAGGGAAAGCAGGTATGCAGCATGAACTATGTTGTTTGTATGAACAGTCTATGCACAGTGAGCTCCTCTTACAATTCAGGGTAAGTTTTAGGTCACTAGAGGGAACTGTTTACCATCCAGACCCTGGCCAAGGGCCAACCTCACAAGTAGGCCTTTTGAAAGGGACCGTTCTAATGCCTGCTGTGTTAACTCTTCCACACACATGCAGTCACCCACCACACATGAAGGTGGGTGCACACACACATGCATACCTCAGAGGTACATGTGTGGACACATATACACTTGTGCTCACCCTGTATGCACATCTGGATCTGTGCACACGTACACACCAAGCATGATCACATATGTGCTCACAGTCACATAGCACATGAAGACATGTGTACAACACAGCATGTGTACACACATGGGCACCTCTACATGCATACTCTATATGCCTGGACATACACACAAACATACACATAGGTGCATGCACACACATCCTGTATACACTCATTCATACCTGTGCCCATTTAGTCACACAGTGCACACAGGAATTGTGCACACTCATGTGCATATGCAGCTGTGCCCACACCTGGGCCCAGGGAATGCTCACACAGGTACACTCACATATTTACATGTACATATTTGGGCACAACACACACATACACACCCACACATGTGGATTCATGCACATATGCATCTCTTCACCCCATTCGCACTCACACACACACACACACACACACACACACATACACGCAAGCATGCACAGGCTCCCAGTCTCTTCCCTCAGCATCTCCACTGGGGCCCTGAGGTCTGTCCTGCATGGTGGAGTTATGGCCAGAGCAGCCCACAAAAGAGATCTTAGCCCAGAACGTGGGACTCTAAATGCAGGTGATGAGAAATGTCCCCAGCAATGCCAGTTACCTGGACTCTCAGAATTGAGATGTTTTTGGCATGAGGAAGAAAGCACTTTGAGGGTTTAATTGAGAGACCCATTGGGGCACAGAATAGGTTACAAGGGCTGGGCATGGTAGCTTATGTGTGTAATCCCACTATGGGAGGCTGAGGTGGGAGGATCTCTGGAAGCCAGGAGTTAAAGACCAGCCTGAGCTACATAGTGAGACCCTGGAGAAAGAGAGAAACAGAGAAAGGAAGGAAGAAAGGAAGAAGGAAAGAGGGAAGGGAGGGACGGAGGGAAGGTCACAAGGAGGCATAGGAGTAGAACTCTTTTCAGTGCCCTGGACTCAGCTCTACTGCTGATTTCTCTGTGGTTCCCAGATCAGCTTCTGCCTCTGTATTTTAGGCATACTGGCCTGATGAGAGCCAACTTTGATATGCTAGAAGTTTAAACACAAAATCCAAAGATCAACAAAGCTAGGAGGGCTAGGTGCTATGGCTCATGCTTGTAATCCCAGCACCTGGGAGGCTAAGGAGGGTAGATCACCTGAGGTCAGGAGTTCCAGACTCACCTGGCCAACATGGTGAAACCCCATCTCTACTAAAAATATAAAAAGTTAGCTGAGCCTGGTGGCACTTGCCTGTAATTCTAGCCACTCAGGAGTCTAAGGCAGGAGAATTGCTTGAACCCAGGAGGGGGAGGTTGCAGTGAGCCAAAATCGTGCCACTGCACTCCAGCCTGGGCAAAAAAGTGAGACGCTGTCTCAAAAAACACAAAGCTAAGAGATCTAGCGTTACCCTTACATATAAAAAGGGAAGATAATAGATAAAAATTTATTTATCTCCAGACCTCATAGGAGAGATTGATAAGATGAGAACAATTGTGGCTTGGTGCGGTGGCTCACACCTGTAATCCCAGCACTTTGGGAGGTCAGAGTGAGCAGATCACTCGAGGTCAGGAGTTCAAGACCAGCCTGGCCAACATGGCAAAACCCCATCTCTACTAAAAATACAAAAATTAGCCAGGTGTGGTGGCACATGCCCATAATCCCTGCTACTTGGGTGGCTGAGGCATAAGAATTGCTTGAACCTGGGAGGCAGAGGTGGCACTGAGCCAAGATCGTACCACACCAGTGTACCCCAGCCTGGGCAACAGAGCAAGAAGCTGTCTCCAATAAAAAAAAAAAATCCTCATGTGTCAATCCGTTTTGCAGCAATAAATGAAAAAGCTGAGACCTTCTAAAGATTGTGTATGCCTGGGCAACACAACAAGACCGCATCTCTAAAATAAATTTTAAAATTAGCCAGGTGTGGTGGCATACCCCTGTAGCTCCAGCTACTCTGGAAGCTGAGGCAGGAGATCGCTTGAGCCCAGCATTTTGGGCTGCAGTGAGGTATGATCCCACCGCTGCACTCCAGCCTGGGTGGCAGAGTGAGACCTTGTCTCAGAAAAAAAAAAAAAAAAAAAAAAGAGAGAGAGATCTGAAAATTGTATAGTCAGTGGTCAGTCATAGGTGAGGGATTCCGCTTATTTTGATAATCAGGGAAAATATGTGACAGTTAGAAATCATGAATATGGCACAATGACAGCATGGATTTGCACATCATGAGAAGATGAGGAAAAATACAGAAAAGTAGTGCTTAAAAAATATTCCTAATGGCTAAGAGTATATAGCCTTCTACTTTACAGGAGCAGAGTTAGCCAAACACTGAAAATTATCCCAAGGAGGGCCGGGTGCGGTGGCTCAAGCCTGTAATCCCAGCACTTTGGGAGGCCGAGGGGGGTGGATCATGAGGTCGAGAGATCGAGACCATCCTGGTCAACATGGTGAAACCCCGTATCTACTAAAAATACAAAAAACTAGCTGGGCGTGGTGGCGCGTGCCTGTAATCCCAGCTACTTAGGAGGCTGAGGCAGGAGAATTGCCTGAGCCCAGGAGGCGGAGGTTGTGGTGAGCCCAGATCGCGCCATTGCACTCCAGCCTGGGTAACAAGAGCGAAACTCTGTCTCAAAAAAAAAAAAAAAAAAAAAAAAAAAAAAAAAAAAAAAAATTATCCCAAGGAAAGAGAAACTTTGAAAGGAGAGAGTAAGAGACCTCAGGGCTGTTCCTCCTTTCATGTCTCCTGTTGTATGTCCCTGGCCTCCCTCCTGCAGCCAGGTTTGGGTGCTGGGCTGACCCTGTGTTTTCTCTCTTGAAGGCAGTGTGCCCTGGCAGCCCTCCGTGACGTCCGGCGGTTCCTTAGTGAGGAGGGGGGACATGTGGCGGTGAGTGTGACACCCAGGTGACAGCTGGGAGTGACATATGGGAGCCCACTCACATCTGTGCCTTTGCTGATCTGGAGGGGAAGGCAGGGTGTGTATGCCCCAGATGCCGTGGGTGCCAGCCCTTGGGAGGAAGTCTGCAGCAGCTATGCAGGAGGAAGCCAGAGGCTGGATGTGGGCCAGGAGTTTCCCTCTGGGAAGGTGGTGGCTGCATTTGACCCTGCAGGACTTCCCCCTGAATACTTGTATTGTTGACCACCCCAGAAGTTACAGGTATCAGGTAGCCTAAGTCTTTAGTAAATGTGATTTATCCTGGTGTGGGTGGGGAGAGTCCTGCTCCGCATTACTGGTAATTGCAGGAACCCACTGAATCCTGGGTTAAGGGGATTCCACCTGTGTGTGGCCCCCCCACAGTCAGATGGAAGGGCAGAACAGGTCTGAGCTGGGGTGTCCTTTTTCTTCTTGGAGTCATGCCCTCTGGAGTTCTCTGTCCCCAGCTCGAACCTGTGCCTATAGCGCAGGCATCGCCCTTCTCTCTCCTGGGTTGAATATTCTACCTCTGGATCCCACATCGTCCTCTCCTTGACTTGCTGATTTGTTTCACTGAAGCACATCCTCCAGTAACTTCCTGAGAAAGGTGCTTCTGGAGGTAAATTGTGTGAGATCTTGCATATCTAAAATGTCTTTTTTTTTTTTTTTGAGACTGAGTCTTACTCTGTCCCCTGGGCTGGAGTGCAGTGGGCTAGAGTGCAGTGGCATGATCTCAGCTCACTGCAACCTCCTCTTTCCGAGTTCTAGCAATTCTCATGCTTCAGCATCCTGAGCAGCTGGGATTACAGGCACCTGCCACGACGTGTGACTGATCTTTGTATTTTTAAGAGAGATGGGGTTTCACCATGTTGGTCAGGCTGGTCTTGAACTCCTGACCTGAGATGATCTGGGATTACAGGCATGAACCACTATGCCCAGCTGAAATGTCTTTTTTTAATCCTCACATTTGATGATTGGGTATAGAATTATAGGTGGAAAGTGCTTTTCCCTTAGGACTTTTCCACTGTAATGTCTTACGGCTTCTAGTGCGGCTGTGGAGAAGTCTCATGTCATTCTGATTTGCTGATCTTCCTAAAAGATTCATCTCTTCGAGGGAGCTGGGAGTTTCTCATGCGCCTTCCTCTTGGGAGGCCTTTAGGGTCTTCAAGGTGATATGCTTTGTGGTGGGTCTTCTCTCCTCTACCATACATGGTCCTGGGGGGCCCTTTTCATCATAACAATTGTTCTCCAAGTCAGGGAAATTGTCATGTAGTATTTTTTTTTCTTTTTTTACGTTTTTTTACTTTTTTTTTCTGAAGGTCTTAGACTAACACCTCGTGTAGTATTTCTTTGATAAATCACCTCTGCCCCCTTCTGGCAACTCACTCCATCCCTGCTCCCATTTTCTGAGCTGCTTTTTCTAGAACTCCTGGTGGCTGCATGCTAGCTTGATTATAATTTTATCTTTTTTCCCCTTATTTTCTCTCTTTGTCTTCTTTGTTTTGAGAGAGACTTCTTCAACATTATCTTCCAAGTATATGGGTGTTGTTATTGTTTTCCTTGAGACGTGGTCTTGCTCTGTTGTCCAGGCTGGAGTGTAGTGGCTTAAATAGCTCACTGCAGCCTGTCTCCTGGGCTCAAGTGATCCTCCCACCTCAGTCTCCTGAGTAGCTGGGACTATAGGCATATGCCACCATGCCTGGCTAATTATTGTGTTTTTCATAGAGACAGGGTTTCACCATATTGCCCAGGCTGGTCTCAAGCAATTTGCCTGCCCCAGCCTCCAAAAGTGCTGGGATTACAGGCGTGAGTCACCATGTCCAGCCCAAGTTCCTTTTTTTGGTTTGTTTGATTTCATTTCTGTTTTTCTTGTTAGAGGTTTTGCTGGAGTGTCCAGTGAGCCTTGGTTGGACTCACTTTTTAAAAAAGTGATGCTGGGCTGACATGATGGCTCATGCCTATAATCCCAGCACTTTGGGAGGCCAAGGCAGAAGGATTGCTTGAGCCCAGGAGTTTGAGATCATCCTGGGCAACATAGCAAGACTCTGTCTCTACAGAATCTTTAAAAAGTTAGCCACGTGTGGTGGTACATGCCTGTAATCCCAGCTACTTGGGAGGCTGAGGTGAAAGAATCATGTAGCCCAGGAAGTTGAGGCTGCAGTGAGCTGTGATTGCCCCACTACACTCCAGCCTGGGCAACAGAGCAAGCCCTGTTTCCAAAAAAAATTTTTTTTTTTTTTTGAGACGGAGTTTTGCTCTTGTTACCCAGGCTGGAGTGCAATGGCGCGATCTCGGCTCACCGCAACCTCCGCCTCCTGGGTTCAGGCAATTCTCCTGCCTCAGCCTCCTGAGTAGCTGGGATTACAGGCACGTGCCACCATGCCCAGCTACTTTTTTGTATTTTTAGTAGAGACAGGGTTTCACCATGTTGACCAGGATGGTCTCGATCTCTTGACCTTGTGATCCACCCGCCTCGGCCTCCCAAAGTGCTGGGATTACAGGCGTGAGCCACCGCACCTGGCCCCAAAAAATTTTTTTTAAATAAAAACAAAAAGTGATGCTGTAAGCCAGGTGTGGTGGTGCACACCTTAGTCCCAGCTACTCAGGAGGCTAAGTTAAGGGGATCTCTTGAGCCTAGGAGCTCACGGCTGTATGATCTTCCCTGTGAAGAGCCACTGCAACTCCAGCCCAGGCAACACAACGAGACTCCATCTCTGAAGATAAAATAAAAACTTAAAAAATAAAAATGTGATGCTGTTAAAAAACTGCTTAGATGTGCTGGCGAGTGGCCGCATCAGAGGATGCCTGTGCAGGCCCCAGGTGCTTCGCAAAGAGCTCCAGATGGGTCAGTGCCCAGCCGGATGGAGTTGGGAATGGGGCCTGGACCTCCAGCTCTTCTCTGTCAGCCAGCCAGTCCTCCCATTTCCTCTCCAGCTTTGTCCCTTTTCTTAGTGGTGCTGGTGCACACTCCTGAGTGCTCTGGTTGGCGAGCACCCATGCTCGGTTTCCTACATGACTCTTGAGTTCGTCACCACGGGTCTGTCTGACAGAATTGTGTTGGCCTCGCCATCTCCCGTCCTCTCTTCTCTTTTTCTCTTTATCATTCTGTTCCCATTTTACTGGGGAGTCAGGATGGAGTAGAAATAAACATAGATTCAGTTCACCAGGTTTAACTGGTTTCACTGGAATTCCTGTTTGTCAAACACAAACTGAGTGCCCACTGTGTGCAGAGCAGCACTGAGTAGGTTCTTCTGTGCCAAGAGTCTGCTCCTCCACTGGGAGCACAGGCATCCTCTCCTTCCACCTTCCTTGGGGCATCCTTTCTAAGGAACGGGAGGGCCTGCCCAGCCCTTGCAAGTCCGAAGGAGACTGGCCAGGCAGGTGGCCCTGGCAGCAGCTGGTCCTCCTGAGAAATCCAGTCCCCAGAGAGCCTGTGCTGCAGCCCTCAGGTGCCTCCTACCTTCCGCAGGGCAAGAGGCCAAGTTAACCCTAGTTTGGTCCTAGGTTTTTGATGCCACAAACACCACCCGAGAACGGAGAGCGACCATCTTTAATTTTGGAGAACAGAATGGCTACAAGGTGAGGCCTCCTTGGCTCCTCTCCTTGGCGGAACTGTGGCATGCCCCCTGCCCTCCAGGGCTCCTCTCATCACCTGCTGATGCATGAGGGGCATGGGGCTGGCATGGCTCCTACGTGTAATTTGGGATGAGAGGGGCTGTCTCCACCTGGGGTTTGCTTTCTGGGGGCAGGGGTCTTGGTGGGACAGTCTAGGATAGGGTCGCACCTGCTTTAGCTTTGGACTCCTTGATGCCGCCTCCAACCCCAGAAGCAGGGTTCAGGGCTGCTGGTCAGCATGGGCCTTGGGGAGTGGAGAGCTCCGAGAAGCAAGGCAGGAGGCCCTGAACATGTCCGTGTTCTTCCCTCCTGCCACCCTGACTCTTCTGGTCCTGCCGAAGACCTTTTTTGTCGAGTCCATCTGTGTGGATCCTGAGGTCATAGCTGCAAACATTGTGGTGAGTAGTGCATCTGACCTTGTCAGAAGGTGGTATGTGGACCACTGTGTGGAAGGCTGGATGGCTGGTGGGCAACCCTCCTCCCCTTGTAACCACCTGGACCGTAGGAGAGCAGCTTCAGCAGGGGTAGGAGGGTGGGTGGGGGCATGTTTTATATTTCAGAGAAAGAAAGACTAATTCTTCCCTTCCCTTCCCCCAGTTTATCTCAGAAATGGCTATCTGGGTCTGGGGAAATGAGAGTTCAGGGTGGAGAAAGTCTTCCAGGCCTTCCCCTATACCACAAGGATGAGAGACTTCAATCCCAGGACCCTCAGTGATACCCTCTCGGCACTGGTAGGAGAACTCAGACCAGGGAGCTGTTGGACTGGTCCTCATGGGACTAGCCCCCAGCTTAGCTTCCAGCCTCAGGTCTCCGTCCTGGTCTCGGGCCCAACTTCCTCAGCCCCTGCCCAGCAGCCTCCTTGCTCTCTGGCCCCCGATCCTGACATGTCCTTGCTCTGTGCCTGGCTTCGGCAGCAAGTGAAACTGGGCAGCCCTGACTATGTCAACCGTGACAGTGACGAGGCCACGGACGACTTCATGAGGCGCATTGAGTGCTATCAGAACTCCTACGAGTCGCTGGATGAGGACCTGGATAGGTGAGCGAGGGCAGCGCCGTGCCCTGCAGCTGCGATGGCGGGCAGCAGGGGTCGCGCTTGGCTGCCTCCTGTGGCTCCCCATGGTGGTGGCTGGGGGACCAAAAATCAGAGATGGTTTGACCTTTTTTGTTTATTTTCTCGGGGCAGAAATTTTTGGCCAGAGGTGACTTGTACAACACCTGTTAACCTCATCTGAAAAGTCAGGATTTTATACCATTTCATCATGAAATCAAGCCAAATATCTTTATTTTTTGAGATGGAGTTTTGCTCTTGTTGCCCAGGCTGGAGTGCAATGGTGTGATCTCAGCTCACCACAACCTTCCACCTTCCCAGTTCAAGCAATGCTCCTGCCTCAGCCTCCCGAGTAGCTGGGATTACAGGTGCCTGCCACCCCGCCCTGCTAATTTTTGTATTTTTGGTAGAGATGGTGTTTCACCATATTGGCCAGGTGGGTCTCGAACTCCTGATCTCAAATGATCCTCCCACCTCAGCCTCCCAAAGTGCTGGGATTATAGGTGTGAGTTACTGTGCCCGCCCAAGCTGAATTTCTTTTTTTTTTTGTTTTTTTTTGTTTTTTTTTTTGTTTTTTTTTTTGAGACGGAGTTTTGCTCTTGTTACCCAGGCTGGAGTGCAATGGCGCGATCTCGGCTCACCGCAACCTCCGCCTCCTGGGCTCAGGCAATTCTCCTGTCTCAGCCTCCTGAGTAGCTGGGATTGCAGGCACCCGCCACCATGCCCAGCTAATTTTTTGTATTTTTTTTTTTAGTAGAGACGGGGTTTCACTATGTTGACCAGGATGGTCTCGATCTCTTGACCTCGTGATCCACCCGCCTCGGCCTCCCAAAGTGCTGGGATTACAGGCGTGAGCCACCGCGCCCGGCCCCAAGCTGAATTTCTATGCAGAGGGTCTTAGCGCAGGGCTCCACAAATATTTTCTGTCAAAGATTAGAGAGTAAATATTTTATTTAGACCTTAGAGGAAGTGCAGTCTCTGTTGCAGGCACTCTGCTCTGCTGTCACTGTACAAATGCAACATAGATAATATGTAAATCAATGGGCAGAGCTGTGTTCCAGTAAAACTTGAAAACGGCCCAGGGCTGAATTTGACTGCCTGGCCATAGTTCACCAAATTCCATCTTACAGAACACATGGGGCAGTGGTTGAGTAAATAATAATTTAGCCCTTGGTAAAATATTACTGTCATCATTATAACTCACGATTATGGGGAGACATGGGAAAATATAACACTGCATTAAGTGAAAAGGCTGGAATACAAACTTGTGCTTGGGTTCCGTAATTCTATAAGAATGTATGGGGCCGGGCGCGGTGGCTCACGCCTGTAATCTCAGCACTATTTGGAGGCCGAGGCGGGTGGATCACGAGGTCAAAAGATCGAGACCATCCTGATCAACATGGTGAAACCCCGTCTCTACTAAAAATACAAAAAATTAGCTGGGCATGGTGGCGCATGCCTGTAATCCCAACTACTCAGGAGGCTGAGACAGGAGAATTGCCTGAACCCGGGAGGCGGAGGTTGCGGTGAGCCAAGATCGCGCCATTGCACTCCAGCCTGGGTAACAAGAGCAAAACTCCATCTCAAAAAAAAAAAAGAATGTATGATACAGGCCAGGCAGAGTGGTTCATGCCTGTAATCCCAGCACTTTGGGAGGCTGAGGCGGGAGGATTGCTTGGGCCCAGGATTTTGAGACCAGTCTTGGCAGCATGATGAAACCCTGTCTCTACAAAAAATACAAAACTTAGCCAGGCGTGGTGGCACATGCCTGTACTCCTAGCTACTTGGGAGGCTAGGGTGGGAGAATCACCTAAGCCAGGTAGATCAAGGCTGCAGAGGTTGCAGTGAGTTGTGATTGCAGCACTGCACCTCAGCCTAGTCCCAAAAAACCAAAGAATATGTAACGCACGTGAACCAAGAAACGCAAGCAACTGTGAGATGAATGCTTTTGGGGTGTGCACAGAGCAGTGTCCTCAGCTGGGTTCTGGAGCCGGTGCAAGCCGGGCCTGAGCTGAATGGCACCTGCTGCCTGGGCCTCTCTGGCTTTCACGGCCCCCTCAGGACAGCATTTCTCCTCGTGCTTCTGTGACATGATCCCTTTGTCTGGAGCAGCTCCTGTTGGATTTGTCAGTAAGCATTGCTCTTGCTTTTATTGGTGGTGTCATCATGACATCCCCAAACCAAGGTCCCAAGGTCCAGACAGTAAGAGGTCAGCTGAGAATATCCAGAGGCTCTCAGCCCGAACCAGAGCCCACCCTGCACCCCGACACCCAGAGACAGATCAGTGCACTCTCCCAGCTGCAGCGCTGCACGGGTCCAGAGCGGGGCAAGTGGCTGAGCTGGGTTTTCTGGGTACTGCCACAAGCACCCTCCTCCTGTTCTCCTGTGCTTCCTGTCTCGTCCACCAGCTACCCAGGGTGGGGTGTGGCAGCCGCTCGTCACACACGGACTGGGTTCTAGCGGGAGGAGGTCACTGGGGAAGGAAAGGCCAGGTCCTTGGACGGCTGACCAGGAAGAGTAGGGGCATGGAGCGTTTGCTGGCTACTTCCAGGTCAACAACCCTGGGGAAAACCGTCTCTTGGTTCAACTTACAGACAGTGCATTGAAAGCTCGGAGGTAGGCAAGGAGCGGGGCCTGAGCAGCAGTGAAAGTCATGATGTAGTATGGCAGACCCCCCACTTTGGATGTCACCTTTTAGAAGCATGATGAGTGACGAGCACCTCCCCTCTCCCACTGGGTTTGCCCGTGCGTCACGTGTGCTGTGTTGCTCCCGCCTCACCCCCATCACTCGCACACCAGCTAACGGTCCTGAGGTTTGTCATCTCTGGTGGTCAGAGGTGCAAGGCCTCGCAGCTGGACTCCGTGGCTGGCCAGACATGCCCTGAGAGGACCCTGGCCACACTCACAGGCCTCTTTCTACCTTCTCTCTGGAAAGGGACTTGTCCTATATCAAGATCATGGATGTGGGCCAGAGCTACGTGGTGAACCGTGTGGCTGACCACATCCAGAGCCGTATCGTCTATTACCTCATGAACATCCACGTGATCCCCCGCTCCATCTACCTCTGCCGGCACGGGGAGAGCGAGCTCAACCTCAAGGGCCGGATTGGTGGGGACCCAGGACTGTCCCCCCGGGGCAGGGAGGTCAGTACATGTGTGCCTGCGTGTGCACATGGGGCTGCGTTTGTCCCTCTGCATGGCTGGGTATATGCATGTGTATGTGCACTGGGGCTGGGCTCCCATGCTTTTAATGGGCAGTCCAGGTGAATGACCATTCAGTCTAGAATCTTCCCATCATGTAGGGAAGGTCACCAAGCACCAGGAAAATGCCTGGATCTCTGGTCTCCATGTGAGCCCCAGAGGCATGCCACCCTCAGAGGGACCTGAGTCCATGCAGTGTAGCAGATAGGTATGCCACAGTCCAGGGGAGGTAGTGAGGCCTCAGTGGTCACCTAGCACAGGGCACACGGTTGCGGGGAGGCAGTGGCCCTGATGAGTCACATGAACATCCACGTGATGGAACTATGCTTCTGTGCTCAGGGCCTGGGAGGGTGCACAAGAACAGCACTTGTGGGCATGTGTGTCATTGACAAGTTAGTTCATGCTTTTTACCAAACCTATAGTGAGTGTTCAAGGCAGGTATGATCTCATGGACTCTGTGGCTCTGGGATGCTTTAAGGGCAGCCCAGGACCCGTGGGTCTGAGTTTGCTTATGATGTGTTTCAGTTTGCCAAGAGTCTAGCCCAGTTCATCAGTGACCAGAACATCAAGGATCTGAAGGTCTGGACCAGCCAGATGAAGAGGACAATCCAGACGGCTGAGGCGCTGGGCGTGCCCTATGAGCAGTGGAAGGTCCTCAACGAGATCGATGCGGTAGTTACTATCCCTCCCTCCCCATCCACCTCCCAGACACCTGATTTCCAGACTGTCGTGATGATAGTGCTGAGGGGTAGGGAACACTTTATTCTTAGATTCAGCATTGTTTTTCTATTTCTTTCTCCCTCTCTTTGCATTTAACTATCTAGACCAACCAGTTTATTTTGATTCTCTGACAAAAGCCTTAAATCTGTTCCTTTCTCAGTTAACTCTTTTACCTATAACCATCTATCTATCCTTTTCCTGTTGATTTATTTTACTTACTTTTATTTATATTTTTCTTTCTCTCCCTTTTTTTTTTTTTTTGAGACAGAGTCTTGCTCTATCGCCAGGTGCCAGGTTGGAGTGCAGTGGCGCGATCTCAGCTCATACAACCTCCACCTCCTGGGTTCAAGCAATTCTTCTGCCTCAGCCTCCCGAGTAGCTGGGACTACAGGCACGCGCCACCACGCCCAGCTAATTTTTGTATTTTTTAGTAGAGACGGGGTTTCACCATGTTGGCCAGGATGGTCTCTATCTCTTGACCTCCTGATCTACCAGCCTCGGCCTCCCAAAGTACTGGGATTACAGGCGTGAGCCACCACACCCAGCCTTCTCTCTCTCTCTCTTTTTTTTTTTGGTGGAGTGGTTCGATTACAACTCACTGCAACCTCCACCTCCCAGACTCAAGCCATCTTCCCACCTCATCTTTCTGAGTAGCTGGGACACAGGTGTGCACTACCACACCCTGCTACTTTTTTCTTTCTATTGAGATAGAGTCTTGCTCTGTCGCCCATGCTGGAATGTAGTAGCATAATCTCAGCTTATTGTAACCTCCGCCTCCTGAGTTCAAGCGATTCTCCTGTGTAGCTGGGATTACAGGCATGCATCACCATACCCAGCTAATTTTTTGTACTTTTTTTTTTTTTTTTTTTGAGACGGAGTTTCGCTGTTGTTACCCAGGCTGGAGTGCAATGGCGCGATCTCGGCTCACCGCAACCTCCGCCTCCTGGGTTCAAGCAATTCTCCTGCCTCAGCCTCCTGAGTAGCTGGGATTACAGGCACGTGCCACCATGCCCAGCTAGTTTTTTTGTATTTTTAGTAGAGACGGGGTTTCACCATGTTGACCAGGATGGTCTCAATCTCTCGACCTTGCGATCCACCTGCCTCGGCCTCCCAAAGTGCTGGGATTACAGGCTTGAGCCACCGCGCCCGGCCTAATTTTTTGTATTTTTAGTAGAGATGAGGTTTCACCACATTGGTCAGGCTGGTCTTGAACTCCTGACCTCAGGTGATCTGCCCACCTCAGCCTCCCAAAGTGCTGGGCTTACAGGCATGAGCCACCACGCCCAGCCTACCCACGCCTGGCCTACTTTTTAAATTTTTTTGTAGAGACGGGTTTCACCATGTTGTCAAGGCTGAGCCACCATGCCTGGCCTTTATATTAAGTTCTTACATATGATTTATGTATCTGTTCATGCAGTGTTATCACACTGTTTTAATTATGATAGCTTTTTACTATGTTTATTGGTCATTTGGATTTTTTTTTTTTTTGAGATCTTTTTGTTTTTCCTTTTCCCTATTGGATTATCTTTTTCTTGTTGATTTTTAGGAGTTTTATGTATATTTTCTGGAGCTGATGTATGGCTGGTGGTTTTTTATTAAGAGCTGGACATGTTGTATGAAGAATTATGGAGATTATTTGAGCTCTAGTTAATGTTCTCTTTCTCCAGAGGATTTACTTTTGCTTCTGGTGGAGAGCTAAGGGCAGGTCACCTTAGCCTAGTCAGGGATGGAGTTGTCCCGGAGCTCTGATGTGATCTCTGTGGAGGTCCTGCGACTTTGACTTTCCTCCCCGTCCTGGGGTATAGCCTTTAAGGTTCTGACTGAAAACCTAGTGGGCCTCAAGCTTCTATTTTTTTGTCCTCTCAGCCCAAGATTGCTGACAGCTGTGCCAAAGGTCTCTCCTTTCTGCTTGGCTTCTCATTCCTTCAGCTGCCACTTTTGAATTGGCAAAACAAAGGAAAAAGTGATGCCATTGTATTGGGTGCACCTCTTTGGGCTTCACTTTGCCCAACATCGTGGCCCTTTGAGTCTGCTCTGCCTTTGTAACTCTGTGATGATGCTGAGCAGATTGAGACATTTTCCGTTCTGGCTTTTCTAGTCGCTCTTTCTGGATTGCTGGTTGGAAACAAGCTAGTCCATCATTGTCCGAAGCAGAAGTCTCCACTGGGATCAGCTTTGAGTCTTAGAAAGACCATCCCCAGCAACTAGCTGGTATAGAGAATGGTTTTGTTGGGGCAGGCAGGGATAGAGGCCAGGGAAGCGAGACTACATGGGGGTGCATGCGGTGGCCTGGTAAGGTAATCGCATCTGGAACTTGGGTGGTTGCAGAGGGAGAGGAATGTATGGATGGGAGGGATGTTTATTCATTTACCCATCACATATGAGCCTACCATCTGCCAGTACCTGGGCCAGATTCTGGAGCCTGATTTTGGTGGAGAAGTGATAGAGCCTATGGGGGGTAAAAAGGAGAGAAGTGGCCAGCATGAATCCATCTGTAAACAAATGTGCTGTTACCCAGGCCTTGTCCTTCCGTTTCTAGAGCACAGGCAGAGTAGATTTAGCATCATTCTTAAGGGCCCTAGGATTTTTAGAATGATAAATAAACCGGCTGGGCACGGTGGCTCACGCCTGTAATCCCAGCACTTTGGGAGGCCGAGGCGGGTGGATTACTTGACGTCAGGAGTTCAAGACTAGCCTGGCCAACATGGTAAAACCCCTTCTCTATAAAAAAAAAAAAAGGAAAAAAAAAGGTAAATAAGCCAACCTCTGCTGACTGCAAACTTTTCTTCAGCTTCCTCACCTCTCTCAGCCTTCATAGACTTGAAGAGAGTTAGGGCTTTGCTCTGGATCAGGCTTTGACTTAAGGGAGTGTTGTGGCTGGTATGATCTTCATCCAGATCACTCAAACTTACTCCCTGTCAGCAATAAAGCTGTTTCACTTTCGTATGATTTGTATGTTCTTGAGAATGTTGCTTTAAATTTTATTTATTTATTTATTTATTTATTTATTTAGAGAGAAACAGCAGAAGGAAAGAGAAGGAAACAGCTAACTCTCACACTGAGTGAGAGAATCCAGAAAGATGGAATCCAGGAGAGGAAAGCAGCTTCCACACTGAGTGGAAGGGAATGGAGAGAGATGGAGTTTAGGAGGGGAAGACAGGCTTCCATGAGAGAGTGTGGAAGGGGACTCTAGAGTGGAAATCCAGGAGAGAGGAAAAACAGCTTCCACGAGAGCGTTCGTGGAAGGGGATCCAAACATGGAGTCCTGAGGATGTTACTTTAAATTTCTTTCAAGCCCGGGTGTAGTGGCTCAAGCCTATAATCCCAGCACTTTGGGAGGCCGAGGCGGGTGGTCAAGAGATGGAGACCATCCTGGTCAACATGGTGAAACCCCGTCTCTACGAAAAATACAAAACATTACCTGGGCATGGTGGTGCGTGCCTGTAATCCCAGCTACTCAGGAGGTTGAGGCAGGAGAATTGCCTGAACCCAGGAGGTGGAGGTTGCGGTGAGCCGAGATCGCGCCATTGCACTCCAGCCTGGGTAACAAGAGCGAAACTCCGTCTCAAAAAAAAAAAAAAGAAATAAACATAAAAAATTTTTCTATTTTTAGTAGAGACAGGGTTTCACCATGTTGGCCAGGATGATCTTGATCTCCCACCTCAGATAATCTGCCTCACTCGGCCTCCCAAAGTGCTGGGATTACAGGAGTAAGCCACCACGCCCTGCCAACTCTTCCTTTCACTTGAATACTTAGAGGCCATTGTAGGGTTATTAATTAGCCTACTTTTCATATTGTTGTATATCATGGACTAAGGAGGCCTGAGGACAGGGAGAAAGACAGGAACGGCCAGTCAGTGGAGAAGTCAGAACACACACATTTATAGATTAAGTTTGCCATCTTATATGGGCACAGTTGGTGCCATTCCAAGACAATTACAACAGTAACATTGACTGGGCATGGTGGCTCACGCCTGTAATCTCAGCATTTTGGGAGGTGGAGGCAGGTGGATCATCTAAGGTCAGGAGTTCAAGAATAGCCTGACCAACACAGAGAAACCCTGTCTCTACTAAAAATACAAAAAATTAGCTGAGCATGGTGGTGGGTGCCTGTAATCCCAGCTACTCGGGAGGCTGAAGCAGGAGAATCGCTTGAACCCAGGAGGCGGAGGATCCAGTGAGCTGAGATCACACCCCATTGTATTCCAGCCTGGGCAAGAAGAGCAAAACTCCGTCTCAAAAATAAATAAACAGGCCGGGCATGGTGGCTCATGCCTGTAATCCCAGCATTTTGGGAGGCTGAGGTAGGCAGATCATCTAAGGTCAGGAATTCGAAACCAGCCTGATCAATATAGAGAAACCTCGTCTCTACTAAAAATACAAAATTAGCCAGGTGTGGTAGCACATGTCTGTAATCCCAGCTACTCGGGAGGCTGAGGTAGAAGAATCACTTGAACCCGGGAGACGGAGGTTTCGGTGAGCTGAGATCGTGCCATTGCACTCCAGCCTGGGCAGTAAGAGTTAAACTTCATCTCAAATAAATAAATAAATAAATCAGTAACGTCAAAGATCACTGATCACAGATCATCATAACAGATATGCCAATAATGAAAAATCATTGAATTTTGCATAAATTATCAAAAACGTGACACAGACAAGAAATGAGCATATGCTGTTTTCCCAGTCAACTGGGAAAATGGTGTCGGTTCACTTGCTCGACAGACCTTCAATTTGTGAAAAGCTCAGTATCTGCAAAGGGCAGTCAAGTGAAGCACAACAGAATGAGGCATGCCTGTAGCTGAATGATAGATGCACTGTCATTATAATTGTCTTTTTGCATATCCATTTTTGTTTTGTATATTTTATTCTTTTTTGCTTTATGTATTTTGATGTTTTGTTATGAAGTAATTAAAAACCCGCAACTTCTCAATTTGCACAACATAGAATAAAATAGATGCCTGTGCCAATTAGGCTAATTCAGCGAGGGTTTATAAAGGGACTGTTTACAAAGGTATGGGCAGGGTATAGGGAAACCGCAGGGCTGTTGCATGGTAGCGACCTTGTAACTACAGTGGCCATTGTTCCCCTTGGGCAAAGGAGAGGAGAGAGAAAGGATATGGGAACCTAGGGGCTGGGAGCAGAGAGGAAAGGGCAGCCTGACAGGATGGAACGTTGGCTGAGGTCCTAGACCATTCTCAGGAATGAGCCTGGTAATTAACACCTTGACCTCACTCTCCTCCCTCCCCATGGCCTCCTGCTAGGGTTCCTCGTGGTCTAGCTCAACGAGAAATCAGCAGCCAGGGGAGCCAAGCCTGGTAGCTGCAATTAGCCATAGCCAGCCTTCCTAGGATCTGGAGACACAAATGAGGTGAACCAGCACAATTACAACAGTAACATCAAAGATTACTGATCACAGATCACTATAACAGATATCCTAATAATGAAAAAGAATTAGCCGTTGTCTCTTTAAAGATGCTGTTCTGGCTTGGGGGTTGCATTGTTTCTAAGAGAAGTCTCATCTTTGCCCTCATGTTGTTATTCTCATCTTTGCTCTTCTGAATATAATGTATCTCCGTTTTCTCTGACTGCTTTTAATATTTTCTTTTCTTCTTTTTTTTTTTTTTTTTGAGATGGAGTTTCACTCTTGTGGGGTGCAATGGCACCATCTCAGCTCACTGTAACCTCCGCCTCCTGGGTTCAAGCAATTCTCCTGCCTCAGCCTCCCGAGTAGCTGGGACTACAGGCACGCGCCACCATGCCCAGCTAATTTTTGTATTTTTAGTAGAGACGGGGTTTCACCATGTTAACCAGGATGGTCTAGATCTCTTGACCTTGAGATCCACCGGCCTCAGCCTCCCAAAGTGCTGGGATTATAGGCGTGAGCCACCACGCCCAGCCTCTTCTTTTTTTTTTTTTTTTGAGACGAGGTCTTACTCTGTCACCCATGCTGGAGTGCAGTGGTACAATCATAGCTCACTGGAGCCTTGACTTCCTGGGCTCAAGCCATCTTCCCATCTCACCTCCTGATTAGCTGGGACTACAGGCACGTGCCACCACACCCGGCTAATCTTTTTTATTTTTTGAAGAGACAGGGTCTCAAGATGTTGCCTTAGCTGGAATATTTTCTCTTTATTGCTGATTTTCAGCAGTTTGATTATGATGTATCATGGTATGGTTTTCTTTACGTTTATCATGCTTGGGGTTTATTGAGATTCTTGGATTTGTGGGTTTCTAAATATAAAATTTGAAGAATTGTTAGCCATGATTTCTTCAAATGTATTTTCTGCCACCCCTTCTCCCATCCTGGACTCCTACTCTATGTATGTTACACTGTTTGGTATTATCCCATAGGTCACTGAACTTCTGTTTTTTTTTTTTTTCTTCTGTTCATTTTTTTCTCATTCTTTTTTTTTCCGTCTGAGCTTTACTTTAGATAGGTTCTATTGCTCTGTCTTCAATTTTTTTTTCTTTTCTTTCTTTCTCTTTTTTTTTTTAAGATGGGGTTTCACCATGTTGGCCAGGCTGCTTTTGAACTCCTGACCTCAGGTGACCTGCCCACCTTGGCCTCCCAAAGTGCTGGGATTACAGGCATGAGCCACGACGCCTGGCTGATTTGTCCTTTTTTAAATAATAGTTGTTTTTGTTGGGACCAGAGCAAATCTGGGACCAGCTGCTATATCATGGCTTGGTCTTTATTATGGGTGGTTCCCTTTTCAATATGAAAAACTTTTGCGGTAAAATACACATAACATAAAATTTATCATCATAGCTATTTTGAAGTGTACATTTCAGGGTTATGAATTACATTCACATTGTTCTGCAATAGTCACCACCACACATCTCCAGAGCTCTTTGAAACTTGTAAACAGAGTCTCTGTAACCACTGAACAATAACTCAAGGCTGATATGCTGGCATATGCTTGTAGTCCCAGGTACTTGGGAGGCTGATGTGGAAGGATTGCTTGAGCCCGAGTTCGAGGCTGTAGTATATTTTGATTACATTCATGAATGGCTCCTGCACTCCAGCCTGGGCAACATAGTGAGTCCCCATCTCTTTAAAAAATTTTTAAAAGGGCCAGGTGTGGTGGCTCACGCCTGTAATCCAAGCACTTTGGAGGCCAAGGCAGGTGGATCACCTGAGGTCGGGAGTTCAAGACCAGCCTGACCAACATGGTGAAACCCTGTCTTAAAAAAAAAAAAAAGCCGGGCGCAGTGGCTCACGCCTGTAATCCCAGCACTTTGGGAGGCTGAGGCGGGTGGATCACAAGCTCAAGAGATCGAGACCATCCTGGTCAACATGGTGAAACCCCGTCTCTACTAAAAATACAAAAAATTAGCTGGGCATGGTGGCGCATGCCTGTCATCCCAGCTACTCAGGAGGCTGAGGCAGGAGAATTGCCTGAACCCAGGAGGCGGAGGTTGCAGTGAGCCGAGATCGCGCCATTGCACTCCAGCCTGGGTAACAAGAGCGAAACCCCGTCTCAAAAAAAAAAAAAAAAAGAAAAGAAAAAAAAAATTTTTTTTTTAAAGAAAAATAATTACTCTCTATTTGCTACTCCCAGCTCCTGGCAACCACTTTCTGTCTCTATGACTTTTACTACTTTATATACGTCAGATAAGTGGAATAATATAATATTTGTCCTTTTGTAACTGGTCACTTCACTCAGCATAATATCCTCAAGGTTCATCCATGTTGTAGCTTGTACAAGAGTTTCCTTCCTTTTTCTTTTCTTTTTTTTTTTGAGATGGAGTTTGGCTCTTATTACCTAGGCTGGAGTGCAATGGCACAATCTTGGCTCACTGCAACCTCCGCCTCCTGGCTTCAAGCAATTCTCCTGCCTCAGCCTCCTGAGTAGCTGGGATTACCGGCATGCGCCACCATGCCCAGCTAATTTTTTTTTTTTTTTTTTTTTTTTTTTTTTAGTAGAGACCGGGTTTCACCATGTTGGCCAGGATGGTCTCGATCTCTTGACCTCGTGATCCACCCGCCTTGGCCTCCCAAAGTGCTGGGATTACAGGTGTGAGCCACCGCACCCGGCCTCTTTTTTTTTTTTTTAAGACAACATCTCACTCTGTCACCCAGGCTACAGTGCAATGCAGCAATAACTGCAGCCTCAAACTCCTAGACTCAGTGATTCTCTTGCCTTAGCTTCCTAAGTAGCTGGAACTAACAAGTCCATGCTACCAAGCCTAGCTAATTTTTTTATTTTTTGTAGAGATCGAGGCTTGCTGTGTTGCCGAGGGTGGTCTCAAACTCCTAGCCTTAAGCAATTCTACCACCTTGGCCTCCCAAAGTTCTAGGATTACAAGTGTGAACCACCACACCCAGCCTTAAGAATTTTCTTTCTTTTTAAGGCAGAATAAGATTCTGCTGCTGGGCGCAGGCCTGTAATCGCAGCACTTTGGGAGGCCCAGGTGGCTGGATCACGAGGTCAGGAGCTCAAGACCAGCCTGATCAAGATGGTGAAACCCGGTCTCTACTAAAAATATAAAAATTAGCCAGGCACAGTGGCAGGCACCTGTAATCCCTGCTACTCAGAAGGCTGAAGCAGGAGAATTGCTCGAAGCCAGGAGGCAGAGGTTGGAGTGAGCTGAGATCATGCTACTAAACTCTAGCCTGGGAGACAGGCTAGAAAAAAAAAAGTACATACCACATTTTGCTTACCCATTTGTCTGTCAGTGGCCACTTGGATGGCTTCCACTTTTTAGCTGTTGTGGATAATGCGGCTTTGAACATAGATACGAACGTCTCTTTGAGACCCTGCTCTCAACTCAGTTCTTTTTGGTGTAGACCTAGAAGTTGAATTGCCAGATCCTATGGTAATTCTGTTTTATTTTTTATTTTTTGAGATGGAGTTTTGCTCTTGTTGCCCAGGCTGGAGTACAATGGTGTGATCTCGGCTCCCCGCAACCTCCACCTCCAGGGTTCAAGTGATTCTCCTGCTTCAGCCTCCTGAGTAGCTGGGACTTCAGGCGCGTGCCACCATGCCCAACTAATTTTTTTTTTTTTTTTGTATTTTTAGTAGAGAAGGAGTTTCACCATGTTAGCCAGGATGGTCTTGACCTCCTGACCTTGTGATCCGCCTGCCTTAGCCTCCCAAAGTGCTGGGATTACAGGAGTGAGCCACCGTGCCCAGCCTTCTTTTTTATCTTTCAAGTTTTGAAACTATTGCAGTTTAAATGATCCATTAATCATATTTCTATGTTTATCTTTTCCATGTTTACCTTCTGATAAACAGCCTTCGGCTTTTCTTCTGTTCCAACATTGTGACTTTTTTTAGTTGAATCCACAATTTATTGCCTTATAGTTTCTTAAAAAAATGATAGCTTTATTGAGCTATATTTCATATACCGTGGAATTCACCCGTTTAAAGTATACTGTTCAGGCCGTTTTTGGTGGCACATGCCTGTAATCCCAGCTACTTGGGAGGCTGAGGCAGGAGAATTGCCTGAACCCAGAAGGTGAAGGTTGCAGTGAGCCAAGATTGTGCCATTGCACTTCAGCCTGGGGGACAAGGGGAGACTCAGTCTCAAAATAAATAAGTAAACAAAGTATACAGTTCAGCGGTTTTTAGTGTGTTCACGGGGTTATGAAACCATCATCACAATCAGTTTCAGGACATTTCATCACCCCGAAGAGAAATCCTGTGCCCGTCAGCACTCACTTCCCATTTCCCTCCAACCCTTCCTTCAGCCTTAAGCTACCCTAATGTTTTCAAGGTTTATTCGTTTAGCATGTAGTCATTCCTTTACATTGCCAAATAACATCCTATTGTATAAATATACCACATATTATGTATCCATTCATTAGTTGATGGGCATTTGAGTTGCTGCCACTTTTGGGCTATGTGGATAATGCTGCTGTGAACATTCATGTCCAAGGTTTTTGTTTTGTTTTTGTTTTTGAGACAGGGTATTGCAATTGCAGGGTAGAGCAATACCCTGTCTCAAAAACAAAATAAAACAAGGCTGAGTGCAGTAGCACGATGTCAACTCACTGTAGCCTTCCTTCATCTCCTGGGCTCAAGCAATCCTCCCACCTCTGCCTTCCAAGTAGCTGGGACTACAGGAACTCGCCACCACACCTGGCTAATTTTTTGTATATATATATATATATATATATATATTTTTTTTTTTTTTTGTAGAGACAGGGTTTCATCATGTTGTCCAGGCTGGGCTCAAACTCCTGGGCTCAAGCGATCTGTCTGCCTCAGTCTCCCAAAGTGGTGGGATTACAGATGTGAGCCACTATACCTGGCATAAGTTTTTGTGTGGACTTATGTTTTTATTTCTCTTCACTGTATGCTAGGAATAGAATTGCTAGGTCAGATGGTAATTCTACATTCAACTTTTTGAGAAACTGCCACACAGTTTTCCAAAGTGGCTTCACCCACTCACATTCCCTCCTGCAGTGTGTGAGGGCTCTGATTCTCCACATGCCTGCCTGTACTTACTACTATCAGTCTTCCTGGTTGTGGCCATCCAACATGGGAACTCAATTTAGCCACATTCTCTGCCACTTTATAACAAAGATTACCTTTTCTTTAGGGTCCAGGAACAGGAACCTCATTCCCTTTTGTGGCCTCACAGAGGCACCTTTACTGTTCATATTTCTATCAATCTTCTTTTCATGATGATATATGTATTCTTTTTTTTTTTTTTTTTGAGACGGAGTTTCGCTCTTGTTACCCAGACTGGAGGGCAATGGCACGATCTTGGCTCACCGCAACCTCTGCCTCCTGGGTTCAGGCAATTCTCTGACCTCAGCCTCCTGAGTGGCTGGGATTACAGGCATGCGCCACCATGCCCAGCTAATTTTTTGTATTCTTAGTAGAGATGTGGTTTCACCATGTTGGCCAGGATGGTCTTGATCTCTTGACCTTGTGATCCACCTGCCTCGGCCTCCCAAAGTGCTGGGATTACAGGCTTGAGCCACCGCTCCCGGCATATATGTATTCTTTAAGTTGGTGGAAGCTGGCCAGGCGCAGTGCCTCACGACTGTAATTCCAGTACGATGGGATGCCGAGATGGGGAGATCACTTGAGGCCAGGAGTTCTAGACAAGCCTGGTCAATATGGTGAAACCCCATCTCTACTAAAAAAACAAAAAATTAGCTGGGTGTGGTGGCCCATGCCTGCTGGCTGCTGTAATAAAGAACTGAAAATGTGGAAGTGGTTATGAAGTGGGATAGTGGGTAGAGCCTGGAAGAATTTTGTGGTGCATGATAACAAAAAGCTTAGATTGTCTTGAAGAGACTGTTAGTAGAAATATAGATGTTCAAGGTGATTCTGGTGAAGGTGCAGAAGGAAGTGAAGGGATGATAGAGCAAGCTTTCTTCATCTTTGTTTTTGTTTTTGTTTTGTTTTTGAGACGGAATTTCGCTCTTGTTGCTGAGCCTGGAGTGCAGTGGCGCCATCTCAGCTCACCACAACCTCCGCCTCCCGGATTCAAGCAATTCTCCTGCCTCAGCTGGGATTATAGGCATGAGCCACCATGCCTGGCTAATTTTGTATTTTTAGTAGTGACAGGATTTCTCCATGTTGGTCAGGCTGGTCTCAAACTCCTGACCTCAGGTGATCCACCCACCTCAGCCTCCCAAAGCGTTGGGAGTACAGGCGTGAGTCATCAAACCTGTCAGGGTCTCACTCTGTTGGCCAGGGTAGAGTGCAGTGGTGTGATCTCAGCTCACTGCAGCCTCTGCAGGTTCAAACAATTCTCCTGCCTCAGCCTTCTCAGTAGCTGGGATTACAGGTATGTGTCACCATGCCCAGCTAAATTTTTTTTTTTTTAACTCAAACAGGAAAAGGCCCAGCCCTTACTGCAAGCCAGTCCCATGGCCACTCGGCGGCGGCAGCCTTTCCCCTCCTCAGGGAGGGAAATCCCTCCATGCAGCCCTCCTGTGCTTGGAGCTCTGACTCCATGCACTCACAAGCCCTTGGGTAAGGGTCTGTGCTCAGCACAGCAGCCTGGCCGGCCCTGCCCCTGCCTCCTGCTGGAGTCATGAGCTGGGGAGGCCCCCCTGGGCCAGAGACCCCCTGCAAGCCTCCAGGACTGGCTGATGTCCCCTGGCTCTGCAAAGTAGCTGGAGGACGGCTGGCCCTGGCAGGCCTGCTTAGACATCACAGCCGGAGGTCTCCCGAGTGCCCTGGCTGCATTTAGATCTGTAGGAGACCCCAGGAGGAAGCCAGTGAGGACCAGCAGGAGCTGCACTGCACTTTCTCTGCGGGAATTCTCCAGGATCTCATGCAGGAAGGAGCAGTGAGCTTGGCACCCACAGGAGAGTCCTAGGGAGGTGAGGTGGGGCTGTGTGGGGCAGGCATCCTTCTAACCTGAAGATTTGCTGAAGTCATAGTAGGCACAGTTCTGGCCAAATCTGACTTGACTCCATCTGACTGCTACAGTGGATTACACAGCCCTTGCTGCTGCCTAGAGCAGAGGGCAGAGGGCAGAGGGCTGCCTCCAGAAGGCCTGCTGAGATGCGGGGGCTTTCCACAGCCTCTACCTGCATAGCTTCCATGTGTGGTCAGATCAGCCCCTGGCCATAGGAGCTTTTTCTTTCTTTCTTTCTTTCTTAAAAAAAAAAAGAAGAAAGAGAGAAAGAAAGAAAAAGAAAGAATATATATATATATATATATATATATTAAAAAAAGAATGAAGGAGAGGAAGAAAGAGGAAGGGGGAGAGAGAACGGGGGTGTTGCTTTATTGCCCGGGCTAGAATGCAGTCTAAAAATGGGTATGCCTATAATTGTGCTTAATAATAGAGACATAAAAAAAAATGAGGGAAGAAAATAACTAACAAGCAGCCAACCAATATTTCTTTCTTTTTTTTTTTTTTTTGTGAGACGGAGTTTTGCTCTTGTTACCCAGGCTGGAGTGCAATGGCGTGATCTCGGCTCACCACAACCTCCGCCCCCTGGGTTCAGGCAATTCTCCTGCCTCAGCCTCCTGAGTAGCTGGGATTACAGGCACGCGCCACCATGCTCAGCTAATTTTTTGTATTTTTAGTAGAGACGGGGTTTCACCATGTTGACCAGGATGGTCTCGATCTCTCGACCTCGTGATCCACCCGCCTCAGCCTCCCAAAGTGCTGGGATTACAGGCTTGAGCCACCGCGCCCGGCCCAGCCAACCAATATTTCATTTAAACCTGTAAATAGGTGTGACGTGATAAGAGTGTATATTTTGTGTATTTAAAGTGGAGAGTTCTATAAATGTTAATTTAGTCTACTTGTTCCAGATCTGAGTTCAAGCCCTGGATATCGTTGTTAACTTTCTGTCTCATTGATCTGTCTAATATTGATGTTGAAGTCTCCCACTATTATTGTGTGGGAGTCTAAGTCTCTTTATAAGTCTTATATAACTCGGTATTCCTGTACTGGGTGCGTATATATTTAGGATCTTTAGCTATTCTTGTTACATTGATCCTTTTATCATTATGTAATGTCCCTCTTTGCTTCTTATAATCTTTGTTGCTTTAAAGTTTATCAGCAAAAATTGCAACTCCTGCTATTTATTTATTTTTGCTCTCCATTTGGTTGGTAAATCTTTCTCCATCTCTTTGTTTTGAGTCTTTGTGTATCCTTGCATGTGAGATGGGTCTGGCTGCAGCATACTGGTGGGTCTTGGCTTTTTTTTTTTTTTTTTTTTTTTTTTGCCTGTCTGTGTCTTTGGATTGGGGAATTTAGTCAATTTCAATTTAGAATTTATAATATATGTGAGTTTAATACTGGCATTTAATGTTAGCTGGCTGTTTTGCCCATTAGTTGATGTAAATTCTTGATTATGTTGATGCTCTTTACTTTTTGGTATTTTTTAGAAAGGCTGATACTGGTTGTTCGTTTCTACGTGTAGTGGTTCTTTCAGAAGCTCTTGTAAAGCAGGCCTGGTGGTGATGAAATCTCTGAGTGCTTGCTTGTTCATAAAAGATTTTATTTTTCCTTTGCTTATGAAGCTTAGTTTGGCTGGATGTAAAATTCTGGGTTGAAAGTTCTTTTCTTTAAGGATGTTGAATATTGGCCCCCACTCTCTTCTGGCTTGTAGGGTTTCTGCTGAGAGATCTGCTATGAGTCTGATAGGCTTCCCTTTATGGGTAACCTGACCTTTCTATCTGGCTGCCCGCAATATTTTCTCCTTCATTTCAACCCTGGTGAATCTGACGATTATGTGCCTTGGAGTTGCTCTTCTTGAGGAATATCTTTGTGGTGTTCTCTGTATTACCTGGAGTTGAATATTGTCCTGCCTTGCTAGGTTGGGAAAGTTTTCCTGAATAATATCCTGGAGTGTATTTTCCAGCTTGGATTGATTCTCTTTGTCACATTCAGGTACACCTATCAAACATAGATTAGGTCTTTTCACATAGTTCCACATTTCTTGGAGACTTTGCTCGTTCCTTTTTATCCCTTTTTCTCTAATCTTGTCTTCTCGTTTTATTTCATTAAGTTGGTCTTCGACCTCTAATATCTTTTCTTCTGCTTGATCAATTCCACTGTTAAAACTTGTGCATACTTCGCCAAGTTCCCGTGTTGTGTTTTTCAGCTCCATTAATTCACTTATATTTCTCTCTAAATTGTGTATTCTTGATTTCATCAAATCTTTTTTTAAAGTTTTTAGTTTCTTTGCATTGGGTTAGAACAAGTTCTTTTAATTCACAGAAGTTTCTTATCAACCACCTTTTGAAGCCTGCTTCTGATGATGGAACACAGTCGTTCTCCATCAGGCCTTGCTCCGTTGCTGAAGGAACTGTGATCCCCTGTAGAGGGAGAGGCGTTCTGATTCTGGTTATTCTGAGCCTTTTTAGGCTGGTTTCCTCCCTTTGTTATAGATTTATCCATCTGTGGTCTTTATAATTACCGTCTGTATAGTTGGGTTTCTGAATGGACGTCCAACTTGTTGATTCCCAGCGCCGGAACGGCGCCGGCCAAAACAGCGGCATTAAGATTGATGGTGCTTTTCTGACTCTGCACCAAGAACCGCCGTACCAAGGCAGCGGCAAAACCGCCTCGCCAGCCACAAGAGTCGCGCTGGCGACCCGTGGGGCTCCTCCGCTGGGAATCTCCTGGTGCGTGAGCAACAAAAATTCGTCTGAAAGTGTGGTGTCCTCTCGTCTTCTGCACTTTCACTGGGAGCTATAATCCCGAGCTGCTAGTGATCAGCCATCTTGGATCTCTCTCCATATTTTTGTATTTTTAATAGAGATGGGGTTACACCATGTTGGTCAGGCTAGTCTCAAACTCCTGACCTGAGGTGATCCACTTGCCTCGGCCTCCCAAAGTGAGCCACCACACCCTGCCTAGATTTTCCTTTAATTTTTCCTTATTTATTTATTTATTTTGAGACACGGTTTTGTGCTTGTTGCCCGGGCTGGAGTACAATGGCACAATCTTGGCTCACCGAAACCTCTGCCTCCTGGGTTCAAGTGATTCTCCTGCCTCAGCCTCCCAAGTAGCTGAGATTACAGGCGTGCACCACCATGCCCAGCTAATTTTGTATTTTTGTGGAGATGGGGTTTCTTCATGTTGGTCAGGCCGGTCTTGAACTCCCAACCTCAGGTGATCTGCCTGACTTGGCCTCCCAAAGTGCTGGGATTACAGGTGTGAGCCACCTCGCCTGGCCTGTTTTTCCTTTTTGGTAGTCAGTGTTGCCCCCCACCCCGCCACCCCACCCACCAGGCTTTGTAGACAAATCTAGCACAAAGGCAGGGAGCAGCAGCTTTGTATTAAGGGCATTCTATTGCTTCTTCCTCTCCCCAGGTGTGTCTTCTCTGCTGACTCTTGGCATGAGCCTTGGAGGGACAGACACTGGTCAGTTCAAACATACCTGGCTCCTTGGCAGAAGAGTTGATTGGAGGGAGGTTATCACTCTTCACAGGGGTCCCCAGGAAGTGGTCCATATTGCTGCCCGTAATGTGGGCTTAGTCAAGGGTGGTCATGCCTAGTGAGGTGATGATGAGACTCACTCCCGGTCTCTCAGGGCCTTTAAATGACACATCTGTTTTTTTTTTGTTTTTTTGTTTTTTTTAATTTCTCGAGATGGAGTCTCACTTTGTTGCCCAGGCTGGAGTGCCATGGCGTGATCTCGGTGCGCTTCAAACTCTGCCCCCTGGGTTCAGGCGATTCTCCTGCCTCAGCCTCCTAAGCAGCTGGGATTACACGTGCCCACTACCATGCCCAGCTAATTTTTGTATTTTTAGTAGAGACATCGAGTTTCAACATGTTGGCCAGGCTGGTCTCAAAACTGCTGACCTCAGGCAATCCACCCTCCTCGGCCTCCCAAAGTGTTGGGATTACAGGTGTGAGCCATGGCACCCAGCCACATACTTATTTTCAATCAGTATTCTTCTTGGCTGTCTTTTTTTTTTTTGAGACGGAGTTTCGCTCTTGTTACCCAGGCTGGAGTGCAATGGCATGATCTCGGCTCACCGCAACCTTCACCTTCTAGGTTCAGGCAATTCTCCTGCCTCAGCCTCCTGAGTAGCTGGGATTACAGGTACGCGCCACCATGCCCAGCTAATTTTTGTTATTTTTAGTAGAGACGGGGTTTCACCATGTTGACCAGGATGGTCTCGATCTCTTGACCTCGTGATCCACCCGCCTTGGCCTCCCAAAGTGCTGGGATTACAGGCTTGAGCCACCGCGCCCAGCCCCCTTTTTTTTAAATGGCATTTGTAGAAGATGATCTATGCTCTGTGTGTGTGTGTGTGTGTGTCTGTGTGTGTGTATCCCAAATAACACAAGTGAAGTTTTGCTTCATAGTTTACATAACCTATCCTCACAAGCAGTATTTCCACAGCACATAAAATAAAAAACACAGCCAGGTGAGGTGGCTCACCCCTGTAATCCCAGCACTTTGGGAGGCTGAGGCGGGCAGATCACCTGAGGTCGAGAGTTTGAGACCAGCCTGACGAACATGGAGAAACCCCGTCTCTACTAAAAATTTAAAAAAAAAAATAAAAAAATAAAAAAGCCAGATATGGTGGCACATGCCTGTAATCCCAGCTACTCAAGAGGCTGAGGTAGGAGAATCACTTGAACCTGGTGGGTGGAGGTTACAATGAGCTGAGATTGCACCATTGCACTCTAGCCTAGGCAACACGAGCGAGACTCCATCTCAAAAAAAAAAAAAAAAAAGAAAAAACACATCTGTGTTCATTTTTATGGCATAAACTGAATGGATGGGTGATGGATAGATGGACAAGACTGTCCTGGTAGCTTTTTACAAACAAGGAACCACCAATGCTCAGTTTTCCTAGAGAGCCTCCCCTCCCTAGACAGGTTCCTGTTCCCTTGGTGCAGGAAATGCCCATGAACTTGCTCTCTTCTCCCTGATGCTACTTCACCCCCAGCTCCCGCTCCCGTTCCCACGAGGCTCATCTTCTGGGCCTTGCAGGAGGTGTGATGACTGTGTTATCTCCCTAGGGCGTCTGTGAGGAAATGACCTACGAGGAAATTCAGGATAATTATCCACTGGAGTTCGCCCTGCGGGACCAGGACAAGTACCGGTACCGGTACCCTAAAGGGGAGGTAGGTGGGGTTTGGGGCTTAGTCCCAGCCACCTGCTGCCCGCCCGGGAGCACCCTCTGTGGCTGAGGGCCTGTGGGGCTCTGCAGGGGCTGCATGGGTAGCATAAGGGGCCTGGTCTTGGAGGCAGGCCAGCCTGGGTGTGTGTTTCATCTCCAACACTTTCCAGCTATGCGGGCCGGACCTTAGTCCCTTCCTCGGGTTGGGGGGTGGGCAGTGCCGTGTAGGGCAGGCCTTCAACCCAGAGACCTTTGGCTCCCTGCTCCACATTCTTGTTCCCCTTCCTGGGGGTGGAGAATTTGGAAGGGCAGGGCCTGAGGTGAGGGGTCTGTGGGGTTAGGCTTTCCTGGGAACCCCGTAGACAGTGCACGGTCCCTTGGCATTCCCAGGCCAGCTCCTTTCCTAGGGAGTTGTTGGCCCTCTCCAGGGTGCTCAAATGGCTGGGGAGTTGGAGACACCATGAAGACTGGGACTAGGGTTTCAGCTCGCTCGTGTTCCTGTGTCAGGCCTCACCCTTCCTTTAGATGCTTCCTCTTGTCACAGGCCGAGCCCATCCTGTCCTCCCTGTGGCTCCAGGCACCACCCGCAGCCCTGGCACCAGACCCAGGGAGACCTTCCACACATGAGCTGTGGCTACTGCAAGCCACTGCACTTGTCACCTTCTCTGACACAGGTCAGCCCAGGCCCCAGGTCAGAAACTCAGGGTCACTTTTGACTGAGGCATCTTCTTCCACTTCCAGGAGGTGGCCTGGGGCAGGGGCCAAATAAAAATACCCCCCCATCAACACACATATATACACATACATGTACACATGTAGAAACACCTCCACCCAGAAGCCAGGCTCACAGGCCCCTATACTGTATCATCCTCAGGATAGTATAGCTCTTGGGAACATTCACTATTCCCCACATCATGTTGTAAGGCCAAGTTCAGATTTAGAACCAACCTGGATAACGGTCAGGAAAAAACAAAGCAGCTGGCTGCTCAAACTTGAGAATACAGGGAGGAGAATTGGTTGAAAAATTCATGTTAGCAAAAGAATTGATTAGCCGGGCATGGTGGCTCACCCCTGTAATCCAAGCACTTTGGAGGCCAAGGCGGGCGGATCACCTGAGGTCAGGAGTTCAAGACCAGCCTGACCAACATGGTGAAACCCCATCTTTTTTTTTTTTTAAGTTAACGAATTTTTTTTTTTTTTTTTTTTTTTTTGAGGCAGAGTTTCACTCTTGTTACCCAGGCTGGAGTGCAATGGCGCCATCTCAGCTCACTGCAACCTCCGCCTTCCGGATTCAAGTGATTCTCCTGTCTCAGCCTCCTGAGTAGCTGGGATTACAGGCATGCGCCACCATGCCCAGCTAATTTTTTGTATTTTTAGTAGAGACGGTGTTTCACCATGTTGACCAGGATGGTCTCGATCTCTTGACCTCGTGATCCACCCACCTCGGCCTCCCAAAGTGCTGGGATTACAGGCGTGAGCCACCGCGCCCGGCCAAGTTAACGAATTTTTAAAAAATTTTTAAAAAGGGGAGAGAGATCCAAGACGGCTGATCACTAGCAGCTCGGGATTGTAGCTCCCAGTGAAAACGCAAAGAACGAGAGGACGCCACACCTTCACATGAATTCTTGTTGCTCACGCACCGGGAGATTCCCAGCGGAGGAACCCCACGGGTCGCCAGCGCGACTCTTGTGACCGGCGAGGCGGTTTTGCCGGCGCCTCGGAGCGTCGGTTCTTGGTGCAGAGTCAGAAAGGCACCATCAATCTTAACGCCGCTGATTTGGTCGGCGCAGTGGGATTCTCAGATTTTGGCGCTGAGAATCAATAAGTTGGACGTCCACTCAGAAACCCAATTACAAAGACGGTAATTATAAAGACCACAGATGGATAAATCTACAACGAAGGGAAGAAAACAGCCAAAAAAGGCTGAGAATACCCAAGATCAGAACGCCTCTCCCTCAGCAGGGGATCCCAGTTCCTCATCAGCAACGAAACAAGGCTTGATGGAGAACGAGTGTGTTCCAATTACAGAAGCAGGCTTCAAAACGTGGATGATAAGAAACTCCTGTGAATTAAAAGAACTTGTGCTAACACAATCTAAAGAAACTAAGAACTTTGAAAAAAGGTTTGACGAAATGTCAACAAGAATACAAAATTTAGAGAGGAAAATAAGTGAATTGATGGAGCTGAAAAACACAATACGAGAACTACGTGAAGTATGCACAAGTTTTAACAGCCGAATTGATCAAGCAGAAGAAAGGATATCAGAGGTCGAAGACCAACTCAATGAAGTAAAACAAGAAGACAAGATTAGAGAAAAAAGGATAAAAAGGAATAAGCAAAGTCTCCAAGAAATATGGGACTATGTGAAAAGACCTAATCTGCGCTTGATAGGTGTACCTGAATGTGACGAAGAGAATGAATCCAAGCTGGAAAATATGCTTCAGGATATTATTCAGGAAAATTTTCCCAACTTAGTAAAGCAGGATAATATTCAGCTCCAGGTAATACAGAGAACACCACAAAGATATTCCACAAGAAGAGCAACCCCAAGGCACATAATCGTCAGACTCACCAGGGTTGAAATGAAGGAGAAAATACTAAGGGCAGCCAGAGAGAAAGGTCAGGTTACCCACAAAGGGAAGCCTATCAGACTCACAGCAGATCTCTCAGCAGAAACCCTACAAGCCAGAAGAGAGTGGGGACCAATATTCAACATCCTTAAAGAAAAGAATTTTCAACCAAGAATTTTACATCCAGCCAAACTAAGTTTCATAAGTGAAGGAAAAATAAAGTTTTTTGTGAACAAGCAAGCACTCAGAGAATTCATCACCACCAGGCCTGCTTTACAAGAGCTTCTGAAAGAACCACTACACATAGAAAGGAACAAACAGTATCAGCCTTTCTAAAAAATACCAAAAAGTAAAAAACATCAATATAATGAAGAATTTACATCAACTAATGGGCAAAATAGCCAGCTAAGATTAAATGACAGTATTAAACTCACATATATCATTATTAATTCTAAATTTAAATTGACTAAATTCCTCAATTCAAAGACAGGCAATTTGGACAAAAAACTAAAACTGTATGCTGCATCCAGACCCATCTCACATTCAAGGATACACAAAGACTCAAAACAAAGGATGGAGAGAGACTTACCAACCAACCAGAGAGCAAAAATAAATAAATAAAAAGCAGAAGTTACAATTTTTGTCTCTGATAAAATAGTATTTAAAGCAACAAAGATCAAAAGAAGCAAAGAAGGACATTATATAGTGATAAAAGAATTAATGCAATAACAAGAAGAGTTAAAGGTCCTAAATATACACGCACCCAATACAGGAATACCCAGACATACAAGACTTATAAAGAGACTTAGACTCCCACACAATAATAGTGGGAGACTTCAACATTAATATTAGACAGATCAATGAGACAGAAAATTAACAATGATATCCAGGACTTGAACTCAGATCTGGAACAAGTAAACGTAATTAACATTTATAGAACTCTCCACTTTACACAAAATATACACTCTTATCAGTACCACATCATATCAACTTAGAAGTTTAAACGAAATGTTGGTTGGCTCCTTGTTTGTTACTCTCTTCCCTTATTTTCTTTCATGTCTCCATTATTAAGGACAATTATAGGCATACCCATATTTAGACTGCATTCTAGCCCGGGCAGCAAAGCAATACTCCCATTCTCTCTCCTTCTTCCTCTTTCTCTTTCTTCCTCTTCTTTATTCTTTTTCTTATTATTATTTTTCTCAAAAAAAAAAAAAAATTTTAAAAAAGGCCAGGCGTGGTGGCTCAAGCCTGTAATCCCAGCACTTTGGGAGGCCAAGGTGGGTGGATCACAAGGTCAGGAGATCAAGACCATCCTGGTCAACATGGTGAAACCCCGTCTCTACTAAAAATACAAAAAATTAGCTGGGCACGGTGGCTCAAGCCTGTAATCCCAGCACTTTGGGAGGCTGAGGCGGGCGGATCACAAGGTCAAGAGATCGAGACCATCCCAGTCAACGTGGTGAAACCCCGTCTCTACTAAAAATACAAAAAATTAGCTGGGTATGGTGGCACATGCCTGTAAACCCAGCTACTCAGGAGGCTGAGGCAGGAGAATTGCCTGAACCCAGGGGGCGGAGATTGCGGTGAGCTGAGATCGCGCCATTGCACTCCAGCCTGGATAACAAGAGCGAAACTCCGTCTCACACACACACACACACACACACACACAAATACAAAAAATTAGCTGGGCATGGTGGCGTGTGCCTGTAATCCCAGCTACTCAGGAGGCTGAGGCAGGAGAATTGCCTGAACCCAGGAGGCGGAGGTTGTGGTGAGCCGAGATCGCACCATTGCACTCCAGCCTGGGTAACAAGAGCGAAACTCCGTCTAATTGATCTAGGATTTTCCCAGGACTATACCAGAAGCCAGCACAAATCAGCGTGTCATTCTTTTTTTTTCTTTTCTTTTTTTAAGTGTTTTTTTTTTTTTTTCTTTTTTTAAAGATGAGGTTTCACCATATTGGTCAGCCTGGTCTCGAGCTCCTGACCTCAGGTGATCCACCCACCTCAGCCTCTCAAAGTGCTGGGATTACAAGTGTGAGCCACCACGCCTGGCCAGCATGTCATTCTTGCTTGCTAATCAAAGCTTAGGGCACATTCAGTTATAACTACTGGAGGCCATTTTTGAAGGACCACTCATTGTGTGCAGAAGGATGAAACTGATGAAAATCTCCAAGCCTACCAGGGCAAGAGGCCCCTCAGGGGCCCAAACCATATATCATGGCAGGCATGGGGAAGATACTGGGCAAGTAGACTGAGGATAGTTCCTGGGGACCCCAGCTGTTCCTGATGAGTTACATCCAGGAAGTTCCAGGACTTTCATCTCTTCCCTGGTGCTCTTGGTGGTGCACTCTGTTTGCTGTGGGCTGGAAGCGGGCAGAGTCTTCTCCACCAGTCACATGAGTTCCATAGCTGAGGATTCAGTGCAGAGCCCCGTTAGTGGGCACTGAGGTGGACCCTGGGATGGAGCCTTAAGGTCTAGCTCTGCACTCTTAGTCCTACCAGGACCTGGCCCTGGGATGGGAGAGGTGGCCCCTTTCCTCAGCTGCCCACCTCCATGCCCTGAGAAGGCCAGGCTGGAGGGGGCCCAGCCACAGCTTCCCAGAATGGTGAACAGCTGCAGGAGTGGAAGGTGGCCCAGTGTCCAGGATATGTCTGTCCTTCCCCTGAAGCTGGGCCTGAGGGACACCTTCCTGCTTGCCCTTGTAGTCCTACGAGGACCTGGTCCAGAGACTGGAGCCTGTCATCATGGAGCTGGAGAGGCAAGAGAATGTGCTGGTCATCTGCCACCAGGCTGTGATGCGCTGTCTGCTGGCCTACTTCCTCGACAAGGCAGCAGGTGCGGCCGTACCCCAGGAGAGGTGGGAGGGTTGTGTGAGAAGGGAGGCACTGTCACCCAGCATTTCTGATGTGCTAACCATGCCCCTGTGTGTCTACAGAACAGCTGCCCTATCTCAAGTGTCCGCTGCACACAGTCCTGAAGCTGACCCCTGTGGCATACGGTAAGGAAGCTTCCTGCATGTTGACCATGGGTAACCATGACCTCTGCACAGTTCCACGATTTTCTCTGAATTCCTTAAAAATTGTGTTAGGAGCCCATTCCTCCACCCCCTACCACACTACCTTTCCCAATTTGCTTTTTTTTCTTTGAGATGGAGTCTCACTCTGTTGCCCAGGCTGGAGTGCAATGGTGTGATCTTGGCTCACTGCAACCTCCACCTCCTGGGTTCAAGTGATTCTCTTGCCTCAACCTCTCCAGTAGCTGGGATTATAAGCACCCACCACCACGCCCAGCTAATTTTTCTATTTTTAGTAGAGACAGGTTTTACTATATTGTCCAGGCTGGTCCTATCTCCTGACCTCAGGTGATCTACCTGCCTCGGCCTCCCAAAGTGCTGGGATTATAGACATGAGCCACCATGCCTGGCCCTAATTTGCTTTTAAAAATTTGTTGGGCTGGGCACGGTGGCTCATGCCTGTAATCCCAGCACTTAAAATAAAATAAAAAGTTTGTTGTAAAAAAGTTTATATGGCCACTGAAGGCCTCCCCAGTGACTTTGCTTAACCATTGCCTGCCTGGATGAGGGGCTTTTCTACTGATTTTTCCAAATTCCCACAATGCCCCGTGGTCCCCAGGACTGGACTTTTAATGATTCTGGGTGCAGGGCAATGTGAGTCCCACCCCTGCCTCTTGCCATACCAGCAGAGACCTTAGACAACTTCTTCATCTCTTGGGTCTTAGCTCCTCACCTTTTTTTTTTTTTTTTTGAGCGGAGTTTCAGTCTTGTTACCCAGGCTGGAGTGCAATGGCGCGATCTCGGCTCACCGCAACCTCCGCCTCCTGGGTTCAGGCAATTCTCCTGCCTCAG
The DNA here is from genome assembly GCF_048565385.1 of Saimiri boliviensis. Lineage (NCBI taxonomy): Eukaryota > Metazoa > Chordata > Mammalia > Primates > Cebidae > Saimiri > Saimiri boliviensis. The sequence continues at coordinate 13,232,329 of NC_133456.1, forward strand.
CCTCCTGAGTAGCTGGGATTACAGGCATGCGCCACCATGCCCAGCTAATTTTTGTATTTTTAGTAGAGATGGGGTTTCACCGTGTTGACCAGGATGGCCTCGATCTCTTGACCTCGTGATCCACCCGCCTCGGCCTCCCAAAGTGCTGAGATTACAGGCGTGAGCCACCGCGCCTGGCCAGCTACTCACCTTTAACATAGGTGCTCTTGCGGGAATGGCTGTGAAGCCCAGTGGCAGCCAATGTCACTCCAGTGTGTGAAAATGCCCTTGTTCCCCATTGCACTGTGCACCTGGCACACGGTTGATTGGGTCTTGCATGGTAGAGTTGGGATGTGGGTGGTTTAGGGGCTCTGAAGATGGTGAGAGTCAGTGACCTCAGCTTAGGCCTGCTGCTCCCCTGATCCCTTTTGGTCCCGGGGTTGGGGAGCCTGGGGCCTCTGTGTGGCCCTGTCTGGGTCGTCACATGTGGATAAGCATGGGTCTGACAGCGTGCCTCATCCTTCCTCCCGGGGCTCCCCAGAACTGCCTAAAGTGGAAGAACTAGAGTGAGGCTGAGGTGGCTGCTCAGACCCCCTCCAAGAGAAGTTTCTAGCTTCTGCGGCTCAGCTGCCTTTCAGGAGTGAGGCTGGATTTGCACCTTCCCTTTGGCAGGTTGTAAAGTGGAGTCCATATTCCTGAACGTGGCAGCTGTGAACACACACCGGGACAGGCCTCAGGTAGCACTGGGGTCACTGCTGGGGTGGTGGGGTGTTCCTGATGTGGGGGTGTCCAGGTGGCACACCTTCCAGGGCCAGGCCCAGCTGGGGCACCTGCCAGAGGGAGCATGAGTCTTCTGCCAAGACTGTTGTCCTATCAGCAGGGCAGGGCCCTGGCTCTGGGTGGGGCCTGCATCAGGCCTTCCCAAGGCATTTGCCCTGGGAATGGGGAAATCCCTGATGCTGGGCCACCAGGTGCAGGAGTGCGGAGCTTGGGTGTGGTTGGACCCCCAGGACTTGAGGAGCCACAAGGCTCCCCAGCAGCTCCTTGGAGGTCTGAGTCAAGGGGGCCCTTGGGCTTAGTGGGGAAAGAGGCTGGAGGCTGAGAATGAGGCTTCTGGCCTTCAGAGGGCCGGTGGACACTCTCCCCTCTCCCCATCCCTGTAGCTGAGGCCTCATGAGCCCCTTTTCTAACCCCAGCACCTTTAAAGATTAAAATGGGATCATGCTTTTGGGGAAAGGACCACGCAGATGCTAAAGGGGCCTGAGCATGGGGTGGAGGCCTTGGTCCAGAAGAGCAGGTCACCACCTATTCTCCTCAAGTGCTTTGTATAAGGTAGAAGCTCCTCAGAGTGGAGCCCAGGACCGCTCTTGGTCCCATGTGGGGTCCCTCCACCATGTTGGCTCCCTCTCCCACTGGGGCCACTACACTTCTGGGAGCCCTGGTCCCAGTTCCTGGAGTCCACTGCACAGAGAAGGCTCTTGGGACTCAGTCATGCCCGTTGCCATTCATGATGGGGCCTGCCTGGGCTCTAGGTCCCTGCTAAGGATGCAGGCCTTGGGCTGGACCAGGACGTCTGGCCTTGGAGCCCACAGCACAAGTGTGTAGAAGTGTCCTGTCCCTTCCCAACACCACTGCCCCCAAGCAGGACCAGTTACCCTGCAAGCCTCTCTTCCCATTGCTCTGAGAGTTCGTGCATGCCTTGGCCAAGTTTAGCCCAGGCCCAATTTGGCACCCGCAAGTCACAGGGGAAGGCCTCTCCCACTGGCATCCTTTGTGCCAAGGAAAGCCCAGATGGCATTGGGCCCCCAGTGCTGACAGGGTGGTGGTAAGAGAGGCCCCTAGGCCTGGCAGCCCTTGGGAGCTGACCCTGCCAGTCCATCACCATAATGTGGCTGGCAGTCACTCTGCCCACTCTGGGTGGGTGCTTCTGAGAGGCAAACTGCTGCTAACCCCAGGTTCCTGGGTAGCTCCCTTTCAGGTAGACAGGATCCCAGGGGCTTCTGGCCCATCCAGTTGGGGCAGGCTGTGGTGAAATAGGGGGGCCTCAGGAAGCCTGCCCAGCAATAAGAATTATACCTGCCCCTACAATTCCAGGGGCCGGTCCTATGAGCCCACGCTGTGGGCCACGGGAGCCACGTGTCTCTCCCTGCAGATCTGGGCATGTCATGTTGCATGGGGCAGCAGCTCAGGTCATCAGTGACCTGCTCCTGCATGTGATGATTCTGGGGCCCACAGCTGGGAGGATGGGTCGCCAGGCTCAGGGGTATATAGGGTGGCCTCAGAGAGCTGAGGGAAGTTTCAGGTTCCCTATTCCTTAGGCCTGAGACACCTTGAGCCCAACTGGCCAAGGATGGAACTGAGCTCTGTAGTTTGGTGTGGGCTGTCTACAGCTGAGGGCTTCAGGAAGCCTTGTGCCCCAGTGCTAGGGGAACAGAACAGGCTGTAGACCAGGAAATGTCTTTGGGCTTCTGGGGCTACCTCTGCCACCTGTGTGCCAATACTCTAAGCCAGGAAGGAGGCGACCCCAGGAGCTGAACCCCTTCCCTGCCCCACAGATGAGGATAAGATTCCCAAGCCAGGGGTTCCTCCTCAATCGACCTAGCCCTGAGATAGGAGGTGGAGGCTGCCTTGCTTGGGATATTGCCTGACCTGGCTGCAGTGGAGCAGGAAATGAGGTGGCATCCTCCACCCCACCTTTGCATTAGTTTCCATCCACTCGCTGTGTGGCACGAAGCTCTTGGCCCTGTGTTCTTAGGGAAGCTTGTGGTCTAGAGTCTTGCGGCCAGGGCTGCTACAGTGAGAAAGTGAAGCCTGATGGGCTACAGTGATGAGGAAGGCAGACAGCAGGCGTCTCATCTATTTGTGCCATGGAGTGAATGCTCTGTGTTTTTATTGTACAGAATGTGGACATCTCGAGACCTCCAGAGGAAGCCCTTGTCACGGTCCCTGCTCACCAGTGACCATGTTCATCCACTGTGACGACCAGGCAGGCACTGGTCTCTGCAGAGGGGGTCATTCCAGGCCCACCAGTCTGTGTAACAGTCACCATGCAGGGATATTCTTGAAGCCACACATGGTTGGGAACCCAGAACCCCCACCCCAGACCACCTGGCTCTTTGCTGACAGTCAGCGACAAGTTTGTGCATGGTTCCTACCTGCTGCTGGAGTCACCTGACCAGACTGCATCTGCACGGGCTGCTTGGAAGTTGCCCAGCACCAGGTTCTTACGGTGCAGCTCTTAGGTGTTCTCTCTCGCCAGCCCAGCTGGCTTTGTGAAGCGTGAAACCCTACAATGTGAAGGCAAGTGTTTGCTGTGATGTGCCTACTGTGGCCCAGCTGCCTGGCGTGGACCTGGTGACTCTCAGCAGGGCCTCTACTATCCTCTCTTTGGCCATTTCCTGAGCCAGAGGCCAGATCTTCATGGAGCCCTGAGCTTCTGCTGCCTCTGGTGAGAGGGAGAGCCCTTCCCATCCTTACCTACCAGAAACCAGAGCCCTAGGCACAGCAGATGCTTCCTGGGCAGCCACTGGCCAGGCCCATCTACCCATGTCACCCTTATTTGTGGGCATTCATGAAAGCAATGCGCTTGCTTCGGCACACTGGGATGCACAGAAATGTGCGGGCAGGGGGCGATGGTGGTCGCCCTCCCCAGTTGTGCATGCACCAGTGTGCTTGTGGGAGCTGGTGGCCGTGCGCCCCTTCAGGCCTGCTCTCACAGTGAAACCACCTCAAGACAGGGCAGGGGTCCGAGTTACCTTCCTGGTGCACACACCGAAGTGCTCGAGGGAGAGGCTGCCGTCCCCTCTCCCCTTCCCTGGCTGTGCACGCTGGCAGCCGGTGGGGAGGCGGCCTCTCGCCTGCTGCTGCCTGTGTCCACATGGGAATGTCTGCTGGTGGCAGAGACATGCATTTGCCATGAATGATTCAGAAACACTTGCTATGGTCCTGTAAAACCTTTTCTGGTGTTTGTTGACTTCTGCCTGTGGGCCTGAGGAAAGGAGGAGGCAGAACCACAGGCAGTCCCTGGGCAAGGGAGGACTTTTCCAGCCACAGCACGACCTTCCATTCACGTGCACATAAGTCTACTGAAAAATGGCCTTGTGAAGTCCAGTGTCTGTCATGCCCCTGAGTTCTTTTTGTCCCAGAGAGGCAGCCTGGGCAATGGGTTTTGGCTGCATTTTACAGCTGGCAAACAGACTGGCTGGCAAGTTGTGGGGCTGGGTCAGAAAGTGTCTGGACTTGTAGTCAGGTGCCCTGCTGTCCACAGGTCGACTTTGGAGAAGTCAGGCCCTGGATCCCAAGTCCTTTGTGTCTGGAGCTTTTCCTGGCCTGTGTCTGGAGGGCAGCTCATCTTTCCAGCTCCCAGGGCTTTGCAGCCTCCAGATACCACCTGCCCCTGAGAGAAGTTAGTGTCCCTGGCCCCGGCTGGTGGTCTGTCATCCTTGTGTGCTGCTCTGCTGAGAGATGTCCAAGGTGGAGCAGGGGCGGGATCCTCCTTCCAGACTCATCTGTCAGAGCCCTAAGTGCTTTAGACCCAGAGCCCACTGCCTTGGGGGGAGGGGGACTGCAGCCTTTGCTTCTGTGTCAGGGGGAGTTTTGGTGACTTTTGTCACCTGGGCGCACTCACTTGTTAGGCATAGTGGGTCCCCTTGGTCTGCAATAGGACATGTACGTCTGGATGTCACCTGAGGTGAGACCACTGAGGCCTTTTCTCTCTGTGTACAGAGGGGAGTTAGGAGCTGCTGGACTGGATGCATTATAAGGACTGGGGACAGGGCAGAGGGAAGTCCAGGGATCGGGCATGAGTGAGGGTCGGCCCTGGCACAGTCTCCACATATGCTGTGACGTGCCTGATTGGCTGCCACGTTTCAGCCATGCTGGCTGACAAGCCCATGTTGCAGACATTTTCCCAAGGTCCCCAGAATGGATGGTATTGGATCTCAGCCACATGCAACACTGTGTCCAGCATCTTTGCAATAAATACTTTTTAAAAAAGAATCATATCAGGTTGTATCTTGTAGCCAGTTCTCCATCTGTGAAGGGTTTTTTCTGGCCTGTTCTGTTGACACTCGGTGCTGTGGTCCTCCTCGTAGGTCTGTGTTGGGATCCTTGGTTCAGCTTCCACCCTCATGTTCATGCCTCACTGAAGAGGAATCGTGGCCACATGAGGTGGCTCATGCCTGTAATCCCAGCACTTTGAGAGGCTGAGGTGGGTGGATCAGGAGGTCAGGAGTTCGAGACCAGGCTGACCAACATGGTGAAACCCCGTCTCTACTAAAAATACAAAAAATTAGCTGGGCATGGTGGCACATGTCTGTAATCCCAACTACTCAGGAGGCTGAGCCAGGAGAATTGCCTCAACCTGGGAGGTGGAGGATGCAGTGAGCCAAGATCATGCCACTGCACTCCAGCCTCGGCGACAGAGTGAGACTTCGTCTCAAAAAAAAAAAAAAAAAAAAAAAAAAAGGAATCGCACTGCCCTGGAGTGAGCCCTGGCCTGGCACATGTGGGCAGGGGCCAGGGTCTTCCCTGGGCTGACCTGGGGTACAGGGCCCCTGCCCCTGAACAAGAGGCAGATGTGGAGGGGGCAGTGCAGCTGGAGTGGAGCACTGTTAAGGGAGGGATTCCGAGGTCCCTAGGAATGTGGGCTCCGGCTGCAGCATCCTTGGGGAAGGGGCTTGGTACTGGGTGGAGGATGGAGTGGCTGCATGAGGCCATGCTCACCAGTGTTCTGGTATTTTCTTTGTCACCTGCATCTGGGGTGGGTGGGGAAGGTGGAGACAATGGGCAGGGTGTTCCCTTCCCATGCCTTAGAATGTCATGGACTGTTCATACTTCCTGCCCTGGGGCTGGGTTTCTGGGAAGCGGGCTGTTGGGATCTCCTCTGTAGACAAGATAGGGCTGGGCATGGCCGGGTGCCCACCTGTGCTGCTCTCAGTGTGTCAGGGCAGAGGATGTCTGTGACTGGGCCACTTCTGGGTGGTTTAGGGTAGCCAGCAGCTATGTTTCTGCCTTCTCCAGCTATGCCAAGGAGTCTGGGGGAGAGGCAGCTCTACAGGACTCAGGTGGTGACTAACCTCCGCCCGGCGGGAGCTTGGGGGAAGCTCCGGGGTCCTCACCTGTGTCTGGGTACTGAGTTCCTAGGGCGGACACCTGACCTCCTTTGAGGCTTCTCAGCACTTTTTGAAGAAAGTTTTGAAGATTTTAGTAGAAAACAAAAGGAATGAAATATAACTGTATAGGAATTTTCCTTCAGGTCCAGTGTTCTACCATAACCTAGAAAGGGCAATTAGATTATTATGTAGAGGAATTTTGTAGTGTTTTGGGTTACTGGGAAATAATAGCCATCATATAGGGTCACAGGTTTTTTTTTGTTGTTGTTGTTTTTTTTTTTTTAGACGGAATTTTGCTCTTATTGCCCAGGCTGGAGTGCAATAGCGAAATCTTGGCTCACTGCAACCTCTGTCTCCCGGGTTCAAGTGATTCTCCTGCCTCACCCTCCCAAGTAGCTGGGACTATAGGCGCATGCCATCATGCCCAGCTATATTTGTATATTTAGTAGAGATAGGGTTTCTCCATATTGGCCAGGCTGGTCTCAAACTCCCGACCTCAGGTGATCCACCCACCCCAACCTCCCAAAGTGTTGGGATTACAGGCGTGAGCCACCACACCCGGCCTTTTTTTTTTTTTTTTTTTTTTTTTTTTGAGATGAATTTTCACTCTTGTTGCCCACGCTGGAGTGCAATGGTGCAGTCTCAGTTCACCTTAACCTCTGCCTCCCAGGTTCAGGCGATTCTCCTGCCTCAGCCTCCCAAGTAGCTGGGATTACAGGCATGTGCCACCACACCTGGCTAATTTTGTATTTTTTTTTTCATATATATATTTTTAAGACAGAGTTTCACCATGTTGGTCATGCTGGTCTTGAACTCACGACCTCAGGTGATCCATCGGCCTTGGCCTCCAAAGTGCTTGGATTTCAGGCATGAGCCACCACGCCCAGCCTAATTTTGTATTTTTAGTAGAAACAGGATTTCTCCATGTTGGTCAGGCTGGTCTCAAACTCCTGACCTCAGGTGATCCACCCACCTCGGCCTTCCAAAGCACTGGGATTACAGGTATGAGCCACTGTGCCTGGCCATGTTTTCTTATATCAACAAGAATGAGCTTGAGCCGGGTGCAGTGGCTCACACCTGTAATCCCAGCACTTTGGGAGGGTGAGGAGGATGGATCATGATATCAGAAGTTCTACACAAGTCTGGCCAACATAGTGAAACCCTGTCTCTACTAAAAATACAAAATAAATTAGCCGGGTATGGTGGTGTGTGCCTATAATCCCAACTACTTGGGAGGCTGAGGCAGGAGAATTGCATGAACCTGGGAGGCGGAGGTTGCAGTGAGCTGAGATGGCGCCATTGCACTCCAGCCGAGGTGACAGTGCAAGACTCCACCTTTTTAAATAAAAAATTAAAAAAAAAAAAAAAAAAAAAAAGAATGAGCTTGAAAGGATCAGATATTCTATCCAAATAATATTTGGATAGAATAAAATATTATTGCAAAGACATAGGTTTCAGCAATCTTTGATTTATATTTATAAATATATATCTAATACTTTTTACTTGCAGAGAAGACTGTTCCCATGTTTGGTTCAGACTGATCATTATTGAGTACATTATTGTTTAAACAAAACTATTTTAATTTATTTTATTGTATTTTTATAAAAACCTGGTCTTTCACTGAGCACAGTAGTTCACACTTATAATCCCAGCACTTTAAGAGGCCGAGGTGGGAGAGTTACAGGAGCCCAGGAGTTTGAGACCAGCCTGGGGAACATATGGAGATCATACTTCTACAAAAAAAGTTTTCAAATAACTAAGTGTGGTGTCACGTGTCTACAGTTCTAGCCACTTGGGAGGCTAAGATGAGAGAATTGCTTGAGCCCAGGATTTGGAGGTTGTAGTGAGCCGGGGTCAGGCCACTGCAACCTGAGCAACAGAATGAGACCCTCTTTTGAAAGCAAAAACAAAAACACGCCCTGCTCTGTTGCTCAGGCTGGTTATGTACTCATAGCTTCAAGTGATCCTCCCACAGCCTCTTGAGTAGCTGGGATTACAAGCATGCACCACTGTTTCGGCAAAACTATTTTATTGAAAGTGAAAAATGAGGCCAGGCACGGTGACTCACGCCTGTAATCCCAGCACTTTGAGAGGCCGAGGTGGGCAGATGATGGGGTCGAGATGGAGACCATCCTGGCCAACATGGTGAAACCCTGAATCTACTTAAAATATAAAAATTAGCTGGGTGTGGTGGCACGTGCCTGTAGTCCCAACTACTTTGGAGGCTGAGGCGGAATCACTTGAACCCAGGAGGCAGAGGTTGCAGTGAGCTGAGATCATGCCACTGCACTCCAGTCTGGGGACAGAGTAAGACTCCGTCTCAAAAAAAAAAGTGGAAATGAGGTAGGATAGATGCCTTATTGCTGTAATCATTTGAGATTAGCCTGGGCAGCATAATGAGACATTGTCTCTACAAAAAATAAAAAAATTAGCTGGACATGGTGGTGCATGCCTGTAATCTCAGTTACTCGGGAGGCTGAGGTGGGAGGACTGCTTGAGCCTGGAAAGCCGAGGCTGCAATGAGCTCTGATCTTGCCACACTCCAGCGTGGGTGACAGAGTGAGACTCTGTCTCAAAAAACAAAAAAGTGAAAAATGCCTTTGTGGCCGGGCGCGGTAGCTCAAGCCTGTAATCCCAGCACTTTGGGAAGCCGAGGCGGGTGGATCACAAGGTCAGGAGATCGAGACCATCCTGGTCAACATGGTGAAACCCCATCTCTACTAAAAATACAAAAACATTAGCTGGGCATGCTGGCACGTGCCTGTAATCCCAGCTACTCAGGAGGCTGAGGCAGGAGAATTGCCTGAACCCAGGAGGCAGAGGTTGCAGTGAGCCGAGATCGCGCCATTGCACTCCAGCCTGGGTAACAAGAACGAAACTCTGTCTCAAAAAAAAAAAAAGCCTTTGAGGTAGACTACAAGTAGTATCTGTCACACCTGGCTAGTGGCCACAGGTCACTTTGGGGAGATTGTGAGGAAAATGCCAGGATGCATCTGTGCTGTTTTTACAGGGCCCTCCTTAAGGGTGCATGCCCCACCTCCTTCAGGGGCCCATGAGTTTGTAAACTGATTTTTATCTAGAAAATTGTGAGGGGTCCTCTCTGTTTGTTTGTTTGTTTTTTTAAATTATTTTATTATTATTTTTTAAAACAGGGTTTCACCATGTTGGTCAGGCTGGTCTTGAACTCCTGACCTCAGGTGATCCACCTGCCTTGGCCTCCAAAGTGCTTGGATTACAGGCGTGAGCCATTGCACCCGGCTGAGGGGTCCTCTCTGTTACAGTAGAGTCTCTGTTGGTGGACCACACGCTCTTTTGTTATATAAGTGGGACTCTACTGGCCTCTCCATCTGTTTTGGTGCTAGGGGTCTGGTGACCAGGTCCCTATTGCTAAAGAGCCCCACAGGTCTGACCACTTAGGTAACCTGTAAGTCCTGCATTCCCAGTCTTTGCTCCCCTCTCTCCTCTGGCAGCTCAACACTGCTACTTGACCCTCGTCACCCAGACTCCTTGTATCTGCACTGAAGTCAAGGAGTCGGCTGGGTGTGGTGGTTCATGCCTGTAATCCCAGCACCTTGGGAGGCTGAGGCGGGCGGGTCATTTGAGGTTAGGAGTTTGAGAGCAGCCTGGCCAACATGGTGAAAACCCATCTCTACTAAAAATACAAAAAAAAAAAAAAAAAAAAAAAAAAAAAGATAGCCGCGTATAGTGGCACATGCCTGTAATCTCAGCTACTCAGGAGGCTGAGGCAGGAGAATTGCTTGAACCTGGGAGACGGAGGTTGCAGTGAGCCAAGACTGCATCACTGCACTCCAGTCTGGGTGACAGAGCAAGACTCTGTCTCAAAAAAAAAAAAAGCAATCAAGGAGCCAATTCAACTCTAGTGTCTCACATTAGAATCCCTAACCTATGGAGAAGAGGGACTATGGTGCTGATTATGCAGCCCCCACCAATTTTTTTTATTTAATTTAATTTTATTTATTTATTGAGACAGAGTCTTGCTCTGTCACCAGACTGGAGTACAGTGGTGCGATCTCTCCTCATTGCAACCTCCAACACCCTGGTTCAAGCAATTCTCCTGCCTCAGCCTCCCGAGTAGCTGGGATTACAGGTATGTGCCACCAAAAATACAAAAGCTAATTTTGTATTTTTAGTAGAAATGGGGTTTCTCCATGTTGGTCAGGCTGGTCTTGAACTCCGGATTTCAGGTGATCCGCCCACCTCAGCCTCCCAAAGTGCTGGGATTACAGGCATGAGCCACCATGCCTGGTGGATACATCATCTTACGGCTGTGGATTCTTTGCTTTGTGTTATACTAGGGAGCTTTTGGCACCTTAACTGCATCAAGTGAGATCCAGTTTTTATTCAGCCCATCAAGTACAGGTGTGGGAACAACCCCTGACAGCTTGAGCTGGTGAACGGAATCCAAATCCTTGCTAAGTGCACCCATACTGATAAATTCAGCCCAATATAAACTTACCCACTTGGTCTGGGACTTCAGTCTGTTCCTGCACATATTCTCAATATTTTGGGAAACATAAAATAACAGTCTTGCAATTCTTTTTTTTTTTTTTTTTGAGACGGAGTTTCGCTCTTGTTACCCAGGCTGGAGTGCAATGGCACGATCTCGGCTCACCGCAACCTCCGCCTCCTGAGTTCAGGCAATTCTCCTGCCTCAGCCTCCTGAGTAGCTGGGATTACAGGCATGTGCCACCGTGCCCAGCTAGTTTTTAGTATTTTTAGTAGAGATGGGGTTTCACCATGTTGACCAGGATGGTCTCGATCTCTCGACCTCGTGATCCACCCGCCTCCCAAAGTGCTGGGATTACAGGCTTGAGCCACCGTGCCCAGCAGCAATTCTTTTGATAAGCGAGTCTCCCACTCTGGGCTTGACTTTATGAAAAGGTCTCCAGACATGCCGAGATCTCCCTCTAGTTAAAAGCTCTGGAAATCATGAGGAATTGGGAGAAGAACTGCCTTCTTTCAGGGTAACTCCTTCATGATGTCCATGGTGCCTTTCAGGGGAGGGCGCCTTGTAGCACGCCGAAGAGCCTGGGGTTGGTGGGGATCTAATTCCTCTGAGTTCTTTCAGATGTCTTTATTCCACCTCATTCATTAATTTCATACTTGCGGGAGTTTTTTGTGTTTCATTTTTGTTTTTTGAGACAATTTCATTCTGTTCGCCACGCCAGAGTGCAGTGATGCGCTCTCAGCTCACTATGACCTGAACCTCTGGAGCTCAGGTGATCCTCCCACCTCAGCCTCCCTAGTAGCTAGGACTATAGGCACACACCACCACAACTGGCTACTTTTTTTTCCTCTCTTTGTAGAGATGGGGTTTTGCCATGTTGTCCAGGCTGCTCTTGAACTCCTAGGCTCAACCAATCTGCCAACCTCAGCCTCCCAAAGTGTTGGGATTACAGTTTCGAGCCACGGCACCCTGCATGTCTCTTTTGTTTTCTTTTTCTTTTTTTATATTATTATTTTTTTTCCACCATGTTGACCAGGATGGTCTCGATCTCCTAACCTCGGGATCCACCTACCTCGGCCTCCCAAAGTGCTGGGATTACAGGCATGAGCCACCACACCCGGTCTGATTTGTTGTTGTTGTTTTTTAATTGAAACAATTGTTTTGTAGTAATGGGGGTCTTGCCTTGTTGCCCAGGCTGGTCACAAACCCACGGCCTCAAGCGATCCTCCCACCCTGGCCTCACAAAGTGCTGGGAATATAGGCATGAGCCACCTTATCTGGCCAATTCAGCACATTTAGCAAGTGCCCACCATGTGCCAAGCAGTAGGGATACAGGAGTAAGCATGACCCTGCTGTCAGCGAGATGACGTTCTGATGGTAGGAGGTACAGTAAGCAAGTAAGTAAAACACAGAGTGTATGAGCGTGCCGGGATAGAGGGAACAGGCAGGGGTTGCAAGCAGGCCTCACTGAGAAGGTGACCACAGGCTGGAGGAGGCCATGGTGCATTCCACAGCCAAAGCAAAGGCTGAGGGTGGCTGTGCCCTGTGAGTTCAAGAAACACAGAAGAGGCTGGTGGGGCTGGAGAAGAGGGATGAGGAGGATGAAGACCGGGTCAGAGAGGTCATGGGGTGCAGAATATGTGGGGCCTCGGAAATGGGGGGCCAAAGGGTTTTGAGCAGGGTGACTTGATCTGATGAACATTTAAAAAGAACTCCACTGGCTGCTACAGAATCAAAACCTGATCTGAATGGGGCTGAGTGGAAGCCAGGTCACTTGTCTGGAGGCTGCTGCAATCATCCAGGTGAGAGCAATGAGCTCCTGATAGAGCTGCCTAGAAGCGGTTGGATTCTGCATATACTTTTCAGGTAGAGCCAAGTTTGGCTGACAATTTGGAGGAAGGCATGTGAGAGAGGGATAATGCCAAGGTCTGGAGTGGCCACCTATGGACATGTGGAAGCTGTGGGGAAGCAGCTGTGGAATGGGGTTTGCAGTTGAAGGTGAGTTCAAGATGTAATGCTCATTAGGGCCAGGGGCAGTGGCTGATGTCTATAATCCCAGCACTTTGAGAGGCTGAGGCAGGCGGATCACCTGAGGTCAGGAGTACGAAACCAGCATGGCAAACATGGCAAACTCATCTCTACTAAAAATTAAAAAATTAGCTGGGCGTGGTGGCGTGCGCCTGTAGTCCCAGCTACTTGGGAGGCTGAGGCGGAAGAATTGCTTGAACCCAGGAGGCGGAGGTTGCAGTGAGCCGAGATTGTGCCACTGCACTCCAGCCTGGCGCCTGGTGACAGAGTGAGACTCTGTCTCAAAAAAAAAAAAAAAAAAAAAAGAAAATTAGCTGGATGTGGTGGCTCACACCTGGAATCCCAGCTACTTAGGAGGCTGAGGCAGGAGAATTGCTTGAACCTGGAGGTGGAGGTTGCAGTGAGCCAAGATCACACAATTGCACTCCAGCCTGGGTGACAGAGGACGACTCCATCTCAAAAAAAAAGAAAAAAAAAAAAAGGCCAGGCGCTATGGCTCACGCCTGTAATCCAAATACTTTGGGAGGCGGAGGTGGGTGGATCACCTGAGGTCAGAAGTTAAAGACCAGCCTGGCCATCATGGTGAAACCTCATCTTAAGAATAAATAAATCAATAAATAAATAAAGGAAAGAAAAAAAAAAAAAAAAAAGACTGAGCGGGGCTGTGACTCAACCAGCATTTTAATCTGGAACACACAAAATCAGCCCTTAGGTTTGATATTGGGCCATCTCAGCCCCATGGCTGCAAGAGGCTCATTTTAGCAGAGTTGAAAATGTTTTCAGTTTGTGCCTTGATACGAGCGGCTAACAACTTGACCTCCTCATGCCATTCTCTTTCTTTAAGCTGTTTGGTGCCATTGGAAGCAACTACCTGACACTTCACTGAATTTCTCAGGCCGTTCGTGCTATTGAAGGCCTTGTCTTCCATGAGCTCATCATCTGACTGGCCTGCTTTGGTGTCTTTTTTTCTGATACCAAACTGTCTGGGGTTCTTTACACCAACAATCATTCGCTCATTCTGACACCAACTAATTTCCAGCAATTCAATTCACATACCAAGTCCTGGAGTTAGCACGAACCCCATGGGGTAAGGGCTTATTCCCACAAGACTATCCTACTTCAGGTGCCAGTCGAAAGTCCCAGGGGCCTGGTTGCCATGGCTTACACCTGTAATCCCAGCACTTTGGGAGCCCCAGGTAGGAGGATCATTTGAGCCTAGGAGTCCAAGACCAGCCTGGTCAGGCTGGGTGCAATGACTCATGCCTGTAATCCCACCACTTTGGGAGGCCTAGGCAGGTGGATCTCTTGAGCCCAGAAGTTTGAGTCCGGTTTAGGCAACACTACAAAACCGCATTTCTACAAAAAAATACAAAAATTAGCCAAGTGTGGTGGTGTATACCTATAGTCACAGCTGCTAAGGAGGCTAAGATAGGAGGATCGCTTGAGCCCAGCAGGTCAAGGCTGCAGTGAGCTGTGATTGCACCACCATACTCCAGCCTAGGTGACAAAGCAAGACTCTCTCTCTCTCTCTTTTTTTTTTTTTTTTTTTAAGAGACGGGGTTTCTCCATGTTGGCCAGGCTGGTCTTGAAGTCCTGACCTCAGGTGATCTACCCACCTCGGCCTCCCAAAGTTCTGGCATTACAGGTGTGAGCCACCGCACTCAGCCAGACTCTGTCTCTTAAAAAAAAAAAAAAAAGTCCTGGGGTGGGCCAACTTCTGATCTGCTGACTATAAATAAGGGGTTCTTACAACCCCCTCCTCAGGTTCTGTGATTCACTAGAGTAGCTCTCAGAGTTCAGGGAAACACTTTACTTATATTTACTGGTTTATTATAAAGGAAGAAAAGGATGTGACTCAGGAGTAGTTTTTCTGTTGCCGTTTTTCTCAGCACTCCCCTAACCACAGAAGGAACAGCTGTTAAATAAAAATTATGGGAGCCATTGTTTGGACTGAACTCCTGTAGTAGGCACCAGCAAACCAGACCAAATCAAAATGGAGTCACTCATGCTAAATGCCACATGATCAAACTGATCATGAGGTCGAGAGTTCGAGATCGCCGGGCGCGGTGGCTCAAGCCTGTAATCCCAGCACTTTGGGAGGCCGAGGCGGGTGGATCATGAGGTCAAGAGATCGAGACCATCCTGGTCAACATGGTGAAACCCCGTCTCTACTAAAAACACAAAAAATTAGCTGGGCATGGTGGCTTGTGCCTGTAATCCCATCTACTCAGGAGGCTGAGGCAGGAGAATTGCCTGAACCCAGGAGGCGGAGGTTGCGGTGAGCCGAGATCGCGCCATTGCACTCCAGCCTGGGTAACAAGAATGAAACTCCGTCTCAAAAAAAAAAAAAAAAAAAAAAAAGAGTTCGAGATCAGCCTGACCAACATGGTGAAACCCTGTCTCTACTAAAAATACAAAAATTAGCTGGGCGTGGTGATAGGTGCCTGTAATCCCAGCTACTCGGGAGGCTGAGGCAGAACAATTTGAACCCAGGAAGTGTAGGTTGCAGTGAGCCGAGATCTCGCCATTGCATTCCAGCCTGGGTGACAAGGCAAGACTCTCTCTCTCTCTCTCTCTCTCACACACACACACACACACACACACACACACACACAAGCAAACAGATCTCCAAATAGACCAATCTTTTTCTGAAAATCAGTTTACCTGAGCCAGTGCAAAAAGGAAGTGATAGCAGCAGGAGGCATCCAAATGCCTAGGCAGAGAGGGAGTCGTCCCCAGTGAAACCTACCTCCAAGCTGAACACAGCTTAAAGCCTGAAAGCCAAGCTACCAATTAAATCCTCAGACCTGATTGAGAATGTGTCTGTTTGTCAAGCTTTCCTCTGATTGATCCCTACCCCACCTGTTTTACATAGACCTGCCCTTTTGCAATTGGTTTTCTACGCTGTTGTGCTCTCCTTTGAGTGATGTATTTGCTTTAACCTATTTTGCAGACTCGCAAACCAGTCATCATGCACTCACTATTATGCGTCCATAAAAGGTCCCAGACCCAGCCACATGGGAGATTTTCCTGCCTTTGGGTAGGGAGACCACCCCACATCCCCTCTCTGCTGAAAGCTGTTTCCTCACTGGATAAAACTCCCCGCCTTGCTTACTCTTGCATTGTCAGTGCACCCTCGTTCTTCTTGGGTGCGGGACAGAAACTCAGGAACCTGTGCACAGGAAACCAGTGGGAAGGGAACCCGTGTGCAAGCCAGACTTGGCCCGGGGGTGCTGAGTGGGTGGTCTCCTGCAGCAGGGTGTGTGGCCGAGCCAGAGGAGGTCCCTGGCTTGCAAAGTGACCCGGAAGAAAATCCTGCATCAGGAGTTCCCTCTATTGAAAAAGTAACCTGAAGTAAACTGATGTTAATCAACCACCTTTTCCCATACTGTTTCCTTGTTCCTACCTTACGAAACCCACCATTCTGCTGTTGGCCAGTGAGAAGTATCATGTAGAATGGAGACTGCCCTATTCATGAATTGTGAATAAAAGCCAATTAATTCTAGAACTAAATTCATTGTCCTTTTCCCTTTGGACAAGCCAAATGAAGCCACACCTGGGGCGAGGTATGGGCGGAGGGGCACACAGCTTCCATGTTGTCTCGGAGCTCACCAGTCTTCCCTGCACTTCAACGTGTTGGCCAACCCAGAAGCTCCCAGACCCCACTGTTTAATGGTTTTTATGGAGGTTTCATTACAAAGGCATGATTGATTAAATCATTGGCTATTGGTGATTGAACTCAATCTCTAGCCTCCCTCCCTTACCCTGAGTTTGAGAGATGTGACTGAAGTTCTAAAACTCTTATCCTGATTTGGTCTTTCAGGCCCATATGGTGAAGCTATCTAGCAGCGCTCTGATAGGAGTCATCCATTTGCATCAGAAGGACGGTAAATTCTAATGGGTTCAGGAACTCGGTGTCAGGCAAGGAGAACTAAGACTACATATTTAGGTTTTTCATCATGCCACAGCAACAGTAGCAGTGACTGTCAGCTCGGACTCCTCTGCCTGCCACGGATTGCCAGAGCGCTTTCCTTCCCCAGGGCTGGAGTTCCACCGCTTTTAGCTCCAACCAGGCAGATGACCAGTCCGCACACACCCATTTCCCTGGGCATATGCTACCATTCCTGGTGAGGATTTCTTTAACAATTTTTTTTTTTTTTTTTTAGACAGAGTCTTGCTCTGTTGCCCAGGCTGGAGTGCAGTGGCACAATTTGAGCTCTTTGGTTCAAGTGATTCTCTTGCCTCAGCCTCCTGAGCAGCTGGGATCACAGGCATGAGCCACCACGCCTGGCTAATTTTTTTGTTTGTTTAGTAGAGACCGGGTTTTGCTAGGTTGGCCAGGCTAGTCTCAAACTCATGACCTCAGGTGATCTACTTGCCTTGGCCTCCTAAAGTGCAGGGATTACAGGTTTGAGCCACCATGCCCGGCTGTTTTCTCCTTTTTTTTTTTGAGATGGAGTTTCGCTCTTGTTACCCAGGCTGGAGTGCAATGGTGCGATCTCGGCTCATTGTAACCTCCGCCTCCTGGGTTCAGGCAATTCTCCTGCCTCAGCCTCCTGAGTAGCTGGGATTACAGGCACGCGCCACCATGCCCAGCTGGTTTTTTGTATTTTTCTTAGAGATGGGGTTTCATCATGTTAACCAGGATGGTCTTGATCTCTTGACCTCATGATCCACCCGCCTCAGCCTCCCAAAGTGCTGGGATTACAGGCTTGAGCCACCGCGCCCAGCCATGTTTTCTCCTTTTTTTTCTTTTTGAGACAGAGTCTTGCTCTATCGCCCCGGCTGGAGTGTAGTGGTGTGATCTTAGCTCACTGCAACCTCTACCTCCTGGACTCAAGCAATCCTCTGTGTAGCTAGGGCTACAGGCATGCATCATGTCACCCAGCTAAGTTTTGTATTTTTTGTAGAGACAGGGTTTTGTCATGTTTCCCAGGCTGATCTCGAACTCCTGTGCTCAAGAAATATCTGCCTGCCTCTCCCTCCCAAAATGCTGGAATTACAGGCAGGAGTCACCACTGTGCCCAGCCCTGATGAGAACTTCTCTATCAGGTGGAGGAAGCTGACTCTGCCCAACTTAATCAGAAACCCAGTTTATGAAAAGGAACTGTAGAGCCCTTGGAGCCAACAAGGCGTCTGGAAAACAAGGTTCCCAGTTTAGGCAGTATCAGCTCCAGCCCAAAACACAGTGCTACTTCAGCCTGGTGAGCATGCCACTGCTGCTGCCATGAGGGGTGAGCAGGGGCCTTTGTGACTCACACACCCTGCCCACAGGTGCAGACGCACGCTGCTGGCACGACTGCTGCAGCCCTCCATCAAAGCTGGTCGCCAGTGCCCCCGACTCCAGGGAGACTACCTTATATGATTGGGCCTACGGCAAAAGCCCTTGCCCTGGGGCAAAGGAATCGGAAAACGATAATATTTAGTATGTTCCTCCCTGATGTGGAGGAAAGGGGACCAGGTGCTGGATGAAGAGGAATAGCAAGGGTCCTTGAGCAAGCGTTCTACTGCAGAACTCACCAATCCAACTGCAGAACTCACCAACAGGCCCTGCGGTCAGTTCTGGGGCTGGGTTGATGGCCTCATCCTCACCTGGTCACTCTCACCCTGGGCTTTTCAGTGGGTGCTGCTTTGCCCCAGCAGCCCCATGCAGAGTTCTCACCTACATACTGTACCTAAGATCCCAGAAGAAAACAGTCATTCCTATCAAACTGGGTATTTGAGGAGAGTTTAATAAAAGTGCTGTTGCTCTTTGGGAGGCTGAGGTGGGTGGATCACTTGAGCCCAGGAGTTGGAGACCAGCCTGGGCAACATGGCAAAACTCCACCTCTACGAAAAATACAAAACTTAGCTGAGCATGGCTGGGTGCACTGGCTCACGCCTATAATCCCAGCATTTTGGGAGGTCGAGGCGGGCGGATAATAAAGTCAGGAGATAGAGACCCCCTGGCCAACATGGTGAAACCCCATCTCTACTGAAATACAAAAATTAGTGGGAGTGGTCGCAGGTGCCTGTAATCCCAGCCAGCTACTCAGGAGGCTGAGGCAGGAGAATCGCTTGAACCTGGGAAGCAGAGGTTGCAGTGAGCTGAGATCACACCACTGCATTCCAGCCTGGGTGACAGAGCAAGACTCTGTCTCAAAGAAAAAAAAAAAAAAAAAATTAGCTGAGCGTGGTGGTGAGCACCTGTATTCCCAGCTACTCCAAAGGCTGAGGTGGGAGGATCTCCTGAGCCTGCGGAAACTAAGGCTGCAGTGAGCCGTGACTATACTCCAGCCTGGGTGACAGAGTGAGACCCGTTCTCAAACAACAACAACAACAACAACAACAACAACAACAACAACAACGTGCTGTTTACAGAGCTGCAGGTAGGTTTGGGGAGCCACCCAGCCTGGGTACAGCATCTGGGCCAAGTTTGGTTTCTGCCTTGGAGGGACCACTTTCCCCAGGCAACTTGTATTTCCAAGCTTTGCAGGCCTGACCCACAGAAAATGCCTGACACATGGGTACCTGCCTGTGAGATGCATGATTGTGATCTCCAGGCCCCTGAGATAATCCCAGCCCGCCTTTCTCCTGCCCACGCACAGCCCTGGGTGGGGCCCGAAGCACCCACCAAGCTCAACCATGAGCTGTGGGCAGGTAAGGGGGTGTGGGAGAGCCATAGACCAAAAAGGCAGAGAGCAAGAGGCCAGGTGAGAGGCCCCTAAAGGATCTAGGGGTTGGGGCAGCAGAGTCGAGAGGCCAAAGGTAGGCAATGGCAATGGACGGTGGGAAAGAACAATTTCTTTTCTTTTTTTTTTTGAAACGCAGTCTTCCTTTGTCGCCATTCGGAGTGCAGTGGTTCGATCTCAGCTCACCGCAACCTCCGCCTCCTGGGTTAAAGCAATTCTCCTGCCTCAGTCTCCCAAGTACCTGGGATTACAGACATACGCCACCATGCCCACCTAATTTTGTATTTTTATTAAAGACAGGGTTTCTCCATTTTGGCCAGACTGGTCTCGAACTCCCAAACTCAGGTGATCCACCTGCTTTGTCCTTCCAAAATGCTGGGATTACAGGCGTGACCCACCGCGCCCTGCCTTTTTTTTTTCTTCTTATTTTGAGATAAGTTCTTGCTCGGTTGCCCAAACTGGAGTGCAGTGACACAATCATAACTCACTGCAACCTTCATCTCCTGGGCCCAAATGATTCTCCCACCTCAGCCTCCCAAGCAGCTGAGACCACAGGTATGTGCCACCACACCCAGGTAATTTTAAATTTTTCTGTAGACGCCGGGTGTGGTGGCTCATGCCTGTAATCCCAGCACTTTGGTAGTCCAAGGAGGGCTGATCAGGAGGTCATGAGATGGAGACCATCCTGGCCAACATGGTGAAATACCGTCTCTACTAAAAATACAAAAATCAGCTGGGCTCGGTGGTGCGCGCCTGTAGTCCCAGCTACCCAGGAAGCTGAGGCAGGAGAATCTCTTGAACCTGGGAGGCGGAGGTTGCAGTGAGCTTAGATTGCTCCACTGCACTCCAGCCTGGGCTACAGTGAGACTCTGTCTAAAAAAAAAAAAAAAAATTCTGTAGAGATGGGATCTCCTTATGTCGTCCAGGCTTAGGACAACTCTTAGGAGCTTGGCTGGGGGCAGGAACTGGAAAACCAAGGGACGAGAAACCAAGCTTGTGGATGGTGCAAGCTTACGGAGGCAGAGGGCCAGGCACCCAGGGCATGGAACACAGGATGGCTCTAGAGCTGGACATGAGGGGTGTGCAGTGGCCATTCTGCAGAAGGGGGACCCGGGCTGTACGCAGCTTTGGAGAGTGGAGCTCAGGAGGCAGAGGTGGGATAATAAGGCTGGGCTGCCAAGGAGGATATGACTCCAGTCCTTCACTAAGACTCTCCCAGAGTTCACCCTGCCTGGGGACAGTCATAGCCCTGCCACCCACATGTGTGCTGAACACGGTGAGTCTTAAGCCCTTCTTGGCCGGGAGGCGATGGGGGCTTATTGGAGACCCAGGCCTACCTCTCCCTGTTCTAACATCCCAACCTGGGAGATTCCTGGGAACATCCCAGATTGTCCCCTTGGGTTTTTCTTTGTCCACAGTGATGTCTCCACCTTTAGGTGAGAAATACATGGTGGCACACAGGGTGCACAACCTGGCCTGGGTGCCCCATTAGTGTGACATTTCATGTTTTCTGTCTGGAGTGCAATGTTCTAATTGTGCCAGGTGCAGAGCAGGGGTGGGTCATGAACTCTGGGCATAAAAGGAAGAATGACCCAACTTCCTGGTTCTGCCTGGACCCTTGCCCCGCAGTGAGGGGGCGTTGGCAGCCCCAGAACCCTGTGCGGGAAGTCGGCCTGGCTGTGCCCTGGGAGCTGCCAGTTTCCAGCTCAGTCCTGGCCCACTGCGCCAGTGCTGAGCCTGCATCTCACAGGCATGTGCCCATGTGTGCAGGGTTGGGGCTGAGGATCACCTTGGGATGAGGATGTCAAGATGGGGGCAAGAGATCGAGTGTACTCTGATCTGGGGGCTGGGCTTGCAGAATGGAACCGGCAGGGCATTTGTGGAGTGTCTACTTAGTACGAAGGTCTGCGCTGGGCCCTGTCCCCGCACCTCAGGTGGTCCTCAGGTAGTCCTCAGGTAGTCCTCGGGCGAGTGTGGATCCGCCGGGATCACGCTGGGAGGGATGGGCTGTGGCTGCCCCCAGCCCACACAGTAGGCGCTCAGTGTCACGGTGCACATTCCTGGGGAGGCCCTCCGAGCCCAAAGGCTGGGGGCCGCCCTGCACCCTCCCAAGCATCCGGTGAGCAAAAGGCAACTCTGTGCATCGCCCCGGCGCCTGTCCGCGTCCGGGAAATGGGTCCTAAGTTTTCGCGCAGATGCCCGGTGCTGAGCTGGCCCCGAGCCTGGGAGGGATGTCGGCTTCCTTCCCTTCCAGCCCCCAATCACCCTCCTTCCCTTCCTCTCCATCCTCCCCTCCTCCCTCCCTCTCCTTCCTCCCCTCCCCTCCCCCTCCCCTTTCCCCTTCCCCCTCCCCCCTCCTCCCTCCCCCCTCCTCCCTCCCCCCTCCTCCCTCCCCTCCATCTTCCTCCTCCCTCTCCCTCTCCCCTTCCTCCTCCCCCAATCCTTCTCCTCTGCCCTCCGCCCCCTCCCGGGCGGGGGTTCCGGGAACCGGTCGGGCCGGGGCGGGGCGAGGGAGGGGAGCGGCCGCGCGGGTCGCTGAGGCTGTGGCGGCTCCGCGCCCCGCACTCGCGTCCGTCTGTCTGTCCGCCCTGCCATGGCCGCGCCGGCCCCAGCACCGCGGGTCCTGTTGCTGTTGCTGCTGCTGCTACCGCCGCCTCCGGGTGGTGAGCCTCGGGGTGGGGGCGGCCCGTTCTGCCCTGGGACCCGGCAGACACTTCCCCGCGCTGCCGCTCCAACCAGCCGGGCAGCACCAGCCCTGCCGTGCCCCTCACCGACCCCTAATTGCCCCGAGGCCGTCAGCGAACCCCCCACGACTACGGACCTCTCCTCTTCCCCGGCATCCTCCTTGCCTGAACAACCCTGCCCCGACCCCAGACAGTTGCCACCCTTGTCTGTCCTGGAACGGTGGGGAGGAGTCTGCCCTCCAGTCCCTGTCCCTGGGGATGGGGTCCCCAGAGGCTGCGGTAGGATTCCCCCTGCCTGGCTTTTGTTTGGCCGGGGGCTGCAGGGCGGCCTGGCCCCTCCATCAGAGGCCGTTCCTCTTTGCCTCTGTTTCGTGTCTGGGAGCCCCCACCGTTGCCTCCTTGGGCTCTTGTGTTCCTGGAGAGCCCGATGCTGAGGCTGGCGTCAGGGGTGGAGACACCGCTGTGCGTGTTGGTTGCAGATCGGTGATTCACAGACTCTGGAAGGCTGGCTGGGGGCCCTTTAGGGGTAGGAACTGGAACAACCGCCTTCCCACCCTTTGGAGTGGGTGGCTTCCTGGAAGGGAAGGCTCTGTTTCCTGAGTGCTGGGATGAATCCGGAGGACCTGGGCTAGAGAACGTAGAAAGGGGACACCTGTGCCCAGAACCCGCCCACCCCTGGAGTGGGCCTGTAGGAGGGTCACTGATTCAGTGAGGTCTGGGGGTCAGAGAGCATTTGTGCCATAAACTCAGCCTAAACAGCTTCATCAGTGTGTCTTCAGCCCTAGTTCAGTGGCTCAGGCTGGGCTGTGAAGACCCTGCTGCATGTGGATTCACCTGAGCCACGCTGATGCTACCAGCTTTCAGGTGGGCAGCTGGCCAAGCTGGGCTCGTCAGCGGTTCAGTCCTCTCCTCCGTGGCTTTGCCCAGAGCAGGGTTCTGCCTGGAGCTGCCAAGAAGTGCAGTTCACCCCCACTCCCCACTGAAGTTTCCTCTTCCTAAGGAGGGCACTCAGTGTGTGTGTCTCTGGGCTTCACTCCACTGACAGCCTCAGGGTGCGTGGTGCCCTGATCAGGCCTGGGCACCAGATGCTGCACACGGCCAGGTGCCTGGCCTGGCTGGGTCTCCAGAAGCCATGTGCTATGCCAGACTGTTTCCAGGCGGATGTAGTTATGCCTCAGCGCTATCATCAGACCTGTGCCCTGACTACTGCGGGTTTGTGGGTCTCGCTGGACTAGAGGTGTCTTTGGAGTCTTCCCTGAAAAATCCCATGCTGTTCCTTCCTGCTAGTGGGCACTAGGTCTCTGCTAATGTAGCCTAAGGATACATGGGAACATTTGACTGTAGCATCTTCCTGGAGGTTTGTAAACCTTGTCATCCAAAACCCTGGGTTGTATTCCACATTTGTTGTCAGCCAGCACAACCTTGTACACTGAGACTTGTAAGGATGTTATTGGATCCCAACTCTGTGCTGAGAGCCCTGTGATGGCTCCAGAGCTCCAGATGGTGCCACTGCCTGGGAGCCCTGTTGCTTAGGCTGGTCTCAAAACTTCTGGAAGGCACAAACATTTCCTGGACAACTGCTGTAGGCCCAGCTCGGGGCTAAGTGCTTTATGAACACTTGTATGATGGTTGTGACAATTTCTGACCAGGAGCTAGCCTGTTATTATGGTTGTGGGGTGGTCTGTGAGAGCCAGGCCTCTGCAATTGTGGTGCCCAGCAGCAGCTGAGGCTACTGGGGCTGAGTGATGAGGAGAAGGAACGAGGATTAAGAACCGCACAGTCTGGTTGGGTGTGGTGGCTCATGCCTGTAATCCCAGCATTTTGGGAGGCCGAGGCGGGCGGATCACCTGAGGTCAGGAGTTCGGGACCAGTCTGGTCAAAATGGCAAAACCCCATCTCTACTAGAAATACAAAAATTAGCTGGGCATGGTGGCAGACACTTGTAATCTCAGCTACTCGGGAGGCTGAGGCAGGAGAATCACTTGAACTCAGGAGATACAGATTGCAGTGAGCTGAGATCACGCCACTGCACTCTAGCCTGGGCAATAGAGTAAAACTCGGTCTCAAAAAAAAAAAAAAAAGAAAGAAATGGCTAGTTGCGGTGGCTCACGCCTGTAATCCCACCACTTTGGGAGGCTGAGGTTGGTGGATCACCTGAGGTCAGGAGTTTGAGACCAGCCTGACCAACATGGTGAAATCCCATCTCTACTAAAAAATGCAACAAAAAATTAGCTGGGTTTCCAGGAGAGCGTCCTGTAATCCCAGCTACTTGGGAAGCTGACGCAGGAGAATCTGTTGAATCTAGGAGGCAGAGGTTGCAGTGAGCCAAGATCATGCCACTATAAACCAGCCTGGGCAACAGAGTGAGACCCATCTAAAAAAAGGGAAAAAAAAGAAATGGACAGTTCAATGTCCAGCCCCTGCAGGTGTTCAGCTGTGTGACTTCTCACCTGGGCAGTTTCTGGAGGAGGGAGCCTGGAATAGGGCCTTGAAGGATGAGTAGAATTGAAAAGCAGGGAATGAATGCTGGCTGGGCATGGTGGCTCACGCCTATAATCTCAGCACTTTGGGAGGCCGAGGCAGGTGGATCATGAGGTCAGGCGTTCAAGACCAGCCTGGCCAAGATGGTGAAGCCCTATCTCTACTAAAACTGCAAAAATTAGCCAGGCATGGTGGCGGGCACTGTAATCTCAGCTACTTGGAGGCTGAGGCAGGAGAATCGCTTGAACCCAGGTGGCAGAGGTTGCAGTGAGCCAAGATCCTGTCACTGCACTCCAGCTTGGGTGACAGACTGTCTCAAAAAAGAAAAAAAAAAAAAAAAAGCAGGAGATGGGAAACAGGCAAGAATGTAAGTGGAGTATGGACAGGTTGGAGAGCTGGAGTGATCTTCAGGGCCCTTTACAGTCTAGGCCCTGCTTGCAAACTCAGGCCTTTATCCAGAAGCAGTGAGAATTAGGGAGGTCTGAGAGCAGCCTGTGGCCCCATCAGACTCACACTGAGAAAGTTCACTCTTCTCTAGGAGGCTGGTGCACTGGTGAGGGAGAGAGGGAGCCCAGTTAGGGCATCTTTCACTGTGTGGCCGGTGGAGAGGGTGTGGCTGAGGGGGAGCAGCGGCCTGGGTCGGAAGGTGGCCTGTGGCTAGGGTAGCTCAGGGACGGCACAGCATAGGAGAGTGTGGTCTGGTGGCTGTGCCAGTGAGGGGCTGTGTGGGTGGGGTCTGGCCCTGGGGGCACAGGTGAACAGGTGTGTTTCTCCTCCCCAGCGCATGGTGAGGTGTGTACAGCTTCCCGTGGACTCAGTCTCTTCCCCGAGTCCTGTCCAGATTTCTGCTGTGGTACCTGTTATGACCGATACTGCTGCTCTGACGTGCTGAAGAAATTTGTGTGGACCGAGGAAGGGTGTTCTGTGCCTGAAGCCAGGTGGGTGCCCCGGTGGGTCGCAGGGTGGGTGGCTGGAGCCTGTGCCCCACAGGAGAGTATGTGGAAGAGACATGGCTCTGCCCCTCTGGCCTCTCAGCCCACTCCAGGTGGTGGCCAGAGCATTGGACCAGAGCGCTTAGGGAGCCCCTGTTCTGGGCTGCTCAGTTAGCCTGCTGTTCATCTCCCCACTACCCTGTGGATTCTGGCTGGCTGAGCCTTGGTCTAAGTAGATTTCTTAAGGATCCTTGGCCTCAGCTGGTCCTGTGGCTCACCCCTGGGTGTGTACCTGTGTCAAGATGTCCTCAGAGTGGGTACCTACAACCTCCACCTTCTGGGTTCACGTAATTCTGCCTCAGCCTTCCAAGTAGCTGTGATTACAGGTACCCACCACCACATCCAACTAATTTTGTGTATTTGTAGTAGAGATGGGGTTTCACTGTGTTGGCCAGGCTGGCCTCAAACTCCTGACATCGTGATCCACCTGCCTCGGCCTCCCAAAGTGCTGGGACTAGAGGCATGAGCCACCATGCCTGGCCACATATTTATTTTTGTGAGATGGAGTCTCACCGTGTTGCCTAGGCTGGCGTCAGACTCCTGGGCTTGAGCTGTCCTCCTCCCTTAGCCTCCTGAGTAGCTGGGACTATAGGTGTGCACCACCGTGCCTGGCCTATGTATTTAATGAGATGGCTTATGACCATCTCATTCCCTTCCCACCCCACAGGCAACCAGTCTGCTATGTATAAGGAGCAACCTTTTTATCATTTGTGTTCTTGCAAAGTCAGTGTAGTGTAAGACCCATCCATGTTGCTGTGGCACATTTGGGTTTTGCCCACCACTGCTGTGTCCCTCTGGAGGGTGTGAGTCCATAGTGGTTGCCATGATAGATCGCTTCAGTGGGCCTCCTGATATACCTCCTTTTATGGAGCTGTGTAAGACTTTTCTTGGAAACACATCTGGTCGTGGAGTTGCTGTGTCACGGAGAGGCACACAGCCACGTCACGCCTGAGGTTCCTGACAGGTCATCTTTTACCCTTTCACTTCACCTTTTGGCATTTTTATATTTTACAAATGTCTTTTTTTTTTTTTTTTTTTTTTTTCCCCAGCTGGATTAAGGACCTAATGTGAAAAAGCAAAGTTATAAAACTATTAGAAAAAAATATATAGGCAAATGCCTTTGTGACTTTGCGATGAGTGAGAATTTCTTAAAGAAGAAAATGGCTGGATTTGACTACTTCAAAATGAAAGACTTTGCTTGTATTAGTTAGATTTAGGCTTATTAGCAGTCCACGGCTGGCATCTGAGATGTTTTCCTAACCTCAGCACATGACTCCGACTTCTCAATCCAATATTCCAACCTCCAAGAAGGAGGAAAGAGGAAAGAAGAAAGAGGGAGACTTCGAGAATACTGCCCACAAATTTCCCACATATTTTCTCTTATATCCTATTGGTCAGAATGTAGGCAAGTGGCAACACCTGCAAGGTATTTTGGGAAATGTAGTCTTTATGGCTGGAAGCCTTGGGTCCAGCTACAAATCAGAGTTTGTATTTGTTTTAACTAGGAAGTAAAGGGAGGGCAGTTGTTGGAGCTAGCTAGTAGCTATACAACAAAGAAGTGTCATAGACGGAGTTCATGCCAATTCAACTGAGAGAATATATTTTCAGTATATATGACTGACATTAATATCTGTAATGCACAGCAAATCAGAAACAAAACAACAAAAAAAGAGGGAGATAAATCTGTGTAAAAATGTGGAAAGGATATGAGCAAGCAAGTCATAGAGGAGGAGGCCAGAATGGCTAATAAACAGAGGAAGGGATGTTTCATCTCATTAATAATCGGAGAAATGCAAAATGAAGTGAGAAATGGATACCACTTTACACCCAATAATAAAATATAGGATAATATCCAGCTGTCAGGGATGTGGGGAAAATGCAACCCTTATGCACTGTAGGGGTCAGTGAAAATTTTTTTTTTCTTTTTCTTTTTTCCATGAAAACGAGCAAACTAAAATTAAAACAAGCTGAAGCAACAAAATAATTAATGAATTTAAGCAAAAATTAATGCGACAGGGAATAGCAAAACTAAAGGCAAAGAAAAAACCCAGTGAAATCAAAAGCTAGTTCTTTGGAAAGAACATAAATGGGGCCGGGCGCGGTGGCTCAAGCCTGTAATCCCAGCACTTTGGGAGGCCGAGGCGGGTGGATCACAAGGTCAAGAGATCGAGACCATCCTGGTCAACATGGTGAAACCCCGTCTCTACTATAAATACAAAAAATTAGCTGGGCATTGTGGCGCGTGCCTGTAATCCCAGTTACTCAGGAGGCTGAGGCAGGAGAATTGCCTGAACCCAGGAGGCGGAGGTTGCGGTGAGCCGAGATCGCGCCATTGCACTCCAGCCTGGGTAACAAGAGCGAAACTCCATCTCGGAAAAAAAAAAAAAAAAAGAACATAAATGGGACTTTACTACTGACCCTACAAATATTCAATGGATTATGAAGAAATACTATCAATAATTTTATGCCAATAAATTAGATGATAGGTGAAATAGACAAATTCCTAGAAACACATAAACCAGTAGAATTGACTCAAGAAAAAAATAGATCATCTAAACAGATGTATATCTTAAGAGATTAAAAGGAAATCTGGGCCCAGATGGCTTCACTGCTGAATTCACTACCAAACATTTAAAGAATACTAACTCTTCACAAAGTCTTCTGAAAAACAGAAGTAGGTAACACTTCTTTTTTTTTTTTTTTTTTTTTTTTTTTTTGAGAAAAATAAAGAAGAGGAAGAAAGAAAAAGAGGAAGAGGGAGAGAGGATGGGGGTATTGCTTTATTGCCTGGGCTAGAATGCAATCTAAATATGGGTATGCCTATATTTGTCCTTAATAATGGAGATATAAAAGAAAATGAGGGAAGAGAATAACAAACACGGAGCCAACCAACATTTCGTTTAAACTTCTAAGTTGATATGATGTGGTACTGATCTATGTATTCCTGTATTGGGTGCATATATATTTAGGATCTTTAGCTCTTCTTGTTGTTGCATTGATCCTTTTCTCATTATATAATGTCCTTCTTTGCTTCTTTTGATCTTTGTTGCTTAATTGTAACTTCTGCTTTTTATTTATTTATTTTAGCTCTCTGGTTGGTTGGTAAATCCTTCTCCATCCCTTGTTTTGAGTCTTTGTGTATCCTTGAATGTGAGATGGGTCTGGATGCAGCATACTGATGGGTTTTAGGTTTTTATTCAAATTGCCTGTCTGTCTTTGGATTGGGGGATTTAGTCAATTTAAATTTAGAATTAATAATAATATATGTGAGTTTAATACTGCCATTTAATATTAGCTGGCTATTTTGCCCATTAGTTGATGTAAATTCTTCATTATATTGATGCTCTTTTTGGTATTTTTTTAGAAAGGCTGATACTGTTTGTTCCTTTCTATGTGTAATGGTTCTTTCAGAAGCTCTTGTAAAGCAGGCCTGGTGGTGATGAAATCTCTGAGTGCTTGCTTGTTGACAAAAAACTTTATTTTTCCTTCACTTGTGAAGCTTAGTTTGGCTAGATGTGAAATTCTTGGTTGAAAGGTCTTTTCTTTAAGGATGTTGGATATTGGTCCCCACTCTCTTCTGGCTTGTAGGGTTTCTGCTGAGAGATCTGCTGTAAGTCTGATAGGCTTCCCTTTGTGGGTAACCTGACCTTTCTCTCTGGCTGCCCTTAGTATTTTCTCCTTCATTTCAACCCGGGTGAATCTGACGATTATGTGCCTTGGAGTTGCTCTTCTTGAGGAATATCTCTGTGGTGTTCCCTGTATTACCTGGAGTTGAATATTATCTTGCCTTACTAGGTTGGGAAAATTTTCCTGAATAATATCCTGAAGCGTATTTTCCAGCTTGGATTCATTCTCTTCATCACATTCAGGTACACCTATCAAGCGTAGATTAGGTCTTTTCACATAGTCCCATATTTCTTGGAGACTTTGCTCGTTCCTTTTTATCCTTTTTTCTCTAATCTTGTCTTCTTGTTTTATTTCATTGAGTTGGTCTTCGACCTCTGATATCCTTTCTTCTGCTTGATCAATTCGGCTGTTAAAACTTGTGCATACTTCACGAAGTTCTTGTATTGTGTTTTTCAGCTCCATCAATTCACTTATATTCCTCTCTAAATTGTATATTCTTGTTAACATTTCGTCAAATCTTTTTTCAAAGTTCTTAGTTTCCTTAGATTGGTTTAAAACAAGTTCTTTTAATTCACAGAAGTTTCTTATTATCCACATTTTGAAGCCTGCTTCTGTAATTGGAACACACTCGTTCTCCATCAAGCCTTGTTCCGTTGCTGATGAGGAACTGTGATCCCCTGCTGAGGGAGAGGCGTTCTGATCTTGGGCATTCTCAGCCTTTTTTGGCTGTTTTCTTCCCTTCGTTATAAATTTATCCATCTGTGGTCTTCGTATTTACCGTCTTTGTAATTGGTTTTCTGAGTGGACGTCCAACTTACTGATTCTCAGCGCCGAAATCTGAGCAACCCACTGCGCCGACTAAATCAGCGGCGTTAAGATTGTTGGTGCTTTTCTGACTCTGCAGCAGGAACCGACGCTCCGAGGTGCCGGCAAAACCGCCTCGCCGGTCACAAGAGTCGCGCTGGCGACCCGTGGGGTTCCTCCGCTGGGAATCTCCTGGTGCGTGAGCAACAAGAATTCATGTGAAGGTGTGGCGTCCTCTCGTTCTTTGTGCTTTCACTGGGAGCTACAATCCCGAGCTGCTGGTGATCAGCCATCTTGGATCTCTTTCTCTGCGGTAACTCAGTACAAATGTCTTTCTTAAAAAACCTATCGTGGTATTTGTTTTTTCAAAGCAGGAGCATTTATTCTATTTATTTATTTTGAGACCCAGGCTGGAGTGCAGTGGCTCGATCTCGGCTCACTGCAGTCTCCACCTCCTGGGTTCAAGCGATTTCCTTGCCTCAGCCTCCCGAGCAGTCAGGAACACAGGTGCACACCACCACGCCTGGCCCTATTCCATTTAAATTTAACGTAAGGGCTAGGTGGGTGCCATGGCTCATGCCTGTAATTCCACCTCTTTGGGAAGCTGGAGGATCACTTGAACCCAGCAGGTTGAGGCTGCAGTGAGCCGTGACTGGTGCTCCTGTATTCCAGCCTGGGCAACAGAGCGAGACCTCATCTCAAAAATAAATAATTAATGTAATGTAGTTATTGATATTCTGAGGTTATATTTGCATCTTTTGTGCCATTTGTCTCTCCCACACTTTCCTTTTTTTATTTCCTGTATTGTTTTGGTTTTACTCCATATTTTTCTTCGACTATTACTTCTTGTTTTCTATTCTGTTTTTTTTTTTTTTGAGATGGAGTTTCGCTCTTGTTACCCAGGCTGGAGTGCAATGGCGCGATCTCGGCTCACCGCAACCTCCGCCTCCTGCGTTCAGGCAATTCTCCTGCCTCAGCCTCCTGAGTAGCTGGGATTACAGGCACGCACCACCATGCCCAGCTGATTTTTTGTATTTTCAGTAGAGACGGGGTTTCACCATGTTGACCAGGATGGTCTCGATCTCTTGACCTCGTGATCCACCCGCCTCGGCCTCCCAAAGTGCTGGGATTGCAGGCTTGAGCCACCGCACCCAACCTTCTATTCTGTTTTTTATTTTAAATTTTTTATTTTGTCTTATTTTGTTTTTTATGTTTTTGAGATGGAGTCTTGCTCTGTTCCAGAGGCTGGAGTGCAGTGGCGTGATTTCAGCTCACTACAACCTCTGCCTCCCAGGGTCAAGTGATTGTCCTATCTCAGCCTCCTGAGTAGCTGGGATTACAGGCACGTGCCACCATGCCCAGCTAATTTTTAAATTTTTAGTAAGAGATGGAATTTCACCATGTTGGCAAGGATGATCTCAATCTCCTGACTTTGTGATCCGCCCACCTCAGCCTCCCAAAGTGCTGGGATTACAGGCGTGAGCCACCGCGCCCGGCCTATTTTTATTTTTTCTGGAGTCTCCCTCTGTCTCCCAGGCTGGAGTGCAGCGGCATGATCTCAGCTCACTGCAACCTCCCCCTCTGAGGTTCAAGCAATTCTCCTGCTTCAGCTTCCTGAGTAGCTGGGACGACAGGCACACGCCCCCATGCCTGACTAATTTTTTGTATTTTAGTAGAGACTGGGTTTCACTGTGTTGTTGCCCAGGCTGGTTTCAAACTACTGAGCTCAGGCAATCCACCTGTCTTGACCTCCCAAAGTGTTAGGATTACAGGCGTGAGCCACTGTGCCTAGTTGAGATGATTGCATGATTTTAAAATTTTCTGTTAATATGATAAATTGCATTACTCTGCAAAACAGTATTTTATGTGAGTACAGAGCGTAGGTTGATGGTTATTTTTTCTTAGCATATAGAAGCTTCCATTCTACTGTCTCCCAGTTTCCACGATTTCTGTTGAGACATCAGCTCAACAGCTAGTGTCCCTCATTGAAAAGAAATCTCTCTCTCTTTTTTTTGAGACAGGGTCTCACTCTGTTGCCAGCCTGGAGGGCAGTGGTGCAGTCACTGCTCACTGCAGCCTCGACCTCCTGGGCTGAAACATATCTTCCTACCTCAGCCTTCCAAGTAGTTGGGATTACAGGTGCCTGCCACCATGCCTGGCTAATTTTCATTTATTTTTTGTAGAGATAGGGGTCTCCCTATGTTGCTCAGGCTGGTCTTGAACTCCTGGGCTCAAGTGATCCTCCTACCTCAGCCTCCCAAAGTGCTGAGATTACAGGTACACCTGGTTGAAATCTCTCTTGTTTTTTTTTTAAATTTTTTTTCATGTCAGATGGGTAATGTGCTGAGTCATAACAAGGTTCAAGATGGCACATCTCACACAAGCTTGTGAACGCCCAATCATCATGCTCAGGAACTACAAAAGGATCTCTCTCTCTTTTTTAAAACCCTCTGATTGCTTTTTTTTTTTTTTTTTTTGGACGAAGTCTTGCACTGTTGCCTGGGCTGGGGTGTGGTGGTGCGATCTCGGCTCACTGCAACTTCTGCCTCCTGGGTTCAGGTAATTCTCCTGCCTTAGCCTCTTGGGTAGCTGTAATTACAGGCACATGTCACCACACCTAGCTAATTTTTTGTATTTTTAGTAGAGATGGGGTTTCACTACGTTGGTCAGA
The DNA here is from genome assembly GCF_048565385.1 of Saimiri boliviensis. Taxonomy (NCBI): domain Eukaryota; kingdom Metazoa; phylum Chordata; class Mammalia; order Primates; family Cebidae; genus Saimiri; species Saimiri boliviensis. The sequence continues at coordinate 13,264,847 of NC_133456.1, forward strand.
CTGGTCTCAAACTCCTCACCTTGTGATCCGCCCTTCTCAGCCTCGAAAACTGCTGGGATTATCGGCATGAGCCACCTCACCCAGCGTGATTGCTTTTTAAGATTTTTTTTTTTTTTTTTTTTTTTTTTTTTTGGCCTAGCACTGTAGCTTATGCCCACGCCCATAGTTCCAACACTTTGAGAGGCCAAGGTGGGCAGATCACATGAGGTCAGGAGTTTGAGACCAGCCTGACCAACATGGTGAAACCCCGTCTCTACTAAATACAAAAAATTAGCCGGGTATGGTGGTGCATGCCTGTAATTACAGCTGCTTGGGAGACTGAGGCAGGAGAATCACTTGAGCCCGGGAGGCGGAGGTTGTGGTTAGTCAAAATTGCACCATTGCACTCCAGCCTGGACAAGAGAGAAGCTTCGTCACAAAAAAAACAAAAAAACAAAAAAACAACTTTTTTTTTCCTTGTCTGGTGTTGTTCAGTTCACTGCTGTATGTAGATATGTGTTTTTTCTTTTTATGCTGCTAAAGATTTGTTAAGTTTCTTAACTTTTTTGAGGGGAAGCTTTTTTTTTCCTTTTTGTGGAGAATGGGGTCTTGCTCTATTGCCCAGGCAGGTCTCGAACTCCTGGGCTCAAGCTCTCCTCCCACCTCTGCCTCCCTAATAGCTGGGATTACAGGCATTGAGCCATTGCTCTGGCAAGGATTTAAGTTTCTTGAGGCTGTGGTTTTGTGTCTCATCAGTTTAGGAAAATTCTCTGTCCTTAATTTTTTCTTTTCTTTTTTGAGTCTAAATTTAGCTCTGCCCAGGCTAGAATGCAGTGACACAATCATGGCTCAAACAAACCTCCTGCCTCAGCATGCCAGGTGGCTAGGTCTACAGGTGTGTGCCACCATGCCCTGCTATTTTTTTTTTTTTTGAGACGGAGTTTCGCTCTTGTTACCCAGGCTGGAGTGCAATGGCATGATCTCGGCTCACCGCAACCTCCGCCTCCTGGGTTCAAGCAATTCTCCTGCCTCAACCTCCTGAGTAGCTGGGATTACAGGCACGTGCCACCATGCCCAGCTAATGTTTTGTATTTTTAGTAGAGACGGGGTTTCACCATGTTCACCAGGTTGGTCTCGATCTCTCTACCTTGTGATCCACCCACCTCGGCCTCCCAAAGTGCTGGGATTACAGGCTTGAGCCACCGCGCCCGGCCGCCCTGCTATTTTTTATGTGTTATTTTTGGTACAGATGGGGTCTTGCTATGTTTGCCCAGGCTGGTCTTGAACTCCTGGCCTCAAGTGAACCTCCAACCTTGGCCTCTCACAGTGCTAGAATTACATCTGGTATTCCTTTTTTTTTCTTGAGACAGAGTCTCACTCTGTCACCCAGGCTAGAGTGCAGAGGCGTGATCTTGGCTCACTGCAACCTCTGCCTCCTGGGTTTAAGCTATTCTCCTGAGTAGCTGGGATTACAGGCATGTGTCACTGTGCCCGCCTAATTTTTTTTTTTTTATCCTGAGACGAGGTCTCACTCTGTCACCCAGGCTGGAGTGCAGTGGCATGATCTCGACTCACTGTAACCTCTGCCTCCCGGGCTCAAGTGATTCTCCTGCCTCAGCCTCCCGAGTAACTCAGATTACAGGTGCATGCCACCACAGCTAGCTAATTCTTGTATTTTTAGTAGAGATAAGCTTTCACTGTGTTGGCAAGGCTGATCTCAAACTCCTGACCTCATGATCCACCTGCCTCAGCCTCCCAAAGTGCAGGGATTACAGGTGTGAGCCACTGTGCTTGGCTGTTAATCTGCTGTTAAACCCATCCACTGAGGTTGGTTTATATGCCGTTAATTGTGAAATATAATTCACAGAAAAGTACACAAAATAAATGCATATACAATTCAGTGATTTATCAAGAAGCAACTGCTCACCACAAGCCATTGCTTCTTGATAAATCACTGAATTGTACCATAGACACACGCCACCACTCACAACTATATGCATTTATTTTAAGTATGTTCCTAGTAAAAGAGGTAAGAATCAAGTTTCGTTTTTTAATATGGATATCCAGTTGACCAAGCACTATTTATTGGGAAATCCTTTTTTTCTATCACTTCGAAGTTTCAATTTTGTTACAGATTGAGTGTTCACGTGAGCATGGATATGTCTGTAGGTGCTATTCTGTTGCATTGGTCTGCTTTTCTATCTGTGAGCTAACAGCAGCCTCATAATTACTGTAGCTTTATAATAAAGCTTGATATTCTTCAATATTGTCTTGGCTATTTTTGTCTCTGGTATTTCCATATAAATTTTAGAATCAGCTTGTCAATAAAACTAACTTGGACTGCATTGAGTCTATAGAATATTTCTGCGGAATTGACATTTTACTATATTGAGTTTTCCAATCTGTTAACATGGTATATCTGCTCATGTATTTAGTTTTTTTTCCTTCTCTCTCAATTTTGTATTAGATATATGTTTCTATTCAAAGTCTTATCTTTCATTTTTTCCTTTGTATATTTTTATGGTATTATAAATAGTATAGTTTAAAATTTTTATTTTCTAATTGTTTATTGATACATAAATGTGGAAAAACTGGCTGGGTGTGGTGGCTCACATCTGTAATCCCAGTGCTTTGCGAGGCTGAGGCAGGCAGATCGCTTGAGGTCAGGAGTTCGAGACCAGGCTGGCCAACACAGTGAAACCCCATATCTACTAAAAAATACAAAAATTAGCCAGGCATGGTGGTGTGTGCCTGTAGTCTTAGCCACTTGGGAGGCTGAGGCACCAGAATGGCTTGAACCTGGGAGGTGGAGGTTGCAGTGAGTTGAGATTACACCACTGCACTCCAGCCTGGGCAACAGAGAGAGAGACTCCATCTCAAAAAAAAAAAAAAAAAAAGTAGAAAAACAAACTCAGAGCACTTTTTTTATTCTCTCACACTGCAACAATCAACACAACATTTCTGTGACCAAATGTGTGGGAGTTTCTCCCCATATACTGACGAAGCAATTTTTTTTTTTTTTTTTTTTTTTTTTTTTTGAGCCACTACATTCCAGCCTGGGCAACAGAGTGAAACTCCCTTTCACTTAAAAAAAAAAAAAAAAAAAAAAAAAATATGTTATAAAAGGAACGTCTTTCTTTTTTTTTTTTTTTCTTTTTTTTTTTTTTTAAGATGGGGTTTCACCATGTTGGTCAGGCTGGTCTTGAACTCCCGGCCTCAGGTGATCCGCCTGCCTTGGCCTCCAAGTGCTTGGATTATAGGCGGGGGCCACCACGCCCAGCCAAAGGAATGTATTTCTTCTGGGTATGTGTCTAGGAATGGAGTTACTAAGTTACTGTGTGCATGTGTTCGGTATAGGCAGATAACCTTCCAAACAGCTTTCCAACGTGGTATGAATGTGCCATTTATACTCCCTCCCGCCGTATATGAGGGTTCTCGTTTGCTCTACATCCTCTTCAAAACTCGGTATTGTAAATCTTTTTTAAAATATTGAGATTGTACCCCAAAACCTAAAATGCAATTAAAAAAAAAAAAAGGTAAGCCGGGCGCGGTGGCTCACGCCTGTAATCCCAGCACTTTGGGAGGCCGAGGTGGGTGGATCACGAGGTCGAGAGATCAAGACCATCCTGGTCAACATGGTGAAACCCCGTCTCTACTAAAAATACAAAAAATTAGCTGGGCATGGTGGCACATGCCTGTAATCCCAGCTACTCAGGAGGCTGAGGCAGGAGAATTGCTTGAACCCAGGAGGCGGAGGTTGCAGTGAGCCGAGATCGCGCCATTGCACTCCAGCCTGGGTAACAAGAGCGAAACTCCCTCTTAAAAAAAAAAAAAAAAAAAAAAAAAAGGTAAAATATTGAGATACAGGCTGGGTGCAGTGGCTCACACCTGTAATCCCAGCACTTTGGGACCCTGAGACAGGAGGATCACTTGAGCCCAGGAGCTGGAGTCTGGCCTGGGCAACATACTAAGACCCAGTCTCTAAAAAAGGGGGGAAAAAAGAGAGATAATTACATACAGTAGAACACACAGATCTTTCATGTTTCAGTTCAATGAGTTTTTTTTTTTTTTTTTGAGACAGAGTCTCGCTCTTTCACCAAGCGCCAGGCTGGAGTGCAGTGGCGGGATCTTGGCTCATTGCAACCTCTGCCTCCTGGCTTCAAGCAGTTCCCTGCCTCAGCCTCCCGAGTAGCTGAAACTACAGGCGCATGCCCCAGGACCAGCTAATTTTTGTATTTTAATAGAGACGGGGTTTCACTATGTTGACCAGGATGGTTTCAATCTCTTGATATCGTGATCTGCCCGCCTTGGCCTCCCAAAGTGCTGGGATTACAGGCATGAGCCACCGTGCCTGGCCTCAGTTCGATGAGTTTTAACCTATGTATACATTTCATGTATACAACATGCTAGTCCAGATATAAATCATTGTCATTATGGAAGAAAGTATGGATGTTCCCCCCAAAATTAGAAGTAGAGCTACCATGTGCATATGATCCAGCCATCCTAGCACTGGGTACATATTCAAAGGATATACAATCCATACCTCGAAGAGATACCTGCTCCCCCTTGTGCATTGCAGCATTATTCATAATAGCCAAAGTATGTAATCAACCTACCTGTCCATCAATGGATGGATAGAGAAAATGTGTATGTACACAATGAAATACTATTCAGCCTTAAAAGAAGGAAATCCCGTCATTTATCATGACATGGACATACCTAGAGGACATTATGTTAAGTGAAATAAGACGCAAAAAGACAAAGCACCATCTCACTTATGTTAGCAGTGTCAAAGTCAAACTCATAGAAACAGAATAAAATAGTGGTTACCAGAGACTAGGAGGTGGGAGGATTAGGGAGATGTTGGTCAAAGGACACAAAATTTCAGTTAGGAATAAGTTCAAGAGTTCTATCATACATCGTAATGGTGACTATAGTTTATAATAATATGTTGTATACTTGAAAATTGCTAAGGAAGTAGTTTTTTTTTTTTTTTTTTTTAAAGATGGGGTTTCACCATATTGGTCAGGCTGGTCTTGAACTCCCAACCTCAGGTGATCCGCTCGCCTTGGCCTCCAAAGTGCTTGAATTATAGGTGTGAGCCACCACGCCCTGCCAGGAAGTAGATTTTGAGTGTTCTCACAAAAAAAAAAAAAAAAGTATGTCAAGTAATACATATGCTAATTACCTCAATTTAGCCATTCAATATATACATATTTAAAACATCATTTTTGTACACCGTAAATATATATATATATTTTTATCAGTTAAAATAGAAATCGGCTGAGTGCTGTGGCTCACCCCTGCAATCCCAGCACTTTGGGAGGCTGAGGTGGGTGGATCACCTGAGGTCGGGAGTTTGAGACCAGCCTGGCCAACAGTGAAATGCTGTCTCTACTAAAAAATACAAAAACTAGCCATGCACAGTGGCACGTGCCTGTAGTCCCAGCTACTCGGGAGGCTGCAACAGGGAGAATTGCTTGAACCTGGGAAGCAGAGGTTTCAGTGAGCTGAGATCATGACACTGTACTCCAGCCTGGGCTACAGAGTGAGACTCCGTCTCAAAAACAAAAAACAAACAAAGCAATAGATCAGAGCCATTTCCGTTTCCAAGGAATTTTTTTGTTTCTTTTGAGACAGAGTCTCGCTTTGTCGCCTAGGCTGGAGTACAGTAGCGCGATCTTGGCTCACTGCAACTTCTGCCTCTTTGTGTTCAAATGATTCTCCTGCTTCAGCCTCCTGAGTAGTTAGGATTACAGGTGTGAGCCACCAGGCCCGGCTAATTTTTGTTTTTAGTAGAGGCAGGGTTTCACCATGTTGATTAGGCTGGTCTCTTAACTCCTAACCTCATGATCCACCCACCTTGGCCGCCCAAAGTGCTGGGATTACAGGCGTGAGCCACTGTGCCTGGCCAATTTTTTGTATTTTTAGTAGAGACGGCATTGACCAGGATGGTCTCAATCTCTTGACCTTATGATCTGCCCGCCTTGACCGCCCAAAGTTTTGGGATTAGAGGTGTGAGCCACTGTGTCTGCTCTGTAATTTTTTTTTTTTTTCTGAGACAAGGTCTCACTCTGTCACCCAGGCTGGAGTGCAGTGGCACAGTCTCAGCTCACTGCAGCCTCCACCTCCTGGGCTCAACCAACCCTCCAACCTTAGCCTCCCGAGCAGCTGAGGACTGCAGGCATGCGCCACGGTGTTTGGCTAAATTTTGTTTATTTGTTGTAGAGAAGGGGTCTTACTATGTTGCTCAGGCTGGTCCTGACCTCCTGGGCTCAAGTGATCTGCCCACCTTGGCCTCCCAAACTGCTAAGATTACAGGTGTAAGGAACTGCACCCAGCCAAAAGTTTTAATTTTAGCAATTTTGGTGGTTGTGCTTTTTTTTTTTTTTTTTTCCAGACAGAATTTCGGTCTTCTTGCCCAGGCTGGAGTGCAATGGCGTGATCTCGGCTCACTGCAACCTCCGCCTCCTGGGTTCAAGCAGTTCTGCCTCAGCCTCCCAAGTAGCTAGGATTACAGGCATATGCTACCATGCCTGGCTAATTTTGTATTTTTAGTAGAGATAGGGTTTCACCATGTTGGTTAGGCTGGTCTTGAACTCCTGAACTCAGGTTATCTGCCCTCCTTGGCCTCCCAAAGTGCTGGGATTACAGGCATGAGCCACTGCACCTGGCCAATTTCAGTACATGTTATGGCCTAGCATATCTTTAGTGAAACTTGAGGAAAGTTTCATGTGTGTTTTAGTCCATTCAGACTGCTTTTAGGAAATACTATCGATTGTGTGGTTTAAACAATAAACATTTCTCTCAATCCCAGTGGCAGGAGGTTTAAGACCAGGGTGCTGGCATGATCTTGGTGAGGGCCCTCTTCCTCATATCCTCACGTGGCCTTTCCCTGGTTGTGCAGGCTAAAGCAACTCCATCTTGGATGTTAATCTGCCCACGTTGACTTCTGATTAACCCCAGTTCTGGGAATGCCTCTAATACCTTTCACATAATTACCATAAATCCTGCCCTTAGACGAATTCCCCATGGTTTGTAAGCCCAGAATCTGGGGTTAATAAGTCCCTATTAAATATTTCTGAGAAACTGGATTTGTCAGCCTCTTTCTTTAGCTTCTCAGCTTCTTCAGCCTTTGGGCAAAGGTTTGTACAGACCTGCTCACCTCCCAACATGGGTGCATGCATGCAGAGAGAGATGGAATTTCTCTTCCTCTTTTCATAACGACGTTAATCCCATCCTGGCAGCTCCACCCTCGTGATCTCATCTTAACCTAATTCTTTTTTTTTTTTTTTGAGATGGAATCCTGCTGTGCCTCAGGCTAGAGTGGAGTGGCAGGATCTCAGCAACCTCTGCCCCCCACCCCAGCAGTCTTCCTTCATTCCAGCATCAACTTTAACTATAAAATGCAAAGTCTTATTCAAATATTATCTAAATCAGATATGAATGAGACCATAGGTACATTTCATCCTGAGGCAAAATTTATCTCCAGTTGTGAAACTTGTGAAACCAGATATGTGTTTCCAAAATGCAGTGGTGGGACAGGCAAAGGATAGCCATCCCTATTCCAAAAGGGAGAGAAATCAGCAGGAGTGTAGTCTGGGCAACATGGTGAGACCGTGTCTCTACTACAAAAAATAGCTGGGCATAATGGTGCCTGTCTGTGGTCCCAGCTTTTGGGGAGGCTGAGGTGGGAATACTGCTTGAGCTCGGGGGTGCAGAGGTTACAGTGAGCTGAGATCATGCCACTCCACTCCAGCCTGGGACAGAGGGAGACCCTATCTAAAAAAAAAAAAAAAAAAAAGTAGGAAGTGATAGGTGCCATCGATGAAAAGAGTCGAACTCTGTAAAATATTTGAAGAGGTTTTTTTTTGTTTTTTTTTTTTTTTGAGACGGAGTTTCGCTCTTGTTACCCAGGCTGGAGTGCAATGGCGCGATCTCGGCTCACCGCAACCTCCACCTCCTGGGTTCAGGCAATTCTCCTGCCTCAGCCTACTGAGTAGCTGGGATTACAGGCACGCGCCACCATGCCCAGCTAATTTTTTGTATTCTTAGTAGAGACGGGGTTTCACCATGTTGACTAGGATGGTCTCGATCTCTCGACCTCGTGATCCACCCGCCTCAGCCTCCCAAAGTGCTGGGATTACAGGCTTGAGCCACCGCGCCCGGCCTTGAAGAGATTTATTCTGAGCCAAATATGAGTGACCATGACCCGTGACACAGCCCTCAGGAGGTCCTGAGAACATGTGCCTAAGATGGTCGGGGCACAACTTGGTTTGGTTTTTGTTGAGACAGAGTCTTGAACTGTTGTCTGGGCTGGAGTGCAGCGGTGCGATCTCGGCTCACTGCAACCTCCACCTCCCAGGTTCAAGTAATTCTCCTGCCTCAATCTCCCCAGTAGCTGGGATTACAGGCACCTGCCACCACACTCGGCTAATTTGTTGTATTTTTATTTTTATTTATTTTTTATTTTTAAATTTTTTTTAAAGATGGGGTTTCGCCATGATGGCCAGGCTGGTCTTGAACTCCTGACCTCAGATGATCCACCCACCTCAACCTCCCAAAGTGCTAGGATTACAGGCATGAGCCACCGTGCCCGGCCACTTGTTGCATTTTTAATAGAGATGGGGTTTCACTATGTTGACCAGACTGGTCTCGAACTCCTGACTTGGTGTTTCGCCTGCCTTGGCCTCACATTATACATTGTAGAGAAGCATGAGATATCTATCAAATACATTTTAGAAATGCATTGGTTTGGTTCAGAAAGGTGGGACAAATCAAAGGGTGGGGTGGAGTGAAGGAGCTTCCAGCCTATAGGTGAATTTAAACATTTTCTGGTTTGATAATTGGTTGAGTCTGTCTAAAGACAAAATTGATAGAAAGGGAATGTTCAGATTAAGGTAAAGATTGCAGAGACCAAAGTTTTTCTGAAGTCTTCTACTGGCTGCCCTTAGAGACAATAGATAAAAATGTTTTCCTTTCAGATCTTAGTTAATCTCTTTAGGATTGGAAGGGTCTAGAAGAAAAAGATCTACCCTTCTTAATAGCGATTCTTTGCAGATGCACGTTTCCCCCCACAGAGAACAGCTTTGCAGGGCCATTTCGAAATATGGCAAAGAAACATGTTTTGAGGTAAAATATTTTGATTTGCTTCCTTGTCTCTTTTTTTTTTTTTTTTTTTTTGAGACGGAGTTTCATTCTTGTTACCCAGGCTGGAGTGCAATGGCACGATCTCGGCTCACCGCAACCTCCGCCTCCTGGGTTCAAGCAATTCTCCTGCCTCAACCTCCTGAGTAGCTGGGATTACAGGCACGCGCCACCATGCCCAGCTAACTTTTTGTATTTTTACTAGAGACGGGGTTTCACCATGTTGACCAGGATGGTCTCGATCTTTTGACCTCCTGATCCACCCGCCTCGGCCTCCCAAAGTGCTGGGATTACAGGCTTGAGCCACCGCCCCTGGCTGCTTCCTTGTCTCATAATGTCATGCCAGAGTCAGGTTGATAAGTAAATCACAATATATAGGGTTAAATAAAACCCATTTGATGAGAATTTATGATTTGTAGGTCATGACTCCCCAGACCCCTTAGGAATTTGGGCAAGATAAAAAATCAGAGTTAAAAAAGAAAAGAAAAGAAAAAATCAGAGTTTAGCTCTCGGTGCCAAGCGATTCTAAATCCTAGCAAGACAATCTCCAGTAGACTTTAAGGCTTGCGAATAATCCTCTTTGACTGGACCCTGCCCTCTGGACCTACTGGGGTGGGGACTATACCCCCTTGGCTCTGTTGGGTGGTGGTCCTGGCCTTTACAACTGAAGTGGCGGCAACCCTGTCCCCGGCCTGTGCACTCTGGGCGTCTGGTGGGAGTGGCAGCCCTGATGATTGAATTGTCTTTGGGGTCCTTTACTTGTCTTTAAGAACACTGCACCTTGAAAATAGCTCTGCCAGTCATGATGGCTGATGCCTGTAATCCCAGTACTTTGAGAGGCTGAGGAGGGAGGATTCCTTGAGCCCAGGAGTTTGAGACCATCCTGGACAATGTAGTGAGACCTCATCTCTATAATTTTTTTTTTTTTTTTTTTTAATTAGCTTGGGATGGTAGCATGCATTTGTAGCCCCAACTATTCAGGAGGCTTAGGTTGGGAGGATTACTTGAGCCTGGGAGATCAAGGCTGCAGTGAGCTGTGATCACACTGCTGCACTCCAGCTTGGGTGGCAAAGTGAGACCATCTCAAAAAAAAAAAAAAAAAAAAAAAAAATGCTCTATAGCTCTGGTAGGGGTGTCCAATCTTTTGGCTTCTCTGGGCCGCTTTGGAAGAAGAAAATTGTCTTGGGCCTCACATAAAATATACTAACGATAGCTGAAGAGCTTAAAAAGAATAAAAATAAAAAGAGGCCAGGTGTGGTGGCTCATGCCTGTAATCCCAACACTTTGAGAGGCTGAGGTAGGTGGATCACAAGGTCAGGAGTTTGAGACCAGCCTGACCAACATGGTAAAACCCTGTCTGTACTAAAAATATAAAAATTAGCCAGGCATGGTGGTGAGTGCCTATAATCCCAGCTACTCAGGAGGCTGAGGCAGTAGACTCACTTGAACCTGGGAGGTACAGGTTGCAGTGAGCTGAGATCATGCCACTGCACTCCAGCCTGGGTGACAGAGTTAGACTCTGTTTTAGAAAAAAAAAAAATTTGCCGGGCGCGGTGGCTCACGCCTGTAATCCCAGCACTTTGGGAGGCCGAGGCGGGTGGATCACGAGGTCAAGAGATCGAGACCATCCTGGTCAATATGGTGAAACCCTGTCTCTACTAAAAATACAAAAAATTAGCTGGGCATGGTGGCACATGCCTGTAATCCCAGCTACTCAGGAGGCTGAGGCAGGAGAATTGCCTGAACCCAGGAGGCGGAGGTTTTGGTGAGCTGAGATCACGCCATTGCATTCCAGCCTGGGTAACAAGAGCAAAACTCTGCCTCAAAAAAAAAGAAAAAGAAAAAAAAAATTTGTGTTGGACCACATGCAAAGCCATCCTGGGTTGAACGTGGGCTGCTGGCCACAGGTTGAACAAGCTTGCTCTATGGCCTGGTCCTGTAGGACCTTCAGAAGTCCGACAGCCCTCCTTCACTTCATTCCATCTCTGTCCCCTCTGGCAGCTGCCAGGGTGACTGATTCGGTCTGTGGTTCATACCCATTCTCATCTCCTTACCTGATAGATTTTGGACTACACTGAGTATTTACAGTATGAATAAGCTGAAAATTGTCCAAATCTTTAAATTCTTGTTCTTTTTTTGCTTAACAATTCATTTTTCTTTTTTCACATTTTACTATAAGCAGTCAAGAGGATCCAAACTGCTCCTTCAACACTAGATATCCCATATATTTCCAGTTTTCTCTGAATTGCTCATTCTTTTGTTTAATCTCTTTCAGTTTCTTTTTCCTTTAATCTCACCGTATAAACTTTAGACAATGTAGGTGGGTTTTTCTTTCGTTTTATTGCTCCCTCTGTGACTCTAGCCAACAAATGTGTTATTCTAGTATCAGTGTCTGATAAATTCAGTATTTTAAGGCAAATTTTTCTCCTTAGCTTTACTGGTTTTCCTTCAAATGTATTAGGGTATAATTGTTTTTAATGCTTTAAAATTTTATTTTGTTTAACAGCTAAAGAAATACTTCCTCGTGGATTTTTGTTTTGTTTTGTTTTTTGAGACAGAGTCTTGCTCTGTTGCCCAGGCTGGAGTGCAATGGCGTGATCTCAGCTCACTGCAACTGCTGCCTCCCAAGTTCAAGCGATTCTCCTACCTCAGCCTTCCAAGTAACTGGGATTATAGGCATGTGCCACCACTCTCAGCTAATTTTTTTGGTATTTTTAGTAGGGACAAAGTTTCCCCATGTTGGCCAGGCTGGTCTTGACCTCCTGACATCAGCTGATTCACCCACCTCAGCCTACCAAAGTGCTGGGATTACAGATGTGAGCCACCGCGTCCAGCTGGTATTTCTTTTTGTGTGTGTGTGAGACATACAAGGTCAGTATAGTGAAAAAAAAAAAGCTATTAAAATTCTAACAGGAAATAAAATTTCAAAAGACATTTCCAATAGCATCAAAAACATCAAATACCAAGGAAAGACAAGACTTCTACACAGAAAACCATGACCCATAAATCGTAAAACTGTAAAACATGTCAAGTATGTATTTATAAAACATACAAACTATAAACAGCAAAGCATATAAACTGTATGTTCATAAAGCATATAAACCGTAAAACACGTAGAACGTTGTTACAAAGAAATTACAGCCCTAAATAAACGAAAGCATAGATAGGGCTCATGAATTGGAAGATCATATTTTAAAGATATTGATTGCCTTCAAATTGATACTGGAATTTGTTCAGTTTCAATTTAAGAAAAACTCTTGGAAGGGGTGTGTGTGTGTGTGCGTGTGTGTGTGTGTGTGCACGTGTGCGCGCACGTCTGTATTATTATTGTTAAAATGTGTGCACTTAATGAAGAGACCCCCCCCCCCAAACAGGCTTTATGTGAGCAACATGGGTGCAGGCGGTCTGAAGGGTGTCAGTGAAGGGGGGTGGGATAGGAATTGGTTTTGTAGGTTTGGGGTGAACAGTGGCAAGTTACGGAAGTTACAGTTGGTGGTTTTTTGCAAGCTGGGAGGGGGTCGTAGGGTGGGGAGTCAGGAGGTTTGGCCAAGGTCAGTTACAAAGTCCAATGGCCTTGTCAACTGAAGTCAGAATAAGAAACAATAGAAGGTCTCAGGTTAGTTAGGCCCTGCAGGGGTTGGTGGTTCTTCCTTCCAGCTACTTCAGGTTTTCTGATTCTGGAAGGCCCTCCAGAGGTGTATGTGCGGTTCATGGGGGTGGCCATGCCATCCAAGGCACGGTCAGACCTTACAATTCCTATGTCATACTGACGGGATCTCCCTATGTTGCCCAGGCTGGTCTTGAACTGCTGGGCTCAAGGTATCCTTCTGCCTTGGCCTCTCAGAATGCTGGGATTATAGCCATGAGTTGCCACACTTGGCTGCTTGTGAGTTTTTCTTTTTTTTGAGATGGAGTCTTGTCTCTGACATCCAGGCTGGAGTGCAGTGGCTCGATCTCGGCTCACTGCAACCTCCGCCTCCTGGGTTCAAGAAATCCCCCTGTTTCGCCGGGCGCGGTGGCTCAAGCCTGTAATCCCAGCACTTTGGGAGGCCGAGGCGGGTGGATCATGAGGTCGAGAGATCGAGACCATCCTGGTCAACATGGTGAAACCCCATCTCTACTAAAAAATACAAAAAATTGGCTGGGCATGGTGGCACGTGCCTGTAATCCCAGCTACTCAGGAGGCTGAGGCAGGAGAATTGCTTGAACCCAGGAGGCGGAGGTTGCGGTGAGCCGAGATCGTGCCATTGCACTCCAGCCTGGGTAACAAGAGCGAAACTCCGTCTCAAAAAAAAAAAAAAAAAAAAAAAAGAAATCCCCCTGTTTCAGCTTCCCAAGTAGCTGGGATTATAGGCATGTGCCTCCATGCCTCGATAATTTTTTTGTTTTTTTTTTGTTTTTTTAGTAGAGACAGTGTTTTACCATGTTGGCCAGGCTGATCTCGAACGCCTAACCTCAGGTGATTCACCTGCCTTGGCCTCCTGGAGTGCTCTGATTACTGGCGTGAGCTGCCACACGTGACCGCCTGTGAGTTTTTCTCTTGTCGGTTGTTTCTATTCGTACCATCTAGTCTCCTAGTGTTCGGAAACATTTTAGATTGTGGGTCTCACGTTGTCTTTGCAAAACTGATTATAGAAATTGGGAGCTCAGGACCTTCTCCAGGGAGGATTTAAGTTGCTTCTGCCTGAAACTCTAGTGTTCTCAGATCACCTGGTCTAGTTGCAGAGACTGAAATGATTAGAAACTGAGCTGTCTACTCGGTCTCTCCCTTCCTCTTAAGGTACAGCTTTTTGGGTCCCAGCCCAAGTGAATGGGGTTCATCAGGGCCTCCTCACCTGGTGGGCTTTGGATCTAAGTCCTGTCACCTTGGCCTCCTGAAGCTTCCAGAGGTACTGCCCAGCCTCTCATCTGCCCAGGAGAAAAGGACCGGAGCTGTCAGGCTCATCCCTGGATCTTTGTCCCTAGCCTCACCACCACTCATCTCAGCTTCGTATTCTTTCCATTGGTCTCCAAAGCTCTCACGCTGCTTTATTTTCTATATTTCTTTTTTTTTTTTTTCTTTTGAGACTGAGTCTTGCTCTGTCTCCCAGCCTGGAGTGTAGTGGTGCGATCACAGCTCACTGCAGCCTCTACCTCCCAGGCTCAAGTGATCCTCCTGCCTCAGCCTCTTGAGTTTGTGGGACCATAGGCGTGCACCACCATGCCCAGCTAACTTTTGTATTTTTTTTCATTTTTATTTTTATTTTTTGAGACGGAGTTTCGCTCTTGTTACCCAGGCTGGAGTGCAATGGCGTGATCTTGGCTCACTGCAACCTCCGCCTCCTGGGTTCAGGCAATTCTCCTGCCTCAGCCTCCTGAGTAGCTGGGATTACAGGCATGCGCCACGATGCCCAGCTAATTTTTGTATTTTTAGGATAGACGGGGTTTTACCATGTTGACCTGGATGGTCTCGATTTCTTGACCTCGTGATCCACCCACCTCGGCCTCCCAAAGTGTTGGGGTTACAGGCTTGAGCCACCGCGCCCGGCCTATTTTTATTTTTTTTAAGGTGGGGTTTCACCATGATGGCCAGGCTGGTCTTGAACTCCTGACCTCAGGTGATCTACCCACCTCGGCCTCCCAAAGTGCTAGGATTACAGGCGTGAGCCACAGCGCCCAGCCTGTATTTTTATAGAGAAGGAGTCTCACTGTGTTGCTCAGGCTGGTCTCGAACTCCTGGGCTCAAGCAATTCTCTAGCCTCAGCCTCCCAAATGTAGGCATGAGCCGTTGCACCTGGCCACTTTTTTTTTTAAGACAAAATCTTGATCTGTCCCCAGGCTGGAATGCAGTAGCACAGTCTTGGCTCACTGCAACATCTACCTCCCGGGTTCAAGCAGTTCTCTTGTCTCTGACTCATGAGTAGCTGGGACTACAGGCATGCGCCACCGTGTCCAGCTAATTTTTTGTATTTTTAGTAGAGATGGGGTTTCACCATGTTGACCAGTATGGTCTCCATCTCTTGATCTCGTGATCCACCCGCCTCGGCCTCCCAAAGTGCTGGGATTACAGGCTTGAGCCACCGTGCCCGGCTCTTTTTTTTTTTTTGAGGTGGAGTCTTGCTCTGTCACCCAGGCTGGAGTGCAGTGGCACGATATTGGCTCACTGCAACCTCCGCCTCCTGGGTTCAAGCGATTCTTCTGCCTCAGCCTCCTGAGTAGCTGGGACTGTAGTGAGAGCACTACCACACCCGGCTGATTTTTGTATATATATATTTAATAGTGATGGGGTTTCACCATATTGGCCAGGATGGTCTCAAACTCCCGACCTCGTAATTTGCCTGCCTCGGCCTCCCAAAGTGCTGGGATTACAGGTGTGAATCACCATGCCTGACCCACAGATTTCTTAAAAAATATTTTCTCCTCAGCTTTACTGGTTTTCCTTCAAGTGTATTTAGGATGTGATTGTTTATAATGCTTTTAACTTTTATTTCGTTTTACATCTAATTTTGGAAAGTTTCAAATAAGTACAAAAGCAGAGAGAACAATATGATAACTCCATGCATCTGTCACCCACTACCACAGTTACCAATACTCTGACATCATAGTCCTATATGCCTCCCACCACTTTTATTTTTCTGAATCATTTTATTTATTTATTTATTTATTTATTTATTTATTTATTTATTTTGAGACAGAGTCTCACTCTGTCACCAGACACCAGGCTGGAGTGCAGTGGCGCGACCTTGGCTCACTGCAACCTCCGCCTCCTGGGTTCAAGCAATTCTCCTACCTTGGCCTCCCGAGTAGCTGGGACTACAGGCGTGCGCCACCACGCCCAGCTAATTTTTTTGTATTTTTAGTAGAGAGGGGGTTTCATCATGTTGGCCAGGATGGTTTCGATCTCTTGACTTCGTGATTTGCCCACCTCAGCCTCCCAAAGTGCTGGGATTATAGGCGTGAGCCACTGTGCCCGGCCCTATTTTTTTTTTTTTTAAAGAAGGGGTTTCACCATGTTGATCAGGCTGGTCTTGAACTCCTGACCTCAGGTGGTCCACCCACCTTGGCCTTCAAAGTGCTTGGATTACGTAGGCCTGAGCCACCACGCTGGCCTCTGAATTATTTTAAAGCAAATCCCAGACATTATAAAAAGTTCTCCTAGGGCCTGGTGTGGTGACTCAGGCCTGTAATCCCAGCACTCTAGGAGGCTTAGGTGGGCAGATCACCTGAGGTCAGGAGTTCGAGACCAGCCTGGCCAACATGGTGAAACCCTGCCTTTACTAAAAATACAAAAATTGGCCGGGCTTGGTGGTGCATGCCTGTAGTCCCAGCTACTTGGGAGGCTGAGGCAGAAGAATCGCTTGAACTCAGGAAGTGGAGGATACAGTGCTTCAAGATCATACCACTGCACTCCAGCATGGAGGGCAAAGGGAGACCCTGTCTCAAAAAAAAAAAAAAAAAAAAAAAAGTTGGCGGGGGTGTGCTCTTTAAATGTTAGTATTTGGCTGGGTGCAGTGGCTCACAACTGTAATCCCAGCACTTTGGGAAGCTGAGGTGGGAAGATCACTTGAGTCTAGGAGTTTCAGACCAACCTGGGCAACATAGTGAGACCTTATCTCTACAAAAAATTCAAAAAAGTAGCTAGATGTGGTGGCATGTGCCTGTAGTTCCAGCTACTCAGGAGGCCAAGATGGGAGGATCACTTGAGCCTGGGAGAGCATGGCTGTAGTGAGCTGTGATCACACCACTGCACTCCAGCCTGGGTGACAGATGAGACCCTGTCTCAAACAAAACAAAACAAAATCAAACAAACAAACAAAAACCGGGGAGTTTTCAATGATAAAAATGAGGTCCTTGAAGGGAAATATATAACTGTTGTTTCCTTTCCATTATTAGGGAAATGTAACCACTATTATATTTGGCACAATTAACAGTAATTCACTGATAGCTTTCAATACCGTGTTCAGTTAGTTGCCTCCGCTAGTTTCCAAAATGCCTTTTCACAGATGGTTTGTCCAAATCAGAATCCAAACAAGGTTATTATGTTATTTTATTGATTTACTGTTTTTGAGACAGGGTCTCACTCTATTGCCCAGCTTGGAGTGCCGTGGCGTGATGACAGCTCACTGCAGCCTGGAACTCCTGGGCTCAAGCAATCCTCCTACTTGAGCCTCCTGAGTAGCTGGGACTGTAGGCATGTGCCACTGCCCTTGGCTGCCTTCCTTTTTTGTGCTTAGTCTTGTCAGAGGTCTGTCAGCTTTTTTTTTTTTTTTTTTGAGACGGAGTTTCGCTCTTGTTACCCAGGCTGGAGTGCAATGGCGCGATCTCGGCTCACCGCAACCTCCACCTTCTGGGTTCAGGCAATTCTCCTGCCTCAGCCTCCTGAGTAGCTGGGATTACAGGCATGCACCACCATGCCCAGCTAATTTTTTGTATTTTTAGTAGAGACGGGGTTTCACCATATTGACGAGGATGGTCTCGATCTCTCGACCTTGTGCTCCACCCGCCTCGGCCTCCCAAAGTGCTGGGATTACAGGCTTGAGCCACCGCGCCGGCCGTCTGTCAGCTTTAAACCAATGCTAATCTTCTCTATTATTCTCTATGGCTGTTCTATTTTTTTTTTTTTTTTAAAAGACTGGGTTTCACCGTGTTGGTCAGGCTGGTCTTGAATTCCCGACCTCAGGTGATCTGCCCGCCTTGGCATCCAAAGTGCTTGGATTACAGGCGTGAGCCACCACACCCGGCCGATAAAATAGTTCTTAGAGGGAAATTTGTATCTTTAATAGAATTTATCAGGAAATAGGAATCACTAAAAATAGATGAGGCCAGGTGCAGTAGCTCACACCTGTAATCCCAACATTTCGGGAGGTGAGGTGGGCAGATCACAAGGTTAGAAGTTTGAGACCAGCCTGGCCAATGTGGTGAAACTCCGTCACTACTAAAAATACAAAAATTAGCCAGGTGTGGTGGCACACACCTGTAGTCCCTGCTACTCAGGAGGCTGAGGCAGGAGAATCACTTGAACCTGGGAGGCAGAGACTGCAGTGAGCCGAGATTGCACCACTGTACTCCAGCCTGGCCAACAAGAGAGAGACTCTGTCTCAAATAATAATTATAATAATTAATAAGTAAGATGATATTAAACTCAAGAAGGCTTTTTAAAACTAATGGAAAACCAGCTGGGCGGGGTGGCTCACACCTGTAATCCAAGCACTTTGGAGGCTAAGGCGGGCAGATCAACTGAGGTCAGGAGTTCAAGACCAGCCTGACCAACATGGTGAAACCCCATCTTAAAAAAAAAAAAAAAGGCCGGGCGCGGTGCTCAAGCCTGTAATCCCAGCACTTTGGGAGGCCAAGGCGGGTGGATCACAAGGTCAAGAGATCGAGACCATCCTGGTCAACATGGTGAAACCCCGTCTCTACTAAAAATACAAAAAATTAGCTGGGCATGGTGGCGCGTGCCTGTAATCCCAGCTACTCAGGAGGCTGAGGCAGGAGAATTGCCTGAACCCAGAAGGTGGAGGTTGCGGTGAGCCGAGATCATGCCATTACTCCAGCCTGGGTAACAAGAGCGAAACTCCGTCTCAAAAAAAAAAAAGTAATGGAAAACCAAAAAAAAAAAAACAAGGAAAAAATTAATAAAGGTAAGTGCAAAAATAGAATAGCTGCCAGGCATGGTGGCTCATGCCTGTAATCCAAGTACTTTGGAGACCAAAAACAAACAAACAAACAAAAACCCCTGTTTTGCCGGGCGCGGTGGCTCAAGCCTGTAATCCCAGCACTTTGGGAGGCCGAGGCGGGTGGATCACGAGGTCGAGAGATCAAGACCATCCTGGTCAACATAGTGAAACCCCGTCTTTACTAAAAATACAAAAAATTAGCTGGGCATGGTGGCGCGTGCCTGTAATCCCAGCTACTCAGGAGGCCAAGACAGGAGAATTGCCTGAGCCCAGGAGGCGGAGGTTGCGGTGAGCCGAGATCGCGCCATTGCACTCCAGCCTGGGTAACAAGAGCGAAACTCCATCTCAAAAACAAAAACAAAAACAAAAACAAAAACCCTGTTTTATCTGTGTTTCATGAATTTTGATGTGTTGTCAGTATCCAGTTCTACATATTTGTTGATTTTCTTCATGACTTCTTTGTGATCATGGTGTCTCCCCTGCCAGCTGAATATCCTTTATGATTTCTTATTTACCACAATATAATTCAAGAGGTTTTGGTTTTACTTTGCTTTTTTTTGTACCTTCTTAGTTTCCCAAGGTAAGAGATTTTTTTTTTTAGTAATTGTTTTTTAACTTTGTGGCAATGTTACTGATTTCTGACTTCATCCTATTGTGGTGAGAGAAGGTAGTTTATATGGTATCTGTCTTCTAAAATCTGCTGAGACTTGTTTTACCGCCTAACATACGTTCTCTCCTGGGGACAGTCCAGTGGACAGCTGAGGATATGTGACTCTGAGATCCTGGTGTGGGCAGAGTTGCCCTCTGGAAGGCCACTGCAGCCACTGGCTCATGGTGGCTTCTGTGCACAGTTTGTGGTGCCCTCAGGTAGTGTTTGTGCTGGCACGCTCGGTGGGGCTTCATTGTGTTAATCACGAGGTTTCCTGTTTGCAGTGTGCCTGCTGATGTAGAACCGGTGGAGCAGCTGGGCTCGGCGCTGAGGTTTCGCCCTGGCTACGACGACCCCATGTCAGGGTAAGGAAAGCCTTCAGGCTGGGGGCATCATCCTGGCAGAGGTGACAAAGGGGCTCAGGGGGACCAGTGTGTATTTAGGGAACTGGGATGATTCGGTTATTGGGGTGGAGCCCAAGAAACTGTCACCGTATCTGACCACAAGGATGCTTGCTCTTATGTTGTGAAGGTGTCTTCATAGTATACTAGGGTGGTGGGGACGTGGGCCACTGTGGTCACAGGTTGACATTTGAAGGGCCAGGGGTTGGGGTCATATTGACCTAGATGCTGGGTTGGGTCAGCAGCTGACTGATGGGTCCCGATGGGGGCAGGAGTGACAGGAAATGGGCTGTGGTGGGCAGGGGATGATGGTAGATGGGGGTGGGTGTATTGCAATTGGGCATTGGTGACAATCGTGATGGCGATGGGGTGACAACGGTGGGGAGAGGTCCTGGGACAACCGATGATGCCACAGTTTGTGTGGAACTTTGTGGGTCATGGTCACTGTGCCAGGGCTCTCCTCTCAGGGAACCAGGGGGCAACCCAGCCGTCAAGCCCCAGTCCCCTTGGCCGGGCTCCGGCCTGGGTTGTTGCCACTGTAACAGGTATTGTGGCGTCTTCCTGGGGATGCAAAGGGTGTGGGCGGGCTTTCCTGGCTGGGTCTGTTCCACTTGCTGTCTGCCCCCTGCCCTGGTGGATCCAGAAGCCACTTTCAAGAAAAGGTCTGCCCGGGAGGGCAGGGTTGCCCCTTTGGCGGAAGAGACCTTGGGCTCTGGGCCTGGGGAGTGGGGAGAGCTTAGGCTCCTGTTTTGCCCCTTTGCACCCGTAGGCCCAGGCAGGTGGGGGCCTCGCTGGCCACGGCAGGATCAGGGCAGGGCTCCTGCATGTGGAGGAGGGGAAGAAGAGCGGCGGTACCTCTCGTCAACCTCAGGGCTGGCTGGAGTCTGAGACCTCTACAGGCCTCCCGCTCCGCGTCCTGCCCCAAGGGCCAGGATCGTGGGCTCTCACATTGCCCGTGGGAGATGCCTACGCCCAGCCCGTGTGGGCCTTATCCTGAGGACAGAGGGCATCATGGAGGGTTCTGGGAGCCCTGGGGACTGAGTGGTGTTTTAGGAAGGCCACACTGGCTGCTCTGTGGAGAACGGAGAGAGCAGATGGGGTGGGTGTGGCAGGTGGGAGGTCATTTCTATAGGAGGTGGCCTCAGGCGGCTTCCTGGCTAAAGGCTGGACAGGCCAGAGAGAGCCAGGGCTTGGCGGGGAGAGGTGAGGATGGAGGGCGTGCACAGCAGCTGCCTGGAGGGAGGGGAGGGAGGCGGTGGGAAGGAGCAGGGGCTGCCCAGGGCTCTGCTCTGGAGATGGGGCTGACGCCCAGCCCTGTGTGGGGACGTTGGATGGACGCGGACGAGGGCAGGCTTGGGGTGAAGTGCGCTGTGGAATGGAGATTTCACACCACGGAGTCCGTGGCACCCTGGGCAAGAGCCAGGCAGTGGAGCTGATTGAAGAGTGGTTGGAAATCGTATGCTGGTAGCAGGAAACTCCATGGAGAGTTTTGGCTGTGAATGGATGAGGAATGAGACAGGCACTGAAGTGAGGCACAGTGGCACATGCCTGTAGTCCCAGCTACTTGGGAGGCTGAGGCAGGAGGAACGCTGGAGGCCAGGAGTTCGGGGCTTCAGTGAGCTCTGAGCCTGCCTGGGAACAATCCCTGCACTCCAGCCTGGGCGCCATAGCAAGACCCTGTTTTTTTCTTTTATTTTCTTTTCTTTTGTTTTTTAAGGGAGGCTGGAGGTGGTGTCTCATGCCTATAATCCCAGCACTCTTGTAGGCTGAGGTGGGTGGATCACCTGAGGCCAGGAGTTCAAGACCAGCCTGGCCAACATGGTGAAACCCCGTTGCTACTAAAAACACAAAAATTAGTTGGGTGAGGTGGCGCCTTGGGAGGCTGAGGCAGGAGAATCACTTGAATCTAGGAGGCGGAGGTTGCAGTGAGCCGAGATCACACCACTGTACTCTAGTCTGGGCGACAGAGTGAGACCCCATCTCAAAAACAAAGGAGTTGGAGAATCCATATGAAGAGTTTTTTGTGCTTTTTTCCAATGGCGGAGATTTGAGCTGGGACAGCAGGGAGGAGACAGCGCGGAACAAGCTCTGAGAGGGACATAGGAGGAGGAGTGGCTTCCTGCGCTGTGGCAGCAGGGAGGTGACTGGGGCCAGGTGAGAAGCACCTCTGCCTCTCCAGGGTGTGCGTGTGGGACCTGTTCTGTTGGCCCGGCTGCCACCACGGTGTGTACAGAACTGGGCCTCGTGTACTGTGTGCTTGGTGTGCCCTGATGCCTCCTACCCCAGGCTGTTTAGCCCATGCACTGAGAAGAGCAGGTGACTGGAGTAATGCTCCCCTCCCACGCCTCATGCCCACTCTTGTCCTCTGCTTGGTTCTGAGCCCCAATTCATGCATAGGACGTGCTTTATAAAGGTGCAGGGGTGAGAGAAGTGGGTGCTGGGAGGAGGGAGGGAGGCAGGGTCATCAGTGCTCCTCTTGAACACTCTCTGGTGGCTGCCTGTCTGGGTCCCAAGGAGACATTCTCTGCTGGGCATCTGTGTGCTGCCTCCTTGGCCAAGGGCACTGTTTGTCCACTGGAGAGTTGGCTCCTTGGTGAGGGCCTGGCCCCTGCTGTCGAGGCTGTGGCCAGGAGCTCAGGAGAAGCCAGGCAGGGGAAAGACCCTGGGCCAGGGGCCCCACCCCAGCTCTGCCCCATTCCCTGCCACTGACCCACCCTCTTCTCCTCATTTTGGGACCCTTGCCTCTGGGCTACATTTTTTTTTTTTTTGAGACAGTCTCACTCTTGTTGCTCAGGCTGGAGTGCAGTGGCATGATCTCAGCTCACTGCAACCTCTGTCTTCTGGGTTCAAGTGATTCTCATGCCTTAGTCTCCTGGGTAGCTGGGATTACAGGCATGTGCCACTATGCCTGGCTAATTTTTAAATTATTTTTATTTTATTTTATTTTTATTTTTTTTGAGACGGAGTTTCACTCTTGTTACCCAGGCTGGAGTGCAATGGCACGATCTTGGCTCACCGCAACCTCCACCTCCTGGGTTCAGGCAATTCTCCTGCCTCAGCCTCCTGAGTAGCTGGGATTACAGGCACAAGCCACCATGCCCAGCTAATTTTTTGTGTTTTTAGTAGAGACGGGGTTTCACCATGTTGACCAGATGGTCTCGATCTCTTGACCTCATGATCCACCCACCTCAGCCTCCCAAAGCACTGGGATTACAGGCTTGAGCCACCGCGCCCGGCCCTATTTTTTTTTTTTTTTAAGACTAGTCAAGTGCAGTAGTGAGAAGCGGGGAAAGAGTAGAACAAGCAGTTCTGTAACTGACTGTGAACAATCAATTGAGATAACTCACTACCTTCGGACCAGCCTTTTTTTTGTTTGTTTGTTTTGAGATGGGGTCTTGTTCTGTTGCCCAGGCTGGAGTGCAATGGCACAATCTCAGCTCACCGAAACCTCCACCTCCTGGATTCAAGCTATTCTCCCGGCTCAGCCTCCCGAGTAGCCACCACACCTGGCTAATTTTTGTATTTTTTAGTAGAAATGGGGTTTCACCATATTGAACAGGCTGGTCTTGAACTCCTGACCGTGATAGCTTGGTGCTTTCAAAGCTGAAAGGAGGGGGATGGGACTGAGCACAAAGGTTGAAAGAGGGCAGCAATCCCAGACCACACACAGCTTTGTGGGCCTACTAGGGAGTCTTATTTAAAGTTTTAATTGAAGACTGGCTGCCTGCCTGCCTGCCTCCTTAGCGCAGTAGACCGTGCATCAGTCTCATAATCTGAAAGACTGGGTGCAGTGGCTCATTCCTGTAATCCTAGCACTTTGGGAGGCCAAGGCAGGCAGATCACCTGAGGTCAGGAGTTCGAGACTAGCCTGGGCAACATAGTGAAACCCCATCTTTACTAAAAAGACAAAAATTAGCCAGGCGAGGTGGTGCCCACCTGTAGTCCCAGCTATTTGGGAGCCTGAGGCATGAGAATCGCTTGAATCCAGGAGGCAGAGGCTGCAGTGAGCTGAGATCACACCACTGCATTTCAGCCTGGGTGACAGAGAAAGACTCTGTCTCAAAAAAATAAAATTAAGTAAAAAATTAAAATTTAGGCCGGGCGCGGTGGCTCAAGCCTGTAATCCCAGCACTTTGGGAGGCCGAGGCGGGTGGATCACGAGGTCAAGAGATCGAGACCATCCTGGTCAACATGGTGAAACCCCGTCTCTACTAAAAATACTAAAAATTAGCTGGGCATGGTGGCGTGTGCCTGTAATCTCAGCTACTCAGGAGGCTGAGGCAGGAGAATTGCCTGAACCCAGGAGGCGGAGGTTGCGGTGAGCCGAGATCGCGCCATTGCACTCCAGCCTGGGCAACAAGAGCGAAACTCCGTCTCAAAAAAAAAAAAAAAAAAAAAAAAATTAAAATTTTAATTAAAAATTAAAGTTTATCCTGGACAACACCGTGAGACCCTCTCTACACACAGTGAGACCCTGTCTCTACAGAAAATTTAAAAAATTAGCCAAGTGTAGTGGTGCATGCCTGTGGTCCCAGCTACTTGGGGGGCTGAGGTGGGAGGATCACCTGGGAGGTAGAGGCTGCAGTGAGCTGTGATCATGCCACTGTACTCCAGCCTGGGCAACAGAGTGAGACCCTGTCTCAAAAAAAAAAAATTAAAATTTCCTTTATTGTAAGTTTTACTGTCTGGTGAGATACAGCCCAGATTTTTCTTTTCTTTTCTTTTTTTTTTTTTTTTTTTTTAAGACAGATTCTCACTCAGTCTCCCAGGTTTGGAGTAAGCCTCCTGAGTAACTGGGATCACAGGTGCATGCCACCCATGCTTGGCTAATTTTTGTATTTTTTGGTAGGTAGAGACAGAGTTTTGCCATGTTGCCCAGGCTGGTCTCGAACTCCTGGGCTCAAGTCTCCCAAAAGTCTTGGCTTGTCAAAGTGCTGAGATTACAGGTGTGGGCCACTTTACATGGCCTCTTTTCTTTTTCTTTTGTCAACTATATGTACAGGAAAGCACAGATACACACACTCGGTTTAGCATGTAATTATAAAGCGAATTCCTTTGTAATCCCAAGAGCTACAGGAGCCATAGCAGGCATTTGAGCAGGGGGTGACATGATGGACCCTGCATGGTGGCCCCAGCAGGGTGGCCGGGAGAACAGGGGGAGACAGATTGGAGGGAGTGCTGGTGGGAGAGGAGGAGCTGAAGGGATAGGCTGGACTTTGCTCCTTGCTCCTGTGTCAGCCAGGGCCCCAGGGTCGCCCTCTGGGCTAGATGGGTGCAGAAGCTCCTCCTGCAGGTTGGTGGAATGGGCCAGTGGGTTAGGTGGAAGCAGGGGTGGGGATGCTGCTGAGCTAGAGTGTGGTTGGGGCCCACAGAGGCTGGGGTGGCTCTCAGACCCCCTAGTGGCCAGGCTGCATTCCGAGGCCGGCCCCGCAGGCTCAGCTCAGAAAGGCAGCTCTGGGAGGCAGCTGGGGTTCCTCTGCTTCCCCTCCTCCGTGGCCCCCACCCCTTGGCTCCTTGGCTGTTGGCTGGCTGCTGGCGGGGCCATCCTGTGTCTTTAAGAGGGTGGAACGGGCCTCGCGTCGGTCCTTCCTGTGGCTGACGTCATCTGGAGGAAATTTGCTTTCCTTTTCTCCAAAAGGGGAGGAAATTGAAACTGAGTGGCCCAGGATGGAAAGAGGGGAAGTCCAGGGGAACAGGAGGCCTCTGGGTGAAGGCAGAGGCTAACATGGGGTGAGCTTGGGCGCCATGCTGTGTGTGTGTGAGGTGTGAGAGACAGACGCCGAGATAGCTCTGGAGGGATGCTAACCGCCTTGCGGTCTTGTGTCACTGATGCCATGTGACTGTGCCTGCGTTTCTCCATTCCTGCCTCTGGCCGGGCAGGAAGACATCTGTGGTCTGCTGGGTCCTGTGTTAGGGCCTTGTCCTGGATGGCGTGGGGCTGATGGCTCCTGCTTTTGAGAGTCCTGAGGGGTGCTTTTGTGCCTGGAGCCTTTAGCTGTGTCCCTAGGCTGTGCTGTGGGGCCCTGCGGAAGTCTTGCGGCCCCAGGACGGGGTATGGTGGGACCCACACCCACCTTGGGCCTCTTGGGGTGGAGGTTGGGGGAATGCCGTGCGGCTAACAAAGCTCTTACAGTTTTTCAATGTGTTTGAGGCAGTTAACAAGTATTTGCCTTTTGTTAGAATAAAGCTTGGGTTGGGCATGGTGGCTGACACCTTTTAAAAAACTTAAAAAATTTTTTTTGGAGACAGAGTCTCACTCTGTTGCCCAGGCTGGAGTTCAGTGACCCTGTCTTGGCTCACTGCAACCTTCACCTCCTGGGTTCAAGCAATTCTCCTGCCTGAGCCTCCAGAGTAGCTGGGATTACAGATATGTGCCACCTCGCCAGCTAATTCTTTTTTTCATTTTTTATTTTAGTAGAGACCGGGTTTCAACATGTTGTCCAGCTTGTCTCAAACTTATGACCTCAGGCCATCTGCCCGCCTCGGCCTCCCAAACTGTTAGGATTACAGACATGAGCCACTATGCCTGACATATTGATTTTATTTTTTAATTTTTTGAGACTGAGTCTCCCTTTGTCACTCAGGCTGGAGTGTAGTGGCGAGATCTCAGCTCCCTGCAACCTCCACCTCTTAGATCAAGTGATTCTCTTGCCTTAGCCTCCCAAGTAGCCTGGAATACGGGCTTGTGCCACCATGCCTGGTTGATTTTTGTATTTTTAGTAGAAATGGGGTTTCACTGTG
Organism: Saimiri boliviensis; assembly: GCF_048565385.1. Taxonomy (NCBI): domain Eukaryota; kingdom Metazoa; phylum Chordata; class Mammalia; order Primates; family Cebidae; genus Saimiri; species Saimiri boliviensis. The sequence continues at coordinate 13,291,420 of NC_133456.1, forward strand.
TTAGCCAGGATGATCTTCATCTCCTGACCTTGTGATCTGCCCGCCTTGGCCTTCCAAAGTGCTGGAATTAAAGGCGTGAGCTACTGCACCCAGCTAATTTTGTATTTTTATTAGAGATGGGGTTTCACCATATTGGTCAGGCTGGTCTCGAACTCCTGACCTCGTGATCTGCCTGCCTCGGCCTCTCAAAATGCTGGGATTACACACGTGAGCCACCGCACCTGGTCATGCTGACAGTTTTTTTTTGTTTTGTTTTGTTTTTGAGATGGAGTTTCGCTCTTGTTACCCAGGCTGGAGTGCAATGGTGCCGTCTCGGCTCACCACAACCTCCGCCTCCCGGGTTCAGGCAATTCTCCCGCCTCAGCCTCCTGAGTAGCTGGGATTACAGGCACGTGCCACCATGCCCAGCTAATTTTTTGCATTTTTAGTAGAGAAGGGGTTTCACCATGTTGACCAGGATGGTCTTGATCTCTTGACCTTGTCATCCACCCGGCCTCGGCCTCCCAAAGTGCTGGGATTATAGGCCTGAGCCACTGCGCCGGCAGCATGCTGACAGTTTTAATCCCAGCACTTTGAGAGGCCAAGGCGGGAAGATTGCTTGAGGCCAGAAGTTCCAGACCAGCTAAGTAACTAGTGAGACCCCTGTCTACAAAAATAAATGTGGTAGTACATGCCTGTGTTTCCAGCTACTGGGAAGGTTGAGGTGGGAGAGTCACTTGAACCTGGAAGGTGGAAGGTCCAGTGGACTGTGATCATGCCTCTGCACTTCAGCCTGGGCGACAGAGTGAGACCCCATGTCAAAAAGAAAAAAGAAAAAGCCTGGGTGTAGTGGCTCACATCTGTTGTCCCAGCACTTTGGGAGGCTGAGGGGGCCAGATCATGAGGTCAGGAATTCAAACCTGGCCAACATGGTAAAACCCTGTCTCTACTAAAAATACGAAAGTTATCTGGGCATGGTGGCATGTGCCTGTAATCCCAGCCATTCTGGAGTATGAGGCAGGAGAATTGCTTGAATTGGGACCTGGGAGGCAGAGGTTGCCATGAGCCGAGATTGCGCCATTGTACTCCATCCCGGGCTAAAGAGCAAGACTCCTTAAAAAAAAAAAAAAATAGAAAACAAAAGAATGAAGCTTGGCCTGGGCAGGGCGGCTAGGAAGGGCCTCTGTCTGCGTTTGGAAATCAGTTTTGGTGAATGTCCCGGCTCAGGGCCCGCCTTCTCAAAGGGCAAGCGCTCTGGTCTCCTGCCGCAGGCCTTCGTGTCCGCCCCTTGGCTCTTGGCCCTCTCACCTGTGGAAAGGGCCGTGTAGGTCAGAGGTGGGGGACCCAGGGGTTTGTGTGACCCCTGCCACAGTGCATGGCACACAGCAAGCTTGCAGGCAGAGGCAGCTGTCCTCATCACTTGGGGGCCAGCCTCCCTGCCCTAGGGCTGTCGTGGAGTGGCCTCAGGGACCACTGGGGGCCTGCTGTTTTGGCCACACTGGCCTCTGCCCTCCTGGGGCTTCTCCATCTCTTCACCTCGTGCTTCCTGAGCCATTTTATCTTCACTGTCTGCCTCCTCCTACACTGGACTGTGGGCTCCCAGAGGCCAGGGCTGGCTGTCTTGCTCACTGTTAAGTTTTTTGGCTGAAATCACAGTGCCTGGCTTGTGGCATATGTCCAATGCCCATGTGCTGATCAGCTTGGTTGTGCGGTGCACATAATAGATGTATGTGTTTGTGGGTGGGGCTTGAAGAACCCCCTCCCAAGCCTCTGAGGGTGGGACAAGTGGGTCAGACCCAGGGTGAGACGGTTACAGAGACTCGCACATACCCCAGTTTATACACGAGGAAGCACACTGAAACAGGTGCAGGCCACTGACAAGGGAGTAGCTGTATCTGCATTGCTCAGACCCCTTCTGACAAGAAGGGTGTGCTTGGGAGCGGGTGGAGTGTGGATGCTAGTCTCGGGAGGGGCTCCGGGTCACATCCAGGTCTTTGGCAGGTTCGGAGCGACTTTGGCCGTTGGCCTGACCATCTTTGTGCTGTCTGTCGTCACTATCATCGTCTGTTTCACCTGCTCCTGCTGCTGCCTGTACAAGACGTGCCGCCGACCGCGTCGTAAGCATGCCCACCCTGCCCCACTGACCCCTTCGGGTGGCAAGGGGAGTTGACCAGGCCCTACTTTGGCTAAGCTGGAGGGATGGGTGGCAAGCCTGGCCCTCAAGACCTAGGGAGGTGGAGGAGGGTCCTGACTGGAATTCTCTTTGCAGCGGTTGTCACCACCACCACGTCCACCACTGTGGTGCATGCCCCTTACCCTCAGCCTCCAAGTGTGCCGCCCAGCTACCCTGGACCGAGCTACCAGGGCTACCACGCCATGCCCCCTCAGCCAGGGATGCCAGCAGCACCCTACCCAATGCAGTACCCACCGCCTTACCCAGCCCAGCCAATGGGCCCGCCGGCCTACCACGAGACCCTGGCTGGTGAGTGCCCCTGCCCACTCTAGCCCTGCCTGAATTCCTGAGTCCCTGCCAGCACCCCTCAGGCACCCATCCCAGAATACATCGCTGAATAGGCCTCTGCTCCTTTCTGCTTGCCTGCCACTCACATGGCAGCCCACCATGCTCACAGCCAACCAGGGTCCTCTCTGCTTTCAGGAGGAGCAGCGGCACCCTACTCTGCCAGCCAGCCTCCTTACAACCCGGCCTACATGGATGCCCCGAAGGCGGCCCTCTGAGCATGCCCTGGCCTCTCTGGCTGCTACTTGGTTTTGTTGTGTGTGTATGAGTGGTGTGCAGGCACGGTTCCCTACGCCCCATGCGTGCTGTGTGTGTCCTGCCTGTATATGTGGCTTTCTCTCATGCTGACGAGGGGAAGAACAATCCTTGCCAGAGTGGGCTGGGACCAGACTTTGCTGTCTTCCTCACCTGAAATTATGCTTCTTAAAAATCTCAAGCCAAACTCAAAGAATGGGGTGGTGGGGGTACCCTGTGAGGTGGCCCCTCAGAGGTGGGGGGCTCTCCAGGGCACATCTGGAGTTCTTTTCCAGCTTACCCTAGGGTGACCAAGTATGGCCTATCACACCAGGATGAAGCAGCTGTATGATGCAGACGTGTCCTGGTTTCAGCAGTGTAGCCAGCTGCTGCTCGAGGCCATGGCTTGTCCCCAGAGTTGGAGGTACCCTTTGCAGCGTCAGAAACCTGATGCAGGTGAAGCTTGAGATCTGACCAAGTTGGGCTTTGATCCTCTCGGCAGATGTCCATTGCTCCCTGGGGCCTGTGTCATGCCCATTAGGGGTCAGGCAGCCTCTTGATGCCAGAACACCTCCGGCAGAGTCCTACTACCTGACACCCTGTGTCCTCCCTGGGACCACCGGAGGGCCACATGGCACACACAGCCTAGCTGCCCACAGGGAGCTCTCCCGCCCTCGCTGGCCCTGCCCTTCCTGCAGGTGAGCAGGGCAGCCTGTCCACCAGCACACTCAGGTCTCTTCGCTGCAGTTTTCGTTTTATTTTAGCCAAACATTTTGCCTGTTTTCTGTTTTGAACATGATAGTGATATGAGGCTGAAACCCCTGGGTTGTGGAGGGAAATTGGCTCGGAGGAGAGGGACAACCTGGCAACTGTGAGAGTCCCTGCTTCCCCTGACACCAGCTCATGGAATATGCAACTCCTGTACCCCAGTCCAGTGTGTTCTGGCAGCAGGGACACCTGGCCAACCGGCCACCTGGACCAAAGGTGGGGTGTGGGGTGCTGGATGGCAGCTCTGGCCCAGACATGAATACCTCGGTGTTCCTCTTCGTCTACTAGTTTCACCAGAGCTGTCTTAGCTTCGTATCTGTTGTGTTTCTGAGAGTCTAGGATCTGCACCTGTGTTTATAATAAATGCAATCGTTTGGAGTTGCTGCCCCCTTTCTTCTGGCCTTGGCTGCTGGGATTGGAATCAGGCTGTACTGTTTCCATCCACCATTTGGGCTTCTCTGTGTTTTCCCTACTTTCTTTTTCTCTTTTTTTTTTGAGATGAGACGGAGTTTCGCTCGTTACCCAGGCTGGAGTGCAATGGTGCGATCTCGGCTCACCGCAACCTCCGCCTCCTGGGTTCAAGCAATTCTCCTGCCTCAGCCTCCTGAGTAGCTGGGATTACAGGCACGTGCCACCATGCCCAGCTAATTTTTTTGTATTTTTAGTAGAGACCATGTTGACCAGGATGGTCTCGATCTCTTGACCTCGTGATCCACCTGCCTCGGCCTCCCAAAGTGCTGCAATTACAGGCTTGAGCCACCGCGCCCGGCCGTTTTCCCTACTTTCATCTGTCTCAGATAGTTGACCATCCTGCTACAGAAAGTGAGAGACAAACACTATGCCCTCCTCCCCAGGAACCTGGGTGTGGGCAGCGGTCTGGGCTGCCAAGAAGGGTAGGAGGCAAGTGACCACTCAGTGCTATGGCGGGGATCTTTATTCTTCAGATTTTCCTTCTTGACCTACTCCCCAGGTGCGGCCAGGAATAGTCCATACAATGTGGCTACTGCCAAGGTCAGGACAGCCAGCAAACCCAGTGGGACCAGCAGCCCCTCCCTAGGTGGGGCTTCAGAGTCCTTCACTGGAGGAAGATCCTTGGGTCTCCTGCTCCCTTCAAGGCTGGGACTAGCGTTGCTGGTTGTGGCCAGGTGTAGAGTGGCTGTGACGGCAGATGGTCTTGGCTTGGTCCTAGCAGAGGCTGTGACCTCATACATGGGCCTGATGGTGCTGAAGGGCTTGGCATGAGCATCCACCCACCGCAGCAGGGCCTGTGGTCTCCACTGACAGATACTGAGCAGGGCCAGGACATCGCCCTCAGCCGTGTGTGAGTCCGGAGGGGGCTTCCCATACAGGCGTGTGTAGATGCTGCCCAGGCTGTAGCTCTTCCTTGGGCCGTGCTCTGAGGGGCTGCCCGCTCGTTCCAGGGCCTTCAGTGCAGTGATGCTATCTACACAGAAGGCACCATCCAGAGCACTGGTGAGGCCCAGCATAGCCAGCTCTGCTTGGAGTAGGGGGAAGTCGTAGCGGTCCCCATTGTGTGCCACCAGGCACCAGGGCTGTGGCTGGCGCTGCAGGAAGGCTAGAAGCAGGTTGGCCAGGTTGTCATCAAAACACTGACGCCCATGTGCTGCCAGCACAGCTGCGCTCAGACCTGTGATCTCGATGGCTGCAGGGCTGCAGGTCTTCCCGGGAGCCACACACAGGGAAAGCTTGTCCACCACACGTGGTGGTGGAGGAACTATGGGAGGTGGCCCCTGAGACGTAGGGGGGTTCTCCAGGGCACATCTGTGGACAGCCAGCAGGCACAGCTCCGTGACCTTGGGCTGGGAGAAAGGCAAACCAGTGGCCTCCATGTCGAAGAAGATGAGGGTCTGCATGGGCCTCAGGGGCAGGGCCTGCGAGCCCATGGTTGGGTAGGTACCTGCCGCTGAGCCTGGGGAGGAGCATGGGGTGGGTAAGTGCCCAGTGTTAAGATCTGAAGGGGATGGAGTGGGGTAGGGGTAGGCAGAAGCACATCTCAGCCTTCCTTGGACAATCCTGCCCTGTCAGGGCCCATTTTCAGGCAGGAAGTTGGAGAGGGTGGGGTGGTTTCCTTAGTGCGATCAGCACATTGGACTGTCCGAGAGCGAGCTCCCTCTTCACAAGATTTGGTCCCTCCCCTAGTGCCCCCTTAGCCTGGGGTGGGGGAACCCATGGCCTTCTTGCACTGTCCCATCCCCTTGGGGGTCACACTCACCACAGCAGGCAGGCAGCAGTGACTCGGCTGCACTCTCCCTCAGCTCTCACTGGCAGCAGTGGCGGGAAGTGAAACAACATGGGCCCGCCCACAGGGCCACGTGAGACAGGCCCGCCCTGCTCATCAGCCTGCCTGGCCTGTCCCTCACCAACATCCATCCCCCTAGACACCCCCTGCCCCTGAAGACCCCAGAGGCCTTCCCATATCCACAGCTGTGGCCTGCTGGTGGCACAATGCACCAGGGCCCTCACACCAGTGACAGGCAGGTGGAAGGACCAGGGCAGTGGCGCCAGGCCAGCTCTGCGTCTTACACACTGCTCGGAGCCCCTGCCTGGGCCCTTTGGTGGCCACCTGAGTCCCACTTTCCCATGCTTTCCTGGTTTGGGCTTGGGCCAAGGACCACCTCTTTCCCTCCCACACAATGGTTTCTTCCCATGGCTCCAGCCCAAAGCAATGACTCAGGACAATTCCACATGCCGGGCAGGGCTCCTTCCTCAAGGCAGATCAGTTACCATGGGGACTGGGGCTCAGCGGCAGCCGGGACAGGAAGAAGGATCCTAGCCTCTCAGGGTCGCAGTCCCGCTTCACCCCTCCCTCTCTGCCAAACAGATCAGACTCAGGAAAACAAGGCCGGCCAGTTCTCTGGGCAGTTCCTGCCGGGCACCGCTTTAATCGGTTGATGTGGTGAGGAAAGGAGTGGTGCTGGCGCCACCATGTGGCTGGATGCTCGCGGCCTCAGCCACACTCCATCTCGGGGTCGTCCACATCGGTCTCTGCGGCACAGAGGTCGTCCAGGGCTGCCTCTGACACAAAAAGGAGAGGGTTCCATGGTGAGGGCCCGAAGGTGCCAGGGCCTCAGGCAGGTCCCACCTCTTCTCCCACAATGTCCACAGGAACTAACCAGTCCCTTCCATACCCAGGCCTTGCTCCCTCAGCTACTGCAAACAAAGTGATACAAAGGCAATTCAGACATGGGTATTTCCAGAAAAACCATGGCTCTGCCAGGCACATTCAACAGATAGGAGCAAAAGGCCGTCCAATATGCTTGGAGAAGAACTGGGGCAGGAAGATAAAGAAAATGGCCCCAGTGCCAGAAAAAGCTGCAGTGGGAGGGGCCCAGGAAGCTGACTCATTGGGGAATCCCAGGGAGAAGCCATGGGGGCTGGGCGGGAGGGCCTCTGGCAGGCTCACCTTCACAGTCGGTCACGTCAGGAAGCCCTCGGATGAGCATGCTGACCCCCGGCATCACCTGGTCATACTGATGCAGGACCTCCACGCAGTGCATCATGAAGAGCTTGTCCTTCTGGGACAGGCCGTGCAGCAGCAGCACCGTGTCCCGCAGACAGCGCACTGTCCGCCTTTGCTGGTCGGTCCTTGGGGGCCCCCCTGCCCTCCGCACTGTCAGCCACTGTCTGTGCAACATCACCGTGAGCGCTCTGACCACCTGGGAGAGAGGGGGCTCAGACGGTCTGGTGTCACCATGGCCTGCACCCTGACAATCTGCTCAGCCTTACCACCTCAGGTGAGGGGGTTTGCAGTGGGGCCTATAGTCCTTGCACAGGGCCCCTTACCACCCACAGAGCTGCCAGCTGTTGGCCCCTGCCCACTCACCTCCACATTACACTGGCAGTTGGAGCCAGTGACTGGGGGCAAGGGGCTCTGCACACCAAGCTTAGCCAGGAGCCACACCACCTAGAACAAGAACAGATTGGTTCCATCCTGGGCAGAAGGAGACTAGTCCCCACAAAGGTTTTCTCAAGCTTCTCCAAGAGTTCAATTGCTTCAGCAACTGCTTGTCTGCACAAATGGGGTCCAAGAAGTGGTGTGGGACCTTCCCAGGCCACACTCAGGACGAGCACCCATGTCTCACCAGCAACCCACCTGCCCCCAGCCCCCAAAGCCAGGACAGGATCAGTCATCAGGCAACTCTGCCAAGTCCCACCTGGATTGCATCTGTGTAATACACAGACCCCAAACTGAGTTTACCTCTTTCGCTGCTTGATAAACTCTTGTTACTAAAATGAATTAAAGCTCCCTTTCTCCCCAGAGGAAAGAAAGGAGATTCTGTCGGTTCTTAGGATGGGATGGGGTTGGGGACAGTGTCCAGAAGGGGCTCTGAAGTTTTTACCTCTTGTTCTAGCTCGAGCCACTGTGTCTCCGAGGCCACTCTGTCAGGCCGTGATGTGATGTACAGGTACAGCAGCAGCAGGAGGCAGCCTTCTGAAAAGGACAGCCCACCTGTCTCTCAGGGTGCCCTTTCTCAGGCAGAGCCTGGGCGACACGCTGCAGAAGCCATCCGAGGCCCTTGACCCTGTCCCCACCCCAACCCCTCCCCTGATCTGCAGGAGCAGTCCAGATGCCCAACCTGCCCTGCTTTACCTGAATGGGAACAGAGCTGAGGCACCAGCTCTTCATGGTCCGCCAGAAGGGAAAGGAGCTCAACAGCTAGCAGCACGCTAGGCAGGGGTGTCTCTGGGCTGAGGCACTTTGGCAGCACTTGGAACACACATTGGAACCTAAAAGACAGGGACTCAGAGAGATGTGACACTCCCCAACCCCAAGTCACTTTAGAGCATATCCTCCCCTCACATTCCACCAGAGGTAGCAGGAAACTGAGCAAGGCAGTAGGAAGAAGAGAGTTGGTGCAGGCAGACTTGGGTTTCAGTGCTGGGCTGACCCCGGCTTACTTGCCATGAAACTTGTTTCATGTTAACAACTGGGCAGTCTCACTGCAGGGCAGGCCCTCGTCTGGCGTAGCATCACCCAGGAAGTGGGATGACTTCCTGAACCTGGGATGCCTGGCTTCCACATGTTCCCAAACAGGGATGCAGGTCCTAACTTAGGTGCGAGAGAAATGTTCTCTGCCCAGAGAAAGACCAGCCAAGGCTCCAGGAGTGACAAACATGGCCCTGGCTGTGGTTGGATCTTATGAGAACTCTCACAAGCAAAGAAGACCATTTTTTCTACCTGTTAGAAAGCACATCTGCTGCCAGTGGTATAATGTGCCTACTGTGGGCTGTGCAGGAGGGAGGGGTTCCAGGCACACTGCCCCATGTCTCAGGGTCAAAGGGAAAACTATTCTCAAGAAGCCAGGCTGCAAGGCAACTGCTGCTGTTTGCTCAACTTACATAGCCTGGAGGAGCATGATGGACTGGCCTGGTGGGTGGGGAGAAGGGCAAGTCTATGGGGTCTGGCCAGGTATGTACCCCTACAGACATCTGCAGTTTCTGGGCACATAAGGTAAAGATATCCCTCGGTATGTCCTTAGGAAGCAAGGTCTCACTGTGTGGGGTGAACTCACTTTAGAGCAAATCCTGCATAGCAGACAAAAAGTTCAATGCTTTTTAGTTGCCAGGGTGTGCAGACCTTTGTGAGAAACTGGAATTTAACCTGGTTGTTACCTGGTTTCATTATTGGGCTGTAAGAGGCCCAATATCTACCACTTGCAGAGGGTATCTGCAAGGAAAATCCACCCTTATATACAACACAGTGGTTTCCAAGTTATTTTTGGATAGCATAAGAACCTTTTTAAATGGAAAAAAAAAAAAAAATTTGTTTTGATATGTAGTCTTGCTCTGTAGCCCAGGCTGGAATGCAGTGGTGTGATCTTGGCTCACTGCACCCTTCGCCTCCTGGGTTCAAGCAATTCTCCTGCCTTAGCTTCCTGAGTAGCTGGAATTACAGGCACGTGCCACCATGCCCAGCTGATTTTTTTAAAAATTATTTTTAGTAGACATGGGGTTTTACCATTTTGGCCAGGCTGGTTTTGAACTCCTGACCTCGTGATTCACCTGCCTTGGCCTCTCAAAGTGCTGATGTTACAGGTGTGAGCCACTGTGCCTGATCTAAATGAAATTTTATGCAGGTCATAGCTCACTGCCACCATGCCTGGCTAATTAAAAAAAAACAAAACAAAACTGTAAAGATGGAGTCTTGCTTTTTTGCCCACGCTGGTCTCAAACTCCTGGGCTCAAGTGATCCTCCCTACCTTGGCCTCCCAAAATGCTGGGATTACAAGCAAAAGCCACTGTGCCCAGCTTGGGATTCATTCACTTAACAAACATTAAACAACCAAGGCTGGGTGAGGTGGCTCATGCCTATAATCTCAGCACTTTGGGAGACCAAGGTGGGTGGATAACCTGAGGTCAGGCATTCAAGACCAGCCTGGCCAATATGGCGAAACCCTGTCCTTATTAAAAATACACAAAATTAGCCGGGAATGGTGGTGGGCACCTGTAATCCCAGGTTCTTGAGAGGCCGAGGCAGAGGCAGTATAATTGCTTGAACCTGGGAAGTGAAGGTTGCAGTGAGCTGAGATCACGCCACTGCACTCCATCCTGGGCAACAAGAGTGAAACTTCATCTCAAGCAACAACAATAACAACAACAACAACAACAAAACCAGCCACTATGAGTTGGTCCCCTGATGGGCACTTGAGTGCTGGGTCTGCCCGACCCCACTGCCCACATTACACTGTGGTGCTGTGTCCAGCTCTGAGCACCACATTTAGCATAGGCCAGACCAATCAAAAATATTTGGGTGAAAACTGGGATCTAGAAAACAGCAGTGCTGAGCTCAGAGATGAGATGATTTAAGATACATCCAGCCAGTAGACTTATTCCAACATAGAAACTGGCCTCTTGGTGGAATGCTGAGAGGGAGACTGGATTACTGAATGAGGGGGTGGGCTGGCTGTGTTCACAGTTCTTCCAGTCTTGTGGCTTTGGAATCCCAAGGGAGGAATTTATGATCACAGTGTTCATTCCCTAGGTTCACTGTACTACTACTTCCCACAAGCCTTAAGCGGAACAGGCCACCCTAGACACATGCTAAAGATGGGCACAATATCAGGCAGACACTCCCCACAAGGTCAGCCTGTGGGCCTCTGCTTCCTTAGGGAACCCACTAAATCCTCTGCTTAGGATTCCTTAGGGAACCCTTCCTACATCCTCTGCTTCCATAGGGAACTCACTAAACTTCAATGTGCTTGTGTTATGTGGTCTTCACCTGACCCACTTGTCAGGTTCAGAGGCCACTTGGCTCAGCCCTTGTCCTGGGGCAGGACCCTCCTCCACAGAGGTTAGCAGCCTCCTTTAATCATGTGTGTCTTTTGCTTACCTGTTGTTGAGAGGCAGAATTAAACCAAATAAACCACTTCTTTGGTTCTCCCAACGGTTGACCCCACTTCCCATCACTTCAGAACTCCCTGAACCAAGCCTTAAAACTAACTAGTGCCGGGTGCGGTGGCTCAAGCCTGTAATCCCAGCACTTTGGGAGGCTGAGGCGGGTGGATCACGAGGTCAAGAAATCGAGACCATCCTGGTCAACACGGTGAAACCCCATCTCTACTAAAAATACAAAAAATTAGCTGGGCATGGTGGTGCGTGCCTGTAATCCCAGCTACTCAGGAGGCTGAGGCAGGAGAATTGCCTGAACCCAGGAGGCGGAGGTTGTGGTGAGCTGAGATCGCGCCATTGCACTCCAGCCTGGGTAACAAGAGCGAAACTGTCTCAAAAAAAAAAAAAAAAAAAAAAAAGGAGGTCAGGTGAGACCCACAAAGCATTGTGACTCCTGTGCTGCTTTATACCTGGGCAAGAAATCAGAGGAAGTGTTTTCGGCTAATTTCACCAAAACCTTAAGGCACTGGCTCAGGACACTGGCTTGAAAGTGACCTGCTGCTGCAGAAGAGAAAGCCAACAGGTGAAGAAGCATCTTCAGCAGAGGGTGCTGTCCTTGGTCATCAGCAACCTCCACTGGGGCTGAGGTCATATCTCCATCACTATGCCTGTGAACCAGGCTCTTGTTTCCTTCCCCAGCAGCAGAATCTGGCCCCACTTCTGACAGTAATAGGCAGACGACTGCTCCGCTGTGGCACACCAGGTGCTGAAGAATGCTAAGTGCAGTCACAGAGAAGCCTTCCAGGATGCACAATGAGTCCTCAGGGTTGGTCTCTACCCCAGAGCTCACGCAGGAGGAATGTGTCGGTGAGTCCCCAGGTGCTCCGCTTCTCTTAGCAGCTGCCAAGTCCTGCAGGGCCTGGCAGTGTAAGCCGATGAAGAACTGTACAAGGGGGAGGAAATGCACAGCCCCAGGAAGCTGGCAGAGTGGGAAGGCCCTTCTGCCTCCCTCTGCTTCGTCTCCATCATGTGAGCTTTCATTCCTGGCAACCAGATTCAGTCCAGTGAATGCCAGGTTCTGTGCTTCTCTCAGGGCTGAGAGGGAAAATGACCCATCATGAGAACCTGTGGTCCTGAGGCCTAACGTTCCAGCCAAAGTACTGGCAACAAACACAAAAGAAAAATATGTAAGTGTGGGACGGAGACAAGGTCGAGGGCCCCCAACAGCCTGCCTGCCACATTCTCCCGGCTCCCTGCCCATCCCCCAGACTTCCCAGGCTGGCCAGGGCCAGAAAGGAACTTGCTTCCAGGAAGCTCCGTCCCAAATAAGCTTTCCAGGAGTCTTATGCTTACCTGCCAAACCCTGGTGGCTGCAGGGAGGTGCCAGCAGGAGACTCAGAACAACTACTCAGGAGGTGGCAAAGACTTAGGGATGACCCTGGGATCAAAGGCTGCTTCAGGAGCAGGTTTATCAAAATGGAACCTGCAGAAGACAAGGTGGCTCTAGAAGGTTCCGACATGGGACATCTTTTCTGTGGCCTCAGAAGGAAACAGTAAGGATTCTTTGGATGCCAACTGTCCTCTAAGCTGCCACTAAGCCCAGGAAGATGCCTGTCAGTGTGGAAGGCTCTGGGACCTACCTGCCCTTGGCCCTTTCCACTTTATAAAGTCTTCTGCTTAAGCACATACTTTGACTTCCCTGGACTCTCTGAAGGACTGCCTGGGGCGCCGGTTCTCAGAGGCCTGGGCAATTCTTTTGCATATCACTCAGAGCCATGCAGCCCCCTGCAGTAGAAGCAGGGATTCTGGTACCTTGAGTGTCTGATCTCTGCCTCCAGCTGTCAACAAAGGTTTTCTGGGCCTTTTCTTGCTTTATGGAGTCACTTCTCAGACTGTGGCTCTTACTATCTGAAATGAGATAAAATGTAAATCAAAACTGGAGCACTAAAGCACAGGCATATCAGAATTTTACATGTAATGAGTTTAAAACACAAGTTGTTCTACTTCTTTGACCTTGGATCAAAGCAAGAGCCAAAGTAGCTCAAGAGCCCTTGCATCTTTTACCTTCCTCATGTAAAACGGGAACTCATACAAGGAAAGGAAAAGAAAATCAAGCTGTTTGCCTCATTAAAATTAGGCAATTAGATAAAACAGTAACCGCTAACATTGACATGGTGCTTGGTATGTGCTGGGCACTGTTCTAAGAGCTTTACACACATCAGCCCATTTGTTCCTCAGTGACTCTACAAGGAGTTATCATTAGCTCTGTTTTACATGGGGAAACTGAGGCACAGAGACAAAAGGACTTGGCCAAATCATATAAGTCAGTAAGTAGCATTACTGGGACTTACATCTAGGCTACTAGGCCAATTGCCTGCTTGTAACACTACTGCCCCTTTAGTTGTTAGATGCTAAAAATGTGAGTGGGCTGCAGTTTCTCAGAAGTGTATGATGGCCAAGGATTTGAAATGCTGATAGTGAGAAGAGGCTCAATGTATCTGATTTATAAGATACACTGGTATAGCAGTCTGAAAACCTACTGATGTTAGATTGTCTCTCTCTATTATTATTATTATTATTATTTTTTTTTTTTTTTGAGACGGAGTTTCGCTCTTGTTACCCAGGCTAGAGTGCAATGGCGCGATCTCGGCTCACCGCAACCTCCGCCTCCCGGGTTCAGGCAATTCTCCTGCCTCAGCCTCCTGAGTAGCTGGGATTACAGGCATGCGCCACCATGCCCAGCTAATTTTTTGTGTTTTTAGTAGAGACGGGGTTTCACCATGTTGACCAGGTTGGTCTCGATCTCTCGACCTCGTGATCCACCCGCCTCGGCCTCCCAAAGTGCTGGGATTACAGGCTTGAGCCACCGCGCCCGGCTGTCTCTCTCTAGAAAACAGCAGCATCCCCTCAATCTGAACAGAGTTATAAAAACTCAAAAGCTGGACTACAAAAGGAAAACATGTCCCTTCATACTAGCTATGTTTTTGGCATGGCCAACTGATGCTATGATGTTTTAAAAATATGCCCACGAATGCTTTGACATGCCTCCTTTCAAAAGGTATAGCTTGGTTTCCTCCTCCCTGAATGAAGCCCAGACACAGTGACTTGCTTCTAACAAATAGAATGTCACAGAGGTAGGCTGGGCGCGGTGGCTCACACTTGTAATCCCAGCACTTTGGGAAGCTGAGGTGGGCGGATCGCCTGAGGTCAGGAGTTCAAGACTAGCCTGGCCAACATAGTGAAACTCTGTCTCTACTAAAAATACAAAAATTAGCTGGGCGTGGGGGGGGGGCGCCTGTAATCCCAGCTACAGGGAGGCTGAGGCAGGAGAATCACTTGAACCCGGGAGGCGGGGGTTGCAGTGAGCCGGGATCATGCCATTGCACTCCAGCCTGGGCAACTAGAGTGAAACTGTTTCAAAAAAAAAAAAAAAAAGAATGAGGCAGAGATGATGCTGTGTGACTTCTGAAGCCAGGCCATAGAAGGATAGCTTCTCCCTGGTTCTGTCTCTGGATTTGCTATCTTTAGAGGAAGCCACTACCAGGTTATAAGGACACTCTGTATCTATGTGCAGAGGCCCATGTGGCAAAGAGTTACACTGCCAGCCATGTGGGTGAGCCACCTTGAAACAGGCCCTCCAGCTTAAGATAAACTTTCAGTGATTCCAGTCCCTGCAGAGATTGTCCCCACTGTGTCCTGTCAGAACCGCCGATCACAGATTTTGGGAGAAAATAAACAATAATTGTTGTTTTAAGCCACAAATTTGGGTAGTTTGTTATACAACAATAGATGACTAATAGACTTACCCTCTCTGCCCACCGGAGGCTTGCATCCTGGCTCTGTCTGGCAGGGGTGGGGAAGGGACATGTTAGCACTAAAAGACTCCTTTGTAGGAAAAGATGTTTTTCCAAATTGTGGAGAACATGCTTCTGGCTTTATAACCACAGAAGGGTTTTTCCTAGGACTGGAAAAAGTTGACTATGAAAGCAAAGTAATGATTCTGCTAAAACCATTCAAAATACCTGGTTACAAAATTTCTAACAAACTTTAAACTTTTCATGTCTAGGTGTTTTAACCAAAGGTTTTATCTATTATATGTCTACCATTCTTTGTCAGGGGAGCAGTGCAAAATACTAGGCATTTTTTTTTTCCGTTTTTTGGGACAGAGTCTCGCTCTGTCATCCAGGCCGGAGTGCAGAGGCACAATCTCAGCGCACTGCAACCTCTGCCTTCTGAGTTCAAGCAATTCCCCTACCGCAGTCTCCCAAGTAGCTGGGATTACAGTTGCCTGCCACCACGCCCAGATAATTTTTTTGTATTTTTAGTAGAGACAGGGTTTTGTCATGTTGCCCAGACTGGTTTTGAACTCCCGAGCTCAGGCAATCTGCTGCCTCAGCCTCTCAAAGTGCTGGGATTACAGGCGTGAGCCACGGTGCCCGGCATTTTTTTTTTTTTCCTTGAAATGGAGTCTTGCTCTGTTGGCCAAGGTGGAGTGCAGTGGTGCGATCTTGGCTCACTGCAACCTCTACCTCCTGGGTTCAAGTGATTCTCCAGCCTTAGCCTTCCAAGTAGCTGGGATTACAGGCGCCTGCCACCAAGCCTGGCTAATTTTACCTTTTTTTTTTGAGACGGAGTTTCGCTCTTGTTACCCAGGCTGGAGTACAATGGCCGAGGTGGGTGGATCACGAGGTCAAGAGATCGAGACCATCCTGGCCAACATGGTGAAACCCCATCTCTAGTAAAAATACAAAAAATTAGCTGAGCATGGTGGCACGTGCCTGTAATCCCAGCTACTCAGGAGGCTGAGGCAGGAGAGTTGCCTGAACCCAGGAGGCGGAGGTTGCGGTGAGCCGAGATCGCGCCATTGCACTCCAGCCTGGGTAACAAGAGCGAAACTCCGTCACAAAAAAAAAAAAAAAAAAAAAGAAACCGAATGGCTTCTCAGTGCCAATGTTTTTATGTCAGAGAGGCAGTGTTAACCCTCTGATCTGATCATATACTGCTGAGGCCTTTCTGTTACTGATGTGTGAAGAGGATCCCCAGTTCTCTTGTCTTATGTGAACAATGCAGGGCAGGAAGAGTTAGTTTCACACTCTGTCCATTATGAGCAGAGGTGGCAGAATGTTCAAAACCAGAGAAGATGCCCTGACTGACACTGTTCAAATTTCAAGGCTGGTTCGGGAGCAGTGGCTCATGCTTGTAATCCCAGTAGTTTGGAAGGCCCAGGCTGGTGGATCATTTGAAACCAGGGGTTCAAGACCAGCCTGGCCATGGCGAAACCCTGTCTCTACTATTTTTGTAAAAATACAAAAATTAGTCAGGTATGGTGGTGCATACCTGTAATCCCAGCTACTTGGGAGGCTGAGGCAGGAGAATCACTTGAACTTGGGAGGTGGAGATAGCAGTGAGTTGAGATCACACCACTGCACTCCAGCCTGACACAGTGAGACTCCATCTCAGAATAACACCACCACCACCACCACCACACACCAAATTTCAAGGCTGATACTGATAGTGCCAGACATCTCTGGAAGGCATAGGGCAGGACAGATCATTAACAAGTTGAGGCCAGGTATGGTGGCTCATGTCTGTAACTCAGCACTTTGAGAGGCCAAGGTGGGAGGATTGCTTGAGCCCAGGAGTTCAAGACGAGCTTGGGCAACATAGTGAGACCCTGTCTCTGTATAAAAGCGGAACAATCTAAGTCACAGCATCAAAACAAAAACAAAAAAACAGAACGAGGCCGGGTGCGAGGCCGGGTGCGGTGGCTCACGCCTCTAATCTCAGAACTTTGGGAGGTGGAGATACGTTAATCACCTGAGGTCAAGAGTTTAAGACCAGCCTGGCCAACATCGTAAAACTGCTCTCTACTAAAAATACAAAAATTAGCCAGGCATGGTGGTATGTACCTATTGTCCCAGCTACTCAAGAGGCTGAGACAAGAGAATTGCTTGAATCCCGGAGGTAGAGATTGCGGTGAGCCAAGACTGCACCACCACACTCCGGCCCTGGATGACAGGGTGACACTCTGTCTCAAAAAAAAAAAAAAAAAAAAAAAAAAAAAAAAGAGCACATCTGGCAACAAAGGATGGGGCTGTTGGGCTGTTGGCAGAATGTTCAAAACCAGAGACAAGGGTCCCCAGGCAGCAAAAGAGAAAAAATATTCCAAGTGGCTGGAAGTAAAATACACTCATGCTTGCAACAAAATCAGTTAAACAAATTGCATAAAAGTCAAGACTGGTCCACCCCTAAAATTTGGAGATAATTTTTCCGGTCATTCTAGTCCCCTGGAATTATGTTCATAAGAGTCCCATACAGAGGCACCATTTCTAGAGTATGAGCCTTTTATGCTATGATGCCTCAAACCACACAGACTTCATCTAAAGCACCTCTGAATCCTTCAGGAAAAGGAGATCTCTACCCAGGTGGCAGGGTCTAAATGGCCTTCATTTAGGACTAGCCTGACATTGTTTTGCAGGTTTTTTACTAAATAATGCAAAACTGAACTATCCCTCCAGCACCATCATTACCTGACATGGGAAACAGAGGGAGCAGCCAGTTTATTTCCTCGTTCACTGCTCTGGAGCTTTGTCCTTAATTCATTCATCTCTGCATCTTTAAACTGGAGTTCAGACTGCAATGATTGGAGCTGGAAGGCAAAAGAAACATGCTTGTAGTGGCCCCCTCATATACACAAAAATATCTCAGGGTTTCAAAATCATAAGCCAGTAAAAGACAAACAATGAAAAATACATATGAAAGTCTGCTGTGATATAAACGTCCTAAAATATCAAACATTAACCTTCTTTTCTGAAAGACAATATAGTACTCTAAAAAGACACTGTACTCTATTGTAAAGGTAGCTTGTGAGGGTTCAAATACTAGCCCTGGCTGGGTGTGGTGGCTCAGGCTTGCAATCCCAAGCACTTTGGGAGGCTAAGGCAGGAGGATTGTTTGAGTCCAGGAGTTTGAGACCAGCCTGGGCAAAAGAGTGAGACCTTGCCTCTACAAAAAAATAAAAAAATAAAAAAAAGAATTAAATACCAGCCCACCATTTACTTAACCTCTTTGAATCTTAGTTTATTTATTTTTTTCTTTTTTTTAAACCTTTTTTTTTTTTTTTAAAAACGGGGTTTCACCATGTTGGTCAGGCTGGTCTTGAACTCCCAACCCAGGTGATCCGCCTGCCTTGGCCTCCAAAGTGCTTGAATTACAGGCGTGAGCCACCATGCCCAGCCAAATCTTAGCTTATTTGTAACAGAAAATACCCATCTTCATCATAGTTGGGAGAATTAAGTAGAATGATGAAAGTAAAATACCTAGCATAGAACTTGGTAAGGTGCCCTATCTCAGCAGTAACATGTTGACCTTCTATTAATGAACACAATGGTGCACAATTCCATGTCTTTGTCAAAGTCTGGGCAGAGAAGTTGGAATATTTATCAAGACACTGCGCAGTATGGAGAGACCTGCTGCTCTGGCCTGCAGGTGCTATAGCCGACAGTAACTGCCATCATTCCCGAAGCACACTCTGTGCCACGCCCAACACCAGACACAGTAAGTGCAAGAACGTGTGAGTCTCCCAACAACCTTTCTGGTTATGTTTTGGAACAGATGAGGGAAATGAGCCATGTAGCTTAAATTATTACCTTGAGGTCACCACTTATGTTTGATGAAGCCTGGATCCAAACTCTGGTTTGTCTGACTGCAAATTCCTTGCTCTTCATCACTTATATAGGAAATTAACTATTGCTGTTAGTGTTAGGCACAGGTAAGTGCTTATTTTAAGGTTTTCTAAGTTTGCTGAATGAAACAATGAGAGAATAATATCCCATGGTCCTTGAGATTGAAGCATGGAGACATGCTGAGGGAAAGTTGTAGTATGTAATGGATACCTACTGTTTTTCTTTCCAGAATAGCATTTTCCTCTCCAGGAGAAACAGACTGAGATGGTGGCTCATGCCTGTAATCCCAGCAGTTTGGGAGGCCAAGGTGGAAGGACTGCTTGAGCACAGGGGTTTGAGACAGCCTGGGGAACATAGCAATACCCTGTCTGTACCAAAATTTAAAAATTAGCTGTGCCTGGTGGTGTGTGCCTGTAGTTCCAGCTCCCCGGCAGGCTGAGGTGGGAGGATTGCTTGAGCCTGGGAGGTCAAGGCTGCAGTGAGCTATAACTGCACCACCACACTCCAGCCTGGGCAATAGAGTGGAATCCTGGACCCTGTCTCAAAATACAAAACAAAACAAAAAACAAAAAAAAAAAACCAATCATTTCCCTACCTCTGACTATTTGATTAGAATGGAAGCTGTCATCTTTTTGCTTTTGGTTGCTTTTGGTAATAGCAATTGGCCAGAGACAGACACTTGACTCAAGTTAGACCAATCAGAGCCTTTCTCAGAATTTTAAAACTTGAGAAGAGGGAGCCGAAGTCTTTTTTTGAGACAGGGTCTCACTCTGTTGCCCAGGCTGGGGTGTGATGGCATGATCATGGCTCACTGTAGCCTCAACCTCCCGGGCTCAAGCAATTCTCCCACCTCAGCCTTCTGAGTAGCTGGGACTACAGGTGTATATCACCATGCCTGGATAATTTTGTTTATTTTTTTTTTGTAGAGCTGAGATCTCACTGTGTTGTCCAGGCTGGTCTCGAACTCCTGGCTCAAGTGATCCTCTCACTTCAGCCCCCTAAAATGCTAGATTACAGGTGTTAGCCACTGCATGTGGCCCTAAGTGTTAATTCTGCTCTGTAGTTATAAAATGAGCCCAGGAGCTTCTGGAGAACACATCCTCTACCATAAGGATAGAGTCTGTTTATAGCATAGAAAATAAAAATGTCCTCGAAAGATTTAAGACATTCAAGGCCCCAGCACACCGTTTTTTCCCAGAGTTGGATATGGAAGCCAATACATTTCCTTTTAGTCTAAGCTAGGTCAGTTGAGTTTCTGATCTACCAGAAGAACCCAAATGTAAGCCTATTTCTAGAAATTCTAAGCTAGTTATTGATTTCTGCCAAGACCAACTACCACAGCACAGTAGAGTTTCACCTAAATCCCTTTCCAAACCATATCTAGACCCTGGAAGAAGAGTGCATGGCAATTAGGTGATAGCAGAAAGTATTTAAGACAAACAAGTGTTGAAATCTCCCTGGAAGATTTACAGGTGACCCTGGTCAAAGGAACTCAGTGAGCAGGCAAAGCTGGTGCAAAACAAATGCTCTGGGTCACCTTTTTGGAGAATTCTTTTTCTTTGTCACTGAGTGCTTGGTTTTTCTCCTGCTCAAGAAGAAAATGTGATCTTCTCTGTTCCTCTAGAATGGATTCTGTCTGATGTAGTGAGTCTCGTAAAATTTTAATTTCTCCATTCTTAATGAGAACTTCTTCTTCCATTGCTTTCATCTGTAAATCCCAAATTAATCTCGTGAAAAGTTTGTAAGAGAAAATTACTTATTTACTTTGTTTTAACATGTAGCTGGGGCAATGAAGAAAGCACAGGAAAAATACGTTCTACAGACCAATGAGTACTCAAAATATATCCACAGCAACCAGATGTCACCATGGTCTGCTAGGCCTGTTCATGGGACAGGTGATATTCATCAAGATAGCTTAAGGATACACTTGTCACTCACACATGCAGACTGTTTTTGCTGGGATGGGGATGGAGTTGCCTAGGCTGGAGTGCTGTGGCACAATCATAGCTCAATGTAACTTCAAACTCCTGGACTCAAGTGATCCTCTCATCTCAACCTCTTGAGTAGCTGGTACTACAAAGCTTGTGTCAGTAGCCTGGCAAATATTTACTTTTATCTGTAGAGATAGGGTCTCATTGTATTGTCCAGGCTGGTCTTGAACTGATGGGTTCAAGTGATTCTCTCACTGTGGCCTCCCAAAGTGCTGGGATTACAGGCATAAGCCACCTTGCCTGGCTAGATCCCTTAGGCTCTCAGAGGCATTAACAATCTGGGTCAGCTGGGCGTGGTAGCTCATGCCTGTAATCCCAATACTTTGGGAGGCTGAGGCCAGGAGTTTGAGACCAGCCTGGCCAACATAGTGAAACTCTGTCTCTACTAAAAATATACAAGAATTAGCTGGGCGTGGTAGTGTACACCTGTAGTCCCAGCTAATCTGGAGGCTGAGGCATGAGAATCACTTAAAACCAGGAGGCAGAGGTTGCAGTGCGCAGAGGTCATGCCACTGCATTCCAAGCTGGGTGACGAGAGAGAGAGACTTCGTCTCAAAAAAAAAAAAAAAATCCAGGTCACATACTTTGCAGAACTAAAATTTCACATTATGTTCCTGGTTTTCTTAGGGACCTACAGATGGTGATATGAAGGGTGTCTGCTTTCTTGCAAAGCTGCTAATGAAAATAGCAACCATTATGATGATGTGCTCTTCATATGAAGATATATGCTATAAAATCATCTCAGTGGCCTAACAATTTGTATCTCTTTTTGGATCTGGTATACAGTGTTTTTCTTCTTGCCTTTCGGCCTATACTTTCTGGCTGTCTTTCCCTAGTCTTTTCCCATGTCATAGTGATGAATGTAAACACTTGTTTTACAATTTTTGTATATTTTACTGTACAGAATGAATTAGCTACAAAAACCACAAGTTAAGTGTCACTTACCTTTTCTTTAAGTTCTTTGTATTGTGCCTGAAGTACCTCTAATTCAAAATTATCTTTAATTGGAACACTTCCTCTGTTTTTTCCTGCAGGATTTTTTGACATGCCATCTAATCTGTGGACTTTATGATCACCTGTAAAAAACAGTTCCATATACATTTCAGGACCCAACATTTTCCCACTTTTGCCAGAAAATGCTGAAAATACCCACTCTTTTTTTTTTTTTTTTTTTTTTTTTAGCTTCTTTTTTGAGATAGGGCCTTGCTCTGTCACCCAGGCTGGAGTGCAGTGGTGCGATCACTGCTCACTGCCACCTCGACCCTGGGTTCAAGTGATCCTCTTGCCTTAACCTCCTGTGTAGCTGGGACTACAGATGCGTGCCACCATGCCCAGCTAATTTTTAAATGTTTTGTAGAGATAGGGTCTCTTTATATTGCCCAGGTTGGTCTTGAACTCCTGGGCTTAAGTAATTCCCCTGCTGTTGCCTCCCAAAGTGCTGGGAAAAATTACTCTTGAGAGTAAAGCAGAGAAAGATCTAGTTAAGTAACAGGTATTTTCCAGCCTAAGAACATGGTTCAAACTCATAAACGATTGCTGTCTCCTAGGCTGGAGTGCAATGGCAAAATCTTGGCTTACTGCAACCTCTACCTCCTGGGTTCAAGTGATTCTCCCGCCTTAGCAACCTGAGTAGCTGGGACTATAGGTGCCCACCACCATTACTGGCTAATTTTTGTATTTTTAGCAGAGATAGGATTTCACCATGTTGGCCAGGCTGGTCTCTTTTTTTTTTTTTTTTCCTCAGGCAGAGTCTCACTCTGTCGCTAAGGCTGGATGGAGCGCAGTGGAGCGATCTTGGCTCACTGATACCTCTGCCTTCCAGCTTCAAGCGATTCTCGTGCCTTACCCTCCTGAGTAGCTGGGATTACAGGCATGTGCCACCATGGCTGGCTAATTTTAATATTTTTAGTAGAGATGGGATTTCACCATGTTGGCCAGTCTGGTCTCAAACTCCTGGCCTAAAGTGATCAGCCTGCCTTGGCCTCCCAAAGTGCTGGGATTACAGGCTTGAGCCACCATGCCCAGGCAAAACTCATAAACGATCTTCTAAAATAACAGATCCTGGCCGGGCGCGGTGGCTCAAGCCTGTAATCCCAGCACTTTGGGAGGCCGAGGCGGGTGGATCACGAGGTCAAGAGATCGAGACCATCCTGGTCAACATGGTGGAACCCCGTCTCTACTAAAAATACAAAAAATTAGCTGGGCATGGTGGCGCGTGCCTGTAATCCCAGCTACTCAGGAGGCTGAGGCAGGAGAATTGCTTGAATCCAGGAGGCGGAGGTTGCGGTGAGCCGAGATCGTGCCATTGCACTCCAGCCTGGGTAACAAGAGCGAAACTCCGTCTCAAAAAAAAAAAAATAAATAAATAAATAAATAAATAAAATAACAGATCCTATCACTATTTCCCTATTCCTCACCCAATTCCAAGAGTCTCACCTAAAGCCTGAAAGGTGCTGTGGAGATTTCACTGGCTAGAACTCAGTGATCTATTTATTATCAACAGTAATTGCTGACCACAAACAATATGCCAGGCATGATGTTAGGCTCTAAAGGTATAATGGTGAGCAAAATTGACACTGTCCTTACACTCACAAAGCTTAAAGGACATTCGACAAATAATTACACAAATCAATGTCAAATCACAACTGTGATAAGAACTGTAAAAGAGAACAAATACAGGAAAGCCTGTAATAGGACAGCAATCTGATCTAAGTGGGATGATTGGAACATTTCCCTAAAGAAGACTGGAAGGAGCTGGGAGCTGAAGGACAAGTAGGAATTAACCAGATGACTGGAGATGAATTAATGGAAAGTATACCCAATGTACAAAGAAAGCAATGTATAAAGTAAGGAAGCAGAAAGAATTAAAAGAATGAAGAAATGTTAGTGTAGCCAGAACCCAGAGAGTGAGAAAGGGCCAAACCAGGCTGGACCTTGCAGGCCATGTTAAGGATTTTGGTCTTTCTACTAGAAGCAGTAGGAAATCATTAAAGGCTTTCAATAGGGGTGTTCATGGCCAGGCACAGTGGCTCATGCCTGTAATCCCAGCACTTTGGGAGGCCAAGGTGGGCAGATCACCTGAGGTCCAGAGTTCAAGACCAGCCTCGCCAACATGGCGAAACCCCATCTCTACTAAAAATATAAAAATTAGCCGGGTGTGGTGGTGGGCGCATGCAATCCCAGCTACTCAGGAGGCTGAGGCTACTCGGGAGGCTGAGGCAGGAGAATTGCTTGTATCCGGGAGGAGGTCGCAGTGAGCTGAGATAGCACCATTGCACTTTAGCCTGGGTGACAGAGTGAGACTCCATCTCAAAAAAAACTAACTAAATAAATAAAATTAGGGGTGTTCAGGTATATCTGTGTAAGACATAGCCAGATTTGAGTTTTGAAAAGATCACTCAGAATGTGATGTGAAGCCTCACTTGTAGGGAGTCAAGATTGAAAATGGGAAACCAATTTAGCGGACTATTTGTTCAAGGGAGGACTTGTGGTAGCATACATCGGGCAGTTGGCGGAAGTGATGTAAACAGGATAGATTCCAGAGATGGATTAAGAAGGTAAGCTTGACAGGCTTTGCAAAGAAATGAGACGTAGAGTCAAGAAAAGGGGATGAGTCGCCTTGTGCCACTGGATGGAGAGTGGTTCTGGTTACTTTCTTGTGGAATATCTGGTCATCACGGTCTGAATGTCTGCTTTGCCGGCACCATGCTAGAAATGCTGAAGGAGGACTGGGTTTCCATGAAATGACTGTGTTGAGTTTAAGATGCCTTGAGACACCCAAGTACAGATGCAAGGTGCACTCAAAACCTTTCTCTTTCTGGGAGTCCCCGAGACTTCACTCATTCCTCAACTAGAATGTAAGCTCCAGGAAGGGCAGACTTTTTGTATTTTGTTCATTGTTAGGTCAGCTCAGTTCCTCACGTTTGGGCACCTAGCACAGTTTACTGATTGTATAAAAGAATAAATGTATTTCATCTCTTGCCTGTGTCAGGCTCCTCCCATGCTCACACTGCCCAAGGGAGACAGTGGGCTTCATAAGATCTAAAGCCTCTCAAACTTGTCACCAGAATGGGTCCCCATGCATGGGTAGTGATGGTGATAGTGGTGGCAGCTGTGTTCCAAGGATCTCTGCTTAGAATCAAGAATGAAGTGGCCTAAACTTTAGAAAATAAAATGTTAACCTAGCTTCTGTGTTTCAAATCGGCTGTTTGACCTTGATGATGCATTTCCCCCTAAAATCAAAGGACCTTTTGGAAGACAGCCGTTGCTTAAATCAGGGTGTTCCCATATTTTAAAAAGGCAAAAGGGAGGTGCTGGCCCCGAAGTTCCGAAGCCACAGCCATCAAGGGGATTTGGAGCGGTCTGCAACTCTTTCCGGGAAAAAGGCCGCGAGAAGCACTCACTAGACACGTCCCGAGCCGCAGCTGGACACTGGCTCAGGGCCTGTGACGCGAGGGTGTCAAGCTCCTCCAGGTCGTCCGCAGTGAAGTCCCCATGCGCGCCGAACGGGTCGTCAGGGTCCGGGACAGCGGCCGCGGAGAAGCCCCGGGCCCGCTTGCTCGGGGGATGCTCGGTGCCGGGCGGCGGTCCGGAGCGAGGCGCCAGGGGCTCGCTCCGCCTCCTGTTGCCGGGGGCGGAGGTCCCCGCCATGCCTACCGCTAGCCCCAAGTATCAGACCGCGCCGAGGCCTGACTTCCCTGCCGCTAGCCCCGAAAACTGGACCAACCGCCCGCGCGCCGCCACTAGCCTCAGCCGCCAGTGCCTTGCCCCTGGCTCAGAGGCCAATCAGCGGGCAGGTGGTGGGGCGCGGAAGAATGACGAACGTCCGAGTGCGCCGCCCCGCCCCGCCCCGCCCCGCCCGCTGCTCCGAGGTCAGGGTCGAGATTCTGCAGGTTTGCGACGAAGACTTAGGTGGGGCGCGACGCGTTATCGGAGAGGCTGGCGGCTCCGAGGCGCACCAGCTCCGTCGCGCGGGTGGCTTTGCTCTCCCTCCCTGGCACTTCGTGGAAGAGGGCCGCGCAGGAGCAGCTTGCCCTGGCATTCACGCGTGTTGCGTTTCAGTCGAGCCAGGCAGCATTCAGGGTGTGGTCTCCGAGATCTCGCTTTCGTTCTCCCGCCAGACCCACCTCCCACAAACCAAGGGGCATTCTTGAGGAGAGTGGAATATGTTGGGTGAGGATTATGAATAGAGCTGTCGTGTGCAGACACCTTCGGGAATAGTGACTGTTTCATATGCGTACATTTGAGGTAGGCCCAGGGAGGAGGAAAGTCCAGGGAGGAAAGTCCAAGGAGGAGCGATGTTTGGAGAAGTTTCTGTGTGGTGGGGGGTTGGGAGTTGCTCAGGCTGTTATCATTAATTCCTCTGAGTGGTAGAATGTTTTTTTTCCTAAGCTCTGGTTGTATGGAATGAGGCTCAGGAGGTCAAAGTAGTCCCCCTGTAAATGGCACCTGGGCTGTCGTATAGGTTGAGGGAAATTAGCAGGATAGAGGGCTGGCACATGAGATGATAATTCTACATTGAAAGGGAGGCCACACAAAGGCCAGGTAAGAGTTACCTGTGGCGAAGACAGAGGTAAAATTTCACGAAGGAGCAGCAATTTGAGCTGGGTTTGCGTGACTGACCAATTTTACTGGGCAGCAGTGGTGTGCAGAACACTTAGCTGCAATAGAGAATTGGCGGTGTAGAGTAACAGGAGCAAGACTCTTTCAGCCTTACCTGCTTAGTGCCAAACTTTACTTGTGAGTGTCCTAGGAGTGTTTGTGAAGGCATTAAATAAAAGGAAGATTAAATGAAAGGGAGATTGCTATCAGGGTCTACAACGTCTAAGGAGTTTAAAGTTTTTTGGAGTAACTGGTAGTCTTCCTCAGCTGCCCAAATGTTGCATGCTTAGCTGCTGCAGGACTCTGGTCTTGGAAAGAGACAGGACTGTTCACTTGTTAAAGAGGGATAGGTTCCACTAAGTAACTTGCTCTCAGCAACAGTGTGAATCACTGGTGCTCAGGTTTGTTTTAGCATAGGGCTGGGTGCCAGCTGGCAAGGCCCCATAGGGAATATCGTGAAGCCTAAAGAAGGGTGCTACTGGCTGTGCAACTTTCTGGAGAGGACCAACGCAGGCTTCCCCCTCTCCGCGCCTCCCGCGTTAGTATCTAGTACAGTAATCATGAAAGTTTTCAATATACCAAAACCTTTTCTAGTTTTGATTTAGCAAAGTCTCATAATGGTTCCAGAGCTCTCTTTGAAAATACATTCTCACAGAAAGCTTAGCATTGTTAGCATAGTTGTATCAAGGGCCTGGAAGAGAAATCCAAATACTTGTGCCTCTGAATTCATTTTTTTTTTTTTTTTAAATACAGGGTCTTGTTCTGTCTCCCAGGCTGGAGTGCAGTGGTGTGATCTTGGCTCACTGCAGCCTTCAACTCCTGGGCTCAAGGGATCCTCCCACTTCAGCCTCCCAAATAGCTGGGACTACAGAAGTGCACCACCACACCCAGCTAAGTGTTTCAATAGATATTTAGCATACATTATGGATGGTCTCTGTTCTTTTTGCATTTAGTGAGGAGCAAGTGGCAGGTATGCCTAGGACTCCAGTGCTGGGTAGCAGGAGGCAGAGTGAGCCCACATTTTGCCTTGCCTCCAACCTCTTACTTAGCATTGGCACCCCCTCCATCCACCAGCAAGTGGGCTGGGGCTTCCTGCAGCTGCTGCCCTGGACGTTTGGTGTGCGTGGGGACTTCACTGCCATCAACTTGGAGGAGCATGTTATTTGCCCTGCCCTGCTTCTTCCACGGTGGAGAAGTTCCTTGACAACAGACACTGCTCCCTGGTACATACCCCAGTGCCTGCACATAGCAGACTCCTTACATGAACAGACGAACAAGTCCCACTAAAACATAAGACAGTTTGGATGTCACAACATAAAAGTTGGGTTTTCTTTTCAAAATGCAAATTCTGGTTGGGCACAGTGGTTCATGCCTGTAATCCTAGCACTCTGAGAGGCCGAGGCAGGTGGATCACTTGAGGTCAGGAGTTTGAGACCAGCCTGGCCAACACTAAAAATACAAAAAATTAGCTGGGCATGGTGGCGGGTGCCTGTAGCCCCAGCTACTCGGGAGGCTGAAGTGGGAGAATAGCTTGAACCCAAGAGGTGGAGGTTGCACTGGATAGAGATGATGCCACTGCACTCCAGCCTGGGTGACAAACTGAGACTCTACCCCCTCCCCCACCAAAAAAAAGTGCAAATTCTTCTAATCTCATGTAACATATTCTGTCAGGTGTATAACCACACAAGAACAGGGTCCTTTCAAACCAGTTGGTTTAATTTCAGGTGATACAAAGTTTAAGGTAGAACAAGGACCAAAGAGCAGACTCTGGCAAGATTCTGAGCTGGTTTTACTTTAAATTCACAGTTATGGTAGGAATGACTTAGTGAAAACAACTAAAGAGATGATAAGCCACTGTTAAGTTTTTTTTTTTTTAATACAAAAGTTTATTCTTAAATGTACAACTGCTCCAAGACAACATTTAATTCCAGCTATAGGTGGCAAAGGATGCTATGGCAGGGAATACAGATGTTTAAATACGGATGAAATAAAGGGTCACCATCTCCTCAAGGACAAGGAACAGCTTACTTTTTGCCAGATTTCTTAATTCCACCTGTGGCTGCAAAAGAAAAATAGTCACAATCAGGGAAAAATACAGTTCTTATGGTAGAAGTCCCATGGGCCTGCTGTAGACCTTAGTAAAGCCTGGCTTTTATACTAGGCATTCACTTTAAAACAAACATGGATAGCAGTTTATTTTTTTAATTTTTATTTTCTTTTATTTATTTATTTTTTTTGAGATGGAGTTTTGCTTTTGTTACCCAGGCTGGAGTGCAATGGCACTATCTTGGCTCACCGCAACCTCCGCCTCCTGGGTTCAAGCAATTCTCCTGCCTCAGCCTCCCAAGTAGCGGGGACTACAGGCGCACGCCACCATGCCCAGCTAATTTTTGTATTTTTAGTAGAGACGGGGTTTCACCATGTTGACCAGGATGGTCTCGCTCTCTTGACCTCATGATCCACCCGCCTCGGCCTCCCAAAGTGTTGGGATTACAGGCGTGAGCCACCGCGCCATGGACAGCAGTTTCACTGATATTGTCTGTTCTGGGTAAAGGTAAAATGAGGATGAGATGGAGTACAAGCAATGGCTGGCTGCACACTGGTCTAGATCTATACTGCTGTATACTTCACAGATTGGCTTATTTAATCCTCATGCCATATCAACCTATTTTACAGAAAAAGAAGCCCCCCACCCCCTTTTTGTGATGGAGTGTTGCTTTGTCACCTAGGGTGGATTGCAGTGGTGTGATCTCAGCCCACTGCAGCCTCCACCTGCTGGGTTCAAGCCATTCTTCATGCCTTAACATCCCGAGTAGCTGGGACTACAGGTGCCTGCCACCATGCCCAGCTAATTTTGGTATTTTTAGTAGATAGGGTTTTACCATGTTGGCCGGGCTGGTCTTGAACCCCTGACCTCAAGTGATCCGCCCACCTCAGCCTCCCAAAATGTTGGGATTACAGATGTTGAGCCACCATGCCCAGCCAAAAAAGAAATCTTATTGTTAGGTATTGTTCAAGGTATGTGACAAGCCTGGATTCTAACCTGAATTGTCTGACTTCAAAGTCCACATTCTTTTTTTATTTTTTATTTAAAAAAAATTTTTTTTGAGACGGAGTTTCACTCTTGTTACCCAGGCTGGAGTGCAATGGCGCGATCTCAGCTCACCGCAACCCCCGCCTCCTGGGTTCAAGCAACTCTCCTGCCTCAGCCTCCTGAGTAGCTGGGATTACAGGCACGCACCACCATGCCCAGCTAATTTTTTGTATTTTTAGTAGAGACGGGGTTTCACCATGTTGACCAGGATGGCCTGGATCTCCTGACCTCGTGATCCACCCGCCTTGGCCTCCCAAAGTGCTGGGATTACAGGCTTGAGCCACCGTGCCCGGCAAAGTCCACATTCTTAACTGCCACATTACACTACCTTCCACATTATGATCCTGGCACCTGGTATGCTCTACCAATTTACAAATGACCGTATGTGTGAAACCCAGCAGGCAATTTAAGAAACAGGGTAAGATTAAGTATGCCTAATACAGGAAAGAGATCCAAAAGGGCTTGACAAAATAAAACTTAAAAAAAAAATTAGATGATGCTCAGTGAGAAACTAGCATAGAGTTACACTGACTGACCTTTTCCCTACGCACAATTACAGATTAAAAGAGGGTGCAAGATGCCTTTTTTTTTTTTTTTTTTTTTTTAAAGATAGGGCATTACTGTATCTCCCAGGCTGGTATACAGTGACACAATCACAGCTTACTGCAACCTGAACTCCTGTGCTCAAATAATCCTCTTACCCTGAACTCCTGTGCTAAGCAGTGCTGCTTCAGCCTTTTAAATAGCTGGGATTACAGGAAATAGGCCACTACCACCATGCCCAGCTAATTTTTAAATTTTTCTGTAGAGACAGGGTCTCCCTATGATGCTGTGAATCCTAGCCTTAAGCAATCCTCCTGCTTAGGCCTCCCAAAGTACTAGGATTACAGTCTTGAGCCACTGTGCCTGGCCCCTTACACCATTCTGAAAAGGGATCTCAAGAGCTAGAATCTCAGTGCTGGGTGGGTAAACGATAACGGATCAAACCCACCAGGAGAAGTCTTGGGAAGCCCCGGATGACACTCCCACCCTCCCTGTCTCCATCATGCCTATCGTGGCTCACAGTGCTCAAATAGGGCATAAACAACTGTGGAGAAAATAATCACTAGTTCGATGAATGTAAAATAAAGATGTACATACAGTACTAAAACTGCTGGGCCTGAAAAATCTTTTGAAATGTAATGAATTCCTCTTACATAAAAGAGGTAAAAGGGTGAAGGATTCGGTTAGAAAAGCATATGGAGCAACAGCACACCGAAGAGCCTGGACTTGGCACACTCAGAAGTAAAGACTAAGGAAGCAAAAGCATTTATTAGAGACAATATGAGCAGGAAAAAAAAAAAAAGTGGTGGCTGAGCGTGGTGGCTCACGCCTGTAATCCGAGCACTCTGGGAGGCCAAGGCGGGTGAATCACTTGAGGTCAGGAGTTCGAAAGCTGACCAACATGGTGAAACCGTCTCTACTAAAAATATAAGACAGCCAGGCGTAGTGGCCTGTAATCCCAGCTACTTGGGAGGTTGAGGCAGGAGAATCGCTTGAACCTGGAAGGCATAACCGAGATCGCGCTGCTGCACTCCAGCCTGGGTGAGAGGGAGACTCCTCAAAAAAGAAAAAAACGGCCAGGCGCGGTGGCTCAAGCCTGTAATCCCAGCACTTTGGGAGGCCGAGGCGGGTGGATCACAAGGTCAAGATATCGAGACCAACCTTGGTCAACAAGGTGAAACCCCGTCTCTACTAAAAATACAAAAAATTAGCTGGGCATGGTGGTGCGTGCCTGTAATCCCAGCTACTCAGGAGGCTGAGACAGGAGAATTGCCTGAACCCAGGAGGCGGAGGTTGCGGTGAGCCGAGATCGTGCCATTGCACTCCAGCCTGGGTAACAAGAGCGAAACTCCGTCTCCAAAAAAAAAAAAAAAAAGCTGTAAGTCAAGTAAGGTTCAAACACTAAGAAGACAGTAAAATACGAATTTGGGACAAGAGATTACGGAAGACACCGGGAAACTTAACTCTATGAATGTGTCCGAGGTAAAACATTTCACTGTTTCCATTTCTGCAGCTCTTCCCTAAGGAATGGAAGCCCCGACTGCCTGGGAGTCAGGAGACTTCGTTTCCAGCTCCCGCCCCTTACTGCTGCTGCAAATCCATGACTGGCTAGAGACCATCCGCTGCAGCGGACGTCGGAAACCGAGAGCTCGCAGTTCAGGAGGCAGGAAAAAGACATGCCCGCGCTCTCATCCCAACAGGTGCCTCATTGCGTTTGGCCGGCGTGAGCTCTACTCGGCCCCGACTTACCCAGGGGCCCCTTCCCCGCGGCCTTTGCTTTTAGCTCTTCGAGTTTCTTCTGCTCTTCTTTTTGTTTCTGCTTGAAAGCCTTGTCTTCCTGGGGAGAAGAGGAGCGGGTTCAACTCAGACCTGTCTCCCAGCCCCTCCGCACCCGCCCGCGCCTCCACGCCCGCCCTCACCTCGTCCATCTCCTTGGCCTGCTTCTTGGGCTGTTTCAGGGGCTTCTTCTTGCCACCTGTGGGGGACAGGAGCACGTTCGGCCTGCCCCCGCCGCCCGGTCCCCGCCCCGCCGTCCCCATAGTCCTCACCGTCCCGGAACACTTACCTTCCCGGCCGGACATGGCGCCTGCCGCCCCTTTCCCAGACCCTGCCACCGGAAACGGAGCGCTTGCCCCTACCCGCTTTCGTAGGCAGGGACGCAGCCCCGCTGATTGGTTCCTAGTCAGGAAGTTGAACTCTCGCTACCGGATGCGGCCTGCCAGGGGCGGACACTAACAGGTCAGAGGTCAGTTGAGTGGCAGACTCCCTGTCGGGCTGCGCCAGGTACGAGGAGCTAGGGTCGTCCCGCCAGGGTAGAATCCGGAACCACCGGAGGGGTACTTAATCGGAAGCCTCCCCAACCCCGCACCCCCCCCGCCGCGAGGCCTGTAGCTGTGCACGAGAAGAGCATTGCAGGTAGACAGCAGGGCATGTCCATGTGCAAAAGGCCTTGAAGATCGGCGCGTTCCTGGAACCGAGGAAAGCACAGTTTGAGTGGAGGGAGATTAGGCGGGGAGGTGGCAGAAGTGGACGGGAGCTATATTTCCTGGTCCTATAGCTTTGGAAGCCTCTGTACAAACTGTAAGGAGTTTGTTTTATAATATAGTCAGGGGTGCAGCAGTTTGCGAATTCTGTTTATTCATCCAGTACATATGTACTGTATGTAGGTACCAAGCTGACATTCTAGTAAGTGAGACGGACTATAACCAAGTAAGTGAAATACGTAATCTCAGGTCATGGGATATGTGCATGGAAAAAGCAAAGCGGGGAAAGTGGATCAAGAGTGCTAGGGTGGGAGTGGGATGGCCATATCTGATAGGGTGTATGGGGAAGGCCTCCCAAGGGCCTACTATGTGAGCAGGACTTGAAGAGGTGATGCAAGCAGCACAGATGGTAGCTGGCATGAAGGCCCCGAGGTGGGGATAATCTGGTGCGTTCCAGTAAGTTCAAGAAGGTCCATGTACTTGGAGTGGAGTGAGGAAAGGGAGACTAGTGGGAGATGAGGTCAGAGACGAATGAGAGCCAGTGGGTAGATGCCCTGTAGGGCATGGAAAGGACAGGCTTTTACCTTGAGAGAAGTGGGGAACCATTGTAGGGGTTGAGCAGAGAGACATGGTCCCAACCTGTGTTTGGAAAGGAGCACTGACTGTTCTGTTGACAATAAATTGCAGGGGCTGGAATAGAAGCAGGGTGACATCTGTCAGGAGGCTCTTGGGGTAATCCAGGCTAGAGATGTGTGTCATTGGGATCATTTGGGAGCAGTGGCAGAGGTAAGAGGAGGAAGGATCCTGGATTTAGAAAGCTAGTGGCATTTGCTAGATAGATGGATGTGAGGTGGGAGAGAAAAGTGGGGAATTGCAGGTGATGCAAGGTTGTTGGCCTGAATATTTGAACTTGGGATTGCCCTCATCCATGATGGAGAAGGCTATGGGAAAAACAGGTTTGGGAGGGGAAGATGAGATCCCCATTAGGTTTTCAGGCAGAGATATGGGTTGGGAAATTTGATAAATGAGCCTGGAACCCTGGGGAGAGAGGTCTGGGCTGGATAAGTCAAGAGTATAGCTTTGTTTTGTTTGAGATGGAGTCTTGCTCTGTCGCCCAGGCTAGGGTGCAGTGGCATGAACTTGGCTTACTACAACCTCAGCCTCCAGGCTTCAAACGATTATCCTGCCTCAGCCTCCCAAGTAGCTGGGATTACAGGTGCCCGCCACTGTGCCTGGCTAAGTTTTATATTTTTAGTAGAGATAGGGTTTCACCATCTTGGCCAGGCTGGTCTCAAATTCCTGACCTCATGATCCACCTGCCTTGGCCTCCCAAAGTGCTGGCCTCCCACAGTGAGCTACTGTGCCTGGCCAGTTTTTGTTGTTGTTGTTTTTAAATAACAGCTTTTTGATATATAACTTGCATACCATAAAATTCACACAATATGTACAATTCAGTGGTTTTAGTATATTCATACAGTTGTATGTCCGTCACCAAAATAAATTTTTTAGACCATTTTTATAGATGAATTTTAAAACCCCAGGACTGGATAAGAGAGCAGTCTGAGTGCTGAATGCTAGGGTGCTACAGAGTCTGGACAGTGTTCGGAGGTTAGGCAGATCCGTGGGGACTGGAAACCAAGTGAAAATGGCATGTGAAGGAGGAGGGAGTGAGGCCGGATTAGTGGGAGCTGGACGGAATTGGAGAAGAGGAGCAGAGACAGTGAATTCAGGCAGTCTGTCAAGGAGTTTAGTTATAAAGGGAAGCAGAGAAATGGGGCAGTTGGTGGTGGGGGTGTCAGATTGATTACTGAGCAGTGTCTCAGGAGGAGAGAGGATCTGGGACCTGGGGCACAGGCTGGTCTTCCCTAGAAGCATGATGTTTTTTGTTGTTGTTGTTTGTTTGAGATGGAGCCTTACCCTGTCCCCCAGGCTGAAGTGCAATGGCGCAGTCTCTGCAACCTCTGCCTCCTGGGTTATAGCGATTCTCCTGCCTCAGCCTCCTCCCAAGTAGCTGGGATTACAAGCACCCACCACTATGTCTGGCTAACTTTTGTATTTTCAGTAGAGATGGGGTTGGTCAGGCTGGTCTTGAACTCCTTCAGATGATCCACCCACCTCAGCCTCCTAAAATGCTGGGATTACAGGCATGAGCCACTGTGCCTGGCCTGAAGCATGCTTTTTTTAAATCCTGAGGATCAATAAAGGAGGTGGAAATGGGGCAGTTGCTAGTGGTTGGGAAGGTATGGTGGGAGTTTGTGGAAGTTCTCCAATTTTTTATTTTCTTGGTGTAAAATGAAGCAAGCAGGCCATCAGCTGGAAGTGAGGACGAGGAGCAGATAATAGAGGCTTGAGAAAAGGGCAGTTGGAAGAAGACAGCCATCTACATAGAGTAGGAGAATAGATCTGAGGGGGCAGCATTCTGAACTTGACTCTCAGGGCCCTGCTTCACCTGTCCAACTTCTCCATCCACTCTTGGCTTTTGCTTTCCAGCTGCACTGACTGCCTTTCAGGTTTTGGGTGACCTCAGGCACTTTCCTCCTTTTCCCTCTGCCAGGAACATTCTTCCCTTTGCTTGTTGAAGGGCCTGTGAAACATCTAAGTGGTGACATCCTCAGGGCTGAGAAACAGGGCCCAGGGTTGGGGGCTGGTAGGGTGGTGGAGAAAGAGGGACCGGAGTGGAGAAATAGCTTGGCAATTATTGCCACATTCCTTTATGAAGTCTCTGCTGCCACCTAGCCTATGTTCTAGTGAGAGAATAGGCAACACGTAAGCAAGGAAATGTGTCCATCAGGAGGAAAATGGAGCAGAGAAGGTAGTTGGGGAGGGACTGGTCAAGGAAGCTTTACTGAGGTGATATTTGGGCAAAGATGAAGATGTTAGGGTGAGCCGAGTAGACTTGTCGTGGAAGAGTCATCCAGCTGGAAGAGCACAGAGGCTGGAGCAGAGAATGGCAGTAGAAGGAAGAGGATGAGGGCTGAGAGGTCTCAGGGCTTTTGGCCATTGCCAGGTGAAATGAGAGCTATTGTGGGGGTTTGATCAGAGGGATATAATCTGATTTATGTGTTACAGAGCCTTGGGCTGCCATGTGCAGAACCTGGGGTTGGGAGAGCAGGGGAGAAAGCCGAGATTGCATAGGAGACAGTAGTTGTCATCTCTGCCAGGAACAGGTGACCTTCCTGGGGTCTAAGAGTGGGTTTCTAGTAGAGGAGGTGCTGGGAAAGGAGGCTGAGAAGGTTCTGGAGGAAGCCAAGAGGGGCAGTGATGTTGGGAAGGGAGGGTGTTGAAAGTGGTGCCAGCCATGGCAGATGCTGCATGCTTTGTTTGCTTTGATGAAGGATACACTTGCAGGGCCATTATGGGGTCCCAACCTGTGCGTCATGGGTGCTGGCGTTAAGGCCTGGGAGTCTGACTGGGCTGCTGGGGCCTGGATGGTATGTAGCCTCATGGGCATGGAACCCAGCCTTATGAATGGGGCCCAGGTGTTTGGGTGTGGCACCAGCTTGGGACCACTGTCACAGTGATGTTCCCTTCTGAGGCTCTCAGCTCAGGCCCACTTTGCCCAGAAGCCATGTTCCTACCCAACCAGCTGTTTTCAACGGGCCTGAGCTTCTCCAAAGACAGTTCTTAGCACAGCATGATGGGGAGGAGGCTGGGATGCTGTGGGCGGCCTCTGTCTCACGTCATTTTCCATCAGGAAGCCCCTTTCTGTTCTGTAACTGGAGCTCCTTCAATCCCTTCCTGTCTGCACCTCCCTCTGCCTTTCTCTCTGGCCTGCTCCGTTGGCCACCAGGTGTCGCTCTCACAGCCAGGATCAGCGCTTAAGAACTTCGAGGTGTGGTTTGGCCAGAGGAGGGTGCTGTTAGCTCAGCTTTTTCCAGGAAAATGAGTCACCTGGCCATCTCTTTCAGGGGCAGGGGGGTCCTCAGAATCACTGCCACTCTTGGGGTCAGGTGAGGCCTGATTCTGGATAATGGGAGGCTCCTTGCTGTTCAGGTAATGAAAAGCAGGCCCAAACATCAAAGCAGATGCAAAAAGGAAAGATTAGAGAAACCTAACCCTCTGGGTGCAGTGGCTCACGCCTGTAATCCCAGCACTTTGGGAGGCTGAGGCAGGTGGATCACAAGGTCAGGAATTCAAGACCAGCCTGGCCGAGATGGTGAAATCTACTAAAAATACAAAAATTATCCGGGTGTGGTGGCAGGCGCCTGTAATCTCAGCTGCTCAGGAGGCTGAGGCAGAGAATTGTTTGAACCCAGGAGGTGGAGGTTGCAGTGAGCTGAGGTCACGCCACTGCACTCCAGCCTGGGCAACAGAGTGAGACCCAGTCTCAAAAAAAAAAAAAAAGAAAAAGAAAAGAAAAAAAGAAACCTAACCCATTGAGCAGTGGCAGGTTGGAGAGAAAAGAGAAAGCTTATGGAAGGTGAGAAGTATGAGACTGAGAGTTGGGGTCTGGAAAGTTGGGGTGGAGTTGGATGGTGTGAACCTAAGAAAAGTCCTCTGTGGCAAAAAGTGTTGTTGTTTTTGCCCCTGGAATTGTCTTAGAGGAGAGCTGAGAGTTTTCTGTCTTGGGTCACAAATGGCCTGTGTCCTTATATCCTCACACAGAATTGAAACTCTTGCTTCCCTGGTGCTGAGCCAGCTCTTGGAGAGTCTGGGAAGTTGGTTTTGAGGCTGTTTTACAGAAATGATCCTGGTTCTTAATCTTCCTGAATTCCCCTGAGTTCTACAACATTGTGGGGAATCTTTATGCATCTTTGTGGGGCTTTGTCAGCATGTGTACAACTCCAGTTTCAAAACTGTCTTTGATATTAGAAACCTTGGCACCAGGATTCTCATTCAAGTCATAGCAGAGAGACCTGGGGAATGCAGGGAGCTGGGTAGCAGGGAAGGGTCTGCTTTGTGAGGCATGGTGGTGGACACTGGAAGGCATGGTATCCTAGAGGCCCTTTCTCAAGAGTTCCATTGTCCAAGAGCACCCAGGGGAGACCATCCTCTTGCCATAGGGACCGAAGTTTCGACCCAACAAGGTGGTGCTCAGTTTAGATGATTTTAGTGGAGATGAGTCTGTTCAGAACTCTCCCCAGGCCTCTAAACTGACTTATGTCCAGCCTTTCTCAGCTGTGAGCTGACCTGTCTGGCCTCCCCCTCACAGATCTCCTGATGATGGGGCGCAGCCCTGGGATTGCCATGCAGCACATCATGGGTGTGCCCCATGTACTGGTTCGGAGGGACCTCCTTGGAAGGGACCTCTTTATGACCAGGACTCTCTGCAGCCCAGGCCCCAGCCAGCCCAGAGAGAAAAGACCGGAGGAGGTGGCCATCGGGCTGCATCACCGCCTTCCAGCACTGGGAAGAACCCTGGGGCACAGCATTCAGCAACGAGTGACCTCCACAGCCAAGACTTGGTGGGACAGATATGAAGAGTTCGTCGGACTCAATGAGGTTCGAGAGGCCCAGGGAAAGGTGACGGAGGTGAGGAGGGGACCTGGGGTGGCTGGCCCTGCCCTTAGACTTGGGAAATGTGCCAAACCAGCCACATGGTGCTGGGTGCGACATCCAGACTTGTGTTTGGCCTCATTTCTCACTTGGAAACTTGGGCTTGATGCTTCACATGGGTGAAGGTCTCCATGTAACTGTGCCACCTACTTTCCCTGAAAACAGTTATTGTGTACCAATATGTCCCTGGCATTAATGTCCATTCTGTGAAGCCAGCAAATACTTCCTTTACGGACTGTTTGGGGGTTGATGGTGAGAGTTACCTGGGGCTTGCTGCGATACTGTTACCGTGTGTAATTATAACATCTGTTGTGAAGGTGGAGGGCACTGGGAAATGTCACACTGCGAGGTGGAAAGAGCTGCCTGTGGTTGTCAAGTCCTTCGTGGTGGCAGAAATGCATTCTGCCATCTCTGTTCCCACTCATGCTTAGGCATGGAGTAGTGTGGCAAGGTGGGAAGAACCTGGGGGTTCTGCTGGGGCTTTAAAACAAATGATGCCGTGGAGATTGTGAGCTTGGCTGAGCTGGTGTTTCTGGGTCTATAAACTGGAGGCCACAGCAGTGCCTTTCATGGCATTGTTACGAGGCATAAATTACGCAGCACACGGCAAACAGCCACCAACACAGGTTCCTCACTGTGGTTTGTATCAGGCAAGAATAGACTGGGTTTGACGAACACAAATTGTGTGCATTGTTAGCTGTTTTCAGGATTTTCAGGGGCATGTTATTTCTGCTCGAATGGCTATATCTCATGATTCTGATGGGCGTGGCCCAAGGCTGTACTTTGAGCACCACTGGGTGAGCCAGGATTAGTGTCTAAGGAATTCCGTTTCTCCCCTTTGCAGCTCACACCCCAGTGACCTCCTCTTAGCCACAGCCTCGCTGGGAATGCAGCTGAGCCTGTGTGGGTGTGGAGAGAAGGTGCAGATGGCCTCCGGTTTTCTCTCTGCAGGCAGAGAAAGTGTTCATGGTGGCTCGAGGGCTTGTCGGAGAGGCTCGGGAGGACTTGGAAGTTCACCAGGCCAAGCTGAAGGAAGTGAGGGATCGCTTGGACCGTGTCTCCAGGGAGGACAGTCAGTACTTGGAACTGGCCACTCTCGAGCACAGGATGCTACAGGTAGGCACCTCAGGAGGCAGCCGTTTCACACCTGGACAGTGACCCTAGCCTAGCAGATCATGGAGGTGCTGGGTGGCAGCCCTGACTGGTCTGTGATCAGAGGCCTGGTACAGAAGTGAACTGAAGCTCCTATGGAGGGACAGGGCCCCAGGCTTCTAGAGCCTATCCATTTACTTCCTTCTGGAGTATTGGGGCCAACTGTTCAAGGCAGTGTAGCCTGGGACCCAGAATGCTGAGGAGGGAGAACCATGGAGGAGCTGGCCCAGGGAATGCTGGATACTTCCCTTCCTGTAGACATAAGTGCACCTCTGGTCAAACCCAGGACTGCTCAGGTGGGACGATCATGCAACTCACTTTGATCACTCCCAATTCCTCCGACCCAGCCAGGTTTGTGCTACCTTTATTCATTCAGCATTGGTCTATGAAACATGTACTCTGCCAGACACAAGGTAGTGAGCCATCTGCGGGTGGCTATAGCTTCAGGGCCACCTTGTGCCCATGTAACCCAGTAACATGGCTTTGCTTCTGCAGGAGGAGAAGAGACTTCGCACGGCTTATCTGCGTGCAGAAGACTCTGAGCGTGAGAAGTTCTCCCTCTTCTCTGCGGCTGTGCGGGAAAGTCACGACAAGGAGCGCACAAGGGCTGAGAGGACCAAGAACTGGTCTCTCATTGGCTCCGTCCTGGGGGCCCTGATTGGTGTGGCTGGCTCCACCTATGTGAACCGTGTCCGGCTACAGGAGCTGAAGACCTTACTCCTGGAGGCACAGAAAGGGCCTGTGAGTCTTCAGGAGGTCATTCGAGAACAGGCATCTAGCTACTCGCTCCAGCAGAGGGACCTCCACAATCTCATGGTGGACTTGAGGGGCCTGGTACATTCTGCTGGGGCAGGGCAGGGCTCTGGGTCACGGGCAGGTACTCCCCCAACCAGAGACAGAGACGTAGATGTCCTTTCAGCTGCCTTGAAAGAGCAGTTCAGTCATTCCAGGCAGGTCCATTCATGTCTAGAAGGTTTACAAGAGCGGCTTGATGGCCTAGAAAAGACTTGTAGCCAAATGGCTGGGGTGGTTCAGCTTGTAAAGGCTGCAGCACACCCAGGCCTGGTGGAACCAGCAGACGGGGCTATGCCCAGCTCCCTGCTGGAGCAGGGGAGCGTGATCTTGGCACTGTCGGACACGGAGCAGAGACTAGAAGCCCAAGTCAACAGGAACACCATCTACAGCACCCTGGTCACCTGTGTGACATTTGTGGCCACATTGCCTGTGCTCTACATGCTATTCAGGGCCAGCTAATCCCTGGCCCCTCCTTCGGAGGGTCTGAGGCAATAGCTGCGCATGTGGATTTAGTTAGAGAGTAACAATGAAGCAAGCCTTTGGGAGGTGCACAACCTCAGCCTGAAGGAGCAGTATCTGTGTGGCTCACCAGCAGGCACGCTTTGCTTTGTAGGCAAGGTTCATTTACATTAATTATCAAAACAGTGCTAATGTCCAATTAAAATGTCCTGAGTTTTATTATTTGAAACAATCAGACTGAGTTTTTTTGTTCATTGAGAATCAAGATCCAAGACCTGAAGGTTGGGTCTGGAGTTGGAGTAGTCACCCCTTTAGTTTCTCTCTCATCTCCTCTTTGTCCTCTTTCCTGAACTGTTTTGAATGCACTCCTGAGGCCTAGATTTTCATTTTGAATTTCCTGGCCTGCCCTCCACAACCTGACTGTCCTGTGTCAGATGGCCTGGGAGTTCCAGCAAGTGGAACCTAGCCCACTGCCTACTCGTTGGTGACCATGGTTACTTCCCATCTCCTGGATCATTTTCTCTACCCTGTGGGGCAGAACTTCCCGGTGTTAATACTGGAGGAGTGGTCAAAGGAGAGCAGGGAAGAGAGATTGGAGGAATGCTTGATAAATGTTGCTGGGGACCTCAG
Source organism: Saimiri boliviensis (assembly GCF_048565385.1). Classification (NCBI taxonomy): domain Eukaryota; kingdom Metazoa; phylum Chordata; class Mammalia; order Primates; family Cebidae; genus Saimiri; species Saimiri boliviensis. The sequence goes on from NC_133456.1 coordinate 13,332,198, forward strand.
TATAGGGATTGGTGGCCAATCTGGATCCCTGGTACAGAGCGTGCTTTGGGCAGCACTGGTGTGCCACTAGGGCTGGGTGCACACCCACACACAGCCCGGGGATAACTTCCACAGCCATGGGCAGAGCTCAGGCCACAAGTGGTATGAATGGAGAAGCAGTGATAGGGAGGGGTCTCCCACAGGTGGGAGGTGCAGTGGGGCATGTGTAGGACCTTTTCAGAGGGGAACCATGACCCTTGATCTCTTGGACTAAATGGCCATGGGTGGCTTTGTTTGCCCTGGTAAACAGGAGCTTTGGGCTGGTTTTCAGTCCTGGTGTTGGAGTATTGCAGGTCTGACACATTGCAGATAACCCACTCCCCTTTGAGAGCTCAGGGGGTAGCTATATGCAGGGGCTGCAGGTGGGGCTTGTTCACTGGTGCCTGTGCAGAGCTGAGTGTCAGAACCTGTGGAGCCAGGAGTGTTTCCCTTAAGGCACATTTCCTTCTTGGAGCCTGGGCTCAGTCTTGGGCAGTGAGCATGGGCTAAATGCCCCCTACCCCAGTACTCAGCACTTGATCCCTCAATCACTCTATCCTTGGTGAGTAATGGCTCCCCAGAATGGCATGGGATGGAAAGAGCCCTGCACTTAAAGTGTCCACACTCCTCATAGGGCAGGAGGCCCCATATCTGTGTACAGATGAAGCGGGTTGTGGGGTTTGGAAGTCCCAGTTTCCTCTGGGGTGAGGTAGATCCTGAAGGGTGTGCACTTAGATGAATGGATTTGGGGAGGGAAGGATTCTGTGCATGTAGAGGGGGCTCCCACAAACTGCAGAGGTAGGAAAGCCAAAGTGGGTGAGAGACTGGGGCAGACTGTCCTGGCTGGGGTGGTGATGGATATGGGGGAGTTGCACATAATGAGGTGGCGGATCCGGGGTGCCAGGTGGGCAGTCTCTGAGGTCAGAGGCTAAGGGTGAGGGATCCAGGGAGACATTGCTATGCTGGTGCAGACAAGGTGCTAAGCAGTGGTGGGAGGCAGTGATAGGGAGGGGTCTCCCACAGGTGGGAGGTGAAGTGGGGCATGTATATGACCTTTTCAGAGGGAAAGTGACCCTTGAACTCCTGGACTAAATGGCCATGGGTGGCTTTGTTTGCCCTGGTAAACAGGAGCTTTGGGCTGGTATTCAGTCCTGGTGTTGGAGTATTGCAGGTCTGACACATTGCAGATAACCCACTCCCCTTTGAGAGCTTAAGGCAGTTCGTATGCAGAAGCTGCAGGTGGCGACTGGACCCGCACCTGGACTCAAGTGCTGGAAGTGGAAGTGGAGAAAAATGGGTGACCTGAGGGGTTGGGGAGGGAGAATTTGAAAGGCACAGAGCCTGGAAGATGAGTGACGGGAGGCCCTTGATAGCAGGTGGGAGATGGGAAGAGGGTGTCTGTAGCTCTAGGGCAATAGCCAGTGCAGATGACCTGAACCCCAGCTTTCAGATGATGCCTGTGTGACAGTTTTGCCTCCCAGGAAGCTGTGCCAGTGGCCTTGAGCCAAAGTCCTCCAAAAGCCGTAATAGGATAGGCCAGGTTCTGGATCCTGAGTTAGCCGTAGGCATGCCATGGTGTCAAGGGCCCTGCACAGGGGACAAATGGGCCCCAGGAAAGAACCCTTCTGCCAACGTTTCCTTCTGCAGAAGGCCCAGACGTTTGCCAGTGAGGGAGCCCAGACTTGCCCAACGCTTCCCAGCTTGGGGTGGCTCCAGGTCCGGGTCAAGGGCTGAGAAGAAAGAAGTGAGCCCTTGCTTGTGCGCCTCTGCAGCCCAGGTGCCCTGCCTGCACAGTCCCGCTAGAGGTGGTAACACCCCCATTTGCTGGTGAGCGAAGAGGCTGGGGTGGGGGTTGGTGTCAGGTTACACGGCTTAGTTGATGGCGCAAGCCAGGTCCAAAGCCCATGCTCCTCTCAAACAGCCAGAGGTGGGGGCCGGAAGGAGGGATTGGCTGCTGGGGAGTCTGGTGGGCAGGGCCAGGTGCGCAGGGAAGAAACAAGGCGCCTCGGAGTTCAGGTAAAGAAAGTTGAGGGGGATGACCATCGGAGCCGGGGAAGGAAGGGAAAGGGAGCTCCCGGCGTGGGGCGAGGCCAGGCGCAGGCAGAACGGGCCGGGCAGGTGAGGGACCCGGGTGCGACCCGGCTCTGGTGGGGCGGGAATAGGCCGGGGCGCGGTTCCACCAGCACTTGCGGGTGCGGAGCGCAACCCCCCGCCTTGGCCCTTCGCAACCGGAAAAGCTCCCAGTTTCAGCTCCAAGGCGGCGGGCAGGTGAGGCCGGCGGGGCGGGGTGGCCCTGGCTCCAGGGGTTCCCTCCTCACCCCCCGGGCGACCCGCGTTGCCATGGCGACAGCCAGGGTGCAGTCTGCCCCCCGGCCTGCCCCGTGCGGGAGAGGTCGGGTCCCCAGCCCTCGGCCGACGCGGAGCTGGCGGGGCTGGAATGCGGGGTCCCGGGCGGCTCGGGGCCGCGCGCCCGGCTCGCCCGGCTGCTTCCGGCCTGGCCCGGGCGGCGGGCGGGGGGAGGGTGGCCCGGCGGGCGAGGGGGAAGGAGCGGAGCCGGGCCCGGCCGACGCGGCTTTGTCTCCTTTGTTCCCGGCGGTGGCAGCGCCGCGCGGGAGGGGCGGGCAGCGGGCGCAGTTTTCCGCCCCTCGGTCTCCGGGTAACAGCTGCGGCTCCACCAGACCCGGGGGGAAGCCGCTGCGCTCAGAGCCCGACCCGGAGCGGCCGGCGCCAGCCTTGGCGCGCACATCCCGCGGGGCCCGGCCAGGTGGTGAGTGCGGGACTCGGGGCCGGGGCGGCGAGGACCCGGGCTCCCGGGGTGGAAAGGGTCGGGGCCTCGATGCAGCCGGGCAGGGGCGGCCCGGGCGAGTGGTGGGCGGTTTCGGTCCTGAGAGTTGGGACCACACTCTCCGCGCGAAGGGAAACTCTGGCGGCTCCGCCTGGAACGCGATTGGGAGACTGAGGAGGTGGAGCTGCTCCTCCGCGCCCCCTCCTCGCCGCGCCGCCGCCGGGACCGGGCGGCCCCTTCCCCGCCCTCTCAGGGCCACAGATGGGGTCCTCGCCTCGGGGTTCGGGGGCTGGGGAGGGTCGAGGACGAGCCGAGTGGGGAGGTCGGGGCTTCCCCTTGGTAGGAACAGCCCTTCCTGGCTGCTCCCGGTGGGACTGACAAAGGCAGACCTCGAACCTCCCGGCCCCTAGAGGGGGGCCCTCCTCTACATACACACACACACACACACACACACACACACACACACACACATTCACACACACACATACACACATATTCACACACACACATTCACACACACATTCACACACATTCACACACACACATTCACACACACATTCACACACACATTCACACCCACACACACATTCAGTGGGTGATCCATGAGCGCCTTGGGTCATCGCAGATGCCTGGTAAATGGTGGATCTCCCCACCCCTCCTCAACACACAGAAAACAGGGCGGGCAGCGGACACCACTGCACTGTCAATGAGTAACTCACCTCTGTTGCACCCTGGGAGCTGAGCAGGAGGGCGAAACGGGGAGGCCGGTTTCCCACTGACTGGCAGGCAGAGCAAATGTGGGCTGTCCTACGGTCCCTCTGCAGGTGCGGAATGGCGGAGTTTGTGAGCCACTTTTGTCGGCGAGGACAGCTCCACAGGGGCCCAGGAGGTGCCTGCTCTGCAGACAGAAGTTGGGCAGCCTTGGGCTCGCTCAAAGGCTCAGAGCAGGGTGGGCCCGGAAGAGACTCCAGGCAGGCCTGGGCACAGGCGGAGTGAGGCTTTGGCCGTGAGCCTGAGCAGGGCCTCAGATGTTGGGAGTGGGCAGTAGATCCAGGCTGTGTAAGTTGCGGATGTGAGGTCTGGTTCTAGATCAGCCTTTTCAGTCTGTCCTGGACTGGTCATTAATAAAAGTGGAGCCAACGTCTTAACTTTGAGAGATCAAGTGGCTTAGAGGGGGTGTGGGCCCCCTATCTCCCCTACTTGTTGGGTTTCCTTGGCTGTGAAATCGAGGTTTGTTTGCCCTGCAGGGAGCATCTGCTCTGTGCTGATGTGTCTGCAAGTTGCTGGGGCCTCCACATCAGAGCCATACTCCCTTCCTTCAAGGAGCTTAAAGTCCAGAGTAGGAGGGTGGAACAGGGAGAAAAGTGACTCTGGTTGGCGTCACTAATGCCAGGCACACACTGCATCAGGTTTACAGTCAGAGCAATCTTGCCTCCCATTGTACAACTAGGAGATCTGAGGCTCGGAGAGCCTGAGGCAGAGCAGCCGTGTCTGTCAGCGTGCTGGGTAGGTGTGTGTCCATTCTGTCCACCACATGCAGTGCCTCTTCAGGAGCCTGGGAGGACAGGGGAGGCTCCCCAGAGAGATGATGTTTGGCATAGGAATTAATGGGACAGAGAGGGAGTGGGCATTCCAGGCAGCGAAAGAGCCTGTGCGGCCACTGGAGGAGCGGAAGCAGCCTACGGTTCAGGCAGGCAGGAACGAAGGGCATGTGTGGGGGAGCACTGGCATGGATGGGGGGGGAGGTGTGGACTAGAGGGGTGGGCCTGTATCCCTCCCGCTCTGGGGGAGGGGTGTACTCCAATTCTGCTCAAGGAAAGTCCTGAGAGGTTGCAAGTTGGGGGAGGCTAGATTGGAGGAGCTGGGAGCTGCTCAGTGGCCTGTGGCAGAGATGAAGTGAAATCTATAAGCCTGAAATGGAGGATAAAGAGTCACTGCTCTTCTTTCTCTCCTCCTTCTGCCACCCGTGGTATGTGGGGAGGAGCAAGTGGTGCTAGGTCCTGTTTCACAGGGGAACTGTGATTGTAGAAGCCTGGCTGCTGTCCCTGGAGTGGGTCAGCGGCTGACCTCCCATGTGGCCTGGCCAGGAGCTGTTCTGATCCCGCCCATTTCTTCTTCTTGTCTCCTCATCCAGTGTTTTATTATTATTATTTTTCATCTCCCAAGGCTCTGGCATCCATCAATTCAGTTTTGATTTCACGTTTGGGGAGCGGTTTTGTTGCTGCCCCTTGAGGGCTGGAGAACTTTGGCACGCAGTAGGCTCTGAGCAAATATTTATAAGCAAGTAGGAGTGAATATTGGTCTAACTATAGGACCCTGTGCCCAAGGCCCATCCCTGGCATGTGGTGGTAGGAGAATTGAACGGTAGCCCAGTGCAAGAGGTGGCCTCTGCCCATCCTCAGGTGGACTCTGTCTTCCCAGGAGAAGAAACTTTCTTTTCTCATCCCTTGGAAACTAGGTAGGGGGCTCCTGGGCAGCCTGGTCTTGCCATGGTCCTGGGATTCTGGCTGGGTTCAAGACTTTCCCTGCTGCCCCCTTCCTCCCGCCCCCTTGGGTGGCAAACAGAGACAGCCTTGTTCCTGCTCCCATAGAGCTGCCCTGTTTTCTGCACACTAAAAATGGAAACCCCCAAGCTATTTTGGGAGCAGTGCCCAGCCAGGCTGTGACCATGGCCCCCCTGCTCCCACCGGGCTGTGGCCACAGTGTCCCAGCTTCCACCAGGCTGCTGGACCCTCCCTGAGCCTTGTGGCCAGCCCTCTTCACTCCGGGGCAGCCTCAGGAGTACCCTGCTCTGGCCTCTGCTGGGATGAGCTGACTGGGAGAAGAAAGCACTTAGGATGTTTTGCACAGACAGCTTGGCAGCTGGGTGATGGGAGGGGCTGGGCAACGTGGCCTGGGCACAGGCAAGTAGGGGAAGTGTCTCCCAGTCTGAGATGCATTGTCTGTCCCTGCACTGCACCAACCTTGGTGCTCGTAGCTGGGGACCACTGGGGAAGGTGGTGTTGCCATAGTTTCTTGGTTCAGGGACTCAGGAGCCTCAGCTGGGGCCCAAGAAGGGGTCTGTGTGGAGAACAGGCATTCCAAGACTGGGGAGGTCCTCGGGGTGGGCCCGGGAACAGTCAGGTATGGCGCCTTCCTCCAGGACACACCCCACTTACCTCACATCTTGGGCCCTGGCACTGTTCTGAACTGCAGGAGAGGAAATGGCAAGTGATGGCCTGGCTTCTACAGCTCTCTAGTACATAGGGCTGGCACTAAGTACTCTCCAACGAGAGGAGTGTGCGTGAATGTGCGTGTGTAGGTCTAAATGTGAGTGGTGGTGCGAATGTCTCTGGTGGGTGAGTGTGACGTGTCTGTGTGAAGTGTGTGTGCGTGCAGTGTGTGTGTTTCTGTGTTGGGGGTTGTCTCTATATGGATGTGTCTTCATGTGGTGTCTGAACATGGGTGGCTGTGTCTGTGTGTGTCACTGTGCTGTGTGTATAGCTGGCATCTGCACGTGTGTGTGTGGGCATATGCATGCAGGGTGGGTGGTGTATATGCATCTTGCAGTTCGAGTGCGTGTCTGCCAAAGTGCTGGTGGCCATTTGGGCTGGGACAGCCCCTGGCAGTGTAGAGGGTGTGTGCCTGGGTGCCTTGACAGGGTGGAGTTTGAGCAGAGAGAGGGACCTCACAGGGAGAGGGCCATGCTGGGGGCCTGGCTGGGCCCTGCCAGCCACGGGGCTCCTTCCTAGCTGACCTTTCCCAGGCCCCTCGGGTGCCTGGCTCTGCTGCCCTCCCCCTCCTCGTGTGGGCTCTGAGGAGGCGTCCTCTGTGGAATGTGTTTGGTGGCTGGGGGCCAGGCTGGGCCCAGCTCCACTGGCAGGCTGGGCGGTGGGGAGGGGGTGCTTCTGTTCTGCCTCCCTGGTGGGGAGCCCAGGACTCCCACATGCCTGCAGCCCAGGCCCTGGCTTTACACTCTGCTTTCCCCCCTGCTAGGTGACTCCCACATGGGTCATGCTGTTGTCTCCTGATCCAGCCAGCCCTGCCAGGTGAGCCTGACCTTACACTGAGATATCTAGGAACAGCATGATTCCTACCTATTCTGAGGGCTCTGGGAGGTGGGGTGCAGCCCCTCAGGCCCCACTCCTGCCAGCTGGAGCCTCCCCCTACTGCCGCTGTCTTTCAGGCCTGTTGGTTCTGTGGTTATTACCCTTCTGGATTCCTGGCCTGAAAGGCCCTGCACCCAACTCTTGCCTTCCTCTAACATTCTGCTGGCTCAGGAGACCTCCCCCTCCTTCCTCCTTCTGCCCAGGAAACCCTCATCCATGTAGAGCTTCTCCTTTCTTTGGTCTGGGCCCCTCCTTCCCATCACCTTCTCTCCTGCCCCATCCAGACCCTGCTTCCTGGGCATGGCCCCTCTAGCCCCTCACCCTCTGATGTGGGGGGATGGTGTGTGGGGTGCAAGTCTCCTGAGAGAATAGCACTTGGGGAGAATGTCTCCTGTTGTCTAGGGAGAGTGTCTCCTGTTACTGACCTTGTTCTCGTGTGTGGTGCTGGGGTCATCCTGGACATAGTGCCCGTCTAAGAAACCTTGTCCTCCTCTGCTCGCCCTCTAGATTAGGAGGGGCATCTTGGTAATGCCACAGTCCTAGCCCTTACCAGTGGCTCCAGGGTGCTCTGGTGGTCATGTGAGCCCTACTCTCTCAACCTCTCTCCTTGTCAGGTGACCATGCCTGCCCTGGGCCCAGCTCTTCTCCAGGTGCTTTGGGCCGGGTGGGTCCTCACCCTCCAGCCTCATCCACCAGCTGCTTTCACTCCCAATGGCACGTATCTGCAGCACCTGGCAAGGGACCCCACGTCAGGCACCCTCTACCTGGGGGCCACCAACTTCCTGTTCCAGCTGAGCCCTGGGCTGCAGCTGGAGGCTACAGTGTCCACCGGCCCTGTGCTAGACAGCAGGGACTGCCTGCCACCTGTGATGCCTGATGAGTGCCCCCAGGCCCAGGCTACCAACAACCCGAACCAGCTGCTCCTGGTGAGCCCAGGGGCCCTGGTGGTGTGTGGGAGTGTACACCAGGGAGTCTGTGAGCAACGGCGCTTGGGGCAGCTCGGGCAGCTGCTGCTGCGGCCAGAGCGGCCTGGGGACACCCAGTATGTGGCTGCCAATGACCCTGCGGTCAGCACGGTGGGGCTGGTAGCCCAGGGCTTGACAGGGGAACCCCTCCTGTTTGTGGGGCGAGGATATACCAGCAGGGGTGTGGGGGGTGGCATTCCACCCATCACGACCCGGGCCCTGTCGCCGCCGGACCCCCAAGCCGCCTTCTCCTATGAGGAGACAGCCAAGCTGGCAGTGGGCCGCCTCTCTGAGTACAGCCACCACTTCGTGAGTGCCTTTGCGCGCGGGGCCAGCGCCTACTTCCTGTTCCTGCGGCGGGACCTGCAGGCTCAGTCTAGAGCCTTTCGTGCCTATGTGTCTCGAGTGTGCCTCCGGGACCAGCACTACTACTCCTATGTGGAGTTGCCTCTGGCCTGCCAGGGTGGCCGCTACGGGCTGATCCAGGCTGCAGCTGTGGCCACGTCCAAGGAGGTGGCGCATGGGGAGGTGCTCTTTGCAGCCTTCTCCTCAGCCGCACCTCCCACCGTGGGCCGGCCCCCATCGGCGGCTGCTGGGGCATCTGGAGCCTCTGCCCTCTGTGCATTCCCCCTGGATGAGGTGGACCGGCTTGCTAATCGCACACGAGATGCCTGCTACACCCGGGAGGGCCGTGCTGAGAATGAGACTGAGGTGGCTTACATCGAGTATGATGTCAATTCTGACTGTGCACAGCTGCCAGTGGTGAGTTCCAGTACTGCCTCACCTTTCCCCCTCTCTGAGGCTCCTGGCCAAGCATTTGCAGCCAAGGTGCTGCCCAGAGAGTCTAAGGGCAGCTGGTGGTAGCAGGAGGATGATGAGGTCAGCAGATGTTAAGTGCTTCCTGTGTTGCCTGGGCAGTGGAAGGTACCTTACCTCAAGCCTGGCCTGCGGGTGGCAGAGAGCAGTGCCCAGATGGGCTTGGACCAGGATGCTGGAGGAGTGGTACTTGTGTCAGTGGACTGAGAGAGTGTTTGGGGTTCTTGTGTAGGGGCAGGGACCTAGAATGGTGGAATGAGGCCTTTGGTTCTTGAGCAGGAGAGGGAGGTGAGGTCGGGATTGATGAGCTGTAGCCTCAGGATGGATAAAAAAGGGAAGAAGCTGCATGCAGGGGGTGAGTCCGTGAGAGGCAGGAGAGGGCCCAGCTGAGTGGACTTGGAGCTGGAAAGCAGGCTGTGAGAGGCTTTGGAGAAGTGGTCTAGTAGCCTGACCACATAAACTGGTGGCAGTGCTCCCAGGCCAGGGATGGGAGAAGGTGGGGCCACAGGCAACGGTGGGGATCAAAAGAGGGGAAGGAGCCACTGCAAAGTGTCTAAGGACTGGAGCAGTGCTGGAGATCAGTCCACTGTGATAGGACTAAGTATGTCCCTGGGGGGATGTTGTTCAGGGAAGGTTTCTCAGGGAGGGCCTAGAGAGACTGGGGGCAGGGATGAAGTTGTCCCAGGAGGGCCAGCAGAGAAAACACAGTTGTTTAGGGAGAGCTACCAGAGTGGCTAGGGGAGGGAATGAGGTTGTCTAGGGAGGATGGGGCCGAGGAGGTTATCCAGGGAGGGCCTTCCTGATGCTTCTTGCTGCCTATAGGACACCCTGGATGCTTATCCCTGTGGCTCAGACCACACGCCCAGCCCCATGGCCAGCCGGGTCCCGCTGGAAGCCACACCAATTCTGGAGTGGCCAGGGATTCAGCTAACAGCTGTGGCAGTCACCATGGAAGATGGACACAACATCGCCTTCCTGGGTGATAGTCAGGGGCAGCTGCACAGGGTGAGCCCACAGGAAGTACTAGCCCCTGCTCTAGAGTCTGGAGGGAACAGGTTGCTAGGGACCCAGCCTGGTTTAAGCTATCCCTGTGACCCCTGGGCCAGGAGAGATGACCCAAGCTCCTCTTCCTAGGGCTGGGTGGTGTTTCCCTGTGACTTTCCTCCATCCTGCCCAGGAAGAAATTCTATCTGTAAATTACTTTGACTGGGTGGAGGAGGGGAGGGCTTTGGGCCTCTGGCCATGGACTTGGGTCCCAGACCCTGTGGTCTCTGATCCCAGGTCTACTTGGGCCCAGGGAGCGATGGCCACCCATACTCCACACAGAGCATCCAGCAAGGGTCTGCCGTGAGCAGAGACCTCACCTTTGATGGGACCTTTGAGCACCTCTATGTCATGACCCAGAGCACAGTGAGTGCCAGGCACAACCCGAGGCATAGCTGCTGGGCAGGGCCTCTGGGTGGGGCCCGGGATCCACTTGTGGGTGAGCCACTGGTGTTTGGATTGCTGGCTTCAGATCGTCTTTGTTGTCACAGCTTCTGAAGGTTCCCGTGGCCTCCTGTGCTCAGCACCTGGACTGTACGTCTTGCCTTGCTTACAGGGACCCATACTGTGGGTGGTGCATACTCCTTGGCAGGTCAGTGTTCCACCGACTCCTGACCCCATCCCAGCCCCAGCCTCAAGCCCACAGTGCTCCCACATAATTGTCCTCTCCAGAATTCCTGACCCTTGGCCCTTGACTCTCAACGCCTGATCCCCAGACACCCTGATTCCCCACCCTCATCCTCTGCAGTGGGCATTAGTGCCCTGCCAGGGCAGACACAGGAGCCTGTATCATGCCCACTCTAGGGTCCTGCCCAGGTCTTTCAGATTGTAGGAGTTCCTACCCTCTGAACTCCCAGTGGCCTGTGAGGGTCACAGATAGACACTGGTCATTCTCGCTCAGGTGCAGTCGCCGTTCTGAGTGCTCGAGGGGCCAGGGCCCAGAGCAGTGGCTGTGGAGCTTCCAGCCTGAGCTGGGCTGCCTGCGAGTGGCTGCCATGAGTCCTGCCAACATCAGCCGAGAGGAAAGGAGGGAGGTGAATGATCAGATAGGCAGGGCCCTGGTGGGGAGGGCTCTGGACGTCAAGGTCTGGGTAGAGATCTTGGATTCTGGTGTCAGACATGCCGGATACCACATGGCCTCACACAAGTTACTTCTTTTAGGAGCTCAGTTTCCCCATCTGTTTCTAACTCAGGCCAGAGGGTGTGTGGGGAGGCCTGAGGGCTGTTGACTGCTGGTGCCTGCCCACATTGAGTGCTCCATAAATGTGAGCCCTGGCCTGCTGCCCACTAGCCCCGACAGTGTGTCCCTGACTCTCTTAACAGGTTTTCCTATCAGTGCCAGACTTGCCACCCCTGTGGCCAGGGGAGTCGTATTCCTGCCACTTTGGGGAACATCAGAGTCCTGCCCTGCTGACTGGTTCTGGTGTGATGTGCCCTTCCCCAGACCCTAGTGAGGCCCCAGTGCTGCCAAGAGGAGCCGGTGGGTGAGAGAATGGGCCAGCCCCTTCTCCAGGGGATTCGGTGGGGTTAACGTGTGAATCCAGGCAAAGAGCCATGAATGGATGCCTTTCTCTGAGTCCTCCCACTCCCCAACCACCTGAAGCCTCCATTCTGTGCCCTTGGACTGTGTTCCCTCGCCCTGGGTTCTCTTCGCCATTTGGGGGCTCAGGATGTCGGCCCTGGGTCTGAGCGCACCTCTTAGCTGCTCAGCCCTGGCCCTCTCTCCCCCTTCTGCAGACCATGTCTCGGTGAGCGTGGAGCTTAGGTTTGGCACCGTTGTGATCGCCAAAACTTCCCTCTCCTTCTATGACTGTGTGGCGGTCACTGAGCTCCATCCGTCTGCGCAGTGAGTTCCTCACCCTGTCCCCAGGCCTGGGCTGCCCCGTGGCGACCTCTGCCCCATGGCTGTGCTCTGTGCAGGTGCCAGGCCTGCGTGAGCAGCCGCTGGGGGTGTAACTGGTGCGTTTGGCAGCACCTGTGCACACACAAGGCCTTGTGTGACTCCGGGCCCATGGTGGCAAGCCGTCAGGTGAGTGTGACTCTGGGCCGGGCCATCTGGGGGTTGGGGGTCCAGTGTGAGAGTTTTTCTCATGGCTCGGGGCCTGTCTGCCTATGTGAGGCTCTGTCCTGAGCACTGGGGCTGCTGTGTGTGATGGACTCCCTGGAGCACGGCTGCCGATACATCCTGCCTGTTTTGGGAGAGGGCGTTTGTGGCTGAGAGGCAGGGGACGTCTGGCCTTCATGCCCACCATGGCACAGACACCCCTGGAGCCTTTTCCCGCAGTGTTCTCCTGTGGAGAATTAATGGGCTGTTTTTTATTTTTCTTTTCCTTGGTCTCCTTTCCTCTTAACATACCCTGTGCCTGCCTGCCTTCCTGCCTGCCTTCCTGCCCCGCGCCTGCCTGCTGAGTGGCCCTTCCTGTCTTCCTCTGCCTCCCCCTTCAGAGCCCGCTTGTCTCCCCAGCCCATCCTGCAAGAGATGGACCCAGCCCCTCCCCACCCACAGCCCCTAAAGCCCTGGCCACCCCTGCTCCTGACCCCCTTCCTGTGGAGCCTGGGGCACCCTCCACTGCCACGGCTTCGGACATCTCACCTGGGCCCAGTCCTTCCGCGCTCAGCCACTGGGGGCTGTGGACAGATCCCGGCCCCATACCTTCCCCCACCTCCACAGAGTCACCTCTCCATGAGGAGCCCTCCCCTTCCAGCCCCTCGAATGGGCCTGGAACTGCTCTCCCTGCCCCCACTGACTTCAGACCCACAGACATACCTGAGGACCTCTCGGCCTCCCCGCTGTCACCCTCAGAGGCAGCAGCAGTGCCCCCTGCAGATCCTGGCCCCAAGGCCCTTCCTCCCACAGTGCCCTTGGACCCACCCCCTGCCACTGTTCCTGCCACCACTTTCCCAGGGGCCATGGGCTCCGTGAAGCCCGCCCTGGACTGGCTCACGAGAGAAGGCGGCGAGCTGCCGGAGGCGGACGAGTGGACGGGGGGTGACGCACCCGCCTTCTCCACTTCCACCCTCCTCTCAGGTGATGGAGACTCAGCAGAGCTTGAGGGCCCTCCCGCCCCCCTCATCCTCCCGTCCAGCCTCGACTACCAGTATGACACCCCCGGGCTCTGGGAGCTGGTGAGGCCCAGCCCAGGAAGGAGGCCTCAGGGGAGGGGATGTGGGGAAGACGCCACCCCTAGCTTGTCTGGTGATTCTGCACTGGGAGGGAGTGAGGGGCAGCGTGGGGTCTGCAGCCCCACACCTGCCTTGCCCCTGGAACCCGGTAAGGCAGAGGGCTGAGCTGGGCAGGGTGGGCTCCATAGACTGCCTTGCCCTTGGTGCCTGCAGGAAGAGGTGACCTCGGGGGCAAGCTCCTGCCCCTGTGTGGAGAGTGTTCAGGGCTCCACTTTGATGCCGGTCCATGTGGAGCGGGAAATCCGGCTGCTAGGCAGGAACCTGCACCATTTTCAGGTCAGTGTGTCCTGCCTGCCACTGTCCTTGCAGACTCCTTGGCTGTTGACAAACTCTGTACAAGCCCTGGGGATCAGGAAGAGGGCAGAGTCCAGGGCCCAACCCCACCCAGAGGCTGTGCTGGGGGATCTGTTGGGGGAGCTGCAGGACTCCCTGGGCCCAGCTCCTGAAGCTGCCCAACAGCTGTGTTCTCTGCCTTCAGGACAGCTCAGGAGACAATGAGTGTGTGATGGAGCTGGAGGGCCTCGAGGTGGTGGTTGAGGCCCGGGTCGAGTGTGAGCCGCCTCCAGATACCCAGTGCCATGTCACCTGCCAGCAGCACCAGGTGCAGACCACGAGCGCCTGGGTGGGCGTGGGTGCACTGCACTGGCCACAGCCTGGCTGCCAACCATAGCTGGCTGCACCGCATTTTCCAGGCCCACGCTCTGACCCTGTGGCCCTGAGGGAGTCTCCGCACCCATTTCTGACTTCTGACCACGTGCATCAGCTGGGAGTCCTTGCATCCCAGCTCTGATCTCTAACTTGAGACGCCATGGGGTCCGCATACTCCAGTTCTGCCTCTGCCTTCCAACCTGTGGCCCCATGGGGTCTCTCTGACCCTATGCTCCTAACTAGTTGTTTTAGTCCTTTCTCTGACTGTCCCCTTCCCAGGCCTGATGCTTCCCCCAGTGCTTGGCTCTGACCCCACTCCCATTTCTCCAGTTCAGCTATGAGGCTCTGCAGCCGGAGCTCCGTGTGGGGCTGTTTCTGCGTCGGGCCGGCCGTCTGCGTGTGGACAGTGCTGAGGGGCTGCATGGTGAGCCACCTGCGGGCTGCCCGACTGCCAGACTGCGGTGGTAGCAGGGTCCTCCCAGGCCTGCCTCTCATGTGCATCTCTGCCACCCCCAGTGGTACTGTATGACTGTTCCGTGGGACATGGAGACTGCAGCCGCTGCCAAACCGCCATGCCCCAGTATGGCTGTGTGTGGTGTGAGGGGGAGCGTCCACGTTGTGTGACCCGGGAGGCCTGTGGTGAGGCTGAGGCTGAGGCTGTGGCCACCCAGTGCCCAGCGCCCCTCATCCACTCGGTTTGTTGAAAAGCTGGCCATCCCTTCCTCACTGCTGCTGTTGGAGGGAGGGTGTGGGGGCCCAAAGGTAGGAAGTTGGGCTGCCTTTCCAGGTGAGTAGAAGTGAGCAGTCCTTGTCCCGGAGCAGGTGGAGCCACTGACTGGGCCTGTAGACGGAGGCACGCGTGTCACCATCAGGGGCTCCAACCTGGGCCAGCATGTGCAGGATGTGCTGGGCATGGTCACGGTGGCTGGAGTGCCCTGTGCTGTGGACACCCAAGAGTATGAGGTCTCCAGCAGGTGAGCTGGCTGCACCCAGCAAGGAGCATAGCATTCCCTGGGACCTTTGTGGTTGGCTTTGCTACTCAGGGCTTCCCACCCACCACTCATCCACCCGCCCTCTCCCCGTTCCTTGATTCTGGCCACAATGCCGGAGTGCTGGGATTGCCACTGAAGCCCCTGAGCACCCACCAGACCTGTAGGTTCTTGGCATGGGCTGCTAGGGAATCCTTCCTGGGCCTGTCACTGCCCAGAGCTGACTGGTGGCTCTGCTTCCCTGGTCTTCTGAGGGACTGTGGATATATTAATAGCTGTGGCAGCATGGCCCTCAGATCAGACAGATATGCTCTGGGGCTGGCCTTCTCGCCAGCTCCCTCTTCTTCCCCAGGTATTGCCCTGGGCCACCAGGCTCCTCAGAAGGGTAAACTTAGGGCACACCTGCCAAGGGCCAGGCTCCACTGTCACCTCTGGGGACCCCTGCTGCCTTCCTGGGGCTCACTGCTCACCGAGATTCTGGGTTGTGATAACCTGGCCAGTGGTTGCAGGCCCCAAAGTTGCACGTGCGGGACACTCCTAAGGAGGTGCTCGCAAGCAGCAGGCCCAAACCTGGCTATCAGGGAAACCTGCAGACCCTGCCCCAAACCGGGTCAAACAGACCAGATCCCAACTCCTCTCAGACATCTGGATTCAGGAGGCCCACAGTGGGGCCCCAAATCTGTGTTCGAAACAAGGAACCACTCCGCTAGAGCGTGGAGTTTCCGTTCAATGTGTCGTGACCGAGAGCTTAAGGTGACTCTCTAGACCGTTAATGCTCCAAAACCATAAGGCTAAAGTGATTTATGGAGCAATTAGCATATATTCTGTCTGGAGCCTCCTCTGCGTGGCTCACATGTCACTTGTCTTTCTAGTGGTTGCAACAACTGTGACAATGCCACTGAGTTGAGCTGCTGCAGGCTTAACATTCTGGAAGTTAATTTGCCCAAGCTTCTGTTTTCTGGCTAAGAACCAGCATTTTCTTAGACAGTTCACTTTCCCTTCACGTGTATTCCTCTATCCAACTAGAGGCTTTCAGGGACTCTTTTTCCTGAATAAATCAAGTTTCTACCATGCTTTGAGTGGGTACTGGGAATGTGACATGGCAGAGGACATGGGCAGCTGGCTGTGCCCACTCACTAGCTCAGCAGCTCGCCCCACAACCAGGCTGACAGGGCCCCTTTGTAAATTTGTGCCACAGATAAGTTATTCCTTGTTGGGGGCCTCTGGTGTTGAACTTAAATGATCAAAACTACAAATATTAATTCTCAGATACCAAGGCCTTTTGATGTGTCATAAAGAATTCCCTTCAAAGTGAGAGAGGGTCTCTGTTATTCTTGTGGAGGATGGGGAGGGGAAGATCACCTGACAGTGGGGCAGGGAGAGGGGCTGCCAGGTAAGCTTGGGGGGGCCCTCGGTGCAGCCTGGCACCCCATAGCCTGCCCTGTGCCCACAGCCTCGTGTGCATCACCGGGGCCAGTGGGGAGGAGGTGGTCGGTGCCGCAGCGGTGGAGGTGCCAGGAAGAGGACGTGGCTTCTCAGAGCACGAATTTGCCTACCAGGTACCTGACTGCTGAGCTACCCCCAGCTGCCAGTGGACCACCCCCTCTGGTGGTTCCTCTCAACCTATCTGGCTATGCCTTGGTGGGGTTCCCAGCCCTGGGCCATCCTGTCTCTCAGGTGGTCCCCGCCTCCCTGTTTCTGGTCTGATGCTCATCTCTCTCCCTGCCCTTCCCACAGGACCCAAAGGTTCATTCCATCTTCCCGGCCCGCGGTCCCAGAGCTGGTGGCACCTGTCTCACCCTGAATGGCTCCAAGCTCCTGACTGGGCGGCTGGAGGACATCCGAGTGGTGGTTGGAGACCAGCCTTGTCACTTGTGAGGGCCACTTCCTCTTCCTGCAAAGATCCATGTGCTCCAGGGGGAAGATGGAGGGGGCTGGGATGCTGGGGAGAGCAGAAAGGGGAAAGGGCCAGTCTGCTCCTTCTGAGAGTGGCCAGACCCACCCTAGCTGGCTGTCGTGGGAGTGCACCTGCAGGGACACCTGGTGGAGACTGCGGTCAGCGCTAGAGGGAGGACAGCTGGGGCCTGAGTGGTCTGAGATTCCCCTGCCTGCACCCCTCCATTCATTCCCACCTCCCCTCCCAGGGTGTCGGAACAGCAGTCAGAACAGCTTCGATGTGAGACCAGCCCATACCCTGCGCCTGCTACGCTCCCTGTGGCTGTGTGGTTTGGGGCTACGGAGCGGAGGCTTCAACGTGGCCAGTTCAAGTACACCTCCAACCCCAACATCACCTCTGCTGGCCCCACCAAGAGCTTCCTCAGGTGCTGGGTCAAGGGCGTGGCTACATGGCAGGTGGCAGGGAGATCTTTGCAGCTCTACTCTGTGGGGGTTTGTAGGGCTTTATGTTGGGGTGCTGAGAATCCCATGCTGCTGGTAGGGGCGAGGGGTCGTGTGGTTTGGGGCCAGGGCTGAGCTGACCTAGCTAGGGCTGGGCTGTGCTTTAAAAGGTCCAGGTCACGTAAGCCATCAGTGGCTCATGGTCTGTTTCAGTGGAGGGCGTGAGATACGGGTCCATGGCCAGAATCTGGATGTGGTGCAGACGCCAAGAATTCGAGTGACCGTTGTCTCAAGAATGCTGCAGCCCAGCCAGGGGCTTGGACGGAGGCGCCGCTTGGTTCCAGAAACGGCATGTTCCCTGGGACCCTCCTGCAGTGGCCAGCATGTACGACACCTTTGGGTACCTCCACGCTCACCCCTCACCCGACACCACACCCCGGGGACAGCCAGAGCAGGTGCCAGAGGAGGCTGTTCCCATCCTTGCTTGGCCCCCTCATCAACCTGCCTGTCTTCCTTCCAGTTTGAGGAGCTGTGCCACGTCAACTCCTCCCAGCTCATCACGTGCCGCACACCCGCCCTCCCAGGCCTGCCAGAGGACCCCTGGGTCCGGGTGGAGTTTATCCTTGACAACCTGGTCTTTGACTTTGCAACACTGAACCCCACACCTTTTTCCTATGAAGCCGACCCCACCCTGCTGCCACTCAACCCCGAGGACCCCACTATGCCGTTCCGGCACAAGCCTGGAAGTGTGTTCTCCGTGGAGGTACTGCTTCTACTTGGACCTGGCAGGGCCCCGAGACCTTTCCCTTGGCTGGATAGCACCGCTGTGTGTGGCAGAGGCCGAGACAGCAGAGCAGGGGCTGGTGGATGGACATGGCTCCTCGTCCTTGCTGTGGCGGGGCAGAAGGGGCTGGCGGTGGGTTACTTAGCTTAGCATCTAGCATGGCCTTGACTGCTTGGCTGATGTCCGGGGTCCTGATGCGTTCCATGGCAGACTCTGGAATGACTGCCTTCATATGTTCGGCCTGTACAGTAGCTGGGTGGTGTGGTCCACGCAGGCCACTGGGCTGACACCCTGTTGGCAGCCTGGCTCACATGGATGTGTGCTAGGCACATGTCTTGGGCATACGCAGTGGGCAGCAGATGGGCATGCGGGCAGACCACAGGTACATACACCATCATTACCTACCTGGTGAGCCATCAGACACAGAGTGGGGGCTCCGGCTTTGTTAGGTAACTGGGCAGGATTTGGGAGACAGCTTTATGTTCTCCAGATTTTTCATTCTGGAGAGGAAGGTTAGGGAAGGGCAGAGAAGGGTGATGAGGATCGGTGTGGAGGACACCATGTGATTGGCCTGCACACAGGGGAAGGGTGCTGAGAGGCTGTCGGCTCAGCCCTGCTGCTGGGAGTGGGTCTCAGGCTCCTTCCCACATGTGGGGAGGACAGGATCTGAGTGACTGGTCGGTGACCCTCTGTTCCAGGGGGAGAACCTGGACCTTGCAATGTCCAAGGAGGAGGTGGTGGCCATGATAGGGGACGGCCCCTGTGTGGTGAAGACGCTGACCCGGCACCACCTGTACTGTGAGCCCCCAATGGAGCAGCCCCTGCCACGGCACCATGCCCTCCGAGAGGCGCCTGACGCTTTGCCTGAGTTCACGGTCAGCGGGCAGGTCCCTGGCCGGGCGGGCATTGACCTGGGCTGAACCCTCGCTCACAGGTGGCTCCTGACACAGGTGCAGATGGGGAACCTGCGCTTCTCCCTGGGTCACGTGCAGTATGACGGCGAGAGCCCTGGGGCTTTTCCTGTGGCAGCCCAGGTGGGCTTGGGGGTGGGCACCTCTCTTCTGGCTCTGGGTGTCATCATCATTGTCCTCATGTACAGGTGGGTGCAGCCAGATGTGGCTGGGCTGGGGCAGGTCATGGGATCTGGCTGGACTGGGAAGGGACAGACTGGGCTAGAAGTCAGCAAACTTTGTCTGTAAATGGCTAGAGAGTAAATATTTTAGGCTTTGCAGGCCAAGTGGTCTTTGCTCAACAGCTCAACTTTGCTGCTGTGGCACACAAGCACCTGGGGCGATGTGTAAACACACGAACGTGGCTGCATTCTAACAAACCTTTGTTTATTAAAAGAGGTTGTGGGACAGATTCCGCCTGGTTGTGGTTCGCTGATCTCTAGGCCAAACTGCTAGGCTAGACAGGGCATGGGTGTGTGTGGCTTGCTTGGGAGGGGACAGGCTGAATTGTACCAGGCTAGGCTTCGGCTTGGCTGACATGGCTGGGTCGGACTGTGCTGGATATAGCCAGAGTATGCCTGGGGCTAGGTCAGGCAGGGCTGGGCCAGTACAACCCAGTGAGGGTCTTGGCCTCATCCGGCTGTCCCCTCCTGACCCTGGTGCTGAGCAGGAGGAAGAGCAAGCAGGCCCTGAGGGACTATAAGAAGGTTCAGATCCAGCTGGAGAATCTGGAGAGCAGCGTGCGTGACCGCTGCAAGAAGGAATTCACAGGTGCGGCTGGGAGAATGGGCCCTGCTCTCCAGACTCTGTCCAAACCTGCTCCCATTGCATGGGATTGGTGCCCAAATCTGGCCTCTTCTGCTTAACAGACCTCATGACTGAGATGACCGATCTCACCAGTGACCTTCTGGGCAGTGGCATCCCCTTTCTTGACTACAAGGTGTATGCGGAGAGGATCTTCTTCCCTGGGCACCGCGAGTCACCCCTGCGCCGGGACCTGGGTGTGCCTGAGAGCAGACGGCCCACCGTGGAGCAAGGCCTGGGGCAGCTCTCCAACCTGCTCAACAGCAAGCTCTTCCTCACCAAGGTGCCCCCACCTGCACCTTCCTGGTCCGCCCCTGGCCCTGCCCCTTCTCCAGGGCATGGTTTCCAAGGCCACCTCTCTGTCCCCCTAACCCCATTCTCGCATTCCTCTCTTTGAGTGCAGTTCATCCACACACTGGAGAGCCAGCGCACCTTCTCGGCTCGGGACCGCGCCTACGTGGCATCTCTGCTCACTGTGGCGCTGCATGGGAAACTTGAGTACTTCACCGACATCCTCCGCACCCTACTCAGTGACCTGGTTGCCCAGTATGTGGCCAAGAACCCCAAGCTGATGCTGCGCAGGTTTGTGTGGCTGCTGGGGCTGGGTGGGCCCTGGACGGCTGGAGCTGGGATAGGGCCTCGGACTGGGGGTCTGCAGGATAGAGAGTCCCACAGTCTCTCCTGCTGACCCTGGCACTTCCCTTTCCTGTCATCTCAGGACAGAGACCGTGGTGGAGAAGCTGCTCACCAACTGGATGTCCATCTGCCTCTACACCTTTGTGAGGGTGAGGGGCAGTGGTGAACAGGGCTCCCATCCACGGAGGGTCAGGCCCTCCAGACCTCTAAGCCCTCAACCACCATGCAGCGTGGACACTTGTGCCAGAGCAGAGACTCCTGCTTAGCCTGTCCTCAGTCCTCTTAAGTCCATGTCCTGTCCCGTTCCCTGGTGTGCATCATGTCCCATAACCTCTGCCACCTGCTGGGGGGCCCCTAACTGCCTGCACTCCTCTAGGACTCTGTAGGGGAGCCCCTGTACATGCTCTTCCGAGGGATTAAGCATCAAGTGGACAAGGGGCCAGTGGACAGTGTGACTGGCAAGGCCAAATACACCCTGAATGACAACCGCCTGCTCAGAGAGGACGTGGAGTACCGTCCCCTGGTGAGGGTGTGGGTGGGTATGTGTGTGTGGAGTACTGTCTCCTGGTGAGGGTGTGTGTGTGTGTGTGTGTGTGTGTGTGTGTGGAGTACCGTCTCCTGGTGAGGGGGTGTGTGTGTGTGTGGAGTACCATCCCTTGGTGAGGGTGTGGGTGGGTGTGTGTGTGGAGTACCGTCCCCTGGTGAGGGTGTGGATGTGTGTGTGTGTGTGGAGTACCGTCCCCTGGTGAGGGTGTGGGTGGGTGTGTGTGTGGAGTACCGTCCCCTGGTGAGGGTGTGGGTGGGTGTGTGTGTGGAGTACCGTCCCCTGGTGAGGGTGTGGGTGTGTGTGTGTGTGGAGTACCGTTCCCTGGTGAGGGTGTGGTTGTGTGTGTGTGTGTGGAGTAGTGTCCCCTGTTTAGGGTGTGCGTGTGTGTGGCCTGCAGTATGAGTCTGAGATGAGGGTGAGGGTTGAGGGTGTGTGGGTATGTGGGGTCTGAACACCAGCTTCTGATGTGGGTACCTGGATGGAAAACTGGGCTGACCTCTGGCTGGCTGCTGGAGAGAGCCCGTCAGACTAGCTTAGCAGGATAGCAGCTCAGGGTAGACCTTGATGATAAGGGCTCTGGGTGCCCCAGGCTAGGGATGAAACCCAGGTAGCCACAACCAGGGTTTGGGAGGAGCCAGCCCTGCCCTGGACATGGGCTGGAGCTGTGCCAGGGCCTGACCCTGTCTGCCTGGCCCTACCAGCGATGCGGCCTTGCCCACCACGCCAGCCCCACTCTGGCAAGCACTTCTCTCCAGGTTCGCTTTCCCCTTAGTTATGCACGAGGATTCCTATGGGAAACCCACATTCAGGCCTGCTGGGCCCCTCCTCTGTCAGATGGGTGGGAATATTTGCTCATGCAGGCTTCCCAAAGCTCCTACAGCCTAACCCATTCAGCCACGACCCTGGGGACTGGTGCTCACTCATTTTCTTCTGCCATTTACCCCATAGTCATTTATAAGTGCACTGTGCTAGGTGCTGGGGTCACAATGGGGAGGAAGCTGCTGTGCCTGGGGAAGGCAGGCAGGTAAAGAGATGACAGTTAGGGAATGTGTGGTGTGTGGGGGTTGGAGACAGCGGCTCCCATGAGTTGTCTCGCCCTCAGCCTGTGTCTTGGTCATCCTGAGTGTTCATGAATCCTGACGGCTTCTGTGTGTCCTGCATAGACCTTGAATGCACTATTGGCTGTGGGACCTGGGGCAGGAGAGGCCCAGGGCGTGCCCGTGAAGGTCCTGGACTGTGACACCATCTCCCAGGCCAAGGAGAAGATGCTGGACCAGCTTTATAAAGGAGTGCCTCTCACCCAGCGGCCAGACCCTCGCACCCTGGATGTTGGTAAGGGCATGGAGGGCCCCTGCGGACCTGAGCCAAGTGTTGGGCCCGGGATTGCCTTGCTCTGCAGGGACAGCTCATCACTCAGGGTGGGTAGGACGCTGGGAGGCAGGCAGAAGCCGGCTCTGGAGCATCTTTGTTGGACAGCCTCTCACCTGGGGAGGGGTCCCTGCTCTTGGTCTTTGGAGAGGTTGAGTAAGGCTGCCCCATGTTGGAGGGACTGGTGTTCTTATGGAGGAAGAGATGGGCTTCACTGTGGGAAGGGTATCCTGCCAACCTTGCACCCAGTCTTGCCTTGTCCTTGCAGAGTGGCGGTCTGGGGTAGCCGGGCACCTCATTCTTTCTGACGAGGATGTCACTTCTGAGGTCCAGGGTCTGTGGAGGCGCCTGAACACGCTGCAACATTACAAGGTGGGAGGGGTGGGAGCTGGAGGAGGAGCTTGTGGGGAGGGGCTGGTGGAGGGATCACCAGCTGTGCTCAGCAGGTCCCAGATGGAGCAACTGTGGCCCTTGTTCCCTGCCTCACCAAGCATGTGCTTCGGGAAAACCAGGATTATGTCCCTGGAGAGCGTGAGTACCGCCCCCATCATAGCCCTCTGCCCCTGCTGTACCCAGCCCTGAGTCATGGGGAAGGTCCTTTGGGCCTCAGGGCAGGCTTGTGCCTATTTCCTTTTTGCCCAGGGAAGCCCTCAACCAGGTGCCCCCACCCCTGGGAGAGCTGGCAAGATCCAGGGGGCCTGGGGAGGTGACACCTGGGGAGGGGTGACAGCTGTGGGCTATTGCCACAGGGACCCCAATGCTGGAGGATGTAGATGAGGGGGGCATCCGGCCCTGGCACCTGGTGAAGCCAAGTGATGAACCAGAGCCGCCCAGGCCTCGGAGGGGCAGCCTTCGGGGTGGGGAGCGTGAGCGTGCCAAGGCCATCCCTGAGATCTACCTGACCCGCCTGCTGTCCATGAAGGTGGGATGGGGGCTGCCAAGGTGGTGGGTCCTGGGCTGAGGGGGAGCAGGGCCACTCATGGGATTTGGGGGTGGTGTGGGGCTCGTGCAGGCACAGTGCCGGGGGTGTCTGGGTCTGGGCTGCTGCTGAGGCCCCCTTGCTGATGGCACCTCCCTGCTTCCCCTTCCCGCAGGGCACCCTGCAGAAGTTCGTGGATGACCTGTTCCAGGTGATCCTCAGCACCAGCCGACCTGTGCCCCTCGCTGTTAAGTACTTCTTCGACTTGCTGGACGAGCAGGCCCAGCAGCATGGCATCTCAGACCAGGACACCATCCACATCTGGAAGACCAACAGGTGGGGGGGAGCCGGGTGGGCTTGAGGTGTGTGTGTGGGTCTTCTCTTCTGCCTCCCCAGCACACTCATTGGCCATGCTTGCCCTACCCACAGCTTGCCTCTGAGATTCTGGATCAATATAATAAAAAACCCACAGTTTGTGTTCGACGTGCAGACATCTGATAACATGGATGCGGTACTCCTTGTCATTGCACAGACCTTCATGGATGCCTGCACCCTGGCCGACCACAAGCTGGGCCGGGTGAGTGAATTTAGGATGGACGCGGAGGGGGATGGGTGAGGGTGGACAGTGCTGTGTGTGCACTCAGATTCCAGGCTTTTCTGAGAATTTCAAGGAGAGGTTAAGGGGGAGACATCTGACATCCCCAGGTCAAGGCTTCATCCCAGGGGCTCCCTGGAAGGTGGCAATGCCTTAGTCTTAAGGGATGAGCAAGAGGAGGGGGCATTGTGTGCCAACTCACAGGTGAAGTTGTGGGCAGCAAGTGCAGCCTGGTGTGGCTGGCGGTGGCAGGATCACTCCTGGGGCAGTAGGAGCCACAGAATGTCTGGGAACGGGGAATGGTGTAGCCAGACCTGAGAGTTTGGTGGAACATTGTGGCTGCTGTGCATGGATGAGCTGAGTGAGGGAGGCCCGAGAGGGCACTGTGCTGTCTTCCTGACAAGCAGTGGCTGGGTTCAAGCTGAGCAGGAGGGTGCAGGGCAGGCAGAAGCTGAAGGTCGGTGTGGGGGATGAGGAAGAAGAAGGGGTCACATATCCCTGGGCCTCTGGCTATGGTAAGCTTAGACTTGGAGGAGGTGAGTCTGGTGTTTGTGGGGTTTCCAGGTACAGACATGAATTATTCAATCCTGGAGCAGCTCCTGGCTTCTGGATTGGTTTGATTTCTTAGGGTGCTGGAGGTGTCTACCTGCCAGTGGGGAAGTAGGGAAGAAAGTCCAGGGGTGTCATGGTTTGAGGGACGTGTGAGGAGGAACATGCAAGGAGGGGAGCTGAGAAGCACAGGAGACTGAGTGGTCTGAGCCATCCAGGAGCACAGAGTTTGGGAGTCTGTTGTCACAGCAGTCAAGGCCGAGAGTCCCCTGACATATGAGTTCCCCAGGGTGTCTGCCCAGGCGCTCAGCAGGTGACTCTGCAGGTCCGTGAGTGGGGCTCTGCTTAGCCTAGACCCCCAGGTCTCAGTTGGCTTGGGACCTCTTGAGAGGTACATCCCTACCCCTCTGGGAAAAATCAAAATTAGCTGGGTACGGTGGCTCACGCCTAGAATCCCAGCACTTTGGGAGGCTGTGGTGGGCAGACCACCTGAGGAGCTCAGGAGTTTGAGATCAGTCTGGGCCACATGGCAAAACCTCATCTCTACAAAAAATACGAAAATTAGCCAGGAGTGGTGGTGTGCACCTGTGGTCCCTGGTCCCAGCTACTTGGGAGGCTGAGGTGGGAGGATGGCTTGAGCCTGGGAAGTTGAAGCTGCAGTGAGCCATGAATGTGCCATTCACTGCACTTCAGACTGGGTAACAGTGCGCGACCCTGTCTCAAAACAAAAACAGTTCTGTCCAAAATGGAAGGACTGTCTTTTGGGAGCCATTTTTGTTCCACATGCTGTCATCATTATGCCTATAATGAGCTAAGAACCAAAGTGCCACACCAGGACCTGGAGGGCCACTTCCAGGCTGGACCGTATGTGGTGGCTGGAACTTGCCAGATCTTCCCAGTACCTCCCTTTCCCAGTAGAACAGCAAATGGCTTCTGGGTAGCTCACGAGTAGTCTGAATCAGGAGTGCCAAGGGGTGCCCCCATGGGGGAGTTGTCGAAAAGGCACGAATGCCGACTCAGGTCATTGGAGGAACTGGTCTTGGGTCCCTGTTCACGGGGGACAGTGTTACCTCGAGATATTTCTCACCTTCTCAGCAGCTCTAGGATGAGTAGAGGTCCTAAGAATAGAAGTATGCTGCCCAGCTGGGCAGATCACCTGAGGTTAGGAGTTTGAGACCAGTTTGACCAATATGATGAAACCTTGTCTCTATTAAAAATACAGATATTAGCCGGGCGTGGTGGTGAGCGCCTGTAGTCCCATTTACTCAGGAGGCTGAGACAGGAGAATTGCTTGAACCTAGGAGGTGGAGATTGCAGTGAGCCGAGATCGTACCACTGCATTCTGACCTGGGCAACAGAGCAAGACTCCGTCTCAAAAAAAAGAAGTATGCTGCCCAGAGCCCATGGTTGCTGGGACTTGAACCCAGTTCCGTGGTAGAGGCTGTGTCTGGGTGTGTTAAAGTGGTGGGAACTGACCGGACAGACCTGCTTCAAACCTGAGCTCAGCCACCGGGGAGGGAGGTGGTCTGCCTGCTGCATCTTCCCAGTGCTGTGCCTCTCTTGATGGCACAGGTGTCCCCTCCACCCATCTCACTCCCGTACTTTAGGTAATGTTCTGGGTCTCAGTTTGCTGATTTTTTTTTTTTTTTTTTTTTTTTTTTTAGACGGAGTTTCGCTCTTGTTACCCAGGCTGGAGTGCAATGGCGCGATCTCGGCTCACCGCAGCCTCCGCCTCCTGGGTTCAGGCAATTCTCCTGCCTCAGCCTCCTGAGTAGCTGGGATTACAGGCACACGCCATCATGCCCAGCTAATTTTTTGTATTTTTAGTAGAGGCGGGGTTTCACCATGTTGACCAGGATGGTCTCGATCTCTTCACCTCGTGATCCACCCACCTCGGCCTCCCAAAGTGCAGGGATTACAGGCGTGAGTTACCGCGCCCAGCCAAGTTTGCTGATTTTTAAAATAATGATCCCGGGAGTGAACCTTATGCTTCCTGCCCTGCGTACTCGCCTTTTGCTGGATCTAAACGGAGGCATGTGGAACTGAGAAATGATTTCCGATGACGAGAGACTGGACACTGGCAGAGGGGAGGGAGCAGAGGAGGCTCCTGTGGATGGAAGTAGGCTAGGGTGACCACCTGTCCTGGTTTTCTGGGACTCACGGGCTTTCTCATTTTCCGAACTGAAGCAGTGCTGGGAAACCCAGGACACTTGGTCACCCGAACAGGGGCCCTCATCCTTCTTTCCTTCCTTCCTCTTTTGCTGTCCTCCTGCTGTGTCCAGGACTCGCCGATCAACAAACTTCTGTATGCGCGGGACATCCCCCGGTACAAGCGGATGGTAGAAAGGTACTGGAGGGTGAGATGGGTAGAGGTTGGAGGGTGAGATGGGTAGAGGTTGGAGGGTGTGTGCACCTGAGGCCCAGAGGGTGGGCTTTGGTAGGGTCGGGGAAGTGGGCTTGTTTACCCAGGAGCTGCTGTGCCTTGGCTCTCTGGCAGGTACTATGCAGACATCAGACAGACTGTCCCAGCCAGCGACCAAGAGATGAACTCTGTCCTGGCTGAGCTGTCCTGGGTAAGGCCTCCCTCTGCTTCTTGGATTGGGCATAGGCCTCCCACCACAGTGGTCCTGCCCCCTTCACACTGCCCCTTTGCAGGGAAGCCCTTGGGAGCCTCAGCAGCCCTGTGAGCTGGTTGGGGCAGGACAAATAAGTGCAGAATGTTCCAACTGCCACTGAAAGACCAGGGTCCCCACCATCTCATCACAGAGCAAGCAGGGGTCTTGTCCCGGCAGCTGCCATGTACCCTGACTCAGCCAGGCGCTTGCAAGGTAGCTGGGATTTGGCCCCAGGCCTGCCTGGGTCTGCCTGCATGTGTTTTCCCACTGCTGTGCCTCCCTTGGTGGTACAGGTATCCCCTCTACCCCTCCCACTCCTAAAACAGCCCTAAAGTGTAACTCCAGGGAGTTTATGAGGAATGTTTCTGAAATGATGACGATGACAACCGCAATACTCATAGCAGCTGTGCTTTTGGGGTGTTGTGTGTGAAGCCCTTCATGGGGTGCTTTGGTTGTCTTACTTGATCCTCACAAGAACTCCACAAGTTAGGTGACACCAACTCCATCGACCAGGTGAGGAAGTTGAGGCTTGGAGATGGCCCCATGGAGGGGCCTGAGAGTGACCTCAGGAAATGCTTGAGTTAGACCAGAGCAGAATTCATGCCAGGCTGTCAGCCTGCAAGCAGCATCTGTGCCACTTGGCTCTGAAGTCACCTGGTGGCAGAGAGCCTGGCTAGAACCTTGAGGGGGCGAGAGTGGAAACCCCAGGCCTTGCTGAAGCAAGTAGACCTGGGCTGTCTTCCCACTAAGGAGGCCCCCTTGCCCTGCCCTGTTGTGTCCCCAGCTGGGAATGCCTGGCCCGGGGTCCCTGGGCCTTGGAGGGGACCCTGCTTCCCACTGCCAGCCTCATCCCTTTCTCTACCTCTGAGTTCCCCTTCTCCCCCAACCCGTCCCTGGGGTCCTGGGCCACCTCCTGTGGCTGGCTGCAACCTTCATCTCTCTGACCTCTCATCTGGCCTCTTCCCTAGAACTACTCTGGAGACCTTGGGGCGCGAGTGGCCCTGCATGAACTCTACAAGTACATCAACAAGTACTACGACCAGGTGGGCAGGCCCTGGGCCCCCAACCGGGAGGCTGACCCAAGGCCTCCCAGGAGGCTTGAGTTAGACCAGAGCAGAATCATGCTCTGGCCCTGTGACTCACGGTGGGGGCCTTGGTCTCCACCAGGGACAGCATAGCGGGGGGCTGGGCCTCTTGTGGTTTGGGAAGTGTTCTCCTGGTATTGGCTGTGCTCTCACCCATCCCACCACTCCCCATTCCAGTTCCCCAGCAGGGTGGCAAGGCACAGTGCTGATGGTTGTAGGGGCTGAGGGGTCTACCAAGGGCCTGGAGATGGTGTGTGTCTGCTGAGTTGGCAGCATGTTGGGCACAGCCAACATGCAGGTGCAGGCCCGGCTTGGCTGCATGAGCTGCCAAGAGGAAAGTCCAGGCACAGGACCAGGGCTGTGAGGGTGCCATGGAGCTGCTGAAGCTTTTTGGAGGATCCCTGGGCTGGGCCTGAAGATCTGAGCACCTGTCAGTGAACCTACTGGGTGCCTGTTGGAATAGTACACTTAGATGTTTGTGTGGCACCAGTAACATGGCTGTTGCTGCTCAGAGATGAGGAACCCGCCTCATGGCCCACAGCCTTCCTGGGCATGTGTGGGCCATGGCATGGGGCGTAGGGGAGGCAGGGTGTAATGCAGGCATGTCCCTTTGTGGAGACATGGTGGGCAAGGGCTCTTTTCCCAAGTGCTGCTGCCCTTCCAGTTCCTACCGGTTCCATTTGTGGCAGCCCCCAATTTGTGATTCGTGTTTGATCAGTATCTCTTTTCCCACCACATGTGTCTAGTCATTCTTGGTTCTCTGTCCCTCGTCAGGCACCAGGCAGACAGGAACTTGGGAAATACTGTTGCTTGGCGGGTGGGTGAGCCAGGATGGCTACAGCAGGGCTTCTGAGGGGCTCGGTACAGAGTAAAGTCCTTCATTTCCTACCTTATTAATCCTGAAACCCCATGTGGCTTTGATGTTATTACCCCTCCCGCCGATGAGGCCCTGAGGTCACAGAAAGTGCATGATGCGACTACCTGGGTTTTTTGGCCTCCTGCCTGACTCGTGCTACAGCGTCTTAGGAGGCCTATTTAATTTTGCAGCCAGAGAAGTCTCCCCTGATGGCATCTGTCTCTGTTTCAGATCATCACTGCCCTGGAGGAGGATGGTACGGCCCAGAAGATGCAGCTGGGCTATCGGCTCCAGCAGATCGCAGCTGCTGTGGAAAACAAGGTCACAGATCTATAGGGACTCAGGAGCTACGACCTGCTATTGCCTCAGCCCGGCTGGGGCAGCCCTGGAAGCTTGTGGGAGAGGCCACCCTCTTAGGTGCCTGTAGTGACTGACAAGCAGAGTTAGTGGAAGGTGACTCCCCGTCTCCTGGTGGCTCTGGCCTCAGGCCTGTGGGACCCACCTCCCAAGCCTGGGGCCTCAAGGCTCATGGGGTGGTACCCAGCCTGGTCCCCAAACCCAGTGACCCTGTGAGACCGGTCTGCAGGGAGTTGGGGACTAAGGGCTTCCAGAGAGTGGCCAGAAGAGCCTCCAGGCCCCTAGAGAGACTGTACTGTTTCTGAACACTGGCCTTGGCCCCACTGGGATTCAGAGGGGAAGGAGGAGAGCCCCACACTTCCTGTCTGCCTCCTCCACCATCCCTGACCTCAGTTGAGCTGCCTCTGGCTTTGTTGCTGCTGCCACATTCTAGGTCTAAGAGATGAACACCTCTCCTAGGCCACTGCAGACAGACCCCTCAGCAGGGCTGGCTGCCACAGGCTGCCCTGCCTTCACAGGTAGCCA
Organism: Saimiri boliviensis; assembly: GCF_048565385.1. NCBI lineage: Eukaryota > Metazoa > Chordata > Mammalia > Primates > Cebidae > Saimiri > Saimiri boliviensis. The sequence continues at coordinate 13,361,661 of NC_133456.1, forward strand.
TGGTGAGGGCCATCTGCTGCAGGGGGGTCTTGGGGAGAGTGGTGGCGCCATTGACCCAGCTCTTAATTAAAGGCTAAAACACTGCGCAGAATCTGATGTGTGAGCCTGACCCAGCCCCTTACTACTAGGAGGGTGGCAGCTATGCCTGGCAGGTAGTAGGGGGAGGTGGTATCTGCACCCTGGGGGAGTCTCATGGTCTCCTCATCATACCCCAGACTACAGGACTGGCTGAGGCTCTCCTTGACTCCTGAGCAGGGCCCGGTGGGGGTCACAGCTTCTGTGAAGGAAGTAAGAGCCGCATCTGGGGCAGGGTTGGTGACCGAGATAGAGGGGTCTGCAGTTTCTTCAAGGGGGCCCACTTTATCTGCAGTTTACGTATCCTCACTTCTCCACTCATGTTCTATTTGTCTTGAAAGGGACTAGGGAAGGATGACATCATTACAGGCAACTGTAGGCAGAGGGGGTCTCAAGGACCATTTTCCATAGTCCTGTTCCTGGACTTAGGGTTTCTGTGTTGATTTCCAAATCAGGGCCTCCTGGGGCCGGCTCCTAAACTGCCTGCCTGCATGAAGGCAGTCTTACAAGGTTTTTCCTAATTGGTAGCTGGAGGTAAGCTTGGAGACTGTGTTATCTGGTCTCATGTTGCTAGCTGGGTCTGGAGGGCAGGGGGTTGATACCCCTCTTGACTGAGACCACCCTTGGCCTCTGCAGAAGGCCAGCCCCTCATGGAACAGATGAGATAGGGTGGCAGCTATACCTGGCAGATGAGAGGAGGGCCTTCAATCTTGAGGCCTTCGGAGGGCTCATCCCTTTGGCCCTCTGCTTACTCTCCATAACCCAGCGACCCTCAGCGTTTCCTCCCGCCTGGTACACACTCCATCCTCCCGTCAGGGGCCTTCAATGAGCGTTTGAGGAGGCAGAGACTGATAGAATTCCAGGAGGACTCCTATCCCCTGCCTCTTTTTGGCCCTAAATAAAGCCATCTGCAGGGTCCTTGTCCCTAAGGAGCCATGTTGGTCTTGTCTGTGCCAGGGGTGGTCATAGCTGCTATTCTTTGCAGTGGCTCCAACGTCACTTTCCCATTTCTGCTGGTTGTGGGGACCACAGTGAGGTCAGCAGCCAGGTGCCACATTTGGGAGCATGTGAGCTCGGATGCTCTGGCCAGGTTTTCATAGCCACCCGGAATGGGCCTAACTCTCCCCTGTTGGCTGCTCTGGCCAAACCGTGGGATTGATCTCCATCTTGACTATCTCAGGGAGCAGGGCAGATGGGAAATCCAGTTTGGGGTGGAATTCAAGCAGGCACAGAGGGAAGCAACCTTGGCCAACACCACAGACCTCGAAAGAGCCGTGCCTCTGTTCCAGGTTCAGGCCCCTGTAGGTTTTAGGGGCAGGGGAAGGCTCCTGGGAGAGGGAAGCCATGTGCCAGTTTGCCTGGGCACGTGCCCACGGGAGGGGTGAGTACTGAACGTGCTCTGAGTCACTCACTGAGTCATGGCTCGGCCAGCACAGAACATTGTTATCATAACAGACATAAAGAAGAAAAACCTGGCACAATAAAAGGAAATTCTGTCTTCATTCCAAACCGCAACCAAGAATGGAGATTCCAACACCAGCAAGAATTTGTGATCACTTACCTGGGCCATGGCCCTATTTCAGCGTAGAACATTTGTAATTCAGTTTGGTCAATCTTTTCCTGTTTTTTTTAAATCAAGACTGCAAAAGTGTGCCTTCATTATTACATTTTCCACAAACCTCTTCGAATACAAAGGGCCTTTGTTTCTCATTACCACCCGGGACTCCTTAAGGCGTTTATGAGTGATTTGCTTTATTTAAAAGTGCTTTCACCATCTTTAAAATTGGAGTAATTGTCCAAATGGATAAATGATCCAGGAGTTCTGTGTTTTTACTAATTTTCTGATACTGAAAGAATCGTGCTAATTAAGATAACAGCTGAATGTATGCTGATAGAAGCCGCCTGAAACCTTGCAAATGGTCATGACTCTGGATCCTACTGGCCAGTGCCAACAGGTGGCTCTGAGTGCAGCTGGGGGATACAGGGAACCTGGCTGTGTTAGGCTGCTCTGCTGGGCACCAATGGCTGCTGATGCATGTGTTTCCCTGACCAGGTTCCCTTAAGATGGCACATCAAAGAACAAATACACTCAAACTGCGTAGGTCAGCTGACTGGCGATGTTTTATGCATCTCTGTTTAAAAGTGTTCTGTCTTACTTAGGGGTGATAGTTTATCCAATTCCAAATGTTTACCAAAAATCGAAGATAAGGATATCACCATGATGTTTGATAGAGAATTTATGCCCTGGTTGTGATGTTGGGGTTTTATTGGTAAGAGTTGGGGTAATCTGGATGATATGTGCATGTGTAAGGAAATAGAATGGTTTGCCAGTTGTCCAGGTGGCCACGAAGAGTACCTCTGCAAGTCTAGGAATGTGAAGCTCAGGTTTTGGAAACCTGGGCTGGTGTCCTGGGCTGTAAGTGAATGGGTGAAGCTGGTGGTTTGCTGCCATCTTCTGGCCATAGTTTGGAATTTATCAGAAGCAGCTACAAATGAGAGCATCTGGAGCTCTATAAATTGCAAGCCTGGGCAACATGGCCAGACCCCATCTTTACAAAAAACTTTAAAAAGTTAGCTTGGCATGGTAGCACACACCTATAGTCTCAGCTGTTTGGGAGGCTGACATGGGAGGATTGCTGGAGCCCAGGAGGTTGAGGCTGCAGTGAAAGATTGCGCCACTCCACTCCAGACTGGGTGACAGTGAGACCCTGTCTCTTAAAAAAAAAAAAAAAAAAGGCCAGGTGTGGTGGTTCACACCTGTAATCCCACCACTTTGGGAGTTCAAGGAGGGAGGATCACGAGGTCAAGAGATCGAGACCATCCTGGCCAATGTAGTGAAACCCCATCTATACTAAAAATACAAAAAGCCGGGGATGGTGGTGTGTGCCTGTAGTCCCAGCCACTCAGGAGGCTGAGGCAGGAGAATTGCTTCAACCTGGGAGGCGGAGGTTGCAGTGAGCTGACATCATACCACCGTACTCCAGCCTGGCCACAGAGGGAGACTCCGTCTCAAAAAAAAAGAAAAAAAAAGCAAAAAAAAAGCACAGCAATGGAATTCAGTAGTGCTGGAGCTTAGTGAATAATCTTTGTCATTAACGTGCATTCTGGTTTGGGAGTGAGCTATGTCTAAGGACAGAGGTGATAACAGTGAGTGACTAGTAACGAAAACAGCTGGGCCTGGTGGCTCACGCCTGTAATCCCAGCACTTTGGGAGGTTGAGGCGGGTGGATCAACTGAGGTCAGGAGTTCGAGAACAGCCTAGTTAACATGGTGAAACCCTATCTACTAAAAATACTAAAATTAGCTGGGTGTGGTGGTGCACACCTGTAATCCCAGCTACTCGGGAGGCTGAGGCAGGAGAATCGTTTGAACCTGGGAGGCAGAGGTTTCAGTGAGCCAAGATTGCACCACTGCACTCCAGCCTGGGTAGCAGAGAGAGACCCTGTCTCAAAAAGGAAAAAAAACAACACAGAAACCACTCTAGATGTTTCCAATAGAAGGTATTGAAGGGATCGATGATGAAAGTGTGTGAAGGACAAAAAGGGGAGTAGTTACCCAGCAGTGAGTGACTACAGAAGCCTCTGTCACCTGTAAGCTGGCAAAGGGGGAAGCAGTGTTACCCACAGCCCCCGAGTGCTGACGCTGGCGCCCGTGGGAAGCCAGGAGCTGCATGCTCACTGATGCTGCAGGTGCCTGGGAACCTGCCGTCCTGGCCCCTCCACCCACACTGGTGAGTCGGTGCTGTTGGGACACCTGCTGCTCTAGTGAATGGGTGTCACCAGGAAGAGAGGATTCAGGCCCCTCTTGCTCAAGACCTCTTCCACCACCGGACTTGTCTCAAGATCTCAGGCCCAAGAAGCCCCAGGGAGTGGAGTAACAGGAGCCCTGCTCTGGGAGGCAGGAGACCTGGACTCTAGTTCCTCCTCCTCTCACTGACTGGGCCTCTGGAGAGAAGGGCAGGGACATTCTGGCATGTGGCAGGGGCCACCTTGTGTCATCGGCTGGATCCCAAGCTGGCACCTGGCAGGATTTAATGAAGGAACATTTGTCAAGTGCTAGATTAATCCAGCTCCTGGCAGGAAACTGACAGCATGCACCGGGAAAGCTGCAGCTGGAAGGGTTTAACCAGGGGACTACTTACAGAGCTGCGGGTTCTAGAAAGCCGACATGGGGTGGTGAAGCACAGCTGTTTTCAGTCCTGGGCTCCAGGGGTAGGGACAGAGTCGTCTTCAGGATCGGCGGGGCTGTGGCTAAAGGCAGAAGCTTCGGAGGGAGGATGCTGGGGGAATAATTACCCTGGCCTCTTGCTCCTCCCCACTGCCCAGTCTCCTGTCGGCCCATCCCGTTGGCCAAGCCACCTGAAAGCCTGAAGGCCAGGGAGTCCAAACGGGAGGTAGCCTCTAGGCTGCCGGGCGTGAAGAAGTGGCAGAAAGGGCCTGGTGGGCAAACAGTGCCTCCAGCCTGATCACCTGCTGTTGTGGGAGGCACCTAGCAGGTGCTTTGTCATTAAGGCCACAGGGTTATGGCCACAGCAGGACTTGGTTCCCAGCCCCCTGGTGTGCAGAGTTTCCACCACACTCCACCCCTTGGCAGTCCTTGGGCAGTGCTGACAGTCCACCTGAACGACCTTGGAAACACCAAATTTTGGGGGCTGACTGGGCCTCTTCGTCTTCCATCCAGGTTGGGTGGGATGCTGGGTGTGCAAACAGGGACCCAAGGAAGACTCCATGCCACAGGCTGTGTCTACAGCTTCATCTCAGGGCAGAAGTCAGCAGGGCCAGGCACAGACCCACCCAGAGCTGAGGGGGCCAGAGTACCTTGTTCCCCACACCCAGTGAAATATGTGTAGGGCACTCCCAAGCACACACACACAGACGGCCCCTCTCGCCTGTGTCCAGCCCAGGTTGCTGACTGGAGTGGAGGAAGCAGAACTCATGTGTGTGTGTGTGTGTGTGTGTATGTGTGTGTGTGTGTATGTGTGTTTGGTATGTATGGTGTGTATATGTGTTTATGGTGTGTGTGCGTGTATGGTGTGTATGTGTTTATGGTGTGTATGTGTGTGTTTATGTTTGGTGTGTGTGTATATGTGTGTTTTGTGTATGTGTGTGTGTATGTTTGCTGTGTGTGTATGTTTGGTGTGTATATGTGTGTGTTTGGTGTGTATGTGTGTGTTTGGTATGTATGTTTGGTGTATGTGTGTGTGTATGGTGTGTGTGGGGTGTGTGTTTAGTGTGTATATGTGTATGTGTGTGTGTATGGTGTATATGTGTGTTTGGTGTGTGTGTATATGTTTGGTGTATGTGTGTGTTTATGTTTGGGGGGTGTGTGTATGTTTGGTGTGTATGTGTGTTTGGCATGTGTGTTTGGTGTGTGTGTCTTTATGTTTGGGGTGTGTGTATATGTTTGGTGTATGTGTGTGTATGTGTTTATGTTTGGTGTGTGTGTACATGTGTTTGGTGTGTATGTTTGGTGTATGTGTGTGTTTATGGTATATGTGTGTGTGTGCATGTGTGTGTGTGTGTGGCACTGGAGACGGGCGGAGGCTCTGCTCACTGAGGAATGATGTCCTGGTGGAATGCCCCATGGACTTGGAGCTTGAGAAGTGGGCCTTGGCCAGGCCCTGGCACTGACCACCTTGGGATAGTCATCTTTTCCGAACCTCTGGTTCCTCTTCTGTAAGATGCAAGTCCCTAACCACCTTTCCAGGGAGATCATCCTGTGTAAGCTGTCGTGGGAGGGGGAAGGGCCCTAGTGACCCTCAGAGCCTCTACAGCCTGTGGGCATGAGCTGGCCCTCCACGCCCAGGGGCCAGGCCTGACCCTGGTGAACAGTGACCCAACTGAGGCCTCAGAGGAGGACAAGGAGGAGAGGGTGCACAGCAGCAGGGTGACACCTTGCCCTGGCCTCTTCCGGGGTAGAGGGCGGTGAGCGCCCATGGAGGCTGTCGTCTAGCCTGAGAGGTTTTTTGCCTCTTCCTCCCATGCCTGGGGTTCTCCCTGGGTTCTCCCAGACTACGGAGCAAGATCCAGCCTCCACGAAATGCTGGAGGCCCCGCCTGTCCTCCGTCTGGCCAGCACCCCTATCACTAACCCTACTCATGAAGGATACTGCTTTGGCATCATTGTGAGGGCTAGGCTGGGGAAGGGTGGAGAGGGTGTCCTTCCCTGGGGCGGCTGAACCCAGGGAGAGGGAGTGACATGCCCCAAAACACAGCAAGTGGGACTGAAGTCCACATCTCCAGACGGAACCCCAGGCCCCACTGGTCCATGCTGTACAGTTCCATCTCCCACCTCCCACCCAGCTGCTCTCACCAGGGCGGGAGCCTCAGGCCACCTCCTGAGCCCCTCTGTGTCCTCAGTTCACCATTGGACCGGGTCCTTGGGTCCCTTCTTTGCTTCTCACTCCCCACCCCAGTCTCCTTGTTCTTCAGTCTTTTGCTTTCCCACTGGGTCCCTTCTCGCACCTCCCATGGCTGTGCCCACTTCTTTTAACTCTGTCGACTTTTGAATCCTGTATTTGAAGCAAGGCTATCACATGCATAAATATTTAAAATTTTATTATCTAGGTTTTGATCTTTTTGTCATTATAAACATTTCATTTTTATTTCTAATATTTCCTGCCTTAAAGCCTACATTTCCTCTTTGAATGCTGTTCAATATCCATTGCGTAAATTCTCATGTGATAATTTCCTTTAAAAAATTATTAGGGACCAGGCATGGTGGCACATACCTGTAATCTCAGCACTTTGGAAGGCCATGGTGGGAGAATTTCTTGAGCCAAGGAGTTCCAGACCAGCCTGGGAAGCATGGCAAAACCCTGTCTCTACCAAAAATACAAAAATTAGCCAGGGGTGTTGGTGCCTGCCTGTAATCCCAGTTACTCAGGAGGCTGAGATGGGAGGATCACAGGAGCCTGGGAGGTTGAGGCTGCAGTGAGCCAAGATCACACCACTGTACTCCCGCTTGGGTGACAGAGTGAGACTCTGTCTCGAAAAAGAAAATGAAAAAGAAATTATTGAGGGCAGGTGTGGTAGCACATGCCTGTAATCCCAGCACTTTGGGAGGCCAAGGCGGGAAGATTGCTTGAGCTCAGGAGGTTGAGTCTACAATGAGACGTGTTTGCACTACTGCACTCCAGCTTGGGTAAAAGAGCGAGACTCTGTCTCAAAAAAAGAAAAAAAGCAGCTACCGAGTTGCAGTAAAACTGTGTGCTTCTGACTGAATGAGTGGGTATGTGTTTCTAGGAGGGGACGAAGTATTTACTTGTAACCCAGGAAAATATATTAGTTTCCAGATTAACATATTTTGCTACTTTTCAAATTATGGTTTCTAAATATTTCTTTTTTTTTTTTTTTTTTTTTTTTTTTTGAGACAGAGTCTCGCTCTGTCACCTAGGCTGGAGTTCAGTGGCACGATCTCAGCTCACTGCAACCTCCACCTCCCGAGTTCAAGTGATTCTCCTCCCTCAGCCTCCTGAGTAGCTAGGATGACAGGCACTTGCCACAATGCCTGGCTAATTTTTTGCATTTTTAGTAGAGATGGGGTTTCACCGTATTGGTCAGGCTGGTCTCGAACTCCTGACCTTGTGATCTGCCCACCTAGGTCTCCCAAAGTGCTGACATTACAGATGTAAGCCACCATGCCGGGCCTTTTTTCTCCTTTTTAAGTTTATGCCAAAATAATCTGAGATATCGCTAATCTTTCAAATAGGAGATTTCCAACAATCACAAAGGAAAATATTCTCCTGAAAGCAGCATTCTGGTAATGGTATTATAGAAATTTATTTGAATTATTTTATCTCCATCCTTTCTTTTTTTTGAGACAGAGTTTCACTTTTGGTGCCAGACTGCAGTGCAATGGCATGATCTCAGCTCACTGCAACTTCTGCCTCCTGGGTTCAAGAGGTTCTTCTGCCTCAGCCTCCCGAGTAGCTGGGATTACAGGCACACACCACCACCCCTGGCTAATTTTTGTATTTTTAGTAGAGATGGGGTTTCACCATGTTGGCCAGGCTGGTTTTGAACTCCCAACTTCAGGTGATCCACCTGCCTCGGCTTCCCAAAGTGCTGGGATTACAGGCATGAGCTACCCCACCCCGGTTTATTTTTTCTTTATATTTACTAATGAAGTTGTGTATTCCTTTATGGGCTTACCTAAAACATTGGCATCTTGACACTAAGCAATCCCCCTGTATGAGTAATCCACCCCAAACTGGTCTATCTTTTCTTTTTCAATTTGTGTTGTCACAAAGAGATTCTATCTCAATCAATCAATCAATCAATAAAAGTTTAAAAAAATTAGGTAGGTAAAAATTTGAGTTTGGCCCCAGAAAGATCTTAGGCTAGTGGGTCTCAGCCTGAATCAAAGAAATAAACAATCCAGGAGTCAATACCTGGAGGCCATCTTCAAATTACCTTAATTAATATGTATTAAACCTTCTTCAAATTACCTTAATGTGTATGTTACATTGTCATCATCCTGGAACCCTGACTGATATAAAGCCCAAGTGTGAGTTCTGTTGTGATTAGGAATTCTCTGAAGATAACTGTTTCTCTGTGTTGCTTCCAGCCATGTCTGAAGCTGAGGGAGGCAGCTGTCTCCATCCCTCTTCTCTAATGAATAGATTTCCCCTCAGTTTACCTACAAGGAATATTACTTTTCTGAGGGTCTTGGATCATGTACATTTCTGATCTCACCACCAATTTGGTGGAGGCCTGTATTCCATCATGCCGTTTTTGGAATTCTATGAAATAAGACATTAACATGGGCATTGTTCAGTTTTTTTCATTCTCCAATTGTGGTAGTTTCTATTCTATTCCGGACACCTGGCCATGGATTTTTTTTTTTTTTTTTTTTTTTTTTTTTGAGACAGAGTTTTGCTCTTGTTACCCAGGCTGGAGTGCAATGGCGCGATCTCGGCTCACCTCAACCTCCGCCTCTTGGGTTCAGGCAATTCTCCTGCCTCAGCCTCCTGAGTAGCTGGGATTACAGGCACGTGCCACCATGCCCAGCTAATTTTTTGTATTTTTAGTAGAGACGGGGTTTCACCATGTTGACCAGGATGGTCTCGATCTCCTGACCTCGTGATCCACCTGCCTCGGCCTCCCAAAGTGCTGGGATTACAGGCGTGAGCCACCGCGCCCGGGGGCCATGGATTTTTTAGCTTTGTTTTGTGTTTGTAGTTTTGAACAATGCAGAGGTGCTGTGCATGCTTTGCTCTGGGGCACCATGTTTCTAGAAAATGAAAGCCCAACAGCAGTTCCATTTTACCATCCCTTTAACCTAAGTCATCTGGGAACTGCAGATCTTTGTGGGGTCCTGCTTATTCCTTTTCTCTTCGGCAAGTGACATTCTTTGTACATGATTCTACACATTTCTCCTTCTGTCTCTTCTTCTACCTTGGTCTCCACTGCCCTTGTGTTACCGTATAGAATCTGTTATCTTATAATCAAGAAAATGGCTTAACCAGATCTATTCAACCATGTTGTATGACACTTTCATTCTTCTTTAATTTTCATTTTCTTCTGAGACAGGGTCTCACTCTGTTGCTCAGGCTGGAGTGCAATGGCCAAGTCACTGCTCACTGCAGCCTCAAACTCCTGGGCTCGAGGGATCCTCCCACCTCAGCCTCCCAAGTAGCAGGGACTACAGGCATGTGTCACCACTTCAGGCCACAACATCTAAATTCACTAAAATAATCATTCTGGGCTTGCAAACAGAATTCTCTTTACTACATTACAGAAGATGATGTAAAGTCAATTTTGTTAGTTTCCATATTACATATTGAAAGAATACATCACCAGAATGCTGGATTCAGTTATATTTCTCACCTTAAGTACTATGCTTGTGTTGTCACACATCACACAGGAGATAAAGCTGCCAATGGAAAAATAAGATCATCAGTGGAACAAAAGAGAAAGCTGGTGTATCCATTGTTGATACTGAATTAGAACTTGACTAAGATATCAATATTCTTTCCAAATTAATTGGTCCTTTGTGCTCTTAGATTTGGTTTTGAATAACTACACAAATCAAGGAAAGTTACACTGATTATTATTTGCAGGAATAGCAATTCCAGGCTTCTCTCAAATATTATTGCCAGAATTGTCAGTAGTATCTAATTTGATAGATAATCTGGTTTATATATGACTATAGAGAAGTTTTTTATTTTTATTTATTTATTTTTAGACATGGCCTCGCTTCTTGGTTCAAATGATCCTTTCGACTCAGCCTCCCAAGAAGTTGGGACTACAGGTGCACGCCACCATGCCCAGCTAATTTTTAAAAATATTTTCTTGTCGAGATGGGGTCTCAGCATATTGCCCAGGCTGGTCTCAAACTCCTGGACTCAAGTGATCTGCCTGCCTCAGCCTTCGAAAGTGCTGGGATTACAGCTGGACGCCACTGTGCCCGGCCCTAGGATTTTTATTGTAAAATAGAATTCTGCTGCCTTTTGAGTATACTTCTCTACTCCAGTTGAATATCATAATAGAAGCCATGCTTCCCTACCCACTGTGTGATGAGGAAATGGTGGGGACATAGCTCTATTGCTGATTCTCATTCTGTATTGATGAAGTGACACTTGTTTTTTTTATGAGGCAGGGTCTCACTATATTGCCCAGGCTGGAGTGCAGTGGCTTTTCACAGGCACAATCCCACTACTGATCAGCATGGGAGTTTTGACCTGCTCCATTTCTCACCTGAGCAGGTTTGCCCCTCCTTAGGCAACCTGGTGGTCCCCCGCTCCCGGGAGGTGACCATATTGACGCAGAACTCTGTGTGGACACCCGATCGGTATAGTGCAAGAGTGTAGTCAAGGAATTCTACAGCCCAAGAGTGTAGTCAAGGAATTCTCCAGCCTTAGCCTCCCCAGTAGCTGGGAGTATAGGCATGTGCCACCTAGCCTGGCGAAGTAATACTTTTATCTCTCTCCACCAGGAGTCCAGAAACTGTAGGATAGTACCCTTTGACCATCACTGCCTTGCACTAACTCAAGTAAAGGTGGCACTTCTTCCCCTCCTCACCAGGCCCTGAAGATACCGATATAAAGTCCTGTTGACCACCTCCCCCAGTCCACTTAGGTGAGTGGAAATGGTACCCCAGGCCAGGTGTGGTGGCTCACGCCTGTAATCCCTGCACATTGAAAGGCCTGAGGTCAGGAGTTCTAGATCAGCTGGCCAACATGGCAAAACCCCGTCTCTACTAAAAATTAGCTGAGCATGGTGGTGCATGCCTATAGTCCCATCTACTTGGAAGGCTAAGGCAGGAGAATCTCTTGTACCTGGGAAGTGGAGGTTGCAATGAACCGAGGTTGTGCCACTGGCACTCCAGCCTGGGCAACAGCATGAGACTTCATCTCAAAAAAAAAAAAAAAAAGAAAGAAAAATAAGAAGAAAAAAAAGTAAATCCCTTCCTCTGCCCACTAAGCATTGCAGAGATAATAGCTGAAAATGTCTGCAGATTTGTAAACCTATAAATTAAAAAATTTAATCAAAGCCAAACACGTTAAACTCAAAGAAATAATTTCACACCAGACATATCCTAATCAAACTTCTGAGAATTAGAAACAAAGGAAATAACTTGTAGTTGTAGTCAGCCAGAACAAAATGACACATTATCTAGCGAGGTACAAAGATTTGAATGACAATGGATTTCTCATCAGACATCATGGAAACCAGAAGGAAGAGGCACAGCATTTTTCAAAAGCTAAAAGTAAAGAAGTTAATACACCAATTAAAACAGAGTATCCCTGGTCAGCAGCAGAATGTTATAAACAAACAACGAAAAAGCACACAGAGTGTAGAAAGACCCCAATAGCCAAAGCCATCTTGAGCAAGAAGAATATGACCACATTTTTTTAGAGGCATCACATAACCAGATATTAAAATACATCACAAAACTATAGTAATAAAAAAGTCATGGTTCTTGTATTTTTATCCCCCAAGACAAACCATAAACAAACAAAAAACTCAGCATGGTACTGAAATAAATACAGATACATTGTGCAGTGAAATGGGATAGAAAGCCCAGAAATAAACTCTCATATTTAAGGTCAATTAAAAAAAAATTTTTTTAAACAAAAGTACCAAGAACACCCAATGGAGAAAGGACAGTCTCTTCAACAAATGATACCGGCAATGAAAAAGGAAAACTGTAGGCCAATATCCCTGATGAACATAGATGCAAAAATCCTCAAGAAAACAGTAACAAACGGAATCCAACAGCAAATCAAAAAGTTAATTCACTATGATCAAGTAGGCTTTATTCCTGGGAGCAAAGTTGGTTCGACACATGCAAGTCAATAAATATGATTCCCCACATAAACAAAATGAAAAACAAAAACCATAAACAAAATGAAAAACAAAAACCAAAACCATATGATCATTTCAATAGACACAGAACAAACTTTCATTAAAATCCAACATCCCTTTGTGACAAAAACCCTCAAGAATCTAGGCATCGAAGGAGCACACCTTAAAATAGGAGCCATCAATGACAAATCCACAGGCAATGTCATAATAAAGGGGCAAAAACTGGAAGCCTTCCCTCTGAGAGCTGGCACAAGACAAGGATGCCTACTCTCACCACTCCTAGTCAAACTAGAACTGGAGGTCCTAGCTAGAGCAATCAGCCAAGAGACAGAAAGAAAGGGCATCCAAATATAAAAAGAGGAAGTAAAACTCTCTCTCTTTGTGGACAATATGACAATGTGATCCAATATATATAAAATGTATTTTTTAATTTCCCCGAAGAGGGTCATGCTGTGTCACTCAGTCTGGAGTGCAGAGGCACAATCATGGCTCATTGCAGCCTCAACCTCTGGGCTCAAGTGACCCTCACACCTCAGCTTCTTGTATTGCTGGGAACACAGGTGCACACCATCATGTCTGGCTAATTTTTTTTTTTTTTTCCTGTAGGGACAGGGTCTCTGTATTTTGCCCAGGCTGGTCTTGAACTCCTGGGCTCAAGTGATCTTCTTGCTTCAGCCTCCCAAAGCTCTGGGAATACAAACATGAGTGACTATTCTATGTGAAAATATGATTCTATACAAAGAAAACCCTAAAGAATGTCCAAATGCTCTGGGAACAGAAAACAACTTCAATCAGTATTCAGGATACGACAATCAATGTACAAAAATCAGTAGCATTTCCGTATACTGATAAGGTTTAATCTGAGAGCCAAATCAAGAATAGAACCTCATTTATAATAGCATTCCCCAAAATAAATTACCTCGGAATACACGTACTCAAGGAGGTAAAATCTCTGCAAGGAGAACTACAAAACACTGCTAGAAGCAATCATAGGCTGGACACCATGGCTCATGTCTGTAATCCCAACACTTTGGGAAGCCAAGGCGGGAGGATCGCTTGAGGTCAGGAGTTCGAGAGAAGCCCAGCCAATATGGCGAAACCCCATCTCTACTAAAAATACAAAAATTGGCCAGGTGTGGGGACACGTGCCTGTGGTCCCAGCTATTTGGGAGGCTGAGGCAGGGAGATCACTTGAACTGGTGAGATGGAGGTTGCAGCGAGCTGAGATTGTGCCACTGCACTCTAGCCTGGGCAACGCAGCAAGACCATCTCAAAAAAAGAAAAACAAATAAAGAAATATAGGTGGCATTAAAAAAGGGAAAAACATTTCATGCTCATGGATTAAAAGGAGCAACATGATTAAAATGGCCACATTGCCCAAAGCATCAGACTCAATGTTATTCCTATCACACTACCAATGTCATTTTTCACAGAACTAGAAAAAATTATTCTAAAATTTGTATGGAATCAGGAAAGAGCTTGAATATCCAAAGCAATCCAGAGGAAAAAGAACAAAGCCAGAGGCATCACCTTATCTGACTTTGAACTATATTATAAAGCTGTAATAACCAAATTAGCATGGTATTCGTACAAAAACAGAATGAAGACCTAAGGAGCAGAAAGGAGAAACCAGAAATGAAGCCACACACCGGCAGCCAACTGATCTTCAACAAAAGTTGGCAAAAATAAACAATGGGGTAAAGACTCCCTATTCAGTAAATGGTGCTGGGATAGCTGGCTAGCCATATGTAGGAGAATGAAACCGGACCCCTACCTTTCACCATGCACAAAAATCAACTCAACATGGATTAAAGGTTTAGATGTAAGACCCAAAACTCTAGGAGCTCTAGAAGAAAACCAGGAAACACTATTCTAGACATCAGTGTTGATTTTGGGAAATAATGTATGACTCAGTCCTCAAAGGCAATTGCAATGAAAACAGTAATTGACAAGTGTGACCTAATTAAACAAAAGAGCTTCTGCACAGGTTGGGCATGGTGGTTCACGCCTGTAATCCCAACACTTTGGAAGTCTGAGGTGGACAGATCACTTGAAGTCAGGAGTTCAAGGCCAGCCTGGCCAACATGGTGAAACCCTGTCTCTACTAAAAATACAATTAGCTGGGCGTGGTGATGCATGGCTGTAATCCCAGCTACTCAGGAGGCTGAGGCAGGAGAATCGCTTGAACCCAGGAGACAGAGGTGCAGAGAGCCAAGATTGTGCCATGTACCCCAGCCTGGGTAACAGAGTAAGACTCCATCTAAAACAAACAAACAAACAAAAAGCTTCTGTACAGCCAAAGAAACTATGAACAGAGTAAACAGACAACCTATAGAATGGGAGAAAATATTCACAAATTGAGTATCTGATAAGGGTCCAATATTCAGAATCTCTAGAGAACTTAACTCAGCAAGCAAACAACCAAATAAACCCATTAAAAAATGGGCAAACATGGACAGCTCAATGTAGCCTCGAACTCCTGGGCTCAAGCAATTTCCCAACCTTGGCCTTTCAGAGTGATGAAATTACAGGTGTGAGGCACCATACCTGATGATCTCACTTATATGTGGAATCTAAGTAAGTTAGACTCATGGATGTAGAAGATAGAACGGTGTTCCAGAGCCTGGGCAGAGTCAGAGCAGGGGGCTAGCAGGGAACAGAGAGGTGTTGGTCAAAGGGTACAAAGTTTTGGTTTATCAGGAAGAATAAATTCTGGTGAGCACGGTACCTATAGTTAACAATAACATACATTTCAGAATAGCTCGAAGAGATTTTAAATGTTTTCATTTAATGATAAATATTTGAAATAAATAAATGATAAATATTTGAAGCAATGGATAAGTTAATTAGCCCGATTTGATCATTTCAGTGTTTACATGCAACAAATCATCATATTGTACTCCATAAATATCTACAAGTATTCTGTGCCAATTAAACTTTTGTTTATAAACTTAAAAAAAGATTGGCATAATAGATAAAAAGCAAGATCCAAACAGATTCTATCTACAAGAAACTCACTTCAAATGTAATGACATAAGTAGGTTGAAAGTAAATGATTGGAAAATATAACATGCAAATATGAACCAAAAGAAAGCAGGAGTGGCTAAATTAGTATTAGATAAAGTAGACCTCAGGGCAAGGAATATGAGGGACAAGGAGAGACATTACACAAAAACAGAAGAACCAATTATCTGGAAGATACATTAATCCTAACTGTGTATGTAGCAAGTTACAGAGCTGCAAATACATGAAATAAAAACTAACAGAATGAAGAGGAGAAAGAAGCCATAATAGGAAATTCAACAGTCTCACAATGGATAGAATCACTAGACTGAAAATCAGAAAGAATAGAAAAGAACTCAAAAAGATCAACCAAGGTGATGTATTGCCATTTATAAAACATTGTGTCCAACAAGAGAAGAATACACATTCTTTTCAAGCTCACGTGAAACATTCACCAAGATAGAGCATATCCTGGGTCACAAAACAAATTTTAACAAATGTAAAAGAATGAAGAAAATATGGAGTATGCTCTCTGGTCATAATTGCTTTAAACTAGAAATTGACAATCAAAAAGATTACAATAAAATCTCCAGTCCTCGCTTTAAAATAGTCCATGGCTCAAAGAGGAAAATGGAAATAAAGAAGTGTATGGAACTGAATGAAAATGAAAATCAAAATCAAAATCAGAGGATTGCAGCTAAAGCGTGTTTAGTGGAGAATTTAGAACACCAAATGCTTACATTTTTAAAAGAGAGGTTGAAAATCAATAATCTAAGCATCCACTTTAAGAAACTAGAAAAGGTCAGGGACAGTAACTCATGCCTGTAATCCCGGAACTTTGGTAGGCTGAGATAGGCAGATTGCTTGAGCCCAGGAATTTAAGACTAGCCTGGGCAAACTGGCAAAGCAAGGAAACCACCATATAAAAATGAGCAAAGGTTGTTCATTGCCAATTTTCCACAGAAGACATAAAATAGCCAACAAGTATGTGAAAAAAAATGCTTAACATTATGAATTATCAGGAAGTGCAAATTAAAAATGCAATCAGATACCACCTCATTAGAGGTGTTAGAATGGTTATGGTCAAAAAGATGAAAGATGAACAAGTATTGATGAGGATGTGAAGAAAAGGGAACCCATGTACATTGTAGGTGGGAATGTAAATTAGTCCAGCCACTATGGAAAAACCAACATGAAATTTTCTCAAAACACTAAAAATAGGATTATCACATGGTACAGCAATCCCACTTCTGGGTATACATCCAAAGGAACTGAAATCAGTATGTTGAAGAGACATCTGCACTCTCATTACTCCCATGTTCACTTTAGCATTATTCACAATAGCGAAGATTATGGAACAGACCCAAGTGTACATCAGTGGATGAATGGATAAAGAAAATGTGGTATATGTGCACACACACACCCACACACACACAGACACAGCCCCCCCCACGCATATACAGACACACCCACACAGACACACACACACACAAATACACAGACACAGATACACACACCCATACACACAGACACACACACACACACACACACACACACACAATGGAATACCATTTAGCCTTAAAAAAGAAGGGAATGTTGTCACGTGCAACAGCATGGATGAAGCTGGAGGTCACGATGTTCAGTGAACTAAGCCAAGCACAGAAAGACAAATACTGTATCATCCCACTTACGTGTGACTCTTCAAAAAAGAAAAAAAAAATTGAACTCACAGAAGCAGAGAGTAGAATGGTGGTTAACAGAGGCCGGGAGGAAGAGGGAACAAGGAGATGTTGGCCAAAGGGCCCAGCGTTTCTGTTAGGCAGGAGGAATCAGTTTCAGAGATCTGCGGCACGGCATGGTGACTGTGGTTCCTAATAGCGTATCATATTTACAAATTTGCTGAGAGTAGATTTTAAATATTTTTACCATAAAAATAAGCAGGTGAAGCAATTGATGTATTAGTTTGATTTAATCATTCTACAATATATACATCTATGAAGACATCACATTGTACCCCATAAATATATAATTGTATTTGTTAAAGATTAATAAGATACTCTGTCCTGACCACTAATAAAAAAGAAAATCAATATAATTCACCTTACTAAGAATCTGGCCGGGCGCGGTGGCTCATGCCTGTAATCCCAGCACTTTGGGAGGCTAAGACGAGCAGATCACGAGGTCAGCAGATTGAGACCATCCTGGCTTACACGGTGAAACCCCATCTCTACTAAAAACACAAAGAATTATCTGGGTATGGTGGCACCTGCCCGTAGTTCAAGTTACTCAGGAGGCTGAGGCAGGAGAATTGCTTGAACTCAGGAGGCAGAGGTTGCAGTTAGCCAAGATTGTGCCACTGCACTCCAGCCTGGGTGACAGAGCAAGCCTCCATCTTAAAAAAAAAAAGAAAAAAAAAAAAAAAGGAAAAGAAAACTGTTTATTGACAGATAACATGATTTTCTACATAGAGAAAGCACAAAGTATCTACCAATCTATGAATAAATGCTATTAGAATAAGTGAGTTTAGCAAGGTTGCAGGATAGAAGGTCAATATACAAAAGTCAGTCATATTTCTATATACTAGTAATGAAAAATGGAAATTGAAATAAGACAGTACTCTTTACAATAGCACCAAAATGTGAAATATTTAGGTATAAATTTTACAAATATATGCAAGATCTTTATCCTAAAAACTACAAAAACATTCATAAGGTAAATTAAAGATGGTCTAAAAACAGTAAGAGACATTCAAGTTCAGGTATTTAAAGAGCCAGAATAGTAAAGATGCCGATTTCCTTCTAATTACTCTCTAGATTGAAACAAATTTCAATATAAATCTCAGGAGAATTTTTATAACAATTTACAGACTAATTCTAAAATTCACTTGGAAAACAAGAGAATCGGAATAGTCTGAATAATTTTGCAAAAGAACAAATTAGAGGACTCAGATTATCCAATTTCAAAGTTTCTATAAAGTTACATTTTCAATGTAGTGTGTTATTTGATAAAATATACATATACAGATGATTGGAATAAAAGAGAAAGTCTGAAAATCAACCCATGTAAATATGGTCGATTTTGGACAAAGATATACAGGTGATTCAATGGAGAAAGAAGAGGTTTTTTTTTTAACAAATGATGCTGAATCAGTGAATATTCATATGCAAAAAACACACCTTGATCTTTATCTTTCCCTTATAAAATTTAACTTAAAATGCATCAGAGACCTAAATGTGAAACTCAAAGCTATGAGACTTTTAGAGGAAATCTTAGAACATCTCTGTGATCTTAGGTTAGGCAAAGATTTCATAGATACAATCCCCCACGCCCAGGCATTTTAGAAGAAAAATTGTACTTCAAAGTTAACACTTGCTCTTTGAAAGACAATGGGAGAGAATATTAGCAAACCCTTATCTCATAAAAGACTTGTGTATCAAATATATAAATGACTATCAAAACTCAGTATTAACAACCCAATTAAAAAATAGGTCAAAAGATTTGAATAAATGCATCAAAGAGGATATGTAGACGGGAAATGAAAAATTGCTCAATGTCATTGGGAAAAGGCACAGTAAATATCACAATGAGGAGTCACCACACACTCATTCAAATGGAAGAGAGAAAACAAATCCAGAGGAAGTATTTGAAATTACTGAAAGGAAATAAGTATTTACGATTGCTGTAGACAAAGATTTATTAGACAGGGTACAGAGAGCAAAAAGCATGAAAGTCAGCTAAGCATGATTACAGATACTTGAAGAATTTTTGCCTCAAAACATTAGAAATAACTTATCTGAACATAGGCATTCTCCAATTCTTTAAAATAAAAGAAAAAAGTTAACAGCAGCTGCATGATACTTCCTTGTGTGGATACACGATGGTAATGTAAACAATCTCATGTTTGGGCAGTTAGGGAGCTTCAGCTCTTGACTGTCACAAATGCTGTAGTGAACAGCCAATGTACTTGAATCACTGGAGATAAACCTTCACAGTAAATTCTTTTTAGTGGCACTGGCAGTGCAAAGGATATCTGTCTTTTCTTAGATGTTGCCAAAATAGCACTATAAGCATTACGATGATGAGCAATAATCTGGAAGAAAATGTCTGTAGGCCTGGGGTGGTGGCTCATGCCTGTAATCACAGCACTTTGTGAGGCCAAGGCAGGTGGATCACAAGGTCAGGAGATAAAGACTATCCTGGCTAACACAGTGAAAACCCATCTCCACTAAAAATACAAAAAAAATCAGCCAGTTGTGGTGGTAGGCACCTGTAGTCCAGCTACTTGGGAGGCTGAAGCTGGAGAACCGCTTGAATGCGGGAGCCGGAGGTTGCAGTGAGCCAAGATAGCTCCACTGCACTCCAGCCTGGGCAACAGAGCGAGACTATGTCTCATTTAAAAAAAAAAAAAAAAAAAAAAGTCTTTAAAATCTTAAGAGACAAGAATTCTACACATACTACATAAAATCTCAAGAAACGCAATTTACAAAGCAGGGGCAAAAATCAGCAAAATGGAGGGAAAGGCAGCTCACTGAAGCAGCAACCAGGTGACTAATGGACTCACAAAAGGTACAACTCAGGAAGACAGGGTATTGAAGACAGAATCTAGCCACTGCTTATGCGAATATAAATTGAAAGCCTCCTTGGGAAGACCTTTAACATCTATTGCAAGTGCCATGACTTCAAGAACACGAGCAATTCACTTTTCAGGCATGAGTTTATTGATGCCTGTCTTCAAAGAATCTTACACGCGCGCACACACACACACACACACACACACACACACAAATCCCTGTTCTCCCTTCA
This sequence comes from Saimiri boliviensis, assembly GCF_048565385.1. Lineage (NCBI taxonomy): Eukaryota > Metazoa > Chordata > Mammalia > Primates > Cebidae > Saimiri > Saimiri boliviensis. Next base: position 13,381,852 of record NC_133456.1, read on the forward strand.
TTCATTTTGATGTAGAAATTAGAAGTCTTTGTCCGGGTGCAGTAGCTGACACCTGTAATCTCAGCACTTTGGGAGGCCGAGGTGGGCGGATCATGAGGTCAGGAGATGCAGATCATCATGGCCAACATTGTGAAACCCCGTCTCTACTAAAAATACAAAAACTAGCTGGCATGGTGGAGCATGCCTGTAATTCCAGCTACTCGGGACGCTGAGGCAGAAGAATTGCTTGAACCAGAAAGTTGGAGGTTGCAGTGAGCTGAGATGGTGCCACTGCACTCCAGCCTGATGACAGAGCAATAGTCTGTCTAAAAACAAAAGAGTTTTGTGGGGACGTTTAAGTCACAAAACAGAGCTTACCCATGTGGTGCATGATCACGCCATGTATTGTCCAGGTGACAGCAGCTCCTGAGGTATGGAGGGCAGCCTCCCTCTTCCCACAGGTACAGATGCACAGAGTCTTCAGATGTGGTGAGCACATAGAGAGCATCCTTCCAAGGAGAGCCAGAGTTAGTGGCCATGGAGTCAAAGTTAGATCAAAAAGCAGTGGAGGAGAATCATACATACCACCCAGAAGTTGTCGATGGGTGTCTGGTGGTCCTGAAATCTTCGCAGCAGGAGGCCAGTGATACTGAAGAGGAGCAAGTATGGCCCACTGGGAAAGACAACCAGATATCCATCACTGGCTCCTATCCAGAAAGGGCACTTCAGATGAGGTGCCAACTGGAAATGTGAGATCTCATGTGCTGTTTTCATGTAAAACACACAAGGAAGTGAGGATCAGATCATTGAAAAGAAACAATATCCTTACACTGAATAAAAAAGCATGATCCCTACTTTGAAACACTTCATGCCAGAGAGGAAAATGAAGGTTAGTCCAGTGGCCTGACAAATACATGTCACTGACTGTGGTAACAGGTGCTAGGACTTAGGATCAGAAGTTTGTGGACAATAAACACTCACTTGGGCCTTGAGGCAAAACTTGTAGTGGGAAGGACCATTGGAACTCAGACCCTGAAACATGATGGAAATCTCTACATGTTCGCCCAAGAGGGCAGGGTGAGGGGTAGAGATGAGCATGGGTATTGGAGTCAAACAGGTGTGGGTTCACCCCCAGCTAAAGAAATCCCCTGATCCCTCTACACAGACTGACCATTTACATGCATTTATAGCTTCACATGAATGCCTGTGTGATGAGGAGGAGAAACAAGTGTTTCTAATGTGGCACAGCCTACCTTGGACGACTGTTCGGTCTCCGTTCCTCTTGGTTGTTAGATCAAAGGTGATAATTTCTGTCTTTTTTCCACGGCCATTTTCGGACATCAGTGTTATCCTATTTTTCTTCTTTGGGTTCCAGCAGGCGGTGGTACAGAATTTATGTGGGAGAAAGGTAGACAGAGGAGCGCTGCCTTCTGATGGTCTCAGTAAGTCCTCTGCGAAGAATACCTAAAGCCAGCATCACGTGCGAGGTCAGGGGCAGGGAACTTACAGCCTCTCAGTACAGGAGTGACTCCGGAGGAGCCTTCTCAGAAATCCTCATCCTGTGGCCAAAGCTTTGTTCAACCTCTCAGGAGTGATGAATGGTCACTGCTTGTCACTCCAACATACAAGGAACTCACTGTCTTCCTAACCTTCCTGTCCTGTTCACAGAACAATGTCCCTGAAGCATGCCAAGGGGTTACGAAACCATCTTGCCATGTTGAACCCTTGGTCATGCTGAGGCTGGCTAAGCAGATTTTCCCTTTTGGGGAACAAGTCAAGGGCTGTGCGTCTTTTACTACTCGCCTTCTGAATTCCTCCCTCTTTGGTGCCCAGTCCACTGGTGCCACCCTACAAATGGCCTGCTCAAAGGCCAAAGGCCTCCTCAGAGTGACATTCAGGGGCTGATGAAGAGTCACTTGCTTTTGGACTTCTCTATACTTTCCAGCCAACAGAGATAAAAGTAAAGTCAAGAAGGCCAAAGAGAACAAGGTCAACGACCTCTTTGTAAAAAAAAAAAAAAAAAAAAAATTTTACAGGCAGGGTCTCACCATGTTGCCCAGGCTAGAGTGCAGTGGCTATTGACAGGTGCAGTCCTAATACTGATGAGCATGGGAGTTTTGACCTGTTCTGTTTCTCACCTGGGCCAGCTGACCCCTCCTTATGCAACCTGGTGGTCCCCTGCTCCCAGGAGGTAATATACTGATGCCGGACTTAGTGTGGACACCCTATCAGCATAGCACACTACAGACTAGAACTCCTGGGCTCAAGCGATCCTCCCACCTCAGCCTTCCAAGTAGGTGGGAGTATAGGTGCAGGCCACCATGCCCAGCAATACGTATTTCTTGATACCTGTCTTGCCCTCCTCCATCTCTGTGGCAAATCTGGGCTTCATGAACGAGTTTTCGTTAACACTGGCCATGGCAACTGGATGCTGTTGCTTCAAAGAGCATTGCTTCCTGGCTATCACAATGGATTCCTCTTGTGATGTGGTCTTAGCGAGGAAGGAGCAGTGTGCCCGGGCCTCACTGAGCTCTGCAGTTTCTCTGCACGCTTCCTAACTTGACATGCCCAACCTGAAGTTGGAATACACACAACAGCACCTACCTGTGGAAAGCTACGAGTATATGTCCCACATGTAAACACCCATTTCTTGTCAGGAGAGCAGCGTAGAAGTACAATAGCACATTGAAATGCAGTAACTTTAGAAACTTCTCTTAACTCAGGCAGTGTAAATGTGTAGATGTCACCTGCAGTGTCGCCAACCTGAAACCAAAGCATCCCCACCACATCAATAGGAAGATATGTGAAATCCTGAAGTACAAAGGAGGCGGCACTGTCAGCTGCAAGACCTGCCATCGTTTCTTCAGTCACAGAACGGAGATCCAACCTCTGACCAGTCTAGTGTGAGACATTGTTGGGATAATCCCATGGAATAAAACGTTCCAAGCCCCAGAGCATTCTTCTCAAGAACACTTATTCATTAGCACATAAACCCTATACTTTTTCTCAATGTCACCCAAAGCCATCTCTCCCCCTCGACTGTCCCTGACCAAGTTCATGGATTGTAAACAACACACTTGAGAGAAGAGGCACATATAAAGTAATTCAGGAAGTTCCTGGCTTGTTGTTTTTAGAAGAATGGCTGGGGAAATGTACTTGAGGCAGGTCAAGGGCCAAGATAGCATGGAGGTTTGTATTACAACATTCACTGGCACTTCTGATTGACTTGCAGGGTATGTAGAAGGAATGACTACCAAAAGAGAAATAGGCTGGGTGCGGTGGCTCACGCCTGTAATTCCAGCACTTTGTGATGTTGAGGCAGGTGGAAAATGAGGTCAGGAGTTCGAGACCAGCCTGGCCAGCATGGTAAAACCCCATCTCTACTAAAAATACAAAAAATTAGCTGGGCATGGGGGCACGTGGCTATAGTCCCAGCTACTCGGGAGGCTGAGGGAGAAGAATTGCTTGAACCTGGCAGGCAGAGGTTGCCGTGAGCCGAGACTGTGCCAGTACACTCCAGCCTGCGTGACAGAGGAAGACTGTCTCAAAAAAAGAAGAAAATAGCCCTAGGGATATGACAGTAATATGACACAGATGCCTGTCAAGACAGCGGGCATTTGATATTTTGGTCCCTTCTAAATTCGGGGCTCACTTACCATCAGGAATGGGCCATCCTTAGTGAGATGGGCTTCCATGCAATAACAGGTCTCTGGCATGGGGAAAGCGGCCACAGGATCCCTGTCCTGACAATTCCACACTTTGATCATTTTGCTCATATCCTCAGTGATGACGAGATGCATCTGAGGGAGGGTTACCAGATTTGAGAACTGGAACTTCTGGACTGGGCTTGACCAGATCATGGTGCCCTAGAGAACGAGAGTAACACGATCTGTGTACCAGAAACTCTTATACCCACTGTGCCTTCATTCTGCCCATGTTTACTTGAAAGCCTCTTCCAAATCAGATCTTCCTGCTTCTAGGCAAAGGATATGAAAGTTCTTCACATCTCAATATTTGGGAGGAGTGAACATGAAAACAGGAACTACACACTATGCTCAGACACAAGAACTTGGTTCATTACAGGCATAAAGAATGATTAGGCTTGCTGGTTCAAATCACCTCCGCCAACAAGGCACCTTCAGCAAGTCACTTTCTGTCATACCTTCTAATGAGGCTGTCATTACCTTTCACAACTCATGAAACATACTTAGAATTCTCCCTAGGACACAGTAGGAACTCAAAACATATTAACTAACATGAAAATTGTTATTCCTTCATCAACCTTGTACATTACACACAATATAGAATAGTTGTCTTTCTAGATGATTCTTTAGCCTTTTAAACAAATTGGGAAGTATATCACACAGGAAGAGAGCATGAAGTTTGCTAAATTATCACAAGTGAATACCAAGGCACCACTTCTAAGCCCTCCCAGGGTCCCCGCCTCATGGGTTCTATTCACAACTCCCCCACGCTCAAATGTCATCACTATTTTGATTCCTCACAGTATAACAAGTTGCCTGTGCAGTCACATCTATGGTCATGAAACCAAGCATCCCAACATTTAGTGGCTTAGAACAGGCTTTTGCTATCTCACAGTTTCTTCTGATCAGAAATTCAGGTGCAGCTTGACTGGGGAGTCTGGCTGCAGGTCTCTCATGAGGGTAAAGTCCAACTTCACTTCCAAGATGGCTCCTTCATCCAGCTGTGTCAGTTGGAGCTGGCTGCTGGCAGCGGTCCCCAGTCCCTCACCACACGGATCTCTCTGGAGGGCTGCTGAGAGCTCTCATAACACTGTGGCTGGACTTCCAAGAGCTAAGGATCCATGAGTGAAGACCTGCCTTCTGTGACATAGCTTCAGAAATTAGACTCCATCATTTCCACAATATCCTATTGGTCCCACAGGTCAGCCTTATTCACTGCGGCCATTGGCTACACAAGATCGATCGTGATGGTTCTGGGGCAAAGGCATCAGGGCCATCTCAGAGACTGGCAGCCATAGTCTGCTCCATAGCCTCCAATGATTCACTTTCCTCCGTGTGAAAATACATTCACCATCTCCCAATGCCCTCAAATGTCTCAAACCATTATAGTATCATTGCAAAATCGAGGATCTCATTGTTTCTAGGTCCAGGTATAGATGAGCCTCTTTAGATTCAGTTTCTCTTGATGTGAAAATCTTCAAACTAGTTATACACGTTATCTGTCCCTCACCATCCCCAAAGTACAAGTGCGGGGTAAGCATAGGTAACATAGTCACTGTCATTCAGAAAAGGTGAAAGTGGAAACACAGGGATCCCTGCTACAAGACATTCTGAAATCTGACAGAGAACATGCTGGCAGTTTGTGGACTGGCACTCAAGGCCCAAGAAAGAATTTTCATGACTCTTGGTTCCAGTCTGTGGGCTCTTGATTCTGAGTCATCCTTCACTTTCTATAGATGGCGGTCCGAGTTTTTAGCTAAATTGTTTTGGTTGTCTGCTTCCTGCCTGTAAAAGTTTTGAAATCCCAAAGGCCTCTTTCCCTTTTGTGTTGTTTTGGCCCCTTTACATCCAAGCTGGCAGTGTTTCTGCCAGTGTAATTCTCTTTAACAAAAACTTTGTGGGTCTCCCAAGAACCTCACTGCACTTTACACCACTAGACAAAGCCACACTCAGTTTTTGAGATAAATCCTTTGTGCGCCTTGGAGGTGATCTGAGATAGAGACCACGTTCTGAAAAAGCCAATGCCACAAATGCCAGTCATCGACAAAGAGGCAGTAGAACAGGTGATAAACATGCACAAACCCGAAATTATTCCACAAATGCACTCGTGTTACTGGTACAAAATAAATCCTGTACAAATTTATTGATAGCAACACATGCTAAAAAGAATTCTCAGCTGAGCACTGTGGCTCATGCCTGTAATCCCAGCACTTGGGAGGCTGAGGCTGGCAAATCACTTGAGGCCAGAAGTTGGAGAACAGCCTGGCCAACATGATGATACCCTGTTTCTACTAAAAATACAAAAATTCGCCAGGCATGTTGGCATATCCCTATAATCCCAGCTACTCAGGAGACTGAGGCACAAGAATTGCTTGAACCCTGGAGGTAGAGCTGAGATCTCACCACTGCACTCCAACCTGGGCAATGAACTGAGACTCCGTTTCAAAAAAAAAAAAAAAAAATTGAATTATCTGTGTCTCTGGTCCAAATGAAAATGTCGCAAATTACAAGATAGAAAACCTGATTTGAAATGTGGTTTTTGTTCCACTTCCGAGCATTTTCCTCTGGGCACTTCTGTGTCATATATGGAACAGGACGGATGCCAGGATGCAGTACTTTTGCTACATATTGGCCAGACTCACCTCTTGCACATCCCAGGCACAAAGCTCTTTCTTTGGGGAGACACTACAAATGATTGACTTCTCCTGTTCATCCATTGTAAAGCTATTTCCAGAGAAATAAGCCAAACCCGCTTCATATGCTAGAAGGAAACAGAGAAGACTTGGCCAACAGATAAGGGATGATCCAAACCCAATGAAGATAATTTTAAATATTTCTGTGCCCTCTTCTGAGGGTTTGGGTAGCAATATGGAGATGATAGAAATGGGGCTCCAGAGTCAACCTAACACAGGTTCCCATGACAGACCAGCCATTTGGGAGATGTTGACCAACTTGCTTTTCCTTTTTATCCTGTTTCTACAGATATAAAATGCATATTAAAACTTCTCCATTAGGCCGGGCATGGTGGCTCATGCCTGTAATCCCAGCACTTTGGGAGGTGGAGGCAGAGGCGGGAGTGGATCACCTGATGTCAGGTGTTAGAGACCAGCCTGAAGAACATGGAGAAACCCCATCTGTACTAAAAATACAAAATTAGCCTGGTATGGTGATGCAGGTCTGTAATCCCAGCTACTCGAGAGACTGAGGCAGGAAAATTGCTTGAACCCAGGAGGTGGAGGTTGTGGCGTGCCAAGATGCGCCAGTGTACGCCAGTGTGGGCAGCAAGAGTCAAACTCTGTCTCAAAACAAAACAAAACCAAACAAAAATCTGTCAGTGTTTAGAGAACTTTTCTGTTTTAAAAGAGTTATGATGTCCAGGCGCACTGGCTCACACCTGTAATCCCAGCACTTTGGTAAGTGAGGCAGGCAGATCACTTGAGGTCAGGAGTTCAAGACGAGCCTGGTCAACATAGTGAAAACCCGTCTCTACTAAAAATACAAAAATTAGCTGGCATGGTGGCAGTTTCCTGTAATCCCAGCTTCTTGGGAAGCTGAGGCACAATGGTTGCTTGAACCCAGGAGGCAGAGGTTGCAGTAAGCCAAGATAATGCTGCTGCACAATAGCCTGGTGACAAAATGAGACTCCATCATAAAAAACAGTGTTATCAGGATTAGGCCAGGCACAGTGGCTCATGCCTGGAAGGCCAAGGCAGGAGGATCACTTGAGCTCAGGAATTCCAGACCAGCCTGAGTAACAAAGTCAGACCTAAATGTCTTACAAAAAATTAAAAAGTTATAACCAGGCATGATGGCTTATGCCTGTAATCTCAGCATTTTGGGAGGGTAAGACAGGTGGATCACTGAGGTCAGGAGTTTAAGACCAGCCTGACCAATATGGCAAAACCCCATCTCCACCAAAAATACAAAAATCAGCTGGGCAAGGTAGAACACACCTGTAGTCCCAGGTACTCAGGAGGCTGAGGCAGGATAATTGCTTGAACCTGGGAGACAGGATAGAATGAGCCAAGATTGTGCCATTGCACTCTAGCCTAGAGGACGGAGCAAGAATCCAAATAAAATGAATAAATAAAAGTTAGCTAGGTGTGGTGGTATGTCCCTGTAGTCCCAGCTACACAGGAGTCTGAGGCAGGAGGCCCTCTTGAGCCGAGGAGGTTGGGACTGCAGCAGTAGAGCCTCTGTATGTATGTATTCATTTAGAGACAGGGCCTGGCTCAGTCACCCAGGCTAATTTTTAAAAATGTTGTATAGCAATGGGGGTCTCACTTTGTTGCCCAGGCCGGTCTGGAACTCCTAGGCCCAAGCAATCTGCCCACCTTGGCCACTCAAAGTTCTGGGATTACAGGCATGAGTCACTGTGCTCAGCCAAGCCTGTTTTTTAAAGAGTTTCGCATTAATATTTGTTTCTGATTTTTATTCTGGGAGGGATGGGAAGCCTTAGGAAAAAGGGGATAACAGGACCTGATTTCATGTTGTGACTAAATCTCTCTAGGTTCTTCATTCAGCAGAGACAGTGGGGACAGGAGAGGAAGCAGGGAGCTGTCACGTGGCTATCATGGCAGCCCAGTCTGATTCAATTCTAATTCCCTTTCCCTTCACTGAATGAGAACACACAACTTCACACAGCAAAAATCCAATAGAGTGGACTTCTGAAAACAAGTTGCTCATGTTTGTCTAGGGCACCTGTCCCCATACCAGTGTTCTTAGTTATTTTGTAGGTAAAGTTATCCGGCTGTGCCAATGACAACCGAAGCTCCTTCCTTCTTTGGTGCAGGAAAAATTGCTTCCACGTGTATGCGCCCAGGTGTTGATCGGTGACGTTGCTGCAGTCCCATCTCTGCAGAGAGTGTGCCCTGGAAACAGTCACAATCCCATCAGGCTGTGCTCAGTCAGTTCACCTCCTCACAGCCCTGGTGACATCACAACCCCCTACTCACACTCACTTTCCTGTGTGCCCCTCACAACACAGCCACACACAGGCCTCGGTACACAGCGTGGGTACAGCCAGACGCTCTCCTCTCCCCATCCCTCCTTACCCTTCCATGACTCACCTCCACAGGTAATTGCTGTCTGCAACCCTATTCCAATCCTATGGAGAGAAAGGCAGAGACAAGCAGGCAATCAGTTACATCAGGGAGCAGAGGCAATGCTCTGCTCTTATTTGTTCCGGGAGCCGGCCCCGCACGGGTTACTCAGATGGGATTCCAGCTCGCAAAGCCCTCCCAGTGAGTGGAGATGAGGAAACGGGAACAAGAGACCTGTCACTGCTAATACAGGCGCGTGCTTTCCCATGAGTTCAGAGGAAGAAGTGCTGACTTCCTAGGGCTTGAAATGGGAGCCTCAAGACTGTTGAGTCAGCGCAGTTCCTGGCTGTCAGCTTGTCCTTCTTGTTTAACAGAATGTGAGGCCATCAGAGTGAAGGATGCTAACCCCACACCCTCCATGTATCCTCCTGCTATTCTGCAGTGTAGTCAAACTGGTGGGGAGAGGCAGCGGGCGTCGGGGGCAGTGGGAGGTGAAGGCCTTTACCTTGTTCACCTGGGAAACCTGCAGCAAGCTGAATACGTCCAAGAAAGAGAAGATCCGCTTCAAAGCTAAGTCGGGCAATCGGACCTCCATTCTCCACGCCTGGACCCACACCCACTCTCCTTTCTCCCCTCCGGGTGGCTCTGAATTTGAAGGCTTGGCCAACGTGGGCAGCACCTGTCAAGGTTTTCACTTGTGCCCATCTGCGTGCGGTGGAGACAAGCTGCAGGTGTGCAGACTCCCGGGCTGACCTCCACCCCGGCCTCTCCCCTGGGCCAGGTCCACACAGCTGGTGGCATCCCTACCTCAGCTCACTTGTCAATTGATGGTTTAGAGGCGCTCAGCAGCACCTGTGCACTGTGACTGGCAGCGCAGAACCTGGGGCAGCCCCAGGTGCAGATGAAGGTGTCAGGACCCTCTAGGAAATGTCACTGAGTGCACTCACTTGGATCAGGTCTGAGCGTCTCTATGGCTCTAGTTAAGTTCCAAACTCCCGGAATGGGAGTCTGCTTGCCCGGTGTCTGCCTACCTTGGGACCTTGAATCTGGTGAGTGGGGCTCATCTCTCAGTGCCAGCATGGCCTCTGGGTTTCCACCTTCTAGCATTTAACCTTAGAGGGGAAGAGAAAGCACGTGCCGAGCCGACTTCTCCACAGAGGTCAGTGTGAAGGGAGAGGCCTTGTCAGGGACTACTGTCCCAGCCGGTGGCCTTCCCTGGGATGTGACGCTTTCCCACAGTTACGGATCTCCCAGGAACCTGACAAGTCATTCTGGGATTCTTCTGAAGACTGTGGCATGGGCTGAGTGTGTCCTCCAAAAATTCCAATGCTGAGATCGTACCCCTCAGTGTGATTGGAGGTGGGGGGTTTGAGAGAAAAGTGGGTCACAGGCGGAGTCCTCATGATGGGATCAGTGCCCTTGTAAAAGAGACCCCGAGAGCACTCCAGCCCCGTTTACATCCTGTGGCGACCTGGAGAAGGTGGCAGCTGCAATCTGGAAGAAGGCCTGCACCAGAACCTGGCCACGCTGCCAGCTGGGTCTTGGACTTCTCGCCTCCAAAATCGTGAGAAATAAATGCGTTGTCTGTAAGCCACCCGGTCTGTGGTACTTCGCTGCAGCATGAGACGGGGGTCCCTCTGTGAGGCTCAGCGGCCAGCCCTTCTTAAAACTGCCGCCTCCCTGCGGACACACGGGAGTGGTTGTCAGGAGTCCCATTTATGACGCAGCAGTAAGAGAGAGGAAAGTAGAAATGGAAACGGTGAGGAAGTAAAAAGGAAAAGCAAAGAGCAAGCAGCACCTAGAGGGGGACGTGGGGAAAGGCGAGACGAGGGGTGTGTGAAGAGGGACGGGTGAGAGAAATACAACGGGAAAAGATTCATATTCCATTCAAAGCCAATAACGCAGAGAGCCAGGGCGGCGGAAGGACACCGGAAGAGAGAAAGCCTGGAACAGAGAAAGCCTGGAACAGACGCTGTTCTAGAGGAGCAGAGTTAATGCAATCATGGAGAGGACTGAGAGATAAAACACTCTAAAATATGACGAGGGGAGAGAAGAAGAAACAATAAGATAAAGGAGATTTCAAAAGCATTTAAACACAAGTATCATGAAATAACCATACAAATAGGAAAATATCACCGTGAATGGACTGTGAGAGAAGACAGAATAGGAATGAAATGGTAAAGAGGACAGACGAGAAAGAGGCAAACGTAAGGAACTGAAGCAAATTGCCCATTGAGTGAATGAACGTGAAATAGAGGAACGGGAAGGTGTGTTGGGGGTGGTGGGGTGGGGTGCTACCAGGAAAGGGGGAGGGAAAGACGCATTGTAACAATAGGTGAAGACCAATCTAAAGGCACAAGAGTTAACAGATGTAAAAAATTGAGAGAGGTGAAATGGTAACTCCATAATAGTCTAAGCACAAGATAAGAAGCAGGTGAGAGAATGGCCGGGCATCACCTAGGAGAGTGTAGATGAAAGCAGGCAGCTGGGGAAACCTGAGAGGGATGGGGAAGGACAAGGGGCAGCCTGAGAGTCGGATGGACAGGGAGGGACTGCACAGCGCGGGAAGCGAAGTGGGTGAAGCAAGGGGAGAAGTAACTGCAAAGCTTCCATGGAGCCTCCTGCAGGCAAGGCACCCTCTAATCGGTTTACCCGGGCTCATCTATTTCATCCTGGCAAAGGCTGGATGACGTGAGTCCTATTACTGGCCACCTTGCAGGGTGCTCTGCGTTTTCTGAGGTTCTGAATTTGTCTGGATCCATTCATCACAGGGCCAATTGTATTCTCTATTTTTAATTTTCTGTATTCTTTTTCTTTTTTTGCCATCAATAAGAAATTTACTTGTTTTAAAAAAAAAATCCAAATGCAGGTATTGTCCAGAAAAATTTAACAGGTTTGTTTATAATTATTATAAAGTTGAACCGCTGAAACTTGTTCACTGAAACATTTTAACTTGCATTAATGCTTTACGTCTCCGCATTTATATTAAAAATTCACACACAAATGAAAATGGAAAAACTGCCAATATCTGATTTCTGTCCCCTATTTTTCCACTTGCAATCATATACTTAGGTACCTTTTGACCCCATGGAAAAAAAATGATGTCACATTCAGAACTACCAGTAACAGGGAGAATTTTTTTTTTTTTTTTTTTTTTTTTGAGAATGAAATGTTTCCCATCACAGTGGATTCTTAAGCACGCTCTCCATGTATGCGGCGTGCTAGCTGGATGTCTTTGGCATAATTGTTACACGTTTGGCATGGATAGCACAAGGTTGGTGTCTTCAGAAAGGCCCACCAGATAGGCCTCACTTGCCTCCTGCAAAGCACCGATAGCGGCGCTCTGGAAGCGCAGATCTGTTTTAAAGTCCTGAGCAATTTCTCGCACCAGGCGCTGGAAGGGAAGTTTGAGAATCAGAAGTTCAGTGGACTTGTGATAACGTCTAATTGCACGGAGGGCCACAGTACCAGGCCTGTAACGATGAGGTTTCTTCACCCCTCCAGTAGAGGGCGCACTCTTGCGAGCGGCTTTTGTAGCCAGTTGCTTCCTGGGTGCTTTACCACCGGTAGATTTGCCGGCAGTCTGCTTTGTACGAGCCATGGTATAGAGACCTCCTTACTTACCCCGCTTCTCCTTCGGCTGGAGCTCGGCCAGTGAGAGGCGGCGCTGGCGTTGGAGAGCGACGGCGGCGCGGAGGCGGCTGCGAACACAATTCTCATTTTCTGTATTCTTGATGCTGTGGCATTTGTGATCTTGCTGAGTAGGGAGAGACGCCCCCTCCCAGTCCTAGCTGATTGGAAAGGTTAGACAGCCTTTTGTTTTTGAGACAGAGTTTCACTCTTGTCCAGGCTGGAGTGCAATGGTGCCATATTGGCTCACTGCAACCTACACTTCCCAAGTTCAAGCGATTCTCCTGCCTCGGCCTCCTGAATGGCTTTGATTACAGGTGCCTAATATCACTCTCAGGTAATTATTTGTATTTTTAGTATAGACCGGGTTTCACTATGTTAGCCAGGTGGTCTTGAGCTCCTGACCTCAGGCGATCCACCCGCCTCAGCCTCCCAAAGTGCTGGGATTACAGACCCACTGTGCCTGCCCAAGTTTTTGGAGCTCTTTATATATTTGGGATACAGATCCGTAGGGTTTTGAGGGATCTGGGAGCTGATGAAAGAAAAAGAGGTGACCATGGGAGGAAGTTACACAGGATAAACTGCACTGAGTGGGGCTTGGACAGGGCGGTATGAGAGGGAAGTTCCCCATAGCATGAGACCGTCTAGAGGCCTGAAGGTGCAGGGGCCAGCATCCAGAAGGGGAGGAGCAGGGAACTCTTGGAGAGGAGCCGGGAGTGGGGATCTCTGTGTCTAGGTGATGCTGCTCAGCAGCAGGGCTGGGGGAGCAGGTGGGAATCTCTGGGTGGGGGAGCTCTGAATGGCTGTAGCAGCCTGAGTTGTTCTAACCACAAGGCACTATCTCACCAAAGGGTAATAGCTGTCCGATGAGGTCTGTGGGGGAGGCGCAGGATGGGAGATGGCATGCAAAGCAGGCAGGCTCTGAATGACTAAAGCTCTACTTGTTTGGGCCATTTTAAAAATAAATAGAAGGTTCGGGCACAGTGGCTCACACCTGTAATCTTAGCACTTTGGGAAGCTGAGGTGGGCGGATCACAAAGTCAAGAGATCGAGACCATCCTGGCCAACGAGAAGAAACCCTGTCTCCACCAAAAATACAAAAATTTGCTGGGCAAGGTGGTGCACGCCTGTAATTCCAGCTACTCGGGAGGCTGAGGCAGGAAAACCGCTTGAGCCCGGGAGACAGAGGTTGCAGTGAGCCCAGATCGTGTCACTGCACTCCAGCCTGGTGACAGAGGGAGACTCAGTCTCAAAAAGAAAATAATTCGGTAGGTAAAAGTTTGAGTTTGGCCCCAGAAATATCTTCGGCTAATAGGTCTCAGCCTGAATCAAAGAAATCAACAGTCCCGGAGTCAATACCTGGAGGATGTCTTGGGCTCATTTATAACAACTGATCCCAGCACTTTGGAAGGCTGAGACACGATGGCTTGAGCCCAGGAGTTTGAGGCCAGCCTGCGTGACATAGTGAGATCGGGCCTCTATCTCTTCAAGAATAATAGTCATCAATCAAAATCTACATTGTATGCTATTTTGTACTGGCTGGGTTCGGGGTCAGTGATAAAGCATGTTTAGGACCCAGAATACTGCAGGGGTACAAACTAACATTTCAAAGCCTATTCACAGCCAGTGTATGTATTTAGTGGGGAGAGCCAGGAGAACAGATGAGAAAAGAAGATTTGGATATATCTGTTTAGCAGAGTGATATGTTCTGGCCGGTGGGTGTATGTCCCTGGCTATCTATAGAGCTTGGTGTAGAAACCCACATGCAGCGAAATGTGCTCACAAGCACATAGACCCCTCTTTCAGCAGCCAGAAGGTCATGTCGGACTAGGGTGACACATTAGCTGAGGGACAGTTGACACCAGTTAGGGCAGGAACTTCTCAGGTAAGGAAGAGGCACGGCAGCGGAGGAGGCGTTACAACCACAGGCCATCTGGAACCAGGAGCAGAGGCTCCGTTTTTCTCCCAAGTGTGGCCCAACGGTGCTACCGGGTCCCCGGCAATTGGAGTTTTATCTCCTGGGTGTCAGAAGCGGGTCCAGGTTTGTCCCACAGCTTTCCGTGGAGCACATATGTGGGTGGTGATGGCAATGCTTCCATGCCCTGTGAAACTTTTCCTAAACAGAACACGTCAGTCAAATCTGTAAACCATTCCCGTGTTATCCTGAATGCCATCCGTTAAGAGATGCCATCTGGTAGAGGTGCTCTCATAAAGGGAGTGGCCTTGTGTCATTCTCCGGAGTCTAGACTTAGCCTCCCCTCGGCAGTAGTGACTAAGCCCAGGCCACGCCGGGAAATGGAGGAGGCGAGATGGTAAAGTTCAACACCCCTTCTCCAACCATGCCAGCTACGAGCCATCATCCTTCAGTGCCTTGCTGTGCCCTGGTGACCTCTTTATCACCTCACTGGTAGAGGACCGTTAGCTAGTTTCCACCTCATGGTGCCTACCAGCAGTGCTTCCTGGGACTGAGGAAGGAAGGAAATCAAGGCTGGAGTACTGAGCGCAAGTCAGAAGTGGGCACCACAGCCACCTAAGAGCAGAGGGATGGCCGCTACAGAGGTGCTACCGTCATGCCAGGTTTGTGATTTCTGTGGCTTCTCTAACTTTTTCATTCCCAATTCATCTCCTTTTTTAAATAGATGCCTAACCCCCCTTTATTTCACACAGCTACGCAAATTGTGAGGCCAAGAATGACTGTAAACAATTAAGGTGTAATTTACGTGAATAAGCTTTCTTCCCCATGAAAATACTGCGTGTCACTTCACACTTGGTCTAACATACAAAATCCCCACCCTATCTGGCACAGTACACTCAACGTGCAACATTAAGTACAATTTCCATTTTATTTTTATTGGACTAGTCTGTCTGCAGTCTTGAAGGACTCAGCAGCTGACATGGGCTTTGGTGAGGGTTGTGGGGCAGCACCCACAGGTCTAAATCGGGGTGGGTGTTCGGTCCTTGCGGCCGTCATGAGATAGATTCCTGACTACTTTGCTGTGAATTGCTCAACTCACTGAGTAATGGAGCTTCACATACAGCTTGGGAAGCACACAGGCATCGAAGACGCTCACTTCAGAAATGTCTCTGACTGCTGCGGCCCCCACTAGCTTTCCAATGACGAGTGTGTGTGTGTGTGTGTGTGTGAGCAACATGGCTGTTTATTCACACAGGTGTGGGTGGGCTGAGTCCGAAAAGAGTCAACAAAAGGGGTGGTATAGGAGTTGGTTTTATAGGTTGTAGGGAAGGCAGTGGAAAGTTATAGGAGTTACAGTTTAGGGTGGTTTTTTGCAAGCTGGGAGTGGGTCGTAGGGTCTGGAGTCACGAGGTTGGGAAGGTCAATTACAAAGTCCAATAGCCTTATCAATTGGGGCAGGAATATGGAACAATAGAGAATGTCTCAAAGTTAAGTACGCTCCACAGGGGTTGATCATTTCTTTCCCTTCTCATAGCCTTCCAGGTACTTCAGATTTTCCAGGAACTCATCTGGAGTGTCCGTGCAGGTCACAAAGGTTAACATGGCGTCCAATGATGAATTTCTTAATGGCCTTGTCCG
The DNA here is from genome assembly GCF_048565385.1 of Saimiri boliviensis. Taxonomy (NCBI): domain Eukaryota; kingdom Metazoa; phylum Chordata; class Mammalia; order Primates; family Cebidae; genus Saimiri; species Saimiri boliviensis. Next base: position 13,397,760 of record NC_133456.1, read on the forward strand.
TGGGCACGCATCAGGTACTGGTCATGCAGTGACTAGGCTGCACGTAGCCGTGGCCCTTTTAGGCACAACCCTTGTTCCTTCTCATCTTGGAGGCACAGACTGGAAAGACCTAATTCATATACTTAAAAAAAAATTGTGCCCCAAATTATAATAGTCCCTTTATTAAGCCTTCTTCAAATTACCTTAATTTATATGTTACATCGTCATCATCCTGGAACCCTGACTGATAGAAACCCCAAGTGTGAGTTCTGTTGTGATTAGGAATTCTCTGAAGATAACTGTTTCTGCGTGTTGCTTCCAGCCATCTCTGAAGCTGAGGGAGGCAGCTGTCTCCATCTCCCTTCTCTAATGAATAGATTTCCCCTCAGTTTACCTACAAGGAATATTACTTTTCTGAGGGTCTTGTGCATTTCTGATCTCACCACCAATTTGGTAGAGGCCTGTATTCCATCATGCAGTCTTTGGAATTCTATGAAATAAGACATTAACATGAGCATTGTTCAGTTTTTTTCATTCTCCAATTGTGGTAGTTTCTATTCAATTCGGCCACCTGGCCGTGGATTTTTTAGCTTTGTTTTGTGTTTATAGTTTTGAACAATGCAGAGGTGCTGTGCATGCTTTGCTCTGGGGCACCATGTTTCTGGAAAATGAAAGCCCAACAGCAGTTCCATTTTACCATCCCTTTAACCTAAGTCATCTGGGAATTGCAGATCTTTGTGGGGTCCTACTTAATCCTGTTCCCTTTGGCAAGTGACATTCTTTGTACATGATTCTACACATTTCTCCCTCTGTCTCGTCTTCTACCTTGGTCTCCACTGCCCATGTGTTACCGTATAGAATCTGTTATCTTATAATCAAGAAAACAGCTTAACCAGATCTCTTCAGCTATGTCCTATGACCACTTTCATTCTTCTTTAATTTTCTTCTGAGACAGGGTCTCACTCTGTTGCCCGGGCTGGAGTGCAATGGCCCAGTCACTGCTCACTGCAGCCTCAAACTCCTGGGCTTGACGGATCCTCCCACCTCAGCCTCCCAAGTAGCAGGGACTACAGGCATGTGCCACCACTTCAGGCCACAACATCTAAATTTCACTAAAATAATCATTCTGGGTTTGCAAACAGAATTCTCTTTACTACATTACAGAAGATGATGCAAAGTCAATTTTGTTAGTTTCCATATTACATATTGAAAGAATACATCACCAGAACGCTAGATTCATGTATATTTGGCACCTTAAGTACTATGCTTGCGTTGTCACACATCACAGAGGAGACATAGCTGCCAATGGAAAAATAAGATCATCAGTGGAACAAAGGAAAGTAGGTGTATCCATTGTTGATACTGAATTAGAACTTGACTAAGGTATCAATATTCTTCCCAAATTAATTGGTCCTTTGTGCTCTTACATTTGGTTTTGAATAACTACACAAATCAGAGGAAGTTATACTGATTATTATATGCAGGAACAGCAATCCCAACCTGCTCTCAAATATTATTGCCAGAATTGTCAGTATCTGATTTGACAGATTATCTGGTTTAATGATGACTATAGAGGATTTTTTTTAAACAGTGATTGGCTCTGTCACTCAGGCTGGAGTGCAGTGGCACCATGTCAGCTCAGTGCAACCTCCATCTCCTGGGTTCATATGATCCTTTCAACTCAGCCCCACAAGTAGTTGAGACTACAAGTGCACACCACCATGCCCAGCTATTTTTTAAAATATTTTCTTGTCAAGATGGGGTCTCAGCACATTGCCCAGGCTGGTCTCAAACTCCTAGACTCAAGCGATCTGCCTGCCTCAGCCTTCCAAATTGCTGGGATTACAACTGGAAGCCACTGTGCCCAGCTGTAGGATTTTTATTGTAAAATAGAATTCTGCTGCCTTTTGAGTATACTTCTCTACTCCAGTTGAGTATCATAAAAGAAGCCATGCTTCCCTACCCACTGTGTAATGAGGAAATGGTGGGGGCATAGCTTTGTTGCTGATTCTCATTCTATATTAATGAGGTGACACTATATTCTTTTTTTTTTTTTTTTAGAGTCAGGGTCTCACTATATTGCCCAGGCTGGAGTGCAGTGGCTAGTCACAGGTGAGATTTACACTACTGATCAGCATGGCAGTGTTGATCTGCTTTGTTTCTGACCTGGGCCGATTCACCCCTCCTTAGGCAACCTGGTGGTCCCCCACTCCCGGGAGGTAACCATATTGATGCTGAACTTAGTGCGGACATCCGATCAGCATAGCGCACTACAGCCCAGAACTCCTGGACTCAAGGGATTCTCCAGCCTCAGCCTCCTGAGGAGCTGGGACTATAGGCACATGCCACCGTGTCTGGCAAAGTGACACTTTTACCCCTCTCCACCAGGAGTCCAGAAACTGTAGGGTGGTACCCTTTGACCATCTCTACCTTGCACTAACTCAATTAAAGGTGGCACCTCTTCCTCTCCCCACAAAGCCCTGAAGACACTGATATAAAGTCCTGTTGACCATCTCCCCAGTGCATGAGGAGAGTGGAAATGGTACCCCAGGCCAGGTGTGGTGGCTCATGCCTGTAATCCCTGCACATTGAAAGGCCGGAGGCAGGTGGATTACCTGAGATCAGGAGATTGAGACCAGCTGGCCAACATGGTAAAACCCCATCTCTACTAAAAATAAAAAGATTGGCTGATGCCTATAGTCCCAGCTACTTGGGAGGCTGAAGCAGGAGAATCACTTGAACCCAGGAGGTGGAGGTTGCAGTGAGCCGAGATTGTGCCACTGGCACTCCAGCCGGGGCAACAGTGTGAGACTTCATCTCAACAAACAAAACAAAACAAACAAAAAAACAACAAAAGTAAATAGTACCCCTTCCTTTGCCCACCAAGCACTGCAGAGATAATAGCTGAAAATGTCTGCAGATTTCTAAACCTATAAATTTAAAAAGTTAATTAAAGCCAAACAGGTTAAACTCAAATAATTTCACACCAGACATATCCTAATCAAATTTCTGAGAATTAGAAACAAAGGAAATAACTTGTAGTTGTAGTCAGCCAGGACAAAATGACACATTATCTAGAGAGGTACAAAGATTTGAATGACAATGGATTTCTCATCGGACATCATGGAAACCAGAAGGAAGAGGCACAGCATTTTTCAAAAGCTAAAAGTAAAGAAGTTAATACACCAATTAAAACAGAGTATCCCTGGTCAGCAGCAGAATGCTATAAACAAACAACGAAAAAGCACACAGAGTGTAGAAAGACCCCAATAGCCAAAGCCATCTTGAGCAAGAAGAATATGACCACATTTTTTAGAGGCATCACATTACCAGATTTAAAAATATATCACAAATCAATAGTAATCACAACGTAATGGTTCTTGTATTTTTATCCCCAGAGACAAACTATAAACAAACAAAAAACCCCAGCATGGTACTGACATAAATGCAGATACATTGTCCAGTGGAATGGGACAGAAAGCCCAGAAATAAACCCTCACATTTAAGGTCAATTGAATTAAAAAAACAAAAACAAACAAAAAAAAACCCACAAAACCAAGAACACCCAATGGAGAAAGGACAGTCTCTTCAATAAATGGTATTGGCAATGAAAAAGGAAAACTGCAGGCCAATATTCCTGATCAACATAGATGCAAAAACCCTTGAGAAAATAGTAGCAAACTGAATCAAACAGGAAATCAAAAAGTCAGTTCACCATGTATCAGGTAGGCCTTCATTCCTGGCAGCAAGGTTTGTTCAACACATGCAAGTCAATCAATATGATTCCCCACATAAACAAAATTAAAAATGAAAAACCATATGATCATTTCAAGAGACACAGAAAAAGCTTTCATTAAAATCCAACATCCCTTTGTGACAAAAACCCTCAAGAAACTAGGCATCGAAGGAGCACACCTCAAAATAGGAGCCATCAATGACAAATCCACAGGCAATGTCATAATGAAGGGGCAAAAACTGGAAGCCTTCCCTCTGAGAGCTGGCACAAGACAAGGATGCCTACTCTCACCACTCCTAGTCAACCTAGAACTGGAGGTCCTAGCTAGAGCAATCAGCCAAGAGACAGAAAGAAAGGGCATCCAAATATAAAAAGAGGAAGTAAAACTCTCTCTCTTTGTGGACAATATGACAATGTGATCCAATATATATAAAATGTATTTTTTAATTTCCCTAAAGAGGGTCATGTTGTGTCACTCAGTCTAGAGTGCAGTGGCACAATCATGGCTCATTGCAGCCTCAACCTCTGGGCTCAAGTGACCCTCACACCTCAGCTTCTTGTATTGCTGGGAACACGGGTGCACACCATCATGTCTGGCTAATTTTTTTTCTTTTTCTTTTTTTTTTTTTGGTAGAGACAGGGTCTCTCTGTATTTTGCCCAGGCTGGTCTTGAACTCCTGGGCTCAAGTGATCTTCTTGCCTCAGCCTCCCAAAGCTCTGGGAATACAAACATGAGCGACTATTCTATGTGACAATATGATTCTATACAAAGAAAACCCTAAACAATGTCCACATGCTCTGGGAACAGAAAACAACTTCAATCAGTATTCAGGATACGACAATCAATGTACAAAAATCAGTAGCGTTTCCATATACTGATAAGCTTTAATCTGAGAGCCAAATCAAGAATAGAACCTCATTTACAATAGCATTTCTCGAAATAAATTACCTAGGAATACACATACTCAAGGAGGTAAAATCTCTGCAAGGAGAACCAGAAAACACTGCTAGAAGCAATCATAGGCTGGACACCGTGGCTCATGCCTGTAATCCCAGCACTTTGGGGGCCAAGGCGGGCAAATCACTTGAGGTTAGGAGTTTGAGACAAGCCCGGCCGATATGGTGAAACTCCACCTCTACTAAAAATACAAAAATTGGCCAGGTGTGGTGGCGGGCCCCTGTGGTCTCATCTACTTGGGAGGCTGAGACAAAGGATCACTTAAACCCAGGAGGTTTAACTTATAATGAGCTGAGATTGTGCCACTGCACTCTAGCCTGGGCAACAGAGCCAGACTCTGTCTCAAAAACAGAAAAACAAAACTATCTAGATGGCATTAAAAAAAGAATAAAACATTTCATACTCATGGATTAGAAGGAGCAATATGATTAAAATGGCCACATTGCCCAAAGCAATCAACATAATCAGTGCTATTCCTATCAAACTCCCAATGTCATTTTTCACAGAACTAGAAAAAATTATTTTAAAATTTGTATGGAATCAGGAAAGAGCCTGAATACCCAAAGCAATCTGGTGGAAAAAGAACAATGCCAGAGGCATCACCTTATCTGACTTCAAACTATGTTATAAAGATACAATGACCAAATTAGCATGGTATTGGTACAAAAACAGAATAAAGATCCAAGGAACAGAAAAGAGAAAGCAGAAATGAAGCCACACACCCACAGGAAACTGATCTTCAACAAAAGCTGACAAGAATAAATAATGGGGTAAAGACTCCCTATTCAGTAAATGGTGCTGGGATAGCTGGCTAGCCATATGTAGAAGAATGAAACTGGACCCCTACCTTTCACCATGCACAAAAATCAACTCAACATGGATTAAAGGTTTAGATGTAAGATCCAAAACTCTAGGAGTCCTAGAAGAAAACCAGGAAACACTATTCTAGACATCAGTGTTGATTTTGGGAAACAATGTATGACTCAGTCCTCAAAGGCATTTGCAATGAAAACAGTAACTGACAAGTGTGACGTAATTAAACAAAAGAGCTTCTGCACAGGTTGGGCATGGTGGTTCACACCTGTAATCCCAACACTTGGGAAGTCTGAGGTGGACAGATCACTTGAAGTCAGGAGTTCAAGGCCAGCCTGGCCAACATGGTGAAACCCTGTCTCTACTAAAAATACAATTAGCTGGGCGTGGTGATACATGGCTGTAATCCCAGCTACTCAGGAGGCTGAGGCAGGAGAATCGCTTGAACTCAGGAGACAGAGGTTGCAATGAGCAGAGATTGTGCCACTATACTCCAGCCTGTGTAACAAAGTGAGACTCCATCTCAAACAAAACAAAACAAAAGAAAACAAAAGCTTCTGCACAGCCAAAGAAACTATCAACAGAGTAAACAGACACTCTATAGAATGGGAAAAAATACTCACAAATTGACCATCTGAAAAGGGTCTAATATTCAGAATCTCTAGGGAACTTAGCAAGTAAAAAACAAGCCCATTAAAAAATGGGGAAACATGGGCAGCTCAATGTAGCCTTGAACTCCTGGGCTCAAGCAATCCCTCAACCTTGGCCTCTCAGAGTGGTGAAATTACAGGTGTGAGGCACCATACCTGATGATCTCACTTATATGTCGAATCTAAGTAAGTTAGACTCATGGATGTAGAAGATAGAATGTGTTTCCCAGAGGCTGGACAGCGTCTGGGGGGTTAGGGAACAGAGGTGTTGGTCAAAGGGTACAAAGTTTCAGTTCATCAGGAAGAATAAATTCTGGTGAGCATGGTGCCTATAGTTAATAATAACATTGTATATTTCAGAATAGCTCTATGAGATTTTAAATGCTTTCACCATAAATAAATAATATTTGAAATGATGGATAAGTTAATTAGCCTGATTTGATCATTTCAGTGTATATATGCAACAAATCATATAATACCCCATAAATATATACAAGTATTCTTTGTCAATTAAACTTTTGTTTTTTAACTTAAAAAAAAAAGCTTGGCATGACAGATAAAAAGCATGACCCAAACAGATTCTATGTACGAGAAACTAACTTCAAATCTAATAATATAAGTAGGTTCAATGGAAACGAATGGAAAATATAACATGCAAATATGAACCAAAAGAAAGCAGGAGTGGCTAAATTAGTATTAGATAAAGTAGACCTCAGGGCAAGGAAGATTACCAGGAACAAGGAGAGACATTACACAAAAACAGAAGGACCTTTTTTTTTTTTCTTTTTTCTTTTTTCTTTTTTTTTTTTTTTTTTTGAGACGGAGTTTCGCTCTTGTTACCCAGGCTGGAGTGCAATGGTGCGATCTCGGCTCACCGCAACCTCCACCTCCTGGGTTCAAGCAATTCTCCTGCCTCAGCCTCCTGAGTAGCTGGGATTACAGGCACGTGCCACCGTGCCCAGCTAATTTTTTATATATATATATTTTTTTAGTAGAGACAGGGTTTCACCATGTTGACCAGGATGGTCTCGATCTCTTGACCTCATGATCCACCCGCCTCGGCCTCCCAAAGTGCTGGGATTACAGGCTTGAGCCACCGCGCCCGGCCCAGAAGGACCAATTAACCTGGAAGATAACATTAATCCTAACTGTGTACGTAGCAAGCTACAGAGCTGCAAATATATGGAGTAAAAACTAATAGAACCAAAAGGAGAAAGAAGCCATAATAGGAAATTCAACCGTCTCACAATGAATAGAATCACTAGACTGAAAATCAGAAAGAATTGAGAAGAACTCAAGAAGATCAACCAAGGTGACGTACTGCCATTTATAAAACATTGTGCCCAACAAGAGAAGAATACACATTCTTTTCAAGCTCACGTGAAACATTCACCAAGATAGAGCATATCCTGGGTCACAAAACAAATTTTAACAAACGTAAAAAAAAATGAAGAAAATATGGAGTATGCTCTCTGGCCATAATTGCTTTAAACTAGAAATTGACAACCAAAGAGATTACAATAAAATCTCCAATCCTGGCTTTAAAAGAGTCCATGGCTCAAAGAGGAAAAGGGAAATAAAAAAGTGTATGGAACTGAATGAAAATGAAAACGAAAATCAAAATCAGAGGATTGCAGCTAAAGCGTGTTTAGTGGATAATTTAGAACACCAAATGCTTATATTTTTAAAAGAGAGGTCAGAAATCAATAATCTAAGCATCCACCTTAAGAAACTAGAAAAAGTCAGGGACAGTAACTCATGCCTGTAATCCCAGACTTTGGGAGGCAGAGAGAGAGGCAGACTGCTTGAGCCCAGGAATTCAAGACCACCCTGGGCAAACCGGCAAAACCCTCTCTCTCTTCTCTCTCTCAAAATAAACAAACAAACAAATAAATAAAAGCCTGGAATGGTGGTGTGCCCCTGTAATTCAAGCTACTCTGGAGGCTGAGGTGGAAGGATCACTTGAGCCTAGAAGCCCAAGATTGCAGTGAGCTAACACCCCACTGTACTCCAGGCTGACAGATTGGGATTGTGTCTTGTAAAAAACAAAACAATGACAACACAACAACACCAAAGAAAAACTAGAAACATTAGCAAAATTAAAGTAACCAGAATAAAATAGCAAAATAAAAGGTACTAGAAGGAAGAAGATAAAATTTAACAGCTGACATAGATAAATTGAGAATAGCGAAATACAGGTTGAAAAAAAATTAATAAGAGGAACCAAAAGCTGTTTCTTTGAAAAGACAATTAAAATTAATAAGCCCCTAGTAAGGCTGACCAAAAAAAAGACAAACCAAAACAAAAAACACAGAGATGACAAATATTACCAATATTATGAATGAAGAAGTTCATATTACAAATTTTATAGGCATTAAGAGGATTAAAAAGAACAAATCTACACACACTTGACAAATTAGATAAGATGACTGTTTGCTGCAAATTCAAACCACAAAAACTCACCCATCATAAAATAGAGAATCTGAGTCGTAGTATAACTATTAAGGAATTTATAGTTAAAAACTTTACAAAACAAGTCATTTCCAGGCCCAGATTATTCTACTGAAGAAGTTTACTAAACATTTAATGAAGAAATAACACCCATTCTACACAATCTTTTCCAGAAAATGGAAAATGAGAGAACACTTCCCCCTCATCTTATGAGGCATTATCCTAACACCAAAATTACACAAAGATCTCTCTCTCTCACACACACACACACACACACACACACACACACACACACACAGAAAACTACAAACCAATATTCTTCATGAGCACAGAAGCCAACAATCAGCAAGTACTAATAAACTGAATTCCACAATATGTAAAAGGAATAATATAAAATGAGTAAGTGGGATTTAGTCTAGGAATGCAAGGCTGATTTAATATTCAGAAAATCTACATATCCAAAAGATAAATGAAGAAAATCCACTGACAATAGCATCCAAAACTGAAATATGTAAGGAGCAAATTGAACCAAGGAGGTAAAAGATGTATATTCTGAAAACTATAAAACACTGATAAAGAAAATAGAAGACATCTCTGCTGTGTGTTCGTTCAACTAAGAGAGTTGAATCTATGAAAAAAAGAAAATAGAATACATCAATAAATGGAAAGCTTTCCCATGTTCATGGACTGGAAGAATCAATATCCCATGTTCATGGGTTAAAAGAATTAATATTGTTAAAATGTCCATACTCCCCAAAATGATCTACAGATGCAATGCAATTGCTATCAAAATTTCAATGACATTTTCCACAGAAATAGAAAAAGCAATTCCAAAATGACTATGGAACCACAAAAGACACCAAATACTCAAAGCAATCTTGAGAAAGAATAAAGCTAGAGGCATCATACTATCTGATTTCAAAACACATTATAAAGCTATAGTTATCAAAACAGCATAATATTGGCATAAAATCAGACACATTGACCAACAGATCAGAATAAATGATCCCAGGAGTAAACCTGCATATTTATAGTCAACTGTTTTTCAACAAACGTACCAGGAACACATGATGGAGAAAGGACAAGCTCTTCAATAAATGGCATTGGGAAAACTGGATATCCACATGAAAGGAAAATAAGTTGGGACTTTTTCTCATGTCACATGCAAAACTCAAAATGGATTAAAGACTTCAATATAAAACCTGAAATTGGAAAACTACAAGAAGAAAGTGCTGGGGAAAAGCTCTGTGACATCGGTCTGGGCAATGATTATTCAGATATGACCCCAAATGCACAGGCAAAAGCAAAAATAGGTAAATGGGACTGCATCAACCTAAAAAGTTTCTGCACAGGAAAGAAGACAGAACAAAGAGACAACCTATGGAATGGGAGAAAATATTTGCAAATTGTACATCTGCTAAGGGTTAATATCCAAAATACGTAAAAACTCTAACTCAATAGCAAGCAAACCACCATACAAAAAAGGGCAAAGTTTCTTCATTGCCAATTTTCCACAGAAGACATAAAATAGCCAACAGGTATGTGGAAAAAAATGCTTAACATTATGAATTATCAGGGACATCCAGATTAAAAATGCAATCAGATACCACCTCATTAGAGGTGTTAGAATGGTTATGGTCCAAAAGATGAAAGATACACAAGTGTTGATGAGGATGTGAAGAAAAGGGAACCCATGTACATTGTAGGTGGGAATGTAAATTAGTCTAGCCACTATGGAAAAACCAACATGAAATTTCCTCAAAACACTAAAAATAGGATTATCATATGGTACAGCAATCCCACTTCTGGGTATACATCCAAAGGAACTGAAATCAGTATGTTGAAGAGACATCTGCACTCTCATTACTCCCATGTTCACTTTAGCATTATTCACAATAGCGAAGATTATGGAACTACCCAAGGGTACGTGATGGATGAATGGATAAAATGTGGTATATATGCACACACACACCCACACACATAGACACACACACAGACATCCACACCCACCCCCACACAGACACACACACAGACACACACCCCCACACCCACACCCCCACACCAAAGAATGGAATGCCATTTAGCCTTAAAAAAGAGCCGGGCGCGGTGGCTCAAGCCTGTAATCCCAGCACTTTGGGAGGCCGAGGCGGGTGGATCACGAGGTCAAGAGATCGAGACCATCCAGGTCAACATGGTGAAACCCCGTCTCTACTAAAAATACAAAAAATTAGCTGGGCATGGTGGCACATGCCTGTAATCCCAGCTACTCAGGAGGCTGAGGCAGGAGAATTGCCTGAACCCAGGAGGCGGAGGTTGCGGTGAGCCAAGATTGCGCCATTGCACTCCAGCCTGGGTAACAAGAGCGAAACTCCGTCTCAAAAAAAAAAAAAAAAAAAAAAAAAAAAAGAAGGGAATGTTGTCACGTGCAACAGCATGGATGAAGCTGGAGGTCACGATGTTCAGTGAACTAAGCCAAGCACAGAAAGACAAATACTGTATCATCCCACTTACGTGTGACTCTTCAAAAAAGAAAAAAAAAATTGAACTCACAGAAGCAGAGAGTAGAATGGTGGTTAACAGAGGCCGGGAGGGAGAGGGAACAAGGAGATGTTGGCCAAAGGGCCCAGCGTTTCCGTTAGACAGGAGGAATCAGTTTCAGAGATCTGCGGCACGGCATGGTGACTGTGGTTCCTAATAGCGTATCATATTTACAAAGTTGCTGAGAGTAGATTTTAAGTATTTTTACCACAAAAATAAGCATATGAAGCAATTGATGTATTAGTTTGATTTAATCATTCTACAATATATACATCTAAGACATCACATTGTACCCCATGAATATATAATTATTTGTTAAAGATTAATAAGACACTCCGTCCTGACCACTAACAAAAATCATTATAATTCACCTTACTTTTTTTTTATTTTTTTATTTTTTTTATTTTTTATTTTTTTATTTTTTTTTTTGAGACGGAGTTTCGCTCTTGTTGCCCAGGCTGGAGTGCAATGGCGCGATCTCGGCTCACCGCAACCTCCGCCTCCTGGGTTCAGGCAATTCTCCTGCCTCAGCCTCCTGAGTAGCTGGGATTACAGGCACGCACCACCATGCCCAGCTAATTTTTAGTATTTTTAGTAGAGACGGGGTTTCACCATGTTGACCAGGATGGTCTCGATCTCTTGACCTCGTGATCCACCCGCCTCGGCCTCCCAAAGTGCTGGGATTACAGGCGTGAGCCACCGCGCCCGGCCGATTCACCTTACTAAGAATCTAAAAAAGAAAAACCGTATGCTCATATCAATTTGTGCAGAAAATGCCTTTGAGAAAATTCAACATCTATTCATTTTTTTAAAAAACCTCTCAGACATCTAGAACTAGAAGAGAACATCCTCAATCCAGTAAGGAACATCTACAAAAACATACAGTGAATATAATAATAATGGTGAAAGATCAAACACTTTTCATCCAATGCAAGGATATTGGCTCTCCACTCCAATGCCACACAGGAGGTTATAGCCAGTGCAATAAGGGAAGAACAAGAAGGCATAAATTTGAAAAGAAAAAGGCTGGGTGTGGTGGCTCATACCTGTAATCCCAGCTCTTTGGAGGCCAAGGTGGGTGGATCATGAGGTGAGGAGTTCACGACCAGCCTGGCCAAGATGGTGAAACCCCGTCTCTACTAAAAATACAAAAAAATTAGCCAGGCATGGTGGCATGCACCTGTAATCCCACTACTAGTGAGGCTGAGGCAGAGAATTGCCTGAACCCAGGAGGCAGACATTACAGTGAGCCGAGATTGTGCCACTTCACCCAGCCTTGGTGACAGAGGGAGGCTTCATCTAAAAAAACAAAAGGAAAGAAAACTGTACGGACAGATGATGTGATTGTCTACATAGAGAAAGCACAAAGGATCTATCTACCAATCTATGAGTAAAAGCTATTAGAATAAATGAGTTTAGCAAAGTTGCAGGATACAAGGTCAATATACAAAAGTCAGTCATATCTCTATATACTAGTAATGAAAAATGGAAATTGAAATAAGACAGTACCCTTTATAATAGCACCAATAACATGAAATATTTAGGTATAAATTTTACAAATATGTGCAATATCTTTATCCTAAAAACTACAAAAACACTGATAAAGTAAATTAAAGATGGCCTAGAAACAGTAAGAGACATTTAGGTTCATGTATTTAAAGAGCCAAAATAGTAAAGATGCTGATTTCCTTCTAATTACTCTCTAGATCAAAACAAATTTCAATATAAATCTCAGCAGAATTTTTATAACAATTTACAAACCGATTCTAAAATTCACTTAGAAAACAAGGGAATCAGAATAGTCTGAATAATTTTGCAAAAGAACAAATTAGAAGACGCACGTTATCTGATTTCAAAGTTTCTATAAAGTCACATTTTCAATGTAGTGTGTTATTTGATAAAAGATACATATACAGATGATTGGAACAAAAGGGAAAGTCTGAAAATCAACCCATGTAAATATGGTCGATTTAAGTCAAAGGTACACAGGCGATTCAATGGAGAAGGACGAGTTTTTTCAACAAATGGTGCCAAAGCGGTGAATATTGACATGCAAAAAATACACCTTGATGTTTCTCTTCCCCTTATAAAATTTAACTCAAAATGCATCAGAGACATACATATGAAACCCAAAACTATAAAACTTTTAGAGGAAATCTTAGAACATCTCTGTGATCTTGGATTAGGCAAAGATTTCACAGATACAATCCCCAAGCCAGTCATTTTAGAAGAAAAATTGTACTTCAAAGTTAACACTTGCTCTTTGAAAGACACTGTGAAGAGAATAGAAAGACAAACCAGAGCGGGAGAAACGATTTGCAAATCCTTATCAGATAAAAGACTCGTATACCAAATATATAAACCACTATCAAAACTCAATATTAAGAAACTCACTATTAACAACCCAATTAAAAAATAGGTCAAAAGATTTGAACAGATGCGTCAAAGAAGATATGTGGATGAGAAATAAAACATTGCTCAATGTCATTGGAAAAGGGCATGGTAAATATCACAGTGAGGTATCAGCACACACCCATTCAAATGGAAGAGAGAAAACAAATCCAGGGAAGTATCTGAAATTACTGAAAGGAAATAAGTATTTACGATTGCTGTAGGTTAAGATTTATTAGATATGATACAGAGAGCAAAAACCATGAAAATCAACTAAGCATGATTACAGATACTTATTTTTGCCTCAAAACACTGGAAAAAACTTATCTGAACATAGACATTCTCCTAATCTTTTTAAAAAGTTAATAGCAGCTGCATGATACTTCCTTGTGTGGATACGCGACGGTAATGTAAGCAATCTCATGTTTGGGCAGTTAGGGAGCTTCAGCTCTCGACTGTCACCAATGCTGTAGTGAACAGCCAATGTACTTGAATCATTGGAGATAAACCTTCACAGTGAATTCTTTTTAGTGGCATTGGCAGTGCAAAGGATATCTGTCTTTTCTTAGATGTTGCCAAAAAAGCACTATAAGCATTATGATGACGAGCAATAATCTGGAAGAAAATGTCTGTAAAGCCTTAAGAAACAAGACTTCTACATGTACTACATGAAATGTCAAGAAAAATAATTTACAAACAAGCAAACCTGGGACAAAAATGAGCAAAATGAAGAGAAAAGCAGCTCACTGAAACAGCAACCAAGTGACCTATGAACTCGCAAAAGGTGTAACTCAGCAAGTAAAGACAGGGTATTGAGGACAGAATCTATCCACTGCTTATGGGAATATAAATTGAAAGCTTCCTTGGGAAGACTTTATACCTCTATTGCAAGTGCCATGACTTCAAGAACACTAGCGACTCTTTTTCAGGCATGAGTTTATTGATGACTATCATCAAAGAATATTAAAAAAATAAAATCCCTGTTCTCCTTTCATTTATTTTGATGTAGAAATTAGAACTCTTTGGCCAGGTGCAGTGGTTCACACCTGTAATCTCAGCCCTTTGAAAGGCCAAGGTGTGCAGATCCTGAGGTCAGGAGATCCACACCATTATGGCCAACGTGGTGAAACCCCATCTCTCCTAAAAATACGAAAATTAGCTGGGTGTCATGGCGCATGCCTGTAATCCCAGCTACTCAGGAGGCTGAGGCAGGAGAATTGCTTGAACCAGGGAGTCGGAGGTGGCAGTGAGCTGAGATCGCACCACTGCACAACAGCCTGGTGACAGGGCAATAGTCCGTCTAATAAAAATAAATGTTTTCAGGGGATGTTTAAGTCACAAAGCAGAGCTTACCCATGTGGTACGTGATCACGCCATGTATTGTCCAGGTGACAGCAGCTCCTGAGGTATGGAGGGCAGCCTCCCTCTTCCCACAGGTACAGGTGCACAGAGTCAGCAGATGTGGTGAGCACATAGAGAGCATCCTTCCAAGGATAGCCAGAGTTAGTGGCCAAGGAGTCAAAGTCAGACCAAAAAGCAGTGGAGGAGAATCATACATACCACCCAGAAGTTGTCGATGGGTGTCTGGTGGTCCTGAAATCGTTGCAGCAGGAAGCCAGTGATGCTGAAGAGGAGCAAGTAAGGACCACTGGGAAAGACAACCAGATATCCATCGCTGGCTCCTATCCAGGTAGGGTGCTCCAGATGAGGTGCCAACTGGAAACTTGAGATCTCATATGCTGTTTTCATGTAAAACACACAAGGAAGTGAAGATCAGATCATTGAATCAGAACACTATCCTTACACCAAATTAAAAAGCATGATCCCCACTTCTGCAGACTTCATGCCAGGGAGGAAAATGAAGGTTAGTCCAGCGGCCTGACAAATACCTGTCACAAACTGTGGTAACAGGTGCTAGCACACAGGATCAGAAGTTTGTGGACAATAAACATTCACTTGGGCCTTGAGGCAAAACGTGTAGTGGGAAGGACCATTGGAACCCAAGGCCCTGAAACGTGACGGAAATCTCTATATGTTTGCCCAAGAGGGCAGGGTGAGGGGTAGAGATGAGCATGGGTATTGGAGTCAAACAGGGGTGGATTCACCCCCAGCTAAAGAAATCCCCTGATCCCTCTACAGAGACTGACCATTTACATGCATTTATAGCTTCACATGAATGCCTGTGTGATGAGGAGGAGAAACAAGTGTTTCTAATGTGGCACAGCCTACCTTGGACGACTGTTCGGTCTCCGTTCCTCTTGGTTGTTAGATCAAAGGTGATAATTTCTGTCTTTTTTCTAGATTGGGACATCAGTGTAATCCTGTTTTTCTTCTTTGGGTTCCAGCAGGCGGTGGTGCAGAATTTATGCGGGAGAAAGGTAGACAGAGGAGCGCTGCCTTCTGATGGTCTCAGTAAGTCCTCTGCGAGGAATACCTAAAGCCAGCATCACGTGCGAGGTCAGGGGCAGGGAACTTACAGCCTCTCAGTACAGGAGTGACTCCGGAGGAGCCTTCTCAGAAATCCTCATCCTGTGGCCAAAGCTTTGTTCAACCTCTCAGGAGTGATGAATGGTCACTGCTTGTCACTCCAACATACAAGGAACTCACTGTCTTCCTAACCTTCCTGTCCTGTTCACAGAACAATGTCCCTGAAGCATGCCAAGGGGTTACGAAACCATCTTGCCATGTTGAACCCTTGGTCATGCTGAGGCTGGCTAAGCAGATTTTCCCTTTTGGGGAACAAGTCAAGGGCTGTGCGTCTTTTACTACCCGCCTTCTGAATTCCTCCCTCTTTGGTGCCCAGTCCACCGGTGCCACCCTACAAATGGCCTGCTCAAAGGCCAAAGGCCTCCTCAGAGTGACATTCAGGGGCTGATGCAGAGTCACTTGCTTTTGGACTTCTCTATACTTTCCGGCCAACAGAGATAAAAGTAAAGTCAAGAAGGCCAAAGAGAACAAGGTCAACGATCTCTTTGTAAAAAAAAAATTTTTTTTACAGGCAGGGTCTCACCATGTTGCCCAGGCTAGAGTGCAGTGGCTATTGACAGGTGCAGTCCTAATACTGATGAGCATGGGAGTTTTGACCTGTTCTGTTTCTCACCTGGGCCAGCTGACCCCTCCTTATGCAACCTGGTGGTCCCCTGCTCCCAGGAGGTAATATACTGATGCCGGACTTAGTGTGGACACCCTATCAGCATAGCACACTACAGACTAGAACTCCTGGGCTCAAGCGATCCTCCCACCTCCACCTTCTGAGTAGGTGGGAGTATAGGTGCATGTCACCATGCCCAGCAATCCCTGTTTCTTGATACCTGTCTCACCTTCCTCCATCTCTGTGGCAAATCTGGGCTTCATGAACGAGTTTTCGTTAACACTGGCCATGGCAACTGGATGCTGTTGCTTCAAAGAGCATTGCTTCCTGGCTATCACAATGGATTCCTCTTGTGATGTGGTCTTAGCGAGGAAGGAGCAGTGTGCCCGGGCCTCACTGAGCTCTGCAGTTTCTCTGCACGCTTCCTAACTTGACATGCCCAACCTGAAGTTGGAATACACACAACAGCACCTACCTGTGGAAAGCTACGAGTATATGTCCCACATGTAAACACCCATTTCTTGTCAGGAGAGCAGCGTAGAAGTACAATAGCACATTGAAATGCAGTAACTTTAGAAACTTCTCTTAACTCAGGCAGTGTAAATGTGTAGATGTCACCTGCAGTGTCGCCAACCTGAAACCAAAGCATCCCCACCACATCAATAGGAAGATATGTGAAATCCTGAAGTACAAAGGAGGCGGCACTGTCAGCTGCAAGACATGCCATCGTTTCTTCAGTCACAGAATGGAGATCCAACCTCTGACCAGTCTAGTGTGAGACATTGTTGGGATAATCCCATGGAATAAAACGTTCCAAGCCCCAGAGCATTCTTCTCAAGAACACTTATTCATTAGCACATAAACGCTATACTTTTTCTCAATGTCACCCAAAGCCGTCTCTCCCCCTCGACTGTCCCTGACCAAGTTCATGGATTGTAAACAACACACTTGAGAGAAGAGGCACATATAAAGTAATTCAGGAAGTTCCTGGCTTGTTGTTTTTAGAAGAATGGCTGGGGAAATGTACTTGAGGCGGGTCAAGGGCCAAAATAGCATGGAGGTTTGTATTACAACATTCACTGGCAAATTGTGATTGACTCACAAGGTATGTAGAAGGAATGACTACAAAAGAGAACTAGGCCAGGTTCGGTGCCTCCCCAGCACTTTGTAAGGCTAAGGCAGGCAGATGACAAGGTCAGGAGTTTGAGACCAGCCTATCCAGCATGGTGAAAGCCCTTCTGCACTAAAAACACAAAGAATTAGCCAGGTATGGTGGCTTGTGCCTGTAGTCTCAGGCATTTGGGAGCCTGAGGCAGGCGAATTGCTTGAACCTGGGAGGCAGATGTTACCATGAGCCGAGATTGTGCCACTACACTCCAGCCCGGGTGACAGAGTGAGACTCCATCTCCAAAAAAAGAAAAGCACTAGGGATAGGACAGCAATGTGACACGGATGCCTGTCAAGACAGTGGGCATTTGATTTTTTCCATCCCGTCTAAATTCAGGGCTCACTTACCATCAGGAATGGGCCATCCTTTGTGAGACAGGCTTCCATGCAATAAGAGAATGCTGGCATGGGGAGAGCGGCCAGAGGATCCCTGTCCTGACAATTCCACACTTTGACTGTATTGCTCATATCCTCAGTGATGACGAGATGCATCTGAGGGAGGGTTACCAGATTTGAGAACTGGAATTTCTGGACTGGGCTTGACCAGACCATGGTGCCCTAGAGAACGAGAGGAACATGATCTGTGTACCAGAAACTCTTATACCTACTTTCACAACTCATGAAACATACTTAGAATTCTCCCTAGGACACAGTAGGAACCCAAAACATATTAACTATCATGACAATTGTTATTCCTTCATCAACCTTGTACATTACACACAAGATAGAATAGTCGTCTTTCTAGATGATTCTTTAGCCTTTTAAACAAATTGGGAAGTATATCACACAGGAAGAGAGCATGAAGTTTGCTAAATTATCACAAGTGAATACTAAGGCACCACTTCTAAGCCCTCCCAGGGTCCCCGCCTCATGGGCTCTATTCACAACTCCCTCACGCTCAAATGTCATCACTATTTTGATTCCTCACAGTATAACAAGTTGCCTGTACAGTCACATCTATGGTCATGAAACCAAGCAACCCAACATTTAGTGGCTTAAAACAGGCTTTTGCTATCTCACAGTTTCTTCTGATCAGAAATTCAGGTGCAGCTTGACTGGGGAGTCTGGCTGCAGGTCTCTCATGAGAGTTAAGTCCAACTTCACTTCCAAGATGGCTCCTTCATCCAGCTGTGTCAGTTGGAGCTGGCTGCTGGCAGCGGTCCCCAGTCCCTCACCACACGGATCTCTCTGGAGGGCTGCTGAGAGCTCTCATAACACTGTGGCTGGACTTCCAAGAGCTAAGGATCCATGAGTGAAGACCTGCCTTCTGTGACATAGCTTCAGAAATTAGACTCCATAATTTCCACAATATCCTATTGGTCCCACAGGTCAGCCTTATTCACTGCGGCCATTGGCTACACAAGATCGATCGTGATGGTTCTGGGGCAAAGGCATCAGGGCCATCTCAGAGACTGGCAGCCATAGTCTGCTCCATAGCCTCCAATGATTCACTTTCCCCCGTGTGAAAATACATTCATCATCTCCCAATGCCCTCAAATGTCTCATACCATTATAGTATCATTGCAAAATCGAGGATCTCGTTGTTTCTAGGTCCAGGTATAGATGAGCCTCTTTAGATTCAGTTTCTCTTGATGTGAAAATCTTCAAACTAGTTATACACGTTATCTGTCCCTCACCATCCCCAAAGTACAAGTGCGGGGTAAGCATAGGTAACATAGTCACTGTCATTCAGAAAAGGTGAAAATGTCAACACAGGGATCCCTGCTACAAGACATTCTGAAATCTGACAGAGAACATGCTGGCAGTTTGTGGACTGGCACTCAAGGCCCAAGAAAGAATTTTCATGACTCTTGGTTCCACTCTGTGGGCTCTTGATTCTGAGTCATCCTTCACTTTCTATAGATGGCAGCCCGAGTTTTTAGCTAAATTGTTTTGGTCGTCTGCTTCCTGCCTGTAAAAGTTTTGAAATCCCAAAGGCCTCTTTCCCTTTTGTGTTGTTTTGGCCCCTTTACATCCAAGCTGGCAGTGTTTCTGCCAGTGTAATTCTCTTTAACAAAAACTTTGTGGGTCTCCCAAGAACCTCACTGCACTTTACACCACTAGACAAAGCCACACTCAGTTTTTGAGATAAATCCTTTGTGCGCCTTGGAGGTGATCTGAGATAGAGACCACGTTCTGAAAAAGCCAATGCCACAAATGCCAGTCATCGACAAAGAGGCAATAGAACAGGTGATAAACATGCACAAACCCGAAATTATTCCACAAATGCACTCGTGTTACTGGTACAAAATAATTCCTTTAAAAATTTATCAATAGAAACATATGTTAAAAAGTATTTTCAGCTGAGCGCGATGGCTCATGTCTGTAATCCCAGCACTTTGGGAGGCTGAGGTTGGCAAATCACTTGAGGCCAGAAGTTGCAGAGCAGCCTGGCCAACATGATGATACCCTGTTTATACCAAAAATACAAAAATTAGCTGGGCATGGTGGTGTGTGCCTGTAATCCCAGCTTCTCAGGAGGCTGAGGCACAAGAATTGCTTGAACCCCGGAGGTGGTGGTTGCAGTGAGCTGAGATCCAGCCACTGCACTCCAGCCTGGGCAGTAAAGTAAGACTCTGTCTGCAAAAAAAAAGAAAAAAAAAGAAAAAAGAAAAAAAAGAAAGAAAGAAAGAAAAAAGAAAGAAAGAGTCCTCTGTGAGTCCTCTGTGCCTCTGGTCCAAGTGAAAGGGCACAAATTACAACATAGAAAACCTGATTTGAAACATGGTTTTTGTTCCACTTCCGAGCATTTTCCTCTGGGCACTTCCATGTCATATATGGAACAGGACGGACGCCAGGATGCAGCACTTTTGCTACATATTGGCCAGACTCACCTCTTGCACATCCCAGGCACAAAGCTCTTTCTTTCGGGAGACACTACAAATGATTGACTTCTCCTGTTCATCCATTGTAAAGCTATTTCCGGAGAGATAAGCCAAACCCGTTTCAAAGGCTAGAAAGAAACACAGAAGACTTGGCCAACAGATAAAGGATGATCCGAATCCAATGAAGATAATTTTAAGTATTTCTGTGCCCTCTTCGGAGGGTTTGGGTAGCAACATGGAGACGATAGAAATGGGGCTCCAGAGTCAACCTAACACAGGTTTCCATGGCAGACTGGCCATTTGGGAGATGTTGGCCAACCTGCTTTTCCTTTTTATCCTCAGTTTCCACAGATATAAAGTGCATATTAAAACTTCTCTGTCAGGCTGGGCATGATGGCTCACACCTGTAATCCCAGCACTCTAGGAGGCTGAGGTGGGCGTATCACCTGAGGTAGGGAGTTAGAGACCAGCCTGACCAACACGGAGAAACCCTGTCTCTACTAAAAACACAAAATGAGCCAGGCATGGTGGTGCATGCCTGTAATCCTAGCTACTCGAGAGGCTGAGGCAGGAGAATCGTTTGAACCCAGGAGGCGGAGGTTGTGGCGTGCCGAGATTGTGCCAGTGTACTCCAGCAGGGACAATAAGAGCCAAACTGTGTCTCGAAAACAAAAACAAAAACAAAAACAAAAACAAAAAAAAACTTTTCAGAGCTCAGAGACCTTTTCTGAGTTCTAAGAGAATTATGCTGTCCAGGCACACTGGCTCACACCTGTAATCTCAGCACTTTGGGAAGCTGAGGCAGATGGATCACTTGAGGCCAGGAGTTTGAGACCAGCCTGGGCAACATGGTGAAACCCTGACTCTACTAAAAATACAAAAATTGGCTGGCATGATGGCAGGTGCCTGTAACCTCAGCTTCCTGGGAGGCACAAAAATTGCTTGAACCCAGGAGGAACAGGTTACAATGAGTCAAGATCATGCTGCTATACTCTAGCATGGTGACAAAATGAGACTTCGTCATAAAAAAAAAAAAAAAGTGTTATCAGGATTAGGCCAGGCACAGTGGCTCATGCCTGGAAGGCCAAGGCAGGAGGATCACTTGAGCTCAGGAGTTCAAGACCAGTTTGGGTAACAAAGACAGTCGTAATCTCCACAAAAAATCAAAAAGTTATGACCAGGCATGATGGCTCATGCCTGTAATCCCAGCACTTTGGGAGGCTAAGACAGGTGGATCACTTGAGGTCAGGAGTTCGAGACCAGACTGGCCAACGTGGTGAAACCCCATCTCTACTAAAAGTACAAAAATTAGCCAGGCATGGTGGTGCACACCTGTAGTCCCAGCTACTCAGGAGGCTGAGGCAGGATGATTGCTTGAACCCGGGAGACAGAGTGGGCCATAAGCCAAGATGGTGCCATTGTACTCTAGCCTAGAGAACAGAGCAAGACTCCACCTTAAAAAAAATAAAAAGTTGGCTGGGTGTGGTCGTATGCCCCTGTAGTCCCAGCTACATAGGAGGCTGAGGCAGGAGGATCTCTTGAGCCAAGGAGGTTGAGGCTACAGAAGTAGAGCCTCTGTATAGACGTATTCATTTAGACAGGTTCTGGCTCTGTCACCCAGGCTAATGTTTGGAAATTTTGTATAGCAATGGGGGTCTCACTTTGTTGCCCAGGCCGGTCTGGAACTCCTAGGCCCAAGCAATCTGCCCACCTTGGCCACTCAAAGTTCTGGGATTACAGGCATGAGTCACTGTGCTCAGCCAAGCCTGTTTTTTAAAGAGTTTCGCATTAATATTTGTTTCTGATTTTTATTCTGGGAGGGATGGGAAGCCTTAGGAAAAAGGGGATAACAGGACCTGATTTTATGTTGTGACTAAATCTCTCTAGGTTCTTGATTCAGCAGAGACAGTGGGGACAGGAGAGGAAGCAGGGAGCTGTCACGTGGCTATCATGGCAGCCCAGTCTGATTCAATTCTAATTCCCTTTCCCTTCACTGAATGAGAACACACAACTTCACACAGCAAAAATCCAATAGAGTGGACTTCTGAAAACAAGTTGCTCATGTTTGTCTAGGGCACCTGTCCCCATACCAGTGTTCTTAGTTATTTTGTAGGTAAAGTTATCCGGCTGTGCCAATGACAACCGAAGCTCCTTCCTTCTTTGGTGCAGGAAAAATTGCTTCCACGTGTATGCGCCCAGGTGTTGATCGGTGACATTGCTGCAGTCCCATCTCTGCAGAGAGTGTGCCCTGGAAACAGTCACAATCCCGTCAGGCTGTGCTCAGTCAGTTCACCTCCTCAGAGCCCTGGTGACATCACAACCCCCTACTCACACTCACTTTCCTGTGTGCCCCTCACAACACAGCCACCCACAGGCCTCGGTACACAGCGTGGGTACAGCCAGACGCTCTCCTCTCCCCTTCCCTCGTTACCCTTCCATGACTCACCTCCACAGGTAATTGCTGTCTGCAACCCTATTCCAATCCTATGGAGAGAAAGGCAGAGACCAGCAGGCAATCAGTTACATCAGGGAGCAGAGGCAATGCTCTGCTCTTATTTGTTCCGGGAGCCGGCCCCGCACGGGTTACTCAGATGGGATTCCAGCTCGCAAAGCCCTCCCAGTGAGTGGAGATGAGGAAACGGGAACAAGAGACCTGTCACTGCTAATACAGGCGCGTGCTTTCCCATGAGTTCAGAGGAAGAAGTGCTGACTTCCTAGGGCTTGAAATGGGAGCCTCAAGACTGTTGAGTCAGCGCAGCTCCTGGATGTCAGCTTGTCCTTCTTGTTTAACAGAATGTGAGGCCCTCAGAGTGAAGGATGCTAACCCCACACCCTCCGTGTATCCTCCTGCTATTCTGCAGTGTAGTCAAACTGGTGGGGAGAGGCAGCGGGCGTCGGGGGCAGTGGGAGGTGAAGGCCTTTACCTTGTTCACCTGGGAAACCTGCAGCAAGCTGAATACGTCCAGGAAAGAGAAGATCCGCTTCAAAGCTAAGTCGGGCAATCGGACCTCCATTCTCCACGCCTGGACCCACACCCACTCTCCTTTCTCCCCTCCGGGTGGCTCTGAATTTGAAGCCTTGGCCAACGTGGGCAGCACCTGTCAAGGTTTTCACCTGTGCCCATCTGCGTGCGGTGGAGACAAGCTGCAGGTGTGCAGACTCCCGGGCTGACCTCCACCCCGGCCTCTCCCCTGGGCCAGGTCCACACAGCTGGCGGCATCCCTACCTCAGCTCACTTGTCAGTTGATGGTTTAGAGGCGCTCAGCAGCACCTGTGCACTGTGACTGGCAGCGCAGAACCTGGGGCAGCCCCAGGTGCAGATGAAGGTGTCAGGACCCTCTAGGAAATGTCACTGAGTGCACTCACTTGGATCAGGTCTGAGCGTCTCTATGGCTCTAGTTAAGTTCCAAACTCCCGGAATGGGAGTCTGCTTGCCCGGTGTCTGCCTACCTTGGGACCTTGAATCTGGTGAGTGGGGCTCATCTCTCAGCGCCAGCATGGCCTCTGGGTTTCCACCTTCTAGCATTTAACCTTAGAGGGGAAGAGAAAGCACGTGCGGAGCCGACTTCTCCACAGAGGTCAGTGTGAAGGGAGAGGCCTTGTCTGGGACTACTGTCCCAGCCGGTGGCCTTCCCTGGGATGTGACGCTTTCCCACAGTTACGGATCTCCCAGGAACCTGACAAGTCATTCTGGGATTCTTCTGAAGACTGTGGCATGGGCTGAGTGTTTGTGTCTTCCAAAAATTCCAATGCTGAGATCGTACCCCTCAGTGTGATTGGAGGTGGGGGGTTTGAGAGAAAAGTGGGTCACAGGCGGAGTCCTCATGATGGGATCAGTGCCCTTGTAAAAGAGACCCCGAGAGCACTCCAGCCCCGTTTACATCCTGTGGCGACCTGGAGAAGGTGGCAGCTGCAATCTGGAAGAAGGCCTGCACCAGAACCCGGCCACGCTGCCAGCTGGGTCTGGGACTTCTCGCCTCCAAAATCGTGAGAAATAAATGCGTTGTCTGTAAGCCACCCGGTCTGTGGTACTTCGCTGCAGCATGAGACGGGGGTCCCTCTGTGAGGCTCAGCGGCCAGCCCTTCTTAAAACTGCCGCCTCCCTGCGGACACACGGGAGTGGTTGTCAGGAGTCCCATTTATGACGCAGCAGTAAGAGAGAGGAAAGTAGAAATGGAAACGGTGAGGAAGTAAAAAGGAAAAGCAAAGAGCAAGCAGCACCTAGAGGGGGGCGTGGGGAAAGGCGAGACGAGGGGTGTGTGAAGAGGGACGGGTGAGAGAAATACAACGGGAAAAGATTCATATTCCATTCAAAGCCAATAACGCAGAGAGCCAGGGCGGCGGAAGGACACCGGAAGAGAGAAAGCCTGGAACAGAGAAAGCCTGGAACAGACGCTGTTCTAGAGGAGCAGAGTTAATGCAATCATGGAGAGGACTGAGAGATAAAACACTCTAAAATATGACGAGGGAAGAGAAGAAGAAACAATAAGATAAGGGAGATTTCAAAAGCATTTAAACACAAGTATCATGAAATAACCATACAAATAGGAAAATATCACCGTGAATGGACTGTGAGAGAAGACAGAATAGGAACGAAATGGTAAAGAGGACAGACGAGAAAGAGGCAAACGTAAGGAACTGAAGCAAATTGCCCATTGAGTGAATGAATGTGAAATAGAGGAACGGGAAGGTGTGTTGGGGGTGGTGGGGTGGGGTGCTACCAGGAAAGGGGGAGGGAAAGACGCATTGTAACAATAGGTGAAGACCAATCTAAAGGCACAAGAGTTAACAGATGTAAAAAATTGAGAGAGGTGAAATGGTAACTCCGTAATAGTCTAAGCACAAGATAAGAAGCAGGTGAGAGAATGGCCGGGCATCATCTAGGAGAGTGTAGATGAAAGCAGGCAGCTGGGGAAACCTGAGAGGGATGGGGAAGGAGAAGGGGCAGCCTGAGAGTCGGATGGACAGGGAGGGACTGCACAGCTCGGGAAGCGAAGTGGGTGAAGCAAGGGGAGAAGTAACTGCAAAGCTTCCATGGAGCCTCCTGCAGGCAAGGCACCCTCTAACCGGTTTACCCGGGCTCATCTATTTCATCCTGGCAAAGGCTGGATGAGGTGAGTCCTATTACTGGCCGCCTTGCGGGGTGCTCTGTGTTTTCTGAGATTCTGAATTTGTCTGGATCCATTCATCACAGGACCAATTGTATTATCTATTTTAATTTTCTGTATTCTTGATGCTGTGGCATTTGTGATCTTGCTGAGTGGGGAGAGACTTCCCCTCCCAGCCCTAGCTGATAGCAAAGGATAGACAGCCTTTTGTTTTTGTTTTTGAGATGGAATTTCACTCTTATTGTCCCGGCTGGAGTGCAATGGTGCAATCTTGGCTCACTGCAACCTCCGCTTCCCAGGTTCAAGCGATTCTCCTGCCTCAGCATCCCTTGTAGCTGGGCTTACTGGCGCCCATTACCATGCCCAGGTGATTTTTTTGTATTTTTAGTAAGACAGGGTTTCACTATGTTGGCCAGCTGGTCTTGAACTCCTGACCTCAGGTAATCCACCCACCTCAGTCCCCAAAAGTGCTGGGATTACAGGCATAAGGCACCATGCTTGGCAGGAGAGTGCCTTTTATGCAGAGGAACCAAGCTAGAGCCCACACCCCCAACCATCTCCTTTACCAAAATCTCACACAGCAAGTTAATATTCCTCCTGCCTAAATCAACCCAGACTAGGGACAGCCCCTATGCCTCAGAGCCAGCCAGAACCATTTAAACTAGCCCATTCTAAAAGGTTTACCCTGTTCTGCCCTGCCTTTCTTACAGAAAACACAATAAAGTTCAGGTCTATGCTTCCCTGTTCCTTCTGCCTGCTGACTGCCCTTGGTGCTTTCCACGTGGCCCTGCATGGGGAATCAGCCTCTTGTTTATAGGGATCCGTGAGTATAAATCTCTTCCTTCATGACAATCATTGCTGTGTCTGCATGCCTTACCACACCTGATTAAAACCAATCTCATTCACCAGTTTTAGAACACACAGGTGGGAGCTGACACATACAGAGGTTAGGTGACTTGCCCACAGTGACACCCCTGGGGAGTGGCATGGGGTTTGAACCCAGCAGTCAGCCCCAGAGCCAGAGATTGCAAAAGGTAAACAAATTATGCTTCCACTACAAAGTAGCTTTGGGACAAATTTATGGTTTCATTTACACAGAGAAGCAAAATGATAGACTTGGGACCCTAACTCTTCCAGAGGCAGGCTTTGTGTTCACGGGAACCTCAAGGATATAAGCCAGGGACAGGGATTGAGCACTGTAAGCTATATAGTGATTTCGGGGCCAATCAATTAATTTGTAAATGTGATAAGTCAAACTTTGTGAAATATGAGGCAACTTAAAAATCATGATTCGGAACCCATGTGAAATTTTTGTTTTTTTGTTTTTTTGGTTTTGAGATGGCATGTCACTCTGTCACCCAGGCTGGAGTGCAGTGGTGCGATCTTGGCTCACTGCAACTTCCATCTTCCAGGTTCAAGTGATTCTCCTGCCTCAGCCTCCTGAGTAGCTGGGATCACAGGTGTGCACCACCATGCCCAGCTAATTTTTGTATTTTTTAGCAGAGACGGAGTTTCACCATGTTGGTCAGACTGATCTCGAACTCCTGACCTCATGATCCTCCCACCTCGGCCTCCCAAAGTGCTGGGATTACAGGCGTGAGCCCTATGTGAAAATTTTAAATGTAACATTTACAATTAATTAAATGGCATCAAGTAGATCCTAATTAGGTGTTTTAAATTTGCTCACAATTATTTAGGTAAATATTCATGCAAGTGGATAATAATGGAGGGGAATATATTAAAATGAATATATTCCTGTTATGGGTTCATGATTCTGTTTATCTAAAACTTCCTTTTAATATTCTATTTTTGAATTGGAATAGCAGAAAAAACTTGATACAAATAAACATATGTAATTCTGTCTCCAGACTGTTAGTACTAAGAAAAGTTTTTCTTTCTTTTTTCTTTTTTTTTGAGACGGAGTTTCGCTCTTGTTACCCAGGCTGGAATGCAATGGCGCGATCTCGGCTCACCGCAACCTCCGCCTCCTGGGTTCAGGCAATTCTCCTGCCTCAGCCTCCTGAGTAGCTGGGATTACAGGCACGCGTCACCACGCCCAGCTAATTTTTTGTATTTTTAGTAGAGACGGGGTTTCACCATGTTGACCAGGATGGTCTCGATCTCTTGACCTCGTGATCCACCTGCCTCGGCCTCCCAAAGTGCTGGGATTACAGGCTTGAGCCACTGCACCCGGCCGTTTTTCTTTCTTTCTATGATTGTTGGACCTAGTTTAGAGAATTAGAAGCACCTTTGATTAAGATTCATGCAACCGATAATTTGTTATAATGGAAATAAAATAAAAATCATCATTTTAAAAGATTGTGAAAGGGTCTCACAGGACACTAACATGTTTACAGGGATGGCACTGGTTTCCAGTACAAAGGAGTCCATGGGTAAGCCACCCACAGTCCCCAGGAGAAGGAAACACAGCCATTCACATGGAAGAACGATTTTTCCTGGTTCTCAATTCTTAAAGCAGATTTTTTTTTTGTATGTGAAATATTTAAAATCACTCCTACCATGGCCACCACTGTAGCTTTACTGAGAATAGTGCTGGATACACACCCCAGCCTCTCCCAAAACTGAGCTCACTTCCTCCAAGGGGGAAGAGGAAGGTTTCCTTTCAAACGTGGGTGTCATAGCAGACATGATTCAGGTGTGAGTTTTGTTCACTGCTACTCAGGCAGGTTTGCTCAGTGATAGTGAGAAGGCCCTGATCTAAGGGGTCCCTGAAGGGGGAAGGAGCTGGGCTTGCCCATCAGAGGGAGGTGGGCATTCAACCCCGCTGTGCCTCTCTCTGGGTGGGAGTCTCTGAGAGGACCATGTAATTTCAGTCCATCTTGGCTCTTTATCTGAAGAATGGAACTCGAGTTTGCTGAAAGGAATAACTTTAAAAAATATCTAGTGTGGTGCTGGCCTTCTGGTAGATGCTGAAGTCTGTGAAATCCACATCTCTGAGCCAGGTGGAATTTGGGGAACGCTCTCCCAGAAAGTCTGGTCACCAGTCTTTCAGGTCCAGCAGTGTACTCCTTACAACAACTCTGAGTGGGCAGTGACGCAGGGCAATTATCACCATATTGGCCAGGCTGGTCTCAAACTCCTGACCTCAAGTGATCCACCTGCCTTGGCCTCCCAAAGTGCTGGGATTACAGGCATGAACCACCGTGCCAAGCCAAGATTATGCTACTTTTAAGTTCTACTTCTAGATTGTCTTGATGTTACCTCAGGTGTGTACCTTGATGTGCCCCAGCTCAAAGTGTAGTGCATTTACTATGGGGGCCCTTGACTTGGTTGGGCCTTGAAAGTCAATGTTTTCCTCTTTAGCCCTGAGAGACTGGGACATATTTTAAGGGCTTTCTGCCCAACTTTTGATTCCCCTACTCAATGCAGTCCAAAAATCTGGCAAATGCCTGAAGTGGAAGGAGAAGCCAAATCAGATATTAGGGTCACCCAAAACCTGACTGCTTGCCATCACACATTCAATTTTTTCACTTGGTTTTGTTTATCTCTTGGCCTCTTAGCAGCAACTCTGCCCAGACCTCCTTGTGCTGGTTTTCAGGCTCCTTTGTGCTATTAACAGCCAAATGCCCACAGGCAAAAATCAGATAACAAATTCTGGCTCACCACACCAGTTTACTTCCTTTTGCCATCTGGCCCACTCAAATCTTTCTTGCCTAGGCAGACCTCTGAAGATTTCATACAGATTAATTTTTTAAAATCTTATTTCCTTCTTAATCTGTTTTTCATGGGAGCATGAGTTTTCCACAGATCACTTCAACATAGCCAGAAAAGGAAGTCTGGATCCCTGGTTTCAATGAGGTCTGTATACTGATGACTCCCGTATCTGAATACTCTTCCCTCCTTCATACTATTTGTGAGTTAAAAACTGTGTAACTGGTTGTCTTCTTAGCACCTGTACTTTTATGTTTAAAAAGCAGCTCAGATTTTGCCTGTTTAAAACAGAATTATCACCATTCCCACAAATACATTTTACCTGTGTTTACACTAACACCGATTCCCTTGTTCACACTAGAAATCTCAGTGTTTCTGTGGATTCTCTTTGCTAATGAAGCTAACTGCCCCCATCGCCACATAAAGATCTTCCTAAAATAACACTTCTCATCCAGCTTGGTCCTTTATGCTACTTTGTCATTCCCTTTAACAGTCCCTATAATTAGATTGTAAATATATTATTAAGTAAATTTGTTTATTTGCTTAATGTCTGTTTCCTTCTGTGGAATATAATTTCTCTGATGAAAGGAATCTGCCTCTCTGATTCACTTCTGAATAAACATAGTCCAGGCTTGTTTCTAGTGCAGTGATTTAATTACAACCTGATGAATGATGGGATGGATGAGTAAATTCTAACCTGATGGGAATAACCAGTACTCTAAACGTGGCTACTAGCAAGCATGGCTAACGCAAAAGAGCTCTTGCTTGATGTAAGGGCAAACACAGATTTAAAATGAAGCTTACTTCTGGTTGAAAATAGGGGAAAAGATTTCCCTCCCTTCCCTTAGAGCATTTACTTCAGAAGATTTGTCATTGTTAGTTCTTTCTCTGTCTCAAAATGCATGTAGGCTGAGCATAGTGGCTCACACCTGTAATCACAGCACTTTGGGAGGCTGAGGTGGGTGGCTCGCTGGAGCCCAGGAGTTTGAGACCAGCCTGGGCAACAGGGGGATCCCGTAGCTGAGTGGATCGCACAGGTGTGCAGTGGTGCACACCTATAGTCCCAGCTACTCAGAGGCTGAGGCAGAAGGATCGGTTGAGCTTGGGAGGTCAAGGACGTAGTAAGCCATGCTCATGCTACTGCACTCCAGCCTAGGGGGCACAGTGAGACCCTGTCTCAAAAAAAAACCACATTTATTTTAAGAAGCCAAATAAGCTTCTTGCCAACTTTACGACCCAGGGATGTCTTTCTTAAAGACATAGGAGCCATAGGGGCACTATCCCCCTTGACGTTTACGTTTCATTGAAATATAAGAGCGTCCCTGTCTCCTGGTTTCTGTTGGGGGTAGGAGTCTAACTTCAGTGGATGCCTTGCTCCCAGTTGCAAAACTACCTCCTATCATGAAGATCAAAGTTTATTTTACTTTTGTATAAAACCAATTAACACAGAGGGACACTCCAATTACCAGGTGAATTTAGGCTGAACTATGTGCAATAAATGGTGCTATCAAGTTCTCTTACTTGAAGACTAAGGACTAATTACTGTTTATTTTTGAAAACATGTATGTAACAGATCATATCTGCTTGGCTATATGAAAGGGTGAGATTTCTTTCTCTCTCTGCCATCTCTTAGTGGATTGCCTGTAATGCACATGCATTCTGGTTGAGGGCTTATTAAAACTATTTTATTTCTTGGGCGGGTGTTGGGGCTCACGCCTGTATTCCCAGCACTTTGGGAGGCTGAGGTAGGAGGATCGCTTGAGGTCAGGAGTTTGAAACCAGTCTGGCCAATATGGCAAAACTCTCTGTAGTAAAGAATACAAAACTTAGCCAGGTGTGGAGGTGCATGCCTGGAATCCCAGCTACTTGGGAGGCTGAGGCACAAGAATTGACTGAATCTGGGAGGCAGACATTGCAGTGAGCCAAAATTGTGCCATTGCATTCCAGTTTAGGCAACAGAGTGAGACCCTGTCTCAAAAAATTAAATTAAAAATAAAGATGAAACTATTTTATATTTCTTTTACCTTTGTGAAGAGATTTTTCTGAGTTGGGAAATATTTTGTTTTTAATTATATATTTCCCCGGCACTGGCAGAGATAGAAAAAAAATATTTCCCTTGAGATTACATGAATTTCAGACATATTCTAAACACGCTCATTTGTCCTCAAAGCAATATTCCAAAGGGCTAGATAAACATGAGTTACATCCAACATAAATGAAGATGAAGTCACAATCAGAGATCTAGCTACATGAGTTGGAAGGGGTTTAGTTATTTTATATTTTCCCACCCTTTCATGAGGAAAAATATAGTAGAATTATAGAATTACTTTTCTCAATAGAAAGAAATACAATATGAAAAAAATACATAATATGTATCGCTAAACAACCCCAAACTACCCCCTACCTTTTTCTGAACAGAGTTACATTTTTCAGATAAATGTTCGATAAATCCATTGAGTTACAGATGAGGCCTCCAAGGGGCTTTCTCAAGTGACAATTGACACTGAATATCTTGATAAAGAGAACAGATTTTTGTTGTTCTGGGGGAAGATATGCAAACTAGGAGAGGGCTTAATTATAGACAATTGATGCAAATTTGAATGCTCAGGGATAGTTGTTTCTAGGGACAGAAAGGAAAATCTAGACTTGGAGTAGATTGCAAAAATGGGTACAATTTCCCATGCCTCCTTTACAATGAGACTTTGTAGTTCTTTCCAAGATGAGTCCTACTTCTCTACCCCTTTAATCAGATCTGGCTTCGTGACTTCCTCTGGCCAATAGAGTCCCCAGAACATCACTGTGCAATCTCAGAGCTAAGCCTCAAGAGGACAGGCATGATTCTCCTCTCTCTCTGGGGACGGTGCCCATGCCAAGCAATCCTGGGCTAGCCTGTTGGATGGCAGAGATGCACAGCCTCATTACTCCTGACATACAAGTGGACTGTCACCATCCTCCAGCCACGTGAGCAATGCCACTCAAGACGGGCAGCACCTGAGCGACCTGCCGCTTGGCTGCAGATGTGTGCATGAGCCCAGCTGAGATGCGGCTAAGTCAGAAACAGATTAGAAGAACAGGCTGACTGAGCCAGGCCCAAATTGCCAACCCACACATAAAAAAATGAGCTAAATAAATGGTTTATTTAAAGCTGTAAAGTTTTGGGGGTGGTTTTTATGTGGCAATATAACATGTATTATAATAAAACGATGTGCAGTCAAATGCCTTGGACTTCAGGATGGCTCTTGAATGAACTTCATATTCAAATTTATTTCCTAGCTAAGTCTTCACCATGATTTTGAAAGAGCTGTATTTCTTTCTTTCTTTCTTTCTTTCTTTCTTTGCTTTTTTTGAAAGAGCAGTATTTCAAAAACCCATTCTGTTTACGTGAAAAATGTAAACATTGCCGAAGGTTTGCAGGTCTGTAATTTAAGAAAAGAGAGAGAAAATGTCTTCTGCTGACTAGATCATGACAATAAATATAAACCTGCAAAATAACAGAAAAAATCGCATCATAGCTCAGGCACAATCAATCCAGTCTAAGATGAAGAAATCTGATGTTTCTCTTGCTCTCTTCTACACATTGGGATCACATGGACCTTACTGAATCTGCCAAAGTCATATCCCAAGAGCCATTATTTAGGTTTAGAGTTGATGTTTTCCATATCAATGAAGGTTATTCCAGTTTCTGGAACAGTAAGCACCACAGTTTTTCAGTGAGATAACACATGACGTTTATCTGCTACTGACACAGAAGTCTGATGTGGCTCCACCATCCAGTGTGGCCTCAGAACCCACTATGTGCAGGTGGGATGGAAAACAGTGGAGACGCAACCACACCTTAACCACTGTGGCCCAGGAGTTACCCACAGGACTTGGTGTTTCACAAGTGTGGCAGCCCACGGGCGGTGGGGTCCTCAAAAGATCCCATCCAGATGCAAAGAGGATGGACACCTCTATATGAAGGATAAACATGATTTGGCCACATTCCACCAAATAGCATCTATTCATCTAAGTTTAATTTCACTATTTTTCTGGTGGAAAATTCTTCCCATTCATTGTAAGTTGCATTTAAATTGTTCTTTTTAAGTATCCACGATTATAAAAAATATTGGCCTTTGAAAAAGTGCATTTCTACTTAATGACTCTTTCATTTAGGAAAATCTAGAATTTCTCCCCACAATTAGGTGTCCCTGTGACTGTCAGTTTGGTGAGCTGTATCCTCCTAGTGAAAGTAAATCAGCAACTCTCAGACACATGAGTGTAGGATGCCCATGGTTGACATATAAGATCTTGAAATCTTAAAGACCCCTGTTAAATGTCTTCTAATGAGAAAATGTCTTCTTCCTGAAATAAGCAGAAAATTATGACCGTTCCCACAATTTTGACATCTGAATTTGTTCTTGCACATAGAGCCCATTGTTTGAATGGGGACCTGGGTGTCATTGAGAATGAAAGCAACAGAGCCTCTACAAGTATAGAAAACGTATTATCTACATAGTCTTTGTCCAGTGGGACCTCTGGCCATGGTCCCAAGTAACAGACACTAGGGAAGGGAATATGCCTGGATTTATTGAGGACAATTGGATACAGATAATGAACTTGCCCTGATACTAGGATGACAAAAATGTTAACTGGGGCATGTGGGGACCAGAGGATACATGGCTCCAGTCCATCTTATGTTGGATCCAGTGGTTCTGCAAACTTGCCCTACTGTCAACTCCCTGGTCTATCATTATAAAATCACGATGGATATACCTGGCAGCTGGTAAAGCACACATACTGGTTGTATGACCCATAAAGTAAAATTCATTACAGTAAGTAGAAATGAGTGATTATTACCAAAACTGCCTTGACTGACGAAAATATTGTAAAGCAGAGTCATACTTCACTCAGGTAGAATTGCAGCCATGAAGATTAAGGGGCTATAGGACCGATCATAGCCCAAGAATGGCTACTGAAAAAGCAGGATGGATCATGCAGATGAGAGTCACCTACCCTAACCCTGACCCTGTGGTTGCTTCCTAAGCAGCTTATTGTGTTAACCTTACAGGACTGGATCAACAGGCTCCGCTAGGTGGTATGTGCCTATTGATCTGAAGAATGTGTTCTTTTCCATCTTTATTAGGAAAGATGATCAAAAGCGATTTTCATTTATCTAGATAAGAAAGCAGTTCATGTTTCTCTCTTTCCACAAATGATGGCAACTTTTCTGTACTATGTCGCAGCATATCTGAAGGGATCCTGGTCATTTCGACATTTTACTATACTGAGAACATCAAACTAATTGAATCTCAGGGATAGGATGTAGAAAGTTATCTGGATGACATGGTATGACATATGTGTACCAGAGGATATAATAAATGCTAAAAATCCTCTCTCTTTTTCACTTCTAAAAGATTTTTTTTTTTTTTTTTTTGAGATGGCGTTTCGCTCTTATTCCTCAGGCTGGAGTACAGTGGTGCAATCTCGGCTCACTACAACCTCTGCTTCCTGGGTTCAAGCGATTCTCCTGCCTCAGCTTCCTGAGTAGCTGTGATTTTGGGCATGCACTACCATGCCTGAATTTTGTATTTTTAGTAGAGACAGGGTTTCTCCATGTTGGTCAAGCTAGTCTTGAACTTCTGACCTCAGGTGATCTGCCCACCTCTGCCTCCCAAAGTGCTGGGATTACAGGTGTGAGCCACTATGCCCAGTCACTTTTAAAAGATTTAATAGAGTTTCTTACATAACAATGTTTGCCTCCACTTCCTAGACTTCTCCAAAACCAGTTTCAATGAGGCTGCTGTAGCCATCCATCCCCCAAAAACTTCCTTCATGCTTAATTCAGGGGTTACTCTTATATTGTTATATTAAAGTCTCTCTTAATAGTTTTGGACAAAATCAACATTTCCTCTTTGTTAAGATACCATTGGTGGGAGAAAAAATGATCCTTATTTATTTCTATCTGCTTTGCAATTCCACTCTTTTTAGAATATATATCTAATTTTATTTTGTTAGTAAGAATCTTTACCTGGAAGTTCCACTCTTTCTTGTGTTTCTATTTCACTATTTCTTTTTTTTTTTTTTTTTTTGAGACAGAGTCTTGTTCCATCGCCAGGCACCAGGCTGGAGTGCAGTGGCACAATCTCGGCTCACTGCAACCTCTGCCTCCCGGGTTCAAGCAATTCTCCTGCCTCAGCCTCCTGAGTAACTGGGACTACAGGCACGCGCCACCATGCCCAGCTAATTTTTTGTATTTTTAGTAGAGACGGGGTTTCACCATGTTGGCCAGGATGGTCTTGATCTCTTGACCTCGTGATCCGCCTGCCTCAGCCTCCCAAAGTGCTGGGATTACAGGCGTGAGCCACCATGCCCAGCCATTCTATTTCACTATTTCTATTATAAATGCCTGGGTATCTAAGATTTGTGAGAAAGTATATGGAATAACACATTCAGGGAAATTTATCCCTCAAAGGAACCATAATTCTATCTGGAAAGCGGAATTCAATTCTCTAACCTCCTTTATTGCATCTGAGGATATCTGCTTCCCATCACTCTGGAAATTGCTGGAAAGTTTCTCTTCTAATTACTTTTGACAGTCTCTTTGGGTAATATTAAGTTTCATTAACCACTAGCAGTTGTTTACAATAATTAATACCTTGGATGAAATGTTTTTAGAGAATTAGCATGACTTCCCTTTAGCCACTGTCATTACTACTGCAGATGACATAATAATCACAGCTCTGGAAGGAGATGAGGTCAGAAGTTCCCAAAGTTATAACCCAGAGTTCAGCTGCTCCTGACCACACACAGAGAGCACAGAGAGACTGTCACCCCTGAGCCACAGTCCTAGCAGCAGAGGTCAGTTAGATGAGTATTCATAGACTTCAGATAAGAGGAAATGTTGGAAGAGTCTCTCCAATTGGTCTCTCCAATTAAGAGAGAGTCGTTTCCTGGAATTGCAGTTCTGATCCAGACACTTCCTCTTGATCAGCCTTAGCTATGGCTTCCTAGGCCTTCTAGCCAAAGAGCTGTCTGAATTTATTTACCTATTCTTGCTGATAAAAGTATTTTTATCATTTTAATCTGAAAAATAAACAGTATGACACACACATATCAAGATATTTGAATACTGTCATGCACGGCATAACGTTTCAGTCCACAATAAACGACATATACGACAGTGGTCCCAAAATATTACAATGGAGCTGAAAACTCTTTTTGCCAAGTGACATCTTTTTTTTGAGATGGAGTTTCACTCTTGTTACCCAGGTTGGAGTGCAATGGCGCGATCTCGGCTCACCGCAACCTCCGCCTCCTGGGTTCAGGCAATTCTCCTGCCTCAGCCTCCTGAGTAGCTGGGATTACAGGCACGTGCCACCACGCCCAGCTAATTTTTTGTATTTTTAGTAGAGACGGGGTTTCACCATGTTGACCAGGATGGTCTCGATCTCTCGACCTCATGATCCACCCGCCTCGGCCTCCCAAAGTGCTGGGATTACAGGCTTGAGCCACCGCGCCCCGCCTGCCAAGTGACATCTTAATGTTGTTGACCCCATGTAGGCCTAAGCTAATGTGCTTGTGTATTGGTTTTTGGTTTTGTTTGTTTTTGTTTTTGTTTTTTTTGAGATGGAGTTTAACTCTGCTGCCCAGGCTGGAGTACAGTGGTGTGATCTCAGCTCACTGCAACCTCCACCTTCTGGGTTCAAGCAATTTTCCTGCCTCAGCCTCCTGAGTAGCTAGGATTACAGGCACCTGCCACCATGCCTGGCTAGTTTCTATATTTTTAGTAGAGATGGGGTTTCACCATGTTGACCAGGCTGATCTTGAGCTCCAGACCTCAGGTGATCAGCCCATCTTGGCCTCCCAAAGTGCTGGGATTACAGGCATGAGTCACTGTGCCCGGCCTTGTGTCTTAGTTTTTAACCAAAGTTTACAAACAAAAGAAAAAAGAATTTTAAAAAAGCTTATCTATAAGGATATAAAGAAAATATTTTTGTACAGTCATACAATGTGTGTTTTAAGCTTACTGTTACTACAAAATAGAAAAAAAGGTTTTTAAAAAGTTTATAAAGTAAAAAGTTAAAGTAAGTTAAGGTTAATTTATCATTGAAGAAAAAAAAATTTAAATGAGTATAGCCTCAGTGTTCAGTGTTAAGTTTACCATAGTATACAGGAGAGATCCAAGATGGCTGATCACAAGCAGCTCGGGATTGTAGCTCCCAGTGAAAACGCAAAGAACGAGAGGACGCCACACCTTCACATGAATTCTTGTTGCTCACGCACCAGGAGATTCCCAGCGGAGGAGCCCCACGGGTCGCCAGCGCGACTCTTGTGACCGGCCAGGCGGTTTTGCCGGCGCCTCGGAGCGTCGGTTCTTGGTGCA
The DNA here is from genome assembly GCF_048565385.1 of Saimiri boliviensis. Lineage (NCBI taxonomy): Eukaryota > Metazoa > Chordata > Mammalia > Primates > Cebidae > Saimiri > Saimiri boliviensis. Next base: position 13,435,501 of record NC_133456.1, read on the forward strand.
GAGTCAGAAAAGCACCGTCAATCTTAACGCCGCTGATTTAGTCAGCGCAGTGGGTTGCTCAGATTTCGGCGCTGAGAATCAATAAGTCGGACGTCCACTCGGAAACCCAATTACAAAGACGGTAATTATAAAGACCACAGATGGATAAATCTACAACGAAGGGAAGAAAACAGTCAAAAAAGGCTGAGAATACCCAAGATCAGAACGCCTCTTCCTCAGCAGGGGATCACAGTTCCTCATCAGCAACGAAACAAGGCTTGATGGAGAACAAGTGTGTTCCAATTACAGAAGCAGGCTTCAAAACGTGGATAATGAGAAACTTCTGTGAATTAAAAGAACTTGTTCTAACACAATCTAAAGAAACTAAGAACTTTGAAAAAAGGTTTCACGAAATGTCAACAAGAATACAAAATTTAGAGAGGAAAATAAGTGAATTGATGGAGCTGAAAAACACAATACGAGAACTACGTGAAGTATGCACAAGTTTTAACAGCCGAATTGATCAAGCAGAAGAAAGGATATCAGAGGTCGAAGACCAACTCAATGAAATAAAACTAGAAGACAAGATTAGAGAAAAAAGGATAAAAAGGAACGAGCAAAGTCTCCAAGAAGTATGGGACTATGTGAAAAGACCTAATCTACGCTTGATAGGTGTACCTGAATGTGACGAAGAGAATGAATCCAAGCTGGAAAATACGCTTCAGGATGTTACTCAGGAAAATTTTCCCAACTTAGTAAGGCAGGATAATATTCAACTCCAGGTAATACAGAGAACACCACAAAGATATTCCTCAAGAAGAGCAACTCCAAGGCACATAATCGTCAGATTCACCCGGGTTGAAATGAAGGAGAAAATACTAAGGGCAGCCAGAGAGAAAGGTCAGGTTACCCACAAAGGGAAGCCTATCAGACTTACAGCAGATCTCTCAGCAGAAACCCTACAAGCCAGAAGAGAGTGGGGACCAATATTCAACATCCTTAAAGAAAAGAACTTTCAACCCAGAATTTCACATCCAGCCAAACTAAGCTTCATAAGTGAAGGAAAAATAAAGTTTTTTGTGAACAAGCAAGCACTCAGAGAATTCATCACCACCAGGCCTGCTTTACAAGAGCTTCTGAAAGAACCACTACACATAGAAAGGAACAAACAGTATCAGCCTTTCTAAAAAATACCAAAAAGTAAAGAACATCAATATAATGAATATTTTACATCAACTAATGGGCAAAATAGCCAGCTAAGATTAAATGGCAGTATTAAACTCACATATATCATTATTAATTCTAAATTTAAATTGACTAAATTCCCCAATTCAAAGACAGACAGGCAATTTGGACAAAAAACTAAAACCCATTGGTATGCTGCATCCAGACCCATCTCACATTCAAGGATTCACAAAGACTCAAAACAAGGGATGGAGAAAGATTTACCAACCAAACAGAGAGCAAAAATAAATAAATAAAAAGCAGAAGTTACAATTTTTGCCTCTGATAAAATAGTCTTTAAAGCAACAAAGATCAAAAGAAGCAAAGAAGGACATTATATAATGATAAAAGAATCAACGCAACAACAAGAAGAGTTAAAGATCCTAAATATATACGCACCCAATAAAGGAATACCCAGACATACAAGACTTATAAAGAGACTTAGACTCCCACACAATAATAGTGGGAGACTTCAACATTAATATTAGACAGATCAATGAGACAGAAAACTAACAACGATATCCAGTACTTGAACTCAGATCTGGAACAAGTAAATGTAATTAACATTTATAGAACTCTCCACTTTACACAAAATATACACTCTTATCAGTACCACATCATATCAACTTAGAAGTTTAAATGAAATGTTGGTTGGCTCCTTGTTTGTTATTCTCTTCCCTCATTTTATTTCATGTCTCCATTATTAAGGACAATTATAGGCATACCCATATTTAGACTGCATTCTAGCCCGGGCAACAAAGCAATACCCCCATTCTCTCTCCCTCTTCCTCTTTCTCTTTCTTCCTCTTCTTTATTCTTTTTCTTATTATTCTTTTTTTCTTTCTAAAAATAAAAAATAAAAAATAAAAATAAAAAAGTTTACCATAGTATACAGTAATGTCCTCAGCCTTCACATTCACCCGCCACTCACTGACTCACCTAGAGAAACTTCCAGTCCTGCAAGCTCCATTCATAATAGGTGCCCTCTACAAGTGGTGCAATATTTTTTCTTTTATCCCATATTTATGCTGTACTTTTTGTTTTTTGTTTTTTTGAGAGGGAATTTCACTCTTGTTGCCCAGGCTGGAGTGCAATGGCATGATCTCGGCTCACTGCAACCTCTGCCTCCCGGGTTCAAGAGATTCTTCTGCCTCAGCCGCCCAGGTAGCTGGGACTACAGGTGCGCACCGCCACACCCGGCTGATTTTTGTATTTTTAGTAGAGATGGGGTTTCAACATCTTGGCCAGGCTGGTGTCAAGCTCCTGATCTTATGATCCGCCTGCCTTGGCCTCCCAAAGTGCTGGGATTACAGGTGTGAGCCACTGTACCCGGCCGGTGTCCTAATCTCAAACCTCAAGAGAAGATGCCTAGAACAGGAGTAACAACACAGAGTTTACTCCTTTACAGAGCTTACCACTTCATCTAAAGGTGGAAATAATCACTAAACAAATGAATGAATACATTCCCAATAACATTTTCAGTGGAGATCACTGAAAGTGAGATCTATAAAGCAAGATAAGGGAATCAAATAATGGAATAAAACATGTACTGAGTCAGGGAGTTTCATTGTTGAGGTTAGCTCAGCAGAGAACACTTCTTATTTCCTAATGCGATGATATATCCTGGAGAATCGTCCATGTGTGGTTAGGAATGTGTATTTTGCCGCCGTTGGATGGAATATTCTATAAATGTCTGTTAGGTCCATTTGGTCTATGCTAGTTTTACCAAATCTCATGTCACATTGTAATCCCCAGTGTTGGAGGTGGGGCCTGGTGGGAGGTGATTAGATCACGGGGCAGTTTCTCATGGCTTAACACTGTACCCCTTGGTATTGTTCTCCTGACATCAAGTTCTTGCAATATTGGTTGTTTAAAGGTGTGTAGCACCTCCCCATTCTCTCTCTTCCTTCTGCTCTAGCCATGTGAGATGCCCCCTTCCTGCTTTGCCTTCTGCCATGATTGTAAGTTTCCTGAGGCCTCCCCAAAAGGAGAAGTCAGAACAGTCTATGGAACCATGAGCCAATTAAACCTCCTCTTTATAAATTACCCAGTCTCAAAAGAAATGATTTTTTAAAAAATTACCCAGTCTCACGTATTTCTTTCTTTCTTTTTTTTTTTTTTTTTTCTTTAGGTGGAGTTTTACCCTGTCACCCAGGCTAGAATGCAGTGGCGTGATCTCAGCTCACTGCAACCCCCGCCTCACGGATTCAAGTGATTCTCATGCCTCAGCCTCATGAGTAGCTAGGATTACAGGCACGTACCACCACGCCCAGCTAGTTTTTGAGTTTTTGCATTTTTAGTAGAGACAGAGTCTTACCGTGTTGGCCAAGCTGGTCTCAAACTCCTGGCCTCAAGTGATCTGGCTGCCTCAGCCTCCCAAAGTGCTGAGATTACAGGGATGAGCCACAGCACCCAGCCTATTAAAACTTCTGTTGAAAAATTTTACATCACTTAAAAAATATATAAGCAAGCACCAAATTTTAGAGGGATTAAAGGCAAAAACTTCGAAGACCACCGTGGTAGACACTGTGGTTGATCAAAGCAAGTTGAGAAAATATACTTGATCCCCCAGAACTATAGGCATGTCCCCAGTTAAGGCCATTCATTTAGGACTTAGACCTAAGGAATTTATGATATCCAATAACTTCTGAAGTTTAGCTTTAAAAAATGTTAGCATTTTGAGAAATTTTTATTCAAATGGTAGAACGAGCTATCATTTAAGGGAATGAGCAGTCTATCCCCAGATTTCTCAACTCTGCTAAATGAGACTGAACTTGGAGGATTCTGTATAAGGTAATTTTCTACTTTAAAACCCTGTGAATCAGACCAGATCAGTGGCTCACACTTGTAATCCCAATGCTTTGGGAGGCCAAGCAAGAGGGTTCCTTGAGGCTAGGAGTTAAGGCTGCAGCGAGTTGTGATCACACCACTGCCCTTCAGCCTGGACAACAGAGCAAGACCCTGTCTCTAAAGAAATAAAAATAAATAAAATCTCTATGAGTCAATATAGAAATAATCTAAAGCAGATGTTTTGATAAAGTGAATACTTTTCACTTGATAAAATAACTGCACATGCAGATGTGGTAATTTATAGTATTATGTCAATACCTGAAGCTGCCTTCAATGTAATAATTATCATGCAAATTAAAATATAGAAAATCAAAAATTGTGTATGACATATGCCTAAATGGTAGGTTCAGCTTTGGCAAGAACAGCAGTTGGATTTTGGAGTAGTAGCAGACAGTACATACCACCCTCGGAAATTTGCAATATGAACTCACAAAATTTAGGCATTACAGAATTTAGAGTTGAAAGAAATACGTTTGAATCGTATCTACACTTCCTAATTTCAAAGCTCACTCTCTTCTACTGCCAGGCACTGGGACCTTGAAAAGGCAAATACACTTTGCCTCCCTTGCTCGTTCATTATAAACAAATTATCAACAAAAACTATCCTGTTCAGCCAGTTTCTCGGAGCAACCGTGGGAGTCACAGCAGGTAAAGTGGACTTCTTAATTTGCAAACTCTTAAGGATTGTATTATTTATTACTCGTTTTTTTTCTTAGGGGAGGTCTTGGGTAGAAATTACCTAGATACAGAATGAAAAATGTTTATCTGGAAAATGCGTAGAATGAAGAGAATAGAAACCAGCAAATAAAGTGTCAGCTGGTATGTACTATAATACTTTCCAGAATGCAAGTAAGCTGTTGGTAAATATACTATGATTTTCCTTTCAGTAATTTTACCGGTTACTAAGTGTTAACACCAAAGTAACAACACCAGGGAAGATGACAAGTATAGGAGTGAGGTTTTGGTGTTTTGTCCCTTCCTGTTTCTTACTGTCCATTGACTTACCCATGTCTTTGAGTGACTGCCTTTCAGAGATGGGGTCTGATTATGCTGCCCAGGCTGGTCTCAAACTCCTGAGTTCAAGTGATCCTCCTGCCTTGGCCTCCCAAAATGCTGGGATTACAGGCATGAGCCACCACACCCAGCCATTTTAAATATTTTGTTGAAAAACTCTTGGTGTTTATTCTTTCCCTTGCAAATATTCTTTGCTAACTCTTTTTCTGGCATCTTCTAAAATTCTGTTTTTAAGATTTCTTTTTCAGACGTCCAGTGATTTTAGGGAAATGGATGAAGCAATTGAGTTGCGTCAGACACAATTCATTCCAAATGACCCGAGGAAAGAACACAGTATTTAGACTTTATTTCCTGGTCAATACGGGATCTCTGTGAGAACTTGTACTTCACATAGATGTTTGTCCTACATCGAAAGTTGCATATTTCCACAGCTCTTCTGTCACCATGAAGGGGACCTTCTCAGATGCCATCCCTATTCTAGCTATCTCCATGTGGATGGCCTTTGCAATTGGTGAGTTCTGTGTCCTTGCTCTGCCCACATTTTCTGCAATAAATCTAGAATCACGGGAAAATTAGAGATGGAAGTGGAAGTGCTCTTCAGTTTCATTTCATCCTAATTTCTCATGTTACAGATATAGAAATTAAAACCCAGAGAAAGGATTCATGCAATGTTATTAGTATCAAAGCTGGAAGTCTAATCCAAACCATCTAAGTCCAGGACCATTGAACTTTCCAAAATGCCAAGTTACTATCCAAGATATTTAAGCTCAGAAATGTACATTTTGAGAGTTTGCGTATTTATATATCTCGAATCAAAAAAAGAACCTCATTAGGCTATGTGGAAGTAGACTCAGATATTATTCCAGTTAATGGCTGGCTTTAGCAAAAGTCATGCTAGAGTTAACGGCAGAAAATCTCTGGAGGCCTCAACATGTTATTTTTCTGTTTGGATTCTGCAACTCTTTCATACTTGTCTTCAGTCTCTTACTTTCCATTGGTACTGTGTCTCACTTAAAACATTTTCTTCAAGCCTCTCACGTCTTAGGAGAGTTCTATAACAAGTTGAAAACTACTTTTCATGACTCTCATATCTTACATGCAAAAACAAATAAGCCTGGTCTCTCTCCTTTCCTTCCCTCTCCAATTTAATAATCTGTTGACAAATCTAGGTATACTTCTACACTTCCTCACCTTTCATTCAATCCTCACCCCCACTGCTACATCACCGATGGGCATCAGCCTCCCTGCAAGCCCAGTGTGTTCCCTTGTGGCTGAGTCTCATCCTCTGTCTGGAACACACCATAACTCAATCAAGGTGGACCACTCTGTCTTTCCTCTTTTTGTTGAGACAGAGTTTCGATATTATTGACCAAGCTAGAGTGCAATGGCGTGATCTTGGCTCACTGCAACCTCTGCCTCCCGGGTTCAAGCAATTCTCCTGCCTCAGCCTCCCAAGTAGCTGGGACTACAGCTGCACTCCACCATGACTGACTAATGTTTTTATTTTTAGTAGAGACAGTGTTTCACCATGTTTGTCAGCCTGGTCTCGAACTCCTGACCTAAGGTGATCTGCCCATCTCGGCCTCCCGAAGTGCTGAGATTACAGGTGTGAGCCACTGTGCCCAGCCCACTCTGTCTTTCTTGCAAATTACCCTTTCCTTATTCTCATAGTTGTATGGCCTTATATTTTTTCCTCAGACCTATTTCTCCCCTGTATGCCGATATCCAGTGACTAAGTTCAGTTGATAGAACACTTCATAGATGATATAAATTCATGCCTTTTCCACATTTCCACAACAATGACTTCCTCAGTGAGGATTCTCATCATTTCATGAAAATATTTTTATATTCTCCTTAACTGTTCTTTGCCTCTAACTTGACTTACTCTAACACACATACCACTGCTACAATAGTTGTCATTTTATCTTAGTGCAAATCTTATCTTAGTTCTGCTGTAATAAACACAAAAGCCTTTGTGATGTGGCCCTTACTACTATGTTGGGTTTCCCAGCACCCCTTTCTTTTATTTTATTTATTTATTTATTTATTTATTTATTTTTGAGACAGTCTTGCCCTGTTGCCAGGCTGGAGTGCAGTGGCGAGATCTTGGCTCAATGCAAACTCTGCCTCTCGGGTTCACGCAATTCTCCTGCCTCAGTCTCCTGAGCAGCTGAGACTACAGGCACGCGCCACCACGCCCAGCTAATTTTTGTATTTTAGTAGAGATGGTGTTTCACCATATTGGCCAGAATGATCTCAATCTCTCGACCTCATGATCCACCCGCCTTGGCCTCCCAAAAGTGCTGGGATTACAGGCGTGAGCCACTGCACCTGGCCCTCAGCGCACATTTATTTACATATCCAATAAATATATACTATGTGTTGACCTTATGCCAGTAACTGGGCTAGACACTGGTTATGTGGCAGGAATGGTCCCTGGACACATCAGTGGTGGAACATACATAGGTATCATGGTCCATACCAAATATTAACACACTATTTTTCTTTGAGACAGTCTTGCTGTGTTATCCAGACTGGAATTCAGTGGTATGATCTCAGCTCACTTCAACCTCTGCCTCCTGGGTTCAAGTGAGTCACCCGCCTCAGCCTCCAAAGTACCTGGAAATATAAGCATGTGCCAACATGCTTGGCTAATTTTTAGTAGAAACAGTGTTTGACCATGTTGGCCAGGCTGGTCTTGAACACCTGACCTCAAGTGATCCAACCGCCTTGGCCTCCTAAAGTGCTAAGATTACAGGCACGAGCCACCTTGCCTGGCCACACTTTTTTTTGCTTGAGATGGAGTTTCACTGAGCCACCCAGGCTGGAGTGCAGTGGCGAGATCTCCACTCACTGCACCCACCATCTCCCGAGTTCAAGTGATTCTCCCATCTCAGCCTCCCAAGTAGCTGGGATTACAGGCACCAGCCATCATGCCCAGGTGATTTTTGTATTTTCGTAGAGACAGTGTTTCACCATGTTGCCCAGGCTGGTCTTGAACTAATGACCTCAGGTGATCTGCCAGCCTTGTCCTCCCAAAGTGTTAGGATGCTAGGATTACAGGCATAAACCATTGCACCAGCCCTGGCCACACATTTTTATAAATGTTTCAAAAGGGAGGAACAATGAGAATGTATAGAACTTAAGCCACTGCCTATCTTTCCCCTCCCCTTCCCCATGCAGTGTGATGGAAGATCTACTCTGGACAGATATGGCCAAGATGAGTTTTCCTCTCTCCCTAGCTTACAGGGGACAATGGTATATTTCCCTGGGAAGGACAGGTCATCAACATTTTTCATTCCTCCATAGCTCTGTGTTGCTGTGGCTAAATTCCAGGAGAGCAAGTCCAAGAGGCAGGGTCCTCTCTTTTCTCACCCATCTCCTACCTGTGAGACTGAGGCTCTATCTCAGGTGACTAAGGCAGACTGAGAGTAATGGCGCCCTGATTGCCCTCACCCTAGCTTAATGTATTAGTCTGTTTTCACACTGCTATAAAGATATTGCCTGAGATTGAGTTAATTTATAAACAAAGAGGTTTAATTGACTCACAGTTCAGCATGGCTGGGGAAGCCTCAGGAAACTTACAATCATGCTGGAAGGTGAAGGGGAAGCAAGGCACATCCTACCGTGGTGAAGCAGAAGAGAGAAAGCGTGAGAGAGCAAGGAAAAGGTCCAGAGTTATTCGTTTGGCTATTGATATCCAGTTGTCCTAGTAGCATTAGTTTAAAAAGATTATTATCCACTGAATTGTCTTGAGACCTGAGGTACTAAAAATACAAAAATTAGCCAGGATTGGTGATGTACGCCTGTAATCCCAGCTACTCAGGTGGCTGAAACACGAAAATTGCTTGAACCCAGGAATTGAAAGTTGCAGTAAGCAGAGATCACACCACTACACGCCAGCCTGTGTGACAGAGCGAGACTCTGTCTCAAAACAAAACATAACAAATCAAAACAGAGATACCACTTCACACCTACAAGGATGGCTATAACCAAAAAGAGAGACAATAACAAACGTTAGCAAAGATGTGAAGAAACTGAAGCCTTCGTGCATTGCTGATGGGAATGTAAAATGCAGCTGCTTTGGAAAATAGCCTGGCAGCTTCTTAAATGGTTTGAATATGACTGGCAATTCCACACTTTGTATAAACTCAAGGGAAATGAAAACACATGCCAAAAAAAAAATGTGTGCATAAATATCCATAGCAGCTTTATTAATAATAGCAAAAAAGTAAAAGCAACTCAAATGTCCATTAACTGATTAATGGATAAATAAAATGTGTAATATACATACATTGAATATTATTTAGCTATAAAAAGGAATGGAGTACTAATACAAGCTACAATATAGTTAAAACATTAAAACACAGACACACAAAATATCACATACTTCATTGCGTGACTCCAATGTCCACTGACATTCTTGAAATGTCCAGAAGGCAAATCTGAAGAAACAGAAAGCTGAGGCCAGGAGCAGCGGCTCATGCCTGTAATCCCAGAACTTTGGGAGGCCAAGGTAGGTTGATCATCTGAGGTCAGGAGTTTGAGACCAGCCTGGCCAACACAGTGAAACCCTCTCTACTAAAAATACAAAGATTAGCTAGGTGTGGTGGCATGCGCCTGTAGTCACAACTACTTGGGAGGCTGAGACAGAATCCCTTGAACCCAAGAGGCAGAAGTTGCAATGAGCCGAGATCGTGGCACCACTGCACTCCAGCCTGGGTGACAGAGTGAGACTCTGTCTAAAAAAAAAACGAAAAAAAGAAAAAAACAGAAGGTAGATTATTGTTTTTGGGGGGTGAGGGTGGGGTAGGAGGGGAAATTGTTGGGAGAGGGGCATGACAAATGACTGCTACAGGGTTATTTTTGGGGTGATGATGGGTTTTTTTTTACAGGGTTTATTTTTGGGGTGATGATGGCATAACTGTGAATATACTAAAAACCATTAAACTGTACACTTTAGGTGAATTATTTAAAAAGAAAAAAATGCTCATTCTTTGTGTGTTGGTAAAAATAGGTAAACTCACCTGGGCACGGTGGCTCACATCTGTAATCCCAGCACATTGGGAAGCCAAGTGGGAGAATTGTTTAAAGTTTGAGACCAACCTGTACAACAGTGAGACCTCAGCTCCACCAAAATGTCAAGAAAATGAGTCAGGTGTGGTGGTGCACTACCGAAGTCCCGGTCACTTGGGGAGGCTGAAGCAGGAGGACTACTTGAGCCCAGGTGGTTGAAGCTTCAGTGAGCCTACATCATGTCAATCCATTCCAGCCACCATGCCTGGCTAATTTTTGTATTTTCAGTAGAGACAGTTTCGCCACATTGACCAAGCTGGTCCAAACATTTTTTTTTTTTTAATCTGGTCAAATTCTATGATATGTGAATTGTACTCAAGAAAGCTGATACATAGGAGAGTTGATTACATATCATACATATTATATATTATAAAAATTACATCATGCGATTATAATATATACTTTCATATACATATATAATTGCAAAGACTGCTTTGATTGAATATGTAAGCCTTAATGAAACTCAGCATCTTTTAGGGCATCTCAATGTAATAACTCATGATAATTTGTAACTTAGAGCACGTTTACTAAAAATAACTGGCACGGATTATGGAAGTGGTTACTTACGAAATGGAAGGGCTAGAATTAAGATCTCCATTTTACAAGGTGTATAAAGGTGGGTACTTCCTGCCTCTTTGTTCCTTTAGAGGGCAGCTTGCATCAAAGAGGAGCCCAGCCTCTTCTGATGGGATCTGATGCTTCCTGTGCGCCAACCAGGGTTCCCCTCATCTTACCTTTTTACCTCAGGGAAGAAGACAGAGAATCAACTTTTCCGTATATGCTTTTTGTCTTCCAGACTTCCCCCTTCCTCCGGCCTCTGAAAGAGCTCAGCCAGACAAAACAACAGTGAGTACTGCTCCCTTGGTCCCCAAGAACAGGAATGGGGAGAGAGCCAGTTTCCCCAGCAGCCCCAGCTCTTTCTTCTGGGAGGTGGGCAGTAGAGGGGGCTTGCATGGGAATAACACAACAATAAAAGCTGAGTCACCAAGTATATGTAGCACCTTTTATATGTTCCCGATCCTTCTTCTCAAGGATTCTCCCAATCAGTTTACATAACTCACCTGTGGGGTCGAAAGCAAATATTTTGCACCAATAAATGGATGAGGATGTCATGGCTCAGATTCAAGTGGGTCCCATGCCACAGTGGATACTCTTTCCACCATGATATGCCAGGCATACATACACCTACCTCTCCTACACCAAGGCCTTACGAGGTATTTTCTCCGTCTTCTTCCTTCAACTCCCTCAACCTGCTGTGACAAGTGTGAGCCCCTGCCATCTGAGACACCAGGTATGATAAGTCACTCAGCAATGTTCATCAGAAATTTCAACCTGGAAAGACATTTCCCTACTTTTGCTCTCTGTAACCTAACAGCCACATTTTGTGGTTGGTACAAAAATGTGATTGTTAGGTTACAGAGGGCAGGGATTTTTATCTTAATAAATAATTTATGGGGGACTAGAGAGTTTACAGATTGTATATTATTCTACAATTATATACATGTTGTTGGTATTACCGTTGGGTTCAAACCCTGAGGCTTCTGAATCCTGTTCTCTGAACTCCTGGTCTGGTGCTCCTATTCCGTCCACCTCCCCAGCTACCCATCATAATGGCCAAAAGACCTGGATGAAAGTGTCTAAAGCAGTTGTGTGTGTCTCCTTCAGGTGGAGTGCCTCAAGAATATAAATAGCTGCTGGTTTTTATCCTACATCAAGCCCAGTGGACCTATTTGTGGCAGTGACCAGGTTACCTACAGTGGTGAGTGCCATCTCTGCTCGAAAATTCTGTAAGTCCTCATTCTGTTCTCCCTTCTCTCAAGTCAAGCGGCTAAAGGTGGCCGAAAGAGGGTGATGACCTCGGCCCGCTTCCTACATCATCCAGTGAGATCCTCCCTCCAGACAGTCCTCCAGGATTTGTTCCTCCCTTTCTTCCATCCCTCTCTGGGCCCTCAAAAGGTACATGGATCCTATTCAGACAATGCAGAAACAGAAATCCACTAAGGCGTGGCCGGGCGCGGTGGCTCAAGCCTGTAATCCCAGCACTTTGGGAGGCCGAGGCGGGTGGATCACGAGGTCGAGAGATCGAGACCATCCTGGTCAACATGGTGAAACCCCGTCTCTACTAAAAATACAAAAAATTAGCTGGGCATGGTGGCGCGTGCCTGTAATCCCAGCTACTCAGGAGGCGGAGGCAGGAGAATTGCCTGAACCCAGGAGGCGGAGGTTGCGGGTGAGCCGAGATGGCGCCATTGCACTCCAGCCTGGGTAACAAGAGCGACACTCTGTCTCAAAAAAAAAAAAAAAGATATGTGGGCTGTAACCAAAAATATTGTTCTCTAAAAACACGACCAAAGAACCATCAAAAACTAAGTTAGCTCCTAGGACTGAAGAAAGCTGGGCAAGTAAGGTCTCAGGAGGCCAGATACCTACCTCTGCCATCTTTGGCAGTTGCATTTTATGGTAAGAAAAAGTCACAAAAGGTGGCACCACTCACTGAAAGGAGGCTCTAAGTTGGAGACCAGAGCCATGAATAAACACAATTAATTATTTAAAAAAAAAAAAAAAGAATTCACTATTAGCAGAATGTTTATTTCCCAAACTTAGCCAAAGACTATCAAGTAAAATTTAGTCATAATGTATTACTTACCATATAGCAAAAAATAATTTCAAAATATAATTTCTTTCAGATTTGAAGGGCTTAATATAACTAAACTGTATGATGGACCATGCGTGAGTAAAGACACTTTTATTTTTTATTTTTAGAAGTAAACAAGATAAGAGCTCACTGTTTTGAGAGTTTTTTGTTATGAAAATTTTCAAACATACATAAAAGTAGAGACAATAATATATCCCATATACCTATCATGTATATTCAATAAATTGTAGTGTTTTGCCACATTTCCTCCCTCTATTCTTTTATTTCTCTTTTTTTCTTGGATGAAGTATATTAACACAGGTCTCAGACATCATATTATTCACTCCTATATACTTCAGAGCACCTCTCTAATAAGTTTGGACATTTCCTTACATACTCATAATATCTAATTACTATTTCACTGTCATCCTCTAATACATACTTCATATTCAAATCTTCCCAACCAAAAATAACACATTCTGGAGAAAGAAATGTATTTTGGTCCTGTAATTCAGCAGTAAGGAACATCTATTTCACCCTTTCTCTTCCCTCTCATGTCCAATATCTAGGATACTAATGAAAGACACTAATTGGAATGTGAATAGTTATTCCGAGAGTGAATGAGCCAGGACTTGCTTGAGCCCCAGGTCTAGAGACTGGGTCCCCGACTTCAGAGTTATAGATCCAAAGCAAGAACTCACCTGAAGCCATAGAGATCATTATTGCATTATGAGGCATGGCAACAAGACTGGGAGAAATCAACATAGAAGAGAAAATAAAGAAAGTGGGAGGTAAAGCTAAGGCAGGAGAATCGCCAGAACCCGCAAGGCAGAGGTTGCAGATCCGCACACCATTGCACTCCAGCCTGGGCAACAAAAGCAAAACTCTGTCTCAAAAAAAAAGGTGGGGATGGGGAGTAGGGGTTCTGAAATACTGCTGGATGTGTTAGCAACCTCAAAGGAGAAAACCTTAAAATTTGACCAAAGGATATTTAAGATCATATGAATAAATGGAGAGACAGTCTATGCTCCAGATTATAATATATTATGACTGTGTTAGTTTTCTCTGTTCTAAAACTTCATTTCATTCCCAATCAATACTCTAGTTGAATTTAAGATCTTTGATAAATGAAGGACACTATGGAGAAGTGAGGAAACAGCCAACAGAACTAGAGAAGCTACTGCAATAAGCTAGAAGACAGAGTGTACATGCCAACAAGCCACAAGAAAACAGACAGCAAACAGGCAAAGGCTATGGTTTTATTATAGAAGAATAAAGACAAAAGGCAAATTATATAAAGGATATTCAAAAGCTCATAAATAATCAGGCAAATTCAAATTAAAATAACAATGAGATGCCTATCTGCCTATCATACTAGAAAAAACTCGGAAGGCTGGGTATAGCCAGCGCTGGTTGAACACAGAGATGTCTGTACTCTCATGCTCTATGGTGACAGTGAAGACAGTTACAGACACTGTGGGAAGCAATCTACCATTTTTAGGCAAAGTAAGAAATTCAGTATATTCATATCTCATGGTCCAGCATTTCCAACCCTACGAAATCACAAAGAAACTCTCATTGCTTCTCATGTATGTCTACTGCAGGGTTATTCAGTGTGGCAGGTGGCAGGTTTGGGGACAGCCTGAGTGAGACTAGTCAAGAAATCAATAGGTAAACTGTGGAAGGTATTCCTTATAGATTTCAATGCAGCTTTCAGAAGAAATTAGATGTGCCATTAGCAATATGGATAGATCTTAAAATACTGCACTGAGAAGAAAAGCAAGGGACAGAGTAACACAAGTAACATGACAGCATTATATAAACTAAAAATAAACACTATATATCTGTCATAAACATAAAAAGATATACATTGAACTCATTGAAATGGTTGGCTCTGGTGTGAGGAGAAGGGGAATGAAGAATGAGTGAATGAATGAATGAATAGTGGCTCCTCCCTACAGCCCTTCAGCAAAGCAGCATAGAAACTCTGCTTTTGATAGGATCACACACACACACACACACACACACACACACACACACACACAAATCTGTGACAGGAGGACTAATGATTATCACTGCTTGCCAGCCACATGCCCTGCACTGCATCATATGCTTTGCCTGTATCTCTTCTCCTGTGTTCCTCGTAGCCCTGCCATGAAGCAAGCATTGCTATTAGCTACATTTCATATTCAAAGCAGCAGAGGTCTAGAGAGGCCAGGTGACTTGCCTAAACCCACAGAGCTAGGAACTGGCAGGGCTTGGGGGTCAACCCCTAGACTCTGTTCTTCAACACCACCTTCTATGCCTCCCATATCCCCCAACAGGCCTCTGCTAGGACCCTGTGGAAGGTATTCCTTACAGACTTCATGTTTACTCCACTGCCTCTACCGTCTGTGGGAGTTCCCAGAGGCTCTCCTGGGGTCCAAAGGCTCACCCAGACATCCACATCCTTTGCCTTCCTCTTTTCCACCCACTTCCACTCTGCTTTTTTCTTCTCCAATGACATTTTAGAATGTCTCCAACCTGCCTTAATTCAGAGAATAGTTGTCTAGCATTTCCCCTGCTGAACTACGGTTGTGGTTACCAATGTGGGGACTTTTCCTCTTAACTTCCCCAAATTTGATTTCTCTAAGTAGACACTTCTCTTGCAGGAAAACTATTGAACGTACCACAAAGAATTATAAAATCTGCTGAATCTCCAGATGGCCAAGTGAAACACAATGATTGCCTCTTCAAGTATAGCCCCTTTAATTACTAATGGCTGGATCAAATTCATTGATTTATTATCTTCAATAAATGATTCTCAGCAGAAAACCTGGCTTGCAAACATTTCTCTTGGTTAATAAGAATCTTTTTAAAAAAATATCAGATATTCTATTTTCTCATCCCAAAATGACATGACTCATGCCATGGGTTCCCTCTGTTCTTACTCAGATTGTGAGCAAATGTCCACAGAATCTAAAATTTTAGTAAGAACAGCAAGCTTTGTGGTGTTTTTAACTTGCCCTATACCCATTCTCCCTACTCCAACTCTGCTGTAGCTTTAAATTAAACCAGTCCTGAAATCCTGATGGAAACCAGCCTTCTGAAAGACACTAAATGGGCAAGAACAGGTTTGGAGGTCCCCAAAAACATCATTTTCAGAGAATGATTGTTATTTGACTTTCCTGGCAATTCCCTAGAGACCTCTTCTAGCAGGCTTGCATTTTGGCTTTTTGTTTTGTTTTGTTTTAACCTGACTGAGAGTTCTCTCACTGAGAACTTTTTCCCTGGGGCATTTGTCAAAAACAAACAGCTTCAATTTTTAAAATTTGCAACCACCTTAAGCAATGATAATACTTAGGACAAACAAATAGTTAACCAAAAAAAAACTTAAGAGAAAAAGCTGAGAATAGAATGTCCAAGGAGCTTTTGAAAAGCTCTGGCATATTTCTGGGAATCTAGAAGACCATGTCCAGGAGAATCTTTAGAAGACCATATGTGCTCACCTTGGCTGACTTTAAGGTTCTGAATAGCAAGAAATGAAATCTAAAGCAGAGTTGTAAACTGCACCTGACCTTAGGAGGCATGGCTCAGTACATACAGAATACCTCAGCAAAGACAGAAAGATGCATTGGTTCTAAGTATTTTAAAACTATGTCCAGTCATTAGATGACCACTAAACTAATGGAAAAGTCTTCAATGGTTACACACTACCAAGAACACAGACGTTAAAAAATTAGTTGATAAAAATCACTAACCAAATGAATAGCAGCAACAACAAATCCCAGGGAGGGGGAGAATCTGATTTCCAAACTTGCCACGTTATATTACTTAAAGCATCCGGTTTTCAACAAAATATTACAACACATGCAAAGAACCAAGAAAATCTGGCGCACGTGCGCGTTGCACACACACACACACCAGTCAATAGAAATTGTTGCTAAGAAAGCTCCAATGTTGGACTTACTAGACAAAGACTTTAAATCAGCCATTTAAAATATATTTGAGCCAGGCAGGTGACTCATGCCTGTCATCCCAACACTTTGGGAGCCTGAGGTAAAAGGATCACTTGAGGCCAGGAGTTCAAGACCAGCCTGAGCTGCACATGGTGGCTCCCGCCTGTAATCCCAGCACTTTGGGAGGCCGAGGCAGGCAGATCACAAGGTCAAGAGATCGAGATATCCTGGCCAACATGGTGAAACCCTGTCTATACTAAAAATACAAAAATCAGCTGGGTGTGGTTGCATGCACCTGTAGTCCCAGATACTTGGGAGGCTGAGGCAAGAGAATTACTTGAACCTGGGAGGTACAGGTTGCAGTGACCTGAGATTGCGCCACTGCACTCCAGCCAGGGAACAGAGCAAGACTCTGTCTCAAAAAAAAAAAACACACACACACACACACACACACACACACACACACACAAACCAGCCTGGACAACATAGTGAGACCCCATCACTACAAAAAAATTAAAAATTACTGGGCATACTGGCATGTGCCTGTAGTTCTAGCTACTCAGGAGGCTGAGGTGGGAGAATTGCTTGAGCCCAGGAGGTTTAGGCTACAGTGAGCTATGATTGTGCCACTGCATTCTAGCCTGAAGGACAGTGAGACCTTATTTTTAAAAAATAGACATACATACATGTATACATATTTTTTCAAAGAGAGAAACTATGTCTAAAGAAATAAAGTATAAGAATGATGTGTGAACAACTAGAGAACATCATAAAGAAATGATTTTTTTAAAAATAATATAACTTCTGGCTGGGCACAGTGACTCACTCCTGTAATCCCAGCACTTTGGGAGGCTGAGGCGGGCAAATCACAAGGTCAAGAGATTGAGACCATCCTGGTCATGGTGAAACCCTGTCTCTACTAAAATATAAAAAATTAGCCAGGCATGGTGGCACATGCCTGTAGTTCCAGATACTCAGGAGGCTGAGGCAGGGGAATCACTTGAATCCAGGAGACAGGAGGTTGCAGTGAGCCAATATCATGCCACCGCACTCCAGCCTGGTGACAGAGCAAAACTTCATCTCAAAAAATATATATATAACTTCTTGAGGTGATAAGTGCAATAACTAAAATGACAAATTCACTGGAGAGGCTAAACACACAGAAGAAAGAACAAGTGAACTTGAAGAAAGGCTGACATTATCCAGTGCGAGGAGCAGAAAGAGAAAGGAACAGAACCCTGGAAGCCTGAGGGATATAATCAAGCTTAACAACATAAAAATAATGATAGTCCAGGAAGGAGAAGGAAGAAAGAAAAAGGCAGAAAGATATTTGAAGAAATAATGGCTGAAAATATCTCAAATTTTTTGAAGAATGTTAACATTCACATCCAAGCAACTCAGCAAACTACAAGTAGGACAAACTCAAAGAAATCCACACATATACACATCATAATCTCCGTCAAAAGCCAAAGACCAAGAGAGAATTTTGAAAGCAGCAAAACAGATGCAAATCATTAAGTACAAATGATCCTCAGTAAGATTAACATCTAGATTCTCATCAGAAAACATGGAGGCCAGAAAACAGTGGGATAACATATTCAAAGTGCTAACACAAAAAAAACACCAGCCAAGAATTCTATATCCATAAACACAATCCTTCGGAAATGAAAGAGAGGCCAGGTGCAGTGGCTCACGCCTGTAATCCCAGCACTTTGGGATGCTGAGGTGGGTGAATCACCTGAGGTCAGAAGTTCAAGACCAGCCTGGCCAACATGGTGAACCCCTCTCTACTAAAAATACAAAATTAGCTGGGTGTGGTGGTGCATGCCTGTAATCCCAGCTAATGAAGGAGAAAGTAGACAGACCAACAAAACTAATAAAAACCGGAGAGAGATCCAAGATGGCTGATCACTAGCAGCTCGGGATTGTAGCTCCCAGTGAAAGCGCAAAGAAGGAGAGGACGCCACACCTTCACATGAATTCTTTTTGCGCACGCACCAGGAGATTCCCAGCGGAGGAGCCCCACGGGTCGCCAGCGCGACTCTTGTGACCGGCGAGGCGGTTTTGCCGGCGCCTCGGAGCGTTGGTTCTTGGTGCAGAGTCAGAAAAGCACCATCAATCTTAACGCCGCTGATTTAGTCGGCGCAGTGGGTTGCTCAGATTTAGGCGCTAAGAATCAATAAGTTGGACGTCCACTCAGAAACCCAATTACAAAGACGGTAATTATAAAGACCACATGGATAAATCTACAACGAAGGGAAGAAAACAGCCAAAAAAGGCTGAGAATACCCAAGATCAGAATGCCTCTCCCTCAGCAGGGGATCACAGTTCCTCATCAGCAACGAAACAAGGCTTGATGGAGAACGAGTGTGTTCCAATTACAGAAGCAGGCTTCAAAATGTGGATAATAAGAAACTTCTGTGAATTAAAAGAACTTGTTCTAACACAATCCAGAGAAACTAAGAACTTTGAAAAAAGGTTTGACGAAATGTTAACAAGAATACACAATTTAGAGAGGAATATAAGTGAATTGATGGAGTTGAAAAACACAATACAAGAACTACATGAAGTATGCACAAGTTTTAACAACCGAATTGATCAAGCAGAAGAAAGGATATCAGAGGTCGAAGACCAACTCAATGAAATAAAACTAGAAGACAAGATTAGAGAAAAAAGGATAAAAAGGAACGAGCAAAGTCTCCAAGAAGTATGGGACTATGTGAAAAGACCTAATCTACGCTTGATAGGTGTACCTGAATGTGACGAAGAGAATGAATCCAAGCTGGAAAATACGCTTCAGGATATTATTCAGGAAAATTTTCCCAACCTAGTAAGGCAAGATAATATTCAACTCCAGGTAATACAGCGAACACCACAAAGATATTCCTCAAGAAGAGCAACTCCAAGGCACATAATCGTCAGATTCACCAGGGTTGAAATGAAGGAGAAAATACTAAGGGCAGCCAGAGAGAAAGGTCAGGTTACCCACAAAGGGAAGCCTATCAGACTTACAGCAGATCTCTCAGCAGAAACCCTACAAGCCAGAAGAGAGTGGGGACCAATATTCAACATCCTTAAAGAAAAGAACTTTCAACCCAGAATTTCACATCCAGCCAAGCTAAGCTTCATAAGTGAAGGAAAAGTAAAGTTTTTTGTGAACAAGCAAGCACTCAGAGATTTCATCACCACCAGGCCTGCTTTACAAGAGCTTCTGAAAGAACCACTACACATAGAAAGGAATAAACAATATCAGCCTTTCTAAAAAATACCAAAAAGAGCATCAATATAATGAAGAATTTACATCAACTAATGGGCAAAATAGCCAGCTAATATTAAATGGCAGTATTAAACTCACATATATCATTGTTAATTCTAAATTTAAATTGACTAAATCCCCCAATCCAAAGACAGACAATTTAGATAAAAAACTAAAACCCATCAGTATGCTGCATCCAGACCCTTCTCACATTCAAGGATACACAAAGACTCAAAACAAGGGATGGAGAAAGATTTACCAACCAGAGAGTTAAAATAAATAAATAAAAAGCAGAAGTCACAATTTTTGCCTCTGATAAAATAGTCTTTAAAGCAACAAAGATCAAAAGAAGCAAAGAAGGACATTATATAATGATAAAAGGATCAATGCAACAACAAGAAGAGCTAAAGATCCTAAATATGTACGCACCCAATACAGGAATACCCAGACATATAAGACTAATAAAGAGACTTAGACTCCCACACAATAATAGTCGGAGACTTCAACATTAATATTAGACAGATCAATGAGACAGAAAATTAACAACGATATCCAGGACTTGAACTCAGATCTGGAACAAGTAAACGTAATTAACATTTATAGAACTCTCCACTTTAAATATACAAAATATACACTCTTATCAGTACCACATCATATCAACTTAGAAGTTTAAACGAAATGTTGGTTGGCTCCTTGTTTGTTATTCTCTTCCCTCATTTTATTTTATGTCTCCATTATTAAGGACAATTATAGGCATACCCATATTTAGACTGCATTCTAGCCCGGGCAATAAAGCAATACCCCCATCCTCTCTCCCTCTTCCTCTTTCTCTTTCTTCCTCTTCTTTATTCTTTTTATTATTTTTTTCTTTCTCAAAAAAAAAAATAATAATAATGCTTAACACACACACACACAAAGAAACTTGTGGTCCGTAGTTTCAAATCATCAACTTTTTTTTTGGCGTATTTCCTTTTTTTTTTTTTTTTTTAAAAAAAAAAAAGAAAAAGAAAATAAAGTTATAGTGAAATGTCATCCTCTCCAACCCTCACTCCCGTCATAGAGTTTACTTTCCTTCTGTCACCCACATGCCTGGTGATAGGTAACTTTTCTAAAAAAATTAAAAAATAAAAAAAAAAAATAAAAACCAAAAGAACTTATCTCCATGGGCTGGTCGCGGTGGCTCAAGCCTGTAATCCCAGCACTTTGGGAGGCCGAGGCGGGTGGATCACAAGGTCGAGAGATCAAGACCATCCTGGTCAACATGGTGAAACCCCGTCTCTACTAAAAATACAAAAAATTAGCTGGGCATGGTGGTGTGTGCCTGTAATCCCAGCTACTCAGGAGGCTGAGGCAGGAGAATTGCCTGAACCCAGGAGGCAGAGGTTGCGGTGAGCCGAGATCGCGCCATTGCACTCCAGCCTGGGTAACAAGAGCGAAACTCCGTCTCAAAAAAAAAAAAAGAACTTATCTCCAGCAGATCCACCCTATAGGAAACACTAAAGGGAATACTTCAGGCTGAAATGAAAGGACACTTAAATCCACATGGGGAAATGAAGAAAACTGGTAAAGGTAACTACACAGGTAACTATAAAGACAGGATAAATATATGGTTTTATTTGTAAATCTTTTATTATCCTATATGATTTAAAAGACAACTGTGTAAAGCAATAGTTAATAATAAATAATAACATTATATGTTTGATGATGTGCCACAGGTTTCTGAAGCTCTGTTCCTCTTTTTCTAACTTGTTGAGATAGAGGCTTACTGAATTTCCAGTCTTTCTTCTTTTCTAAAATATGTATTTTAGGCTGCAAATTTCCATCTAAGCAAGGCTTTAGCAGTATCGATTTTTAAAAGCTTATATCTAAGTGGCCGGGCGTGGTGGCTCATGCCTGTAATCCCAGCCATTTGGGAGGCTGAGGCAGGTAGATCACCTGAGGTCAGGAGATAGGACCAGCCTGGCCAACACGGTGAAACCCCATCTCTACTAATAATACAAAAAATCAGCATGATGGCACATGCCTCTAATCCCAGCTACTCGTGAGTCTTGAGACAGGAGAATCACTTGAGCCAGGAGGTGGAGGTTACAGTGAGCCGACATCACACCACTGCACTCCAGCCTGGGCTACAAGAACAAAACTCTGTCTCAAAAAAAAAAAAAAAAGTATATGTAAGAATAGTATACATACAGAACTCACATTAAGGGTAGCATTGAATGAGGCACCTGGTCAGTACTAAGTGTTTAGTAAATGTTTTTTATTACTACTGTGAATTCCCCTTTGTCTCTTATGCCGTAGCACCCTGGCAATGGGGAGGGGTTTGAGGGTGGGACAGTGAAGGGATTCTGGGATTCCATTTTATAGGAGCATGACTTTCTCCCCTGGCTTCTCCTAAGATGTCTGTTGGGGAGAGATCTGTGCCATTTATTGCAGTCTGTTGCATGCTGGAATGCTGCAGATTCTGGAATGCCATCTCTATCAGTTGTCTGGAATTTGGCCTCCCAAAGGGTGCTTGTCTTCCGTTCAGCTGGGTTGCTACTCGTTTGCTGGGACGTCTGGAGTCCTGATGATCATGCTGGGAAGACTCGGGGTGGTGATGCTGACTGCGGCTCTCACCTGCTGGGCCATGGTAATTACTGTATTGCTGGTTTCTTTTGCTGTCTGTATCCTAGAACAGGGGCTTTACTGAGCCATCCATGTCCTCTGTCTGAGAGCTTTACAACTTACAAGGACTGTTCTCTTCCTTTCAGGGGCTGGGATGACTTGCTGACTGAAGACCCTTTGTAGAGATACAGAGGTATAGTCAAAATGACTGAGACTTTTGTTGCTCATCTTCGAGGAAGATTTGTTGAGGCTTGCTGTTATCCACCTTATCTTCTATGTGGAGTAGTTTGCTGGCTTACTCACCGGGTCCTTTGGCCTACTGCAGTTTCCGTTGCTACAGCTCCCTCTGTCTGTGACTCAGGGTGGGGAAAAGGACTGGCCTGTCTTTGGAGTCACAGTTGGGGGCCTAAGGTTCGAGATTCAGAGGTTAGAATTCATAGGTTGGGGTTTAGGGATTCGAGGTTAGGACTAGGAGGTTAGAAGGTTAAGTATCAAGGGCTCAGGATCTAGAGACCAGGTCTAGGATTAAAGGGCCTGGGTTAGGATTGGAACTGATTATCAGAGGAGTTAAGGTTAGAGTAGGGGGTGGTGGTCAGGTGTCAAAACAAAAAGAGAAGAAATGGAGGAGTCTCTGAAGAGACTGGAAAAACTTTCCTCAGAAGGTCCCAAAGGTGACTGGGTATCAGGAAACTATTGGGAAGTAGCTTCTTACTGCTGCAGAGAGAGAAGCCATGAGGAGTTAGGGACAAACCTTCCAAGAGGGCATTACCTGTGTAGCAGATACTGAAGTCAGTTAAATGTTCAAGTAAGTATTTAAACTGATGATGGTTATCGTTTATATTCACTCTTCTCATTCTCAGTGATTCCCTCAAAAAAAAAAAAAAAAAAAAAAAACCCAAGAAACAAAAACACTTTTTAAACCGCCTTTATTCATCCTGCCATAATGGACCCCCATCCATTCTCCCTGTCCCCATCCTCCGCATACATCACAGTACCCACCAAGAATACACCCAGTTCTCATCTCCTCACCCTGGACTACTTCAATAGACTCGAGAGTAACCCAATCCACACCTTACTGCCCACATTCCTAATGACACGTCCAAGGCCGTTATAACTTGCTTCCCTCATGCCTTATGCACACCTGGGCTCCAGCCAAGGATCCTGCTTCATCAACCCCCACATCAGCTGCGATCCTTCGTGCCAATGTATCGCTCCGAGCTCAAAAGACTTTGAAGGGCTGCCAAAGCACTAGCGATCGAGCGCTGAAGTTCTTTGCCCTCCGTGTACTTTTGACAAATACTGGGCACCAACCATGTTCCAGGCACTACCCTAGGCAAAGAAAATAACGAGATGGGCAAGGTTTCCGTCTGTGTTCCTGCTGGCTGACATCGCACCCGCCGGGCTGCCACCCTGAACTGCCCGTCCGGTCCTCTAGCTTTCGCCACTCGGCGGAGCGCCGCATGGCACTCCCTCCCGCAGTGGGCGCCACGCCGGCTTCCGCGGGGCGGTTCCCACAAGCGAGTTCCACCGCCCAAGACGGCTTCCTCTTCTCGTGCCGTCCGCAGCCAGAGCACAGCCGGAGGAGACCTGCCCACGGCTCTTCACGACGCGCCTCACCCCGCGCCTCAACCAAGCGAGGACCCCGAGGAGGGCTGCCCGGCGAGCGCCTGAAGGACCCCGCGAGGGCCGCAGGCTATCCAGCGTGGCGCCTGGTGGCCGAGCCTGTCGCGGGAGGACCAGGTAAACCCGGAGCCGAACTCCCGTTGCACTGGGGCTCCGAAAGACCCAGAATCTGGGGTGGACTTAGGCCCCGGGTACGAGGGGTGAGGGCTGCGCGGTCGTAGGCCTAGAGAAATAGGGGGCCGGGTCGAGAGCTGAGGCCTTGAGCCTTGGGGGCTGGAGGGCGTGGCCACAGGGGTTGGGGCGCAGGTCTCGGCCGCACGTGGGTGAACCAGGGCCGGGCAGCCGACCTCCAGGAAGCCGAGTGGTGGTCCGCTCAAGGGCTGAGGGGCAAATGTACTGACAGCTTTAACATTTTTAATTCTCTGATGGAGTCACCTTTAAGTCGAGCAGGTTTCTCGACTTGTCAGTTTCTTGTAAACTGACAGGACAGCCACAACTTAGAAGCATTAGGAAAGGAATCATGTCCTCCCTACAGGCCGCATGTTCTTGCCACGAGAACCCCTAGCAGCCTAGCCTTGGAGTAACTGGATCAGGTGCATTCGTTGGTTCATTCAGATACTGTTAAGAGCCAGCTCTGGGCTAGGTACTTCTTACACCTTCTGATGGGGAAGACGGAACTGAGAACTTGCACGGAACTGTGAGAAAGTATAACGGGAAGTGAGCTAAGATCTCGAAGGTGAGCAGGAGATAACCAGAGAAAGCACGTCCAGGACTGCGAAAACTACTCACACAAAGGCTGTCAAGCCAGAAAGTTTCGAAACTGAAAGGCCCATGAGGTTGGAGCTAGCGAAACTTAAGGAGTCTGGGGTTCCAGATGAGGCTAGAGAGGTACGTGGGGACCACAAGATCATGCAGAGCCTGGGAGGCCATGATAAGGATTTTGTTTTTTGTTTGTTTGTTTGTTTTTGCATTTTAGGTTTTGGGGTACATGTGAAGAACATGTGAGATTGTTGCATAGGTACACTCATGGCAGTGTGGTTTGCTGCCTTCGTTCCCCTCACCTGTATCTGTCATTTCTCCCCATGCTATCTCTTCCCACCTCCCGACCCCCCCGTCCCTCTCCCATTTTCCCCCAACAGACCCCAGTGTGTAGTGCTCCCCTCCCTGTGTCCATGTGTTCTCATTGTTCAACACCCGCCTATAAGTGAGAACATGCGGTGTTTGATTTTTCTGCTGTTGTGTCAGTTTGCTGAGAATGATGGTTTCCAGGTTCATCCATGTCCCTACGAAGGACACGAACTCATCGTTTTTGATGGCTGCGTAATATTCCATGGTGTATATGTACCACATTTTCCCTATCCAGTCTATCATCGATGGGCATTTGGGTTGGTTCCAGGTCTTTGCTATTGTAAACAGTGCTGCAATGAACATTCGTGTGCATGTGTCCTTATAGTAGAATGATTTATAATCCTTTGGATATATACCAAGTAAGATTTTGGTTTTTATTCTAAGAGCAGGGTGCCCTTTAAAGGATTAAGGAGGAAACCTTATGATTAGATTTGCATATTTAGTTCACTTTGGCTGCTGTGTGGAGATTGTAGAGGTTAGCACGTCAGAAACTGGGAGACCAGTGAGGAGGCTGTTAAGATGTCCGGTGGGTGGGGTGGGGGAGGGAATGATGATGTCTCGGAGTTAGGGTGGTAGCAGTTGAGGGGGAGAGAATAGTTTGGAGATATATTAGGTGGGGAAAATTGCCAGAAGTTGGTGATAGTGTGGATATGAAGAGTGAGGGAGGGGAGGTGTCATGAATGTCTCTGTAGACAACTGCTGAAAATGACGTTACCACCTGTGGCCTTAGGGAGAGTGCACTGGGTGATCTCGTACTGGTTAGATTGGGCTTGGCTTTATGGTTTGAGTGGAAAATCAGGTTGAAAGCTATAAAAAGAACATGAATAGAAGAGACTATGGCATAGTTTCTTTGCTTGGGCCAGATTCTAATACCACCTTTAACAGGACTGACAGGCTTTAGGATAAGATAAATAAGAATGTTGTCTAGACTCTGTCCCTGCTTTTGTTAATGGAAAATGGAAGCCTTCTCTGTATTTGTTGACAAATGAGAGATTATATATATATATATATATATATATATATATACACACACACACAGAGAGAGAGAGAGAGACAGACAGACAGACAGAGACAGACAGAGACAGAGAGAAGAGTCAGGGTCTTGTTTCATTGCCCAGCTCAAAATCCTGACCTCAAGTACTGATATTACAGGTGTGAGCTACCACACATGGCCAAATGAGAGATAATGTTGAGATAAGACATGAGACAAAGGCTTTACTCCCATCACATATAACTCAGATTCCACAGTTGGAAAAGACCTCAAAATTCCCTTAGTCCAGTTTATAAAATGCTTTTATGTACATTATGTCATTTCTACAAAGTTGAGCGCTTATAGCATGCTAGACACTGGGAATACAAAGATGAATAGAAATAAGACTATATAGGTTTATTTAGTAAATAAAATTGATCAAGCACCTTTGTGCCCAGCACTGTTTCAAATGCAAAATGGTTACGACTTGTTCCTGTCATTGGAGCTGCGTGTTGACAAGTCTTGCCACTGAGGACAGCTAGTGTATTAACAGGTTGCTTTGGGCACAGGAGATCCTGATCTCTCCATAATATTAGATAAGAGATGGTATATATCCAGCAGACTTTTTGGTATCCTGGCAGCACCTCAGTTCCTGTCCATCAGTCTTCCTATCCTAGATTTGATAGGAGAGCACTATGGGATGGAGGATTTTAAGAGATGAATTCATCATTATGCCCTGTGAATAGGCTGTTTAGGAGTATAAATTGTAAATCCTCTATAAAATACAAAAGAAAGTTAGGAAGGGATATTTGCAGAGACAGTATTTAAACTTGAGTTTCTCTTGAATGGGTCACTCTCTTATAGGCTTACAGCTGCACCAGATTATATACTCCATGGGGCAACTTGAATGCTCCCTCTACCACTCCCTTCCCTTGATCCCATTGCCCCAAATGGGGAATTAAATAAAATAATCTGTATGGCCTTAAAATGAAACTGTCACATTCTTTATGAGTGTCAGGAGTGGGAGCACTTGGCTTGCAAGGCTGCATGGCTCCAGTGTAGAAAGGCTGGGAGTGCAGTCCTGATGGGTTCCTAATACACCTCTTTAATGGCAGGAGTGAGATGGCCTCAATCTTGCGAAGCCCTCAGGCTCTCCAGCTCACTCTAGCCCTGATCAAGCCTGATGCAGTCGCCCATCCACTGATTCTGGAGGTAAGACTGAATCCTAAGCCTCTACCTCATGCCCTTGGCATTGCCACTGCTTCAGGTGCCACTGGGCCACTTATGGTGACTGACAACACAGACTTGTGCTGGGTACTGTGGAGGCAAAACTAGATGCCATGAACTCTGACCTAAGGACGCTAAAAATCTATTGGAGACTTGAGGCAGATCTAAAATATAAGAAAGGACCCAGTGCAATAATAGAACCAAATCTCAAGACAATGTACATGTGTTCATTTCTATTGCTACATAACACATTACTCCAGACTTAAGAGCTTAAAACAACACTCATTTATTATTTCACAGTTCTATAGTTTAGAGGTCCAGTAGGCTTGGCTGAGTTTCCTTAAGGTCTCAGGATGCCAAAGTCAAGGTATTGGCTGACCAGGCCCTTATCGGGAGAGTCTGGGGAAAGAATCCACTTCCAGGTTCATTCAGGTTGTTGGTAGAGTTCATGTAGGACTGAGGCTGCCATTTCCCTGTTGGCCTTCAGGCAGGAATTACTCCCAGTGTCTAGAGACCACTCACATTCCTCATCACATGGCCCACTCCATCTTCAGCATAGCTACAGTGCATCAAATCCTTCTCATGCTTTGAATCACTCTGACTTCTTCAGCCTTTAGCCGGAGAAAATGCTTGGCCTTGAGAAGCCTTCACAGTTCTAATCTCACAGGGCTCATGTGATTAATTAGACCCACCTGGATAATCTCCCTTTTGATGATAGCAGAATCAACTGATTAGGAACCTTAATTTTACCTACAAAATCCCTATTGTTATGTGATGTAACATAATCATATTGCATCATATTCATAGTCCCAGGGATTAGGGTGGGAAATCCTGGTGGGGCTTGGGATCATTTTCACATTCTGCTTACCATAGTTTGATAAGGTGCTCACTAACTGAGCAGCACTGCTAAGTAAGCCCACAATGGTGCAGAGGAAGATCCAGGCAGTCAGGAATGGGGGCCTGGAAGTCACAAGACTCACCTGGGCCTCAAAGGGAACTACCCAACACCTGACAAGAATGTGACATGGAAATTACAGAGTTTCTCATTTATCAAGTGTGATAGTTTGGGAGGAGTGAGAGAAATTCAAGGCAGGACCACTAACAAGATCTTTACGGTTGTCTGAATGGTGGGTCCTGTGGTCTTGAGCTCAAGGAGCTACACGTATGGAAGAGCAGAGACAGCACACCCTGTCCTCTTTCACCCGACGCGCACACTCTTGCTCTGTGACTAGAGGTCTTGACCTCACTCCACCTCATCTTCTCACCCCCCAATATGACAAACCCTCAAGTCCTGAGCAACAGGGGGTTCTCGTGGTTTCTTTTGGTCAGTTTTGGTATCCTAATTAATTTTTATTTTGCGGGGGTGGTTTATTCAGGCTGTTCATCAGCAGATTCTCAGCAACAAGTTCCTGATTATACGAATGAGAGAACTACTGTGGAGAAAGGAAGATTGCCAGAGGTTTTACCGAGAGCATGAAGGTAGGATCAACAGTCCTCAGAATGGAAGGTGCGTCAGTCCCAAGAGCCCCGTAAGAGTGATTTTACCTGGAACAGAGTGGCAGGCTCTCTGACCTACCAACCATGTATTAGTTGCAGCCAGTTTTCTGAAATCTTGGTTTAAAACACACATTTTTCATGATTATCCGTCTTTTTTTCCCCCAAGGAGGGCTCCACCTTGTAGTCCCAACCAGAAACTTAATGTTATGTCCTGATAATAATATCACCAGTTAACACATAGTGAATGGAGGTTTACCGTCAGACATTGTCCTAGTGCTGATTTTTTCATTCAGTTTTCCCAACAACTCTAAAAAGTAGGTGTCATTATGTCCCCTGTATACAGATTAGGAAGCAAAGTTACATGTAGAAGGTTAACGATTGACCCAAAACTACGCAGGTTGTAAGTGTCGGAGCCTGGATTCAGACCCAAAGTTCGTCAGACTCCAGGGTCCTTGTTCTGTTCTCTAAAACCATTTTTATTTTTATTATTCTAGGTAAGGAGGTAGAAGGACAGAAAGTTGCCTTGGGCACCAGGATGACGGTATCCTGATGAAGCTCCTCTCTTTTTGCAGGGCGTTTTTTCTATCAGCGGCTTGTGGAGTTCATGGCCAGGTACTTCTAATTTGGTTCCAGCATCTTTATCCACTGAGGTGACTCTCCCCTGCCCCTAAATGGATTTGTTCATTTACTGTCATTCTTTAAAGCTGTAGTCAGGCCAGGTACGTTGGTTCACTCTTGTAATCCCAGCACTTTGGGAGGTCGAGGCAGGTGGATCATTTGAGGTCAGAAGTTCAAAACTAGCCTAGCCAACATGGGGAAACCCCATCTCTACTAAAAATGCAAAAAATTAGCCGGGCATGGTGGTGGGTGGAGGCCTAGGCAGGAGAATTGCTTGAACCCAGGAGGTAGAGGTTATAGTGAGCCAGGATTATGCCAGTGCACTCCAGCCTGCACAACAAGAGTGAACTGCCTCAGAAACCCCAAAAATACAAAAGAATTAGTTGGGCATGGTTGCAGGTGCCTGTAATCCCAGCTACTCAAGAGGCTGAGGCAGGAAAATCACTTACACTTGAGAAGTAGAGGTGGCAGTGGGCCAAGATTGCACCACTGTATTCCAGCCTGGGTGACAGAGTGAGACTCCGTCTCAAAAAATAAAACAAAAGTTGTAATCAATGTCAAGTCTGAAGAAATGGGTTTGGGGCTATCACCAAGCTGACACTGACCTGTTAGGCCCCTGTCCTGTGGTGGTTACTGGACCAGTGGCTATAGAAGAGTCCCATCGAATGCTGTGTAGCCACCCTACTGATCTCTGCAGGCTTTACGTACACCAGCAAGGGCCTTGTATCACCTACTTGAAGCAGCATTGGTACTTGGCTGGAAAGGCAGGAAAACTCTCAGAACATGGAGTGTGTCTTTATTCAGGCCCTACTCACAGCACACCCTTCTAGTCTAGATGGCCAGATTCCTTACATGTGCTCGTTTTGTTCACAGTGGGCCAATCCGAGCCTACATCCTCGCCCACAAGGATGCCATCCAGCTCTGGAGGACGCTCATGGGACCCACCAGAGTGTTCCGAGCACGCTATGTGGCCCCAGATTCCATTCGTGGGAGTTTTGGCCTCACTGACACCCGCAATACCACCCATGGCTCCGGTGAGTCAGCCTCCCCTGTCCACAACCACAAATAGGCAGGGTATTTTGGGGTTAGTGAGCAGACTGTGTGGTAGAGTTGACAGCCAGGTCTCTCCAATGAGCTTTCTTCCATTTGTGTTTCTGGTCTTTGTAGCCATGTTGGCAGATGTGGCCTGTTGACTTTCTTTACATGCCCCAGGACTGAAGGGGCAGGCAGAGTAGAGGCTCAGATTTCTGAACCTGATTATGACTGCCTCTTGCATGTGATAACCCCTTCTCTGTCTTATCTCGCCTTACAGACTCTGTGGTTTCAGCCAGCAGAGAGATTGCAGCTTTCTTCCCTGACTTCAGTGAACAGCGCTGGTACGAGGAGGAAGAGCCCCAGTTGCGCTGTGGCCCTGTGTGCTATAGCCCAGAGGGAGGTGTCCACTATGTAGCCGGAACAGGAGGCCTAGGACCAGCCTGATGCAGTCTATGAAGACCAGTGGCATCGCCCAGACTTTTCTCCTAGGTGTCTAGTCTAAAACATTCTCCTGGGACCAGGGAGGCCTGGGCTCATAATACCATTTCTGCTGGGCGTCACCACCTGCCTGAGGGCCTAGCTTACCACTGAACATCCTCCAGAATCTAGCTTTCTATCTACCTCTTCTCTGGAATGTTCATGGTGGTTCACAAGAATGATGACTCCTCCTTTTACTGAGAACTGTTCATCCTTCAACAAGCTTGCCTAACTGACTTGCCTGAAGAATGCAGTGACTCTAAGCAACATCTGGCCTGTCTTCCTCAATAAAAGTCAGTGTTCTGAACCCTTTATGCTGCCACATTTAGGGGGAACTTTTCAGGCTTCATCATTCTGACCTCTCAGCAGTATTCAGAATTGCTTCATTGTCTAGAAACGCTCTCTTCTGTTGGAGTTTCTGATCCCACACCCTTGGTTTTCTCCTCTGCCTTTTCCTTCATCTCCTTTATCAGATTATACAAACATTTATTTTCATAAATTTTCTATTCAAGTCATGCTGAAAAATGCAGAGACAGTTAAGAAATGATTAGGTCCTCAAGTTGCTAATTATGAATTTGGGTAGTGAGCCAAATAAGACATGGCAGAGATGGCGAAGTGCTCTAACAGGGGTATCAAGTCCTGTGGGAGAACAGAGGAAAGGTTTCCTTCGGCGAGGTGAGGAGGTGAGGGAGATAGGGTGGGAAGGCTTTTATAAAAGGTGTAGCTGGCATTGGAACTAAGCCTCAAGATCAAATAGGGCATCTGTAGCAGGGCTCTGGAGCGCTAGGCAATCTGTGTGTTTTCAGGAATATATGGGTCATTTTGGTATGTGTGTGACCCAAGAAACCTGCAACACTTCTTATGACAGGTCTTGACTTTTCTTTTTCAGTACATGTATATTTTTCTCTTTTTGGTGGCCTTGAAACCTTTTAGTTGAAAACCGCCTTCACTATCTGCCACTTTCACTAATGGTAGACCAGGAAATTTGGACCCACTGAACAGAAAACAACTAGAAAAGCCGTGCAAAACAGCATCTATCTGAACGCATCAGCTGCCAATATAGAACCAAAATTCAGGACAAAGAAACTCAGAGAAGTGAGCCTGGGACTTAGAGCCTCTCTTCTCATAAGGGTACCTGCTGATTCTGGAAGAGGCAGCTGAGAGGTTAAGAAACGGAGCAGAATTTTCAGCAACTTCTTGTGTTAGGGAGCCAGCTACATGAATGCTGGCAGAAGACACAGATGACTTGGGCAGAGACTAGTGCTCAGGGCACAGCAGGCAGTGTGTTTGCCTTGGTGGTCCTTGCCCTCCAAGACCCACAGGGCAACACTGGCAGGCCCAGGTGAGTGTTACACACAGTAGGTTTGCATCATGGCTAAGGAATCGCAATCTTAGGGAGATACTATCTCTGTCTTCTAAGGCCATTTGCCATACAGAAATCCTTGAAATAGTCTGGAACAAAAATCTGTTCAACGTCAGGCCACAAGCACCCAGAAAGACAAGAGACACAGAATTATCTCCCAATAAAACTGCCTTTCATTTAATGGCAGTCGGGTTTCTGTAGAGAAGAAACCTGGCTCCTATAAATATGGAAAGGGAGAAAACTAGAATAAACCAAGTAGTATCTGGAATTGGAGATATCAGTGTGAACTCATGTTTTATAGCAATAGATGTAAATATGTTTTTGTATGTATGTAGGGACGTATAGTCCCTTGCACTGACCTGAGAGCAGTGACACTCCAATGGTAATGACCACACCTAGCACCCAGGTCCACCAAAAGACAAATGCTATGGACTGAATTATATCCCCCTAAAATTCATATGTTGAAGCCCTAACCCCCAATGTGATAATATTTGGAAGCAGAACATTTAGGAGATAAAATTAAGTTTAGATGGCCAGGCGCAGTAGCTCACACCTGTAATAATCCCAGCACTTTGGGAGGCTGAGGCGGGCGGATCACCTGAGGTCAGGTGTTGGAGACCAGCCTGGCCAACATGGCGAAACTCTGTCTCTACTAAATAAAATAAAAAATTAGCCAGGCATGGTGATGCATGCCTGTAACCCTAGCTACTTGAGAGGCTGAGGCAGGAGAATCGCTTGAACCTGGGAGGCGGAGGTTGCAGTTAGCCAAGATTGTGCCATTGCACTCCAGCCTGGGCAACAAGAGCAAAACTCTATCTCAAAAAAAAAAAAAAAGTAGATGAGGTAATGAGGGTGGGATCCTCATGACGGGATCAGTGCCTTTATAAGAAAAGGGAGACCCGAGAGCTCTGTATGCATGCACCTAGGAAAGGCCCTGGGAGCACAGAGCAAGAAAGTGGTCATCCACAAGCTAAGAAGAGAGCCCTCACCAGAAACCAAACCTAGCCAGATCTTGACCTTGGAATTTCCAGCCTCCAAAACTATCAGAAGAAAATTTCTGATTTTTAAGCCACTCAGCCATACCATACAGTATTTTGTTATGGCAGCCCAAGCTGCCTGAGACACAAAAATGTTCATAGAAGTTTTATTCATGGCCGGGTGCGGTGGCTCAAGCCTGTAATCCCAGCACTTTGGGAGGCCGAGGCGGGTGGATCACGAGGTCGAGAGATCGAGACCATCCTGGTCAACATGGTGAAACCCCGTCTCTACTAAAAAATACAAAAAATTAGCTGGGCATGGTGGCGCGTGCCTGTAATCCCAGCTACTCAGGAGGCTGAGGCAGGAGAATTGCCTGAACCCAGGAGGCGGAGGTCGGTGAGCCGAGATCGAGCCATTGCACTCCAGCCTGGGTAACGAGCGAAACTCCGTCTCAAAAAAAAAAAAAAAAAAAACAAAAAACAAGTTTTATTCATAATAACCAAAAACTAAAACAACTCCGATGTCTATCAATAGCAGAACTAATAAACTCTGATATATGCATATAATGGAATTCTTACCAATAGAAAAGAATGAACTACTTGGATCTCAAAAAGGTGCTGAGTCATAAGAATTCGATCATGTCTTTCGCAGCAACATGGTTGAAGGTGAAGGCCATTCTCTTTTTTTTTTTTTTTTTTTTTTTTAAAGACAGAGTCTTGCTCTGTCACCCAGGCTGGACGGCAATGGCATGATCTCAGCTCACTGCAACCTCTGCCTCCCAGGTTGAAGCAATTCTCCTGCCTCAGTCTCCCCAGTAGCTGCGATTACAGGTGTAAGCTACCACACCCGGCTAATTTTCATGGTTTTTTTGTTTTTGTTTTGTAGTTATTTTGTTGTTGTTGTTGTTTTAGGATGAAGTTTGCCCAGGCTGGAGTGCAGTGGCACATTCTCAGCTCACTGCAACATCTACCTCCCAGGTTCAAGCAATTCTTCTGCCTCAGCCTCCCAAGTAGCTGGTATTACAGGTGTGAGCCACCACACCTGGCTAATTTTCATGTTTTTTGGAGGGGGGGGGGTTGTTTTTGTTTAGGACAGAGTTTCCCTCTTTTTGCCCTGGCTGAAGTGCAGTGGTGCAATCTCAGCTCACTGCAACCTCCGCCTCCCAGGTTCAAGCAATTCTGCCTCAGCCTCCCAAATAGCTGGGATTACAGGTGCATGCCACCCCCAGCTAATTTTGTAGTTTTAGTAGTCAGGGTTTTACCACATTGGCCAGGCTGGTCTTGAACTCCTGACTTCCAGTAATCCACTCACCTTGGCTTCCCAAAGTGCTGGGATTATAGGCATGAGCCACCACACCTAGTTGTATTTGTATTTTTTATTATTTTTTTGAGAAGGAGTCTTGCTTGTCGTCCAAGCTGGAGTACAGTGGCGCCATCTTGGCTCATTGCAACCTCCGCTTCCGGGGATCAAGCAATTCTCCTGCCTTGGCCTCCCAAGTAGCTGGTATTACAGGCACACATCACCACAACCAGCTAATTTTGTATTTTTAGTAGAGATGGGGTTTCACCATGTTGCCCAGGCTGGTCTTGAACTCCTGAGCTGAGGCAGTCCTCCTGTCTTGGTCTCCCAAAGTGCTGGGATTATAGGTGTGAGCCATGTGCCCAGCCAAAGAGGCCGTTATCTTAAGTGAAATAACTCAGAAACAGTCAAATACCACATGTTCTTACTAATAAGTGGGAGCTAATGTGTACACCTAGAGAGAATAGAATAATAGACAGTGGAGACTCAGAAAGGTGGAAGTAGAGTGAAGGATGAGAAATTCACTTAATGGGTACAATATACCTTTTTGGGTGATGGATACCCTAAAATCCCAGAGTTCACCACTACCTAATATATCTATGTAACAAAACTGTACTTGGTGATTCTGTGGTGAAACAGATCAAAAGAATGATTGCTTTTTGGGGGCATGGTGTAGAGCACAAGGGAACTTTGTTGGATGATGGAAATGTCCTTTATCTCAATCTGGGTAATGGTCACATGGGTGTGTGCATTTGTCAAAAGTCATCCACCTATACCTTTAAGATTTGTGTATTTTGTGATACGTGGTGTTGGAATTTTTTTTAAAAAGACTTGCTATGTTGCTATGTCCCAACACTTATCAATAACAACCCTACTAAGTAAAGTTCAGAATTCCTTTGCAGTTCTTTTTGTTCTTAGAATAGATCTCACTGAAGGTGCATAATCAGGGTATTCACATTTTATTTAGAGTAATTCTTTTTTTTTTTTTTTTTGAGATGAGATTTCACTCTATCACCCAGGCTGGAGTGCAGTTGTACAATCTCGGCTCACTGCAACCTCCACCTTCTGGGCTCAAGCGATTCTCCTGCCTCAGCCTCTAGTAACTGGGACCACAGGTGCACAACACCATATCCACCTAATTTGTATATTTTTTTGTAGAAATGGGGTTTCGCTATATTGCCCAGGCTGGTCTTGAACCCATAGACTCAAGGGTTCCACCCACCTGGCCTCCCAAAGTGCTGGGATTGTAGGCATGAGCTACCCTGCCCAGCCTAGATTAATTCTTTTTATCTCTTTGTGTTTTTTCTCAATTTGATATTCAATAGATTTCATTTATTTCTATTTTGGATTTTTTATGAACTAAATTAAGTTCATTTAAATTGATTTAACTTCATTTATTTTGAATATGCAAAACATTAACATGATTCAAAATTCAGAACTATAGGAAAAGGAACACTAGAAGTCCCAATCTCTCCCCTTTTCACTTAAACCCTGCAACAGGGGTCCCCAACTCCCAGACTTCAGACATTACCACCTAGGCTCGCCTCCTATCAGATCAGCAGTGGCTTTAGATTACTGTGGGAGTGGGAACCCTATGGGGAATTGTACATTCAGGGGATCTAGGTTATGTGCTCCTTATGAGACTCTAATACCTAATGATCTAAGGTGGAACAGTTTCATCTTGAAACCATCCCCCATCCCTAGTCCGTGGAAAAAACTATCTTCTATGAAACTGGTCCTTAGTACCTGAAAAGTTGGGGACCACTGCCCTGCAAAACCTATTCCCTATAGCAAACTAATTGTAGCCTGGGCAACAAGTGAGACCCTGTCTCTATAAAAAGTAAAAATGGGTGCGGTGGCTTATGCCTGTGATTCCAACACTTTGGGAGGCCGAGGCAGGCAGATCACCTGCGGTCAGGAGTTTGAAACCAGTCTGGGCAACATGGTGAGACCCCTGTGTCTACAAAAATTAAAATTAAAAAATTAGCTGGGTGTGGTGGTGCATGCCTGTGGACTCAGCTACTTGGGAGGTAAAGTGGGAGGATTGCTTGAGCCTGAGAAGTTGAGGCTACGGTGCAGGTTGAGCCACTGCACTCCAGCCTGGGCGACAGTGAGACCCTGTCTTTAAAAAAAAAAAAAAAAAAAAAGGGCTGGGCGCAGTGGCTCACACCTGTAATCCCAGCACTTTGGGAGGCCAAGGCAGGCGGGTCACCTGAGGTCAGGAGTTCAAGACCAGCTTGGCCAACATGATGAAACTCTGTCTCTACTAAAAATACAAACATTAGCTGGGTGTGGTGGCGGGCACCTGTAATCCCAGCTTCCCCGGGAGGCTGAGGCAGGAGAATCGCTGGAACCCAGGAGGCAGAGGCTGCAGTGTGCCGAGATGGTGCCACTGCACTGCAGCCTGGGTGACAGAGCAAGACTCCATCTCAAATAAATAAATAAATAAATAAAAAGGAGAGTGTGGCATTAGCATGGGAACGCAATTTTAGGTCCTGGGAGAGAACATAGCTCCTCCCATACCTCTTAGAGAATTTTACAGAAACAGGTAGTTTGGGCTGGTTTGTCTTCTGGTTAGCCATTGAAGATTTGTAACTCATGGGACTGAGAACTGTGGGCCAAGACCAGAATTTTAGGTTTCCCATAGGTTTGCCTGTCCCTACAAAGGTAATACGGATGCTCCTTGGCTTAACAGTGAGGTTGCATCCAAATAAGCCCATCTTAAATTGAAAATATTGTAAGACAAAAATGTGTTGAATACACCTAACCTATGGGACTCATAGCTTAGCCTCACCTACTTAAACGTGTTTAGAACACTTACATTAGGCCAGACAGGGTGGCTCATGCCTGTAATCCCAGCACTCTGGGAGGCTGAGGTGGGTGAATTGCTTGAGGCCAGGAGCTCGACCAGCCTGGGAAACATGGTGAAACCGCATCTCTACCAAATATATATACATATATATATATATATATATATATATATATATATATATATATTAGCTAGGTGTGGTGGTACGTCCCTGTAGTCCCAGCTACTCGGGCAGCTGAGATGGGAGGATTGCTTCAGCTCTGGAGGAGAAGGTTGCAGTGAGCCAAGATCATGCCACTGCACTCCAACCTGAGTGACAGAGTGAGACACTGCCACAAAAACAAACAAAACACTTACATTAGTCTAGGGTTGGGCAAAATCATCGGCAGCACAGTACACTGTAATGTCCATGGTTTACCCTCGTGAGTGTGGCAGCCTGGAGCTATGGCTCACTGCTGCTGCCCAGCATCATAAGAGTGTCATATAGCATGTTGCTAGCCCGGGGAAAAGATCAAAATTCAAAATTCAAAGTACAGTTTCTACTGAGTGCATATCATTTTCACATCATAAAGTCGAAAAATGGAAGTCGAACCACTGTAAGTGGGGGACTTCCTGTGCTATGGAAGACTGGATGGTAACCGGGTTGCTGGCAGTGCAACCACAGTTGAGAGGCTTTTTTCTTTCTCCTGAAATAACATATCTCCCCAGACACTAGACATGCTTTTCCTACATAGCCTCGATCTGGGACATTCATATCTTATCCATGGCTCTGACCCCCAACTCTTTCCTGTCTTTGGATGCTCCAGGTGGGGTTTCCCATAAAAATTCCAATGTAAAGAAACCTTATCTGCAAATTTTAGATAATCCTGTAAATGAAAAATTGCTTTGCTTTGATAACAAAGCTCTCTATAACAAAAGAAAGAAAGAAAGAGAAAAAAAGAAGAAAGAAAGATTGCAAGAAAATGGAGAACTTGGATTTAAGGAAACGGACAATGAGTATAGACTTTTCTCAAGTTTGATTGTGACTTAAGGAGAAATATATCAAGTTTAGGGAAATTTGGCAGCTTAAGGACATTTTGAAGGACTGGTAAAATGCGAATTGATTTATAGGCTCTAGTTCTTTGCCAAAAGAAAGGAAGAGTCAGGATACAGGAGAGTAAAAAGACAACTGAGATTATGAGTTCCCACAGAATATAAATTTGAAAGGGAAGCCTCCCAACACAAATTATAATTCAGGTGAGAATTGTTCCTCTGGTTTAGTGGTTCCAGGAGTCACAGGCTTTCACTTCTCTCCTTAACAGCTCTTGTGTCTATGTGATATGGTTTGGCTGTGTCCCCACCCAAATCTCATCTTAAATTGTAGCTCCCATAATTCCTACATGTCATGGGAGGGACCCAATGGGAGGTAATTGAATCTTGGGTTGGGTCTTTCCCGTGTTATTCTCGTGATAGTAAGTCTCATGAGAGCTGATGGTTTTATAAACAGAAGTTCCCCTACACAAGCTCTCTTGCCTGCCGCCATGTAAGACATTACTTTGCTCCTCATCTGCCTTCAGCCATGCTTCTGATGCCTCCCCAGCCATGTGGTACTTTGAGTCAATTCAACTTATTTTCTTTACAAATTGTCCAGTCTCAGGTATGCTTTACTAGCAGCATGACAGAATAATAGACTATGCTTCAGGGGCCCCCAAAAGCAGAGCAGGAGATGGTGAAGTGTGTGCAGGTAGTCTATTTTAGGAAGGGACCTCAGAAAACAGGCATCAGGACACTAAGAGAGTAAAAGAAGGGAGAAGGGAAAGCCATCCCAAGAACAGAGTATTGAGCTGTTTACCACAGTGGACAACAGGGCTTCCATCTACTTGGTGGTCCTCTGTCTCCCACCAAAGCCTAGGAGGCTGGTTGTTTGCCCATTGGTTTCCATCATCCATTGTCAGTGATTTGCCAGGGAGACATAACCCCTTTGCAGTCCCAGACTTGCATGCCGCCAGAAAGGCTGAGGGGCTCTTGCAGGCTTCCTGCACTGCATCAGCAGAGAAGCTCCTAGAAGGAGCACAAGAGAAAGAATGAGGAGGTCTTTGATTTCAGCTGAGTGGAGCTATGGTCAGGGTAAGAATGTAGGCCAAGAGGACGTGAGATGGGGCATAAAAAGTTGTACAGTGCCGTCCTCCCCTGCCTGTGTTTGGGTCCGCCCAGGCGCCAGCTCTGCGTGTAGCTCAGCGTATCACAGAGCCAGGCAAGAACCTGGTGAGCTACAATCTCTACTTAAGACTCAATATAGCCGGGCGCGGTGGCTCAAGCCTGTAATCCCAGCACTTTGGGAGGCCGAGGCGGGTGGATCACAAGGTCGAGAGATCGAGACCAACCTGGTCAACATGGTGAAACCCCGTCTCTACTAAAAACACACAAAATTAGCTGGGCATGGTGGTGCGTGCCTATAATCCCAGCTACTGAGGAGGCTGAGGCAGGAGAATTGCCTGAACCCAGGAGGCGGAGGTTGCAGTGAGCCGAGATCGCGCCATTGCACTCCAGCCTGGGTAACAAGAGCGAAACTCCGTCTCAAAAAAAAAAAAAAAAAAAAAAAAGACTCAATATAAGTGGATTAGTGGAAAAGGTAACATTTCCCACCATTGCAACTGGCCCTGAAGCCGTAATTGATTCTTTTTTTTTTTTTTTTTTGAGACAGAGTTTCACTCTTGGTGCCCAGGCTGGAGTGTAATGGCACAATCTCGGCTCACCGCAACCTCTGCCTCCCGGGTTCAAGTCAGCTTCCCAACTAGCTGGGATTTAAGGCATGCACCACCATGCCTAGGTAATTTTTTTTTTTTTTTTTTTTTTTTTTTTTTTAGTAGAGACGGGGTTTCTCCATGTTACGATCAGGCTGGTCTCGAACTCCCGACCTCATGATCTGCCCACCTTGGCCTCCCAAAGTGCTGGGATTACAAGCGTTAGCCACCACACCCGGCAAATTGATTCTTATTAACCTCCCTCCTTTACTAACCATATTATAGTTCCTGCCCCTCGAGTTAACCCTTACAGGTCGAAGATGCTTACCTACTGGGAAAACATAGACTTTCACCTCTAAGAGCTCAGATCCCTTAGCTGACTTACTCCACCCTCACCCGTTTCTTTCCTGGAGAGAGGTTTACCATAGGGCCCAGCATCTGAATCACTGGAGCCAGTTGTGGAGATCTTGATTCTCACCTTACTCCAAGGCCTAGAAAGAGGAATTCCTGAGGCCAGGGCATGAAGGGACCCCTCAAGATAGGAAAGGAGGGTTAATAAGGCAGGGGAGAAAAGGCAGTGATGATGGAAAGGAACAGCTGCAGAAAACTGGGATCCCTGGGATTGCACTCAGCGAGCACTCCTGCAAAGGCTTATAGGAAAGTGGCCTCTAAATGCAGACCTCTAAGATGCTAAAACTGTGGCAAAGTGAGGTGGAGCCATTCCTCAGAGAGGGAGAACATAAGGAATCAATGACAGCTGGAACTGACCTTAGGCAGTTCTATCCTTGTTCCCCAGATGGTGGGCAAGTAGCAGAGGTGGCAAGTAGCCCCTCCAGAGCCTTCTGTGGCTCCTCCCAAAGCACTCTCCCCCACCATCCTACCCTGCAGGCACCACTTCAATAAGATTTGGAAAACAAGTTGGGCTCGGTGGCTCATGCCTGTAATCCCAGTACTTTGGGAGGCCAAGGCGGGCAGATCACCTGAGGTTGGGAGTTCAAGACCAGCCTGACCAACACGGAAAACCCTGTCTCTACTAAAAATACAATATTAGCCAGGCAGGGTGGTGCATGCCTGTGATTCCAGCTACTCAGGAGGCTGAGGCAGGAGAATCGCTTGAACCTGGGAGGTGGAGGTTGTGGTGAGCCAAGATTGTGCCACTGTGCTGCAGCCTGGGCAACAAGAGTGAAACTCCATCTCAAAAGAAAAAAAAAAAAGGGAAACAAAGGGAAAAGTCAGTGCTGAAGAACAAGTCCACAGGGAGGGATAAAGAACAGTCTCTAGGTGTGTGCTGAGGGAGAAGCTGCGCTGAGGGACAAAGTTCAAGGAAAGGGGATGAGGGATTTGGAGGGCCAAACACAATGGTAGAAAAATGGGCAGAGCCAGGGAACTTTAGGGGTGGGGTTGAAGGATGAGGTCAGCAGGGAGACAGGCCACCTTGATCTCAGTTTGACTGAGTGGGCCCTGCAGTCATTTGAATGAAGTCCCATATCATCCTTCAGAAATGAGCTGTCAGCCCCTACACCAGAGACACCTTTCCTCACCCCTCCCCTTCCCCAGCAACCCTTTACTGCGAAGGTCTCACAACACCTCCAGCCTGTTACTGCAGAGATGAGGCCATTACAGCCCTGATTTCATTCTCTTTTCGAAGAGACAAAGGAAGGGGTGATTCTTGACTAGACGGCACCCACAGCCATCTGCCCCAGCCTAGACAGAGGTACCCTCTGCATATCCTCCTCTGACTGCCTGGACCTGCCAGTCATCTCGCTGGGCCAGACCTGTGTGGTGTCTCTACAGTGCTTACATAGATTTTAATAGAAAATGAGGCCAGACGCGGTAGCTCACACCTATAATCCCAGCACTTTGGGAGGCAGAGGCGGGTGAATCACAAGGTCAGGAGTTCAAGACCAACCTGGCCAACATAGTGAAACCCCATCTCTACTAAAAATACACAAATTAGCTGGGCGTGGTGGCGGGTAACTGTATCCCAGCTACTCAGGAGGCTGAGGCAGAGAATTGCTTGAACCTGGGAGGCAGAAGTTGCAGTGAGCCGAGATCGCACCACTGCACTCCAGCCTGGGCATCTGAGCGAGATTCTGTCTCAAAAAAAAAAAAAAAAAAAAAAAAAAAAAGTTCATTTATATATATAAAATGAACATTTTTTTCTCCCTGTCATCTTTAAAGAAGATATATGATCGTTAATTTTTCCACTTTGCTTTTCTATGGGAGAAGTAACTTTGAGGTCTTGTGGAATGATGGTGACCCACCCTTCCCCTGCTCAGCAACCCCTAAACACACACACATACACACACTGTGGCTTTTACCTCAGGCCGTGGGAAAGAGGCAGCATTAGGGTTGTAGGCCAGGCAGGGGTAAGAAGAAACTACATTCCAGGTACCCCTAGCCCTTCCCCCAACCAGGCTAAGCTTGGGGATTCCCTGGAGATCAACCACTTCCAGTGAGAGGCAGTGGACAAAAGTCTCTGCACCCAGTAACTCCTTTTCTCTCTCCAAGTCCTTCTTCTTTTCCAGCATCAAAACCAAGCCTAAGTAATTTGAGGCTACCCAAATGTCTCTCCCCTCTTTTCTGCGACAAAGGGTCTCTTAGCAAATAAAGGCACTGGGGCCTGAATGGACAGCTCTCCAAGGTATACTCATTGACAGAGGGTGTCAGGTAGGGCTAGCCCCAGGCCAAGAAGAGAATAAGGCAGGCCGGGCGCGGTGGCTCAAGCCTGTAATCCCAGCACTTTGGGAGGCCGAGGCGGGTGGATCACGAGGTCAAGAGATCGAGACCATCCTGGTCAACATGGTGAAACCCCGTCTCTACTAAAAATACAAAAAATTAGCTGGGCGTGGTGGCGCATGCCTGTAATCCCAGCTACTCAGGAGGCTGAGGCAGGAGAATTGCCTGAACCCAGGAGGCGGAGGTTGCGGTGAGCCGAGATCGCGCCATTGCACTCCAGCCTGGGTAACAAGAGCGAAACTCCGTCTCACAAAAAAAAAAAGAAGAAGAGAATAAGGCAAACTGTCAGAACCTGGGCCATATGGGCCCTGAGAGTGTGGGACAGATGGCTAAAGGCCTTAGCACCATTACTGGACGTAATTTAGCCACCTGAGTGTGGCTAAAACACTGTGAACTGAGATTGGCGGATTCAAGAGGAGCTGTGTTTAAATACCCTTAAACCTAACATTGGAAGGTCGATGATGAGGCATTGCTAGTAGTCATCACTGTCACTGAGGGCCAACATGGCATGGCTATCAGGTTTAAGTCCTGAGTCTGAAGAACTTTTAGCGTGTGGTTAAATAATCTTGGACTTGGGACTGGAGGGTTAGAAAGGGGACCTGGTTAAGGAGTCCCTCAGATCATAAGGCTGGAGACTGAACTGTGAGTAAAATCTAAAGGTGGGGTGGGAGAAAATACAGCAAAGGCTAGAGATGTAGAAAAAGCAGAAGCGTGTCACAGAAGCCAATGGAAGACCACAGCTGCAGGAGGAAGTAGTCAAGTGCAAAGACCATTCCTCCAAGAGGACTGTCACTTGGCACCTCTGCTCTCCGAAGTCAGAGCTCTGCCATCTTCACATCTGCAGGAATATCAGGGGTCAGAAGACTGTCCCTGAAGCCCTTAGAACTAGAGCGGGGTAGGTGTATGGTGGACAGATTTGACTCCCAGTGTCTCTTAAGGGGCCACTTCCAACCAGCACTTACCCTCACTCCCTGTGAAGGCTTCTCCCGAGTGTATCCTCACGTGGGCTGAGAGTGGACTTGCGGCTACTCGACATGCGTAAGGCTTCGCTGCCATGCGTGTCCCCCAGTGTGTGTTGAGGACTCCCTTGCTGCTAAATCCCCACCCACATTCCCCACACACATAAGGCTTCTCCCCTGAGTGCGTTCTCCGATGTGACTTGAGTGTCGACTTCCGGGTAAATCCACGCCCACACTCCTCACACACATGCGGCTTCTCCCCTGAATGTGCCCTCTGCTGTATGAGAGTGGATTTATCACAAAAGCCCCACCCACACTCTCTGCAAATGAAAGGCTTCTCACCTGAATGTATCCTCTGGTGTTTGATGAGGCATGATCTCCTCACAAAGCTTCGGCCGTTGTTCCTACACACGTAAGGCGTATCCTCTGTGTGAATTCTCTGGTGCTGAATGAGGTGTGACTTGTTACGAACGCCTTGCCCACACACCGTGCACATAAATGGCTTCTCCCTTGTGTGTGTCCTCCGATGTGGGCTGAGGTGTGACTTGCGGCTAAAGCCTCACCCACACTCTCCATAGACATAAGACTTTTCTCCTGTGTGCGTCCTCTGGTGTCTGATGAGCTGTGACTTCCCGCTGAAGCCTCACCCACACCCCCTGCACACCTGTGACTGCTTTTGTCTGAAGATTTTTCCGCTGTGACTGCCTTCTGTCTGAACAGGTTTGACTTCTGGCTAAAAGCTAGTGCATACTCTCCAAACCTTACCGCTCTAAACCCTGGGGTTTTTGCCTT
The DNA here is from genome assembly GCF_048565385.1 of Saimiri boliviensis. NCBI lineage: Eukaryota > Metazoa > Chordata > Mammalia > Primates > Cebidae > Saimiri > Saimiri boliviensis. The sequence continues at coordinate 13,480,314 of NC_133456.1, forward strand.
CTTGGAAATTCTGTCTACTACCTCAGAGCTTGCATCCTGGGCTAGACTGAGCTGTATCTCTAACATTCTGTTGCCTCCCTGAGAGCTTACTGGTGGTCTCTGGAACAGGCTAGAGAAACCCACTAAAGTCCCCCTCTCATTTATACTCCAAAACAAGGGTCTAACACCTCCTTCCACTCGTTGATCTTTTGCTTCAGCTCCCCCTGTGATTTTTAGCAGAACAATGTGGCCTGTGGCTGATCCTCCTGGCAGGGATTTCCTGGGTGGGTTGATTTCCTGCATAAAATCCTGGAATAGGATGATTGTGTAGCTCATCTTGGCTAAGGAATTGCTGACTGCCAAAGACCACGGGACAAGAGGGACAGGTATGGACTTCTGGCTTTGATTCTGCTGAAGAGAGAAAGTTCCCAGAAGAGTCACAGGAAGGGCTGACTGCGCTCTTGTTTTACGAAAAGACCTAGCCCATTAATCATTCTCAGTGATTAAAGTCTCTCTCCCCAAGATGTGCTGTGCAGGACCTATATTTCTATTCAACTTCTTCAAACTTTTGATTTAGAAATCATTTCAAATATACAGAAAAGTGTAAGAATATGAATAATACAAAGGGCCGGGAGCAGTGGCTCACACCTGTAATCCCAGCACTTTGGGAAGCTGAGGTGAGCAGACTGCCTGAGCTCAGGAGTTTGAGACCAACCTGGACAACACGGTGAAACACTGTCAAAAAAAAAAAAAAATCCTTGTTTCCCATGATTAGATTAAGCTTATGCATTGCACTCCATTTTTACATATTACATATTTTACTTTAATCCAAAAAGCCCACAATCGAATCTATTCTATATATTATCCCAACAGAGAATCTTCCAAGTAGGCATCCGAGACATCCTCAGCTCTGTAAATATCTATAATGATACTAAAATTATCCTCTACCAGCTGGGCGCAATGGCTCACACCTGTAATACCAGCACTTAGGGAGGCCAAGGCAGGCAGATCACCTGAGGTTGGGAATTCGAGATCAGCCTGACCAACATGGAGAAACCCTGCCTGTACTAAAAATACAAAATTAGCTGGGTGTGGTGGTGCATTCCTGTAATCCCAGCTTCTCGGGAGGCTGAGGCAGAATCGCTTAAACCTGAGAGGCGCAGGTTGCAGTGAGCTGAGATCGCGCCATTGCATTCCAGCCTGGGGGACAAGAGTGAAACTTCATCTCAAGAAAAAAAAAAAGATAATTTTTTAGAAGATGGAATGTGTGGATCTCATCTGGATCCTGATTCAAATTTGCAAAAAACTTTTTTGAGATAATCAGGTAAATTTGAACATGGATTAGGTGTTGGATGATATTGAAGCACTACTAATAACTTTGTGAGTTCTGGTCATGATACTATGGTTATATAAGAAAATGTCCTGGCTGACGTGGTGACTCATGCCTATAATCCCAGCACTTTGGGAGGCTGAGGCAGGCAGTTCACTTGAGGTCAGAAGTTCAAGACCAGGCTGGCTAACATGGTAAAACCCCATTTCTACTAAAAACACAAAAAACTAGCTGGGTGTAGTGGTGCACAACTACAATCCCAGCTATTGGGAGGCTGATGTGGAATAACTGCTTGAATCCAGGAGACAGAGGTTGCGGTGAGCCAAGATCGTGCCATTGCACTCCAGCTTGGGCAACAAGAGTGAAACTCCATCTCAAAAAAAAACAAAGAAGAAAAAAAGAAAATGTCTTTATTTATTGGAGTTGCACTGTGATATAACAGGAGTGGTATGTCATGATATTTGAGATTTGCTTTAAATAATTCAGCAATAAAAGAAAAAGTGATGTAGAAAGAAAGGGAAGGTGAATCAAGGACGAAAACAGCTTAACACCTGAAATGGATCCAATGAGGTCCAAAGTTTCAGCATCAAAATTAGTTTGAATCAGACTATTTTAAGACAATTTTAAGATATTCTTCAGAATCAACAAAATGGATGAGCATAAAGATAGACAATAACAAGACCAGAGGAAACAAGATAAAAACAAGACCAAATCAGATTGGCCAACTGAAAGCAAACTTAAATGGATGAGTCTACACTGAAATAGAAGTAGGCAACTGAGTTAGAAGCCAAATGGATTGAAATGAGGCCAATTCAAATTAGAGAGAAGCAGTGCAATATAGGTCTAAGTAGATGCAAAGAGAACAAATCAGAGCTATTTAATTCATAGCTATGCCAGATGAAGATAAGCCTTGAGAAAGCAGCTGACAGGAATTTTTAACTCTGAAAATATGACTCTCATCAAGAACTCAGGAATATCTAGAATACTTTTGTCCTTGCCAACCTAATAATCAATTTTAGTTTTTAAATAAGTGAATAAAAACATGATGTATGCATGCCTGTAATCCCAATACTTTGGGAGGCCAAGGCGGGCAGATCATCTGAGGTCAGAAGTTCTAGACCAGCCTGACCAACAAGGAGAAATCCCGTCTCTTAAAAAAAAAACACCATGATATATAATATCCAGTAATCTATAAACATCAAACTGACAGATTTGTACTTTAAACCTTAAACATTTCCAACTCCTAGGTCATAGACGGCATCTCTCACAACTCTTCTCCTTCTTCTCTGTTCTCCAACCACCTTGGCCTCCTTGCTTTTCCTGCAAAGGACTAGGTATGCTCCTGCCTCCAGGGCCTTAGCACTGCTTTCCCCCTGCCTGGAGCAGTTTCCCAACAGACCCACATATCCAACCTCCTTACCTCCTTCAAGCCTTTGCTCAAATGTACTTCCTCATAGAGGCCTACCCTGATCAAACAATTTAAAAGTTCAGCCAGTTGCCTCTATACCCGGGCCCTTCAGATCTTTCTTAATCTCCTGTACTTATATTTATAGATATCATATATATATATATATATATATATATATATATATATATATATATAAAAGCCATGTAGCATTTATTATCCTTTGACATATATAATTTACCTAGATATGTTTCTTATTGTATATTGTCAGTCTGCCTATACGAGAATGTAAGCTCCATGGCAGAAGAAATGTTTTATCATTCTATTCACTGATATGTTTTAAGAGATTTAAAACATTGCTGGCACACTGAATATAGTCAGGAAATACTTGAATGGAAAGATGAAGGAAGAGAACATGTCCTTACCCAATGAGACCAGATTCCTAAGATTTTCCAGCATCATTTCTTTGTACAGGTTCCTCTGCTCAAGGCTCAGCCTCTTCCACTCTGCCTCAGTGAAAACCACAGCCACATCCTTGAAAGTCACTGGTCCCTAAATCAACCAATAAATTCATATTGATCAAGTCACCATTAAGATTCACAGAGAGAATGGAACTGGTGGTCTTGGAGAATGGGCGCAGTGGCTCACACCTGCAATCCCAGCACTTTGGGAGGCCGAGGCAGGAGGTTCTCTTGAGGTCAGGAGTTCAAGACCAGCCTGCCCAATATGGTGAAACACTGTCTCCACTAGAAATACAAAAATTAGCTGGGCGTAGTGGCACATGCCTGTAGTCCCAGCTACTGGGGAGGCTGAGGCAGGAGAATCGCTTGACCCCGGGAGGCAGAGGTTGCAGTAAACCAACATCATTCCACTGCATTCCAGCATGGGTGGCAGAGTGAGACTCCATCTTAAAAAGAGAAAGAGAGAGCCGGGCGCAGTAGCTCAAGCCTGTAATCCCAGCACTTTGGGAGTCCGAGGCAGGTGGATCACGAGGTCACAAGATCGAGGCCATCCTAGTCAGCATGGTGAAACCCCATCTCTACTAAAAATACAAAAAATTAGCTGGGCAGGGTGGCACATGCCTGTAATACCAGCTACTCAGGAGTCTGAGGCAGGAGAATTGCCTGAACCCAGGAGACGGAGGTTGCGGTGAGCCAAGATCATGCCATTGCACTCCATCCTGGTTAACGAGAACGAAACTCCATCTCAAAAAAAAAGAAAAAAAGAAATGAATCTGGTACTTGGGAGGCTGAGGTGGGAGGATTGCTTGAGCCCAGGAGTTCAAGACCAATCTGGGCAACACAGTGAAACCCTGTTTCTTTGAAAAATAAGCAAAAATTAGCCCGGTATGGTTGTGTGCACCTGTAGTTCCAGCTACTCAGGAGGCTGAGGTAGGAGGATTGCCTGAGCCAGGAGGTCAGGGCTGCAGTGAGCTGAGATCACACCACTGCACTCCAGCCTGGGTGATAAGACCCTGTCTCAAGAAAACCTACACCATATGCTTTTTCATCTTCAATTATCTTCTCTTCAAAATGAGTATTCAGTGGTGTTTTCTCTTTAGTTACACTTGAAAGGTGGCATTGCCCTCAGATGCCAAGGGAGTCACCATTCAACTTACTTCTACTGAATTCAAGCATTATTTGTTCAGTGACCAACTGCTTCAGCCTGTGGGTATTCCATGACACTCCTAACTTGCACTAGTTCTTTTGTTTTTTGTGGGTTTTTTTTTTTTTTTTTTTTTTTTTTGAGACAGAGTCTCACTGTCACCCAGGCTGAAGTGCAGTGGCGTGATCTTGGCTCACTGCAGCCTCCGCCTTCTGGGTTCAAGCGATTCTCCCGCTTCAGCCTCCCAAATAGCTAGAACCACAGGTGCGTGTCACCACACCTGGCTAATATTTTTTTTTGTTTTTTTGTTTTTGTTTTTAGTAGAGATGGGGTTTCACCATGTTGGCCAGGCTGGTCTCCGACTCCTGACCTCAAGTGATCTGCCCGCCTCAGACTCGCCTTAGATTTTTAACCTCACCCTGTGGACTTTGGGGAACATTTGCACATTATTCCCAGCTGCTTCTGATCACCTTGACTACCTCTTTTCTGACTCAGCCTCTTCCTCCTGTTCTCAGGTATACATCAATCTTCTTGTCCACCTTCTAAGTGGTCCTTGGCACTCTAGGAGTTGGTAATATTAATTCCAGGTTCTAAAGCTACACTAATTGAGCTTCTATCAGATCAAAGATGACAGTAGGGGCTGGAGGAAGCACACGGCAAAGTTACCAAGCCAGAGCTTCTTAGCATCCTCCCCTGAGAGCTGGACTATAAAAGAGATTTACTAAAACCCAGCACAGAAGTGTAGAAGAAGTAGAGAATAATAATGACGCTGAGCTAAGAGTAGGAAACTGTAGATACTGAAATCCTTCAGTGTGTGAGAAGTTTTGGGAGGGATGTCACATCTACAGCCAGCAGCCCAGGCAGTCAGGTCACATGGCATAGTGTAGGAGGGAAGACAAAATGTCTAGACAGCAGGTCAGGACCCAGGATTAGGCAGCCAAGGCCTGAATGGGCAGTGATGTGGGCTGTTGTCCCTTATACGCTTTCTGTGACCTGCTGCTTCTGGCACATCCTGATTCTTATATTCTCAGTGATCTTTCCCCTTTTCTTTTTGTATCCCAGGTCTCATAAATTATCTTGCTCAAGCTTTGTGTCTCTCATGCTCCAGCATCCTCTCCATTTCTCTCTTAACTCCTCTCCCCATCTAGTTCTTCCACTGAAGCATAGAACAGGCTCAGCAACAATGGATGCTAGGCTTTTTGCACAGTGGATGTAGTAGAAGCCCAATCTATGGAGTCAAACCACCCAAGTCCAAATCCCAGTTTTGTCACTTACACAATATGTGACCTTGGGAAACTTACATAAACCGCTCTGTGTCTTAGTTTCCACATCTGTAAAATGGGCTTGATAATGACACCTACTGTCAAAGTCATGAGATTAAATGACTTAACAAATATAAAGCACTTATATCAATGCCTGACATGTAGTAAACCTTTGCTATTGCTATTTGCTATAATTAAGCAATAGAATGTTTTATATTTAAGTGAAAACTGATTTTTAAAATAAGTAAATAATTGTTGGTTCTCAAAAAATAATCAAACATTCTGTCCAGTACAACAAGGCAAGAAAAGGAAGTAAAAAGCAGAGAGACTGGTAAGGAAGAAATAAAATCATCCCTATTTGACAAGGCCATGGTTTTCTATGTAGGAAATGCAAAGGAATCTATAAAAATAACTATACGGCTGGACGTGGTGGCTCATACCTGTAATCCTAGCACTTTCGGAGGCTGAGGCGGGTAGATTGCCTGAGCTCAGGAGTTCGAGACCAGCCTGGGAAACATGGTGAAATCCCATCTCTACTAAAATACAAAAAATTACCTGGGCATGGCAGTGTGCACCTGTAGTCCCAGCTACTCAGGAGGCTGGGGCAGGAGAATCACTTGAACCCGGGAGGGAGAGGTTGTGGTGAGCCAAGATCGAGCCACTGCACTACAGCCTGGGGGACAGAGCAAAAAAAAAAAAAAATTATATAACTAATAAGTGAGTCCAGGAGGATTGAAAGATACAAGATGAACACACAAAAATCCATTGTATTCCTACAGATTAGGAGCGACCATGTGGAAACTGAAATTAAAAACATAATAGCAGGCCGGGCGCGGTGGCTCAAGCCTGTCATCCCAGCACTTTGGGAGGCCGAGGGGGGTGGATCACGAGGTCAAGAGATCGAGACCATCCTGGTCAACATGGTGAAACCCCGTCTCTACTAAAAATACTAAAAATTAGCTGGGCGTGGTGGCTCGTACCTGTAATCCCAGCTCCTCAGGAGGCTGAGGCAGGAGAATTGCCTGAGCCCAGGAGGCGGAGGTTGCGGTGAGCCGAGATCACGCCATTGCACTCCAGCCTGGGTAACAAGGGCGAAACTCCATCTCAAAAACAAAAACAAAAACAAAAACAAAAAACATAATAGCATTTATCAGCACTACCCCAAAAATGAGGTGTCTAACGTAAATCCAACAAAACAAGTATAACATCTGTACACTGAAAACTACAAAATGCCAATGGAAGAAAAATCAAAGATCTAGATCAATGGGGAGACACAGCACGTTCACAGGCTGGAAGGCTCTACATAGCAGAGATGGCAATCTTCCCCAAAATGGTCTATAGATTTAACACAATTCCTATCAAAATCCCAATCAGATATTTTTGTAGATGTAGACAACTTATCCTATAATGTATATGATAAGGCAAAGAAACTAGAACCAAGTAAGAGGGATCACTCTACCTGGTATTAAACTTACTACTTAGTATTTGATCACTGTAATACTTGAGACAGGGTATTGATGGAAGAGTAGACACACAGATCAATAGAAGAAAACCGAGAACCCAAAAAGAGAACAACACAAATACCCTAAACTGGATTTTTGTAAACACAATTCAATGGAGAATAGACTTTTCAACAAATGGCACTGGAACAACTGGACATTCATAGCCAAAAAAAATTAACCTCAACCTAAAACCTCACACTTTATATGAAAAAAAAATTCAAAATGAATTACAAATTTAAATATAAAAATGTTAGAAGAAAATACAGGAGAAGATTGATTTGGGGATCTAGTGCTTGGCAAAGGGTTTTTAGACATGACACCAAAACCACAATCCATAAAAGAAAAAATAATAAACCAAACTTCGCCAAAGTTCAAACTGTTTTTGGTGGCTCCTGTCTGTAATCCTATCAATTTGGGAGTCTGAGGAGGGTGGATCACCTGAGGTCAGGAGTTCAAGAGCAGCCTGGCCAACGTAGTGAAACCCTGTCTCTACTAAAAATACAAAAATTAGCCAGGCTTGGTGGCGCATGCCTGTAACTTCAGCTACCCGGAAGGCTGAGGCAGGAGAATCACTTGAACCCAGGAGGTAGAGGTTGCAGTAGGCCAAGATCGTACCACTGAACCCCAGCCTGGGTGACAGAGCAAGACCTCATCTAGAGGAAAAAAAAAACAAAAACTTTTTTATTCTAGAAGATCCCTATCTCTTCCAGAAAATAGAAGCAGAGGGAACCTTTCCTAACCCATCCTATGAATCCAGCATTACCCTAATAACCAATCTAGATTAAAACATTAGAAATTAAAACTATAGATCAATGTATCTCACAGAGATGGAATACCCTCCTCCCAAAATACAAGCAAATCAAATCCAGAAATGTATTACGAATAATTACACACCACACTTGGGTTTATTATAGTTTTCAAAGCTGATTCAACATTTGAAAATCAATCATTGTAGAGGTCAGGGTTGTTTTTTCAAGATGGTGGCTTCAAGGCTCTGGTGTCCAGCTTTGGGCAGGTTCACCATGGGCTCCTAGCGAGCCAGCAGTGACCAGCTGGTCTCCACTTCCAGCTCGTGGGTTCAGGGAAGTGGTGGAGATCCAAGAAGGGAAGTCAACTATAATTGAAGGCCATATCACAGCGACTCCCAAGGAGAGTCCAAATCCTCCTAAACCCTCTGGCCAGTGCCCCATCTGCCACTGGAACCTGAAGCACAAATATAACTATGACGATGTTCTGCAGCTTAGCCAGCTCATCTGACCTCACGGAGGCATACTGGCCTGAAAGATGACAGGCCTACCCTGGGAAGAGCACCCCAAGATCAAGGAATGTGTGAAGACGGCCTACAGAGCAGGTCCGTTACCAAATCATGGGCCTCGGCTTCCTAAAGGAGTTGTTCTGAAAAGCAAACCCCAAACTCAACTGGTACCTGCCATGCTGGGTTCCCTGCTCCCTCAAGCCCATCTGCAAAAAAAGGCCCCCACTGGAACAGGGTGCTCATGGCTGTGGGGTCACCCCTCCTGAGGGACAAACGCCTGCTACTCAGGAACACCTTGGAAGCTGTATCACTGAGTGCAGGGCTTCCAGAGTTCCTCCGGCACCAGCGCTGTGGAGTAGGAGGTCTACTCACAAGCCCTCGGCCACAGCTATACTCCTGCCCCACCCCACCACGATGGCCTGGCCCCTCTGACATGGATGGACAGGGGACAGTGGGACAAACTCCAGTACCCATGGCCTGCCCAGTAGGAATGCTGAGAGCTAGAGCCAGGCAGGGCAGTTGGGTCCCGTGGCAGCTGCTGTGGGGCTTGGGCCATACTCAGTGCTGGGGACAGGAGTTTTGCCCAATAGAATGTCATAAACTAGGCTCATGGGCTAAAAAAAAGAAAAGAAAAGAAAATCAATCATTGTAATCCACCATGTCAGCAGGCTAAAGAAACAAAATCATATATCATGTGATTTGATGCAGAAAATACATTTGACAAAACCCAAGACCTAATGATTATAAAAATTCTCAGCTGCCAGGCGTGGTGGCTCATGCCTGTAATCCCAACACTTTGGTAGGTCAAGACAGGAGGATTATTTGAGCCCAGGAGTTTGAGACCACCCTGGCCAACATGGCAAAACCTTGTCTCTGGTTGGGCACAGTGGCTCTCGCCTGTAATCCCAGCATTTTGGGAGGCCAAGGCAGGCGGATCACCTGAGGTTACAAGTTTGAGACCAGCCTGGCCAATGTGGCAAAACCCTGTCTCTACTAAAAATACAAAACTTAGCCGGTGCGGTGGATCACGCCTGTAATCCTAGCACTTTGGGAGGCTGAGACAGGTGGATCACGAGGTCAGGAGTTCAAGACCAGACTGGCCAAGATGCTGAAACCCCGTCTTTACTAAAAATACAAAAATTAGCCAGACATGGTGGCATGCACCTGTAATCCTAGCTATTCGGGAGGCTGAGGCAGGAGAATCATTTGAACCTGGGCAGTGGAAGTGGCACTGAGCCAAGGTCACACCACTACACTCCAGCCTGGGTGACAGAGCAAGACTCCATCTCAAAAAAAAAAAAAAAAAAAAAAATTAGCCAGGCATGGTGGTGGGCACCTGTAATCCCAGCTACTCAGGAGGCTGAGGCAGGAGAATCACTTGAATCCAGGAGGTAGAGGCTGCAGTGAGCCAAGATTATACCACTATACTCCAGCTTAGGTGACAGAGCGAGACTCTGTCTCAAAAAATAAATAATAAAATTAAATTAAATTAAGACCCTGTCTTTAAAAACTAAATAAAATTTATAAAAAGTAAAAACTCTCGGCCAAGCATGGTGGTTCATGTCTGTAATCCCAGCACTTTGGAAGGCCAAGGTAGGCAGATCACTTGAGGTCAGGCGCTCAAGACCAGCCAACATGGTGAAACCCCGTCTCCACTAAAAATACAAAAATTAGCTGGGTGTGGTGGCACATGCCTATAGTTCCAGCTACTTGGGAGACAGGCACCAGAATCCCTTGAACCCAAGAGGCGGAAGTTGCAGTGTACCGAGATGGCGCTGTTGCACTCCAGCTTGGCTGACAGAGCGAAACTCTGTCTCAAAAAAAATAAAGATAAAAATAAAAAGTAGCCGGGCATGGTGGCTCAAGCCTGTAATCCCAGCACTTTGGGAGGCCGAGGAGGGTGGATCACAAGGTCAAGAGATCGAGACCATCCTGGTCAACATGGTGAAACCCCGTCTCTACTAAAAAATACAAAAAATTAGCTGGGCATGGTGACGTGTGCCTGTAATCCCAACTACTCAGGAGTCTGAGGCAGGAGAATTGCCTGAACCCAGGAGGCGGAGGTTGCGGTGAGCCAAGATCGCACCATTGCACTCCAGCCTGGGTAACAAGAGCGAAACTCCGTCTCAAAAATAAAAATAAAAATAAAAAAAATAAAAAGTAATCTCTCTCAGCAAACTAGAAATACAGCAGAACGTCCTCAGTTGACAAAGAACATCTACAAAAAACCTACAACAAATATCCTGCTTTATAGTGAGAGACTAGATGTTTTTCCTGGATAACTGGAAACAAGGCAAGGATGTCTTCTCTCACCACTCCTGTTCAACATTGCACTGAAAAGTCCTAGCTATTGCAATGAGACAAGAAAAGGAAAATGTACACATATTTGAAAAGAGGTAAAACTGTCTTTGTTCACAGATGACATGACTGTCTACATAGGAAATCCCAAAGAATCTACAAAAAGAAATTTTTTTTTAATTCCTGGAACTAATAAGCAAGTATAGCAAGGTTGCAGGATATAAGATCACCCGCTTTCTTTTTTTTTTTGAGACGGAGTTTTGCTCTTGTTACCCAGGCTGGAGAGCAATGGCGCGATCTCGGCTCACCGCAACCTCCGCCTCCTGGGTTCAGGCAATTCTCCTGCCTCAGCCTCCCGAGTAGCTGGGATTACAGGCACGCGCCACCATGCCCAGCTAATTTTTAGTATTTTTAGTAGAGACGGGGTTTCACCATGTTGACCAGGATGGTCTCGATCTCTTGACCTCGTGATCCACCCGCCTCGGCCTCCCAAAGTGCTGGGATTACAGGCTTGAGCCACCGCGCCCGGCCTCACCCACTTTCTTATACGTCAACTGCTTTCCTATATACCAGCAATAAACAATTAGAATTTTAAATTTTATACACACACATACACACAGAGCACCAAAAAAATTAAATACTTAGGTTCAACTCTAATAAAACATGCATATAATCTATACATGAAAAACTACAAACACTGATGAAAGAAATCAAAAATTATCTAAACAAATGGTGAAATATTCTATGTTCATGGATAGGAAGACTCAAGATTATGATATCAGCTCTTTCCATCTCACTGTATAGATTCAAAGCAAATCCTGTCAAAAACTCAGCAAGCTATTTTGTACCTATTGAGAAACTGATTGTAGAGTTTACATGGAAAGACAAAAGACCTAGAATAGCTAACACAATACTGAAGAATAAAGTTGGAGGATTCATATTACCCAATTCCAAGACTTATTATAAGGCTGCATTAATCAGGACAGTGTGGTATTAGCAAAAACACAGGCAAGTAGATCAGTGGAACAGAATAGAGTCCAGAAATGACTGACACAAAAAGAGTCAACTGATTTTTTGTTTTGTTTGTTTTTTAAGAGACAAGGTCTTGCTCTGTCACCCAGGCTGGAGTATAGTGGCAAAATCATAGCTCACTGCAGCTTTAAACTCCTGCACTCAAGTGATCCTCCTGGGGCAGCCTCTCAAGTAGCTACAACAACAAGTATATGCCACCAATCCCAGCAAATTTCTTTTTTAATTTTTTGTAGAGATGGGTTCTTGCTGTGTTGCCCAGGCTAGAAGAGAGGTTTTTGAATGTTCTCATCACAAAGAAATGATAAATGTTTAAGGCGATGGTTATGCTAATCACCCTGATTTGATCATCACACAATGCATACATGTGTGAAAGCATCACATTGCACCCCATAAAAAGGTACAATCATTATATGTCAATCATAAATTGTTTTAAATGTGTCAAAACTTTCAACAGACACATCAAAAAGGAAGCTCAGCGAATGGCTAACGAATAGCTGCAGAAGTGCAACTAAACAAATGGTAAACTAAAAATTTGTGCATTTGACTATATGTAAATTTTACCTCAGAAAAAAACAGAAACAATACTGAATTCTGCTTAAGGATATGCATGCTTAAGCATTTAGAGGTGAAATGTATTAATATCCGCAACTTACTCTGAAGTGCATGAAAATATAAGACGGATTAACAGATGGACAGAGGGATAAATAAATGGATATGCCATTTTATTTATTTATTTATTTATTAGACAGAGTCTCACTCTGTCACCCAGGCTGGAATGCAGTGGCGCAATCTTGGCTCACTGCAACTTCTACCTCCTGGGATTAACCAATTCTCCTGCCTCAGCCTCCCAAGTAGCTGGGATTACAGGCACCTGCCACCATACCCGGCTAATTTTTTTTTTTTTTTTTTTTTGAGACAGAGTCTCACTCTGTTGCCAGGCACCAGGCACCAGGCTGGAGTGCAGTGGCACAATCTCCGCTCATTGCAACCTCTGCCTCCCTGTTTCAAGCAATTCTCCTGCTTCAGCCTCCCGAGTAGCTGGGACTATAGATGCGTGCCACCACAACCAGCTAATTTTTGTATTTTAGTAGAGACAGGGTTTCACCATCTTGGCCAGGATGGTGTTGATCTCTTGACCTCGTGATCCACCCAGCTGGGCCTCCCAAAGTGCTAGGATTATAGGTGTGAGCACTTTAAAAGACACTGGGAGTTGTGGCTCACGCCTATAACCCCAGCATTTTGGGGGTCAAGGTGGGCAGATCACAAGGTCAAGAGATCGAGACCAGTCAGGCCAACATGGTGAAACCCCATCTCTACTAAAAATACAAAAATTAGCTGGGCATGCTGGCGCGTGCCTGTAGTCCCAGCTACTCGGAAGGCTGAAGCAAGAGAATCACTTGAACCCGGGAGGTGGAGGTTGCAGTGAGTAGAGATTGTGCCACTGCACTCCAGCCTGGCAACAGAGCCAGACTCAGTCTCAAAAATAATAATAAAATGAAATGTTAACTATACACTTTAGGTATTAAATTTAGGTGTTGAGTATAAATTTCACAATTCTTAGCCAGCCGCAGCAGCTTACGCCTGTAATGCCAGCACCTTGGGAGGCTGAGGTGGGGAGATCACCTGAGGTCAGTAGTTCAAGACCAGCCTGATCAACCTGGAGAAACCCTGTCTCTACTAAAAATACAAAATTAGCTGGGCATGGTGGCACTTGCCTGTAATCCTAGCTACTCGGGAGGCTGAGGCAGAAGAATCACTTGAACCCGGGAGGTGGAGGTTGCAGTGAGCCAAGATCCTGCCATTGCACTCCAGACTGGGCAACAAGAACAAAACTCCATCTCAAAAAAAAATTACGATTCTTCGGACATTTCTGTATATTAAATTTATTCATAATAAACGGTTGGGGGCCAGGCACAGTGGCGCATGCCTGTAATCCCAGCACTTTGGAAGGCCAAGGCAGGTGGATTACCTGAGATCAGGAGTTTGAGATCAGCCTAGCCAACATGGTGAAACCCTGTCTCTATGTAAAATACAAAAATTAGCTGGGCATGGTGGCGCATGCCTGTGATCCCACCTACTTAGGAGGCTGAGGCAGGAGAATCGCTTGAATCCAGGAGGTGGAGGTTACAGTGAGCAGAGATTGTACCACTGCACTCCAGCCTGGGCGGTAAGAGTGAAACGCCATCTGAAAAAAAAAAAAAAAAAAAAAAAAAAAAGTTTGGGGAAGAGGAGGGAATACAGGAAAATAAAGGCACTTGCTTCCCTGATAATGGAGTTATTTTCTTCCAAGTCACCCTCATCTCTCTCAAACAAGCTTGGGCCCCTGTGGCCTGGAAGCTGCCCCAAAGACTGGTACAAAACCTCCGGAGAATAATGGTGTGGCTGCTATGTCTCCTATACTCTATCCTTTCATGAAGCCAAGTGAATTTAATGCAGGGTTCAAGTATATTATGTACCATTCATTTGATCATCAGTCCAAACCTAAGACCATTCTTCATGGCTGTGTATTGTTTCAACAACTACAGGCTAACACTTAGTCTTTCCCTGTACTATTTCACAGTTTTAGCTGTTTTCATCATAATTATTACCAGTGTCATTATTTCCTGCCTCTATGCATCATTTCCCAAAGAATCTTGGCTCTTTGAGAATAAGGACAGTGAATTTAACAACTCTACTTGGCTAGCTCCCAGAATCTCACACAGTCCTGTGCCCAGAAACCAATAAATTAAATTTCTGGTATAGAAAAGATCATCCCATTTCCTACAGCTGTTAATGATGTAACACAGGACTGAAATATTTATGGATTAAATGGTATGATGCCTTGGATTTCTTTAAACATAATCCAGTGGGAACGGAGATGAAATAATTGCCAAAGTAGGATGCTGGATACACGAGAGTTCATTAACTCTTTTTCCACTTTTGCATATCTTTGAAATTTTCTTTCTTTTTTTTTTTTTTTTTTTTTGAGATGGATTCTCACTCTGTAGCCCAGGCTGGAGTCCAGTGGCGTGATCTCAGCTCACTACAACCTCTGCCTCCTGGGTTCAAGCAATTCCCTACTTCAGCCTCCCAAGTAGCTAGGATTACAGGCACCCGCCACCATGCCTGACTAATTTTTGTTTTTTTGTTTTTTGTTTTTTTGAGATGGAGTCTCACTCTGTTGCCCAGCCTGGAGTGCAGTGGCACAATCTCGGCTCACTGCAACTGCTGCCTTCCAGGTTCAAGCTATTCTCCTGCCTCAGCCTCCTGAGTAGCTGGGATTACAGGTGTGTGCCACTATGCCCAGCTAATTTTTGTATTTTTAGTAAAGATGGGGTTTCGCCATGATGGTCAGGCTGGTCTCTAACTCCTGACCTCATGATCCACCCGCCTCAGCCTCCCAAAGTGCTGGGATTACAGGCACGAGCCACCACGCCCAGCCTCATATCTTTAAAATTATCTATAATAAAATGTAAAAAGAAGTCTAATGTACAAGATCAGACTATTAGATACTATTAAAGTTTAAAATTATTTGTGCAAATGTTGATGTAGGGAACCTTAATAGTACATTTTAGGATCTTAATAACCCCAGGTTTTTATAAAAAGTTACCATTGGCCGGGCGCGGTGGCTCAAGCCTGTAATCCCAGCACTTTGGGAAGCCGAGGCGGGTAGATCACGAGGTCAAGAGATCGAGACCATCCTGGTCAACATGGTGAAACCCCGTCTCTACTGAAAATACAAAAAAAAAAAAAAAATTAGCTGGGCATGGTGGCACATGCCTGTAATCCCAGCTACTCGGGAGGCTGAGGCAGGAGAATTGCCTGAACTCAGGAGGCGGAGGTTGCAGTGAGCTGAGATGGCGCCATTGCACTCCAGCCTGGGTAACAAGAGCAAAACTCCATCTCGGGGAAAAAAAAAAAACAACATTATAATATGCCTAGAAAAATGGCTAACCGAAGGCATAAACTGCTTAAATGTTAATCACGTCCTCCCTTTCCAAGAAAGAGAGATGAGCCCATTCTCTGAGACATGAGCCAGCATTTCAGAAAACAGAAAGGTAGGCCCAACTCACCAGATATCTGGGCTTCTCCTCCCAGGGCCAGGCAGAAACCTTGGAAGGCAGAGCTGCGGACAGAAAAAAGCAGCCTGGAGAAGCCAGGCCGACCAGGCCCATCATGAGGATCCCCAAGAGCCCTTCAGAGCCTTGGCTGTGACCACCTCAGCCTTCTCAGCCAACCCAGGCCCCGCGCTCCTCTAAATCTTCTTCCTTAAGCTTGAGTCGACTTCTCCTGCTCTGCACCTCTTCTCTATTTTGCTTTTACAGAAACACTGATCTTAACCAAATGTAAGAAGGTAAATTCTAAACACTCATCTTTCTACCCTAAAAATTAGCAAAACTGTTGAGACAAGGCATCATTTCCCCTACATGTGTTATGACTCCAATTACACATTTTTTTTTTTTTTGAGACGGAGTTTCACTTTTGTTGCCTAGGCTAGAGTGCAATGGCACGATCTCGGCTCACTACGACCTCCACCTCTTGGGTTCAAGCAATTCTCCTGCCTCAGCCTCCTGAGTAGCTGGGATTATAGGCATGTGCCACCACACTGCGCTAATTTTTGTATATTTAGTAGAGATGGGGTTTCTCCATGTTGGTTAGGCTGGTCTCAAACTCCGGACCTCAGGTGATCTGCCCGCCTTAGCCTCCCAAAGTGCTGGGATTACAGGCGTGAGCTACCGAGCCCACCACTTTTTTTTTTTGAGACGGAGTTTCGCTCTTATTACCCAGGCTGGAGTGCAATGGCGAGATCTCGGCTCACCGCAACCTCCGCCTCCTGGGTTCAGGCAATTCTCCTGCCTCAGCCTCCTGAGTAGCTGAGATTACAGGCACGTGCCACCATGCCCAGCTAATTTTTTTGTATTTTTAGTAGAGACGGGGTTTCACCATGTTGACCAGGATGGTCTCAATCTCTCGACCTCGTGATCCACCCGCCTCAGCCTCCCAAAGTGCTGGGATTACAGGCGTGAGCTACCGAGCCCACCACTTTTTTTTTCTTAATTTATGAAAATGGGCGGAGTGCAGTGGCTCATGCCTATAATCCCAAAATTTTGGGAGGCTGAGGCGGACAGGTCACTTGAGGTCAGGAGTTTGAGACCAGCCTGACCAACATGGTGAAGCAACCCCGACTCCACTAAAAATACAAAAATTAACTGGGGTCATGGTAGTGCACACCTGTAATCACAGCTACTCAGGAGGCTTGTACTGGGATTGCAGGTGTGAGCCACTGTGCCCGGCAGATCTCAGTCTTTAAGACTTAATCATCAAGTTGTCCCACTGCCAGGCACCAGACCACATTGCCAGTCCACTGGCTACTGCCCACGAGTCAGCGAAAATGTTAACAAGATGAATTTTAGGAGATATTTTCCAGAGCAAAACCATAGCCCATAACTCTGCTCTCTCTCTCTCTCTCTCTCTCCTTTTCCATTGCAGTTTAAAACAGATTTTCCTTGAGGCTAAACAGCTGCAGTGGCCCAGTGCACCCCATCAGCCTTTAACAGAGCTGATGTGTCCATGAATCAGGCCCAGGCATTTTCGGAAACAACTGTGTACCAAAGCCCCCAAGAAGCTCTGGCACAGACCCCACATCTGAGACAGCCATATCTAGAAGGTGACTACCACTTTCTCCTGTACATGCTAAACTTTCTTTCTTTTCTGGGAAAAATCCATTTTGTGGGTGTTTTCATTTATTGCCGTCTCAGGGATGTCAGGGCATAATAACACCTGCTGTTGCTTTGTTAGTTTCTCAATTGTCCACTAACAGCCAAGAACAAGCCAATAATTTCCTCTCAAAACGAATATACCTAATAGCGGCATCAGGCAAATGTTTTATCCATGTCCACAGGGGGACCACTGCTTAACGGCTACATCTTTTCATCACAGGCTCCAGTCTGCACAATTACAAGTCACCCGCACTCCGAATGTTAAAGCTGTTTGGTACTAATTGGCTGGGTGGGAGGACAGTCCGCACCAGGTGTCGGGTTTCCTTAAGCACTTCCGCCTCCCCCAGCTCTTTTGTGGACAGAGTACTCCCGCCCCACCCCCCGCCCCGCCCTACCAGCCTTGTATTCCATGCTGCTTTACTGCCACCATGTGGTCTGGTGGGCTCCCAGTTGTGCACTGGTCCCACTGCCACTGTCCTAACCGCGGCCTTTCCCCACTGGGGGCATCCCTTAAGGCCAGGACAAATATCGCTCATACTAAAAGCATCTATTTCCACAATGCATTCGGCAGGATCAGCTACTTGGGTCTGTGAAATGTCCATCAAGTAAAACATAACAGAGTAGCCGGGCACGGTGGCTCAGGCCTGTAATCCCAGCACTTTGGGAGGCCAAGGCGAGTGGATCATGAGGTCAAGAGTTTGAGACCAGCCTGACCAACATGGTGAAACCCCGTCTTTACTAAGAATACAAAAATTAGCTGGGCGTGGTGGCGTGCGCCTGTAAATCCCAGCTACTCAGGAGGCTGAGGCAGGAGAATTGCTTGAACCCAGGAGGTGAAGGTTTCAGTGAGCCGAGATCACGCCAATGCACTCCAGTCTGAGCAACAGAATGAGACTCCGTTTCAAAAAAAAAAAAAAACAGATTAGTTTCAAGGGCCACTCAGCTGAATGGACTGAAACAACACTTTAAAACCTGAAGAAAGGAAAAACCTGGGAAGAAAAGTACAGCCATTAGCCTGGAGTGGGTGGGAGTCAAAGATCGCTGCAAATAGAAGTGGGGCCAGAATACCATGCAGTGTGGCCTGTTTTTCACTAGAAGATAAATGGGCCAGCTTTTGACAAGAATTGCAAGTTTGGCATGCAGCGGTAGTGTTAGTACTGGGAACACAGAGTTCTTATTTTGTAAGAGGCAACAATTCTTCTTTGACTGCGGGAGAGACTCAGCTTTGTGAATCCACCCACGTTGTTTCAAGAGATTTTAATTGGCAAGCAAGCCTCTGTGTTTTGTTGGGGTTTACCAGTCACCCATGCTGACTGCTGTTAACGCAGAAAATAGACAATTTTTGCTTGCCAATCAACAAAACATCTTTTATACAGTGAAAATATTGGACATCAAAGCAATTTTCTCTAACATTTTATGAGCATTTAAGGTTCAAAGATGTAGTACACTGTTTATACCAATTATACATTTTTACACACAGTGAATCCACTCAAACCACATAGTTAGTTTGACTTTTTTCTCTGGACTGCAACTTCTGACCAAACTCTTTTAAGTGCTTTTTTTTTTTTTTTTTTTTTTCCAAAAACATAAACAGTTTACATAGGCACTCCAGCTACCAAGAGATCACCTCATCTCCTCAGCTGGGAGTTCAAGGAATGCAGTGTGCATTCTGTTGCATACAGTATGCATACAGTTGCATACTGCAACAGTATGGAGAAGGCCAGCCTCCAGGGAGGTTTTCATTACTTAATTAACTCAGCTAATTTAGCTGAGTTCTGGAGTGAAAACAGTAGAGAGATCACATGCATTTGCATGCACCAGTAGGCAGAGTTTTGCACTTACTATTGGTTTTAAGTGTCTTTGATGGTAAGTGGTTACATATTTTTTTAATTAATTAATTTTGGGGGGTTTTTTTTGAGACGGTCTTGCTCTGTCTCCCAGGCTGGAGTGCAATGACACAATCCCGGCTCACTGCAACCTCCGGCTCACTGCAACCTCCGGCTCACTGCAACCTCCGGCTCACTGCAACCTCCGCCTCCCAGGTTCAAGCAATTCTCCTGCCTCAGCCTCCCAAATAGCTTGGATTACAGGCATGTGCCACCACCACACCCAGCTGATTTTTATATTTTCAGTAGGGATGGGGTTTCACCATCTCGGCCAGCCTGGTCTTGAACTCTTGAGCTCAGGTGATCCGCCTGCTTCAGCCTCCCAAAGCGCTGGGATTATAGGTGTGAGCCACCAAACTTGTTAATGTGTCTTAATTTTTTTTTATTTTTTTAGAGATGGTGGTCTCGCTATGTTACCCAAGCTGTTCTCAAACTCCTAAGCTCAAGTGATCCTCCTGCCTCAGCCTCCAAGTAGCTGGGACTACAAACACATATCACCATGCTTAGCATGTGTCTTAATTTTATAATCAGAAAATAAAACAGTATTTAAAAAATAGGTCTGGGTTGGGTAAGGATCATTTTAATAAGATGCTGGGTCAATTGGATATTCATATGGAAAAAAAAAAACCTTGATCCCTACCTCATATCATCAACAGAGGTGATCACACCAATATAATATGAAGAGAGACAAGACAGGCAAAAAGAATATGTGTTATATTATTATACTTATTTAAAGTTCAAAGTCAGGCAAAACTAGTCTACATGTTAAAATCAGGATACTGGGGGCCAGGTGTAGTGGCTCACGCCTGTAATCCCAGCAATTTGGGAGGCCAAGGCAGGCAGGTCACTTGAGGTCAGAAGTTAGAAACCAGCCTGGACAACATGGCAAAACCCCGCTCTACTAAAAATACAAAAATCAGTTGGGCATGGTGGCATGCACCTGTAGTCCCAGCTACTCTGGAGGCTGAGGCAGGAGAATCACTTGAACCCAAGAGGCAGAGGTTGCAGTGAGCTGAGCTGAGCCACTGCATTACCAGGTGACAGAGTGAGAACCTGCCCCCTCAAAAAACAATCAGGATAGTGGTAATTTCTGGGAGAACAGAATGAGCAGTGATTGGAAGTGGCATGAGTTAGACCTCTGGGGTACTTGGAATTTACGATTTTTGATCTCGGTTTTGATTCCACACAGGTGTGTTCAGTTTGTGAAAATGTATCCGCCTGTGCCCTTATGAGACATGCACTTTTCTATTAGAACTGTACATCAATAAAAAGGGGTGGGGAGGCAGAAAATTATAAGCACCCTCAAAAAATCAAATGTGATGTTTTATGTTAAAGCATCATATATGCTCAAAAAATAAAGCTATAATCTCATATATATGTAGAGAAAAAGAAATATATGTGTGTGTTTTGAAGTATTTTTATGGACAGACTATATTTTATCGACTAGATCTTTCTTTACTTATCCAATAAATAATTACTGAGAAAAGCATAGTGCCAAAAAGCTACCTTCAAAAAGTCTATAGTGAATTAATCTTTTTTTTTTTTTTTTTTTTTGAGATGGAGTCTTGCTCTGTCACCCAGGCTGGAGTGCAGTGGTGCAATCTTGGTTCACTGCAACCTCTGCCTCCCGGGTTCAAGCAATTCTCTGCCTTAGCCTCCCAAGTAGCTGGGATTACAGGCACCCACCACCATACCCAGCTAGTTTTTGTATTTTTAGTAGAGAAGGGGTTTCACCATAATTGGCCAGACTGGTCTCGAACTCCTGACCTTGTGATCTACCCTCCTCTGCCTCCCAAAGTGCTGGGATTACAGGCATGAGCCACCGTGCCCAGCCAGTCTTATTTTTCTTAAAGATGATAAAGGAAATATTAACAAGTTTTCTGTTCATCCATTAAAATATCTGAGTGCCAATAATATGCCAAACACTGTGCTAGGTAAAGGTATGGGAAACTGAATTTCACTGTATCAGTTTATAAGACTCGAAACTACCCAGCCATGGAATACACTGACTAACAATAGTAGGTAGTGAGTTTCCTGCCACTGGGGGTGTTTCAGCAGAGAGGGGGAAGATCAGCTCTTTGGCACAACAAAGAATCCATCCTTGCTTTGAGATGGGGCAAAAGGACAAAGAATCTGTAGATTTCTATTACGTGTCCAGCACTTCACACATGCTATCTATTATCTATCCCCACAGTCACTCAGGAGAAATGAGCTGTTATATTTTCCATTTTACAGGTGAAAACATTGAAACCGAAAGGTAAGGTGGTGTTCCCAAGGTCAGAGAGCTAGGCTATGCATGTGGGTATTTGCTTTAGATGTTTTACACTGCTGTGCTCTGTTCATTAGGGGCAAATTAATTTTATAATTCATATTCCTTCTCATTCCTCTGTGTGTGTGTGTGTGTGTGTGTGTGTGTGTGTGTGTGTGTGTGGTGGAGTTGGCTCTTGTTGCCCAGGCTGAAGTGCAATGGCGTGATCTTGGCTCACCGCAACCTCCGCCTCCTGGGTTCAATCGATTCTCCTGCCTCTGCCTCCCAAGTAGCTGGGATAACAGGCATGTGCCACCACACCTGGATAATTTTGTATTTTTAGTAGAGACAGGATTTCTCCATGTTGGCCAGGCTGATCTTGAACTCCTCACCTCAGGTGATCCACCCACCTAGGCCTCCCAAAGTGCTGGGATTGCAGGTGTGAGCCACCATGCCTGGCTTTTTTTTGAGATGGAGTCTCACTTTGTCACCCAGGCTGGAGTGCAGTGGCTGGATCTTGGCTCACTGCAACCTCTGCCACCCAGGTTCAAGCAATTCTCCTGCCTCAGCCTCCCAAGTAGCTGGGTTACAAGCTCCTGCCACCATGCCCGGCTATTTATATTTTAGTAGAGACGGAGTTTCACTATCTTGGCCAGGCTGGTCTTGAACTCTTCACCTCATGATCCTCCCACTTCGGCCTCCCAAAGTGTTGGGATTATAGGCATCAGCCATTGCGCCCAGCCTCATTCCTTGCTTTCTATGGAAAAATCTTTTTAGGTTATACACATGGTGGCAATGTTAGGGATCTGAAAAAAAAAGACAACAAAATTGATGGCTAAAAGCCTATCCTTCAACTCCCTGACAAGATCTGATCCACCCAGAAACACCACAGTGTGAGGTCTTACCTCACTCCTCCCACTTCCCACCATCTTCTCAGGCTAATAAGTTAGGAGCACATTTCCCCTTCAAAACCAACTTTGAATCACCTCACAAATTTTATTCACTAATTGAAATGGGGGAAGCTACCTTATAATGTAAAGAAGGGAGTTATGACCCAGCAAGTGATTGAACTTCACATACTAGTAGTAAAATAACATACTGTGTACGTTCTGTACATAGTACAGAATTAAATATCGTTGTTATTCACCTAGTCAGAAAAATCCATTATTAAGCTGTCATATTTAATGAAGTCTCACCTGGAGCTTCTGGCCAGATATGAAGAACCCCATGGTAATAGTGGAAGCTGCATGAGTTCCGGTTTCAGCACTGACACCTCAGCTTTATTTTACTTCATTTAGTTAGTTAGTTAGTTAGTTATTGAGATGGAGTTTCACTCTTGTTGCCCAGGCTGGAGTACAATGGTGTGATCTTGGCTCACCATAACCTCCGCCTCCCGAGTTCAAGCGATTCTCCTGCCTCAGCCTCCCAGGTAGCTGGGATTTACAGGCATGTGCCACCACTCCTGGCTAATTTTGTATTTTTAGTAGAGATAGGGTTTCTCTATGTTGGTCAGGCTGGTCTCGAACTCCCAACCTCAGGTGATCCACCCACCTTGGCCTCCCAAAATGCTGGGATTGCAGGTGTGAGCCACCACGCCCGGCTTATTTTACTTAATTTTTATTTTTGATTAAGGAGCTCACTATTACCCATGTTGCCCAAGCTGGTCTCAAACTCCTGGCCTCAATTGATCCGCCTGCCTCAGTCTCCCTAGTAGCTGGGATTACAGGCACAAGCCTTGTACCCAGCCCTACCTCTGTTTTAACCAAGTTATCTGAGTCTTTGTTTCCTTGTCTGTGATAATACTGAACAAGTGCTACATAACATTTTGCTCTTAATTTTACTAGCAAATATTAATGTGACCAATTCTCAGGAGAGGTGAGATTGGGTTGTTTTTGTTTTGTTGTGTTTTTCTGGGTTGGTTTGTTTGTTTTTGAGAGGGAGTTTTGCTTTTGTGGCTCAGGTGGAGTGCAATGGCACAATCCTGGCTCACTGCTTGCTGGCTCACTGCAAACTTCACCTTCTGGATTTAAGTGATTCTCCTGCCTCAGCCTCCTGAGTGGCTGGGATTACAGGTGTGCGCCACCACACTAGCTAATTTTGTATTTTAAGTAGAGACAGGGTTTCACCATGTTGGCGAGGCTGGTCTCAAACTCCTGACCGCAGGTGATTGACCCGCCTTGGCCTCTCAAAGTGCTGGAATTACAGGTGTGAGCCACCACATCCAGTCCCTGATAATTTGATTTTAATAAAATCCCATTAAGTAGATAACAGATTGAACAGACACAGAGAAAAGGGGATCGGGTGCCCCGGGCAAATCCCAGCTCCCATCCTGCTGCCTGTGAAGACAGCAGGGCTGAGAAGCATTAGGCAGTGCCTCAGAGCCCCCCATCAGCCCACCTGCTTTCCCTGCAGTACCCACAGATGGCCAGTGGGGGAAATCTCAGGGCAGTTCCCAGACGGCTGCCGGCAGTTGTCTGCAAAGGTCCCGGGGCTGCTAACAGAAATACCATCTATCCAGGGCTGACTTATCGTTAGGCACAATAGACGCAGTGTCTAGGGACCATGACTCCTTCAGGGGCCCACAAAAGTATCTTCATATTAATTTATTTTAAAATCAGAAGACCGGATGTGGTTACTCACACTTATAATCCCTGCACTTTGGGAGGCCAAGGTGGGTGGATCATTTGAACTCAGAAGTTGAGACCAGCCTGGGCAACATGGCAATACTCTGTCTCTATCAAAAATACAAAAAATATGCCAAGCATGGTGGTGCACACCTGTGGTTCCCACTACTCAGGAGGCTGAAGTGGAAGGACTGCATGAACCTGGGAGGCGGAGGTTGCAGTGAGCCAAGATCATGCCACTGCACTCCAGCCTGGGTAACAAAGTGAGACTTAATCTCAAAAAATTAATTAATTAATTAATCAGAAGATTAAAATGACTATAATAGCAATTAATATATAATATTAAAATCCAGCCTGGATTATATCTTTTTTTTTTTTTTTTTTTTTGAGACAGAGTCTTGCTCTGTCACCCAGGCTGGATTGCAGTGGCACAATCTCGGCTCACTGCAACCTCGACCTCCTGGGTTCAAGCCATTCTCCTTCCTCAGCCTCCTGAGTACTGGGACTACAGGCACGTGCCACCACGCCTCTCTGATTTTTGTATTTTCAGTAGAGACAGGGTTTCGCCATGTTGCCCAGGCCAGTCTCAAACTCTTGACCTCAAATGATCCACCCATCTGGGCCTCCCAAAGTGCTGTGATTACAGGTGTGAGCCACCACACAGCCATATCTGTCTTTATACCAATGCAGTTGTAAAATAAAATTTAAATTTTTTTGTGGATGAAGGAACCCACGAAGGTAAAAGCACTTGGGTCGATGAAAGTCACAATGTGGCCCTGTGTCTCCCCAGCCAGGTTCTTCAGATACACAGCAGCACACAGGAGAGCAGGAGGGATGCACATGAAACACCAGGAACCAGGGCAGTCCCGACCCTCAGGCTGAGGCTAGAGAGCCCTTGAGAGTCTGGGGAGCCAGCACAGTGGTTCATGCCTGTAATCCCAGCACTTTGGGAGGCTGAGGTGGGCGGATCACTTGAGGTCAGGAGTTCAAGACCAGCCTGGGCAACATGGCAAAACCTCGTTTCTACAAAAAAAAAAAAATACCAAAATTAGCCAGGCATGGTATTGTGCATCTGTAGTCCCAGCTACTAAGGAGGCTGAGGTGGGATGATCACCTGAGCCCAGGAGGTCGAGTTTGCAGTGAGCCATGACTGTGCCACTGCACTCCAGCTTGGGTGTGAGAGTAAGACCCTGTCTCACAAGGAAAAAGAGAATGCAGGTCAGGCATGGTGGCTCACACCCATAATCTCAGCATTTTGGGAGACCGAGGCAGGTGGATCACCTGAGGTCAGGGGTTCGAGACCAGCTGGCCAACATAGTGAAATCCTGTCTCTACTAAAAATACAAAAATTAGCTGGGTATGGTGGCACCCTCCTGTAGTCCCAGCTACTTGGGAGGCTCAGGCAGGAGAGTCACTTGAACCCAGGAGGCAGAGGTTGCAATGAGCTGAGATTGCGCCACTGTACTCCAACCTGGGTGACAGAGCAAGACACCATCTTAAAAAGAGAGAGAGAGAGAGAGTCCAGGGACAGGACTTTTGGGATCTGACTAGCACAGGCATTGCTCAGTCAGAACAGAGGATGCTTGCAGGACCCTTCCTCCAGCCACCATGCCCCTGCTGAGACTTTAATGGCCAAATCAAGGAGGTATTATGGAATAGGGAGGGGTCTCTAGACAATGCCAGTTTTATACTCTCAGGGCAGTCTGGTCTTATTTATCTCACCCTCCCCTGGTAAAGATTCCAAGTGTACTTCTCCATCCCTACTCTGGCAGATATCCCCCACCACTGTAGCTTGAGAGTGACCCATACCAAGTATTGTCTTCTTTTTTTTTTTTTTTTTTTTGATACGGAGTTTCGCTCTTCGCTCTTGTTACCCAGGCTGGAGTGCAATGGCGCGATCTCGGCTCACCGCAACCTCCGCCTCCTGGGTTCAAGCAATTCTCCTGCCTCAGCCTCCTGAGTAGCTGGGATTACAGGCACGCGCCACCATGCCCAGCTAATTTTTTGTAGTTTTTTAGTAGAGACGGGGTTTCACCATGTTGACCAGGATGGTCTCGATCTCTCGACCTCGTGATCCACCCGCCTCGGCCTCCCAAAGTGCTGGGATTACAGGCTTGACCCACCGTGCCCGGCCCAAGTATTGTCTTCTTTGAGCTCCTCATTCTGTCCAATTCAGATTCAGCCCCTTTCAAGGTGCTTTACCTTCCTGATAAGCAAAATTTCAGACCAAGTCTTTTTTTTTTTTTTTTTTTTTTTTTTTTGAGATGGAATCTCACCCTGTCGCCCAGGCTGGAATGCAATGGCACGATCTCGGCTCACTGCATCCTCTGCCTCCCAGGTTCTAAGTGATTCTTCTGCCTCAGCTTCCTGAGTCACTGGTATTACAGCCATGCGCCACCACACCCGACTAATTTCTGTATTTTTAGTGGTGGTCTCGAACTCCTCCTTCAGGTGATCCACCCTCCTCGGCCTCCCAAAGTGCTGGGATTATAGGCATGAGCCACCATGCCCAATCAGATCATCTTTAAAGCAGGTCATGTTGTTCCCAATGTACAGATGGGGAAACTGAGAACAAGAACCATGGCGCCACCCAGCCAGAAGAGCCATTGGTCTCAAACTTCTAGACTCCTTGGATGGACTTCTCTCTCCTCTACCCCATTGAAACTGACCTGGAGTGCCCCTCCTCCGGGGAAGCCCCCAACTAGCACTCAAGACCTTGGAGGAAAGGAGTTGAGGGCAGGACCCACAGGACCTCACCCGGAAACACGACCAGTCTCCCTCTTTGGTATAGCAGGGCTCAGGGACAGAGACATCGCCTTGTCCACGCTCATTACCTCCCCACTTCTATGCCTCTTGCCCTCTTCTTGGCTCACTGTAGCTGGCTCTGTGCCCCAGCCTACTAAGGCTGTGCTCTGCTGACTTCAGTGATCTTCACGTTTGTACAAACTATGGGAAACCATTAGGAGTTATCTACCTGGGCCTCTTGGCCTCCTGTGACACTCTGAGCACTTTTTAAAATTATCACCTCCTCCCGGATTACAGGACTGCTAGCACCACTTTCTGACTCCCCCACCCGTCCCCACGCCGATACCCTGGAGATCCTCCAGCTTTTCCTTGCCAGTCTCACTCCAGGCCCTGGCACCTACACCCATTCAGGATAGGCTGAATGGGCTCTGGAGTGCCTTTCAGTCTGCAGCCACCCTAGGCTGGCTTCTCCAGAAGCAGAGCCTGCAGCGGGGGTTCAGAGGCATGTGCTTCACTCAGGAGCCTTCTCAAACGAGGGGGCGAGGGAGCCAGAATCGGGCTGAGGACAGAGCTCAGCAAGGATGGGGTCTACCCTGACCAGCTTCAGCCTGACCCCATGGAAAGCCTGGAACCCACATTGTTCCATTTCTTTAGTCCTGACTGAGGCAAGTGGCCAGGATTTTATTCCCTCTCAGCAGTCAGTCGCTGTCCACAGGCTGTGGGCAGAAGGAGCATGATGTCCCAGGCATATTCTGGGGGCCTGTGAAGGAAGCTGCAAAGGGGGCAGCAGCCCAGAGGGGACCCCAGGGCACTAACAGCACCCACTACAATAGCCCTTTTCCCTGTGCCCCACCCAGGGACCATATCCCACCGGCACTTCAGAGCTAATTGTGTTCAGACTGAACTTGTCCTCATCCCCCTTACATCATCTCTTACCCACACCAGGAGTCTGCCCAGCCACTGCCGTCAGCCCATCAGAGAATCAGCCTGCCTCTTCCGCTCCACAGCACTCTGTCTCAGTCAGGTCCACGCTCTATTAGTCTCTAGGCCAATCCTCCCTCTATTCTCTCATTCCTCCTCTCCTTTTGGTCACCTTCCTAGAGGGCGGGGGAGGCACATCCTTGTCAGTCTTGCTCCCAGTTTATACACATAAAAACACACAGAAGCCAGATGATGTGGCTAAGACGGACATAAGGTGCAACTTCCTCTTGCTATATCCATCACTCACTCTCTACTGCTCTTCAGGCCCTGGGCCTGCCCATCCTTCCACTCCCGCCCCCACCACCGCCTTGCATGCCTGCCTTGAGCACTGAAGAAAGTGTCACTCCTCACCCCCACCATGCCTGTCACTGTGCCTTTGCTCTGGCTATTTTCACTCCCTGGAATGTCCTCCTTTTCCCCATGCTGGGCTGGGGTCCCCTCCTTTGAGTTCCTATAACACTGTAGGCATCACTTGCCCAGGGAACTCACCATCCAAGTTTCACTGACAAGAATGAACAACCCAAGGGTGCCATACCTGATGTTCCAGTACTGTTGATGAAAGAATCTGATAAGCATTCTCTCACCAGTCTGCCAGTCAAACAGCAGGCATGCTCACCCATCAGTCACTTTATTTGTTTATTTGAGATCGAGTTTTACTCGGTTGCTCAGGCTGGAGTGCAACAGTGATCTCGGTTCACGGCAACCTCCACCTCCTAGGCTCAAGCAATTCTTGTGCCTGTCTCCTAAGTAGCTGGGATTACAGGTGCATGCCAGCACACTGGCTAATTTTTGTATTTTTAGTAGAGATGGGGTTTCATCATGTTGGCCAGGCTAGTCTCCAACTCCTGACCTCAGATGATCTGCCCACCTCAGCC
Organism: Saimiri boliviensis; assembly: GCF_048565385.1. Classification (NCBI taxonomy): domain Eukaryota; kingdom Metazoa; phylum Chordata; class Mammalia; order Primates; family Cebidae; genus Saimiri; species Saimiri boliviensis. The sequence continues at coordinate 13,509,040 of NC_133456.1, forward strand.
TCCCAAAGTGCTGGGATTACAGGCATGAGCCACCACACCTGGCCAATCACTTTAGAGGGCACTGATAGGCCTGCAGACCTCCATCCCAGGGGCCCAGCTTTGTGATCCAGTGTTGAGATGGAAAAGACGTGGAGAGAGATCCAAGATGGCTGATCACTAGCAGCTCGGGATTGTAGCTCCCACTGAAAGCGCAAAGAATGAGAGGACGCCACACCTTCACATGAATTCTTGTTGCTCACGTACCAGGAGATTCCCAGCAGAGGAGCCCCACGGGTCGCCAGCGCGACTCTTGTGACCGGCAAGGCGGTTTTGCCGGCGCCTTGGAGCGAGGGTTCTTGGTGCAGAGTCAGAAAAGCACCGTCAATCTTAACGCCGCTGATTTAGTCGGTGCAGTGGGTTGCTCAGATTTCGGCGCTGAGAATCAGTAAGTTGGACGTCCACTCAGAAACCCAATTACAAAGACGGTGAATTCAAAGACCACAGATGGATAAATTTATAACGAAGGGAGGAAAACGGCCAAAAAAGGCTGAGAATGCCCAAGATCAGAACGCCTCTCCCTCAGCGGGGGATCCCAGTTCCTCATCGGCAACGGAACAAGGCTTGATGGAGAACGAGTGTGTTCCAATTACAGAGGCAGGCTTCAAAATGTGGATAATGAGAAACTTCTGTGAATTAAAAGAACTTGTTTTAACCCAATCTAAAGCAACTAAGAACTTTGAAAAAAGATTTGATGAAATGTTAACGAGAATACACAATTTAGAGAGGAATATAAGTGAATTGATGGAGCTGAAAAACACAATAGGAGAACTTCGTGAAGTATGCACAAGTTTTAACAGCCGAATTGATCAAGCAGAAGAAAGGATATCAGAGGTCGAAGACCAACTCAATGAAATAAAACAAGAAGACAAGATTAGAGAAAAAAGGATACAAAGGAACGAGCAAAGTCTCCAAGAAATATGGGACTATGTGAAAAGACCTAATCTACGCTTGATAGGTGTACCTGAATGTGACGAAGAGAATGAATCCAAGCTGGAAAATACGCTTCAGGACATTATTCAGGAAAATTTTCCCAGCCTAGTAAGGCAGGATAATATTCAACTCCAGGTAATACAGAGAACACCACAGAGATATTCCTCAAGAAGAGCAACTCCAAGGCACATAATCGTCAGATTCACCAGGGTTGAAATGAAGGAGAAAATACTAAGGGCAGCCAGAGAGAAAGGTCAGGTTACCCACAAAGGGAAGCCTATCAGACTTACAGCAGATCTCTCAGCAGAAACCCTACAAGCCAGAAGAGAGTGGGGGCCAATATTCAACATCCTTAAAGAAAAGAACTTTCAACCCAGAATTTCACATCCAGCCAAACTGAGCTTCACATGTGAAGGAAAAATAAATTTTTTTGTGAATAAGCAAGCACTCAGAGATTTCATCACCACCAGGCCTGCTTTACAAGAGCTTCTGAAAGAACCACTACACATATGAAAGGAACAAACAGTATCAGCCTTTCTAAAAAAATTATCAAAAAGAGCATCAATATAATGAAGAATTTACATCAACTAATGGACAAAATAGCCAGCTAATGGCAGTATTAAACTCACATATATTATTATTAATTCTAAATTTAAATTGACTAAATCCCCCAATCCAAAGACAGGCAATTTGAATAAAAAACTAAAACCCATCAGTATGCTGCATCCAGATCCATCTCACATTCGAGGATACACAAAGACTCCAAACAAGGGATGGAGAAAGATTTACCAACCAAACAGAGAGCTAAAATAAATAAATAAAAAGCAGAAGTTACAATTAAGCAACAAAGATCAAAAGAAGCAAAGAAGGACATTATATAATGATAAAAGGATCAATACAACAACAAGAAGAGCTAAAGATCCTAAATATATACGCACCCAATACAGGAATACGCAGACATACAAGACTTATAAAGAGACTTAGACTCCCACATAATAATAGTGGGAGACTTCAACATTAATATTAGACAGATCAATGAGACAGAAAATTAACAACGATATTCAGGACTTGAACTCAGATCTGGAACAAGTAAATGTAATTAACATTTATAGAACTCTGCACTTTAAATATACAAAATATACACTCTTATCAGTACCACATCATATCAACTTAGAAGTTTAAAAGAAATCTTGTTTGGCTCCTTGTTTGCTATTCTCTTCCCTCATTTTCTTTCATGTCTCCATTATTAAGGACAATTATAGGCATACCCATATTTAGACTGCATTCTAGCTCGGGCAATAAAGCAATACCCCCATCCTCTCTCCTTCTTCCTCTTTCTCTTTCTTCCTCTTCTTTATTCTTTAAAAAAAAAAAAAAAAAAAGAGATGGAAAAGACGTAAGCATCCATTCCCTTCTGGTATTAGTGGTCAGGTGTGTATGTTGACAGCCTGGTACATAGCAAGAGCCATCTTGCTAATGCCCATGTAGACTATCAAAGGGCAGGGGGAATAGGAGGGTTGCCATGGTACCAGGATGGGTAATCCTGGGAGGAAACTGGAAATAGATGCAGTCGGCACAGGTTCGTGGTATCCTCATGAGTGATCCCCTCCCTCAGTCTGGGCAATAGTGTGCCAGCTGGGGCTGGGGGCGCAGCTTTGTAGCATTTGTGCATTTCCATGGTGTAACCTACTCCCTCCCACTATGGCCAGTTTTAAGGTGCTAAGAGTTTAACACCCAGCTCAAAAAATTCCTGAAAATATAACAATTGGCTCTGACACAGCACATGCCCCTGAGTTTCCTCCCTAGAACTCCCTCTCTAGCACTCTGTAATGATGCAGAGTGAGAAGCTTCTATTTCCTCCAACCTGCCTGAAATCAGCCAACCTGCTCACCATGAAGAAGTAAGCACGGGCAGGGCACGGTGGCTCACGCTTCTTTGGGAGCTGAGGCAAGAAGATCACTTGAGCCCAGGAGCTCAAGATCAGCCTGGGCAACATAGTGAGACTCCATCTCAAAAAAGAATAGAAGGAGCAAGCCTGACAGCTAACAAAGTATGTGCTCTTGTGAGGTTTTTTTTTTTTTTTTTTTTTTTTTTTTTTTTTTTTTTTGAGACAGAGTTTCGCTCTTGTTACCCAGGCTGGAGTGCAATGGCATGATCTTGGCTCACCGCAACCTCCATCTCCTGGGTTCAAGCAATTCTCCTGCCTCAGCCTCCCGAGTAGCTGGGACTACAGGCGTGCGCCACCATGCCTAGTTAATTTTTGTATTTTCAGTAGAGACAGAGTTTCACCATGTTGACCAGGATGGTCTCGATCTCTTGACCTCGTGATCCACCCGCCTCGGCCTCCCAAAGTGCTGGGATTATAGGCGCGAGCCACCGTGCCTGGCCATCTTGTGAGGTTTTGCCTTCTCTTCCTCTCAGAGAGGGATGCCTGTGTCTTAGTTTTGGTTGGCCTGGAAGAGGAGCTGGTTAAGGATTGAAGTGGGAGTAGTGTATTTGGGAAGCAACCACAGAGAGCACCTGCAGGAGTGTAGAGAAATGCAACAGGGCATAGCAAGTCAGGAGAGGATGTGGTCACAAACAGGTCTTCGTTGACAGCAGCCCACCTGGGGACCCCCGGGCAATGGGAAACGCACTTCTGAGTTGTCCCCCCAAAGACGAGAAGAAAAACATTTTTCCACCAACTCCCACCCATCCTTGGTTGAGGCTGCTCCCTGGAGTGCAGACTTTCCAGTACTTCCAGTTGACCGACCCCATAGCAAAAAGCCTCAGATACTTCTAGTGGCTACAGAATGGTGAGCGGGGCAGACACAAGCCGTGTCTGAAACACCAGTGCAACAGAGTCACAACCTGTGTGTCACTCTGCATGTCTCTTCTAGCCACAGCACCTCACTCCACTGAGCAGGATTCTCATTCTGTTTGCTTGTTTTTTATTTATTTATTTATTTATTTTGAGATGGAGTCTTGGTCTGTCGCCCAGGCTGGAGTGCCGTGGCGCGATCTCTGCTCACTGCAACCTCCGCCTCCCAGGGTCAAGCGAGTCTCCTGCCTCGGCCTCCTGAGTAGCTGGAACTACAGGCACATGACACCACACAAGGCTAATTTTTTGTATTTTTAGTGGAGACAGCGTTTCACTGTGTTAGCCAGGATGGTCTCAATCTCCTGATCTCATGATCTGCCTTTCACAGCCTCCCAAAGTGCTGGGATTACAGGTGTGAGCCACCGCGCCGGTCCTTTTTGCTTGTTTCAGAGACGGGATCTTGCTTCTTTGCCCAGGCTGGAGTGCACTCGTTTGATGCTAGCTCACTGCAGCCTAGAACTCCCTGGCTCAAGCAACCCTCCCCCATAAGCCTCCAGAGTAGCTGGGACCAACGTATTCTTGGTCTTTGGTTTTTTGGTTTGTTTCTTTAGATAGGATCTCATCCTGTCACCCAGGCTGGAGTCTACTGGCGCAATCTCAGCTCACCGCAACCTCTGCCTTCCAGGCTCAAGCAATCCTCCCACCTCAGCCTCCTGAGTAGCTGGGATTACAGGCACGCACCACCATGCCCAGCTAATTTTTGTATTTTTAGTAGAGACAGGGTTTTGCCATGTTGCCCAGGCTGCTATTAAACTCTTGAGCTCAAGCAATCCACCGGCCTCGGCTTCCCAAAGTGCTGGGATTACAGGCGTGAGCCACCACACCCGGCCGTATTCTTGTTTTTTAACAATACCTAAAACAAGCCCACAAGTTAAATCTGCTATCCACCAGAAGAAACTGTGATGTGTTTCAATGCCAGAGGAAATGCCAGGAGTTATGGGCTTTCCTGAGTTAGGATTTTCAGAAAGCACAGGAGTCTTAGAGGACTTGTGCCTGCAGGCAGACTGTACCTGCTCGGCCAGCCACCTGTGGGCCTGGACCGTGCTTCTCTGAGTGTTAACAACACGCTTGGCCCCTCCCTCGAATGTCCTTCCGAATGAGCAGGAACAGCTCCACAGCATCCCCCCTTCCACCGCACGCAGAGTAGGATTAAGGAATGAAGCCCCTGAATTCCCTGCTGGGGGTTCCACTGAGAATGGGGGTGGCGCCTTGGACCTCTTGGCTCTGTGGCCTCACCCTGTGTCCTGGATGGAACACTGCCCTGGACACCTCTGTGTCACGCTCACACACACTCGCACTCACACGTGGCCTCCCTGAGTTAAGGGCTCAGCTGTGGTGAGAGAGAAGGGGCAAAGCAAGTGAGACTGAAGCCTGAGGAAATTGCTCTCACAGTTTATTTCTCAGAGCCCAGAAGCCTGAGCCAGGAGAGGGCACACGCTAGGCCTCTGTTCTGGGTGCAAGCTTCCCAAAAAAATCCTTGATTTTCTGGCCAATTTTTTTAAGTCCTCCGCCAATCTTCTCTCCGGCTTTCTGGAGGATACTGCCCAGCCGGGCAACTGTCCTCTTATCCTGGGGTTGTGTACAGGAAGAAACAGGTTCCTTGTGACGGCTGTGCCCAGGGTCAATCCAAGACCCCCTTCCCACCTAGATCCCCCCTTCATGGCCCCCCAGCAGGAGCTTTGGGGCCCCAGTTCAACCTCTGGCTGTGACCCTTGAAGCATGTGGTTGAATCCCTACACGCAGTAGCAAGATGAGAAAACAGTCCTGGAGATGGTGAAGGTCTTTGCAAGGTCACACAGCCCAGCCTAGCAACACTGAGATGGGAACACAGGGCTGAGAGCTGAATGCTCTAAGAAAGCCCTAAGTGGCTCTCAAACTTTACAGGAGCCAGAATCTTCTGGAAAGCTGATCAAAATACAAACTTCTGGGCCCTACCCAGAGTCTGTCTGAGTTGGTCTGAGTAAGGCCTGAGAATTTGCATATCTAACGAGTCTCCAGAAAGGGCTACACTTGGAAGAGCTACTGCTCTGAGGGATTCCAGAGCCGCCCGGAGATGGAGCTCAGATTGAAGGAAGAGCCCTGGGTAGGCGGGGCTTTCTCTGCCCTGGGTTGGGAGGGTAGGTAATTGACCCATAGAATAGTTCACATTCCATGCTCCCATCAGTCCCTGCATCCCAGAACAGCTCACTCACCTTATCACAACTGATGTCAAAGGAGTCCTCTGCCTGGTTCAGGGTCACTGTCCCCACACACCACTTCACCAGCTGGAAAGGAGAAGCTCAAGGTCGAACTTGAATCCATTTGCCATAACCTCCCAGCCCCACCCCAGTGGGACATGTTCCCCAGGCACCCCTTGTTCGGCTCTCTGGGAGGCACCCACCAACACCCCCAGCCCCCAGCCTCACCCCGTCCATCTTGAAGTCACACTCCTCCGGTGACCGCTGTATTGTCCTGGGGCACACTGTCTCCTTCACTGTGAAGCTCACAGGCTTCGGGGTGTCTGGATCCCCATCCTAGTCAGAGGAGGAAATGGGGAGGTCCATTCTTGTATTTTCTGATTTGTGTCCCTGACCCCCCCGCACCAAGAGAGCAGGCTTTCAACAGCACCTGGTGTGGGATGGGCCCTGGGCTTGGGGCTCGGGTACTGAGGGAAGGAGGACTGAGCCATTCCTGCCCTCCTAGCTGGACAGTGAGTAGGAGCAGACCTCAGATGAGCTCTAACAAGGAGCTCTTCCCACTCTGGGGTGGGGGCAAGGGAACTCAGGGGTCTCCCTGGGAGATAAGACATTCCCACTGGAACCTAAAGTCTGGACAGAGTTCTTCCCTGTGTGGGGTAACATGGTACAGAAGGGAATTAAAGCAGAGGAGGTCCCTGCCCAGAGCCAATGACCCCACCCTAGTGCCCGGAGCTCGCAGATGTCCCTACTCCTGCACGGGGTCGGGTGAGGGTATCTCTGCCACAGCAGGAATTCTAAGACAGGAAGCTCTCATTCTGGGAGGGGACACAAGCTCTAGACAGTTCCCTGGAAAAGATGGGACCACACTTAAAGGGGGAGGTGCCCTCCTGGCAGGCGGTGCAGCAGGAGCGGGAGTGATAGAAGGCTAAGCCTGGCCAGAGCAGAGCAGAACCTCCCCCACAGCTCACCACTGTGGGCCTCGGGTCCAGGTTCAGGAGGCGATAGAGGTTGGCATCCGAGGACCGCTGGTTGAGGCCATCTACAGCACGAAGCACAGCCTCCTGGTAGCTGAGGACCCGGGCAATGACGGCCAGAGGCATGGTCAGGCCCAGCAGCAGCAGCAGTGACCACTGCCCCAGGGAGGGGCCATCCCTCTGGGTCTTCATGGTCCCCATGTCTGCCTCCCTCCAGTCCACAGGAGCCTCCTTTATGCCCAGCCTGAGCCTGATGCAAAGGCCCAACCAGGAGCCTTCCTGATCCACCCATCCCTGGCTGCCTGCCAGGATGTGGGCTGAGATTTGCTTCAGCCCCTGGCTGTTGCTTCATCGGCCTTGCTTCGCAGTGAGGAAGACATGCCTTGTGTGCAGGATGAGGAAGTGGTTTCTCTGTCTCTCTGATGACCTGCCAGACCCGACAGGAGATTGTCATAGCCAGAGTTGCTCAAGAGCGTTAAGTCCTCAAGAGAGGAAGAGAGCCAGGTGCTATTCTTCATCCTTCTACTCCTCAGGAGTCAGCATGATGGATTTACTTGTTTACTGCTAAATCTCCAGCTCTAGGCACTGCCTGGCACCCAGTAGGCATCAATTAAGAATTGATGAATGAGGTGGGTACAGTGGCTCACGCGTGTAATTCCAGTACTTTGGAAGGCCAAGGCGGGTGGATCACCAGAGGTCAAGAATTCAAGACAAGCCTGGCCAATATGGTGAAACCCCATCTCTACTAAAATACAAAAATTAGCCAGGCACGGTGGCTTACACCTGTAGTCTCAGCTACTCGGAAGGCTGAGGCAGGAGAATCACTTGAACCCGTTGAACCCGGGAAGCAGAGGTTGCAGTGAGCTGAGATCGCACCACTGCACTCCAGCCTGGGCAACAGAGTGAGACTCAGTCTCAAAAGAAAAGGAAAGAACTGATGAATGAAGACGATAAGCACCCACAACCTAGAGACTCACCCTTGCAAGGGAGAAGTTGCCCTTTCAGTTCAAGGCCATACTGCCCGGCTCTCTGGACCCAGCCCTCAGCCAGATGGAGGCTCCGATCCATCCATCCCTTCTGCATCTTTCTTCGCTGTTTTTCTCAGTCTCAAAATGTTCCCAAGCCCCTCCAGATGTGGCCTTTCACCCTAGTTTCTCCAAACCCAAGTCTTAGGAAAGTTTGTCTACACTTGTTAACCCCATTTTTTCACTGTTCTTCACACTGGAGGCCACCGCAGGCTGGCCAGCCCACCCTGGGCCCACTGGCCACCCTCAGTCTTTGTCTGCACAGGCACTGGTGACCCTTCCTTCCTGCTGCCCCAGTCTGCCCTGATACCACTTTCCTGCTGTCCCTCCTGCCTCCCTGGTAGCTTCTTCTTGGTCACTCCCAAGGGCTGTCTTCTTTTTTATTTATTTTTTTTTTGAGACTGAGTCTCACACTCTTGCCCAGGCTGGAGTGCAGTGGCACGATCACGGCTTCCTGTAACCTCCACCTCCCGGGTTCAAGCCATTCTCCTGCCTCAGACTCCAGAGTAGCTGGGACAACAGGCGAGTGCCAGCATGCCCAGATAATTTTTTGTATTTTTAGTAGATACAGGGTTTCACCGTGTTAGCCAGGATGGTCTTGATCTCCTGACTTCGTGATCCGTCTGCCTTGACCTCCCAAAGTTCTGGATTACAGGCGTGAGCCACCACACCTGGCCAGGGCTGTCTTCTTTTTTTTTTTTTTTTTTTTTTTTTTTTTGAGAGGGAGTTTCGCTCTTGTTACCCAGGCTGGAGTACAATGGCGCGATCTCGGCTCACCGCAACCTCCGCCTCCTGGGTTCAGGCAATTCTCCTGCCTCAGCCTCCTGAGTAGCTGGGATTACAGGCACGCGCCACCATGCCCAGCTAATTTTTTGTACTTTTAGTAGAGACGGGGTTTCACCATGTTGACCAGGATGGTCTCGATCTCTTGACCTCGTGATCCACCCGCCTCGGCCTCCCAAAGTGCTGGGATTACAGGCTTGAGCCACCGCGCCCGGCGGCTGTCTTCTTAATATTGAGAGCTTGTGGGGTCGCCTCCTGGGCTGCTTCTCTTCCTTGGCCTCGGGTTTCCCTGGGGACGCCCTCTCCCAGGACACCAGTTGTAATGGGCAGACACCACCCGGTCTGAATCTCTGAGTTCAAGACTCCCATGAACATCCGGGTTGTCCCCACCGGGCCCCCTCGTCTGCTCTTCTGCTGAGTTCCTGCTGCTTGAGACCTGAAGCACTCCCAGCTCCTTTTTCCTGAAGGGACTCCCCGTGGCCTCCCCCTGCACCCTGTCTAGCTCCTGCCACCCTCTTCTCTCCTGTGCAGTGCTGCCCCAGCCTTCAGACTCCACCTACTCTAGGTTTCAGGCTCTCCCCAGACCATAGTCCACCCTCCACATCCTCGTCCAGGGGTTCCTTCAAACCACGGGTTTGGCCATTTCTACCTTCCGGACCCCACACGCCCCCTAGCCTGGCATCAGGGCCTGAGGCCTTTTTGCTTCCACTGCCCTCGCCCCAGCCCTGCACACCCCAAGTGCCAGAATGTCACATGCACCCCCATCCCATAGGCTCTCTGGGTCTCCTGCTCTTTCTCCCAGCTCTGTCCCACTCCCCCAGTTTGGCCTGCCCTTCACCTCAGGAAGCTCTCCCTGACCTCCAACCAGGCAGAGCCATGCCCTCTTTGCCCCTACAGCTTCCGGGAAGTCTCTCTTGATTTGACCTCAAATTACTCCCTGTTTGGGGCTCTGACTGAGACACTGAGCTGACTGGCTGACTGGTATTGGCAGAGGGAGAACACAGCTGGAGAGATAAAGGGTCAAAGCGTTAGAGGGGTCCAGCGTCCATAAGGCAAATTCCTGTCTTAGCTCCTCTGTGGACTGGCCATGTGGTCCTGAGGCCTGGGGTACCTCTTGACCTCAGTTGGCCTGTGGGACACCTGGGGGCTTGGACAGCAGGGCTCCCAGAAGGTGGCAGCCTGGATGAAGGCCACTGGTTGCACACTTGGCCTTGAGAGAAGGAGGAAGTGGGCTTCTGTGCAACCTGGTTTCACAGTTCAGGTGTTGCCCCACTGGCCTCTTGGTCAAGCAGGGCTTGCACATCAGGCCCTTTATGGCTGTTGGGAAAAGGGCCATCCAGGGACATCAGGCCTCTCAGGGCTTTCCTGCTTCCTCTACCCTGTTTTTTTTTTTTTTTTTTTTTGAGATGGAGTTTCACTCTTGTTACCCAGGCTGGAGTACAATGGTGTGATCGCCATCTTGGCTCACCGCAACCTCTGCCTCCTGGGTTCAAGCAATTCTCCTGCCTCAACCTCCCAAGTAGCTGGAATTACAGGCATGCACCACCGTGCCTGGCTAATTTTTGTATTTTTTTTAGTAGAGACAGGGTTTCTTCTTATTGGTCAGGCTGGTCTCAAACTCCTGACCTCAGGTGATCAGCTCGCCTCAGCCACCCAGAGTGCTGGGATTACAAGCGTGAGCCACCACGCCCAGCCTCCTCCACCCTTCGTACTGGCTTCAGGATCCTCAAGAAGCCAAAGTGGGAAAGAAGCAGATGGCAGTGTTAGTCTTTAGGCTAGGGTGTGAGACCCGCATGGTCTTGTGTTTCTCTAGGTGAGATCTGGCATACTCAGAGCCCCTTTCCAGCTGCCTCAAGAGGACATTCCACCTTGGCCAGTGCTGGCCACGCCCTCACATGAAATCAGCCAGGGCCCAAGCAGGATGCACAGGTCTTCTGATACAACTGCAGAAGTCTGGACTCAGGGGGACTTGCTTTCCCTCTCGGGGCCGTCGCACAAGGTCCAGGCTACCCAGGTTCCAGGAGTGAGTCCTGTCCAGGGCACCTCCACTACTTAAGGTAGGGAGGCTGACTTTAGACCTTTAGAACCCATGGCTGCCCCTTCCTCCTAGCGAGGGAGAAAGAAGGCCCTCAACAGCTTGCCTTTTTCATAATGGCTCACCCCATTACTAGAGTGATCAGAAGATTCTAGACAAGGCAGAATGAGAAAAAAAAGTGAGGCTTTTTTACATCGAGACTTGAGAGCTAGATAAATGTCCCTTCCCAAAGGCCTGGGCAGCCCCTGTCCCTCTGGCGCTATCACTATCTATCTATCTATCTATCTTCCATCTATCTATCTATGTATCTTTCTATCTATCTATCTTTCCTCTCTCTCTCTGAATCTCCCAGCCCCACTTCTCTAAGCGGTCCCTTCCTCTCCTGCAGACCCAGGAGGCTCCGGCTCCTATGCAATGTGATCAGGGAACCTGGTGCATTGAGGCTGCTAAAGGCTCTGGGAGACCTTCCAAAGATGAGCGGATGCTGGAGCTACCCGCTCCCATTCCCAGCCTCTAAGATTTTCAAAGATGGCTCCAAGTACTCCGAGCTCTGCTGACCACCTTCATCTCAGGCCTTTTCCAAACTATCCACTGTGGACATCTCTGCCCAGCCCAATACAAATCCCAGCTCAGGCCGGGCATGGTGGCTTATGCCTGCAGGGCCAGCACTCTGGGATGCCGAGGTGGATAGATCACCTGAGATCGGGAGTTCAAGACCAGCCTGATCAACATGGAAAAACTCCGTCTCTACTAAAAATACAAAATTAGCCAGGCATGGTGGCATATGCCTGTAATCCCAACTACTTGGGAGGCTGAGGCAGGAGGACCTCTTGAACCTGGGAGGCGGAAGTTGCAATGAGCCGAGATTGCACCATTGCACTCCAGCCTGGGCAACCAGAGCAAAACTCTGTCTTATAAAAATAAGAAAAAAAAAATCCCAGCTCAGAACCTGGTCAGTGTCCTTCGTTCCCCTGTGCTTCCTGGTGGCAGAACCCCTGCGGGAGGCCAGGACTGCATGCTGCCTCTCCTGGCACCTTGCCTGTACCTCAGACCCGCCTTCCCCATCTCCCTCTATATCCCAGGCCCCCAGTCTCCAGCCATCCTTTTTGTTACTGTCAGGGTAAAATGCCAACCAACTGCCAGGTCACATCACTCAGGTCATGGTGGACTTAGAATTGGAACTTCAGGGCTGGCCATGCAGATATGCAGCCCTGGGGTCCTGGTGCAGCTGTGGTGGCAACACCAATCTCGTTCAGGTAAGACCAGCGCTGCCCCTACTGCAGGGGAAGGCATAAGGGGAGGCTGCAGAGGCCACAGCATCAGGGGAGGAATCTGGGAAGAAGGCAGACTTGAGATGGGAGAGAGTGCCAGGGCCAGCAGAACAGGCTGAGCAAAGGCACGGTGGCCAGCAAGGGCTGGAGGAGGAGATAGGAGAGGAGGAGAGGGTTGGAAACAGTGACAGAGGAAAGGGGACATTGGTCCATAAGAGACTCAGTGGGGGCCGCAAGCAGGAAACTGGGGCTTGTTCTGAGTCTAAGCAGACCACAAGAGGTGGGTCAGTGAGGAGGTTCCAGAGGATGGGAATCCTAAACACCAGAAGGAGCCTAAGACAGAAGCCAGCCCAGCCAGGTCATCACCCAATGCAAGGGGTGCCAGCGACATTTGAAAATAATTAACTGAACAAAAAAAATTCCCCAGAGCCAATGGCCAAGCATCAATTTTCTAAGTGACCCATTTAGACTCACTGCAACCTCTGCCTCCTGGATTCAAGCGATTCTGTTGCCTCAGCCTCCCAAGTAGCTGGCATGTGCCACCATGCCTGGCTAATTTTTTGTATTTTTTGTAGAGACATGGTTTCACCATGTTGGCCACGCTGGCCTCAAAGTCCTGACCTCAATGATCCACCCTCTGTTGCCCAGGCTGGAGTGCAATGGCACAGTCTTGGCTCACTGCAACCTCTGCTTCCAGGTTCAAGCGATTCTCCTGCCTCAGCCTCCTGAATAGCTAGGATTACAAGCACGTGCCACCCACCCGGCTAATTTTTGAATTTTAGTAGAGACGGGGTTTCACCATGTTGGTCAGGCTTGATCAGGTGTTCTGAGGAATTGTTCTGCTTCTGGGGTCCAGAGGCTTCCAGGAGCCTACCCCCTCCCCTCCTGCCATGCCCCTCACTGCTTGCTTCACTCCAAAGGACAATGAACAGTTCCTGTTGGTCAAACAAGGAATGAGAGGGAAGAACCAGACCTGTGGATTGGACGGTGGAGGCTCCTTATACATTCCGAAAGATCTCTTAAAGTCCCCACTGCAGGAAGCAAACAGAGTGCAGGACCAGCGACATGGCGGCCACATGAACTGGGCTGCTGATGCTAGGGCTGGAAGCCTTGGAGCCTGTCCCAGCCCAGGGCTGATCTGCAACAAGATGTCCTGGCTTCAGTAACAAAACTTCTTCCAGCTTCTCTCAGCAGAGTCTGGGGCTGAATGATAAGTTGGGCTGGGCACGGATGGAGGCCAAGGCTGAGTTGGATGATGCACAAGCTTTCCAGAAGAGGACTAGGCTCAGGCCAGCTCAGATGTGGGGCAGCCGGGTGGGTTTGGATGCCAGTTCCTGTGAGTAGGCCTTCACTCTGGACATGAATGTAGAGAGGGCAGCTGGGACTTCTCAGGCAAGGCCTGCCCTTGGACACTGGAGTGCTTTGGGAAGCTTCTCTTTATTCCTCTGCAGGACAAAGTCTTGCAACTCCCCAGGATGTCAGGGTCAGCCTCCAGGAGACCATGCGCTTCAAGCAAGAGCTCCTCCAGAGTGCAATTTCCAGGAGGAGAGAGTAAGGCAGGGCACTCCATGTTAGGCCCCACAATCCCTACGCCTTTCCTGGGGGGCCCATGTGGTCCTTCCCACAGCCTGGCTTGTCCCCAGTGGAAGTCAGTCCATCTGCTCATGGATGCCCTGGAAAGGTGGAAACTGCCCCATCTAGAGGCTCCCCAGTCCCCTGCCCACCTGTATGCCTTTAGAGAGGAGAAGACAAAAGAGACTAACTCCCTGGGAGGAAGAAAGGAGGAGAGATCACAATACAATTTCCACTGACTCTATTTTCCCAGTCCTACCCCTCTCAGGGATCCCAACTTGAACTCAGATCCGAGTGACACCTGGCTTTTGCTTGTCTCCGAAAAGCAATTCAGGAGATTTTAAAGGCCGCCTTCCTGCCCACTTACCACCAGTTGAGAACCACTAATCCTACCTCCAGCGACTTCCCTCCCTAGGGTTTTCTTTCCTTCCTGAAATAGAACTAATAAGCCAAGAGCACAAGAGTAGAGCCCTCAGGAGCTGAGATTGCAGGTTGGAGAGAGACGGATACACAGTAGGCATAATGGGTGATGGGGGCTACAGGGGGTGGGCAGAGCTGGGACTGGTGGCAGTCATATGGATGTCAGACCCTGGCTGTTAGTGGAAGACACCTGCTGTCCCTACAGCTGGTGAAGCAGAAGGCTCTCTCCATTGGGCAAGGAGCCCCTGCCATGGTGATCACCTATATGGGCAAGGACAGCCCATTAAAATGAGTTTTCTCCCAGGAAACTTGCCTATAGCAACAGCACTGTGTAGGGCCTCTGGGACCCATCCTGTCACCAAAGTAAAAACCCCAACACTAATCTGTGGGTTTGTCAAGGTAACCATTGCATGCAGGGAGCCTGGGGCCACGTGCCACCTGGATCTGAGTTCAAACTGGGATCCCTGAGAGGGCTGTGGCTGGGGAAATGGAGCCAATGGAAATTAGGTCCTGAGCCTCCTCCCAGCCACACTGTGGTCATCGTGTCTATGGAGTCTGACCACTTGAGTCCAGGGATGTGACCTGCGTGTGGTCTTCTAGGATACACAGGGCTCCTGTGTGCCCACATCCTTTGAGCTCATAGCACTCCTGGAAGGACAGGGCAGGGCTGACCACCAGCCCCACTTGGCAAGGGAAGAAACTGAGGTCCAGAGCCAAGTGGGGGAGTTGCCTTGAGAGGCAGGTCTTGGCTAAGTCATGGCTGCTGGCAGGACTCAGACCTCTGGCTGCAGTTCACAGTTTCCCTTGGTCTGATCTGGGCCTCCTATTCCTCTCACCTGTGCTCCCTGTCCCCTTCTGTCTTGAGCCCACCAAACACCCTGACAGCCCTGTGTCTTTCCCGCAGTCCAGGCCAGCAAGCAGGGCTGGAGATACAGCTTTTCAATTTGCTGCACTCTGGGCATTGACAGGCTGGACTAGGGCTGCCCTTCTACCCTGTGCTACTTCCCAGGGTACCTTCCTTCCCCTCCAGGCTGTCCCCCTGCTCCTCCAGCTGCAAAGACTCCAGGGATACTCTGGGCAAGTATGGGGGGAAATATGTTATTCATAGAATGGCCTCCAGGGGCCCCTTCCTGCGTTGTTGGGAGCGTGGAGCCACTATTGCCAGGACCGACTACATAATTTGCAGCACCCAGTGCAAAATAAAAATGTGGGGCCCTTTGTTCAAAAATCATAAACAATTTCAAGACCTCAAAAACAGAGCATTAAACCAAGTACAGGGCCCTTCTGAGTGCAGGGGCCATGTATGACCACACAAGTCACACGGCCATAGCCCTGCCACCAGCACCAGAAAACACAGTCATAGCAGGAAGGGGCTCAAGAAGTGGCTTCAGGAATTCCTCAAATCAGGGAGATTCAAATCGTCTGGGAAATATAACAACATATGGCCAGGCACTGTGGCTCACTCCTGTAATCCCAACACTTTGGGAGGCCGAGGTGGGTGGATCACCTGAGGTCAAGAGTTCAAGACCAGCTTGGTCAACATGGTGAAACCCTGTCCCTACTAAATATACAAAAATTAGCTGGGCATTGGCCGGATGCAGTGGCTCACACCTGTAATCCCAGCACTTTGGGAGTCTGAGGCGGGCAGATCACTCAAGAGATTGAGACCATCCTGGACAACATGCTGAAACCCCGTCTCTACTAAAAATACAAAAATTAGCTGAGCATGGTGGTACAGGCCTGTAGTCCCACCTATTTGGGAGGCTGAGACAGGAGAATCACTTAAAACCGGGAGGCAGAGGTTGCAGTGAGCCGAGATTGCGCCACTGCACTCCAGCCTGGTGACAGAGAGAGACTCCGTCTCAAAAAAAAAAATTAGCCGGGCATGATGAGAGGCGCCTATAATCCCAGCTACTCGGGAGGCTGAGGCAGGAGAATGGCTTGAATTCAGGAGGGGGAGTTTGCAGTGAACTGAGATCTCACCATTGCCCTCCAGCCTGGGTGACAGAGTGAAACTCCATCTCAAAAACAAACCAACCATAACAGCATGCACTTAATACTTTATTTATTGGTTTGTTAAAGTGTTCTTTAAAAAATTAAGGCCAATGCGGTCGCTCACGCCTGTAATCCCAGTACTTTGAGAAGCCAAGGCAGTCAGATCACCTGAGGTTAGGAGTTTAAGACCAGCCTGGCCAACATGGTGAAACCCCATCTCCACTAAAAGCACAAAAATTGGCCGGGTGTGGTGGCGGGCGCCTGTAATCCCAGCCACTCAGGAGGCTGGGGCAGGAGAATGGCTTGAACCCAGGAGGGGGAGGTTGCAGTGAGCTGAGATCGCGCCACTGCAATTCCAGTCTGGGAACAGAGCGAGAATGGTCTCAAACATTTTTAAAAATTAAAAAAAAAAAAAAAAGAAATTAAGAAAGAGTTCTAAGCCCATACATTCAAGTGTGTGACAAAAAACACTGACTGTTGCCACTTTCCATTGTCCAGAAGGAGTAACCGAGGCCCCCAGAGAGTAGGGAGAAAAGAGGTTGGCAAGGCCCCAGGTGCAGCATAACCATGCTGGGGTTCGACCCCAGGCCAGCACTCCTTCTGCCTGCTGCAGAATTAGGAGCACCCCAGCCACCCGAACCTAGTGGGCAACGGGGAACTTGGAGAGCTGGCCCGTGCCCTCCTCTCCAGCCCGGTGCCCTTGGAACCCATGCAGGCCCAGACACTTGCCTTCCCTGCGGCCCACACACAACAGGCTGGAACTTCCCTTGGCTGAAAAACCCTCTTTCCACCCTCACCTGAGCCTCCTTGACAAGGCCCCCGTCTTCAGGAAAGCCTAGCTCAGCTGGCCTGGGGCCCCTGGGGCTCCCTGTGCCCCGTTCTGTTTCAGCACCTCCCCTGTGGTAGAACAGCTGTGGAAGTCACAAAGAGCGTGAGAATGCTCTGACTGCAGAGCAAGTACTAATGCCTCTTGGGGGATTCTGCGGAAATCCTCAATAAGCTGCTTCTGCAGGAGTCGAAATGAGACTTAGTTTAGGTCCTGAGAGGGCAGGGCAGAGAGGGATGGGGGAAGGAGCAGCAGGAAGACCCAACGCAGGAAAAAGGGGTTTGAGGCTGCGGCTGGGAGACCCCGAGTGACATGAAGCTATATCCATTTGCTTGTCTGTCTTCCCGCAGACTGTGGGCTCTCCGGGTTCTGAGTGTGGTCTGGACCACAGAGGCACACAGGATGGGGTGGATAGATGGGCCCTCGACCCTGTGAGCTCAGGAGGGACACTTGGGATTCCTCCAAGCCCACCCCCAGAGGAGGCCCTGGAATGGAAGTTGAGCCAGGAAAGACACAGCATCCCAGGCTCCAAAAACGTCTTTCTCAGCTTTCCCACAAGGCGATGTCCCTGAGGAGAAACTGGGAAAATTTCTGAAGGAAGTGGGTGAGTCTTCTGCTCTCCTGGGGTGGGATAGATGGGACAGGCTCTACGGAGGTTGGTTCTGATGAAGGCCATGCTATAAAATGGGCAAGGGCATGGACACCGGAGCCAAAGGGCCAGAGTTCAAGTCCCAGCTCTGATGCTTGCTGTGTAACTTTGGACAAGTGGCTACGCAACCTCTCTGTGCCTCTATTTCTCCCTCTGTAAAACTGGCCTTGGAAAGCACAGATCTCAGGTGGCTTTTGATAAAGGATGAGGTCTAATAATAAGTCAGCGTGGGTAAAGAACTTGGATTCTTTGGCTGGTCCATAATGGATGCTGCAGAAAGCAGGTGTTCTTACTTTCAAAAGGACAGGAAACCACCCCTAATGAAGAGGGAGACCCAGGCATCTCAGAACAACTTCCCTTTTCCTAAGACTGTAAACTTCCCCTTCTCATTCCTAAGACTGTAAACTGAAGGCCTTTTCTTTTCTTTTTTTTTTTTTTTTTGAGACGGAGTTTCGCTCTTGTTACCCAGGCTGGAGTGCAATGGCGCCATCTCGGCTCACCGCAACCTCCGCCTCCTGGGTTCAGGCAATTCTCCTGCCTCAGCCTCCTGAGTAGCTGGGATTACAGGCACACGCCACCACGCCCAGCTAATTTTTTTGTATTTTTAGTAGAGACGGGGTTTCACCATGTTGACCAGGATGGTCTCGATCTCTTGACCTCGTGATCCACCCGCCTCGGCCTCCCAAAGTGCTGGGATTACAGGCTTGAGCCACCGTGCCCGGCAACCGAAGGCCTTTTCATATGTAATTCCTAAGACTGTAAACTGAGACCCTTTTCATATGTTAAGCTCCAAACCTAAGATTCTTCCACGTGTACCATCTAAAGTATAACCCTATATAAAGAAGGAACCTTCTTTTGTTAGGAGCTTGGATATTAGGCAAATATGCCACCTGGCTCCCAGCCAAATAAACTCCTTCCTCCAATATTTGGTGTCCGAGAGATCTGTTTCCCACGGCCGCTCCTGCAACACTAAGGGCTAGTTAGGAGCTTAGACTATGAAAGTCAGGCAGACATGGGTTTCAGTCACTGGTTTGCCTCTTTGCTTGTCACACTCTGAACTCCCTTAAGCAATTTGCTTGTCTTTTCCATCATATTTGAGATAAAGAGAGAAGTTTTGGCAGGGCACAGTGGCTCACGCCTGTAATCCCAACACTTTGGGAGGCCAAGGAGAGCGGATCACTTGAGCCCGGGAGTTCAGAACCAGCCTGGTGACATAGGGAGACTGCTACAAAAAATACAAAAGGTTGGCTGATGTGCCTGTAGTCCTGTGACAGCAAAGGAGTCCCGATCCAGACCTCAAGAGAGGATTTTGGATTTTGCACAAGAATTCGGGGTGAGGGCCGGGTGCGGTGGCTCAAGCCTGTAATCCCAGCACTTTGGGAGGCCGAGGCGGGTGGATCACGAGGTCGAGAGATCGAGACCATCCTGGTCAACATGGTGAAACCCCGTCTCTACTAAAAATACAAAAAACTAGCTGGGCGTGGTGGCGCGTGCCTGTAATCCCAGCTACTCAGGAGGCTGAGGCAGGAGAATGGCCTGAACCCAGGAGGCGGAGGTTGCGGTGAGCCGAGATCGCGCCATTGCACTCCAGCCTGGGTAACAAGAGCGAAACTCCATCTCAAAAAAAAAAAAAAAAAAAAAAAGAATTCGGGGTGAGTCCACAGTGCAAAGCCAAGGCAAGTTTATTAGGAAAGTAAATGACTAAAAGAGTGGCTATACTTAGACAGAGCAGCCCCAAGGGCTGCTGGCTGCCACTGTCACAGTTATTTCTCCATGACATGCTGTGGTTACTTCTCCATGCCTCCCTGTTGTAGACCATATAGGGTAACTTCCTGATGTTGCCATGGCATTTGTAAACTTTCATGGCACTGGTGGGAGTGTAGCAGTGAGGATGACCAGGGGTCACTCTCGTGGCCATCTTGGTTTTGGTGGGATTTAGCCAGCTTCTTTACTGCAGCCTGTTTTATCAGCAAGGTCTTTATGACCTGTATCCTGTGCCGACCTCCTATCTCATTCTGTGACTTAGAATGCCTTAACTGTCTGGGAATGCAAGCCAGTAGGTCTTAACCTTTTAACCTAGCTCCTAATCAAGATGAAGTTGCTCTGGTTTAAACACCTCTGACCTTTCCCCCCTCCCTTTTACAAGAGAATCTTTAGGCCTAAGGGTTGCAGAGGGATGAAGGTCCAAATTCTGTAACTTCAGGCTGCATAGGGGCAATGATATTCCTGCCTAACTTTGAGGGTCTCTTGTATTCAGAGTAGAGAGGCTTTCAGTCAGAAAGCACCAGTATGGTGACGGCCATTCATAACTTTTGAGTTCTGACAAAAGGTGACCTATGAAAGATTAATAAGTGTTCAGTTTAAGAAAATGTTGGGCCGGGTGTGGTGGCTCAAGCCTGTAATCCCAGCACTTTGGGAGGCCGAGGCGGGTGGATCACGAGGTCAAGAGATCGAGACCATCCTGGTCAACATGGTGAAACCCCGTCTCCACTAAAAATACAAAAAAATAAAAAATAAAAAATAAATTAGCTGGGCATGGTGGCGTGTGCCTGTAGTCCCAGTTACTCAGGAGGCTGAGGCAGGAGAATTGCCTGAACCCAGGAGGCAGAGGTTGCGGTGAGCCAAGTTCGTGCCATTGCACTCCAGCCTGGGTAACAAGAGCGAAACTCCGTCTCAAAAAAAAAAAAAAAAAAAAAAAAGAAAGAAAACGTTGAGTAAGGGGCTGGGCGTGGTGGCTCATGCCTGTAATCCCAGCACTTAAGGAAGCTGAGGCAGGTGGATCACCTGAGGTCCAGAGTTTGAGACCAGCCTGGCTAACATGGTAAAACCCCGTTTCTACTAAAAATACAAAAAATTAGCCAGGCATGCTGGTGCATGCCTATAATTCCAGCTACTGGGAAGGCTGAGGCAGGAGAATCCCTTAAACCCAGGAGGTGGAGGTTGCAGTGAGCCGAGATTGCACCATTGCACTCCAGCCTGGGCAACAAGAGTGAAACAAACAAAAAAAGAGACTAGCCCCACAAATCCTTTTTTCCATTAAGCCTAACTTTACAGGAGACAGTGATTTTTACCATTCATTCAACTGGTTTGCAGAGAGAGAGAAAGGAAAGCATTGCCTGAGGCAGGGTGGGGAAGGCAAGTGCTCAGGGAGGTCAGAGAAAGACTCACCCATGGCAGCCACACTGAAAAGTTGAGGTGCGCCAAAAGTGTGTCGGTAGCAAAGGGATCTTTTCCGGCAGTCCCGTCAGCTCTCAAGTTTCCCTTCTAGGGAGGAAAAAGCTCCCCATGTCCCACAATCCTGTACATGCCTGTCACCCACAGCCATCAGCAAAGAAGGCAAGGCACATCAGTTCAGAAAGAATAGCAGTTAACATCCTGTAGTGCCAAACGTGGTCTCAGCTGAAAGGGCCTTTATCAAGAGGAACCTCCAACTCCCTGAATCTTACAAGGGACTCTAACTCTCCTAAATTGGGTCTCTAACTCAAGGTCAGTCAAGCATTCTTGCCTTTTCTTTTTCTTTCTTTCTTTATTTTTGAGACAGGGTCTCGCTTTGTTGCCCAGGCTGGAGTGCACTGGTGCCATCTTGGCTCATGCAAACTTTGTCTCCCGCTTTCAAGCAATTCTCTTGCCTCGGCCTCTTGAGTAGCTGGGACTATAGGTGCATGCCACCACCACACTCGGCTACTTTTTGTGTTTTTAGTACAGATGAGGTTGCACCATGTTGGCCAGGCTGGTCTCGAACTCCTGATCTCAGGTGATCCACCCACTTCAAACTCCCAAAGTGCTGGGATGACAGGGATGAGCCACCGCACCTGGCCTCTTGCCTTTTATTAAGAGGGGCCTCTAACCCACTCTGTTTTAGGAGAGACTCTAAGTCTCCTACATTGGGC
The DNA here is from genome assembly GCF_048565385.1 of Saimiri boliviensis. NCBI lineage: Eukaryota > Metazoa > Chordata > Mammalia > Primates > Cebidae > Saimiri > Saimiri boliviensis. The sequence goes on from NC_133456.1 coordinate 13,530,486, forward strand.
CTCTAACCCAATCCCATTCTTTAGCCAGGTTTAGGCACCCCACTTGCACCAAGTCTGCCAACTAGTCCTGCAGTCTATTTCCTTGGGTCACGGGGTTTCTTCAATATTGTCCCTTCAGGGTTCACCAGAAAGATGTTACCGGACCCCACCACTTTCCCAGTTAGCCTTTGGGTCAGGGGTTTCCTCACTATCATCCCTTCATAGTCACCAGAAAGATGTTACAGGAAAGGGGCCCCGATCCGGACCCCAAAAGAGGGTTCTTGGATACTGCACAAGAAAGAATTCAGGGTAGACTGGGCGAGGTGGCTCACGCCTGTAATCCCAGCACTTTGGGAGGCTGAAACGAGCAGATCACTTGAGGTCAGGGGTTCCAGACCAGCCTGGCCAATATGGTGAAACCCCATCTCTACTAAAAATACAAAGGTTAGCCAGGCATGGTGGCAGGTGCCTGTAATCTCAGCTATTCAGGAGGCTGAGGCAGGAGAATTGCTTGAACCTGGGAGGTGGAGGTTGCAGTGAGCCAAGATCACACAACTGCATTCCTGCCTGGGTGACAAAGTGAGACTCTGTAAGAAAGGAAAGAGAGATGGAGAGAGAGAAGGGAGGAAAGGACGGGAGGAAGGGCAGAAAGGGAGGGAGAGAGGGAGGGAGGAGCGGGGAGGGAGGGAGGGAAGGGGAGGGAAAGAGAGACAGAAAGAAAAGGAAGTGGGGGCAGTCTTGTCCTCGACCTCTGGGATCTGATTCTATCTCCAGGTACATAGTGTCAGAAATGAATTGGAGGACACCCAGCTATTGTCCACTACAGAATTGATTGCTTGCTTGGGCATGTGGGGAAAACCCCACATACATTTGGTCACAGAAGTCTTCTTCTGTGTTGATTGATGTGTTAGCTGGGTGTTGTGGCATGCGCCTGTAGTCCCAGCTACTTGGGAGGCTGCCGCTGGAGAATTGCTTGAACCACTGCACTCCAGTCTGGGCAATGAGGCGAGACTCCACCCCAAAAAAAAAAAAAAAAAGCAAGTAGTTCAATGGTTACCAGGGGTAGGAAGAAGGATTAACTGCAAAGGGGAATGAGGGAGCACTTGGGGCAATGAAAATGCTCTGTGTCTGGATCGCAGTGGTGCTTACACCGTTTAGAACATTTGTCAATGATGATAGAGGTAGATAATTTACATGTCAATTGTCAATATAAAAAGTTGCCAGGTTGGGAGGCAAACGCTGGTAATGTGTGTGGGATGTCTTTCCAGGAAAGAGCATTGCTTCCTGTACCCACAGTCTCCCACAGCCGAGCCTGAGCTCACGAGTGGAGGGGACTTGATCCCCCTGAAGATGACAGAAAGGTATGCAGGTGAGGAAGAGGAGTAGCCCTGCAGCACACCCCTCCCCACTCACAAGGGAGGGAGGCCCAGGCTGCACTCAGGAGACCAACAGCCCAGCCTGAGGCAAGGGGCAAGAATCTTCCCCTCTATGCATTCCTGTTTCCTCCTCTGTGAAATGAACATGGGGCTGCACTGGATGAAATGGATACTTCTTACAGTTTGATCGATGGAACAGTGGTCTGCAAAATTCCCTGTGAAAAGGGTTTCTCATGCAAGGAAGTATGTGGAACCTCCCTCTTGCTGTTTCTTGAAGACTCGCAATACACCACGGATTAAAGGCACTGAGGAATGCCACAAAAAAGGAACCTGTTTCACTCTGATTAACCCTGATTTCTTCAAATCTGCTCCTATTTTCACAAGACATACAAACATCCCAGAAGGCCTGGGGCATGCCTTGGTGTCTGGATGTTAGGCTGGAAGGACTGGAATGGGCCCAGCCCCAACTCCTGGGGCAAGCATTGCTCAGGGTTAGAAAGGGACAGAGTCTAAAACCCAGGCCTCCACCCCCACCCTGCCATCCCTTTACCTGTCTCCACACCACACTTTGCTTAATATGATCATTTGTCAACCAGCCATCAGCAGGATGGTGCAAGAGGCTCTAACTCAACCAGGACAAGAGGGAACCCAGGAACAATTCACCTACCAGAGGCCCAAGGATTGAGAAAGGCCAGAACTGGGCAATGATGGCACAGGTCCAGCTGATGCAGGTCTCCAACCCCTCCCAGCCCCCAGCACAGGGTGTTTCCTCTCCTCTGAGTCCATTCTGTTCCAGGGGCACAACACCCTGGTATAAGCTGTGAGGAGGACTCAGATGCTACCTAGGAACTCTGTCTTCCAGAAGGAGGACCCCAGGAAACCTCACAAGAAAACTTAGCCCTCTGATGGCAGGGCGCCGTGGCTCATGCTTGTAATTCCAGCCCTTTGGGAGGCTGAGGGGGGCAGATCATGAGGTCAAGAGATGAGACCATCCCGGCCAACATGGTGAAACCCCATCTCTACTAAAAATACAAAAATTAGCCAGGTGTGGTGATGGGTGCCTGCAGTCTCAGCTATTCGGGAGGCTGAGGCAGGACAAACACTTGAACCTGGGAGGAGGAGGTTGCAGTGAGCCGAGATCGCACCACTGCACTCCAGCCTGGCAACAGAGCGAGATTCCATCTCAAAAAAAAAAAAAAAAAAAAAAAAAAGCCGGGCGCGGTGGCTCAAGCCTGTAATCCCAGCACTTTGGGAGGCCGAGGCGGGTGGATCATGAGGTCGAGAGATCGAGACCATCCTGGTCAACATGGTGAAACCCCGTCTCTACTAAAAGTGCAAAAAATTAGCTGGGCATGGTGGCGCGTGCCTGTAATCCCAGCTACTCAGGAGGCTGAGGCAGGAGAATTGCCTGAGCCCAGGAGGCGGAGGTTGCGGTGAGCCGAGATCGCGCCATTGCACTCCAGCCTGGGTAACAAGAGTGAAACTCCGTCTCAAAAAAAAAAAAAAAATGGAAAAAAGGCCAGGCATGGTGGCTAACCCCTGTAATCCCAGCACTTTGGGAGGCCAAGGCAGGCAGATCGTGAGTTTACCAGATCGAGACCATCCTGGCCAACATGGTGAAAGCCTATCTCTAAAAAAAAAAAAAAGAAAGAAAACTCAACCCTTTGAATGAAGTCCTCACCCTATTCCAGACCTATTATGGCTTCCTACTGCCCCAGTGGCCTCTGTTCACTGCCCACTGCCTCTGACCTAACTCATCACCTCCACCTACTGGGGTATCATCTCCCCTAGAACGTTAACATTGGACACCCACTCAAAGCAGTGTTCACGAGTGTTAGCGTCACACACCCAGTAGTACCGTCACATTAGCATGGGGCAAGGGGGACAGTGAGGATCAGCAACTTCTCGAATTTCTTTCTTTTCTTTTTTTCTTTTTTAATATTGAGATGGAGTCTCACTTTTACCCAGGCTGGTCTTGAACTCCTAGGCTCAACTGATCCTCCTCTCTCAGCATCCCAAACAAAGTACTGGGATTAGAGGCATAAGCCACAATGCCTGGTCAACCCCTCAGATTTCTCTGGCACATTTTATTTCAAAGTTCCAAACACTATTTCGGTACTACTTGCTGTGTTTTCTGTGTGGGAGACCAGCCAGGGGCCACTACTCCCATTTTCTAGAGGGGTGAAACTGAGACCAAGAGTTGTCTACAGGCTGCAGGTGCAGTGGCTCACACCTGTAATCCCAGCACTTTGGGAGGCCCAGGGGTCACTTGAGCTCAGGCGGTTGAGGCTTCAGTGAGCCAAGAGATTGCACCACTGCATTCCAGCCTGGGTGACAGAGTGAGATCCGTCTCAAAAACAAAACAAAACAAAAAGAGTCTAGCTGGGCACGGTGGCTCACACCTGTAATCCCAGCACTTTGGGAGGCCGTGGTGGGTGGATCATCTGAGACTGGGAGTTCTAGACCACTCTCTTCAACATGGAGAAACCTCGTCTCTACTAAAAATACAAAATTAGCTGAGTGTGGCAGCGTATGTCTGTAGTCCCAGCTATTTGGGAGGCTGAGGCAGAAGAATCGCTTGAACCTGGGAGGCGGAGGTTGCAGTGAGCCAAGATTGCACCATTGCTCTTCAGCCTGGGCAATAAGAGCGAAACTCTGTCTCAAAAAAAAAAAAAAAAAAAGGCCAGGGCCAGCAGTGACCCACTCCTGGCTCTGAGCATGTCCCATCTTGCAGAGGGCTCTGGAAACATCCCAGAAAGTGGGGTGCATTTGGTTTCTCACACATGTGCCAAGCTCTCTTTTTTTTCCTACCAGCAACTCTCAATTCTTTCTCCAAGTATGGTCTCCTGGGAAAATAGTGCCCTCTGGTGGCCCTCCTCAGTGCTACACCAATGACCTCCAATGGGAAGAGTGGGATAAAAAGTCCTCAACCTTCTCGGAAGTGAAAAAGAACCCTAGGAAGCCATCTCATCACCCCAAGTAATAATCCAGTCTATCTGCCATGGGGAAGATGAGGAGACGAATGATGGCTTCTCTGAGACCCTTTCTAAATCCACTGCCTTCGGGATAACATTCAAAGTCTTTTTAAAAATTTATTTTTTTTTAGGAGATGGGGTTTCGCCATATTGGCCAGGATGGTCTCTGTAAGGGTAGCCGAGAAAAAGGAGAATAGACCCAAAGTCGGGCAAGAAAGTTTTATTAACCTGCCGTAAGTCAGAGGAGGTAGCCCTGAGCTTACGAAAGGAGTGGTTTATGTGGGGTGAGGGGGGCATAAGGGGGTTTTAGGACTGATATAATCTATCTGCTGGTAACAGGCACAGAGATAGTTTGCTAACTTGTAACAGACCTACAATACATTATCCTGTGACTTTTGTGGTGGCAGTCTTTAAAAAAAAAAAAAAAGAGAGAAACTAGAAGTTTTTTTCGAAGTACGGACAACCCACCTATGTTTTCCCTATCCTCCCTCGAGAGCTGCCCGGATGGCTGCAATCAGGTTTTGCTTAATTGCAGCACGTCTGGCAGGCTTGATGTAGCCCCTAGGTAGGGGTTTAGGAATGCAGTTGCAGAGCAATCAGAGGTGGGGAGGGGTCAGCCTGCGCCAAAGGGGTTTTCTTGTCCCTAACAGTCCCTAACTCCTGAGCTCATGATCCACCCGCCTCGGCCTCCCAAAGTGCTGTGATTACAGGCGTGAGCCACCGCACCTCGTCAAATAACTTTGTTTTATTTACTCATTTTATTGTCGATGAGCATTACGGTTGTTTTCTGTTTGGAGCTAAAATGAATAACATAGCCATGAATATTCGTGTACGTGCATTTGGCACACTTGAATTGTACTGTAGCTTCTGTGCCAACTTTTCCCTTCCTATGGCCTTCTGTGGCCACCTCCTCGCTTCCCACAGGATTTCTGTGGTTGCCCATGACCTGCTTCCGGCCCCTCCAGTGACTCTCCTCGGTGGTCCTCTGAACTGCAGACTCAGCCCCTCCCTTGTGCTTTCTTTCTCAGCGGCAGCTTTGCAGTCCTGCCCTGCTACATCCAGTCCTCAGTCTGGTACTCCCCAGAACCAGGGTCCTAAAAACCCTTTGTGCATCCTCAATGGGCATTACCATCTTCATGCTAATCAACATCAAATCTGTCTCCTGACTACACTCCCCAGACAATCCACCAATACCAAACTGAGCTCCTCAAATCCCTCCAGGAATTATGCCTCCAACTGTTGAAATATTACATCCACCCAGGTGCTTGAGTCATCACCTAAGAGTCACTTTAGCCTCCTCCCTTCCCTCTAGCCCCCTACAATCTGAACTGTCAATTATCAAAATCCAATGAGATCTACCTTCTTCAGCGCTCCCAGGGTCATTCCCTTCCTTCAGACTCTGAGGCCCCCACCTTGCTTCACAATCTCCTAAAGTTTTGGACAGCCTCCTCCTTGTTCCTCAGGCCTCCCCACTCTCCCCCACTGATCCACCCTACAGCAAATCTGATCCAGTTATCACATACCCTCCACACCCTCCACTTCCACAGGATAAGGCCAAACTCTTCAGCCAACTCCAATCCTTTCAAGAACTGTCAACTGTGTCGTGCTTAGGTCCTTCAGTCACTCTCCTGTGCCCATTCTAGAACCGACTGGAGCAACTCAGAAGTAGTTCCCGACAAGTGCAGCGTTCCTCGTCACCTCCTGGCTGCTGAGGGCCTTTTCCTTAGAAAGCACTTCCCCCTGCCCCCAAGCACCCCTTCTCCAACAACCTTCACCTTCAGCTTTAATCTCCCTTGGGACTTGCCCCCCACCACACTGCCTTCCCTGTCCCCACCCCTCCTCCGGGTGCCCACCAGCCCTCCACAAACCACAGCTATTGTCATGGTAATAATTACCGCCTTATGCTCAGTGGACCAGAGCTCCCTGAGGGCAGAGATTGTATTATTTCAAGCCCTGAATTTGTTCTAGGAATCCCTGAATAAACATGTGTTGGATGAATGAATGCAGTAACAGGAACGCTGAGCCAAGTATTACTACACAAAACCCAGGAGGAGAGGAAAGTATTCAGAGATATAACAGGGAGAACTATTTGAAACAGTGGGACCACAGACCATGTGAACTGTGCAGAGAGGCCTAAATAGCCTGGGGTTTCTGGAGGGAAAGGGGGTTCCTGGGTGGTGGAGCACTTGTGAGCAGAAAAGGAGATGAATCCTGAGAGGGAGATGCCTCACTGTGAAGGGTCTGGTGTTGGGACCAAAGGACTGGGGCTTCCACCTGTCCATCATAGCTTTTCAAACCGTAGGCTGCATCTGTTTGTTTTGGAAAAGAAAGGGAGGGGTGGGGGAGTCTCACTTTGTTGCCCAGGCTGGTCTCAAATTTGAGGGCTCAAGCAATCCTCCCACCTCAGCCTCCCAAAGTGTTGGGATTATAGGCATGAGCGACTTCGCCCAGCAGTAGGTTGCAATTAAATCATGCACCTATGGCTCTCATAAAATAATGCTAGGAGCTGTCACAGGTGCAGGGGCTATCAGAGTAAGTATGGCCACCTAGAAAATGGGGATAATTCGCTGGGCGCGGTGGCTCACGCCTGTAATCCCAGCACTTTGGGAGGCCGAGGTGGGCGGATCACGAGGTCAAGAGACCCGAGGCCATCCTGGTCAACACGGTGAAACCCCGTCTCTACTAAAAATACAAAAAAAAAAAAAAAAAAAAAATTAGCTGGGCATGGTGGCGCGTGCCTGTAATCCCAGCTACTCAGGAGGCTGAGACAGGAGAATTGCCTGAACCCAGGAGGCGGAGGTTGCGGTGAGCCGAGATCGCGCCATTGCACTCCAGCCTGGCTAACAAGAGCGAAACTCCGTCTCAAAAAAAAAAAAAAAAAAAAAAGAAAAGAAAAGAAAAAGAAAAAAAGAAAATGGAGATAATTCCTATGTCACAGAGTTGTAAGGATTAAACAAATTAATACAGATTTAACACACCGGGTCAGTGTTAAGTTCATAAGCGCTATGTAAACTTTAACTATTATTTGCTATTATTGTATTTGCCGTTATTGCTGTCTAGGAGCTCGCAGGGGGCTGGGAAGTGGTAGGAAAAAAAGAAATGATGCTAAGAGTATCCAATAAGGTCTAGACCGGAGATGAGCAAAGAATGCTGAGGCCCACAGCACAGGCTGTACTGCAGGGTTCAAGTCCCAGGAGGCCAGCAGCACCTAGGGGCTGTCGGCGCTCCAGAGTTGGGGCCTGATGGTCGAGTCCAGTGCTGGGGGTCATTTCATTCCCTCCTTCATTATAAATTGGGGCCTGGAGGCCCGGGGCGGAAGAAACGGGTCCACAACCCGGCACGGCTAGAGGCCGAGCCAAGCTGGATCCGGCCAGACTTCCACAGGCCTTCCTTAGCCTCCACATTCCCTCAAGGTGTGGGGCGCCGGGTAGGGGGGCGAGGTGGCTGGCGGAGGCCCAACGGGGGCCGAAGGTGACCGGACGGCGGCTCGCGGTGGGAACTACGCTTCCCAGCATGCAACGGGGCCGAAGGACCTTTCAGCCGCGATCAGCGCCTCGCAGGTTCTGCTGGGAGTTTTCATTGACCTCTGAGCACCCCCTCCTTTCGATCCGCGCTCTTCTGCTCTAGGCTCCGCCCCCTTCTGAGAGAGGGTGACCCGGCAGAGTCCCGCGAGCTGCTTCCTTCTTCCTCTCTCATTGGCCCAGCCTGGCTGCCATTCGGGTGCGAGAAGGAGAAGTTGCTTACTGATTGGTGGATTTCGTTTGGCGCCAACTAGGAAAGGGGGGGCGGGGCAGCAGCCGCCCCCACTGAGCTGCTATTACTGCGAAAGGCCCGCTTGGCTGCGACAGTCTGAGGAAGAGATAGAGGTTAGCTCAGTTGTCTGCTACCCGGAGCTGGTCAAGCGGGTAGGAGAACAGCGAAGACAGTGTGAGCCTGGGCCGTTGCCTCGAGGCTGTCGTCCGCCTTCTCTTGCCGATCCGCCGCGTTTGTTTGGATTTAATCTTCAGGTTGCCGGCGCCCGCCCGCTGGCCTCGCGGAGTGGGAGAGAAGTACCCGTGCTTGTGGCTGGCGCCTGGAGGGTCCGCACACCCGCCCGGCCGCGCAGCTTGCCCGTGGCAGCCGCGTCCCTGAACCGCGGAGCCGTGTTTGTGTTTGACCCGCGGTAGCCGGCGGCGCGCGGCGGAGGCCGGTGTCGGTGTCGGCGGGGCGGGGCGGGCGCGGCGGAGGCGGAGGAAGAGGCAGCGGGAGCCCTGCGAGGCCGGGCGCCGCCATGGAACTGGGTCCGGAGCCCCCGCACCGCCGCCGCCTGCTCTTCGCCTGCAGCCCCCCTCCCGCGCCGCAGCCCGTCGTGAAGGCGCTATTTGGCGCGCCCGCCGCCGGGGGACTGTCGCCTGTCACCAACCTGACCGTCACTATGGACCAGCTGCAGGGGCTAGGCAGGTGAGGAGAGACGGGTGGGCGGTCCCCCAGCCCCCTGGCCTCGGCCTCGGGGAAATCAGGCCACGAAACGGACCGGGAGAGGAGCGAGACCCGCCCCGGTTCGGAGTTCGCCGCTCGGGGGCAGCCAGGCTAGGGCCCGCCATGTGCACCCCACCGGGGCGGAATGTGCAGCGGGAGAGGCTGTGCGGACCTCCCAGGGGAAGAGGTGGAGGTCGCCGGGCCTAAGCCCGAACCAGGCCCACCTTCACTCCTTTCGGATTGCTGCCTACGCTCCTTCTGTCTTTATTCCTTTGGAAGCTCTTTGGAATTTATCCCCTCGGGGCCAAATCCGACCCTTCTAGGCGCTCACTTCCATCCTTTGCTGAACCACCTCTCAGGATCTTAGTTTACTGTGAGCTTTGCTCCGTCTCAACAAAGGGCCATGGCATTTTCCTTCCTGGCGTTTATGCAAAACCATCTCAGTCCCTCGCCCCGTGTGCGTTTCTGATGTCCACTCTGCTGCTCTCCTAAGGCCGGGTCTTTTTTACCCAACTTTCGGAAAGCTTCCTGGGCTTTTCCTGAGAGCAAAAAATGCATCCCACGGTGTTTCCGGCGGAAGAGCTACCTTCCCCTTCAGTCTCCGGGATCCTGTTTTCTAAGCACATGTCTTGCGTTTTCCAACTTCTGAAGAGCAGGAAGTGTCCTGTTTAACTTTCATTCCGACTTCTGTCACAGTACCTAGAACACAGACTTATTTCAGGAAATACCCCAGCATTACCCCCAGCCGTCACATCCTGCAATGTGACCCAAGGCCATGCCCAGCCACTGCTTTTTCTCCTTTTCCCAAGTGCTAATTGGGTGTTCAGAGTAGCTAAGTGGGTACTTTGCCACTCGTGCTGTGGCCTAGAAATGGTTTATGGCAGCCTGGCTGCTTGGTAATTTCATGGCCTATCTCCTGCATGTGACCTTTTAATTATATCCTAGAAATCACTCATGGATTTAATAATTTCTCTTGGTTTCAGTGATTATGAGCAACCACTGGAAGTAAAAAACAACAGCAATCTGCAGAGAATGGGCTCCTCCGAGTCAACAGATTCAGGTATTTAAGTCTGCTGTGTGGGGTGCAATACTGTGAATTTCCTGAAACATGCCTTTCTACCTGGGAAGTTAGTTTTGGTGAGAACTTAAGGGAATCATGGCATTGGGTGATAAACATTAAGAATAATACATAGCCAGGCGCCATGGCTCACGCCTGTAATCCCAGCACTTTGGGAGGCTGAGGCAGGCGGATCACAAAATCAGGAGTTTGAGATCAACCTGACCAATATGGTGAAACCCCGTCTCTACTAAAAATGCAAAAATTAGTCAGGCACAGTAGCGGGCACCTGTAGTCCCAGCTACTTGGGAGGCTGAGACAAGAGAATCCCTTGAATCCAGGAGGCGGAGGTGGCAGTGAGCTGAGATCCTGCTACTACACTACAGCTTAGGCAACAGAGCAAGACTCCATCTCAAAAAAAAAAAAAAAAAAAAAAAAAAAAAAAAACACAACAGTACAAAGGACCCCTTGTTATAGTTTATGAAGAAAGGAAATAGGTTCCAAATGTCTGTAAGGAGGTGGTGTGTGCTTGCCCTTGAAGGACGGGTAGTAAAGCAAAATTCATCATACCACCGTAAGTGGCCTTCGGGCAGGCTTACTGGTTATAATACAGGGTCAAATTATTGGAAATACAGTGTAATGAAATCATTTCAGTGATGCTGCTATGGAGGAAATTGCCAGTGCATTTCATTCTTCATGAATTCATATTACTGCAGAGTTTATCCCTATTTGTACAGCTAAGAGCATTGGGGCAAAGATGCTTTAGGTTAAAAGAACTGCAAGAGCAAAAGTCTTAAAATGTAATGTAGGCTTCTGTATGTAGAATGTAATTTAATATAGAACTGGGAATAGGATTATCGTTTGTAGCACTGTGGAGCAAGGGCTCTAACACCTAACTTTCCGTAAGTCTACATAGACATGGAGACATGCAAGCTAAGGGCTGATGGGTCTGAGTCATCTGAGTTGGCATATAAAAGTAATTCGGAACAGTGTCTCCTTGACCCTGCTATTTTTTGTGAGATGGACATCTTACTTGGTGTCATTTTGTTAAAGGCAACAAATGCTTGCCTTGCATGTCATGACTAGCAGTTGTAGTTTTCTTTTTGAGACAAGGTCTCATTCTGTCGCCCAGGCTGGAGTGCAGTGGCTCCATCTTGGCACACTGCAACCTCTGCCTGCCAGGTTCAGGTGATTTTCCTGCCTCAGCCTCCCCAGTAGCTGGGATTACAGGCGTGGGCTACCACACCTGGCTAATTTTTGTATTTTTAGTAGAGACAGGGCTTCACCATGTTGGCCAGGCTGGTCTCAAACTTCTAACATCAGGTGATCTGCCTGCCTCAGCCTCCCAAAGTGCTGGGATTACAGACATGAGCCACTGCACCTGACCTCTTGCTCTGTTTTCCAGGCTTCAGGCTGGAATGCAGTGGCACAATTAGAGTTCACTGTAGCTTCAACTTTCTGGGCTCAAGCAAACCTTCCACCTCAGCCTCCCCAAGTAGCTGAAACTTACAGGCAGGTACCACCACACCCAGCTAGGTTTTTTTTTGGAATTTTGGTAGAGGCACTTCTTGCTATGTTGCCCCAGGCTTGTTTCAAACTCCTGGCCTCAAGCCACCTGCCTGCCTCAGCCTCCCAAATTGCTGGGATTACAGGTGTGAGCCACTGAGCCTGGCCTAGCAGTTGTATTTTTCAAACTCCATATGGTTTGACAAGATAAAATATTTAAAACTATGCCAAGAAAATCCGGTACCTATTCTTTCTGTGCTTGGAACTCAAAGTTATCTGGGTCACCTCTGTCTGAATAACCAAACAATCATGATACGAATCAGTTTTATTTACCCTCTCCTCGAATCCTATTTCCCTTGATGCTATTTGCAAGTAGGAGAAAAAACAGTAAATATACTATGAAAATATTAAGACTTGCACAAACATGACATTTTTGACAGGCAAATAGAGACTTGACATCAATTCTGGCAAAAGTACAAGCCATGAGTATTTGTTGCCTGACAAAAAACCCGAGCACTTTCTTTGGTGTTTTTATTTTAATGACAAAATGGTGTTTTTTGCATTATTTCTTGAGAATTTTTTTTTCCCCATAGGATTCTGTCTAGATTCTCCTGGGCCCTTGGACAGTAAAGAAAAGTATGTATTAACTGCTTTTCAATGTTTATGCTTAGAAAAAACTTGTCTAAATTTAAATACCTTATTTAAATGAAGTTCTTCATACACTGGACTGGAGCCCTGGATTTAGCTGTCCCTATAAACTCGCTGGAATCTCAAGAATGATTAGTTTGCGTCAGCAATTTTCAGAGCTTTTTCTCCTTTATTCAAGCTATAATTTTAGTGTTCTGTTCGTGTTTTACCCAAGCCCTTATTCTACACTCTGACGTCATAGCCTCACGAGAACATGGTTTTTTTTGTTTGTTTGTTTTGTTTTTGAGATGGAGTCTCGTTCTTTAACCCAGGCTGGAATGCAGTGGCTCAATCTCAGCTCACTGCAACCTCTGCCTCCCCAGTTCAAGCAATTCTTCTGCCTGAGCCTCCTGAGTAGCTGGGATTACAGGCACATGCCACCACGTCTGGTAATTTTTGTATTTTTAGTAGAGATGGAGTTTCACCATGTTAGTCAGGCTGGTCTCAAACTCCTGACCTCATGATCTGCCCACCTTGGCCTCCCAAAGTGCTGGGATTGTAGGCATGAGCCACCGTGGCTCACTGCCACCTCCACCTCCCAGGTTCAAGGAATTCTCCAGCCTCAGCTTCCCAAGTAGCTGGGATTACAGGTGTGTACCACCACACTGGGTTAATTTTTGTATTTTTAGTAGAGAGGAGGTTTCATCGTATTGGCCAGGCTGGTCTCAAACTCCAGAACTCAGGTAATCCACCTGTCTTGGCCTCCCAATGTGCTGATATTACAAATGTGAGCCACCTCGCCTGGCCGGACATGTGTATTTTAAAAAAAGAGATGGGTTTGTTTTTTTCACCTTGAAGCCTAGTGTTGGGAGTACTCCTAAGAACAGGGCAGCTTCAAAAATTTATTCTCCCATCTCTTGCCTAAAATGGGATCTGTGACTGCACCCCCAAACTACAGGCTAAACACTGTCTCTCTGCTTATATGAATATCTTTTTACTTGTTTTATCCTCACTATTTACCTTCTGGTCTCATTACAGCCTTGGAAATCCTATGAGAAGAATAAATTTCCTACCTGTAAGTTAGTTTCCTGGTTTATTTTGAGCTAATACTGTTATTCGTTCCTTATCTACCAGCATGACCTTGATAGGAGACCTTAGAGAGTGAAAACTGCTCTTTTTGTGTGTTTGTTTTCTTTTCTTTTTGAGATGGAGTCCTGGAGTGCAGTGGCACGATCTCGGCTCACTGCAACCTCCACCTCCTGGAGTCAAGTGATTCTCCTGCCTTAGCCTCCCGAGTAGCTGGGACTACAGGCACCCACCACACCCAACTAATATTTGTATTTTTATTAGAGATGGGGTTTCACCATGTTGGCCAGGATGGTCTCAATCTCCTGACTTTGTGATCCACCCGCCTCGGCCTCCCAAAGTGCTGAGATTACAGGCGTGAGCCACTGTGCCCTGCCAAAAACTGCTTTTCTTTAGTCTCTTCTTGAGACAGGGTCTTGCTGTGTCACCCAGGCTGGAGTCCAGTGGCAAAATCTTGGCTCACTGCAACCTCTGCTTCCCTGGCTCAAGTGATCCTCCCATCTCAACTTCCAGAGTAGCTGGGACTATATATAGGGGTATACCATCACACCTAGCTGATTTTGTATTTTTTATGGAGATGGGGGGGTCTCACTTTGTTGCCCAGGCTGGGTTTGAACTCCTGCCTCGGCCTCCCAAAGTGCTAGGATGACAGCCAAGAGCCACCATTCCCAGCCTTTCCTAAGTCTCATAAGTACTCAAGATGCTCTGCCTGAATTTGTCCTCCATGCCTAACAGCTTTATCAAACCAGGAAGGATTCTTTTGATGCAAATGTTATTTGGGGATTGATTTGGCACTATACTTCCTGCTGAGAGGGGTAAACCTTGTGAGGTTAAGTTTAAACCCATGGAATGGAAACATTTATGCTGTGTCCTGGCAAGAGCCCTGGCCACATTTACTGGTTACCTACTGCAGTGTGTGAGGAGCTAGATTAGCTAGCTTACCCACTAGCCAACCCCTCTTTTTTTTTTTTTTTTCTTTTGAGAACTGTATTTTCTAATGGAATTTTATTTCTGTACCTTAATTATTTTCTTTTTTCACTTTGACAGCAGAAGCTCTTGGGATGTAGCCCAGCTCTGAAGAGGAGCCATTCTGATTCTCTTGACCATGACATCTTTCAGCTCATCGACCCAGATGAGAACAAGGAAAATGTGAGCAAGAGTTTGGTGTTCTAACCTGAGGCAGAGGTGAAACCCACAGGCTGTCAGTGGCTTAAAGAGTGGCTGGGCTGGTTTCTGGGAGACTGAACCTTGGCCGTTATGTGCAGTCTTTGGAGTCAGAGAAATCCGGGTTTGGATCCCTCTTACTAACTGTGTGACATTGGCAAATTCTTCTCTTTTTTTTTTTTTTTTTTTGAGACGGAGTTTCGCTCTTGTTACCCAGGCTGGAGTGCAATGGCGCGATCTCGGCTCACCGCAACCTCCGCCTCCTGGGCTCAGGCAATTCTCCTGCCTCAGCCTCCTAAGTAGCTGGGATTACAGGCACGCGCCACCATGCCTAGCTAGTTGTTTTGTATTTTTAGTAGAGACGGGGTTTCACCACGTTGACCGGGATGGTCTCGATCGTTTGACCTCGTGATCCACCCGCCTCGGCCTCCCAAAGTGCTGGGATTACAGGCTTGAGCCACCGCGCCCGGCCAAATTCTTCTCTTTTTAATCTTTTTTGTTCTTTCGTAAAATAGGAGTAGTAATACCTTTTAGGGATATTGTGGCAATAAGTAAGATTATGCATAAAACATTTAGAATGGTGCCTGACAGGCAGGAGTTGCTCAGATGGTAGCTCACAGGATTAATTGCATGTATAAATAGTTTGTCTAGAAGGCTCTAGTCAGGCTGTCCTTACCTTCTTGCCCTGACCCTGAAATGAATTGTAAGCTTAGGAAAAGGCTCTTTGGCAGTACTTGAAAGAACAGGGCCAATAAGTTCTAGGGAATCGAAGAGTGACTGAAATGGTGGCTTGGAAGGTAAATCTGTGGTTGTCTGTCCTGAATGCGCCTGAGGTTTTCATTCTCTTAGACATGGCACAGAGTAGGCATCCAAAACAGTTGTAATGTTTTCAGCCTTCTCTCTACTGTATTTCTCTGTATTTACTTTCTTCCCTTTTCCATTCCTGCTAAAAATGCCACAGTTCATAATAATCCTTACAATCTTCCAGGTTTAGTGTAAAACCTACTGTCTTCATGAACTCCCCTGATGATTTCTTTATCAACTTGGGAAATGTCATGAAAAAGACTATGGAAATGAGTTCCTGCCTTGAGTGCTTAGAACAGCGCATCAGCCTCTGTAGTCCTTTTTACCAGGGCAAAGCTGTACAACATTATGCTTTGAAGACTCGTCCATATTGAGTATACCACTAGGGCTTTTTTTTTTTAATTGCTTTTAGTATAGAATAGAATAATTATTATTATTATTTCTTTTTGAGATGGAGTCTCGCTCTGTAGCCCAGGCTGGAGTGCAGTGGCACAACCTCAACTCACTACCACCTCTGCCCTCCGGGTTCAAGTGATTCTCCTGCCTCAGCCTCCCAAGTAGCTGGGACTACAGGAGCACACCACCATGCCTGGCTAATTTTTGTATTTTAGTAGAGATGGGGTCTCACCATGTTGGCCAGGGTGGTCATGAACTCCTGACCTAAAGTAATCCACCTGCCTTGGCCTCCCAAAGTGCTGAGATTTCAGGCATCAACCACCATGCCCGGCCAAATAATAATTTTAAGTAGAAAAAATTATCTCCAGTTGGTAGGAAGAGGTGGAAAATATGAAGCCGTCAAACGGATGGATCTAGATGGAAAATTTTGACTACTACTCATAGACAACTATATTAGATTTTATTTATTTTCCCTTTAGATTTCAGAAAGTTTGTGATTTAGCTTATCATGCATTGTGTTTTATATATTTGGCAGATACTTGTGTTAGGAAATGCAGTATGACAAGAAAATGTTACTTTAGAAGTTAGCTGTTGACAGAGCCTTGGAAATTCTTAGTTATACAGATCCAGTGTTGAAATTAGGTGAAACTTGAATTTTGAGCAGTTAGAAAGGTGATCGGTGCCCACTCCCTTGCCTCTTTAACACAAGCCGAGGCCCTAGAGCTAGTTTTCATGGACAGTAGAAGATGTCTCGACTATGTCTTGCAGGAAGCCTTTGAGTTTAAGAAGCCAGTAAGACCTGTATCTCGTGGCTGCCTGCATTCTCATGGACTCCAGGAGGGTAAAGATCTCTTCACACAGAGGCAGAACTCTGCCCCAGCTCGGATGGTATGTGTTCTGGCTCTCATAGAGGAATTACTGACAGGAAGAAAGGATTAAAACACTCTCTGTAATCCAGAATTGAAGGCACTACAGTAGCGCTAGCTGTCTTTACCTTGACTTTGTCTTTTGAAACTAGACTGTCAAACATTCTTGGTGGTTTTGCTGTGTCTGGAGAGTAGACAGACTGTAGTTAGAGCAGGAGATGGTGTTTGAAATATTGGACTTGTGTAAGGAATATTTGACCTTGTTAATCTAGGAAATCCTGGGTCATCCTAAACGCATGTATGATGGGATAACATTTCTTACTTTTTTTTTTTTTAAGGGGCTTTCTGGTAAAAACTGCAAAGCCTACCAGGCAAATTCTAAAAGAGTGTAACACTAGGTCTCTTACTTAAAACTTGCTCTTTTACTATGCATTCTAAGTGCTTCTCAAAGAATGATTTTGTTGGAGAGAGGGCACTTGACTTCTTCCAAAGGTGGTTTGTTAAGAACTGTTATGGGCCAGGTGCCATGGCTCATGCCTATAATCCCAGCACTTAGGAAAATGGAGATAGGAGGATCACTTGAATCCTGGGCAGCATAGTGAGACCCCCATCTCTCTTTTTTTTTTTTTTAATAACTATTATGGATTCCAGTGAACACTTAGACTGCTGGACAGTTTTGGAGTCACTTGTTTCAGGGCTGTGTATTTGCCAGACAGAGACTGTCATTACTTTCAAAGTTTCCTGTTGTTGGTCTGAATTGAATTAACCGATATCATCTGTTGACTGGAGAGGCCCAACTTGAGCAAGATAACCACATTTGGCTTCCAGGTTTTGCTAGATTCTTAAATCTGAAAATACACCTTTCCAGTCTTGCTTGTGTTCTAAGCTTCAGCCAGTATTGCTATTCTGTCTAGCATTTGCACAAATCACTTTTATATATGTTCTTGTCTTGTGAAGTAAGTGGAGTTAACCCCCTTGACAGATTAGGAAAGTACCACAAGAGAGGTTTACCAAAGATAAATAGGAGACCAGGATTTAATAATCTCTGGCTGGGTGTGGTGGCTCATGCCTATAAGCCCAGCACTTTGGGAGGCCAAGACGGAAGGATCACCTGAGGTCAGGAATTCAAGACCAGCCTGGGCAACATAGTGAGACCCTATCTGTACAAAGTTAACAAGCTGAGTGTGGTGGCTGGTTTCTATAGCCCCAGTTACTTGGGAGGCTGAAGTAGGAGGATTGCTTGAGTCCAAGAAATCGAGGCTGCAGTGAGCTACAATCATGCCACTGTACTCCAGCCTGGGCAACAGTGAATCCCTGTCTCAAAAAGCAGTCTCTGAATTCCCAAGTACACAGTAACACTTGAAGAGTTGGGCATCAGAAACAATATATTTGGTGTGTGCTTAGAGACTAGAGCCTATATCATATCTGCATGTAGGGATCCCAGAAAATCCTCACAAAAGTTGGTGTGATATAGTGTGAGCCTTTGTGATAAAGTTATCTACCCCTAGGCTCAGCTGGCTTTAAAAAAAATTGCCATTTCCCAAGTGTGGTCAGGTATACCTGGGGAGGACCAAAGAATGCCCAGAACTTGTTTTGTATTGCGAAGCAAAGCTAGTTCCAGAACCAGAATAGGCCAGCTGCAGAGAGGATTCCTTGGTGCATGATCCACTCAGAAAACCGGAGGGCCACTTAACTAACAACAGGTTCGTACCCCAAAGAGATTTGGATTTTAAGGATTACTTGTAGGACTTAACATTGGGACCACATTGCTACTGTGAAAAAATAACTCTAAGCTTTTTTTCTGGACTTGAAACTGCCTAGAAAAGAATTTAGTGTTAGCAGTGTTTGCATTAGTAGTATTTATCTCCAGGTGTGGATTTATGAACAGTTTTTCTACATTTTCTATATTCCATGTTTAGAGGTTTCCTAAAAATATATGATTATAGGTTGGCTATTGAGGTACTGCTTTTTTTTTTTTTTTTCCTTGAGACGGAGTCTTGCTCTGTCACCCAGGCTGGAGTGCAGTGGCATGATCTCGGCTCACTTCAACCTCAGCCTGGTGAGTAGTTGGGACTACAGGCACGTCACCACACCCAGCTAATTTTTTGTATTTTTAGTAGAGACGGGCTTTCACCATATTAGCCAGGATGGTCTCAATCTCCCAACCTCATGATCCACCCGCCTCCTACCAAAGTGCTGGGATTATAGGCCTGAGCCATTGCACCTGGCCGTGGTACCACCATTTTAATTCCAGGAATGATTGTCTCCTAGGGAGTTAGTATAGTGAGGAGAAGAGTCTGGATTTTGGAATCAAACAGGTAAGGTGTATAATCTTGGTAACCTCTCTTAAGCACCAGTTTCCTGATTTGCTAAAGAAAAAGGAAAGGATTAGCTACCTTTAGGATATTGTGAGGCTTCTCTTGAATTTTATGTGTAAAGATGTATCATAGTATCCGGCGCACAGTAATTCCTCATTTAAAAACTGAGCAGCATTTAAATCCCAAGCCTAAAGAACAAGGATAGATTTTATAGAACCAATTCACCTTTTATTTCCTCCTTTCAGAGCTGGAGTTATATACGCACATTCTCTAAGTCATTTTATGGTGTCCATAGAGATTTGCATCTGCTTGCCCTAACTCATTTCGGCAGATTCTCACACTGTCACAGTCCTCAATGCTGATCAGTGTTCACTGATGGCAACCTCCTAATAAAAGAAACCTTACTCTTCACAAGAGGCTATCTCTAGCACCCATTATAAGGTAAATTGCTTCCAGCAAGAGTTCTCTGTGAAGCCTAGCCTCTGTCAAGGCTGTGTGTGGACATCACATCACTTACAATCTTGGGATATATTTTCCTATGATCAGTAACTGCTAAAATTTTACTTTGTATAACAAGTATAGCATAGTATGCTTTCATCATAAAAACTAGTGATCCATTCAAGGAAATGAAAGTAGACCAGAGCTGTCATTTATTATTAACCCATGAATTTTGTCTTACAGTTTTTCTCAAATGAAAGAGATAACAGTGAACCAAGAAATTTCATTCCTCTTTTTACACCCCAGTCACCTGTAACAACCACTTTGTCTGATGAGGATGATGGCTTTGTGGACCTTCTTAATGGAGAGAATCTGAAGGTACCGTGTGTGTGTGTGTGTGTGTGTGTGTGTGCGCGCGTGTGCGTGTGCTCGTTCCTATCTATTCTCATTACCTCTGGAGAAGTCATGTGATGTGAAAAAAGAACAGC
This sequence comes from Saimiri boliviensis, assembly GCF_048565385.1. NCBI lineage: Eukaryota > Metazoa > Chordata > Mammalia > Primates > Cebidae > Saimiri > Saimiri boliviensis. The sequence continues at coordinate 13,550,024 of NC_133456.1, forward strand.
AGTTCCCTGGGGCTTGCTTGGCTGGTTTTTTTTTTTTTTTTTCTTTTGAGACAGTCTTGCTCTGTCACCCAGGCTGGAATGCAGTGGCATGATTTCCGCTCACTGCACCCTCCACCTCCTGGGTTCAAGTGATTCTCCTGCCTCAGCCTACCAAGGTGCTGGGATTACAGGCATGCGCCACTACTCCCGGCTAATTTTTGTTTTTTTAGTAGAGATGGGGTTTTACCGTGTTGGCCAGGCTGGTCTCGAACTCCTGACCTTGTGATCTGCCTGCCTTGGCCTCCCAAAGTTCTGGGATTACAGGTGTGAGCCACCACACCCAGCACTTGGCTAATATTTTGTTCATTTGGTGAGAATTTATTTAATATTAAGGCTGCCAGCTTTATTAAATCCTTTGGGTTGGGGGACAGGGGTGTCAAAAAAAGACATTGATATGATCCTTCTTACCCTAAAGGAGCTAACAGTCTATATGAATAAGATGGTATATTAAGATACTTCCTATCCAGGCCTGTCTGGCATTCTTCAGGCAGAAACACACCTAAAGCATTTAAACAAATGTTAGTCTCCACAGGATCTTTTCAAAGTCAATTTTTCTGTTTCTTTAGAATGAGGAGGAGACCCCTTCGTGCATGGCAAGCCTCTGGACTGCTCCTCTCGTCATGAGAACTACAAACCTTGTGAGTTGTTCTGTTGTGTCTGGAGGAAGCCCTGAGTGATTGGGCCACTAGATAGAGTAGTCCTTAGTTGAGTATAGCCAAAGGTTGAAATGAATGGTAGGATTTGGGGATCTGGATTTTAGGCTTCACTTTGGCCACCTACAAACTGTGACTTTTAGTTATGATATCTCTCTGCATGTCTCCTGATCTATAAAGAGTGTGGGTTAGGAGGAACCATGATCTTTCCTAGCTTTTAACATCCAGATAGTTTGAAAAAAGCCTATTTGAAGTCTTTGGCCTGAAAACTTTTCTTTTTTTAGGTTATTCTCATTTATATTCCACAGAACCTAGCATAAAATTAGACAAGCACAGTAACTCACAGGTTTTTTTTGGTTTTTGGGTGGTTTTTTTTTTTTTTTTAAACGGAGTCTCGCTCTTGTCACCCAGGCTGGAATGCGGTGGGGCGATCTCGGCTCACTGGAACCTTGGACTCTCAGGTTCAAGCGATTTCCTGCCTCACCTTCCAAGCAGCTGAGATTACAGGCCCCTAAGTTAGAGGCAAGAATGCCTACACAGGTATATTTCAGAGATATACACCTTTAGCTAGACATCTAAATTAATGTTCATTTTTTTTTTTTTTTTTTTTTTGAGGTGGAGTTTCGCTCTTGTTACCCAGGCTGGGGTGCAATGGCGCGATCTCGGCTCACCGCAACCTCCGCCTCCTGGGCTCAGGCAATTCTCCTGCCTCGGCCTCCTGAGTAGCTGGGATTACAGGCACGTGCCACCATGCCCAGCTAATTTTTTGCACTTTTAGTAGAGACGGGGTTTCACCATGTTGACCAGGTTGGTCTCGATCTCTCGACCTCGTGATCCACCCGCCTCGGCCTCCCAAAGTGCTGGGATTACAGGCTTGAGCCACCGCGCCCGGCCAATGTTCATATTTGTTAATTATCAATAATCTGAACTAGGCCGGGCACGGTGACTCAAGCCTGTAATCCCAGCACTTTGGGAGGCCGAGGCGGGTGGATCAGGAGGTCGAGAGATCGAGACCATCCTGGTCAACATGGTGAAACCCCGTCTCTACTAAAAATACAAAAAATTAGCTGGACATGGTGGCGCGTGCCTGTAATCCCAGCTACTCAGGAGGCTGAGGCAGGAGAATTGCCTGAACGGGGGAGGCGGAGGTTGCGGTGAGCCAAGATCGCGCCATTGCACTCCAGCCTGGGTAACAAGAGCGAAACTCCGCCTCAAAAAAAAAAAAAAAAAAAAATCTGAACTATAATTTGGAACAAATGAGCTTTAGTTTTTTGTTTTCCTTTTTTTCCTTTTTTTTTTTTTTTTTTTTTTTTTTTTGAGGTGGAGTTTTGCTCTTGTTGCCCAGGCTGGAGTGCAATGGTGCGATCTTGGTTTACCCAAACCTCTGCCTCCCAGATTCAAGTGATTCTCCCGCCTAAGCCTCCCGAGTAGCTGGGATTATAGGCATGTGCCACCACACTTGGCTAATTTTATATTTTCAGCAGAGAAGGGGTTTCTCCATGTTGATTAGACTGGCCTTTGACTCCCAACCTCAGATGATCTGTCTGCCTCAGCCTCCCAAAGTGCTGGGATTACAGGTATGAGCCACTGTGCCCAGCTCTGTTTTTTTTGTATGTGTTTGTTTGTTGTTGTTGTTTTGAGACAGAGTCTCCCTCTGTTGCCCAGGCTGGAGTGCAGTGGCACAATCTTGGCTCACTGCAACCTCTGCCTTCTGGGTTCAGGCAGTTCTTCTGCCTCAGCCTCCTGTGCTTCACCACTCCTGGCTAATTTTTTTGTATTTTTGCTGGAGACAAGTTTTCACCATGTTGGCCAGGCTGGTCTTCCTTGACCTTAGGTCATCCACCCACCTTGGCCTCCCAAAGTATTGGGATTACAGGCATGAGCCACCACACCCAGCTGAGCTACAGTTTTGAGATTACTTATGGATTATAGTAGATTAATGTGCATAGCTGTTGAGAAGATAGGTTAACTCAGTACAAATGTATGACTAAATTTACCAGGTCATTTTGACAGACACATAGAATTACGCAGAATGTGAGAATGCTTTGGAAGTGGCTATTAGTTTTATTTATTTATTTTTCAGAGGCAGAGTCTCGCTCTGTCACCCAGACTGGAGTGCAGTGGTGCAATTTCAGTTCACTGCAACCTCTTTCCCAGGTTTATGCGACCCTTCTGCCACAGCCTCCTAAGTAGCTGGGGCTACAGGTGTACACCACCACGCCTGGCTGATTTTTTTTGTATTTTAGTAGAGATGGGGTTTCACCATGTTGCCCAGGCTCGTTTTGAACTCCTGAGCTCAGGCAGTCCACCCACCTAGGCCTCCCAAAATGCTAGGATTACAGGTGTGAGCCACTGCGCCTGGCCAGAAGTGGCTATTAGTTTTATAAATTTAATTTTAAAATCATAAACATGGGCTTGTGGGCTCTTAATAGTAGGAAAATTTCTTCCATAAATGGTTATTATAGACTAACCATTTCTGGGATCTGTAATAGAAAATAAACTTCAGACAAAAGAAGGAGAAAATCCCTGGTCTCAATGGGAACAGATGCGGAAGTGATCCATTCTACTGAGGACTCTCAGGAATATTTCAAAGAAGTGACATTGAAACGTTAGCATCAACTTGAAAATGACTATTCGCTGAGGTGTGAAAGGACATTCTGTACAGAAGGAAAAGCCAGGCCAAGACACACAGAATGGAGAACAGGCTAAGATGCATTTACAGAGCTGAAGTTAGACTCTGTCTCTACCACTGGTCAGATTGGCTTCCCCTGGACTCTGGAAAATTAGTCTTTATTTGTTTGTTTTTTATTTTTATTTTTTTGAGACAGAGTCTTGCTCTGTATTTTTAGTAGAGACAGAGTTTCTTCATGTTGGCCAGGCTGGTATTAAACTTCTGACCTTAGGTGACCCACTGTGTTGGGATTATAGGCGTGAGCCACTGACCCCAGCCTGGTAAATTAATCTTTAAAAGACCAAGTAGAAAAAAGGACTTAGAACACAATTTTGAAAGGCATTTGCTACTCTGCCCATCCCCACTCCCTCGAAACTTACCATCTTAACTATACCTTAACCATGATGCCTCCGTTTTTAGTATAACCTAGCTACTTTGCATCTTTTCTGGATTTAGTTGGGGTTTTTAAACCTGTTGAGCTGCTTAAGCAAGGTGCAAGTAATAATATGGAGGGGAAGATAGGCAAGCCAAAAGTGTGTTCCTGACTGAAAGCTGACACTTCTCTTGATGCAGGATTATGTAGACAGTTTTTGTGAGGGAAAAGGATGTTTTGCTCATCTCTATATAATGTCAGCTGAGTATATATTCATTGAGTGCTAAATGCTCAGTGCCTGCTATGTGCCAGGCCCTATGAGAGTTGCTGGGACTAAATGAATCAGCAGTATCTGTTTGCTAATTTAGAACTGATCTTAAATCATCCCAGGTAGCCTTTGATTTATTTGTCTTACCATGCAAGTGAACAGGTTTTAATGAAAGATGGGTCTGTCTTTTTTTCTTCCTGTAAGGACAACCGATGCAAGCTGTTTGACTCCCCTTCCCTGTGTAGCTCCAGCACTCGGTCAGTGTTGAAGAGATCAGAACGATCTCAAGAGGAGTCTCCACCTGGAAATACGAAGCGGAGGAAGAGCATGTCTGGGGCCAGCCCTAAAGAGGCAGCTAGTCCAGAGAAGGCCCACGAGGTTAGTTTCATAGGTTTCTTTTTGCTGTAACACAGATACTGTATTTTTCAGTTCTAAAAATTTCCACTTAGTGGTTTATTTTCTTTGCTGGGGTTTGTGTGTGTGTGTGTGTGTGTGTGTGTGTGCATGCATGCGTGTGTGCGTGTCAGCGTCAGCGTTTTGCTTTTGTTGCCCAGACTGGAGTGCAACAGCACAGTCTTGGCTCACCATAACCTCCGTCCCCCCGGTTCAAGTGATTTTCCTGCTTCAGCCTCCTGAGTAGCTGGGATTCCAGGCATGTGTCACCACGCCTGGCTAATTTTGTATTTTTTTAGTAGAGATGGGGTTTCTCCATGTTGGTCAGGCTGGTCTGAGAATTCCTGACCTCAGGTGATCCATCCAACTCAGCCTCCCAAAGTACTGGGATTACAGGTGTGAGCTACCATGCCCAGCCTCTGCTGAAGCATTTTTAAGATTGCTGCTTTAAAATCTTTGTCAGACAAATCCAACATAGTGTTCATAGTGTTGTTGGCATCTGTTGATTGTCTTTTCTATTCAAGTTGGGATTTTTCTGGTTCTTGGTATGACCAGTGATTTTTCAATTTTCTCCTGTATATTTGTATCAGAATTGGCTCTCTGTAAATTTTAGCAGATCTCCTCTGATACTGTAGGAAAGGTGTGGGTGGAAGTCTGGGTTCCCCGGCACAAACTCTATTGACATCTTGGGTGGGGACTGTCTCATTGCTCGGAGGGAGGGGAAGTTTATTCCATCCCAGTAGGGTATGACTGGAGCACTACATTAGAGCTGGGCAAAGGTGGAGGCCCCCGCTTGCCATTAGCCATAATTGTTTCCGTGGCATTTGACTGTAAGAGAGTGATTATTGTCAAAAAGTCTTCTGCCTCAGTGAACTGTCCTTTGCCCAAAGAGAGCAGGCTTTTCTTGGGGCTTGTTGTGTTGCTGTCTCCAGCTTCATGAGTTGAATGCTTAACTCATTTGTTTTTAATTTTCTTATTCCTGGATAAACCTATTTGAATCTATGAATTTCTCACTGCTTTAGATTTGTCTCATAATTTTTGACTTGAATGATTTTGGTTTTTGGTTTTCTTTTTTGAGACAAAGTTTTACTCTTATCACCAGGCTGGAGTGCAGTGGCACGATCTCTGCTCACTGCAACCTCTGACTCCCTGGTTCAAGCAATTCTGCTGCTTCAGCCTCTTTTTTTTTTTTTTTGAGACTGAGTTTCGCTCTTGTTACCCAGGCTGGAGTGCAATGGCGCGATCTCGGCTCACCGCAACCTCCGACCTCGTGATCCACCCGCCTCAGCCTCCCAAAGTGCTGGGATTACAGGCTTGAGCCACCGCGCTCCCGGCTGCTTCAGCCTCTTGAGTAGCTGGGATTACAGGCACGCGCCACCACGCCTAACTAATTTTTGTATTTTTAGTAGAGATGGGATTTCACCATGTTGGCCTGACTGATCTCGATCTCCTGACCTCATGATCCAGTGCTGAGATTACAGGCATGAGCCACCACGCCCAGCCCTGAAATGTTTTTATTGTCATTTGTTGTAGATATTTTATTTCATTTTAATCCAGACCTATCATGGCCTATTAAATACTTGATTTTTATAAAGTTCTGTCTTAATTCTTCAAGTTAATTACTCGCATTGCTCATAGTTGTATAGGTTGTTTTGTTGTTTTCTGTTTCTGAGACAGTCTCTGTCACCCAGGCTGGAGTGCAGTGGCATGATCTCAGCTCACTGCACTCTCCACTTCCCAGGCTGAAGCAGCTGAGACTATAGGTTCATGCCACCAAACCCAGCTAATTTTTGTATTTTTTGTAGAGACATGATTTCGCCATGTTGTGCAAGCTGGTCTTAAACTCCTGGGCTCACGCAGTCCTCCCACCTTGGCCTCCCAAAGTGCTGTGATCACAGATATTAGACATAGCACCTGGCCTGGGTGAGATAGTGTCATGGTTGTCTGGGCCTAAGTCCTACGGTCCTTTGTGTTATTTATTCTATTTATTCCATGGCTAGACACACAAAACACTGGTTTATTTGTATGTTTTTCCTTCATTATACTGTCCTTATATTAAAGTTTGATATTAAGCATTATAAAATGGTAAACTGCCTGTGTTTTCTGTGGCATGAAAAGGTTTAAGTAAACCTCATCTCAGTCTTAAAAGGTTAGATGACAGGAAGACATTTAGGCCTACTGCCTTATATCGTATCTGCTTTAGTTACTAGTGCTTTATGAACATTTTCTCTTTAAACTATTCTAAAAGAATATTTTAATGACTGCATAGTATTTGTTTTGGTAGGGTTGTTTGGTTTTTGTTTTTGTTCTTTTTGTTTGTGGAGAACACAGGGTCTAGTGCTGTCACTCAGACTGGAGTGCAGGAGCACAATCATGGCTCCATGGGCTCAAGAACTCCTCCCGCCTCAGCCCCACTAACAGCTGGGACTACAGGCATGTATCACCACACCCAGTTAATTTTTTTAAAAAATTATTTTTTGTAGGAAAGGGGTTTTACTCTGTTGCCCAGGCTGGCCTTGAGTTCCTGGACTGAAGCAATCCTCCCACCTCAACTTCCCAAGTATCTGGGACTACAGGCATGGGCCAATGCACCTGACTGATAATGTTTCATCTTACAAGTATACTAGAAATAATTGAATAAATCATCTTCTGGACATTTAGAATTTCCTTTTTCCTGATTTTTCTTTTTGTTTTTCCTAATTAAGAAGGAAATTCTAGCTGAGCGCAGTGGCTCCTGCCTGTAATCCCAGCACTTTGGGAGGACGAGGTGGGTGGATCATGAGGTCGAGATCGAGACCATCCTGGTCAACATGGTGAAACCCCTTCTCTACTAAAAATGCAAAAAATTAGCTGGGCATGGTGGTGCGTGCCTGTAATCCCAGCTACTCAGGAGGCTGAGGCAGAAGAATTGCCTGAACCCAGGAGGCAGAGGTTGCAGTGAGCCGAGATCGCACCATTGCACTCAGGCCTGGGTAACAAGAGGGAAACTCTGTCTCGAAAAAAAAAAAAGGAAATTCTAGGTTTTAAGGGCAAAAACAGTTATGAAACTTTGCATTGTATGCATGTCAGAAAATTGCCTTCCAGAAAGCTTCTTCTTGTTTACATATCTATCAATATTTTAAAATATTTTTCAGCCGGGCGCGGTGGCTCATGCCTGTAATCCCAGCACTTTGGGAGGCTGAGGCGGGTGGATCACGAGATCAAGAGATCGAGACCATCCTGGTCAACATGGTGAAACCCCATCTCTACTAAAAATACAAAAATAATTAGCTGGGCATGGTGGCGCATGCCTGTAGTCCCAGCTACTCAGGAGGCTGAGGCAGGAGAATTGCCTGAACCCAGGAGGCAGAGGTTGCGGTGAGCCGAGATCGCGCCATTGCACTCCAACCTGGGTAACAAGAGCGAAACTCCGTCTGGAAAAAAAAAAAAAAGTATTCATTTTTGGCCAGGCACTATGGCTTACACCTGTAATCCCAGCACTTTGGGAGGCCAAGGTGGGTGGATCACAAGGTCAGGAGTTCAAGACCAGCCTGACCAACATGGTGAAACCCTGTCTCTACTAAAAAAAATTAGCCAGATGTGGTGGTGCACGCCTATTATCCCAGCTACTCGGGAGGCTGAGGCAGGAGAATCATTTGAACCCAGGAGGCAGAGGTTGTAGTGAGCCGAGATAGCGCCACTGCATTCCAGCCTGGATGACAAAGCGAGACTCCATCTTTTTTTTTTTTTTTTTTTTTTGAGACGGAGTTTCGTTCTTGTTACCCAGGCTGGAGTGCAATGGCGTGATCTCGGCTCACCACAACCTCCGCCTCCTGGGTTCAGGCAATTCTCCTGCCTCAGCCTCCTGAGTAGCTGGGATTACAGGCACGTGCCACCATGCCCAGCTAATTTTTTGTATTTTTAGTAGAGACAGGGTTTCACCATGTTGACCAGGATGGTCTCGATCTCTTGACCTCATGATCCACCCGCCTCGGCCTCCCGAAGTGCTGGGATTACAGGCTTGAGCCACCGCGCCCGGCCGGGACTCCATCTTAAAAAGATTATTCATTTTTTTTTAACCATACTAGAGATTGACCTTTTTGTTTCCGTATTTGTAAAACTTTCTTGGATAAAATACTGTTAATGATTATTTTGTGTATATATAGGCCCTCTGTTTGGTTTATTTTCATATATTTTAATATTTAGTATTTTAAATTTCATTGTGGAGGAAATTTCAAGCATTGCTAGAGTACCATTATTACACCTGTGATACTGTGAATTATATATTCGATCTTTCCCCCCTTCTGTCATGTAACTCTTAATATCCTTGAAATATCTAAGGTCGTATCTTTTTGTATGCTAATGATTGACTGATAGCTTCAGGATGGGACTGGTCACTGGTGGAAAGACAGACATGATTAGTGGTTGGAATTTTTAGTCCCATCCTCCAACCTCTAGGGAGAGGAAAGGGGCTAAAAGTCAAGTTGATCACTCATGGCCAGTGGTTTAGTCAATCATTTCTATGTAATAAAGCCTCCATAAAACCTTGAAAGGACAGGGTTTAGAGTGCTTCTGGATAGCTGAACACATGGAAGTTCCTGGAGCTTGGTGCACCCAAGGAGGGCATGACAGCTCCATGTCCCTTCTCCCATATCTCACCCTATGCATCACTTCTTCTGTATCCTTTGAATATCCTTCATAATAAACTGGTAAATGTGTTTTCCTGAGTTCTGTGAGCCACTCTAGCAAATTAATCAAACCCACAGAAGGGGTGATAGGAACCCCCACTTAAAGCTGGTAGTCATTAGATTAGAAGTTCCAGAGGCCCAACTTGGGACTGCTGTCTAAAGGGTCATACAGTTTTGAGGACTGGGCCCTCAGCCTCGAATCTGACACTCTCCAGGTAGATAGTGTCAGAATTGAATCAGAGGACACCCAGCTATTGTCTACTGCAGAATTGCTTGCTTGTAGGGAGAAATCCCCTCATATTTGTGGGTAACAGAAGTCTTTCGTTGTTGAGTGAGGGAATAGGAAAAAGCACTTTGAGTTTGTGGAGTGTTTTCCTCATACAAACACATCATTACAGAGCTAATTTTTTTTTTTTTTTTTTTTTTTTTTTTAAGATGGAGTTTTGCTCTTGTTGCCCAGGCTGGAGTGCAATGTCAATCTCGGCTCACTGCAACCTCCGTCTCTTGGGATCAGTCAAGCTATTCTCCTGTCTCAGCCCTCCTGAGTAGCTGGGATTACACGCATGCACCACCATGCCTGGCTAATTTTGTATTTTTAGTAGAGACAGGGTTTCTCCATGTGGATCAGGCTGGTCTCGAACTCCCGATCCCAGGTGATCTGCCTGCCTCAGCCTCCCAAAGTGCTGGGATTACAGGCGTGAGCCACCACACCCAGCCCAGAGCTAAATTTCTTATTATCAAATGCCAGATATCCAATCTGAGTTGTTTTCTCCAGTTGTCTCCTAAATACTTTTACAATTTATTTGTTAAAATCTGGATCCAAATAAAGTCCATACACTGTAGTTGGTCGATATGTCTCTTACTCTTCAGATTTCAGTGCTCCATCTGTTTCCGCCTTGGATATTTTTATTTGTTGAAAAGCCAAGTCATTTGTCCTGCTGAGGTTCCCACAGTCCTGTGGGGTCTTCAGACATTGTCTTCTATCCCCTGTCTTGCCTTAAAAACCTAACTCTGGAAAGGCTGCATTGAATTCTGGTTCTGTTTGTTTGGCAAGAATATTACATGGGTGATTTTTGTCTACTTTGATCAGGAGGTATAACGTGCCAGTCAGCCATTGGTGATTGCTGCCCAAATTCTTCATTTCACCAGGGTGCCTATAGTCCCAGCTACTCGGGAGGCTAAGGCAGTTCCTTCATCCTTTCCTCGTTAATTAGCTAGAATATTTCTATACAGAGAAACTTAAACTCATCAAACTTCTGTGGTTTCCCTTGGGAAAGGCAGGGTGAATACTGGATCTCTTTATTTGCCAGTTTCCAAGTAGTGCCCTACCAAGCATCTTCCAAAGTTGAAAGCAAGAGTTACAGTTGTTTTCCAATAATAATCAGGAATGCATGGATTAAAACATTTGATTTGTTTCTGTGTACTGCACATAATTATCCTTTTGTTCAAATTATCCCATTTTAATAGCCGGCTGCCTCTTTTCATTGGATAAAGCTAAGACATGGGCCAGGCGCGGTGGTTCACGTCTGTAATCCCAGCACTTTGGGAGGCTGAGGCACACAGATCACAAGGCCAAGAGTTTAAGACCAGCCTAACCAACATGGTGAAACTTCATTTCTACTAAAAATACAAAAATTACCCAGGCATGGTGGTTCTCTCTGGCCTGGGCAACAGAGCAAGACTCTGTCAAAAAAAAAAAAAAAGCTAAGACATACTTTTTCTAAACTTATCCCTAGTTTGAACACCCCCCCCCCCATTTCTTTTCTTTCTTTCTTTCTTTTTTTTATTTTTTATTTTTTTATTTTGACAATCTCACTCTGTCACCTAAGCTGGAGTGCAGTGGCGCCATCACCACTCACTATAACCTCAACCTCCCCAGGCCCAGGTAGTAGTTGGGACTACAGGCACGTACCACCTGTGCCGGGTTTTGTGTGTATGTGCGTCTAGTCTCCTCAAGACGTGCTCCAAGTGAATGTTTTCAGAAGTTCATTCAGAGCCCTGGCCTCATTCTCTACCTTTGTTACAGACTCTACATCGGTCTTTATCCCTGGCATCTTCCCCCAAAGGAACCATTGAGAACATTTTGGACAATGACCCAAGGGACCTTATAGGAGACTTCTCCAAGGTAACTGTAAGCAGAGCTGCTCTGGCGAGTGCAGGAAAGAGTGTGGATATCTAGAACCCCACTGAGCCTTTCTTCCTAAGGTGGTTCCTGGGGTGCCTCCAAAAGGACACAATTAAAGAATGTAGGGAAGCAAACTTGGTTTCTCATGATGTGTATGTTGGTCTCCGAGACTGTAGATCTCACTCATGCTGATGGGAAGTTTTACGTGGGGAGCTGTCCACCAACCATCATGATTCTAACCCAAAGGCCAGGCTACCTGGGAACTGTGTTTCTGATTATAAAAATAGTAATTAGCAGGATAGTACGAAGCAGAAATAAACCTGTTGCCTCACCACAAGTCTACATATTGAAAGGTTATCTTAGAAGGTCTGGGATTGAGACTAAATTTCTCCATTGTCCAGAGAAACTTGGCCATTTAGAAAGGCCATCTAGGAAGTCTAGAGGAAGATCTTCTAATAGCCTGATAATGCTACTTGAAGGCTTGTCTGCTTTTGACAGGGAATGTGTCAATAGCAGCTTCTTTAGTCACATTTTGACTTGAAGGTTACCAGATCAACGTTTTTTTCATTAATTTAGTTAACATTTATTGAAGCACTGATGTGTTAGGCAGAGATTCCAAAATGATACCCAGTTACTTCCCCCAAAGAACTTAGTATGTGGTTGGAGAGGTAAGACGTGAACTACATGTACCACATGGTAGATTGAAATAAATTTCAGTGAGATATAAACAGCAGACCGTGAGAAGTAAAAAGGTTTGTCTTGGCTAGTGGATTGGAGAATGTATGGGCTTGGGCCATTGATATTTCAGCCCAAATGGGTTTCAAAGGAACAGGGAGAATGAAGAGAACAAGCAAAGACCCAGCTGTATCCTCACTTTTGGAAGCTTCTCTTGTTTGAGGGGGAGAGATGTGGTCTTAGTATGTTGCTCAGGCTGTAGTGCAGTGGCTGTTCACACATGCTATATAGTACACTGTAGCCTCAAACTTCTGGCCTCAAGTGCTCCTCCTGCCTCAACCTCCCAAGTAACTGGGACGATAGGCATGCATCACCACACTCTGGAATTTTCACCTTGAATTGAGGCTTGGTTATGTTTGTCTCCTCCCCACCTCTGCAGCCCCTGAGACAGAGTCTTGCTCTGTCACCCAGGCTGGAGTGCAATGGCGTGATCTCGGTTCCCGGGTTCAGGTGATTCTCCTGCCTCAGCCTCCTGAGGAGCTGGGATTGCAGGCGTGCACCACCACACCTAATGCGGTGGCTAATTTTTGTGTTTTTTAGTAGAGACGGGGTTTCACCATATTGGTCAGGGTGGTCTCAACTGCTGACCTCGTGATCTGCCTGCCTCCACCTCCCAAAGTGCTGGGATTACAATTGTGAGCCATCGTGCCCAGCCCTGTAATATTTGTCTTAATGGGCCTATATGTGGCAATGGCGAACTCTTGACTCAGCCAGTCACCTGAATGAGTAATTGCTAATGTGTCCATCTTCATCCTCAAGGCTGGGCTAAGTCTTTTTTTCTATTCCCAGTGCCTTGTACCATGCTAGACATAGCAGGTACTCAGTAAACGAGTGAAATCTGTATGTTTAAGTGCTGTTGTTCACAGTCTGACATGTGGATTCTTGACAAAAGCAGGAGGAAAATGAGATTACCTGAGGTTTCTTTATTGAAATGTGGCTTACTAGCTAGGTAACCTTGGATAAGGTGCTCAAAATGGGGATAATATACCTTATTGGTTTATGTGAAAATTAAATGTCAGGATGTTAATGAAGTAACTTAGAAGAGTAACTACCGTGTACTTTTAATGTTTTATTTTTAAAAGATACCTCCTACCAGCCAGACAAACAATATAAGTATGAATATATATAGGCTTTCAGATTCTCTAAGTATCTTTTTTTTCTTTTTTAGGGTTATCTCTTTCATACAGTTGCTGGGAAACATCAGGATTTAAAATACATCTCTCCAGAAATTGTGAGTTCATCCTTTTGGAACCTACCACACATGGAGTACTTGAATTTAGTTTTTCCTGACGGTCAAAGTTCATTCTCCTTGGTTTTCTCTTAACAGATGGCATCTGTTTTGAATGGCAAGTTTGCCAACCTCATTAAAGAGTTTGTTATCATTGACTGTCGATACCCATATGAATACGAGGGAGGCCACATCAAGGTATGGATTCCTGAGACTTGCTATAGAAGGAGCCCTAAACAGGATCTGTGGGTTTTTTGTTTGTTTGCTTGCTAATTTTTTTTGAGGTGGAGTCTCGCTCTGTTGCACAAGCTGGAGTGCAATGGGGCAATTTTGGCTCACTGCAACCTCCACCTCCTGGGTTCAAGCGATTCTCCTGCCTCAGCCTCCCAAGTAGCTCGGATTACAGGTGCCTGTCACCACGCCCAGCTAATCTTTTATATTTTTGGTAGAGACAGGGTTTTACCATGTTGGCCGATATGGTCTCGAACTCCTGATCTTGTGATCCATCTGCCTCAGCCTTCCAAAGTGCTGGGGTTACAGGTGTGAGCCACTGTGCCCGGCCAGATCTGTGGTTTTAAAGGGGGAGACAGTGACACCTGGCTGCTTAGCTCGTATGCTAGTTGTTAGAAATTTTAAAACAATAAAGTGAGTGTGGAAGGCATTTGATTCCAGGTGCTCCAAACGAATGTTCCCTTGTCTGCAATACTCTCTACCACCTTGTGCTGCAGTTGCTCTTTATGTTTGTCCCTCACATCACCATCAAGGGCACTTGTAGGAGCTACCCACTGATGTTTAAGCCATTCAGAGGACCAGAAACTACCTACAAAGTGTATCATAGTCATAGCTGAATTGCCCATTTCCAGTCCCATGTACATTACTGTGCAATCAGTATGTACGGACCCATAAAGCTCCATTGAGATACAGGTGCCAGATGGTCTACTGGGCTCTTCAGCCAAAAGAACTGCAAAATCACAAACTGGTCTTCTGAACTTAAAGATCATTCTTTTTTTTTTTTTTTTTTTTTTTTTTGAGACAGAATCTGACTCTGTCACCAGGCGCCAGGCTGGAGTACAGTGGCGTGACCTTGGCTCACTGCAACCTCCATCTCCCAGGTTCAAGCAATTCTCCTGCCTCAGCCTCCCAAGTAGCTGGGACCACAGGCGCGCGCCACCATGCCCAGCTAATTTTTTTGTATTTTTAGTGGAGACGGGGTTTCACCATGTTGGCCAGGATGGTCTCGATCTCTTGACCTCGTGATCCGCCCGCCTCGGCCTCCCAAAGTGCTGGGATTACAGGCGTGAGCCACCGCGCCCAGCCTTTAAAGATCATTCTTTTTTTTTTTTTTTGAGACAGAGTTTCGCTCTTGTTACCCAGACTGGAGTGCAATGGCGCGATCTCGGCTCACCGCAACCTCCGCCTCCTGGGTTCAGGCAATTCTCCTGCCTCAGCCTCCCAAGTAGCTGGGATTACAGGCACGTGCCACCATGCCCAGCTAATTTTTTGTATTTTTAGTAGAGACGGGGTTTCACTATGTTGACTGGGATGGTCTCGATCTCTCGACCTCGCGATCTACCCGCCTCGGCCTCCCAAAGTGCTGGGATTACAGGCTTGAGCCACCGCGCCTGGCCTAAAGATCATTCTTGATGAATCATTACTTCAGGTGTGAAGCATGCAGGTTCCAAGGGTCTCTGTTGTCTTCATAGGGTGCGGTGAACTTGCACATGGAAGAAGAGGTTGAAGACTTCTTACTGAAGAAGCCCATTGTACCTACTGATGGCAAGCGTGTCATTGTTGTGTTTCACTGCGAGTTTTCTTCGGAGAGAGGTCCCCGCATGTGAGTACTGCACAGAACTGGGCTCTGGGGCAGAGGCTCCATGATGCTTTTTTGGGACATGCTGGTTTGTGGCTTGCACTCAGCATATTTTAGCATATCAAGCAACCTCTGGCACATAACAAGCCAGTTTCATGTCTCAGCCTACACCCATGATATGTAATTTTATATTGAGTTAAACTTTGGCTCTTCTAATTTCCCCCACTGTCCTTAGTTTGTATGTATGTGTGCACACGCATGTGTGTATTGTGTCTTTTGGTTTGTTGTTTTTTTTTTGTTGTTTTTTTTTTTTTCAGACGGAGTTTTTCACTTTTGTTACCCAGGCTGGAGTGCAATGGCGCGATCTCGGCTCACCACAACCTCCACCTCCTGGGTTCAAGCAATTCTCCTGCCTCAGCCTCCTGAGTAGTTGGGATTACAGGCACGTGCCACCACGCCCAGCTAATTTTTTGTATTTTTAGTAGAGACGGGGTTTCACCATGTTGACCAGGATGGTCTCGATCTCTCGACCTCGTGATCCACCCGCCTCAGCCTCCCAAAGTGCTGGGATTACAGGCTTGAGCCACCGCGCCCGGCCATCTTTTGGTTTTTTTGAGACGGAGTTTCACTCTTACTGCCCAGGCTAGAGTGCAATGGTGTGATCTCAGCTCACTGCAACCTCTACCTCCTGGGTTCAAGCAATTCTCCTGCCTCAGCCTCCTGAGTAGCTGAGATTACCAGCTACCACCACCACCATGCCTGGTTAGTTTTTGTGTTTTTAGTAGAGACGGGGTTTCACATGTTGGCCAGGCTGGTCTCGAACTCCTGACTTCAGGTGATCTGCCCACCTTGGCCTCCCAAAAGGCACGAGCCACCACACCTGGCAGAAATTTCAAATTTTGAGATGGGATCTTGATATTTTGGCCAGGTTGGTCTCGAACTCCTGGCCTCAAGCACTCCTCCTCAGCCTCCCAAAGTGCTAGGACTGCAGGTGTGAGCCACTGTACTCACCCTTATGAACCATTTTAAAACTCAAAAAGAGGTGAGGTTATGGCTGTGCACAGTGGCACCAACAATTTGGGAGGCTGAGGCAGGAGGATCATTTGCTCAGGAGTTTCAGACCAGCCTGGGTAATACAACGAGATCTCACCTCTGCAAAAAATAAGAGGTGGGAGGATCGTTTGAGCCCAGCAAGTCGAGGCTACACTGAGCCGGGATCATGTCACTGTACTCCAGCCTGGGTGACAGAGTGAGACTCACACACACACACACACACACAAAGGTTATACTTGTATACACTTCACCTGATTTTATTAATATTAATATTTGTCACATTGGCATGTACATGCTCTACACACAGGCAACTACATTAGAGCTTGACACTTGTGACTGTCATCTCATGAGTCCTTCAAGCATCTGTCTCTGAAGGATGAGTGCTTTGCCCTATATGTTACTACATGCATAGGTGATATTTGAGCAAGAACTTAATGATCATTCATAAATGCAATTATTCACTCAGCAGATTGGTGTTTTGGTTTTTGTTTTGGGTTTTTTTTTTTTTTTTTTTGAGATGGAGTCTTGCTTTTTCACCCAGACTGGAGTGTAGTGGCGCAATCTTGGCTCGCTGCAACCTCTTCCTCCTAGGTTCAAGCAATTCTGCTGCCTTGGGCTCCCGAGTAGCTGGGACTACAGGCGCATGTTACCATGCCCAGCTAATTTTTATGTTTTTAATAGAGATGCGGTTTCGCCATGTTGACCAAGCTGGTCTCTAACTCCTGACCTCAAGTGATCTACCCGCCTTGGTCTCTCAGAGGAAAGATTTCGGATTGACAGGTGAACTCATTTTAACTACAGACAAATGCATCTAGCTACGTGCTGCTGAGGAAGCTGCTGCCCATTCCTCGTGACTGGAGCAGTTACCATAGGCCCCAAACCACTGAGCTTCAAGAGAAATCAGATACTCTTGCCTCTCATGTACCAAATACTTTTCTAGATACTGAGGGAGAAAAGCAGTGAACAAAACAGACCAAAAAATCCCTACCTTTGTGGGACTTACATTTCAGAGTAGATAGGAGTTCAAGACCAGCCTGGCCAAGGTAGTGAAACCCCGTCTCTACTAAAAATACAACAATGAGGCTGGGCGTGGTGGCTCAAGCCTGTAATCCCAGCACTTTGGGAGGCCGAGGCAGGTGGATCACGAGGTCAAGAGATCGAGACCATCCTGGTCAACATGGTGAAACCCCGTCTCTACTAAAATACAAAAAATTAACTGGGCATGGTGGCGCGTGCCTGTAATCCCAGCTACTCAGGAGGCTGAGGAAGGAGAATTGCCTGAACCCAGGAGGCGGAGGTTGCGGTGAGCCGAGATCGTGCCATTGCACTCCAGCCTGGGTAACAAGAGCGAAACTTCATCTCAAAAACAACAACAACAACAATGAACCAGGCATGGTGGCAGACACCTGTAATCCCAACTATGCTGGAGGCTGAGGCAGGAGCATCTCTTGAACTCGGAGGGAGGGTGGAGGTTGCAGTGAGCCGAGATCATGCACCACCGTACTCCAGCCTGGACGACAGAATGAGACTGTCTCCAAAAAAAAAATAGTGGCTGGGCACAGTGGCTCATGCCTGTAATCCCAGCATTTTGGGAAGCCGAGGCGGGTTGCCTGAGGTCAGGAGTTTGAGACCAGCCTGGCCAACATAGTGAAACCCTGTCTCTACTAAAAAATTAGCTGGGTGTGGTGGTGGGCACCTGTAATCCCAGCTATTAAGGAGGCTGAGGCAGGAGAATCGCCTGAACCCAGGAGGTGGAGGTTGCAGTGAGCTGAGACAGCACCACTGCACTCCAGCCTGGCAACAGAATGAGACTTGTCTCAAAAAAAAAAAAAAACTTGTTCAGAGGAAAATAAGGTGGGAGCTTCCAGGCAGCCTAGAGGGACAGTAGTGGGCCACAGGGGCTGGTGTGGGATGAACAAGGGGCAGAGCAGCAGTGGGGGTGATGAGCTGTAGGCCGCTGAAGGACTCGAGGCCTTATACTTTTATACCAAGGGCGAGGCAGTAAGCAGCCATCAGCCAGATAAGGATATCGAAGAGCATTCAGTCAAGGCAGAGGATAGAAGCAGGTGCCCTGAAGCAGAAGCAAGTTCAGCCTCTTTTTCTTTTATTTATTTATTTATTTTTAAAGACGGGGTTTCACCATGTTGGTCAGGCTGGTCTTGAACTCCCAACCTCAAGTGATCTGCCCGCCTTGGCCTCCTAAGTGCTTGGATTACAGGCGTGAGCCACGACACCCAGCCAAGTTCAGCCTCTTTAAAAGCCACTGAGGCCGGGCATGGTGGCTCAAAACTGTAATCCCAGCACTTTGGGAGGCCGAGGCGGGTGGATCACGAGGTCAAGAGATCGAGACCATCCTGGTCAACATGGTGAAACCCCGTCTCTACTAAAAATATTTTTTAAAAAATTAGCTGGGCATGGTGGCGCGTGCCTGTAATCCCAGCTACTCAGGAGGCTGAGGCAGGAGAATTGCCTGAACCCAGGAGGCGGAGGTTGCGGTGAGCCGAGATTGCGCCATTGCACTCCAGCCTGGGTAACAAGAGTGAAACTCTGTCTCAAAAAAAAAAAAAAAAAAGCCACAGAAAGAAAATCCCACTTAGTAGAAAAAGGTGAGTGAGGGAGCCTGGCTGAAGGGAAGGCTGGGGTGGAGAATGCAAGAGGAAGCTGGCTTAGATGGTGAAAGTGTTGCCACAAACTGGCAGTGAAGGTGCTGGGCAGGACTCAGAAACTAGTACTGTTAGAGAAAGGAAAGTTGGGGAGAGGCCATCTACTGGCACTGGCTGTGAATGCTGCTCACATGGCCAGGAACTTGCGACTCAGCACTGATGGTTCCTAAGAATAAATGTAAAGTTGGGAAGATGTGTGTAAGGGAGACCTAAACCACAACTGCTGCTTTGACTGCGTTGCTGTGGTGTTGCTCTGTGTTGAAGGAGGTAACCCTGCTTTGGCCTTCCTTCCCCTGACTAGGTGCCGGTATGTGAGAGAGAGAGATCGCCTGGGTAATGAATACCCTAAACTCCACTACCCTGAGCTGTACGTCCTGAAGGGGGGATACAAGGAGTTCTTCATGAAATGCCAGGTAAGACTGGGGCTGTGGAGAGCATTCCTTTCCCCCACCCCAATGGTAGACCAATGAGTCTGTCTGGTCATGATGATTTTCTTGCCAGGGGTCTGGGGACAAGGTAGGTATCTGCTGAGCACAAAGAAGGCCTCTGTAGAACTGGTTGCCCAGATCTGCCTGGCCGCTCCCAGCCTTGTAGCCCTAGGCAGAGAGGAAACCAGGTTGTGGGTGTGAGGCAGGTGTACCCTAACCTCATTCTGTCCTGTCCCCTCAGTCTTACTGTGAGCCCCCCAGCTATCGGCCCATGCACCACGAGGACTTTAAAGAAGACCTGAAGAAGTTCCGCACCAAGAGCCGGACCTGGGCAGGGGAGAAGAGCAAGAGGGAGATGTACAGTCGTCTGAAGAAGCTCTGAGGGTGGCTGGGCCACCCAGCAGCAGCCCGAGCTTCCCTCCGTCCCACTTTGCTGCAGAGGAACTTGAGCAAAGGGGTCAGCTGTGTGACATTTGGAGAGGAGGCCTGGGACTTCCACGCCTTAAACCTACCTCCCACACTCCCAAGGTTGGAGCCCAGGGCATCCTGCTGGCTACGCCTCTTCTCTCCCTGTTACACGTCCTCCGTCCATATCAGACTGTGCCACAAGGTACCGTGTCAGGCTGCTCTGAGCCACAGTGGGATGAAGCAGCTGAGGCCATATTGGGCTCCAGCCTTCTCATGAAGGGAGAGGAGACAGAGGGGAGTAGAGAAGTTACATAGACAGAAATGCTGCTGGCCAAATAGCAAAGACAACCTGGGAAGACAAGGCCTTTGGGATAATCTGTATCTTTAATTTATTCAACTTCATCAATCACTTTATCTTTTTTCTAACTCCTGGAGACTTATTTTACTGCTTCATTAGGTTGAAATACTGCCATTCTAGGTAGGGTTTATTATCCCAGGACCTACCTCGGCTTTTAATTTTTTTTTTTTTTTTTTAAAGAAGGGGGTAAGAAAATGCAAAGCTGTTGTAAGTTATGGGACAGAGAGCTAAGTGCTCTGTCACCCCAGGAGGTGCTTCGGTACTGGGGCTGCTGCTATTTAAGCCAAGAACTGAGGTCCTGCTGAGAGGGAGCGCTGGATCCAGGCTTGGCTGCCTGACATAAGCTAAACCTCCCAGACCCACTGCTGGCCACTGAGATCTATTTGGTGGGAGGTGTGGCCCTGCTCTTCCACACTCCAGTTCCCTGTGACATTGGCTGGTATAGGAGCCGCAGTCAGGAAAGCACTTGAGGCAGCTTCCATGAGGCCACGCCCCGGTTGGTGCCGGAATGTTGCCGTGTAGGTTTCCCAGGGAAGCGGGGTAGGGAGGTGGGCTCCACAGGACAGGGGAAGAACATGTCCACTGAGTGTCTTCCTTATTTTGCTATGATATTGTTTGATAGCTTTTAATTTTTAAAAAATGGTCATATTATGAGTCACGGAGTATCAAATCAGTGTTGGATGGGCCACCCAAGTGTGGGGAGTGGGTGCTGGCATGGACATGACTGGATAGGATTTTCTCAGGAGGGAGCTTGGTGGATTTTGAAGTTAAAACTTTCTGGGTTTATCATGTTTTAATTTGAGGGACGGAGAGTGATGAATCATCACCAGCTGTCCCCTTATCTGACCCCATAGAAGTGGGTATTTCAAAAGAACACCATCCAAGGAGCTGGGGCTGACTTCATTGATTCTAGAGAGGCCTGTTTCAGTGCCTACTCATCCCCACCCTCTGGTGCCAGCCTCCTTACCATCACAGCTTCATTGAGGTGTAGACAGGTTTCTCTTATAACAGGAGACCGTCTCTCCCTCTTACCTCAACTTCCTATTCTGGGGGTGGGAGAATCAGTGATACTGGAGATGACTAGTTGCTGTGTTAATGGGTTTGAGTTGTATTTGGTCATAAAACAACCTTGTTGGGAAAAGTATGGGGGAGAGGACTTCTTCCCACACACGTGTGGAGACATCCCAACTGGTTAATGATATTGTTTGTAAGAAAAAGATTCTGTTGGTTGAGTGCCTAAAGAGAAAGGTGGGGTGGCCTTCAGATTATACCATCTCAGCTAGCATTGCTAACCAATTATTGCAAGCTCTGAAAATAAAAGATCTTGAACCCATGCTCTCTGCCTAGTTCTTGATAGATTTAAAGAGAATTACATTTCCCTTTAAGGTCCTGGGACAACACTTAACTAAAACTAGTGTTTGGGATAGCTACATTTCCTCAGGAAGCCAAAGGGCTCTCAGATGGCCTGGCTCCAAGGATGGCTAGAACAACCCTCAGTTATTACTCTAAGTCCAAAAACTTGTGGTTCAGATTGATTTGCAAGATAAAATGGGCACGTTAAAAGTATGCCTGAGGCCAGCCGCACTGGCTCCTGCCTGTAATCCCAGCACTTTGGGAGGTCAAGGCAGGCAGATCACTTAGGGCCGGGAGGTTGAGGCTGCAGTTCCTGCACACAACCAGTGGTGCTGGGGGCTACTGGGGACAAAATATATAGGGCTGAAACACAGATGAGCACCCAGAATGGAAAACGTGTTCCTTTATGTGTTTGTTGGAAAACAGGGTTCAGGAATATTTGATATTTTTTTGAGACAGTCTCACTCTGTCACTCAGGCTGGAGTGCAATGGTGTGATGGCTCACTCTAACCTCTACTTTCCAGACTCAAGCAATCCTCCCACCTCAGCCTCCCAAAGTGCTGTGATCACAGACATGAGCCACCATGCTTTTTTAAGTGTACTTTGAGCAGGTAATATTTCCCTGGATTGCTGCAAAAGCAAGCCAGCTTCCTGTCTGACCTACCCTTGCCACAATCAACTTTCTAAAATTGCAAACTAAGTCAACCCATTCTTGAGAATTTAATGTTGCCTGTAAAATGAAAACTTCAACACTTTAGTCCGTATGCTAAGATACACCCTCAGCCTTAGCCTGCTCATTTTATGCTCCACTAACAGCTCAGGATTCTGTTTCTAAAATGCCCCCTGCTCTGAAACTTGATTGTTACAGCTGGAAGCCTGCCATGCAGGAAGTTTGCATTTACTATAGAAAAATTTATGTGTAGGCACCTATTAGGTCAAGCGTTGGTTAGCTCAAAACCATGGGCAAAACTTATTTAAATTTTTTGGGATAACTGTTCTAAGGTGTGATCTGATTCAGATTAAAAAATTTTAAAGGGCCGGGCACGGTGGCTCAAGCCTGTAATCCCAGCACTTTGGGAGGCCGAGGTGGGTGGATCACGAGGTCGAGAGATCGAGACCATCCTGGTCAACGTGGTGAAACCCCGTCTCTACTAAAAATACAAAAAAAAATTAGCTGGGCATGGTGGCGCATGCCTGTAGTCCCAGCTACTCAGGAGGCTGAGGCAGGAGAATTGCTTGAACCCAGGAGGCGGAGGTTGCGGTGAGCCGAGATCGTGCCATTGCACTCCAGCCTGGGTAACAAGAGCGACACTCTGTCTCAAAAAAAAAAAAATTTTAAAGTATGACAGATGCACAAAAAATAATTCACTCCTATTTCACACACCAGCTTAAGAACAAACCGCTTGGCTGAAGCCCCTTGCCCACCCTGACTTGATCATAAATGCATCAGCTTCACCCAGCCCCCACAGGGTAACCATTATCCTTCCCTGCCATAATGATCATTTCCTAAGCAAGAAGATAATTTCGTATTTTTTTAATTTTTTTTCATGTTTTAAAGCTTTACAAATTGTGCACCTATAATTGCATCTACTGGGAGGCTGAGGCAGGATTGCTTCAGCCCAGGAGTTCAAAACCTGCCTGGGCAACATAGTGACCCCCATCTCTTAAAAACAATCTCGGCTGGGCGCGGTGGCTCACACCTATAATCCCAGCACTTTGGGAGGCCAAGGCAGGTGGGTCACAAGGTCAAGAGATCGAGACCATCCTGGTCAACATGGTGAAACCCCGTCTCTAGTAAAAATACAAAAAGTTAGCTGGGCATGGTGGCGCATGCCTGTAATCCCAGCTACTCAGGAGGCTGAGGCAGGAGAATTGCTTGAACCCAGGAGGCGGAGGTTGCGGTGAGCCGAGATCGCGCCATTGCACTCCAGCCTGGGTAACGAGCGAAACTCTGTCTCAAAAAAAAACAATATTATGTGCTGGTTCATCCGTGACTCACTTTGATTTTTAGTTCTCTGCTTATCACACTTAGGGGCACTTGGCTCCAGGAAGGGCAAAGTATGAATCATTAGTGACTCAGGCTACAACTCTCCATCAGAGGAATCTGGAGTAAGTCACTTCTCCCTCAGGGGCCTTTCTTTGCAAATAACAAGTGCATTTGAACTAGATGTTTCCGCCAGGGGCAGTGGCTCACACCTGTAATCCCAGCACTTTGGGAGGCTAAGGTGGGCAGATTGTTTGAGCCCAGTACTTCTTGACCAGCCTGAGCAACATGCCAAAACCCCGTAGCTATTAAAAATACAAAAAAATTAGCCAGGCGTGGTGGTGCATGCCTGTGGTCCCAGCTACTTCGGAGGCTGAGTGGGAGGATCACCTAAGCCCAGGTAAGTTGAGGTTGCTGTGAGCCAAGATTGTGTCACTGCGCTCCAGCCTGGGTGTCGAGTGAGACCCTGTCTTAAAAAAATTCTTTTTTAAAGTAGATAACTGGATGTTCTCTGTGACTGCCCCTGAACCAACATGGCTCTATCATTTGGATGACCCCTTTGCATACCCCAGTACTCACTTCAGATCTACTTGGAAGAAGGACCTCCTGGGAGGAAAAGCTGTTTCTCTCACTCATTCAAGGTATGTTTGACTTGTGTTGAGCACTGAGGATAAGGAAGTTTGTAAGATGCAGGCATTGTCGCAAGGTACTCACCGGCTACTCACTAAAAGATGATGAGGTCTTAGGTGTAACATTTCCATATAACAGAAGCTAGGATAAAGAGGTCTAGAGGATTGGCTGGGCACGGTGACTCAAGCCTGTAATCCCAGCACTTTGGGAGGCCGAGGCGGGTGGATCACGAGGTCAAGAGATCGAGACCATCCTGGTCAACTTGGTGAAACCCCGTCTCTACTAAAAATACAAAAAATTAGCTGGGCGTGGTGGCGCGTGCCTGTAATCCCAGCTACTCAGGACGCTGAGGCAGGAGAATTGCCTGAACCCGGGAGGCGGAGGTTGCGGTGAGCTGAGATCGGGCCATTGCACTCCAGCCTGGGTAACGAGAGCAAAAACTCCATCTCAAAAAAAAAAAAAAAGAAATATGTGATCTTGGATGGGATCCTGGACCAAACCAAAATAAGAGTACTATAAAGGACATTTTTGGAACATTTGACTACATTGAAATATGAACTTTAATTAGGTACAATTATTATCTCAGTGTTAAGTTTCCTGAAGTTGGTAATTATACTACAGTTACATATGAGAACATCCTTATTCTAAGAAAATAATACACTGAAATATTACAGGTTAAGTGTGTGTGTGTGTGTGTGTGTGTGTGTGTGTATGAGAGAGCGCGTACAAGAGAGAAGTAGAAACACAGACGAAAGCAAATGGGGCAAAATGTTAAAAAATTAAAATGTATGACCCTTGGCAAAGGGTATAAGGGAAATCATTATACTATATTATTACTATTCTTGCAACTTTTCTGTAAGCTTTAAATTATTATTTTTTCCTTTCAAGACAGAGTTCCAAAACAATGCAAGAGTCCATCTCAAAAAACAAGAAAGATCTCATCTCTAAAAATAAAAATTGGGCCGGGCGCGGTGGCTCAAGCCTGTAATCCCAGCACTTTGGGAGGCCGAGGCGGGTGGATCACAAGGTCAATAGATCGAGACCATCCTGGTCAACATGGTGAAACCTCGTCTCTACTAAAAAAATACAAAAAAATAAGCTGGGCATGGTGGCGTGTGCCTGTAATCCCAGCTACTCGGGAGGCTGAGGCAGGAGAATTGCTTGAACCCAGGAGGCGGAGGTTGCGGTGAGCCGAGATCATGCCATTGCACTCCAGCCTGGGTAACAAGAGTGAAACTCCGTCTCAAAAAAAAAAAAGGCCGGGCGCCGTGGCTCAAGCCTGTAATCCCAGCACTTTGGGAGGCCGAGGCGGGTGGATCACAAGGTCAAGAGATCAAGACCATCCTGGTCAACATGGTGAAACCCCGTCTCTACTAAAAATACAAAAAATTAGCTGGGCATGGTGGTGCGTGCCTGTAATCCCAGCTACTCAGGAGGCTGAGGCAGGAGAATTGCCTGAACCCAGGAGGCAGAGGTTGCTGTGAGCCGAGATCGCGCCATTGCACTCCAGCCTGGGTAACAAGAGCGAAACTCCGTCTAAAAAAAAAAAAAAAAATTGGGCCAGGTGTGAGCCACCACACCTGTAATCCAAGCACTTTGGAGGCCAAGGCAGGTGGATCACCTGAGGTTGGGAATTCAAGACCAGCCTGACCAACATGGTGAAACCCCATCTATTTAAAAAAAAAAAAAAAAAAAAATTGGCCGGGCGCGGTGGCTCACGCCTGTAATCCCAGCACTTTGGGAGGCCGAGGCAGGTGGATCACGAGGTCAAGAGATAGAGACCATCCCGGTCAACATGGTGAAACCCCGTCTCTCCTAAAAATACAAAAAATTAGCTGGGCATGGTGGCGCGTGCCTGTAATCCCAGCTACTCAGGAGGCTGAGGCGGGAGAATTGCCTGAACCCAGGAGGCGGAGGTTGCGGTGAGCCGAGATCGCGCCATTGCACTCCAGCCTGGGTAACAAGAGCGAAACTCCGTCTCAAAAAAAAAAAAAAATTGAAGGCTGGGCACCATGGCTCATGCCTGTAATCCCAGCACTTTGGGAGGCCGAGGCAGGTGGATCACAAGGTCAAGAGATTGAGAGCATCCTGGCCAATATGGTGAAACCCTATCTCTACTAAAAAATACAAAAATTAGCTGGACATGGTGATGGGCACCTCTCATCCCAACTACTCAGGAGGCTGAGGCAGGAGAATCACTTGAACCCCGGAAGCAGAGGTTGCAGTGAGCCAAGATCATACCACTGCACTCCAGCCTGGTAGCAGAGTGAGACTCCATCTCAAAAAAAGTAAAATAAAATAAAAAATTAAAATAAATAAATTTGAAAACAAAAAGAGGAGCTGCCCTGCTGAGCTCTTGTGTGGACAGGGGGTTCCAGGCAGTGACTGTTGCAATGCCTGGGTGGTCACAGGATGGATGAATTTGAAGAGTGCTCCAGAGAAATATCGAGGCTGGTTACAGCAAATTGTCACATGAATCCAAATGGCAGTTGAAGGGACCAATGTAGAAGAGAGGGAAGCAGAGAGAGAGCTCAGAGAGCAGGATGCCAGGAAGCCAGGCAGGCCCCAGGGGTCGGGGGCGGCCAGAAGGAGGACTCAGACAGGGTTAAGCTCAGCTGCCTGTGATGGGACATATGTCACTGATGGCCTTGAGACACAAAGGTCTACCCCACTTGGGTAGGGTAGAGGAGGGACAGGGAGGTGAGGCAGAAACAGCAGCAGGGGACAACTGGGTGGTGGTGGGCATGCTCAGCCTCTGTGTGACTGTGACCTGGCAGCCAGGATGGGGATGGATTACCTCGATGATTCTAAGACCTTAAGATCTTGGTCGTTCTGATTTCTAAGCAATGACTCCTGCAGTTTGTGCAAAGCCCAGTCCAGAGCCTCTGCGTGCACACTCCCAGGACAGAGGAGGCAATTCCTTCCAGTGCTGGCCACAGCAGGGCAGCTCTTCCGCAGGCAAAGTCAAATCCACACCTCCATACTGTGGCTATTTTGTACATGTTAATTCATTTTCCATTTATGTTTTCTGTTTAGTTTTTCAATATGGATGTCTTTCTTCAATATGAAGTATTTCAGACATACAAAGCACCCACATACCCACTGTCAAGGGTAAATAAAAACTTCCACCGACAGGCTTTCTTTGCCCTCTTGCTTCACTCCGCTGTCAGGCTGCCCACGGGGCTTGGGACCATGACTGCTGCAATGGCCACAGGAAGCCATCAGGTGGCAGTGGTGCCCCAGGTTTGTCTCCTCAGGCATCTCTGCCTTTTAGCTTCTCTTCTCCAGAGCCAGTAACTGAGAGGAGCTGGGGGCTCTGCAGGAGCTTCCCACCCCATCCCCCGCCCTGGCTTCCAGATGCATTTAATGGCACTTTGCCTGCTCTGAGTGCAGGCAAAGCTGTGGCTGTTCCTTGTCCAAGCTGCAGTTCCCAATGGCCTAGTCCAAGCATGTGTTTCATGTACCACAGTGCAAGGGCTCC
Organism: Saimiri boliviensis; assembly: GCF_048565385.1. NCBI lineage: Eukaryota > Metazoa > Chordata > Mammalia > Primates > Cebidae > Saimiri > Saimiri boliviensis. Next base: position 13,577,344 of record NC_133456.1, read on the forward strand.
CAAAGGGGAAAACGGGAGGAGGGCTGGTTTGGATTATTAGCTTTTTTTTTTTTTTTTTGAGACGGAGTTTTGCTCTTGTTACCCAGGCTGGAGTGCAATGGCGCGATCTCGGCTCACTGCAACCTCCACCTCCTGGGTTCAGGCAGTTCTCCTGCCTCAGCCTCCTGAGTAGCTGAGATTACAGGCACGCACCACCATGCCCAGCTAATTTTTTGTATTTTTAGTAGAGACGGGGTTTCACCATGTTGACCAGGATGGTCTCGATCTCTTGACCTCGTGATCCACCCACCTCGGCCTCCCAAAGTGCTGGGACTACAGGCTTGAGCCACCGCGCCCAGCCTATTTTCTTTATAAATTACAGCCAGGTGTGGTGGTTTGTGCCAGTAATCCTGAACTTTGGGAGGCCCAGGTGGGTGGATTGCCTGAGCTCAGGAGTTCTCAACCAGCCTGGGCAACACGGTGAAACTGTCTTTTAAAAAATAAAAATAAAAAAATATGTTAAAAAAGGAAAAAAGAAAAGAAAAATTTCAGTCTTGGCCAGGCACAGTGGCTCACACCTGTAATCCAAGCACTTTGGGAGGTCGAGGTGGGTGGATCACCTGAGGTCAGGAGTTCAAGACCAGCTTGGCCAACATGGCCAAAACCCCATCTTTACTAAAAAAAAAAAAAAAAAAAAAAAAAAAAAAAAAACATTGCTGAAACCCCATCTCTACTAAAAACACAAAAACAAGCCAGGCATGGTGGTGGGCACCTGAAATCCCAGCTACTTGGGAGGCCAAGGCAGGAGAATCGCTTACTACACCCAGGGGTATAGTAAGTCAAGACTGCGCCATTGCACTCCAGCCTGGGCAACAGAGGGAGACTCTATCTAAAAAAACAAAAAAACTACAGTTTCATGCTTGAGGGAATGGACACTCCATTCCCCATGATGCACTTAATTCACATTGCATGCCCATATCAAAACATTTCATGTACCCCATAAACATATATACCTGCTATGTACCCACAAAAATTAAAAATTAAAATAAATAAATAAATTGCAGTCTCAGCTGGCCGTGGTGGCTCTTGCCTGTAATCCCAGTGCTGTGGGAGGCTGAGGCAGGATGATTGCTTGAGCCCAGGATTTCAAGAGCAGCCTGGGCAACATAGTGACACTCCTGTCTCTATGTTTAAAATAAAAATAAAATATTAATAAAATAAATTACAGTCTCAGGTATTCTGTCATAGCAGCAGAAAACATATATTAGAATAACTTAGATATATTAGAATAATCCAGTTGTCCCTTGGTATCTGTGGGGAGTTGGTTCTGGGATCCCTGTTGATACCATAATCCACAAATGCTCAAATCCCTTATATAAACAGCATGATATGGCCAGGCACGGTGGCTCACGCCTGTAATCCTAGCTCTTTGGGAGGCCAAGCGTTCAAGACCAGTCTGGGCAATATGGTAAACCCTGACTCTACTAAACATACAAAAAAATTAGCTAGGCATGGTGACGTGCCCCTGTAGATAAAGAATTTTCACCTGGTTTCTTTATTGCAGGGTTTCGCAGAGCCCTTGGCTTGCCAGCATGCATCATGAATTTCAGAAGAGGACAGAGCATTTTCCAAACCTATTTGTCCATGGAGTCTTTTTTCCATGGAGCATCTCCTTGGACTTAAGTTCCTGAGGACTGACTCTGGGGATTCTGGTTTCTCTTCTATGTGGCTTTTTTTTTTTTTTTTTTTTTTTTTTTTTTTTTTTTTTTGAGACGGAGTTTCCCTCTTATTGCCCAGGCTGGAATGCAATGGCAGGATCTCAGCTCACCACAACCTCCATCTCCTGGGTTCAAGTGATTCTCCTTCCTCAGCCTCCCGAATAGCTCTGATTACAGACATTTGCCACCACACCCGGCTAATTTTTTGTATTTTTAGTAGAGACGGGGTTTCTCCATGTTGGTCAAGCTGGTCTCAAAATCCCGACCTCAGGTGATCCACCCACCTCGGCCACCCAAAGTGCTGGGATTACAGATGTGAGCCACCGCGCCTGGTCCTGTGTGGCTATTTTCATCTGATTTTTCACAGGATGGAATTCACTCTCATTTTATGGATGCGAACACCCGTGCTCATGGAGGTAAGTTACTTCTAGTTCTCAGTCAACAAACAGCAGAGATGGAAGTAGATGTTTGGGTTTCAGCTTCTGAGGCCTGAACTCTTTCTTGACTTTCTCCTGCTTTCAAGTCACCTTCCCAAGAGGAAGGCTGCTGAGCTTGCTTCTCAGGGAGGTGGAGAGCAGGCTGACTGCTAGGAAGGGGAAATTTCAGGGAGCCACCGAGTGCCAGCTTCAGAGCTAGTGACAGGGACAGAGCTCTGTGTCGGAGTTCCCAGGCTTTAGCCCAGTAACTCCTAGTGACTCCACTCACGAAGCCTCTGCTCTGGCCCCACCCACCTCACTGCCTCCGGCTGCAGAATGGTGAGTGAGGCAGGGACGTCGCATGAGAGGTGGAGTTTCCAGGAATACCGGGGTGAGAAAACACCCCAAGGCCTGAGCCCCGATGGAAAGATCCCCACACGAGTGGGTCTGGAGGGGAGAAAATCCTCAAGGCCTGAGCCATTGTCTCCTTTCTCCGGCACTCTGGGTCCACCCCACCAAGGAACTCAGTGTTCCCTGAATGAATGGGAGATTTTCAGGGTTCTTTATACCACTCTGCCTATTTTTGTTTTCTCTTTCTGTTAAAAGTGCATTCACACAGGACATTTCCTTCCTCTAACACAAAGCAGCACTGGGCGGCGGGAAGGGTGCTGGCTGGGCATGAGCCGCCTTGCCGAGCACTGAAACAGGCTGCTCACCTCTGGCCTTCACTTCCAAATTTTGGCTTCAGCTTATCGAGCCCAGAAGCTATCTCTTGGTGACACCAACATTGAATTTCTTTCTTTCTTTCTTTGGAGACAGAGTTTGGCTCTTGTCACCCAGGCTGGAGTGCAGTGGTGTGATCTTGGTTCACTGCAACCTCCGCCTCTTGGGTTCAGGCGATTCTCCTGCCTCAGCCTTCCGAGTACCTGGGAGTACAGGCATGAGCCACCACACCCAGCTAACTTTTGTTTTTGTTTTTGTTTTGAGATGAAGTCTCACTCTTGTCCCCCAGGCTGGACTGCAATGGCACAATCTTGGCTCACTGCAACCTCCACCTCCTGGGTTCAAGTGATTCGACTGCCTCAGCCTCCCAAGTAGCTGGGATTACAGGCGTGTGCCATCATGCCCAGCTAATCTTTGTGTTTTTAGTAGAGACGGGGTTTCACCATGTTGGTCAGGCTGGTGTCGTACAATTGACCTCAGGTGATCCACCTGCCTGGGCCTACCAAAGTGTTGGGATTACAGGTGTGAGCCACCGAGCCTGGCCCAACACTGAATTTTTTGTTTGTTTGTTTTTGAGATGGAGTTTTGCTCTTGTTACCCAGGCTGGAGTGCAATGGCACGATCTCGGCTCACCGCAACCTCCGCCTCCTGGGTTCAGGCAATTCTCCTGCCTCAGCCTCCTGAGTAGCTGGGATTACAGGCACGTGCCACCATGTCCAGCTAATTTTTTGTATTTTTAGTAGAGGCAGGGTTTCACCATGTTGACCAGGATGGTCTCGATCTCTTGACCTTGTGATCCACCCGCCTTGGCCTCCCAAAGTGCTGGGATTACAGGCATAAACAGCCGCGCCCGGCCAACACTGAATTTTTATGAGATTAATTACTGGCTGGGTGAAGTGGCTCATGCCTATAATCCCAACACTTTGGGAGGCCGAGGCAGGCAGATCACTTGAAGTCAGGAGTTCAGGACCAGTCTGGCCAACGTGGTGGAACCCCATTTCTACTAAAAAATACAAAAATTAGGCCGGCACAGTGGCTCACGCCTGTAATCCCAGCACTTTGGAAGGCTGAGGTGGGCGGATCACGAGGTCAGGAGATGGAGACCATCCTGGCTAACAAAGAGAAACCCCATCTCTGTTAAAACTACAAAAAAATTAGCCAGGCGTGGTGGCACACACCTGTAGTCCCAGCTACTTGGGAAGCTGAGGCACAGGAGAATCACTTCAACCCTGGAGGCGGACATTGGAATGAGTTGAGATGGTGCCACTGCAATCTAGCCTGGGGAGAGAGTGTGAGACTCTGTCAAAAAAAAAAAAAAAAAAAAAAAAAAGAGGCCAGGAGCAGTGGCTCATGCCTGTAATCCCAGCGCTTTGGGAGGCGGAGGTGGGCGGATCACAAGGTCAAGAGATCAAGACTATCCTGGCCAACGTGGTGAAACCCCATCTCTATAAATAAATAAATAAGAAAAAAAGAAAGACTTAATTTCCTAATTTATGGTAGTAAAGAAGGAACCTTCTTTTGTTAGCGGGCTCGGGAAACAGTAGGAAGACCCGGCTTTCCCTCTCCTTCCTCACCTCATAATGGGAATAGTTGAGAATAAAGGAAGAGATCAGGGTCACTTGATCTATGTTTGATGAGTGAGAGAAACTGTCCCTGCATCTGGGCAGAGGGCATCTCCTGGGAACTCATGTTCTTGGGCATCACATCTCTCCCTTGATTCAGCTGGCCATGCACAGGCATTTTTGTTCTCCTGAGCCCCGGTTCTAGATGGGTTAATGCTGTGATTCAGCTGCAGTCTAGTCTCAGCTCTCCTGAGTTTGGGAGACACCCTGTCTCTCCCCTGCTCCCTGCCCCACGCCTATCCTGCACCTCGAGGGCAAGGGTAGCAGGACCTGTGGAAGCTGAGGCACCTCACCTGCCTGGCATTTGCCAGCACCCAAACAGCTGGGTGTGCAGAAGGAAGAATGAGGAGCCTTGGCAGCTGCCAAGCTATCCAGCAGGGGAAGGAAGGTGGCCAGGTGCAGCCAAAACAGGGTGTGGCGACTGGTCTGGGAGCTCAGAGGCCTGCCCAGACATCTGGCTGGGTCAGGAGGGCCAGGTGTGCCGAGAAGTGTGGGCTGCCCCGAAGCACAGGCTACTGAGTGCCTCGTGAACACAGGATCTGGTGAGCGCCTGAGCGGAGGAGGGGATGGGTGGATGGAAACTTCAGATTCATTATCTGTAAAATGTGGATAAATAGCAGGGTGGTTTGAAAATTAAATGACTTTCTTTTTTTTTTTGAGACGGAGTTTCTCTCGTTACCCAGGCTGGAGTGCAATGGCACAATCTCGACTCACTGCAACTTCCGCCTCCTGGGTTCAGGCAATTCTCCTGCCTCAGCCTCCTGAGTAGCTGGGATTACAGGCACGCGCCACCACGCCCAGCTAATTTTTTGTATTTTTAGTAGAGACAGGGTTTCACCTTGTTGACCAGGATGGTCTCGATCTCTCGACCTCGTGATCCACCCGCCTCGGCCTCCCAAAGTGCTGGGATTACAGGCTTGAGCCACCGTGCCCGGCCTGAAAATTAAATGACTTTCTTATCAGATGTGGCCAGGGCACAAAAATGATTAAAAAAAAAAGAAAATTAAATGACTTAATACATATAGGGTACATAGCATGGTTCTAGTAAGTTCTCAAAAGTCCCAGGTATGATTATGATGAGTCCAGCACATAGGGTAGGGCAGGTTCCACGACTGATTCATCTGTCATCCTCCACATAGCTACAAAAACAAGACAGAATCAGGACAGCAACAAAAGTCATCTCCCTCAAGTCCTCGTGAAACCCTGAGGCAGATACCATTATTGAGCCCATTTTGCAGATGGACAGACAAGTATGGTGAGGCCATCATAATCAGCTAAGGCTGAGGCAAAGGTGGTTCCTCCACCGGGCTTCCTCCCTCTACCCTCTCCCACCACCTACCACCGGGTCTCAGAAGCCTGCTGAGGCAGATGAGGAAACAGGGAACTGAGAGGTCACAGGCAGAGCCAGGAGCAGGTATTCTGCCTCCAAGCGGTCTCCGCAGGCGGCCTCCACCAGACCCTGCCCTCATTCCTGAGCCCACTTCCCTCTCTACCCCTCCACTTCTCCCTCCCTTGCTATCGGTCATCTCGGCCTCTTTCCCTCCAGGAAGTCTTCCCTCAGCAGCCTGCCTGTCAGGGGAGTGCTCTATGGTGAACTCTCACCCTGGGCATCTATGGAAGTGAGTAAATGGAGCCCCTTCCTTCTCCACATGACTTTGGTGAACCACAAACAGTCTGGGAGAGATACTCCCCAAAGGTGTTGGCCAAAGCCAAGAGACAACTAAAACAACTATTGATATCTACAGAAAACTTCATCCAACAGCTTTTTTTTTCATATGGGGTGTCACATTGTTGCCCAGGCTGGCGAGTAGTGGCATGATCTTGGCTCACTGCAGCCTTGACCTCCCCAAACTCAGGTGATCATCCCACCTCAGCCTCCCAAAGTGCTGGCCAGGAGATTGCTTGAGCTCAGGAGTTTGAGACCAGCCCGGGTAATATGGCGCAAACCCATTTCTACAAACAGTACAAAACATTAGCCAGGCATTATGTCTCATGCCCCTGTAGCCCCAGCTACCAGGGAGGCTGAGGTGGGAGGATCACCTGAGTCCGGGAGGTCGAGGCTGCAGTGAGCCAAGATCATGCCACTGCACTATAGCCTGGGTGACAGTGAGAACCTGTCTCAATAGTAATAATAATAATAATAATAATAAATAAATAAAATTGGCCAGGCCCAGTGGCTCACGCCTGTAATCCCAGCATTTTGGGAGGCCGAGGTGGGCAGATCACGAGGTCAAGAGATCAAGACCATCCTGGCCAACATGGAGAACCCCTGTCTCTACGAAAAAACACAAAAATTAGCTGGGTGTGGTGGTGCGTGTCTGTAGTCTCAGCTACTTGGGAGGCTGAGGCAGGAGAATCACTCAAACCCGGGAGGCAAAGGTTGCAGTGAGCCAAGATCTCGACACTGCACTCCAGCCTAGCAACAGAGTGAGAATCTGTCTCAAAATAAATAAATAAATGAACAAACAAACAAATAAAACAAAGCTGCAACTTACTTCTTCCCAAGTGAGGGTATTCTCACCCTCAAAGGAGCTGGTAGGGCGGGCTATGCTGAGGTCCTCTTCCCTGCTCGCAGAGAGCTCGTCTGCGAAAAGATCATAGCTCTGAGTCCCCATCTGTGAAATACACACTTTATTGTGATGTACAGCAAATGCTTGTAAAGCTCTAGACACAGAGTTGTTGCTCCATACACGGCTTTATTTCTCAGCACAAATGCTCATTTCCTTTCCAAATGCAAAGCTTCTCAACCTCTGAAGCAGTCTGGATTGTCTGAAGGTCACGGCAAGGTCTCATGTTCCGTTTTGCCCACTGGCCTTTCCTGCCTGACTTCCTGACTCCCTATTCGTCCTCCAGTCCAGCCAAACTTCTCAGCACTCCTCAACAATTTGCCTGTTCACAGCTGTGTGTCCCTGAACACGCTGTGCCCTCTGGTGAAACACCTTTCCCTCCCCTTCTTTGCACAACAAACTCCTGCCAATCTTTTTCTCTCAGTTCAATCCTTCTCCTCGAAAGCTTCTTCAGACCCCCCTGGACAGTGCTAATCATTCCTTCCTCTGCTCTCTCGGAGGCTTGTCCACATTATTATTATTATTATCTATTTTTTATTTTATTTTATTTTTGTTGTTGTTGTTGTTGTTGTTTTTGAGACAGAGTCTCATTCTGTCGCCAGGCACCAGGCTGGAGTGCAGTAGCGCGATCTCAGCTCACTGCAACCTCCGCCTCCTGGGTTCAGGCAATTCTCCTGCCTCAGCCTTCTGAGTAGCTGGGATTACAGGCACGCGCCACCAAGCCCAGCTAATTTTTGTATTTTCAGTAGAGACGGGGTTTCACCATGTTGGCCAGGATGGTCTGGATCTCTTGACCTCTTGATCCACCTACCTCGGCCTCCCAAAGTGCTGGGATTACAGGCTTGAGCCACCACATCCAGCCTATTTTTTATTTTTTGAGACAGACTCTCACTCTGACTCCCAGGCTGGAGTACAGTAGCGTGATCTCAACTCACTGCAACCTCTGCCTCCCAGGTTCAAGCGATTCTCCTGCCTCAGCCTCCCAAGTAGCTGGAACTACAGGCGCCTGCCACCATGGCCAGCTACTTTTTTTATTTTTAGTAGAGACAGGGTTTCACCATGTTAGCCAGGATGGTCTCCATCTCCTGACCTCGTGATCCACTCGCCTCTACCTCCCACAGTTCTGGGATTATAGGAGTGAGCCACCACGCCCGACCTATTATTATTATTTTGAGACAGAGTTTCACTCATATTGCCCAGGCCAGAGTACAATGGTGCCATATTGGCTCACCACAACCTCTGCCTTCCAGGTTCAACAGATTCTCCTGCTCAGCCTCCTGAGTAGCTGGGATTACAGTCGTGCGCCACCACACCCAGCTCATTTTTTGTATTTTTAGAGATGGGGTTTCTCCATGTTGGTCAGGCTGGTCTCCACCTCCCAACCTCAGGTGATCTGCCTGCCTCAGCCTCCCAAAGGGCTGGGATTACAGGCATGAGCACTCCTAGCCAATTATTATTTTTTAACTTTTAAATTTTAACTTAAAAAAAAAGGTGATCTTGCTGTGCTACCCAGGCAGATCTTGAACTTCTCGCCTCAAGCAATTCTCCCACCTCAGCTCCAATGAGTTGAGATTATAGGTGTGAACCACCATGCCTGGCCTATATGATTATTTTATACTGTATTTTAATCCATAACTTCTCTTATTTCTTTTTCCTTTTTCTTTTTTTTTTTTTTTTTTTTGAGACTGAGTTTCACTCTTGTTACCCAGGCTGGAGTGCAATGGTGCGATCTCGGCTCACTGCAACCTCCGCCTCCCGGGTTCAGGCAATTCTCCTGCCTCAGCCTCCTGAGTAGCTGAGATTACAGGCACGCGCCACCATGCCCAGCTAATTTTTTGTATTTTTAGTAGAGATGGGGTTTCACCATGTTGACCAGGATGGTCTCGATCTCTTGACCTCGTGATCCGCCCGCCTCAGCCTCCCAAAGTGCTGGGATTACAGGCTTGAGCCACCACGCCCGGCCTTTATTTCTTTTTTCTATGTCTCTGACTCTTTCTGTTCTCTGTCGAGTTCACCTTAGAGAAACTGAGTTTGGCAGAGGAGTTATGCATTTGTCGGGGTGTCACAATTCAGCTGGGCCGTTTGTTGGAAGCCTCAACATAATGTTTGATGACCCCTCTTCAAGTTGGTGGCCAGGAAGGAGCCACATTATGCCTCTAAGTATTGAGGCTCCCACTGCACCCATGCGTAGCTGGCTCCCAGTGAATCCTGCCCACACACCTGGATGGGGCATGGCCCAGAGGCTGCATGTCTCCATGCCTGTGCAGGGCAAGGCTATCTGGCCAGGGCCAGCTCAAAGGCCTTCTTGGCTGAGAATCTCTCTGAGCAACTTTGGCTGTCAAAAGTCTTGAACCTGGCTCTAAGCCTCCACAGGGATGTTCAGACCCTGCTGGGAAGATTCCTTAATCTAGCTTTTAATTAGAGCTAAGTGTGTATAGATCTCCTCACCCACCCAGATTCAGGCCAGGACACAGCCTGGCATTCTCTTTGGCCTTGCAGAGGCTTTGAACACTCTTTTTAGCAGGAGACTCTCCCACTCTGAGTCCCGTCTCCCCAAGACAGAAGCCAGACCTCTGCTCTCCCAGCCTCTGTATACCTGGGGTAGCAGCTGTGCCCTGATCCCTGCACCGTTGTTGGAGCTAAGAACCCAGATGGACATTGGCATCAGTCAGTTGCTATACCTGCTTCTGGGCAGGGTCCTAGAACATGGAGATGAGTCAGAACTGCCTCTGCCTCCCAGGAGCCCGCAAGGAAAGGTGGCAGTCATGAAAACAAGTACTTCTTACAGGGCATCGAGGAAAAGGCTACAATGAGGGGAGGTGTCCAGTGTTCAGGAAATATCAGTTGTGGAGACTTGCAGGGAGGGGCCCCATCTTACTCATTTGCTAATTACCCCGTCTGTCTGGCAATGAGGTGTTCTATAAAATGAACTGAATTTAACATCAGGAGACTTGAATTTGAGTCTGGTTGTGCAATTTTTTAGTTGGTACCTTGGGTGAATCACCACATTCCCAAAGCCTCTGTTTTGTTTTGTTTTTTAATATTTTTTTCTCTTTTTAGAGATGGGGTCTGATTCTATCACCCAGGCTGGGGAGCAGAGCCCCATAGCTCACTGAAGTGTGAACCTATAGTCTCTCCTATGCTGGGGACTACAGGTGCACATCACCATGCTCAGCCAACTAAAAAAATATATATATTTATAATATATATATTTATAGTATATATTTATAATATGTATATATATTTATATACATATATTTATAATATGTATATAAATATATATTATGTATGTATATATTTATAATATATATATTATATATATATTTCTTTAAAGAGACGGGGTTTCACCATGTTGGCCAGGATGGTCTTGATCTCTTGACCTCATGATCTGCCTGCCTTGGCCTCCCAAAGTTTTGGGATTACAGGTGTGAGCCACTGCACCTGGCCTACAATATATATATTTTTTATCAGTTTTTCTTTTTTTTCTTTTTTTGAGATGGAGTTTCGCTCTTGTTATCCAGGCTGGAGTGCAATGACGCAATCTCAGCTCACCACAACCTTTGCCTCCTGGGTTCAAGCAATTCTCCTCCCTTAGCCTCCCGAGTAGCTGGGACTACAGGCATGCGCCACCATGCCCAGCTAATTTTTGTATTTTTAGTAGAGACGCGGTTTCACCATGTTGACCAGGATGGTCTCGATCTCTTGACCTCGTGATCCACCCACCTCGGCCTCCCAAAGTGCTGGGATTATAGGCTTGAGCCACTGTGCCCGGCCTTTTTATCAGTTTTTCTATGGTGAACTCTAGATCTAGAGAACAGAGAGAGGCAGAGACGTAGAAAAAAAAAAATAAGAGAAGTTATGGATTAAAATACAGAATAAGATAATCATGCCGGGTGCGGTGGCTCAAGCCTGTAATCCCAGCACTTTGGGAGGCCGAGGCGGGTGGATCACGAGGTCAAGAGATGGAGACCATCCTGGTCAACAAGGTGAAACCCCGTCTCTACTAAAAACAGAAAAATTAGCTGGGCATGGTGGCACGTGCCTATAGTCCCAGTTACTCAGGAGGCTGAGGCAGGAGAATTGCTTGAACCCAGGAGGCGGAGGTTGCAGTGAGCCGAGATCGCGCCATTGCACTCCATCCTGGGTAACAAGAGCGAAACACTGTCTCAAAAAAAAAAAAAAGATAAAAGATAATCATACAGGCCGGGTGTGGTGGTTCACATCTGTAATCTCAACTCACTGAGGGACCAAGGTGGGAGGATTGCTTGAGACCAAAAAATATATTTTTTATTGTATTTATTTTATTATTATTATTATTATTATTATTATTATTATTATTATTTTTGTAGAGACAAGTTTTCTCCACGTTGGCCAGGCTGGTCTCGAACTCCTGACCTCAGGTGATCTGCCCGCCTCAGTCTCCCAAAGTGCTGGGATTATAGGCGTGAGCCATTATGCCCAGCCAAATTTTTTACTTTTATTTATTTATTTATTTATTTATTTGAGACAGAGTTTCGCTCTTGTTACCCAGGCTGGAGTGCAATGGCGCGATCTCGGCTCACCGCAACTTTCGCCTCCTGGGTTCAGGCAATTCTCCTGCCTCAGCCTCCTGAGTAGCTGGGATTACAGGCACGAACCACCATGCCCAACTAATTTTTTGTATTTTTAGTAGAGACGAGGTTTCACCATGTTGACCAGGATGGTCTCGATCTCTCAACCTCGTGATCCACCCGCCTCGGCCTCCCAAAGTGCTGGGATTAGAGGCTTGAGCCACCGCGCCCAGCCTACTTTTATTTTTTTCTAGTGCATTTCACAGATTGTGGTACACTGTTGGCACTTGACGTTTCTGTTGAATGAAAAAAATCAATGGATAAAGGAATGAATAGTAGACAATCAGGAAATGTTTTATGAAAAATAAAACATGAGCAGGGCATGGTGGCTCATGCCTGTGATCGCAGCATTTTGGGAGGCCAAGGTGGGTGAATCACCTGAGGTCAGAAGTTCGAGACCAGCCTAGCCAACATGGTGAAACCTCGTCTCTACTAAAAACACAAAAATTAACCCGGTATGGTAGCATGCACCTGTAGTCACAGCTACTCAGGAGGCTGAGGCAGAAGAATCGCTTGAACCCAGGAGATGAAGGTTGCAGTGAGCCGAGATCACGCCACTGCACTCCAGCCTGGGATACAGAGCCAGACTCTGTGATGAAGGAAGGAAGGGAGGAAGGAAGAAAGAAGGAAGGAATGAAAAAAGGAAGGTTGGTTGGTTAAGAAAAAGAGCCTGAGGTCCCTACTGCCCCAAGTTTACCAGGAACATGACCCAGATCTTTGGGTTCTGAAGCCAGAACCTCTTCCACCAAATGACATGGGCTATGATTTGAGCCCAGAAACTGCCTGGACATGAGAGAGGGTCATTGAAACTGGAGAGAACTGACCCCTGGCTTGGAGCAAAGGGTCATGGCAGCCTTGCTCTATGGACTCTTTCAGGCCCTTGCAAGGGACAATGTATGTAGAGAGAATACAGCTTTGATGGCCTTGCCATGTGGCAGATGAAAGGGCTCAGAAGTGAAATAGGAACAATACTTTCCCAGACAGCAGCTAGGATGTACCTGAGATAGGAGAAGCAGAGTCTAGGTGTTTTAGACACGAATTCTACCAAGCCAGGGGAGCCAAACGGCAGCAAAGAATCGGGGGGTTTGTGGTAGAAGGCCAGTGTTGGGTCCTGAGTTTGCTACAGACCTAGTTGTACATACAGAGAGGACACTAGTTTCGGACCAGACAGTGCCTCCTCCATGAGGACATCCCAGGCCTACTGATGCTCAGGATTGTTGAAAAGCCCCAGGATTTTCAAGAGATCTGGGTCAATCCTGTTTTCATTCTCTTCCCTACTGGCTGCTTTGAGAAGTTTAATTTAACTCAAGGCAAAATCCTCTAATCGCCTGCTCTAAATCAAGGCACAACATTTGGGGTAATGTAGGGGAGGGAGATGACAAGGGGTGAGGTGAGGCTATGGGATGGCAGGGCCCGGAAGAAGTCTGGGTTTGATCTCAACTGGTGAGCTGCTGGTGGGAGGCTGGGGGCTCCTGTTATTCTTTTGGAATTGATCTCATCTCATACCTGCAACAGTGTGGGCTGCAGACACTGAAGAGTGGGAAGGGGTGGGTTGGTAAATTAGGATTTACTTTTTTTTTTTTTTTTTTTTTTGAGAAGGAGTCTTGCTCTGTCACCAGGCTGAAATGCATTGGCACAATCTCGGCTCACTGCAACCTCTGCCTCCCGGGTTCAAGCGATTTTCTTGCCTCAGGCTCCCTAGTAGCTGGGACCACAGATGCATGCCACCACACCTGGCTAATTTTTGTATTTTTAGTAGAGACGGGTTTCAACATCTTGACTAGGCTGGTCTTGAACTCCTGACCTCAAGCAATCTGCCTGCCTTGGCCTCCTAAAGTGCTGGGATTACAGGTGTGAGCCACTGTGCCTGGCCAGGATTTACTCTTAAAAATAGCATTTGGGGCCGGGCGCGGTGGCTCAAGCCTGTAATCCCAGCACTTTGGGAGGCCGAGGTGGGTGGATCACAAGGTCGAGAGATCGAGACCAACCTGGTCAACCTGGTGAAACCCCGTCTCTACTAAAAATACAAAAAATTAGCTGGGCATGGTGGTGCATGCCTATAATCCCAGCTGCTGAGGAGGCTGAGGCAGGAGAATTGCCTGAACCCAGGAGGCGGAGGTTGCGGTGAGCCGAGATCGTGCCATTGCACTCCAGCCTGGGTAACAAGAGCAAAACTCTGTCTCAAAAAAAAATTTAAAAAATAGCATTTGGGGCTGGGTGTGGTGGCTCATGCCTATAATCCCAGCACTTTGGGAGGCCGAGGCGGGTGGATCACGAGGTCAAGAGATCGAGACCATCCTGGTCTACATGGTGAAACCCCGTCTCTACTAAAAATATGAAAAAATTAGCTTGGCATGGTGGTGTGCGCCTATAGTCCCAGCTACTTGGGAGGCTGAGGCAGAAGAATTGTTGAACCCAGGAGACAGAGGTTGCAGTGAGCCGAGATTGAGCCATTGCACTCCAGCCTGGGTATCAAGCAAAACTCCGTCTAAAAAAAAAAAAAAAAAAAAAAAAAAAATAGCATTCGGTGATTGAGAGGGGTGTGTAAGAAAAAAAAGAAAAAAAAATAGCATTTAGGTCGGGCCCTGTGGCTTATGTCTGTATTCCCAGCACTTTGGGAGGCCAAGGCAGGCAGATCACCTGGGGTGATTGAGACCAGCCTGGTCAACACAGTGAAACCCTGCGTCTACCAAAAGGACAAAAAAATTAGCCGGATTTGGTGGCGCATGCCTGTAATCCCAGTTACTCGGGAGGCTGAGGCAGGAGAAGTGCCTGAACCCAGGAGGCAGAGGTTACAGTGAGCCGAGATTGAGCCATTGCACTCCGGCCTGGGCAACAAGAGCAAAACTTGGTATCTTAAAAAAATGCGGCCGGGCGCGGTCGCTCACACCTGTAATCCTAGCACTTTGGGAGGCCAAGGTGGGTGGATCACCTGAGATCAAGAGTTCAAGACCAAGGCCGGGCGCAGTGGCTCAAGCCTGTAATCCCAGCACTTTGGGAGGCTGAGGCGGGTGGATCACGAGATCAAGAGATCGAGACCATCCTGATCAACATGGTGAAACCCCGTCTCTACTAAAAAATACAAAAAAATAGCTGGGTATGGTGGCGCGTGCCTGTAATCCCAGCTACTCAGGAGGCTGAGGCAGGAGAATTGCCTGAACCCAGGAGGTGGAGGTTGCGGTGAGCCGAGATCACACCATTGCACTCCAGCCTGGGTAACAAGAGCGAAACTCCATCTCAAAAAAAAAAAAGAAAAAAAAAAAAAAAAAAAAAGAGTTCAAGACCAGCCTGGCCATCATGGTGAAACCCCATCTTTAAAAAAAAAAAAAAAAAAAAATGTATTTAAAGTCCAGGTGCGGTGGCTCACTTGAGGTCAGAAGTTGAAGACCAGCTTGGACAAGATGGTGAAACCCTCGTTTCTACTAAAAATACATCTATGGTCGCAGCTACTTGGGAGGCTGAGGCAGGAGAATTGCTTGAACCTGGAGGTGGAGGTTGCAATGAGCTGAGATCACACCACTGGACTCCAGCCTGGGCAACAAGGGTGAGATTCCATCTCAAAAAATAATAATAATAATAGGCCAGGCACGATGGCTCAGGCCTGTAATCCTAGCACTTTGGGAGGTGGAAGTGGGTAGATTGCCTGAGCTCAATAGTTCCTGACCAGCCTGGGAAACATGGTAAAACCCCATCTTGACTAAAATACAAAAAATCAGCTGGGTATGGCATCATGCACTTGTAATCCCAGCTACTCGAGAGGCTGAGACAGGAGACCTGCTTGAACCCAGGAGGTGGAGGTTGCAGTGAGCTGAAATTGTGCCACTGCACTCTAGCGCAACAGAGCAAGACTCTATCTCAATAAATAAATAAATAAATAAATAAAAGATAAAAAACAATGCCCACACAAAAACTTGTATATGAATGGTCATAGCAGCTTTACTCAGAAAACTAGAAACAGGCTGGGTTCAGTGGCTTACACCTATAATCCCAGCACTTTGGGAGGCTGAAGTGGGCAGATCACTTGAGACCAGGAGTTTGAAACCAGCCTGAGCAACATGAAGAAACCCTGTCTCTACTAAAAATACAAAAAATAGGCTGGGCTTGGTGGCTCACACCTGTAAATCCCAGCACTTTGGGAGGCCGAGGCAGGCAGATCACAAGGTCAAGAGATGGAGACCATCCTGGCCAACATGGCGAAACCCTGTTTCTACTAAAATACAAAAATTAGCTGGGCATGGTGGTGTGCACCTGTAGTCCCAGCTATTTCAAGAGGCTGAGGCAGGAGAATTGCTTGAACCCAGGAGGCGGAGGTTGCAATGAGCCAAGATCATGCCATTGCACTCCAGCCTGGCACCTGGTGACAGAGTGAGACTCTGTCTCAAAAAAAAATAATAATAATAATTAACTGGGCATGTGGCATGTGCCTGTAGTCCCAGCTACTTGGAGGCAGAGGCAGAAGGATCACTTGAGCCTGGGAGGCAGAGGCTGCAGTGAGCTGAGATCACACCACTGCACTCCAGGCTGAGTGACAAAGAGACTCTGTCTCAAAAACAAACAAACAAGAAACTGGAAAAACAACCTGGAAACAACTCAAATGTCTGTCACTGGTGAGTGAATAAACTGTGGTACATCCATGGAATGGAATGGAATGCTACTCAGCCGTGGAAAGGACTGAGCTACTGATGACATGCTGATACTGATACATGGATGAACCTCTCTGAAAAATGTCAGATGCAACAGCCCACACCTTGTATGAGTCTGTGTATGTGACATTCCTAGAAAGGGCAAAACAGAGCCAGAATGCAGAATATGGGTTTCCTGGAGCTTGGAGAGGACACGAGAGTTGACTGCAAGATGGGCCAGAGGGAAGTTTTTTTGGATAATGAGAATGTTCTTTTTTTCTCTCTTTCTTTCTTTTTTTCTTTCTTTTTGAGACAACCTTGCTCTGTCGCTCAGGCTGGAGTCCAGTGGCACCATCTCAGCTCACTGCAACCTCTGCCTCCTGGGTTCAAGCGACTCTCCTGCCTCAGCCTCCAGAGTAGGTGGAACTACAGGTGCACACCACCACACCCAGCTAATTTCTTGTATTTTTAGTAGAGATGGGGTTTTACCATGTTAGCCAGGATGGTCTTGATCTCCTGACCACGTGATCAGCCCACTTTGGCCTCCCGAAGTGCTGGGATTTCAGGTGTGAGCCATCGCACCCAGCCGGGAATGTTCTAAAACTGGATTTTGGTGATGCTTACATAACTCTGTAAACTAAAACTCATTAAACTGTACATTGAAAATGGGTGAATTGTATGGTATGTAAATTATATATTAGTAAAGCTGTTAAAAAAAAAAAAAACTACCTGGGGCTGGCGCACCTCTACTAAAAATACAAAAAAAAAAAAAAAAAATTAGCCAGGTGTGGTGGTGCATACCTGTAATGACAGCTACTTGGGATGCTGAGGTGGGAGAATCTCTTGAACCCAGGAGGGGGAAGCTGCAGTGAGCTGAGATCACACCACTGGACTCCAGCCTGGGTGCCAGAACAAGACTGCCTCAAACAAGCAAACAAAAGCAAACAAAAGACTGACGTGAAGTCCTTCACATTTGCGAAGTCTGTCACAGCTCTACCGTGAGCCCAGGGTGCGAGTAGAGGGCGCATGTGACAGCCCCCCACTTCCTCCTCATACGGGAGACAAGGGCCATGAGAACTTTCTCTGTTGCAATGGTTCTGAAAGTGTGCTCCTAGAGCAGCTGCCACCACAGTCCCACGAGCCTGTTAGAAAGGCAGACCTCAGGATCTGAATCGGAGGCTCTGGTGGTGGGCCCAGCGATCTGGGCTTTAACAGCCCTCCCGTGGTTCTTAAGTCTGAGAATCCTGGAGTAATGGAAACCGGAGGGAGAGCAGAAAGGTCATATCAGGTCACCTATTATGCATAGCCACCTGACATGCCCCGAATCAAATCACCTTCACAGAAACCCTGTGAGTCCATATTATAGGCCCCATTTGTTTTTGTTTTTTGGGTTTTTTTTTTTTGAGATGGAGTTTGCTTCTTGCTGCTCAGGCTGGAGTGCAAAGGCGTGATCTCCCTTCACAGCAACCTCTGCCCGCCTCCTGGGTTCAAGTGATTCTCCTGCCTCAGCCTCCTGAGTTGCTGGGATTACAGGCATGCGCTATCATGCCCAGCTAATTTTGTATTTTTAGTATAGACAGGCTTTCTCCATCTTGGTCAGGCTGGTCTTGAACTCCCAGCCTCAGATGATCCACCTGCCTCGGCCTCCCAAAGTGCTGAGATTACAGACGTGAGCCACCACACCTGGCCTATAGGCCTCATTTTGTAGACAAGGAAACTAAGGTTCCAAGAGACTGGGAAACTTGCCAGTTCCTAAGGCGGCAGAGCTGGGATCAAACCCCCACATTTCTGACTCAAAACCTAACCCCTCCACTATCCCAAAGGGTCTTGTGAACGTGAGCAAGTGACATTCGAAGTGCCTGGAAGTTCAGGGAGGGGACAGGAGAATGAGAATAAATACAGCTCCCTCAGGTTCTATCTTGGAACAAAGTGTGGGTATGAAGAAAGAAACACTCACCGTGGCCCAGTGTTTTCCTCAAGGCTGAGGCAGCGGCCCTCGTTGAAGGCTATATTGTTTACTCCAGCGGGGTGAGGGGGCGGGGGAATTAGAACTAGCTGCTTGGACAGAAGCCCAGAAGGTCCCAGCTCAGTTCTTTGGGAGCCTGGAATGTGAAGGGTTGGGGACACAGCACAGAGCTCAGGGATCCTGGCCAGAGAGCATAAGCGCTGCTGGGGCTCCGGGAGGGCGGGCCTGTGGTTTACACAGGCACAGATGACATCATGTTTGCCTGCCTGCCCCTCCTGCTCCGAGTGATCCTGCCCCGGCTTTGGTCTGGTGCTCAGGGGTGGGCTTCATCCTGGAGCTGCTCAGGAAACTGAGGCCAATCAGCTGGGGCCTCCTTGCGTAAGCTCAGGGCTGCCCGAATCTTGGGCTGCCCAGGTGGGTTCACTTCCTCTCATCATTCAGCACACTGGCTGCTGCTGTCTCTTGGCTTTGTGTGGACTTTCCAGCAGTTCCCATCGCCTGCTTTTCCACCACAGTCATCATTGACTGTCAGACTTGACAGTCTTGGGTTAGAGACAGACTTGGATTAGAGAGACTCTTCCAACCCAACTATTTCGAGGTGCAGAGAGGGGAAGGGACTTACCCTGGGGGAAGGGCAGGGCTAAAACCAGAATCCAGAAGCCCCAGCCAGGGTGCAATTTAATAATAATTTTCCCTATCATTCATGTAGAGTTTCATCCTTGTTACCTTTCTTGACCCTCTCAGTAACCTTGTGGGAATGGAAGGTTTATGACTGTTTTGTTTATAGATGAGCAACTTGAGTTTATAGAGCTTAACCAACTTGCTCAAGATCACCTGTTAGTAGGTGACAAAGCCAGTGCTTACAACCAGATGCCCTTGCCTCAAATGTCTTGCTCAGGCTTCATTCCTGAAGATAGAAAAAACAGCCGGAGTGGCCAGGGGCCCAGGAGAAGCCTCAGATGAATCAGGTTAGGTGCAGCCCCTCAGATTCTATCTTGGTGGAAAGTGTGGGTATTTCTCTTGTTCATTGGCTGAACAAGGTCCTCTCCAATGACTTTCGGGTCTAAATTGGGTGGGCTAGTCCCCAGCTTGAGCAAGTAACCTGAGCAAGAACGGCTTCTGCCTACTGAGAACACAGCTAGGTGATTCTGTGTAACCTGCCTCCCAGGTCCATGTTCGGCCTCCCAGCTCTCTGTTCTGTCCACTATGTTCTTTTTTTTTTTTTTTTTTTTTGAGACGGAGTTTCACTCTTGTTACCCAGGCTGGAGTGCAATGGCTCGATCTCAGCTCACCGCAACCTCCGCCTCCTGGGTTCAGGCAATTCTCCTGCCTCAGCCTCCTGAGTAGCTGGGATTACAGGCACGCGCCACCATGCCCAGCTAATTTTTTTTTTTTTGTATTTTTAGTAGAGACGGGGTTTCACCATGTTGACCAGGATGGTCTCGATCTCTTGACCTCGTGATCCGCCCGCCTCGGCCTCCCAAAGTGCTGGGATTACAGGCGTGAGCCACCGCGCCCGGCCCACTATGTTCTTTTCCATGTTTCTTGGCATGTTGTAGGTGACAAAACCAACAACGTATCATGGCCATCCTATGTCCCCCTCCGATAGAACTAAAATATGATGATGATGATGATGATGATGATGGTGATTGATCCTGATTCCACTTATTAAGGGCACACTGGGTTCTGGTACCGTCATCCATCAGCTGAAGGCCTCACAGCTCATCAATGAAGGAACCAGGACTAGAACCCAGGACAGCATCACTTTGGAGTACATACATCATATTTCTTTCTTTTTTTTTTTTTGAGACGGAATCTCGCTTTGTCACCCAGGCTGGAGTATAGTGATACGATCTGGGCTCACTGCTACCTCCTCCTGGTTTCAAGCAATTTTCTTGCCTCAGCCTCCCAAGTAGCTGGGATTACAGGCATCTGCCACCATGCCTGTACTAAAAATACATTTTTGGATTTTTAGTAGAGATGGGGTTTCACTACTAACCCCTGGTTGGCCAGGATGGTCTCGAACTCCTGACCTCAGGTGATCCACCTGCCTCAGCCTCCCAAAGTGCTGGGATTACATGCATGAGCCACTACACCAGGCCCATAATATGCTTCTGTCTCCTGTTTCTAAGGAAGGTCACTGAGCACGCTCGTGGGTCTTGGGTACAGGCAAGTATATAACCTGGCTGCTACATAGTGCCTTGTGGCATCTCAGCCAAGTTCTCCGAGTCAGGAACTTCCATATATAAATCAGTTATAGGCTGGGCATAGTGGCTCATGCCCGTAATCCAAGCACTTTGGAGGCCAAAGCAGGGGGATCACCTGAGGTTGGGAGTTCAAGACCAGCCTGACCAACATGGTGAAACCCTTTCTTTAAAAAATAATAATAAAATAATAAATAAATAAATCAGTTAAACACACCTCTGGGCAGGGTTTTTCTCACCTATATGCCCCAGAGAGACAAATCAGACTGCACACCCCTCTGCCTGGGACTCCCCACTGACATCAATGCTGATGTCTGGGCAGGTTCTGGGATGGTGATGCATGCCAGGAGAAAGGCTTGCCACCAGGGGTGGCTTTCACCCAGAATTACTTGAGCCGGGGAGGGGGAGGTTGCAGTGGGCTGAGATAGCACCACTGCACTCCAGCCTTGGCGACAAATTGAAATTCAGTCTCAAAAAAAAAAAAAAAACAAAACACATACACACAAACAAAATATAAAAATGAATGTAATGCTGTCCAGGCTGGGGGAGTAAGGAGAGTGCATTTCACTGGGAGAAGAATAGGAAAGATATAAGCTTCAGCTTCTTGACTCCATGTCTTTAAGAGAGACTGGAAGGCCCTCATCTGCCTGGTTTCACCACCAGCAACAATTTGCCCCCAGGTGAAATACCAGGATGTTCTCAGTGAATGAAGGAGGAGTCTGGGAACTCCTACTGTTCCCCAGTAAATAGCAAATGCCACCTCTTTCTCTCTTGCTGTCCCAGGCCCCCTTGCCCTCGCCTCCCCATCTGTACACCAGCACCCCTGGACAGGCTCCCCCTTGGCAGGAGTGTGTTTTACTCTGCTCTGTCAGCTTCTCAGGGCCTCTGTGGGGTCTAGCAGTGGGGATCACGGTGTGTGTGTGTGTATATATATATCTAATTTTATTATTTTATTTTTTGAGACAGTCTCGCTCTGTCGCTCAGACTGAGCGCAGTGGCACGATCACAGCTCACTGCAGCCTCAAACTTCTGTCTCAGGCGATCCTCTTGCTTCAGCCTCCCACATAGCTGGGACCACAGGCGCATGCCACCATGCCCAGTAAATTTTTGTATTTTTTTTGTAGAGACAGGGTTTCATCATGATGCCCAGGCTTGTCTCAAATTCCTGGGATCAAGCGATCCTCCCTCCTTGTCCTCCCAAAGTGTTGGGATTACAAGTGTGAGCCACTTAGCATTTTAAAAAGTCAGTGCTGGGGCTGGACATGGTGGCTCACAGCTGTAATCTCAGTATTTTGGGAGGCCGAGGCAGGCGGATCACCTGAGGTCAGGAGTTCAAGAGCAGCCTGGCCAATATGATGTAACTCTGTCTCTACTAAAAATAAAAAAAATGAGGCTGGGTGTGGTGGCTCACGCCTGTAATCCCAGCACTTTAGGAGGCTGAGGCGGGCAGATCACGAGGTCAGGAGATCGAGACCATCCTGTCTAACATGGTGAAATCCCCATCTCTACTAAAAATAAAAAAAATTAGCCAGGTGTGGTGGCGCATGCCCATAATCCCAGCTACTTGGGAGGCTAAGGCAGGAGAATCACTTGAACCCAGGAGGTGGAGGTTGCAGTGAGCCAAGATCGCACCACTGCACTCCAGCCTGGGCGACAGAGTGAGACTCATCTCAAAACCAAATCAAAACAAAACAAAAATGCAAAATTAGCTGGTCATGGTGCCACCCGCCTATAGTCCCAGCTACTTGGGAGGGTGAGTCATGTTAATCACTTGAACCTGGGAGGCGGAGGCTACAGTAGCCGAGATCACACCATTGCACTCCGGCCTGGGCAGCAAGAGCAATACTCCATCTCAAAAAAGAAAGAAAAGGAAAGAAAAAGAAATAGACAAATCTTAAGGGTACTGTCAAAGAAAAGAGTCAAACTCTGTGAAATATTTGAAAATATTTGAAGAGATTAATTCTGAGCCAAATATGAGTGACCATGGCCCATGACAGAACCCCAGGAGATCCTGAAAAAATGTGCCCAAGGTGGTCAGGTCACAGACTGTTTTATACATCTTGGGGAGACATCAATCAATATATGTAAGATGTACATTGGTTTGGTGCGGAAAGGCAGGGCATCTTCAAGTGGAGGTTGTTTCCAAGTCCCAGGTCATAAATGGACTTCAAAGATTCTCTGAGTGCTCGATTTGGCAGCACATATACTAAAATTGGAACGATACAGAGATTAACATGGCCCCTGCGCAAGGATGACATGCAAATTCATGAAGCGTTCCATATTTAAAAAAAAAAATTAAAAATAAATAAATAAATAAAAAGATTCTCTGATTTGACACTGGTTAAAAGAGTTTGAGAGTTTATCTAAAGACCTGAAATGCCGGGCACGGTGGCTCAAGCCTGTAATCCCAGCACTTTGGGAGGCTGAAGCGGGTGGATCACGAGGTCAAGAGACCGAGACCATCCTGGTCAACATGGTGAAACCCCGTCTCTACTATAAATACAAAAAAAATTAGCTGGGCATGGTGGTGCGTGCCTGTAATCCCAGCTACTCAGGAGGCTGAGGCAGGAGAATTGCCTGAGCCCAGGAGGCGGAGGTTGCGGTGAGCCGAGATCGCGCCATTGCACTCCAGCCTGGGTAACAAGAGCGAAACTCCGTCTCAAAAAAAAAAAAAAAAAAAAAGACCTGAAATCAGTAGAAGCATATCTCTGTGTTAAGATAAGGGATTGTACAGACCAAGATTCTCATTATGCAGATGAAGCCTCCAGGTAGCAGGCTTCAGAGAGAATAGATTGTAAATGTTTCTTATTAGACTTAGTCTGTTTTATCAGTCTTTTTCTCTTTTTCCTTTTTTTTTTTTTTTTGAGACGGAGTTTTGCTCTTGTTACCCAGGCTGGAGTGCAATGGCGCGATCTTGGCTCACCGCAACCTCCGCCTCCTGGGTTCAGGCAATTCTCCTACCTCAACCTCCCGAGTAGCTGGGATTACAGGCACGTGCCACCATGTCGAGCTAATTTTTTGTAATTTTTAGTAGAGACGGGGTTTCACCATGTTGACCAGGATGGTCTCGATCTCTTGACCTTGTGATCCACCCGCCTTGGCCTCCCAAAGTGCTGGGATTACAGGCTTGAGCCACCGCGCCCGGCTCTCTTTTTCCTTTTTTAAGACAGTGTTTCACTCTGTTGCTCAGGCTGGAGTGCAGTGGTGCAATCTCAGCTCACTGCAACCTCTGCCTCGTGGTTCAAGGGATCCTCCTACCTCAGTCTTCTGAGTAGCTGGGACTACAGGAGCCTGCCACCACCTCTGCTTTTTGTTGTTGTTGTTGTTGTTTTAAGCCAGGGTTTCACTCTCTCGCCCAGGCTGGAGTGCAGTGGTGCAATCACAATTCATTACAGCTTGACTTCCTGAGCTCAAGCAATCCTCCCACCCCAGCCTCTTGGACAGCTGGGAATACAAGCATATGCCACCAAGACTGGCTAATTTTTTCATTTTTTGTGGAGAAGAGGTATTACTATGTTGCTCAGACTGGTCTCAGTAGCATACAAAAGACATTTATCTCTTTGGAGATTCCAAGGATTTTAGGAGTTGTGTGCCAAGAAGCTGGGGCAAAAGCCAAATATATATTTTACAATACCACAGCCTACCCCTTGTTATAAACACAGATTCCTTACATCAAAAGGATATACAATGCGGCTGGGCATGGTGGCTCACGCCTGTAATCCAAGCACTTTGGAGGCCAAGGCGCACAGATCACCTGAGGTTGGGAGTTCAAGACCAGCCTAACCAACATGGTGAAACCCTGTCTTAAAAAATATATATATTTAAAAAGGATATACAATGCAAAAATGCTGGCAAAATTACTGGAATCCCGTTTAATCATTAGTAATTAGTCAGTCTACAGCATATTATATAAATGTATCTTTCAGGGCAAGGCCACTCAGATTTGCAGACTTCCATTCAATCTTGACAGGTTCCAAAAGCAGGAGTTGTCTCAGCAAACATAGTATAGCACCTGGCATAACTGAGCTGAGATAATGTCATCTCTTGGAGGTGCCGATGTAACACTGGATTTCTCTCATAATATAACCCATGTACTCCTTTGTTCATCCTCAGTTACTATTCCTTCTTCTCTTCATTTTACCCAAACTTTTCCACCTTTGGAAGGGACATTAGGTTTGCTGGTCTTGATCGCAGGCAGCAATACTAGCCTATCAAGTACCTTTCCTCAGTCCATTCCCATTTAGATAGGGTAAGGTCACACAGTGCAAAATTAGTGGACTATTTTTATCACCAGGCAATATAGCTGCAGTCACCATTTTTTTTTTTTTTGTGCCCGCCCCTCCTCTGCATTCACTGTTAATAGCAATTTTACCAAATGGGGTAAAGGCACAATCCACCCCCATCAGGTGCTTAGAAATTATGAGGCTGGGCCAGGCACAGTGGCTCATGTCTGTAATCCTAGCACTTTGGGAGGCTGAGGCAAGTGACGGATCACTTGAGATCAGGAATTCGAGACTAGCCTGGCCAACATGGTGAAACCCCATCCCTACTAATAATACAAAAATTAGCTGGGAGTGGTGGTGTGTGCACCGATAATCCTAGCTATTTGGGAGGCTGAGGCAGGAGAATCACTTGAACCTGGGAGGTGGAGGTTGCAGTGAGCCGAGATCTGCTACTGCACTCCAGCCTGGGTGAGGGAGATGCTGTCTCAAAAAAAAAAATTATGAATCACTTGAGCCCAGGAGTTCAAGACCAGCCTGGGCAACATGGAGAAACCCTGTCTCTACAAAAAAAAAAAAAATACAAAAATTAGCATGTAGTCTCAGCTACTCGGGAGGCTGAGGTGGGAGAACTGACTGAGCCTGGGAGGTCCAGGCTACAGTGAGCCATGATGGCACCGTTGCATTAGGGATGACAGAGTGAGACCCTGTCTCAAAAAAATAAATAAAAAGGAATCCTCAGGTAAGATTTAAAAACATAGTTACAGTTTCTTGCTTAGGAATCCTTCCTGCTTCCAGCTTTTGTAGTTGCAGTCCTGGGCCTACGACCACTGCCTAAGGTAGGGGGAAGATTTTTGAGATGATGTGGGAAAGAAAGGAAAAAAAAAGGTATGCGCCGGGCGCGGTGGCTCAAGCCTGTAATCCCAGCACTTTGGGAGGCCGAGGCGGGTGGATCACGAGGTCAAGAGATCGAGACCATCCTGGTTAACATGGTGAAACCCCGTCTCTACTAAAAATATAAAAAAATTAGCTGGGCATGGTGGCGCGTGCCTGTAGTCCCAGCTACTTGGGAGGCTGAGGCAGGAGAATTGCTTGAATCCAGGAGACGGAGGTTGTGGTGAGCCGAGATCGCGCCATTGCACTCCAGCCTGGGTAACAAGAGTGAAACTCCATCTCAAAAAAAAAAAAAAAAAAAAAAAGGTATAGTCATTACGCCAACATAATGCTTCCTTGGCAAGAATTGCAATAGTCATACCAGCCTCCTCCCAACCCCTTCTCCCCATATCCACCAGAAAAACAGAGGAAAATCTAATGGGGTTGTAAGGTCTTTTAGGCTGACTGACGGTACCATGGACACCATGGTAACCTCTGTGACCTGCACAGACACTCCAGATGAGTTTCTGGAAAATCTGAAGTAATTGGAAGACCATGAAAAGGGGAGAATGATCAACCTCTGTGGCACCTAATTAACTTGAGACATTCTTCTATTGTTCCTTATTCTTGCCTCAATTGATAAGGCACTTAGACTTTGCAACCAACCTTGGTCAAACTCCTGACTCCAGACCTCAGGACCCCCTCCCAGCTTGCAAAAACTCTCCTAAACTGTAACTTCTGTAATTTTTCCACTGCCTACCCCAAACCTGTGTAACAACAACTCCTATTTCAGCACCCTCCAAAGACTCTCTTTTTGGACTCAGCTTGCCTGCACTCGGGTGAATAAACAGCCGTGTTGCTCACACAAAGCCTATTTGAGGGGGTCTCTTCCTTCAGAGCGCATATTTTAACAGGGGTCATCCTTTAGTCTCATGTATGTTAAGTGTGAGCACACACTCATGAAGGCTTGTAAACCAGCCCTTCATGCTTTTATCTCCCCCTGTTTTAGACAGCCAATGCTTTTTTTGATAGCTAAAAGCAGATTTGTTATAGTTGTTATACTTTAGTCTTAAAAAATAAAACTTTAAGGGTCGGGCGCGGTGGCTCACGCCTGTAATACCAGCACCTTGGGAGGACAAGGCGAGTGGATCACGAGGTCAAGAGATCGAGACCATCCTGGTCAACATGGTGAAACCCCGTCTCTACTAAAAATACAAAAAATCAGCTGGGCATGGTGGCGCGTGCCTGTAATCCCAGCTACTCAGGAGGCTGAGGCAGGAGAATTGCCTGAACCCAGGAGGCGGAGGTTGCGGTGAGCCGAGATCGCGCCATTGCACTCCAGCCTGGGTAACAAGAGTGAAACTCCATATCAAAATAAATAAATAAATAAATAAATAAATAAATAAATAAAAATTTAAAAATCACCCGGTGGTTATGAGGAGTCTAGGAAAACTTCTCCTGTGCTTGGTCATGGTTTTCAGGCAAGAAAAATGTTCCTGGCCCTGCTAGGGTTTTTCATGGCCATGAACTCAGTCTTTTTCTGAAATTTCAACCTATTCCATTTGAGAGAGTAGAATTCCCTCAAGTCCTCCCGTTCCCACCCAAGGGCAGTACAGGACAGTGGAGTTGATGGGGTGAGCTTCTGTGTTGACGATGTACCCCCCAGCCACCAGGATACATTCCCCATAGCGAGTGATCACTGTGGGTGGAGCCATTGCTATGGATGAAGTGGACAACCAATGTTTTATTTGCCCATTTCACTTCTCTGGCAAATTATTACTTTTTTTTTTTTTTCTGAGACAGGGTCTGTCTCTGTTGTCCAAGCTGGAGTGCAGAGGCATGATCAGCAGCTCACTACAGCCTCAACCTCCTGGGTTCAAGAGATCCTCCTAACTCAGCCTCCTGAGTAGCTGGGACTACATGTATGCATCAGCAGGCCCAGCTAATTTTTGTATTTTTTGTAGAGATGTGGTCTCACTATGCTGCCCAGGCTGCTCTCAAACTCCTCCTGGCCTCCAGTGATCTGCCTGTCTTGGCCTCCCAAAGTGCTGGGATTATAGGTGTGAGCCACCATGCCCAGGCAGTTGGTTTCTTTTTTCTTGTTTTCTCAGCTGTGTGAAATCTTCCACAACAGAGGAGGTTGGTTTATAGGCAGAGAAGGGCTGAGGAAAACAGAAACACAGCACGAAAAGCAGATTTATTATTTCCAAGTTACTTTCTTTGTAAGATGGGTACAGGGAAACAGAATAGAAAAATAACTGATTGGTTGACGTGAGTTATTTTTTGTAAGGATTAAAACAGAGGAGGCTGTACGCGGTGGCTCAAGCCTGTAATCCCAGCACTTTGGAAGGCCAAAGTGGGTGGATCAGTTGAGTCCAGGAGTTCCAGACTAGCCTGGCTAACATAATGAAACCCCCATCTCCACTAAAAATACAAAGAAAAATTAGCTGGGCATGGTGGTACATGCCAATCCCAGCTACTTGGGAGGCTGAGGCACAAGAATCCCTTGAACCTGGGAGGCAGAGGTAGCAGTAAGCTAAGATGGCACCACTGCACTCCAGCCTGGGTAACAGAGCAAAACTCTGTCTCAAAACAAATAAACAGCTGGGCGCGGTGGCTCATGCCTGTAATCCCAGCACTTTGGGAGGCTGAGGCAGGAGGATCACCTGAGGTCAGGAGTTGGAAACTAGCCTGGACAAAATGGTGAAACCCCATCTTTTTTTTTTTTTCTCTACCTAGAAAAATAGTAAGTCAAAGAAACTCCGTCTTTAAACAAAAATAAACTAACAAAAATAAATAGTTTGGGCATGGTGGCTCACGCCTATAAGCCCAGCACTTTCAGAGGCTGAGGTGGGCTGATTACTTGAGGCCAGGAGTTCAAGACCGACCTGGCCAACATGGTGAAACCCTGTCTCTACTAAAAATACCAAATGTGGCTGCCCGCAGTGGCTCACACCTATAATTCCAGTACTTCGGGAGGCTGAGGCGGGTGGATCACCTGAGGTCAGGAGTTCGACCAGCCTGGCCAACATGCTGAAACCCTGTCTCTACTAAAAATACAAAAAGTTAGCTGAGTGGTGGCGGGTGCCTGTAGTCCCAGCTATTAGGGAGGCTGAGGCAGGAGAATGACTTGAACCTGGGAGGCAGAGGTTGCAGTGAGCCAAGATTACAACACTGCATTCAGCCTGGGCAACAGAGCAACACTCTGTCTTAAAAAAAAAAAAAAAAAAAAAAGCGAAAAAAAAAAAAGCTGGGCGTGGTGGCTTTCACCTGCAGTCCCAGCTACTCGGGATGCTGAGCAGGAAAATCGCTTTTTTTTTTTTTTTTTTTTTTTTTTTTTGAGATGGAGTTTTGCTCTTGTTACCCAGGCTGGAGTGCAATGGCGAGGAAAATCGCTTTAACCTGGGAGGAGGGAGTTGCAGTGAGCTGAGATTGTGCCACTGCACTCCAGCCTGGGTGACAGAGCGAGGCTGTGTCTCAAACAAAACAAAAAACAAAACACACACAGAGGGAACTACATCATCATATGGAATAAAACTGTCCTGTTTGGGAATTTGGCTATTATCTCTCATTCTTCTGATTTCTCAGAAAGTCAGGTATACAGCTTGGTTTCTTAACATGTAATTTTAGCATGAGTAATTCCATTTTAGCTTTTAGTCTGGTCTGTTGGGGCCTAGTGCAGGGGCTTAGTCCAAAACAATGGCTAACCTAGTGTTTTTATTAGCATCTGAAAGACTCATGAGGGAAACCTGAGACAGTACATTTGATAAGGCTTCCTGAATGGTCTTTCCCTTTTGCAGCAATAAAGTTATATTGAGCCGGGCGCGGTGGCTCAAGCCTGTAATCCCAGCACTTTGGGAGGCCGAGGCGGGTGGATCACGAGGTCAAGAGATCGAGACCATCCTGGTCAACATGGTGAAACCCCGTCTCTACTAAAAGTGCAAAAAATTAGCTGGGCATGGTGGCACGTGCCTGTAATCCCAGCTACTTAGTAGGAGGCTGAGACAGGAGAATTGCCTGAGCCCAGGAGGCGGAGGTTGCGGTGAGCCGAGATCGTGCCATTGCACTCCAGCCTGGGTAACAAGAGCGAAACTCTGTCTCAAAAAAAAATAAATAAATAAAGTTATATTGGCAGAGGGGTCCCCATGAAAGGGCTCATGGCAATATTAAGTGAGCGAATATCAGTTATCCTAAAGCTAGTCCCATATGGCTTGCATATGAAGCGTATAAGCTGGTTCATCTGGGTGTTCCATTTGGCATTTGTAGGTGGAGACAGGTAGTCCCCCTTTGCAGGGTAAACAGACCTTACTGTGGCGTTTATCCAGTCCAACAAGCTGGTTGTTCCCTTGGGAATAACCTCCTGTGTGTCTGTGTCTCACAGAACCATCTGTGATTGTCCCACAGTGAGCTGTGGATCCTGCATCAACCCAAACATGCTCTTTCATCCTGCAGCACTTCAAACCAAAGATACTGCTCCTAAATTAGTTGTCCTCAGAATCCATTTTAGTAAAGCCTCCTCAGGAAGCTGAGGATACCAATCTGCAAAATGAAACACTTCCTTCATACTATCCCTCTAGTTTTCACAGTATCTAGATTTTGTCGCTTCCCTGCGTTGACTGCCTTTTTGGTAACCACAGGTCTTGGAGGTACTTTCTGTCTCTGTATGATTTTTCCCTCTGAGGGAGGCTTTGCGGCTTGTGGCCAAAGCTTAGGCTAACTGAAAGCTGAACTTAGTCTAGCATCAAGATCGACCCAGAACTCTCTTTTACTTTCATTTTTAGCTATTACATATAACAGTAAACAAGGAATTGAAATTTTGTGTGTTTTTTCTTATTACTTTGCATTTCCTTTTTGTTGTTGTTTCGAGACAGGGTCTCACTTTGTTACCCAGGCTGGAGTGCAGTGGTGCAATCTGGGCTCACTTCAACCTCCGCCTCCCAGGCTCAAGTGATCCTCCCACCTTAGCCTCTCAAGTAGCTGGGACTATAGGCGCACACTACCACACCAAGCTAATTTTTGTATTTTTAGTAGAGACAGGGTTTCACCATGTCACCCAGGCTGGTCTCAAACTCTTGACCTCAAGTGATCCGCCCGCTTTGGCCTCTCAAAGTGCTGAGATTACAGATGTGAGCCATAGCGCCCAGCCTAGTTTGCATTTCTTTATGCATTTGGTAAACCCCCTCCCTGGTAGTTGGATCCATCTCTAAATTTTATGGTAACTTTTACCTTTGTAATTGATTGTAGTACAGCTGATACATCTTACCATGGGGGACCACATGGCCACCCAGGAATCAAAAGTTCCTCACCTCCCACCCTTTATCCTTTTTCTTCCCAAACTATGTTTCCATGAGCACCAAAGCCCTCAGTTTCTGACACCAAAACTGACATGATAGGTGGTGGAAGAAAAACAACCACCACCAAGTGCTTTTTCCTGTTCTCTTACTCAGCAATCATTAATACTTCTGTGACCAGGGTATGGGGTTTTTTTCCCCACACACCAAGCAAGTAGTCCTTAGTCCTTTGGCTGTGGACACCAGCTGGATATCCTCTAATTCAGTTTAATTCTGGCACTATCTACTCAGAGATAGAGTAAGATCCCATTTGTTGAAGGCTCAGTCCCACAAGACTGCCCCCTCAACTTCCAATGCCAATGGCAAAGTCTAGGTTTTTTTACCTGTGTTACACACAGACTGATTATAAATTGAAGTTTCTTGGATTCAACTAATTGTCTAGAGTGGTGCATGGAACCCAGGGAAACACATTTACTGGTTCATTATACAGTTTAATATAAAGAACACAGATGAAGAGATGCATAGGGTGAAGTATGGAGGGAGGGGCATAAAGCTTCCATGCCCTCTCTAAGCATGTCACCTTCCAGCAACCTCCAAATGTTTAGCTATCCAGAAGCTCATTTGGATTCTGGTTTTTTTGTTTTTGTTTTTGTTTTTTTGAGACAGAGTCTCACTCTATCACCCAGGCTGGAGGGCAATGGTGCAATCTTAGCTCACTGCAACCTCCACCTCCCGGATTCAAGCCATTCTCCTGACTCAGCCTCCCAAGTAGATGGGACTATAGGCTCATGCCACCATGCCCAGCTAATTTTTGTATTTTTAGTAGAGACAGGGTTTCACTATATTAGCCAGGCTGGTCTCAAACTCCTGACCTTGTGATCCTCCTGCTTCCGTCTCCCAAAGCAGTGAGATTACAGGTGTGAGCAACCGTGCCCAGCTTGTTTTTGTTTGTTTTTGAGACGGGTTTTGCTCTGTTGCTGATGTGGATTGGCTGTGTCCCCACTCAAATCTCATCTTGAATTTCTACATGTTGTGGGAGGGACCAGTGAGAGGTAACTGAATTATGGGGCAGGTCTTTCCCATGCTGTTCTTTTTTTTGTTTGTTTGTTTTAAAGATGGGGTTTCACCATCATGGCCAGGCTGGTCTTGAACTCCTGACCTAAGGTAATCCATCCAACTCAGTGTCCCAAAGTGCTAGGATTACAGGCGTGAGCAACCGTGTCCAGCCCCACGCTGTTCTTATGATAGTGAATAAGTCTCATGAGATCTGATGGCTTTATAAGGCAGTGTTTCCCTGTACAAGCTCTCTCTTTGCCTGCCACCATCCATGTGAGACATTACTTGCTTCTCCTTGCTTTTCATCATGATTGTGAGGCCTCCCCAGCCATGTGAAACCATATGTCCATTAAACCTCTTTTTCTTCCCAGTTTCGGGTATGTCTTTATCAGCAGTGTGAAAATAGATGAATACAGTTGCCCAGGCTGGAGTGCAGTGGAGTGTACAACTCATTGCAGGCCTCAACCTCCCAAGCTCAAGCAATTCTCCTACCTCAGCCACCTGAGTAGCTGGAATTATAGGTGCATACCACCACACTTAATTTTTTTTTTTTTTTTGAGATGGAGTTTTGCTCTTGTTGCCCAGGTTGGAGTGCAATGGCATGATCTCGGCTCACTGCAACCTGTGCCTCCTGGGCTCAAGTGATTCTCCTGCCTCAGATCCTTGAGTAGCTGGGATTACAGAAGCGCACCATCAACCCAGCTATTTTTTGTATTTTTAGTAGAGAGAGGGTTTCACCATGTTGACCAGGCTGGTCTTGAACTCCTGACCTCAGGTGATCCACCCACCTTGCCCTCCTAAAGTGCTGGGATTACAGGCATGAGCCACTGCACCCAGCCTTTTATTTATTTGTTTATTCATTTATTTTTCTAGAAACAGGGTCTTGTCATGTTGCCAGGCTGAATTTCTTGGCTCAAGCCATCTGCCCATCTCAGCTTCCCAAGGTGCTAGGATTACAGGTGTGAGCCACTATGCCTGGCCCCATTTGGGTTTTTAATGAAGACTTCATTACATAGGCATGGTTGATTAAATCATCAACCATTGGTGATCGGCTTAACTGTCAGCCTCTCTCCTCTCCCAGGAGGTTGCGGAGTGGTGCTGAAAAGTTCCAACTCTCTAATCCTGCCTTGGTCTTTCCTGTTACCAGCCCCCATTCTGAAGCTACCTAGAGGCTGCCAGCCACCAGGCATCTCAATAGTGTAGAAAATATATCACATCAGATTCCAAGAATTTTAGGAGTTGTGTGCCAGAAAACTGGGATAAAGACCAAATACAATTATACCTAGCTTCATGAGAGGGATGTGTTCTGAGAAATGCATCAAGTGATTTCATCGTTGTGTGAACACCAGAGTGTACTTACACATACATAGATGATACAGCCTGTTAAATACCTAGAATACCTAAGGTACATGATGTAGCCTATTGCTCCTATGCCACAAACCTGTACAGCATGTTACTGCACTGAACACTATATGCAATTGTAACACATGGCAAATATTTGTGCATCTAAATATAGAAAAGATACAGTAAAAATACAGTATTATCATTTTTTTTTCTCCTGAGACTGAGTCTTGCTCTATCACCCAGGCTGGGGTGCGGTGGTGCAATCTCGGCTCACTGCAACCTCCACCTCCCGGGTTCAAGTGATTCTCATGCCTCAGCTTCCCCGAGTAGCTGAGATTACAGGTACCCGCTGTCATGCCCGGCTAAGTTTTGTATTTTTAGTAGAGACAGGGTTTCACCATGTTGGCCAGGCTGGTCTCGAACTCCTGACCTTAAGTGATCCACCCACCTTGGCTTCCCAAAGTGCTGGAATTATAGGCTTGAGCCACCATGTCTGGCTAAAAATACAGCATTATAATCTTATGGGGCAGGGCTAAGTGGCTCCCATCTTGTAATCCGAGCACTTTAGGAGGTAAAGGTTGAAGGAGCACTTGAACCAGGGGTTTGAGACCAGCCTGGGCAACATAATGAGACACCCTCTCCAGGAAAAAAAAAAAAAAAAAAAAAAAAATATATATATATATATATATAGTCATGCATTTTTTTTTGTAAAGACGGGGTTTCATCACATTGGTGAGGCTGGTCTTGAACTCCCGACCTCAGGTGTTTCGCCTGTCTTGGCCTCCAAAGTGCTTGGATTACAGGCATGAGCCACCATGCCCGGCCGCAGTCATGCAATGTTTTGGTCACAAACCTGCATATATGACAGTTGTCCCATAAGATATACAAATAGATTGAGATATATATATATACACACACACACACATATGTATATATGTACGTACATATATACATATGTATACATACATATGTGTATATGTATATATGTGTATACATATTAAATTATTATTTTGTACATATACAAAATAATATGTGTATATGTATTATGTATATGTATGTAATATTATATGTGTATATGTACATATACATATATACACATACATATACACATGTATATCAATGTATCTGTATATTTTATGGGACCACTGTCATATATGTAGAGAGCTGAGATAGCACCACTGCACTCCAGGCTGGGTGACAAAGTGAGACTCTGTCTCAAAAACAAACAAACAGAATAAAGTTGCTATAAGCATTGTATTTTAAATTTTATTTTTTTTTTAAATAGGGTCTCACTCTCTCATCACCCAGGCTGGAGTGCAGTGGTGTGATCATAGCTCACTGCAGCTTCAAACTCTTGGACTCAAGTGATCCTCTTGATTCAATCTCTTGAGCAGCTGGGACTAAACGTGCCCACCTCTGTGCCAGCTAATGTATTTATTTTTTATTTTTATCTTTATTTATTTTTTTGAGACAGAGTTTCACTCTTGTTACCCAGGCTGGAGTGCAATGGCGCGATCTCGGCTCACCGCAACCTCCGCCTCCTGGGTTCAGGCAATTCTCCTGCCTCAGCCTAAGTAGCTGGGATTACAGGCACGCGCCACCACGCCCAGCTAGTTTTTTGTATTTTTAGTAGAGACGGGGTTTCACCATGTTGACCAGGATGGTCTCGATCTCTCGACCTCGTGATCCACCCGCCTCGGCCTCCCAAAGTGCTGGGATTACAGGCTTGAGCCACCGCGCCAGGCAATGTTTTTTTTTTTTTTTTTTTTTGAGACGGAGTTTTGCTCTTGTTACCCAGGCTGGAGTGCAATGGCGCGATCTCGGCTCACTGCAACCTCCGCCTCCTGGGTTCAGGCAATTCTCCTGCCTCAGCCTCCTGAGTAGCTGGGATTACAGGCACGCGCCACCATGCCCAGCTAATTTTTGTATTTTTAGTAGAGATGGGGTTTCAGCATGTTGACCAGGATGGTCTCGATCTCTTGACCTCGTGATCCACCCGCCTCGGCCTCCCAAAGTGCGGGATTACAGGCTTGAGCCACCGTGCCTGGCCCAATGTTTTTATTTTAAATTATTATTATTATTATTTTGAGATGAGTCTCACTCTGTCACCCAGGCTGGAGTGCAGTGGCTTGATCTTGGCTCACTGAACCTCCGCCTCTTCTGTTCAAGCAATTCTCCTGTCTCAGCCTCCTGAGTAGCTGGGATTAGAGGCACGTGCCACCACACCCAGCTAATTTTTGTATTTTTAGTAGAGACAGGGTTTCATCATGTTAGCCAGGCTTGTCTCGAACTCCTGACCTCATGATCCTTCCACCTCGGCCTCCTAAAGTGCTGGGATTATAGATGTGAGGCACTACCCCCCGCCTTAAATTATTTATTCATTTTTCTGAGATGGAGTCTTGCTATGTCGCCCAGGCTGGAGTGCAGTTGTGCCATCTCAGCTCACTGCAACCTCTGCCGCCCGGGTTCAAGCAATCCTCCGGCTATGGCCTCATGAATAGCTGGGATTACGGGCGCGTGCCACTGTGCCTGGCTAATTTTTGTATTTTTAGTAGAGATGGGGTTTTGCCATGTTGGCCAGACTGGTCTTGACTTCTTGACTTCAAGTGATCCACCTGCTTCAGCCTTCCAAAGTGCTGAGATTACAGGTATGAGCCACTGCACCAGGGCTATTTATTTATTTATTTTTGAGATGGAGTCTCACTCTGGCACCCAGGCTTGAGGGCAGTGGCACAGTCTGGGCTCACTGCAATCTCTGTCTCCCGGGTTTAAGCAATTATTTGTCTCAGCCTCCCAAGTAGCTGGGATTACAGGTGCACGCCACCACGTTCGGCTATGTTTTTGAATTTTTGTAGAGAGGAGGTCTCATTATGTGCCTAGGCTGGTCTGGAACTCCTGAGCTCAAATGATTCTCCTATCTTGGCTTCCCAAAGGTTGGGATTACATTACAGATGTGAGCCACCCTGCCTGATCATTCTTAAATATTTTGTAGGGATAAGATCTGGCTATTTTGCCCAGGCTGGTGAGGAACAAGCAATCCTCCCCCCTCAGCTTCTCAAAGTGCTAGGATTACAAGCATGAACCACCACACCTGGCCTATTATATATATATATATATATATATATATATATATAGAGAGAGAGAGAGAGAGAGAGAGAGAGAGAGAGAGAGAGATGGAGTCTTCCTCTGTTGCCCGGGCTGGAGTGCAGTGGTGAGACCTTGGCTGACTGCAATCTCCACCACTCAGGTTCAAGCTATTCTTCTGCCTCAGCCTCCCTAGCAGCTGGGACTACAGGCTTGTGCCACCACCCCTGGCTAATTTTTGTATTTTAAGTAGAGACAGGGTTTCACCATGTTGCCGAGGCTCGTCTTGAACTCCTGACCTCAGGTGATCTGCTTGCCTTGGCCTCCCAAAGTGTTGGGATTACAAGCGTGAGCCACCATGCCGGGCTGTACCTCTTTTCTTTGGGACAATTTCCCCCTTTTGGAATAAAGAATAGGAAGAGCTACCAGAATGACTTGAACATTAGGCGGGCAGATCCCCAAAAAACAAAACTTGTAATGTTCTTATATGAAAGAATAA
The DNA here is from genome assembly GCF_048565385.1 of Saimiri boliviensis. Lineage (NCBI taxonomy): Eukaryota > Metazoa > Chordata > Mammalia > Primates > Cebidae > Saimiri > Saimiri boliviensis. The sequence goes on from NC_133456.1 coordinate 13,614,138, forward strand.
ACTTCATGTTTTGTCTACATTAATATTGTACCTGGCCGGGCACTGTGGCTCACACCTGTAATCCCAGCAGTTTGGGAGGCCGAGGCAGGCAGATCACTTGAGATCAGGAGTTCAAGACCAGCCCGACCAACACGGTGAAACCCTGTCTCTATTAAAAAATACAAAAGTTGGGGAGAAATCCAAGATGGCTGATCACTAGCAGCTCGGGATTCTAGCTCCCAGTGAAAGCACAAACAACGAGAGGACGCCACACCTTCACATGAACTCTTATTGCTCACGCACCAGGAGATTCCCAGTGGAGGAGCCCCACGGGTCGCCAGCACGACTCTTGTGACCAGCGAGGCGGTTTTGCCGGCGCTTTGGAGCGTTGGTTCTTGGTGGAGAGTCAGAAAAGCACCATCAATCTTAACGTTGCTGATTTAATCGGTGCAGTGGGTTGCTCAGATTTCGGCGCTGAGAATCAATAAGTTGGACGTCCACTCAGAAACCCAATTACAAAGACAGTAAATACAAAGACCACAGATGGATAAATTTATAACGAAGGGAAGAAAACAGCCAAAAAAGGTTGAGAACACCCAAAATCAGAACGCCTCTCCCTCAGGGGGGATCATAGTTCCTCATCAGCAACGGAACAAGGCTTGATGGAGAACGAGTGTGTTCCAATTACAGAAGCAGGCTTCAAAATGTGGATAATAAGAAACTTCTGTGAATTGAAAGAACTTGTTTTAACCCAATCCAAAGAAACTAAGAACTTTGAAAAAAGATTTGACGAAATGTTAACAAGAATACACAATTTAGAGAGGAATATAAGTGAATTGATGGAGCTGAAAAACACAATACAAGAACTTCGTGAAGTATGCACAAGTTTTAACAGCCGAATTGATCAAGCAGAAGAAAGGATATCAGAGGTCGAAGACCAACTCAATGAAATAAAACTAGAAGACAAGATTAGAGAAAAAATGATAAAAAGGAACGAGCAAAGTCTCCAAGAAGTATGGGACTATGTGAAAAGACCTAATCTACGCTTGATAGGTGTACCTGAATGTGACAAAGAGAATGAATCCAAGCTGGAAAATACGCTTCAGGACATTATTCAGGAAAATTTTCCCAACCCTAGTAAGGCAGGATAATATTCAACTCCAGGTAATACAGAGAACACCACAGAGATTTTCCTCGAGAAGAGCAACTCCAAGGCACATAATCGTCAGATTCACCCGGGTTGAAATGAAGGAGAAAATACTAAGGGCAGCCAGAGAGAAAGGTCAGGTTACTCACAAAGGGAAGCCTATCAGACTTACAGCAGATCTCTCAGCAGAAACCCTACAAGCCAGAAGAGAGTGGGGACCAATATTCAACATCCTTAAAGAAAAGAATTTTCAGCCCAGAATTTCACATCCAGCCAAACTAAGCTTCACAAGTGAAGGAAAAATAAAGTTTTTTGTGAATAAGCAAGCACTCAGAGATTTCATCACCACCAGGCCTGCTTTACAAGAGCTTCTGAAAGAACCACTACACATAGAAAAGAACAAACAGTATCAGCCTTTCTAAAAAAATACCAAAAAGAGCATCAATATAATGAAGAATTTACATCAACTAATGGGCAAAATAGCCAGCTAATATTAAATGGCAGTATTAAACTCACATATATTATTATTAATTCTAAATTTAAATTGACTAAATCCCCCAATCCAAAGACAGACAGGCAATTTGAACAAAAACCTAAAACCCATCAGTATGCTGCATCCAGACCCATCTCACATTCAAGGATACACAAAGACTCAAAACAAGGGATGGAGAAGGATTCACCAACCAACCAGAGAGTTAAAATAAATAAATAAAAAGCAGAAGTTGCCGGGCGCAGTGGCTCAAGCCTGTAATCCCAGCACTTTGGGTTGCCAAGACGGGTGGATCACGAGGTCAAGAAATCAAGACCATCCTGATCAACATGGTGAAACCCCGTCTCTACTAAAAATACAAAAAATTAGCTGGGCATGGTGGCGCGCGCCTGTAATCCCAGCTACTCAGGAGGCTGAGGCAGGAGAATTGCCTGAACCCAGGAGGCGGAGGTTGCGGTAAGCCGAGATCATGCCATTGCACTCCAGCCTGGGTAACAAGAGTGAAACTCCATCTCAAAAAAAAATAAAAATAAAAATAAAAAGCAGAAGTTACAATTAAGCAACAAAGATCAAAATAAGCAAAGAAAGACATTATATAATGATAAAAGGATCGATGCAACAACAAGAAGAGCTAAAGATCCTAAATATATATGTACCCAATACAGGAATATGCAGACATACAAGACTTATAAAGAGACTTAGACTCCCACATAATAATAGTGGGAGACTTCAATATTAATATTAGACAGATCAATGAGACAGAAAATTAACAACGATATCCAGGACTTGAACTCAGATCTGGAACAAGTAAATCAACATTTATAGAACTCTCCACTTTAAATATACAAAATACACACTCTTTTTTTTTTTTGAGACGGAGTTTCGCTCTTGTTACCCAGGCTGGAGTGCAATGGCGCGATCTCGGCTCACCGCAACCTCCGCCTCCTGGGTTCAGGCAATTCTCCTGCCTCAGCCTCCTGAGTAGCTGGGATTACAGGCACGTGCCACCATGCCCAGCTAATTTTTTGTATCTTTTTTAGTAGAGACGGGGTTTCACCATGTTGACCAGGATGGTCTCGATCTCTCGACCTCGTGATCCACCCGCCTCAGCCTCCCAAAGTGCTGGGATTACAGGCTTGAGCCACCGCGTCCGGCATATACACTCTTATCAGTACCACATCATATCAACTTAGAAGTTTAAATGAAATGTTGGTTGGTTCCTTGTTTGTTATTCTCTTCCCTCATTTTGTTTTTCTTTTTTTTTTTTTTTTTTTTTTTTTTGAGACGGAGTTTCCCTCTTGTTACCCAGGCTGGAGTGCAATGGCGCGATCTCGGCTCACCCCAACCTCCGCCTCCTGGGTTCAGGCAATTCTCCTGCCTCAGCCTCCTGAGTAGCTGGAATTACAGGCGCACACCACCATGCCCAGCTAATTTTTTGTATTTTTAGTAGAGACGGGGTTTCACCATGTTGACCAGGATGGTCTCGATCTCTTGACCTTGTGATCCACCCGCCTCAGCCTCCCAAAGTGCTGGGATTACAGGCATGAGCCACCGCGCCCGGCCCATTTTCTTTTATATCTCCATTATTAAGGACAATTATAGGCATACCCATATTTAGACTGCATTCTAGCCCGGGCAATAAAGCAATACCCCCATCCTCTCTCCCTCTTCCTCTTTCTCTTTCTTCCTCTTCCTTATTCTTTTTCTTATAAAAAAATAAAAAAATAAAAATAAAGAATTATATGTAATCCTAAGAAATAGAGAAATGTTTTAAAAAGCTGGAGGAAAATGATTTCTACCATAGAATTCTATACCTAGCCAAACTATCAATCAAGTATATAGATGATATAGAATAATGACATTTTCATTCATATGAGAGCTCAAAAAAATTTGCCTCCCCCTTGTCTTACATGTATTTTTACTATAATGCTTCTGAGTAAACCAAGAATAAAGAAGACATTCGTTGCCAGAAACAGGGAATCTAATACAAGAGAAAAGCTGATCAAATCACCAGAATAATCCCAGGAACAATCCCAGGGCAATAACTGTACAATAACTTAGGAAATAACTTGTCCAGATTAAAGCAGGAGCAGAGAGAGCTATGTGATGCAAGTCTCTAGGAAAAAAATAAAATGGATAAAATAGCTGGGCGCGGTGGCTCAAGCCTGTAATCCCAGCACTTTGGGAGGCCGAGGCGGGTGGATCGCGAGGTCAAGAGATCAAGACCATCCTGGTCAACATTGTGAAACCCCGTCTCTACTAAAGGTGCAAAAAATTAGCTGGGCATGTTGGCTCATGCCTGTAATCCCAGCTACTCTGGAGGCTGAGGCAGGAGAATTGCCTGAACCCAGGAGGCGGAGGTTGCGGTGAGCCGAGATCACGCCATTGCACTCCAGCGTGGGTAACAAGAGCGAAACTCCGTCTCAAAAAAAAAAAAAAAAAAAATGGATAAAATATTTCTAACATACTGAGAGAAGATTTACAACATTTAGGGATAAATCATTGTTAAGTATACTAGAAAACTGAGCAAAAGGGAGAGAATCATTAACTCTACTGGAGACAAAGAAAGGAAATAGAATCATAGACTACACACAGCTCCATAGGAAATGGCATTTTCATAATCATAGTAATATAAATGATAAATATTGACTCTATGGGAAATTAGGATACAACTATGTTGTAAGCACCAGGCCAGAGAAGATGTCAGTAGAGAGGGAGCAGAGGTGAATGGGGAGACAGAGGATGTAAGAAAGCCAAATCCTCATCTTCCTGAGTAGGAGGCTAGTAGACAGTGTCTAAAGCAGAAAATTCTAGAAATAATAGCATTAAAAAAAATACAAAAGTTAGCCAGGTGTGGTGGTGGGCGCTTGTAATCCCAGCTACCTGGGAGGCTGAGGCAGGAGAATTGCTTGAACCCCGAAGGTGGAGGTTGCAGTGAGCCGAGATGGCGCCACTTCACTCCAGTCTGGGCAATACAGCAAGACTTGGTCTCGAAAAAAAAAAAGAAAGAAAATAGGTGAATTGGCTCGCTGTGGTGGCTCATACCTGTAATCCCAGCACTTTGGGAGGCTGAATCGGGCAGACCACCTGACGTCAGGAGTTCAAGACCAGCCTGGCCAACATGTTAAAATCCCATCTCTAGTGAAATACAAAAATTAGCAGAGCATGCTGGTGTGCACCTGTAATCCCAGCTACTCTGGAGGCTGAGGCAGGAGAATTGCTGAAGGTGGAGGTTGGAGTGAGTATAGATTATACCATTGCACTCCAGCCTGAGCAACAAGGGCAAAACTCAGTCTCAAAATAAAAAAGAAAGAAACAAAAGGTGAATCCACACCCTATTCAGTAAATGGTGCTGAGAAAATTGGCTAACCATATGCAGAAGAATAAAACTGGACTCCCATCTCTCACCGTGCAGTGTTATATATTGGTTTTCCTCCACAATTCCTAGTTCAAAATTCCCATAGCCTTTGTTACAGATTTTTGTTATAATGTTAGGTGTGTTAAGTCTCAGGAAACAGAATCTCTCCCTTGTTCTTTCACCTGCCCCAAGGCAGGACTCTAATCTTATATTTCCACCTTTCTGACTGTGGGTCTTAAGATCCTACCAGGAAAACCAGGCAAAGACAGGAACAGACACTTCTCAAAAGAAGACATACAAGCAGCCAAGAATATGAAAAAAATGCTCCACATCATCATACCCAGGGAAAAGAAATGCTCATGCCATGAAGCCTCCATAAAACCCCAAGAGAGGCTGGGTAGGGTGGCTCACACCTCTAATCCCAACACTTTTGAGAGGAAGAGGCGGATCACTTGAGGTCAAGAGTTCAAGACCAGCCTGGCCAACATGGTGAAACCCCATCTCTACTAAAAATACAAAAAATTAGCCAGATGTGGTAGTAGGCACCTGTAATCCCAGCTACTTGGGAGGCTGAGGGAAGATAATTACTTGAACCTGGGAGGTGGAGGTTGCAGTGAGCTGAGTTCATGCCACTGCACTCCAGCTTGAGCGACAGAGTGAGACTCTGTCTAAAAGAAAAAACCAAGAGGACAGGGTTTAGAGAGCCTCGGGATAGTTGAACACATGGAGGTTCCTGGAGGGTGGCGCACCCAGGGAGGGCATGGAAGCCCCGCGTCCCTTCCCCCACACCTCGCCCTATGCATCTCTTCATCTGCATCCTTTGTAATATCCTTTACAATAAACCAGTAAACCTAAGTAAGTGTTTCCCTGAGTTCTGTGAGACATTCCAGCAAATTAATTAAACCCAAAGGAGGTCATGGGAATCCCAGTTTAAAGCTGGTCAGTCAGAAGTTCTGGAGGCTGGAATTTGTAACTGGTGTGTGTTGGGGCTAGTTTTGGGGACTGAGCCCTCCATCTGTGGGATCTGACACTATCCCCAGGTAGACAGTGTCAGAACTGAATTAGAAGACACCCAGCTGGCATCTGCTACCTGGTGTGTGGGGAAAATCCCCCCAACATTTGGTCACAAAAGTCTTCTGTGTTGATGATTGCTGTGGTGGGAGAGTAGAGGAAAAACAGTTTTTCTCCATACATACCATATACAAAAATATACAAAAAAGATGAATTAATGACTTAAATGTAATACCTGAAACTAAAAATACTAGAAGAAAACCTAGAAATAAAAGAAGGAAAAAAACAAAAAAACAAACAAGTAAATAAATAATAAAAGAAGAAAACCTAGGAAAACCCTTCTGGATATTGGCCTAGCCAAAGAAGTTTATGATGAAGACCCCAAAAGCAAATGCAACAAAAAGAAAAATAGACAAATGGAGGGCCGGGCACAGAGGCTCACACCTGTAATCCCAGCACTTTGGGAGGCCGAGGCAGGTGGATCACCTGATGTTGGGAGTTCGAGAACAGCCTGACTGACATGGAGAAATCCTGTCTCTACTAAAAATACAAAATTAGCCGGCATGGCGGTGCATGCCTATAATCCCAGCTCCTTGGGAGGCTGAGGCAGAAGAATTGCTTGAACCCAGGAGGTGGGGGTTGAGGTGAGCCAAGATCTCACCACTGCACTCCAACCTGGGCAACAAGAATGAGACTCCATCTCAAAAAGAAAAAAAGAGACAAATGGGACTTAATTAAACTAAAAAACTTCTGCACAGCCAAATAATCAACAGAGTAAACAGACAACCTATAGAATGGGATAAAATATTTGTAAATTATGCCTCTGACAAAGGACTAATATCCAAAATCTACAAAGAACTCAAACTCAACAAGAAAAAAACAAACAACTTCAGCCAGGTGCAGTGGCTCATGCCTGTAATCCCAGCACTTTGAGAGACTAAGCAGGCAGACCACCTGACGTCAGGAGTTTGAGACCAGCCTGGCCAATGTAGTGAAACCCTGTCTCTACTAAAAAATACAAAAAATTAGCCGAGTGTGGTGATGGGCACCTGTAATCCCACCTATTTTTTTTTTTTTTTTTTTTTTGAGACGGAGTTTCACTCTTGTTACCCAGGCTGGAGTGCAATGGCGCGATCTCGGCTCACCGCAACCTCCGCCCCCTGGGTTCAGGCAATTCTCCTGCCTCAGCCTCCTGAGTAGCTGGGATTACAGGCACGCGCCACCATGCCCAGCTAATTTTTTGTATTTTTAGTAGAGACGGGGTTTCACCATGTTGACCAGGATGGTCTCGATCTCTCGACCTTGTGATCCACCCGCCTCGGCCTCCCAAAGTGCTGGGATTACAGGCTTGAGCCACCGCGCCCGGCTAATCCCACCTATTAAAGAGGAAAATCCCTTGAATCTGGGAGGTGGATGTTGCAGTGAGCCGAGAACGCACCATTGAACTCCAGCCTGGGCAACAAGAACAAAACTCCATCTCAAAAAACCAAAAAAACAAAAAACCCAACTCCATGGCTGAGCAAAGTAACACATGCCTGTAATCCCAGCACTTTGAGAGGCCAAGGTGGGAGGATAGCTTGAGCCCAGGAATTCAGGACCAGCCTGGACAACATAACAAGACCCCATCTCTCTCTCTCTCTCTCTCTCTCTTTTTTTTTTTTTGACCCCATCTCTTTATAAAAAATAAAAATAGGCCCGGAGCAGTGGCTCCCACCTATAATCCCAGCACTTTGGGAGGCCAAGGCGGGCTGATCACTTTAGGTTGGGAGTTCAAGACCAGCCTGACCAACCGGAGAAACCCGTCTCTACTGAAAAATACAAAAAATCAGCCTGGTGTGGTGGTGTATCCCTGTAATCCCAGCTACTCGGGAGGCTTAGGCAGGAGAATCACTTGAATCTGGGAGGCAGAGGTTGTGTGAGCCGAGATTGGGCCATTGCACTCCAGCCTGGGCAACAAGAGCAAAAATCTGTCTCAAAATAAAATAAAATAAAATAAAAAAATAAAAATAAAGCAAAAAAAAAAAAACAAACAAAAGCTAGCAAACAACTCCATTAAAAACTGAGCGACATGAACAGACACTTCGCTAAAGAAAACATACGGGCAGTCACAAACAAAAGAAAAAATGCTCCATATCACTAATCATCATAGAAGTGCAAATTAAAACCACAATGAGATATCTTATACCAGTCAGAGTGGCTATTATTAAAAAGTCAAAAAACAACAAATGTTGGTGTAGATGCAGAGAAAAGGGAACACTTGGCCTGGCCCAGTGTCTCATGCCTGTAATCCCAGCACTTTGGGAGGCCAAGGTGGATAGATACTTTGAGTCCAGCAGTTTGTGACCAGCCTGGGAAACATGGTGAAACCACATCTCTACTAAAAATACAAAAAATTTGCCAGGCCTGTTGGCATGTACCTGTAGACCCAGCTATTTGGGAGGCTTAGGTGGGAGGACCACCTAAGCCTGGGAAGTCGAGGCTGCAGTAAGCTTAGATTTCACCACTGCACTCCAGCCTAGGCAATGAGAGTGAGATTCTGTCTAAAAAAAAAAAGAAAACCAAATACCTTCTCACCTTTAAGTGGGAACTCAACAATGGGTACACATGGACATAAAGATGAAAATAATAGACACTGGGGACTCCCAAATAGGGGAGGCTGAGCAGGGGACAAGGGTTGAAAAATTACCTGTCAGGTACAATGTTCACTATTTGGGCAATGAGTACACTAGAAATCCAATCCCCACCATTATGCAATATACTTATGAAACCACCAAGCACATGTACCCACTGAATCTAATATAAAATAGGCTGGGAGCAATGGTTCATGCCTGTAATCCCAGCATTTTGGGAGGCTGAGGTGGGAGGATCACTAGAGATCAGTAGTTAGAGACCAGGCTGGGCAATGTGGCAAGACCCTCTCTCTACAAAAAATAAGAAAAGTAACAAAAAAAAAAAAAAAAAAGAAAGAAAGAAAAGAAAAAAACAAAACAAAAAAAAAATAAGAAAAGTAGCCATGTGTAATGGTACATACTTGTAATCTGCTACTCTGGAGGATAAGGTGGGTGGATTGCTTGAGCCCAGGAGTCTGAGGCTATAGTATGTAATAACTGTACTACTGCACTCCAGGTTGGATAGCAGAGTAAGATTATCTCAAAAAAAAAAAAAAATAAATAAATAGGTGAATCTTGGTAAAGGGTATTTGAGAGTCCTACATACTATTTTTATTTTTGCAAAATTTCAGTGTTTGAAATTTTTTTTTTTTTTTTTTTTTGAGACGGAGTTTTGCTCTTGTTACCCAGGCTGGAGTGCAATGGCGTGATCTCGGCTCACCGCAACCTCCGCCTCCTGGGTTCAGGCAATTCTCCTGCCTCAGCCTCCAGAGTAGCTGGGATTACAGGCATGAGCCAACATGCCCAGCTAATTTTTTGCACCTTTAGTAGAGACGGGGTTTCACCATGTTGACCAGGATGGTCTCGATCTCTTGACCTCGTGATCCACCCGCCTCGGCCTCCCAAAGTGCTGGGATTACAGGCTTGAGCCACCGCGCCCGGCCTTTTTGTTGTTTTTAATGGTGTTAATTTGTATTTTCTTTCTTTCTTTTTGTTTTTTGAGACAGAATCTCGCTGTGTCACAAAGGCTGGAGTGTGGTGGCACAAACATGGCTCACTGCAGCCTTGACCTACTGGGCTCCAGGGATCCTCTTGCCTCAATCTCCTGTGTAGCTGAGACCACAGGCATATGCCACCATACCTGGCTAATTGTTTCTTTTTTTGGAGACAGGGTCTTGCTCTGTCACCCAGAGTGGAGTGGTGCAGCAGCAGGATCTTAGCTCACTGCAACCTCTGCCTCCTGGGTTCAAGTGATTCTCCTGCCTCAGCCTCCCAAGTAGCTAAGATCACAGGCACCTGACACCATGGCTGGCTAATTTTTGCATTTTTGGTATACACGGGGTTTCACCATGTTGGCCAGGTTGCTCCATAAATCCTAGCTTTAAGTGGTCTACCTGCCTCAGCCCCTAAAAGTGCTGGTATAACAGACATGAGCCACTGCTCCTGGCCCTGACTAATTTTTTTATTTTTTGTAGAAATGGGGTCTCACTGGCCGGGCGGGGTGGCTCATGCCTGTAATCCCAGCACTTTGGGAGGCTGAGGCGGATGGATCACGAGGTCAAGAGATCAAGACCATCCTTGGTCAACATGGTGAAACCCCGTCTCTACTAAAAATACTAAAAATTAGCTGGGCATGGTGGTGCGTGCCTGTAATCCCAGCTACTCAGGAGGCTGAGGCAGGAGAATTGCCTGAACCAAGGAGGCGTAGGTTGCGGTGAGCGGAGATCGCGCCATTGCACTCCAGCCTGGGTAACGAGAGCGAAACTCCGTCTCAAAAAAAAAAAGAAAAAAAGAAATGGGGTCTCACTTTGCTGCCCAGCTAGTCTCACACTTCTGGGCTCATCCCATCCTCCTGTCTCAACCTCCCAAAGTGCTGGGATTATAAGCATGAGCCACTGTGCCTGGCGAAATTATTCCTAAATAAGTGTTTAAAAAAATGCTTCCCTGCAAAATCCTCTATCCACACTAATTGAGTCGGTGTGGACTGTGCCCACAGGAATTCCATGATTACATGCAGCTCTTTCCTAAATATAAGTTAGTTCATCCAATCTGCCTAATGTTTCATTCCAAGCTAAGTGAGGAAGTGCCAAGGAGCTAAGGCAAGCATCTTTTAAAATAATCCATTCATGTTCATCTCCTCTCAGAAAACCTTTTCTGAAGCAGGCTCTCACCAAAGGCTTACTGAATTGGCCATAGTTGGCCAATTCTGAGTTACCTATGATGAGCTCTGAACAGAGAGGGCAATTATGATTATAGCCAGGAAGGAGATCCTGGAGAGAAAAGGGAAAGAGAAAAAACAAACGAAAAAATCAGCGAGGCACAGTGCTGGCTCATACCTGTAATTCTACTGCTTTAGGAGGCAAAGGTGAATCACTTGAGCCCTTGAGCCCAGGAGTCCAAGACCAGTCTGGGCAACATGGTGAGATCCCCAACCCTATTAAATAAATAAATAAATAAATAAATAAATAAATAAATAAATAAATAAATAAAGTTTAGCCAGGCATGGTGGCACATGTCTATAGTCCCAGCTACTCAGGAAGCTGAGGTGCCTGGGAGATCAAGGCTGCAGTGAGCCATGATCATACCATTGTACTTCAGCCTGGGCAACAGAGTGAGATCTTATCTCAAAAAAAAAAAAATAAATAAATAAAAATAAAATTCAAGATGAGGTGGAAAGGCGCTAAGCAAGGAGGAAAGGATGTGATCTCTGGTTCCGTTCCAGACTCACCACTTACTAGTTGTGTAACTAGGTGTGTATTAGAGGATGGGAAAATGTCTCCCCTCTCCCTTACTAGGTTCTTTGGTCAGGCTATGAATTAAATTGAAATAAGACAGATTAACAAGAGAATAAGCGTATTTAATTATGTATGTACACATAGGAGTCCCACAAAACATGAGACCCTTAGAAGAGTCAGATTATTGAGGCTTACCTAGCATCCTGAGCTACAGAAAGGAATAGAGAACGGGGGCTGAGGGAGGGGTAAGAGGCAACAAGGCACAGGAGGGCAAGGGGAGGAAATGTATGTGAACCAAGGGCATTCGGCTATGCAGATAAAACATCTCTCAGGGAATAAAGATTATCTCAGGGCCAAGGGCAGTGGCTAGGGCCTGTAATTCCAGCATTTTGGGAGGCTGAGGTGGGTCAATCACTTGAGGTCAGGAGTTCAAGACCAGCCTGGCCAACATGGTGAAACCCTATTTCTACTAAAAATACAAAACATGGCCAGGCGCGGTGGCTCACGCCTGTAAGCCCAGCACTTTGGGAGGCCGAGGCGGGTGGATCACGAGGTCAAGAGATCGAGACCATCCTGGTCAACATGGTGAAACCCCATCTCTACTAAAAATACAAAAAAATCAGCTGGGCATGGTGGCGTGTGCCTGTAATCCCAGCTACTCAGGAGGCTGAGGCAGGAGAATTGTCTGAACCCAGGAGGCGGAGGTTGCGGTGAGCCGAGATCGCGCCATTGCACTCCAGCCTGGGTAACAAGAGCGAAACTCTGTCTCAAAAAAAAAAAAAAAACCCACAAAACATTAGTTGGGAGTGGTGACACAAGCCTGTAATCCCAACTATTCAGAAGGCTGAGGCATGAGAATTCCTTGAACCTGGGAGGTGGAGGTTGCAGTGAACTGAGATAGTGCAACTGCCCTCTAGCCTGGGACACTGAGTGAGACTCTGTCTCAAAATAAAATATAAAATAAAATTTATCTCAGAGCAGTCCTCTTTCTGATACAGATAATCTACTAATGTTGATTTCCTTTATAGATGTGAAGTTCTTTTACAAAAGGACAGATGTTCAGAGCTACTCCTGTGTCTGCAGTTTCTCAGAATAATCAGCTCAAATATGCCAAAGAGGTATATTTTGGGCTGGTATGTTGTGATCTCCTATAATCATATTTTGGGGTGGGGTGGCCTGAGCCCCAACAGTGATCTTGGGCACACAACTTCACATCTCTAAATCTGTTTCCTCAACTTCAAAATGTGGACAGTAATACTAACTCAGACTATCTCAGAGTCATAGAAACCCTAACCTCTCATACTGGAGAGGAAAGCACTTCATAACCAGTGAAGTGCTATCAGTGACAGAAGAAAATCAGAAGGTATAATTCAGTCTTAGAATCAGGCTTGAAGGGCCTTGTGACAGTCTGCAACACTCTTATTTCATAAATGATACATTTAAGGCCTCAACAGGAGAAATCACATAGCACATTTAGGGGTTAGGGATGGGGTGAGCATGGTGCTCCAGTATTTAGAGTAGAAACAACCCCTTCCCTCCTTTGTGCTCCACCTAGGTATAGGTAAATAAAATTAACCCAAGGAAGAGGTCCTGGGTGCAATGGCTCATACCTGTAATCCCAGCACTTTGGGAGGCCAAGGTAGGAGGATCACCTGAGGTCAGGAGTTTGAGACCAGCCTGGTCAACATGGTGAAACCCTGTCTCTCAGGAAAAAACAAAAGAAAAAAAAATTAACCAAAGGAAGAGAAAACAAAGACCTAGCTAGAGGGACTTTATGTTCAGGGAATGCCCCAAAGGTGTTACATTCACTCAAAGGAGACAGGCCCTTGTAATTAGTCCTGAGGTCACAGGAACAAAGGAACACTGAGTGAACCTTGAAAGAGTAGTCCTATTTCTAGGGAAAAGAAGGGCCATATTACACATTATACAGCATGAACAATGAATGAGACCAAAGAAAGTAAAAGGTGAAAGACTATTCTGTTCTACTTTCCCAGTATAGATGAGAAACCGGAGGCCCAGAGATGGGAAATGGCTTGCCCATGGCCACATAGCTTGTTCCTGGCAGAGCTGGGAAAGTAATGAGGTTTCTCAACTTGTAGTACAAGGCTTTTACTCCACTTATCAGTTGGCATTGCATTTAACTGCAAATGACAGATATTAATGGTGGCTTACACCAATAGGGGTTTATTGACCAATGAAGGCTTTAATAGATAGGAATTCATTTTGATCACTTTACAGGAAATCAAAGATTAAGGTAGCTAGCCAGGTGTGGGATGTGGTGGCTTACACCTGTATCCCAGCTACTCAAGAGGCTGAGGTGGGAGGATTTTTTGAGTCCACAAGTTTGAGAACATCCAGAGCAACATAGCAAGACCCATTGCTTTTTTTTTGGAGATGGAGTTTTGCTCTTATCACCCAGGTTGGAGTGCAGTGGTGTGATCTCAGCTCACTACTATCTCTGCCTCCTGGGTTGAAGCGATTCTGGATGCCTCAGCCTCCTGAGTAGCTGGGACTACAGGTGTGTGTCACCCTGCCCAGCTAATTTTTTTTTTTTTTTTTTTTTTTTTTGAGACAGTTTCACTCTTGTTACCCAGGTTGGAGTGAAATGGCGCGATCTTGGCTCACCGCAACCTCCGCCTCCTGGGTTCAGGCAATTCTCCTACCTCAGCCTCCTGGGTAGCTGGGATTACAGGCACGTGCCACCATGCACAGCTAATGTTTTGTATTTTTAGTAGAGACGGGGTTTCACCATGTTGACCAGGATCTCTTGACCTTGTGATCCACCCACCTCGGCCTCCCAAAGTGCTGGGATTACAGGCTTGAGCCACCACGCCCGGCTAATTTTTTTTTTAAGACGAAGTTTCACCACATTGACCAGGCTGGTCTCAAATTCCTGACCTCAGGTGATCCACCCACCTCGGCCTCCCAAAGTGCTGGGATTACAGGCGTGAACCATTGCACCTGGCCTAATTTTTTGTATTTTTAAGTAGAGACGGGCATTTCACTGTGTTAGCCAGGATGGTCTTGAACTCCTGACCTTGTGATCCACTCACCTTGGCCTCCCAAAGTGCTGGGATTACAGGCGTGAGCCATAGCGCCCAGTGCTCACGTTTCTTTTCTTTTCTATTTTTTTGAGATGGAGTTTTGCTCTTGTGGCCCAGGCTGTAGGGCAATGGGGCAATTTCAGCTAACTGCAACCTCCGCTTCCCGGATCAACGGATTCTCCAGCTTCAGCCTCCCTAGTAGCTGGGATTACAGGCATGCTCCACCTTGCCTGGCTAATTTTGTATTTTTAGTAGAGACAGGATTTCTCTATGTTGGTCAGTCTGGTCTCAAACTCCTGAAGACAGGTGATCCGCCCGCCTTGGCCTCCCAAAATTCTGGGATTATAGGTGTGATCCACTGCGCCCAGCCCTCATGTTTCTTTTAACCTTTTAAAATGTGGCTGCTAAAAATCTTTATTTTATTTTATTTTTATTTTTTTTGAGGCAGAGTCTCACTCTCTCGCCAGGCGCCAGGCTGGAGTGCAGTGGCACAATCTCGGCTCACTGCAACCTCCGCCTCCCAGATTCAAGCAATTCTCCCGCCTCAGCCTCCTGAGTAGCTGAGACTACAGGCACGCGCCACCATGCCCAGCTAATTTTTGTATTTTTTTTTTAGTAGAGACGGGGTTTCACCATGTTGGCCAGGATGGTCTCGATCTCTTGACCTCATGATCTGCCCGCCTTGGCCTCCCAAAGTGCTGGGATTACAGGCGTGAGCCACTGCGCCCGGCCAGCTGCTAAAAATCTTAAGATTATATTTGGTTTACATATTCTACCGAATAGTGCTGGTCCAGAATAAATAATGATAGCTAACACCTCTTGAGTGCTTACTACTCCAGGGACTTTTTTTTTTTTTTTGACAGCCTCACTGTTGCCCAGTCTGGAGTGTTGTGGTGTGTGATACAGGCTCACTCCAACCTCCACCTCCCGGGTTCAAGCGATTCTCCTGCATCAGCCTCCCGAGTAGCTGAGGTTACATATGCGCACCACTGCACCTGGTTAATTTTTGTATTTTTTTTCTTTTTTTTTTCTAATTTTTGTATTTTTAGTACAGACAGGGTTTCGCTATGTTGGCCAGACTGGTCTTGAACTCTTGGCCTCAAGTGATTCACCTCCCTTGGCCTCCCAAAGTGCTGGGATTACAGGTGTGACTACCGTGCCAGGTTCTAGACACTCCTGTAAGTATGACAGTTACTAATTCATTTAATCATACAACAATCTTATATGGTTTCTAATTCCCATTTTACAGATGAGGAAACACACACAGAAGTTTAGTAACTTATCTAATGTCAGCAAGCCAATATTTAGCAAGTGAGCATTAATTCAGGTAGCCATGTGTTGTGGCCACATACTCAAACTCTAGAGTGTGCTATTACCAGCCTCAGCTCTGCTATTTTGAAGCTGTGTAGCCTTAGGGAAGTTAAGCCTCCATTGCCTCATTTATAAAAATGAGATAATAGTCACTAGCCTCAGGCCGAGTGCAGTGGCTCAAGCCTGTAATCCCAGCACTTTGGGAGGCCGAGGCGGGCGGATCACGAGGTCAAAAGATCGAGACCATCCTGGTCAACATGGTGAAACGCCATCTCTACTAAATATACAAAAAATTAGCTGGACATGGTGGCGCGTGCCTGTAATCCCAGCTACTCAGGAGGCTGAGGCAGGAGAATTGCCTGAACCCAGGAGGCGGAGGTTGCGGTGAGCCAAGATCACGCCATTGCACCCCAGCCTGGGTAACAAGAGCGAAACTCCATCTCAAAAAAAAATAGTCACTAGCCTCTCTCATAGAGTCACTAACAGAATGATGTAGAAGTAGCATATTAAGGTAGTTAAAATGGACTCTGGACTGAGCAGGGTTGCTCACGATGATAATCCCAGCACTTTGGGAGCCCAAGGCAGGCAGATAACTTGAGCCCAGGAGTTCGAGACCAGCCTGGGCAACATGGCAAAAACCCATCTCTACCAAAAAATTAAAAAAATTGGCCAGGTGCAGTGGCCTGTACCTGTGGTCCCAGCTACTGGGGATGCTGAGATATTAGGATTGCTTGAGCCTGGGAGACGGAGGTTGCAATAAGCTGAGATCTCACCACAGCACTGCAGCCTGGGTGACAGAGTGACACTGTCTCATAAAAAGGAAAAAAGACTGGACCCAGATTTCTCGTGTGCAAATCTGGGCACTGCTGCTTATAAGTTATATGAGCTTGTGGAAGATATTTGATTCCGTGCCTCCGTTTCTTCAACTGTAAAATGGAGATAATAGTACCTATCTCATGAGAGTTGTGTGGATCAAATGTGTTACATGTGTAAAGTGCTTAGATTGGTGCCTAGTACTTAGCAAGCACTTACAGTAGAGTTTACTATTAATAGCTTAGTGACAGCCAGGCGTGGTGGCTCACACTTCTAATCCCAGCACTCTGGGAGGCCAAGGCGGGTGGATCACAAGGTCAAGAGATTGAAACCATCCTGGCCAACATGGTGAAACTCCATCTCTACTTGAAAATACAAAAATTAGCCAGGTGTGGTGGTATGCACTTGTAATCCCAGCTACTCAGGAGGCTGAGGCTGAAGAATTGCTTGAACCCCGGACGCAGAGGTTGCAGTGAGCTGAGATTGTACCACTGCACTCCAGCCTGGCAATAGAGCGAGACTCCATCTAAAAAAAAAAAAAAAGTTCATGCTGGGTGCAGTGGCTCACGCCTACAATCCCAACACTTTGGGAGGCCGAGGCAGGTGGATCACCAGCGGTCAGGAGTTCGAGACCAGCCTGACCAACATGGTGAGACTCCATCTGTACTAAAAATACAAAAATAAGCTGGGCGTGGTGGCTAACGCCTGTAATCCCAGCTACTCGTGAGGCTGAGGCAGGAGAACTGCTTGAATCTCGGAGGTGGAGGCTGCAGTGAGCCAAGATCACCTCACTGTACTCCAGCCTGGGCAACAAGAGCGAAACTCCATTTAAAAAAAAAAAAGAGACAGTTCAGCAAGGTTACTGGGTACAAAGTTAATACACAAAAAGGCATAACAGCATATATACCAATAATCAATAAGAAAATAAGATAGAAAAGAAAAACCATACAAAAATGAGATACTACAACACAGTTACTAATTAGAATGGCCAAAAGCCAGAACACTAACACCACCAAGTGCTGACAAGAACATGAAACAACAGGAGCTCACATGTATTGCTGGTGGGAATTCGAAACATATAGCAACTTTGGAAGACAGTTCAGCAGCTTCTTACGAAACTAAACATACTCCCATATTATCCAACAATTGGTCTCCTTGGTGTTTACTCAGAGAAGCCTAAGGTGGAGTACAATGGTGCGATCTTGGCTCACTGCAACCTCCAGCACCTGGGCTCAAGCCATTCTCCCATCTCAGCCTCCTGAGCAGCTGGGACTACAGGCGCACGCTCCCACGCCCAGCTAATTTTTGTATTTTTGGTACAGACAGGTTTTGCTGTTTTGCCCAGGCTAGTCTCGAATCCCTGAGCTCAACTGACCCGCCCATCTCGGCCTCCCAAAGTGCTGAGATTACAGGCCTGCACCACCGCGGCCGGACCAATGTATCTTTTTTTTTTTTTTTTTTTTTTTTTTTGAGACGGAGTTTTGCTCTTGTTACCCAGGCTGGAGTGCAATGGCGCGATCTCGGCTCACCGCAACCTCCGCCTCCTGGGTTCAGGCAATTCTCCTGCCTCAGCCTCCTGAGTAGCTGGGATTACAGGCACGCACCACCATGCCCAGCTAATTTTTAGTATTTTTAGTAGAGACGGGGTTTCACCATGTTGACCAGGATGGTCTCGATCTTTTGACCTCGTGATCCACCCGCCTCGGCCTCCCAAAGTGCTGGGATTACAGGCTTGAGCCACCGCGCCCGGCCTCAATGTATCTTATTTAACCAAATATACCCCAACTGTCATCAATTTTGTTATAATTATCACACTTGTAACCATTAAAGTATTTTTTCTTTTTTTTGGTACTAAGTTTGGAAATCTGGTGTATATTCTACACTTATAGCACATCTCAACTTCGGCCAGCCACGTTTCAGAGGTCACCAGCCACATGTGGCTCGCGGAAGCAGAGCCCTGTAGAGGACACAGTCGCATCCTCCCGGCCCACTAAGGGTTCCTTCTAGAGCCCAGGGGCCCGCGACCTAGGCCCCGCCCCGCGCCCCTCCCAGGTGACATCACAGAGCCCACAGGCCCCGCCGGCCGCGTGCGCGCCGACTCTCGCACTTTCTCCGCTTTAGGCGCCCAGGCTCTAAGACAGAGCGACAGCCATCAACAGCGGAGGCAGAAGGCCGGCCTGCAGTCCGCTTCGACATTCTCAGGCTCGAGGCGGGAGCATGTAGCCCCCACGCGAACCTCGCCCCTTAACGGCCCGCCGCTCGCGCAGCTCTGCAGAGAGAGCGTGGCGGTAGGGTTAGCACCCATTGGTCCGTCGCAGCCCTCCGCCCGCCCACTCGCCACGCTTATTGGCCGGAGTGGCGGCGCCCGCTGGGTAGGCGGTGGCGGCGTCCCTCCCTCGCGCCTGCCCTCAAGAGGGCGACGAGGAAGCGGCCACCTCCCTGCGCCCCGCCCCTTCGGCTGGCTTGCTGGCTCCCGGCTCCTCCTGACGTACCCCAGCTCCTCACAGGTCTTCCCGGCGCTCTCCTAGCTCCCTCCTGCTCCGGCTCCGGCTCGGCGGCAGCGGGTAGGTGCAGCCGCAGGCCGGCTCCGATCGGCAGGGCGGCCTCCTCACTGTCCTGGGGCCGCCCGAGCCTCGTCCCGCGGCAGCCCGGGCCCCTACGGGGCCGCCCGAGGCGTGGAAGGGCGGTGGCCGCCTGCCTGCTAGACGCGGGGGCGTCCGAGGGAGGGGGCTGGCGGGCGTGACCTTCGGAGTCTTTGAGGCGTGATCTAGGGGAGGGGATCCTTGGAGTGAGGCCGCGTCGAGAGGTCCAGCTTTGGGGGCCGGGGTGGTGGTGCCGAGCGACATGCCTTGGGCTTTGGATGGGGCTGAGCCGGAGGTCGAGGGTCGGCGGCAGTCTGAGGCCCTGGGTGGGGTGTGGGAGTGTAGGAGAACTCCGGTCGTTTTCTGAGGCTTTCTGGGGGCCAGTTGACGTGAGGCTGAGGTGAGCCTTAGGGCGTACAGTCAGGAGTTATGGGTGGGGCTGAGGGGTGGTCTGGAGAATCGGGCCCCAGGCGGGGCTCTTCCTGCATGCAAAGGTCCCGGCACTGTGTGGGGGACTAAAGCGTGTGTCTGGCAGTGGGAGTGCGAAGGGGTTGCGTTAGGGTGGGGGTGGGAGGTTACAGGGACTAGGAGGGGCAGTTGGAAACATTATCCAGAACAGAGATTGTGATTTAGCACATGGAACAAGTTTTCCATCGGTGTGAAATCCCTTTGGTGAAGTTGTCCTGTGGAGGAGTTTTGAGAGTTTTGCTTACTTCCAGGAACACCAATTAAATGCATTTGCTGCTTTGGAGAGGAGGCAGTGATTGATTACCTGTAGGTTTGTGCTTTAGGGCCCAAACTCGAATGAAATATGTGCTCCTTGGGAAGGTTAGTGTTGCTTTCTGCTGGAAACCCCCTTTTCTCCTTTGCCTTCTCTGGTCCTGTTACAGTATTGCTCCCCAGGTCCTCTCGATTCTCTCTCCCTGGCAGCATAGCAGCATAGAGCATTGCAGTGTTTCTTGGTGTGTGTGTGTGTGTGTGTGTGTGTGTGTGTGTGTTCGCGCGTGCGTGGACGCGCGCGCACACGCACTTACCCGCCCATTTCCCTGCTGCTGTGCTTTTGGCAACTGCCTCTGCTCTTTCCCAGGGATGGTTGTGGCATTGCATCAGGGGATATTTGTGTTTGCAATTTGCTCACTCAGCCTAGGAGGAGGGAGAATAGTATGCTGCAGAGATGGAGGGGGGCGGGGTGCGTCAGCTTGGCTGGGTAGACAGAGAAATGGGTGTGGTGAGGGAATACAGCTGCTCTAGGCCTGTAGGGTAACACTGCCCAGTCATCAGCGCAAAGAGATTCAAAGAGCACCAGCAGCAGCTATTTTTATAAGTCAATCCTGAATCCAAGCTGAGCACATGGATTTAGAGTGAACAGTTGTCATGCTCTATTACAGGCTGGGTGTTTGGTAGACAATATCAGAGTTGCTAAGCAGGAGACTCCCGTCTGTACTGTGTAGTGTGTACTTTACTTGCAACTTTTAAACTTTGCTTTTCTCAACTGTATAGATTGGGGCATCTCTCTTCAGGCTGGTGTCTTTTAAATTGACGTGGCTTGATCATCTGTACTACTACCTCTTTTCAAATGAAATGTTTTCACCTCAGTTATACTCTTCATTTCAAATTTAGCTGTAGAATAATAAAGCTGTCACTTTTTTAGAACTTACCATCTCCCAGGCACTAGCTGTATTTACAGATGAGGAAATTGAGACTGATGGGAATAAGAGGTCACACAGATAGTTAAGTGGCTAAAGTGGTATCCAAACCAAGGTCTCTCCAACCCCCACATAGTAGTTCAGAAACTTCAGAATTGTGGTTCACATTGGGATGATTCAAGTGCTTGAGAATTTATTAATGCAAAGTAAACAAACTCACCAGAGACTGACAAACCAGATACCAGTTAATGTATGTTGGATGCATTAAATGCCATGTGCACTTAATACTTTAATTATCCACTGACCGGGACACCTCCATTGTTCTGGGCTGCCTAATCAGTAGTAAAAAGGTAGTTGATTATAGAATTGGAAAGGCACTAGATATTCCTTTTTTTTTTTTTTTTTGATATTCCTTTTTTTTTTTGGAGGTGGAGTTTCGCTCTTTTTATCCAGGCTGGAGTGCAATGGCTTGATCTCGGCTCACCGCAACCTCTGCCTCCTGTGTTCAGGCAATTCTCCTGCCTCAGCCTCCTGAGTAGCTGGGATTACAGGCATGTGCCACCATGCCCACCTAATTTTTTGTATTTTTAGTAGAGATGGGGTTTCACCATGTTGACCAGGATGGTCTCGATCTCTTGACCTTGTGATCCACCTGCCTCGGCTTCCCAAAGTACTGGGATTACAGGCATGAGCCACCACGCCCAGCCCGGCACTAGATATTCTTAGGGGGTATTTAAAAAATTTTTTAGCCGGGCGCGGTGGCTCGAGCCTGTAATCCCAGCACTTTGGGAGGCCGAGGCGGGTGGATCACGAGGTCAAGAGATCGAGACCATCCTGGTCAATATGGTGAAACCCCGTCTCTACTAAAAATACAAAAAAGCAGCTGGGCATGGTGGCACATGCCTGTAATCCGAGCTACTCAGGAGGCTGAGGCAGGAGAATTGCCTGAACCCAGGAGGCGGAGGTTGCGGTGAGCCGAGATCGTGCCATTGCACTCCAGCCTGGGTAACAAGAGCAAAATTCCGTCTCAAAAAAAAAAAATAAATAAATAAATAAATAAAAAATAAAAAAATTTTTAAATTTTAATGTAATTTAATTTATTTATTTTAAGAGACAGGGTTTCACCATATTGGTCAGGCTGATCTTGAACTCCTGACCTCAAGTGATCCACCCTCCTCGGCCTCCCAAAGTGCTGGGATTACAGGCGTGAGCCACTGCGCCCATCCTTATTTATTTATTTTTGAGACAGAGTCTTGCTCTGTTGTCCAGGCTAGGGTGAAGTGGCAGGATCTCAGCTCACTGCAGCCTCTGCCTCCTGGGTTCAAGCAGTTCTGCCTCACCCTCCTGAGTAGTTGGGATTACAGGCATGTGCCACCACACTCAGCTAATTTTTTTTTTTTTTTTTTTTTTTTTTTTGAGACAGAGTTTCGCTCTTGTTGCCCAGTCTGGAGTGCAATGGCGCGATTTCGGCTCACCGCAACCTCCGCCTCTTGGGTTCAGGCAATTCTCCTGCCTCAGCCTCCTGAGTAGCTGGGATTACAGGCACGTGCCACCATGCCCAGCTAATTTTTTGCACTTTTTAGTAGAGACGGGGTTTCACCATGTTGACCAGGATGGTCTCGATCTCTTGACCTCGTGATCCACCCGCCTCAGCCTCCCAAAGTGCTGGGATTACAGGCTTGAGCCACTGCGCCCGGCTTAATTTTTGTATTTTTAGTAAAGACGGGGTTTCACCATGTTGGCCAGGCTGGTCTGGACCTCCTGATCTCAAGTGATATGCCTGCCTTGGCCTCCCAAAGTGCTGGGGTTACAGGTGTGAGCTACCACACCTGGCCATTTATTTTTATTTTATTCTATTTTATTTTTTGAGATGAAGCCTCGCTCTGTCATTTATACTGGAGTGCGGTGACATGATCTCAGCTCACTATCAATGTCCACCTCCCGGTTCAAGCGATTCTCCTGCCTCAGCCCCTGAATAGCTGGGATTACAGGTGCCCACCACCATACCCTGATAATTTTTGTATTTTTAGCAGAGTCTGAGTTTCTGTGTTGGCCAGGCTGGTCTTGAACACCTGACCTCAAATGATCCACCCACCTCTGCCTCTCAAAGTGCTGGGATTACAGGAACCAGCCATCTTGCCTGGCCTTAGGGGATATTTTAATCAAGTAGCAAAAGTCTAGTGAATTTCCCTTTTCCACAGTCTAAAAACACACATACAGTGCTGGGGGGTGTCTTAACACATTTTCCTACTCTGTGTTACTTGTTTTTTAAGTTGTCTCTTCATGTATTTGTCATTCTAGCATCTCTTTGTTAAAATTCTCAAATATACAAATATATTTGTATTACATATTAACAAGTAATTTTCCATTGTTCCTTGGCAGTGAAGGAAGCACCTGGATTTTTTTTAATGTATAGGTGGCTTAGCTTTAGTCAGAGAGTTGGTTCTTCCTGATCTCATATTATCTTGTTATTTTCCTAATCTTGTTTCTGAATTTGGTGATCCATCTTTTGGCTCTGTACACTTTTGCTCTTGGCAGTTAAAATTTTTGGAATCACTTTTTTTTTTTTAATTAATGATTTTTTTTTTTTTTTTGAGACGGAGTTTCGCTCTTGTTACCCAGGCTGGAGTGCAATGGCACGATCTCGGCTCACCGCAACCTCCGCTTCCTGGATTCAAGCAATTCTCCTGCCTCAGCCTCCTGAGTAGCTGGGATTACAGGCACATGCCACCATGCCCAGCTAATTTTTTTTATTTTTAGTAGAGACGGGGTTTCACCATGTTGACCAGGATGGTCTCGATCTCTTGACCTCGTGATCCACCCGCCTCAGCCTCCCAAAGTGCTGGGATTACAGGCTTGAGCCACCGCGCCCGGCAGGTTTTAGATATTCTTAAGATGTGAGAAAATCTGAGAGGAACATTTTGACCCAGTGGAAGGCATCTTGGCAATTCATTTATTTAGTCACTTTGAAAAGGAAACCAAGTAAATATCACTGATTTCACTTTGTCTTTCTAAACAGCCAAGAACCAGGTTATTGTAGACTTAGTGTTAGGAGTGAGTGAGTTGAGGAGAATTAAGGTGGTTTTTTTTTTTTTTTGAGACAGAGTTATGCTCTGTTGTTAAGTCTGGAGTGCAGTGCCACCATCTTGGCTCACTACAGCCTCCGCCTCATAGGTTCAAGTGATTCTCCTGCCTCAGCCTCCCGAGTAGCTGGGACTACAGGTGTGTGCCACCACGCCCAGCTAATTTTTTGTATTTTTAGTAGAGACAAAGTTTCACCATGTTAGCCAGGATGGTCTCGATCTCCAGGCCTCATGATTTGCTCACCTTGGCCTCCCAAAGTGCTGGGATTACAGGTAAGAGCCACCGAGGTGACAGTTTAGGTTAAGAAGGGCGATCCTAGGGTTCAATGACTCATGCCTGTAATTCCAGCACTTTGGGAGCCTGAGATAGAGGATTGCTTGAGGCCAGAAGTTTGACACCTGCCTGGATAACAAAGTGAGACCCTGTCTCTATTAAAAAAAAAAAAAAAAAAAAAACGTGAGTGGTGGCTCACACCTGTAATCCCAGCACTTTGGGAGGCCAAGGTGGGTAGCTCACCTGAGGTCAGGAGTTTGAAAACAGCCTGGCCAACATAGTGAAACCCCCATCTCTTCTAAAAATACAAAAATTAGCCGGGCAAGGTGGTGGGCATCTGTAGTTCCAGGTACTTGGGAGGCTGAGGCAGGAGAATTGCTTGAACCCGGGAGGCAGAGGCTGCAGTGAGCTGAGACCATGCCATGGCACTCCAGTCTGGGTGACAAAGTGAGACTCTGTCTCTAAACAAAACAAAACAAAACAAAACTTAGTCGGACCCCAGATAATTTTAGTGTACAGCAAAACAACAACGAACTTAGCTAGGTATGTTGGCACGTGTGTGTAGTCTCAGATACTCTGGAGGCTGGGGTGGAAGGATCACTTGAGCCCAGGAGTTCAAGGCTCCAGTGTTATGATTGTGCCACTGCACTTCAGCCTTGCCGAAAGAGCCAGACCTGCCCACTCCTGCAAAAAAAAGAGGGGTCATAAAGCAAAGTGATAAATTTAGGAGATCATGTTCATAATACTCATCTACTGTTTTAGAGCTCCTAGGCCAATCTTTCAATGCAGACCTTATAGTGAACTATTTTGGATGTCATTGACATTTTAAGCTTGAAAGTTAACACTATTTTGTAATTCTTTTTTTTTTTTTTTTTTTTTTTTTGAGACGGAGTTTCGCTCTGGTTACCCAGTCTGGAGTGCAATGGCGCGATCTCGGCTCACCGCAACCTCCACCTCCCCCGTTCAGGCAATTCTCCTGCCTCAGCCTCCTGAGTAGCTGGGATCACAGGCACGTGCCACCATGCCCAGCTAATTTTTTGTATTTTTAGTAGAGACGGGGTTTCACCATGTTGACCACGTTGGTCTCGATCTCTTGACCTTGTGATCCACCCGCCTCGGCCTCCCAAAGTGCTGGGATTACAGGTGTGAGCCACCGCGCCTGGCTTTTTTTTTTTTTTTTTTTTTTCTCTTTTTTTTTTTTTTAAAAAAAAGAGACGGGGTCTTGTTCTATCACCCAGGCTGAAGTGCAGTGGGGAGATCACAGCTCACTGCAGCCTTGAACTTCTGGCCTCAAGCCATCCTCCTGCCTCAGCCTCCCCAGTAGTTCAGATTGTGGATGTGCACCATCACACCTGGCTACTAACTTTTGTGATTCTTATTCTTACTCTGTTTTTTTTTTTTTTTTTTTTTTTTTGAGACTGAGTCTCGATGTATTGCCCAGGCTGGAGTGCTGTGGTAAGATCTCAGCTCACTTGAACCTCCTGGGTTCAAGCAATATTTCTGTCTCAGCCTCCCGAGTAGCTGCGATTACAGGTGCTTGCCACTGGGCCTGGGTATTGTGATTCTTTATAGGTAAAAAAAAGTTAATCTTCTTGGTCAGGCACAATGGCTGATGCCTATAATCCTAGCACTTTGGGAGGCCAAGGTAGGTGGATCACTTGAGGTCAGGAGTTTGAGGCCAGCCTTGGCAACATGGTAAAACCCTGTCTCTAGTAAAATATAAAAATTAGCTGAGTTTGGTGGTGGGTGCCGTTTGGTGATGGGTGCCTGTAATTCCAATTACTGGGGAGGCTGAGGCAGGAGAATTGTTTGAACCCAGGAGGTGGAGGTTGCAGTGAGCTGAGATCGAGTCACTGCACTTCAGCCTCAGCCTGGGGGACGGAGTGAGACTTGGTCTCCAAAAAAAAAAAGTTCTTCTTATTTTAAACATATTTTATTAGTTTGCATATAGTTAGATATCTTTTAAAAATTTATAACTTTCCTTTTTTTTTTTTTTTTTTTAAAGCCAGTCAAATTTAGCAGTGGGGGGTTGTATACCAACTTTAGTGACACTAATGTTAATAAGTCCTGATAACCCACTACCATTGGACCAACTCCTCACTTCTTTTTATATGGAAAATAGTTTAAAACTCATTTTAAATAATTTTAGATTTACAGAAGTTAAGATAGTACAGAATTCCTTTATACATTCTATATTCATTCATGCTTCTCTTAGTGTTAACTTTTTATATAACCTGATACCCTTATCAAAATTAAGAAATTAACATTAGTGTAAGATTACTGACTTAATTGGAATTTCCTCTGATTTTCCTGTATTTTCCACTGATGTCCTTTTCCTGTTACAGGATCCAATCCAGGATACCACATTGCATTTAGATGTCATGTTTCTTTAGTTTCTTCCAATATGTGACGGTTTCTTAGTCTCTCCTTCCCTATCTTTCCTTGACACCTTTAAAGATGAATGGTCCTGTAGTTGTAGAATGGTCCTCAATTTGGGTTTTCTGATGTTTTCTCATGATTAGCCCGAGGCTATGCATTTTGGGAAAGAATATCATAGAGGTGGTCTACCCTTCTTGTCCCGTCATATCTGGGGTACCTGATACCATGACTCATTACCGATTATTATTATTATTTACTATTTATTTTTTAGGCATTTGGGAATGATTTTTTTTTGAGACAAGGTCTTGCTCTGTTGGCCAGGCTGAAGAGCAGTGGCACAGTTTTGGCTCATGGCAACTTCTGCCTACCTGGATCAAGTGATTCTTGTGCCTTAGCCTCCCAAGTAGCTGGGACTACAGGCATGCTCCACCATGCCTGAGTAATTTTTGTATTTTAAGTAAAGGCAGGGTTTTGCCATGTTGCCTAGGCCCATCTTGAACTCCTGGACTCAAGCAGTCCACTCACCTGCCTCATCCTCTGAAAATGCTGGGATTGCAGGCGCGAGCCACTGTGCCTTGTTAACTTTGATAGCTTGATTAAGGTGATGTTCTGTACTGTAAAGTGACTATTTTTCTGCTTTTTGATTTTACTTGTTAGAAACCTGAAATGAGCCGGGCGTGGTGGCTCAAGCCTGTAATCCCAGCACTTTGGGAGGCTGAGGCGGTTGGATCACTAGGTCAAGAGATTGAGACCATCCTGGTCAACATGGTGAAACCCCGTCTCTACTAAGAATACAAAACATTAGCTGGTGATGATGGCGTGTGCCTGTAATCCCAGCTACTCAGGAGGCTGAGGCAGGAGAATTGTCTGAACTCAGGAGGCGGAGGTTGCAGTGAGCCGAGATCCTGCCATTGCACTCCAGCCTGGGTAACAAGAGTGAAACTCCGTCTCAAGAAACTAGAAATAGGGCCGGGCGCGGTGGCTCAAGCCTGTAATCCCAGCACTTTGGGAGGCCGAGGCGGGTGGATCACGAGGTCGAGAGATCGAGACCATCCTGGTCAACATGGTGAAACCCCGTCTCTACTAAAAATACAAAAATTAGCTGGACGTGGTGGCATGTGCCTGTAATCCCAGCTACTCAGGAGGCTGAGGCAGGAGAATTGCCTGAGCCCAGGAGGCGGAGGTTGCGGTGAGCCGAGATTGTGCCATTGCACTCCAGCCTGGGTAACAAGAGCGAAACTCTGTCTCAAAAAAAAAAAAACAAAAAAAAAAAACCCAAAAAATTAGAAATGAGTCACCAAGTCGTATCCAGACTCCAGGGGAAGGGAATTAAGCTCCACCCACTGAAGGAAGGAGTATCAGATAATTTGTGGTTGTTAAAATTGCCGAAGTAATTAGTAAATATTTTGGGGAAGATAACTGTGAGGTTATACAGAGATCTGATTTCTCTTTTAAAGCCTCATCTACTTATTTTAGCATTCATTAGTGAATCTTGCCTGCGGCAGCATTGATTCTTATTCTATTGGTTTTCTATTTTTCTTTCTACTTTTATGATTTGGAATCCTTTTGTAAGGAAGATTTATGCCTCCCCCCATTTATGTATTAAATCGTGAATATTTTTTTATTTGCTTATAATCCAGTACTATATTTTGTTGCTCAAGTTGTTGTAGCTTTGGCCATTTTAACATTGGCACCTATGTTCTTTTGAAATCCCCTTCCTTACCTTTGTTTGTCTCTTAGCACTTTTGTACTTTCTGGCACTGTAAGATGCTCCAGTCTCATCTTAAACTTTCCCTGCCCCAACCCTAAAATCGGCCATTTCTCCAATGTGTCCTGGTTCCTTCTGTTGGAGAAAAGTATTTAGAAACCAGTATCTGGTCGGGCGCGGTGGCTCACGCCTGTAATCCCAGCACTTCGGGAGGCCGAGGCGGGTGGATCACAAGGTCAAGAGATCGAGACCATCCTGGTCAACATGGTGAAACCCTATCTCTACTAAAAATACAAAAAATTAGCTGGGCATGGTGGCACGTGCCTGTAATCCCAGCTACTCAGGAGGCTGAGGCAGGAGAATTGCCTGAACCCAGGAGGCAGAGGTTGCGGTGAGCCGAGACCATGCCATTGCACTCCAGCCTGGGTAACAAGAACGAAACTCTGTCTCAAAAAAAAAAAAAGAAACCAATATCTGGCTTCTAAATGAGCTTGGCATACTAATCACTGCTGGGGTATCACTGCTTCTAGGGCCTCTCAGGGGATAGTTAGGAAATAATATGTGTATTTACTGACCCATGTATACACACATATCTCTATCTGTATATAAATACAAACATGAGTTTATGCTGATGTCTCTGATGCTAGTCTAGCACTACAGAGTTCGTTTGAGATTCTCTTCCTTGCTTAACTTCTTTCTCTGACAGAAATTTGGCTGATTTAATGAGTAAGGCATTGCTTATTTTTTTTAACTCTAGTATATATATGAAGTAAAAAATACAGTTTTAATTGTAAATTTCCAAAGCATTTTACAGTGGTTAACTAATTTAAATTATACTCCTGTAATACTGATATTTTTCTTTTCTTTTTCACCCACATTCTTTATGGAAGTCCTAGAAAATACTGTTATTTTAAATTACTGCTTTTCAACTCAGGTGGAAAGACGAAGTCATTTACCTTTGGCCAAACAGGAAGTGAGTGATTTTATCTGGAATCGATGATTTTATTTTATTTTTACCCTTTTTTTTTTGTCTTTTTTTTTTTCTTTCCCCTTTTTGTGGAGAACAGTGTCTCGCTATATTGCCTAGGGAGGTCTCAAACTCCTGGGCTCAAGCTATACTCCTTCCTCCGCCTCCCTAAGAACTGGGATTACAGGTGTGAGCCTGGCTTTTTTTTTTAAGAGACAGAGTCTTGCTATGTTGCTCAGGCTGGTCTTGAATTCCTGACTTCAAGCAATCCTCCTACTTCAGCCACCCAAAGTGCTGGATTATAGGTGTAAGCCACTGTGCCTGGCTTAATGACCTATTCTCATTCCCAGTGATATACTTGACCCTAAGGAAAGCAGTCTTTTCATCTTGACTAAGAAGTCAACATTTGTCTTCTTGATGGGATTGTTCCTTTTAATTAAAGAAGTTCCTGGTATTGCGCTTTTTTAAGAAAAATATCTTCGGCAGTATTGAGAGTAAGAACATTCTTTTTCTAGACTTCTTCCTTGTCAAATCATAGAAGAGATTCAGAGATAATCTAGACAAATGTTTTACGTAATAGGTGATTCCTCCAGTTCTCTATGCAGGTATTTCCAAAGGTACCTGGTTCCTATCAATTCCAGGTTTGCAGATTTGTCATAAAGATTTTTCTGATAATGATTGTAGATCTGCCTCCCTGCAGTTTCTCTTCAGTGGTCCTAATTTTTCTGTCTATAATTATTTCCTGTAGTTCTAATCTCAAATTTGCACCTATTCAATGACAGTTATTTTGTCTCACTTTTTTCTTTTCTACACAACTGGCTTTTCCCCCAGCCACCTCTTATGAAATGTGCTTTCTAAACCTTTACTATTGTCAGAAGACAAACTTAATAGATTTTTTTTTTTTAGATGAGAGTCTTGCTTTGCTGCCCAGGCAAAGTGGTGTGCTGTCAGCTCACTGCAACCTCTGCCTCCCAGGTTCAAGTAATCCTCCTGACTCAGCCTCCCAAGTTATTGGGAGTATAGGCATGCACCACCATGCCCCAGCTAATTTTTATATTTTTAGTAGAGATGGGGTTTTGCCATGTTGGCCAGGCTGGTCTCGAAAGCCTGACCTCAAGTGATTTGCCTGCCTTGGCCTCCCAAAGTGGTGGGATTATAGGTGTAAGCCACCGGGCTGGCCTTAGCTCCTTAGCTGTCCCTTTCATCATAACCTGTCTGGGATTGGGAACCCAGGGTTTGAGATTTTTGAATTTGATACTCAGCATATAATTTATTCAGTTCCCTCTTTTCTCTTTTAGGAATAGAAATTCACTAGTAGGACTCAGGAGAGCTCTCAGTCATTTTCTTGTGGGAAGAACATATTTTTATTGAAATAATTTGAATTTAGGCAGTGAGTATGTCGCTTTGGGTGACAAGTAAGTGATTTCTGAGTTTAGGAAGGATTGGGAGCAGATAAAGTTGGGGATAAGGCAGATTTACAGGCTTAGTTCTCTATGTATCAGCTCAAGTTTTACCTTTAGAAGGTAATTCGTGGCCACTTTCTACCCTAATCTGGGTCAAGTACTCTTGTTTTGTGTTTTTCCCAATATATGACTTTGGGCATATGCCATTCCACATACAAAAAAATTAATACGTAATTCACATGTTATGAAACTTACCATTTTAAGAGCATAGTTTGGGGTAGGCATGGTAGATCATGCTTGTAATCCCAGCACTTTGGGATGCTGAGGTGGGAAGACTGCTTGAGCCTAGGAGTTTGAGACCAGCATGGGCAACATAGCATGGCAACCCTGTCTTTACCAGAAAAAAAAAAAAAATTAGTCAGGCATGGTGGTGCAAACCTGTAGTCCTATACTCTTGGGAGGCTGAGGTGGGAGAATCCTTCACTTGACCCCAAGAATTTGAGGTTATAGTGAGCCATGATCGTGCACTCTATTCTGGGCCACAGAGTGAGAGCCCTATCAAAACAAAACAAAGTCATAGAATTTGGTGGTTTTTGGTGAATTCACAATATTGTGCAACTACCACCATTATCTAAGTCCAGAACATTTTCATTACCCGAAAAAGAAACCTCATACCCATTAGCAGTCCCTTCCATTCCCTTCATTTATCCACCCCTGGCAACCACTGATTACCTTCCTGTCTCTATTCTGGACATTCCATATAAATGGACTCATACAATAAATGGCTTTTTTGTGTTTGACTTCTTTCATTTAGCATAATGCTTTTGAGTTCATCCATGTTGTAGCATGTGTCATTTCATTTTTATGACTGAATAATATTACACTGCATGGATATACTGCATTTTGTTTATCCATTCATCCATTGATGAACATTTGGGTTGCACTTTTTAGCTGTTACGAATAATGCTGTGTGAAGATTCAGATACGTTTTTGTATGGACATAGGTTTTCATTTCTGTTTAAGTACCTAGGAGTAGAATTAATATGGTAATTATGTTTAATCTTTTAAAAAATTATTTATGGTCAAGTGTGGTGGCACAAACCTGTAATCCTAGCACTTTGGGAGGCTGAGGAGTATGGATTGCTTGAACCCAGAAACTCAAGACTGGGCTGGGGCAACATGGTGAGACCTTGTCCCTATAAAAAAAAAAAATTCAAGGCCGGGCATGGTGGCTCATGCTTGTAATCCCAGCACTTTGAGAGGCCAAGGTGGGCGGATCACCTGAGGTCGGGAGTTCGAGACCGGCCTGACCAACATGGAGAAACCCCATCTCTACTAAAAATACAAAATTAGCTGAGTATGGTGGTGCATGCCTGTAATCCCAGCTACTCGGGAGGCTGAGGCAGGAGAATTGTTTGAACCGGGAGGTGGAGGTTGCGGTGAGCCAAGATCGCGCTATTGCACTCCAGCCTGGGCAACAAGAGTAAAACTCTGTCTCAAAAAAGAAAAGAAAAACATTTGGAACCTGAAAATTATTTTTTTCTTTTTCTTTCTTTTTTTTTGAGACAAGGTCTTGCTCAGATTGGAGTGCCGTGGAGCGATCATGCATGGTTCACTGCAGCCTTGACCTCCAGGGCTCATGTGAGTCTCCTATCTCAGCCTTCTGGGTAGCTGGCATTGTAAGGTGTGTGCCACCGCACCTGGGTAATGTAAAAAAATTTTTAAAATTAGAGATGGGGTCTCCTTATGTTGCCCAGGCTAGTCTTGAACTCCTGGGCTGAAGCAGTCCTCTTGCCTTAGCCTCCCAAAGTGCTGGGATTACAGGTTTGAGCCATCATGCCTGGCCAATAGTATCTTTTGAAACACAAAAGTTTTAAATTTTGATGAAGTCTGGTTTATCTAGTTTTTCCTTGGTTGCTTGTGCTATAGGTGTCACATTTAAGAAACTATTGCCTAATTTAAGATGATAAAGATTTATATTTTATGTTTCTTTTTTCTTTCTTTTTTTTTTTTTTTTTTGTTTGTTTCATGACAGGTTCTCTCTCTGTTGTCTAGGCTGGAGTGCAGTGGCATGATCCCTGCTCACTGCAGCCTCCACCTCTCAGGCTCAGGCTATGTTCCCACCTCAGCCTCCTGAGTAGCTAAGACTACAGGTGTGCACCATGAATGCTTGGCTAATTTTTGTTTATTTTTTGTAGAGATGGGGTCTTACTGTGTTGCCCAGGCTGATATTGAACTCCTAGATTCAAGTGATCCATTTGCCTTGGGCTCCGCAAATGCTGGGATTATGGGTATAATTTATGTTTCTTTTATTTTTCTTTCTTTCTTTCTTTCTTTCTTTCTTTATTTATTTATTTTGAGATGGAGTTTCACTCGTTACCCAGGCTGGAGTGCAATGGCGCGATCTCGGCTCACCCCAACCTCCACCTCCTGGGTTCAGGCAATTCTCCTGCCTCAACCTCCTGAGTAGCTGGGATTACAGTCACGCACCACCATGCCCAGCTAATGTTTTGTATTTTTAGTAGAGATGGGGTTTCACCATGTTGACCAGGATGGTATTGATCTCTTGACCTTGTGATCCACCCGCCTCGGCCTCCTAAAGTGCTGGGATTACAGGCTTGAGCCACCGCGCCCAGCTATGTTTCTTTTAATAATTTTATAGTTTTAGCTGTTACATTTAGGTTTTTTATCAATTTCAAAGACATTTTTATACATCATGTGTGAGGTAGGAATCCATGCCAGGCTGATCTCCAACTCCTGACCTTAAGTGATCCACCAGCCTCAGCCTCCCAAAGTGCTGGGATTACAGGTGTGAGCCATTGCACCTGGCCTAAAATTAAATATATCTTACCACTGAACTGAGAGTGAATCCGTTTAAGTCAGAGACTGTCCTTCAGTTCTTGTTTCTCTTTCTCTATTGGCAGATGTATGTTCAATTTACTCTGCAGTCAGGTGCTATAGTAGTGGGACTTAGGGGAGCTTAATGCCACTGATGACTTGGAAAATTGCACAGAAGGGAAGTGGGATATTGTAAAACTATTTTACCTATTATAAAATGCTTCCTGAGATCCAGGAAAGGCAATTCACACGTGCGTCTCTGCTTTTCTATACCTCTTACCCCTAATTATCCTTTGTTTCTGGAACTCAGAATACTAAAGGATCCCATAAAGTTAGGTGTCTAAGAATAGGAGCATTAATTTGATTTTATATATTACTTTCCTAGGGAAATGTGTTTTGGCCTCATTAACAAAATAGTTTTTTCATGAATTTATTTATTTATTTATTTTTTGAGATGGAGTCTCACTCTTGCCCAGGTTAGAGTGCAGTGGCGAGATCTCGGCTCATTGCAACCTCTGCCTCCCGGGTTCAAGTGATTCTCCTGCCTTTCCTGCCTCACCGAATAGGTGGGACTACAGGCATGTGCCACCATGCCCAGCTAATTTTCGTAGAGATGAGGTTTTGCCATGTTGGCCAGACTTGTCTTGTACTCCTGGCCTCAATTGGTCCACCCACCTCAGACTCCTAACATGCTGGAATTACAGGTGTGAGCCAGCATGCCCAGCCAGATTTATTATTATTATCTCAGCCTCCTGAGTAGCTGGGAGCTGGGATTATAGGTGCCCACTACCATACCTGGTTAATTTTTGTATTTTTAGTAGAGACTGGATTTTGCCATATTGGCCAGGCTGATCCCAAACTCCTGACCTTAGGCAATCCACCTACTTCTGCCTCCCAAAGTATTGGGCTTAGAGACGTGAGCCACTGCCCAGCCTCATAAATTTATTTATTTTTACTTTTTTGAGACTGAGTCTAACTCTGTCGCCAGGCTGGAGTGAAGTGGCACGATCTTCGCTCACTGCAACCTCTGCCTCCTTGGTTCAAGCAATTCTGCTTCAGCCTCATGAGTATCTTGGACTATGGGTACACACCACCACAGCCCGCTAACAGGGTTTCACCACATTAGCCTAGCCAATCTTGAGCTCCTGTCCTCTAGTGATCCACCTGCCTTGCTTCCCAAAGTCCTGGGGTTACAGACGTGAGCCACTGCTCCTGTCCACTTTTTTCATGAATTTAGAAGTATTTATGGTAATGATTGGCTATGTTCATTGTTAATTCTGTGTTCAGATTTTTTTTCTTTTTTTTTTAGGTGGATGTCTCACTCCATTGCCCAGGCTGTGGAGTGTGGTTTGGCATCATGGCTGACTGCATCCTTGGCCTTCTGGTTTCAGGGGATCCTCCCAACTTCAGCCTCCTGAGTATCTGGGACAGGCGTGTACCACCACACCTGGCTAATTTTTTGGGTATTTTTTGTAGAGACAAGGTTTTACCATGTTGCCCAGGCTGATCTCGAACTCCTGAGCTCAAGCAATCTGCCCATCTTGGCCTCTCAAAGTTCTAGGATTACAGGTGTGCCTGGCCTTCAGATCTTTTCTTGAATAAATTCAAGCTTACTTATTTTTCTTTCCCTCTTATTCACTAAGTTACAGAGACATGGGGGTAACAAACCATTTGCGGTTAAAAGGCAGTATCTGACCTGTTTGTTA
Source organism: Saimiri boliviensis (assembly GCF_048565385.1). Classification (NCBI taxonomy): domain Eukaryota; kingdom Metazoa; phylum Chordata; class Mammalia; order Primates; family Cebidae; genus Saimiri; species Saimiri boliviensis. Next base: position 13,649,221 of record NC_133456.1, read on the forward strand.
TCTTTCTGTCTGTTTTGATTACCAAACATGGAAAAATGCCTTTTTTCTTTTTTAAAGACGGAGTCTCACCCTGGTTGCCCAGGCTGGAGTGCAGTGGCGCAATCTCGGCTCACTGCAACCTCCGCCTCTCGGGTTCAAGTGCTCCTTCTGCCTCAGCCTCCTGAGTAGCTGGGATTACAGGTATGCGCTACCATGCCGGGCCAATTTTTGTATTTTTAGTAGAGGCAGGGTTTCTGCCTGCCTTGGCCTCCCAAAGGGCTGGGATTACAGGCTTGAGCCACTGTGCCTGGACTTTTTTTTTTTTTTTTGAGATGGAGTTTTGCTCTTGTTGCCCAGTCTGGAGAGTAATTGCTCAATCTTGGCTCACTGCAACCTCTGCCTCCCTGGTTCAAGCGATTCTCCTGCCTCAGCCTCCCAAGTAGCTAGGATTACAGGCACATGCCACCACACCTGGCTAGTTTTTGTATTTTTAGTAGAGACGGGGTTTCATCATATTGGTCAGGCTGGTCTCAAACTCCTGACCTCAAGTGATCTGCCCACCTCGGCCTCCCAGAGTGTTGGGATTACAAGTATGAGTAGAGACAGGGTTTCACCTTGTTGACCAGGATGGTCTCGATCTCTTTACCTTGTGATCCACCCGCCTCGGCCTCCCAAAGTGCTGGGATTACAGGCTTAAGCCACCGCGCCTGACCAGAAATGCCTTTTTAAAGCACACTGTACTTCGAAGAGGGATAGTTCCCCTTTATTTTATTTAGTTTCTTTTTTTGAGACAAGATCTCACTCTGTTAACCAGGTTGGAGTACAGTGGTGTGATCATGGCTCCCTGTACCCTCGACTTCCCAGGCTCCAGTGATCCTCCCCACTCAACCTACCAAGTAGATGGACTACAGGCATTCACCACCACACCCCGCTAATTTTTTGCTTTTTTTTTTTCTGTAGAGATGAAATCTCACTATGTTTCACAGGCTGGTCTCTAACTCCTGGCCTTTAGTGATCATCCTGCCTCTGCCTCCCAAAGTGCTGGGATTACAGGTGTGAGTCACCACACCTGGCCCACAATTCCCTTTTAATAAAAAAAATTAAAAATTTTTTAAAAAGAATGGTGGGTCCACACTGCCAACCTGTTCTAAACACACACACACACACAGAATAGGGCCAGGTGCAGTGGTTTACACCTGTAATCCCAGCACTTTGGATACCAAAGATGGAAGGATTGCTTGAGGCCAGGAGTTCAAGATCAGCCTCGGCAACATAGTGAGATCCCATTTGTACAAAAAGTAAAAAATTTAAAAAAACTGAAATACAACAGATAAAGAAGATGAAATTACTGAAAAGAAAGCAAAAAGGCCAGTAGTAAAATTAAAATCGAAGAAGATAGGGACAAAGAAAAAGTAGTAATGGTAGAAGAAGAGGTCTCTGTGAAGAAGAAGAAGAAGGATTAAAAAAAAAAACCATGGGCCGGGCGCGGTGGCTCAAGCCTGTAATCTCAGCACTTTGGGAGGCCGAGGCGGGTGGATCACGAGGTCAAGAGATCGAGACCATCCTGGTCAACACGGTGAAACCCCGTCTCTACTAAAAATACAAAAAAACTTGCTGGGCTTGGTGGTGCATGCCTGTAATCCCAGCTACTTAGGAGGCTGAGGCAGGAGAATTGCCTGAGCCCAGGAGGCGGAGGTTGCGGTGAGCCGAGATCGCGCCATTGCACTCCAGCCTGGGTAACAAGAGCGAAACTCCGTCTCAAAAAAAAAAACAAAACAAAAACCATGGTGGCTCACACTTGTAATCCCAGCACTTTGGGAGGCTGAGGTGGGAGGATCACTTGGGGCCAGGAGTTCAAAAGGCAGGAGGCTGACTTGAGCCTAGGCGTTTGAGTGATCACGGTGAGCTGCGATCATGCCACTACATTCTAGCTTGGCCGATGGAGTGAGATCCCGTCTCAGGAAAAGAACTTGCAAAAATGGAACCTACTAAATTGGTTGAGTACTAAAGCAATTGGCACCAGGGACTGGTTTTGTGGAAGATAATTTTTCCATGAATGAGGGTGGGCATTAGATTCTCTTATGGAGCACACAACCTACGTCCCTTGCATGCACAGTTCACAGTAGGGTTGGTGCCCCCATGAGATCTAACGCTGCACTGATTTGACAGGAGGGGAACTCAGGTGGTAATGCTCACTCACCTGCTGCTCACCTCCTGCTGTGCGGCCCAGTTCCTAACAGGCCATGGACTGGTACTGGTCCACAGCCCAGGGGTTGGGGATCCCTCTTTAAATAATGTCTAGATTACTTACAGTGCTCAGTACAATGTAAATGCCATGTAAATAGTTATGCTATATAATTTTTTTATTTGTATTTTTTAATTGTTAGTTTTCTTTTGTTTTTTCTCTTTCTCTTTTTATTGTTGTATTGTTATTTTTTCTTTTAGGATATTTTCAACTCAAGGTTGGTTGAATCTGAGGTTGGTCGAATTTGAATCTGAGATTGGGCCACGCACAGTGGCTCATGCCTGTAATCCCAGCACTTTGGGAGGCCTAGGTGGGAGGATCATCTGAGGTCAGGAGTTCAAGACCAGCCTGGCCAACATAGTGAGACTTCATCTCTACAAATAATTTTAAAATTAAAAAAGGCCGGGCAAGGTGGCTCATGTCCATAATTCTAGTACTTTGGGAGGCCATGGTGGGCAGATCACTTGAGGTCGGAAGTTTGAGAAAATTAGCCAGGAGTGGTAGCACATGCCTATAATCCCAACTACTCAGGAGGTTGAGGCACAGGAATCACTTGAACCCAGGAAGCAGAGGTTGCAGTGAGCCAAGATCTCGCCACTGCACTCCAGCCTGGGAGGCAGAGTGAAACTGTGTCCCCTCAGAAAAATTAAATTAATAAAAAAAAAAATATGCCGGGCGCGGTGGCTCAAGCCTGTAATCCCAGCACTTTGGGAGGCCGAGGCGGGTGGATCACGAGGTCGAGAGATCGAGACCATCCTGGTCAACGTGGTGAAACCCCGTCTCTACTAAAAATACAAAAAATTAGCTGGGCATGGTGGCGCGTGCCTGTAGTCCCAGCTACTCAGGAGGCTGAGGCAGGAGAATTGCTTGAACCCAGGAGGCGGAGGTTGCGGTGAGCCGAGATCGTGCCATTGCACTCCAGCCTGGGTAACAAGAGCGACACTCTGTCTCAAAAAAAAAAAAAAAAAAATATATATATATATATATATATATATGTATGTGATGGCTCAATCCAAGGATGTGGAACCTGTGGCTTTGGAGGGCTAACTTTATATCAAAGATCTGACAACTGGAAGAGGGATTAGATTTAGTATTTTTTGTTGCTTTGACAAAAGAACTAGGACCATCAAGTAGATGTTAAAGAGAAGAATGGAATGTAACTTTCTTATAAGATAGTGATTGCTTATGTTAAAGGTAAGATACTGAGTTTAACTTATGTTAAAACAGAGTCTGGGCCAGGCACGGTGGCTCAAGCCTGTAATCCCAGCACTTTGGGAGGCCGAGGCGGGTGGATCACGAGGTCAAGAGATCGAGACCATCCTGGCCAACATGGTGAAACCCCGTCTCTACTAAAAAATACAAAAAATTAGCTGGGCATGGTGGCGTGTGCCTGTAATCCCAACCACCCGGGAGGCTGAGGCAGGAGAATTGCCTGAACCCAGGAAGCAGAGGTTGCGGTGAGCCGAGATCGCGCCATTGCACTCCAGCCTGGGTAAAGAGTGAAACTCCGTCTCAAAAAAAAAAAAAACAACAAAAAAAACCATGCCGGGCGCGGTGGCTCAAGCCTGTAATCCCAGCACTTTGGGAGGCCGAGGCGGGTGGATCATGAGGTCAAGAGATCGAGACCATCCTGGTCAACATGGTGAAACCCTGTCTCTACTAAAAATACAAAAAATTAGCTGGGCATGGTGGCGCGTGCCTGTAATCCCAGCTACTCAGGAGGCTGAGGCAGGAGAATTGCCTGAACCCAGGAGGCGGAGGTTGTGGTGAGCCAAGATCGAGCCATTGCACTCCAGCCTGGGTAACAAGAGCGAAACTCCGTCTAAAAAAAAAAAAAAAAAAAAAAACCGGAGCCTGGGTATTTAGAGATACTGAGGAGGTAGTTTAGTTGAATGACCTTTAATATTTTTGTAAATAATGGTTCTTAACTTTATTAAGTATATATCCCTTTGAGAATCTAACCAACATCAAAGACCCTGTCCCCAGAAAACTTCTACGTATGTAATGTATAGGTACATTTTTTCTCTCATCCTTGAAAACTACTTTTTTGGGGGTATAGTGTTTTATGTTTACTTTTATTGAACTTATTGTTTCTTTTTTTTTTTTTTTTGAGACGGAGTTTCGCCCTTGTTACCCAGGCTGGAGTGCAATGGCGCGATCTCGGCTCACCGCAACCTCCGCCTCCTGGGCTCAGGCAATTCTCCTGCCTCAGCCTCCTGAGTAGCTGGGATTACAGTCACGTGCCACCATGCCCAGCTAATTTTTTGCACTTTTAGTAGAGACGGGGTTTCACCATGTTGACCAGGATGGTCTCGATCTCTCGACCTCGTGATCCACCCGCCTCGGCCTCCCAAAGTGCTGGGATTACAGGCTTGAGCCACCGCGCCCGGCTGTTTCTTTTTTTTTTTCCTTTTCATAGAGATGGGATGTCAGTATGTTGCCCATGCTTGTCTTGAACTCCTGGACTGAAGCAACCCTCCCACCTCAGCCTTCCAAAGTGCTGGGATTGAGGTGTGAGCCACCCTCCCAGCCTTGAACTTATTCTGTTATCTTCTGGCTTATATCGTTGCTTGAGAAGTTAGCCTTGGTGTTAATATTTGTCAGGCATTCTGTGGCATCACTAGTTTTTGATTTCTTCAAACTGCATGACTTGACTGTCATTGGCTTACCCAGATTATAAGAAACTAAGATGCCAGTGCATACAGGGATGCCTCTGGCTATGATTTCTCAGGAATTTTTTATTCCTTTGATTCTCTCAACACCAAGGCAGGCTTCTGTATAGTCTGCTAGGGATAGTGAAAAATTTGGGGCTTGGTTTAGATTGGACAGGTATATGGTTGGATGTCTTCTTCATAAGGCTTAACTTTGGCAGGGCCCAGAGCCTTGATTTCTGTTCCCCTTGCCTTTGTGGCCTTTGAATCGAAAGCTTTAGATTAGGGTTTTACAGATTTTAGTGTGCATACAAATCACATGATCTTGTTATAAGGCAGCTTCTAATTCTGAAGGTTTAGTATGGGACCCAAAATTTTGCATTTCTGATCTGTTAAGGTGATGCTAATCCTGTTGGTCTACAGGTGACACTTTAAGTTGCAAGGAGTTAGATTGTTATGTTTGAGATGTGAGTGGTATTAGTAATGTTAATGATGGTTATAGAGGTGGTACAGTAGTATATAAAGAATGAAGATCATTCCATTGTGCAGAGATTTGTTTTTTTTTTAAGTTAATAGACTTTTTGTTTGTTTGTTTTTAAAGAGAGAGGGTCTTTTTGTTGCCCAAGCTGGAGTGCAGTGACACGATCATAACTCATTGCAACCTGGAACTCCTGGGTTCAAGGAATCCTTCTGCCTCAGTCTCCATAGTAGATGGGACTGCAGGTACACACTACCAAGGCTGGCCATTTTTTTTCTTTTTTCTTTCTTTTTTTTTTTTTTGGAGACGGAGTTTCGCTCTTGTTACCCAGGCTGAAGTGCCATGGCGTGATCTCGGCTCACCGCAACCTCCACCTCCTGGGCTCAGGCAATTCTCCTGCCTCAGCCTCCTAAGTAGCTGGGATTACAAGCACGCGCCACCACGCCCAGCTAGTTTTTTGTATTTTTAGTAGAGACGGGGTTTCACCATGTTGACCAGGATGGTCTCAATCTCTCGGCCTAGTGATCCACCCGCCTCGGCCTCCCAAAGTGCTGGGATTACAGGCTTGAGCCACAGCGCCCAACCTCATTTTTTTTTCTTTTTTTGTACAGATGAGCACTTTCTTTTTTTTTTTTTTTTTTTTGAGACGGAGTTTCGCTCTTGTTACCCAGGCTGGAGTGCAATGGCACGATCTCGGCTCACGGCAAACTCAGTCTCAAAAAAAAAAAAAAAAAAATCAGTCTTTCCAAGAATTTGTGAATTGGGGTTTTTAAGGATAATTTTGTGGGTAGGCGACCAGTGAGTCAGAAATTCTGATTAGTTGGATTGGAGTTGAAATCATAGGTAATTGAAACTGTCCTCATGTGCTGAGTCAGTTCCTGGGTCGGGGCCACAAGACAAGATGAGCCAGTTTATTGATCTGGGTGGTGCCAGCTAATCCATCGATTATAGGATCTGCAAAATATCTCAAGCATGATTTTAGGTTTTAAAATAATGATACAGGCTGGGCGTGATGGCTCATACCTGTAATCTAAGCACTTTGGAGGCCAAGGCAGGCGGATCACCGGAGGTCGGGAGTTCAAGACTAGCCTGACCACCATGGCGAAACCCCGTCTTTATTAAAAAAAAAAAAAGAAAAAAGAAAAGAAAAGAAAATAATGATGTTATCCCTGGGAGTAATTTGGGGGTTTAGAATCTTGCAGCCTCTAGCTGCATGACTCCTAAACCATAATTTCTAATCTTGTTAGAATTTATTAGTCCTGCAAAGGCAGTCTAGTTGCCAGGCAGGAAGGGGGTTTATTTTGGGAAAACTAAACTGTAAACTAAGTTCTTCTCAAACAAAGTTAGTTCAGCCTAAGCCTAGGAATGAAACAAGGATAACTTGGAGGTTAGAAGCAAGGTGGAGTTGGTTAGATGAGCTCTCATTCACTGTAATAATTGTCTCAGTTACAATTTTTGCAAAGGTGGTTTCATAGTGATGTGTATACAGAATAGTTTCACTGCCCTAAAAATCCCCTGTACTTCACCTATTTATCCCTACTACTTCTCTTCAACTACTGTAACTGCTAATATTTTTCTGTCTTCATAGTTTTGTCTTTTTCAGAATGTCATATGGTTAGAATTATACAATATATAGCCTTTCAGATTGGCCTTTTTTCACCTAGCGATATGCATTTGAGGTTTCTCAATGTCTTTTTGTGGCTTGATGGCTCTTTTTTTTTTTTTTGAGACGGAATTTCGCTCTTGTTACCCAGGCTGGAGTGCAGTGGCGCGATCTTGGCTCACCGCAACCTCTGCCTCCTGGGTTCAAGCAATTCTCCTCCCTCAGCCTCCCGAGTAGCTGGGATTACAGGTACACACCACCATGCCCAGCTAATTTTTTGTGTTTTTAGTAGAGGTGAGGTTTCACTATGTTGACCAGGATGGTCTCGATCTCTTGACTTTGTGATCCACCCGCCTCTGCCTCCCAAAGTGCTGGGATTATAGGCGTGAGCCACCGCGCCCGGCTTTGGCTCATTTTTTTTTTTATTACAGAATAGTATTCCATTGTCTGGGTGCACTACAATTTGCTTATCCATTCACCTACGGAATACATCCTGGTTGGTTCCAAGTTTTGGCAATTATGAATAAAGTTACTATAAATGTCCACTTGCAGGTTTTTCTTTGAACATGAGTTTTCATCTTTGGGTAAATACCAAGGAGTGCTGTTGCTAGATTGTGTGGTGAGAGAGTATGTTTAGTTTTGTAAGAACCTCCCAAACTGCAGTATACCTTTTTTTTTTTTGCGAAAGATTTATTCGTTATGAAGAGAAACCAGAGTATCTTTTTTTTTTTTTTTTAAAGACACAGGGTCTCGCTATGTTCTTCAGGCTGGACTCAACTGCTGGGCTCAAGCAGTCCTCTTGTTTTAGCCTCCTCAGAAGCTGGGACTATAGGTGAGTTCCAGCTCACCTGGCTGGTGGTACCATTTTGCATTTCCACTAGCAATGAATGAGGCTTCTTATTTGTGTGACATTCTTGTCAGCATTTGGTGTTGTGTTTTAGATTTTGGCCATTCTCATAGGGATATAGTGGCATCTCATTGTTGTCTTTTTTTAAAATGAATTTGAAGTCCTTTTTTTTTTCTTATTAATAATTTCTTTTAACCACAGTTGTCACTATTACTGTCTTAATTGGCAATTCTCTGATGACATGATTGAACATCTCTTCATATGCTTATTTGCCGTTGGTATATCTTTGGTGAAGTATCTGTTCAGATCTTTTGCCTATTTTTTTAAATTGGGTTGTCATTTTCATATTAAGTTTTAAGAGTTCTTTGTATATTTTGTTTAATTTTTTTATTTATTTAGAGATAGGGTTATAAGACTGGCTAATTTTTTTTTTTTTTTTTTTTTTTTTTTTTTTTTTTTTTTTGGTAGAGACAGGGTTTTGACATGTTTCTTAGGCTGGTCTTGAACTCCTGGGCTCATGTGATCCACCCACCTCAGTTTCCCAAAGTGCTGGGATTATAGATGTGAGCCACTGTACCAGGCCTCTTTGTACATTTTGGATACCAGTTCTTTATCAGATATGTTTTGCAAATATTTTTTCCCAGTGTGTTGTGTTTCTATTCTTTTTTTTTTTTTTTTGAGATGGAGTTTCGCTCTTGTTACCCAGGCTGGAGTGCAATGGTGTGACCTTGGCTCACCACAACCTCTGCCTCCTGGGTTCAGGCAATTCTCCTGCCTCAGCCTCCCGAGTAGTTGGGATTACAGGAACGCCTCACCATGCCCAGCTAATTTTTTGTATGTTTTAGTAGAGACGGGGTTTCACCATGTTGACCAGGAGGTCTCAATCTTTTGACCTTGTGATCCGCCCGCCTTGGCCTCCCAAAGTGCTGGGTTTACAGGCTTGAGCCACCATGCCCAGCATGTTTCTATTCTTTTAGCAGTATATTTTGCTGATCAGAATTTTTAACTTCAATAAAGTCCAGCTTGTTAGTTTTTTTTTTTAGAAAGAGTTTCGCTGTTGTCACCCAAGCTGGAGTGCAATGGCGTGATCTCGGCTCACTGCAACCTTAGCTTCCTGAGTAGCTGGGGTTACAGGCACCCACAACGACACCTGGCTAATTTTTGTATTTTTAGTAGAGATAGGGTTTTGCCATGTTGGCCAGGCTAGTTCTCAAACTCCTGATCTCTGGTGATCTGCCCGCCTTGGCCTCCCAAAGTGCTGGGATTACAGGCGTGAGCCATCTCGCCTGGCCAAGTTTATCCGTTTTTTCTTTCATAGATCATGTTTTTTGGGGTTGTATCTAAGAAGTCATTGCCAAACCCAAGGTCACCTAGATATTCTTCTGTTTTATCTTCTAGGAGTTTTACAGTTTTAGTATCTTACATTTAGGTCTATAATCCATTTTTCTTATGAGCCACCAGTCTTTTAATCTTCCAGAGTTTTGGTGGATTCTCTAGAACTTTATTCTATAGCAATTCGTGACCTTGTGCCATTTACAGGCATAAGTGATAAACTTCATAGTGCATGAGAAAGATCAACAAAATTAGTTACCTTGTGTTATACTGTCCAAAGGAAATATGTCAGTGATATGAGTGACTGAGTTTTTACTAGTTGAGATTACATCTAGGTCCCTTTTGGTGATGAAACTATTTATTGTTTGTTGTAGAGTTCTACTGCAGGCTAATAATTCCCAAACCTATTTAATAACCCATGTGTATTAAATGTGATATGATTGAGATTTTATTTTATTATTTATTTATTTATTTATTTATTCTTTGAGATGAAGTCTTGCTCTGTCTCCCAGGCTGGAGTGCAGTGGCATGATCTTGACCTACTGCAATCTCTGCCTCTCAAGTTCAAGTGATTCTCCTGCCTCAGCTGCCCCAGTAGCTGGGATTACAGGTGTGTGTCACCATGCCCAGCTAATTTTTGTGTTTTTAGTAGAGATGGGGTTTTACCATGTTTGCCAGGCTGGTGTAGAACTCCTGACTTCATGATCTGTCTCCCTTGGCCTTCCAAAGTGCTGGGGTTGCAGGCGTCAGCCACTGCACCTAGCCCTGATTGAGATTTTGAAGGCTTGAAGGCCAGAAGTTTAAGAGAGAGACATTCAAAAGGTTTTTTTTGTTGTTGTTGTTTTGTTGAGACAGAGGCTAGCTCTGTGGCTCAGGCAGGAGTGCAGTGCCGCAATCTCAGCTAGCTATAACCTCCACCTTCCTGGTTCAAGCAATTCTCCTGCCTCAGCCTCCTGAGTAGCTAGGGTTACAGGTGTACACCACCAAGCCGGATAATTTTTTGTATCCTAGTAGAGATGAGGTTTCACCATGTTACCCCCAGGGTGGTCTCGAACTCCTAAGCTCAGGCAATCCACCTGCCTTGGCCTCCCGAAGTGCTAGGATTACAGGCATGAGCCACTGTGCCTGGCCCCAAAGTTGAATCTCCAGATGATTAAGACTTCATATGTTCATATGGACCATAAAGGATCAAAGTAAATGTGACTTGCCATTATTCTAATGTTGCTATCCTGAGTGGTTTTTTTTTTTTTTTTTTTTTTTTTTTTGAGATGGAGTCTTGCTCTGTCGCCCAGGCTGGATTGCAGTGGTGTAATCTTGGCTCACTGCAACCTCTGCATCCCAGGTTCAAGCGATTCTCCTGCCTTAGCCTCCTGAGCAGCTAGGACTACAAGCGTGTGCCACCACGCCGGGCTAATTTTTTGTGTTTTTAGTAGAGACGAGGTTTCGATGTGTTAGCCAGGATAGTCTCAATCCCTGGACCTCATGATCCACCTGCCTAGGCCTCCGAAAGTTCTGATATAATAGGCGTGAGCTGCTGTGCCTGGCCTGAGTGGGTCTTTTTTTTTTTTTTTTTTTTGAGATGGAGTTTCGCTCTTGTTACCCAGGCTGGAGTGCAATGGCGCGATCTTGGCTCACCGCAACCTCCGCCTCCTGGATTCAGGCAATTCTCCTGCCTCAGCCTCCTGAGTAGCTGGGATTAGAAGCACGCGCCACCATGCCCAGCTAATTTTTTGTATTTTTAGTAGAGACGGGGTTTCACCATGTTGACCAGGATGGTCTCGATCTCTTGACCTCGTGATCCACCTGCCTTGGCCTCCCAAAGTGCTGGGATTACAGGCTTGAGTCACCGCGCCCGGCCTTCTTTTTTTTTTTTTTTTTTTTTTTTTTTTTTTGAGATGGAATGTCGCTCTGTTGCCCAAGCTGGAGAGCAGTGAGGCGATCTTGGCTCACTGTAACCTCCACTTCCCAGGCTCAGGCGATTCTCATGCCTCAGCCTCTCAAGTAGCTGCGACTACAGGTGCATTTTTTGTATATTAGTAGAAACGCCCTGCTAATTTTTTGTATATTAGTAGAAACAGGGTTTCACCATGTTGCCCGGGGTGGTCTCTTAACTCCTGAGCTCAGGCCATTACAGGCATGAGTCATTGTGTCTGGCCCAGAATTGAGTTTTTATCATTATCTGTTCAGTTCATGTAGTTTTGGCTGTTAATTCTGTACTTGAATTATTCAATCACAAAGTCTTTTTGTTGACTGCTGACTCGCCTTTCACTTTCATTACTTAATGATGAAGGCTGTTTAAAATAATATTGTAAGGCCGGACATGGTGGCTCATGCCTGTAATCCCAGCACTTTGGGAGGCTGAGGCAAGTGGAGCACCTGAGGTCAGGAGTTCAAGACCAGCCTGGCCAACATGGCAAAACCCTGGCTCTACTAAAAATACAAATATTAGCCAGTGTGGTGGCAGGCACCTGTAATCCTAGCTACTCAGGAGGCTAAGGTGGGGAGAATAGCTTGAACCTGGGAGGCGGAGGTTGCAGTGAGCCAAGATCACACCATTGTACTCCAGCCTGGGTGACAGAGTGAGACTCAGTCTCAAAAGTAAGTAAGTAAGTAAATAAATAAATAAAATAATGTTGTAGCTAAATTTTCAAATCAGGTGTCCATGCAGGAAAAGATAATTGTTTTTATTGGATTCAGAAAACCAACAAAACCAAAGCAACAATAAAGATCCCTGTATATATTTTTTTTCTTTAGTTAATGAATTACTTGGGTCTTTCTGATAAAATAAGACTTTGCTACTGAATGACAGTTTTGTCAAATGAAAACGACTGTGTGAATGATGGAGATAATCACCAGTTCTCATAGTTACTCTAAAAGATATTATGTTCCATATGTAATCCTCTTCAGCCAGACCTAGTGAAAATCAGACATACCGATTAAACTTGGACAAATAGAGTAAGGTATTTGGCTTTAAAAAAACTTTGCAAGTGGATGGATATGTGTAGTATTTATGTGTGCATCCTGGTTTCTAAAGAATCTCTGCTATATGCTACTTTTTAAATTACATACATGGTACTTTTTAAGCCCCACAGGCAGGCTAGGCTGGCTGATCCTTCCTTCCTTCCTTCCTTTCTTCCTCCCTCCGTCCCTCCCTCCCTCCCTCCCTCCCTCCCTCCCTTCCTCCCTTCCTCCCTTCCTCCCTTCTATCTCTTCTCTCCCTTCTCTCCCTTCACTCCCTTCACTCCCTTCACTCCCTTCCCTTCCTTCCCTTCCTTCCCTCCCTCCATTCCTTCCCTCCCTCCCCTTCCTTCCTTTCTTTTTTTTTTTTTCGTGATTGGATTTTTTTTTTTTTTTTTTTTTTTTTTTTGAGACGGAGTTTCGCTCTTGTTATCCAGGCTGGAGGGCAATGGCACGATCTCAGCTCACCACAACCTCCGCCTCCTGGGTTCAGGCAATTCTCCTGCCTCAGCCTCCTGAGTAGCTGGGATTACTGGCACGCGCCACCATGCCCAGCTAGTTTTTTGTATTTTTAGTAGGGACGGGGTTTCACCATGTTGACCAGGATGGTCTCGATCTCTCGACCTTGTGATCCACCCGCCTCAGCCTCCCAAAGTGCTGGGATTACAGGTTTGAGCCACCGCGCCCGGCTCCCCTTCCTTCCTTTCTTCCCTTCCTTCTTCTCTTCGCTTCCCTTTCTTCCTCTCTTCGATTCCCTTTCCTCTCTTCCTTCCTTCCTACAATAAATTGGCTAAAATAATGAGGTAATATCTAAGTCATTGTAGTCTAGGTTTGAGTCATTGTTCTCTTTGAAAAAATTCTAGAATACCTTATATTTTCTTGAAAGTAAATTTTTTGTACTTGTTTTAAGGTATTGTTACTTTATTTACAGTCAATGAAATGGAACTGTTAGGTTTGTAAGCATCTTATATTTTTGAAGTGCTGATTGTATGTTCAATCTAATTCAATAAATATTTATTGTCTAATATGTTCTAAGCTTTCCTGTAAGTGCTTGAGATATAAGGCTATGTAACTCATAGTTCTGCCTTAAGAAGTCTAAATAGTATATTTGTCAGTTTTTAAATTTAGTTTTTAAACACAGTTTTTTAAAAATAATTTTTAAATTTTGAGATAAGTATAGATTTATTTTTAGTCATAATAAACAATAATAAAGAGAAATCCCTTATACCCTTAACCCAGTTTCCCCAGTTGAAATTTCTTGTGGAATCATGGTACAATATCACAGCCAGTATTGACATTGAAACAGTTAACAGTAAAGTGGTATAGCTACTCTCAAAAATAGTTTGGCAGTTTGCCTAGGAGTACAGTTACTGGACCATATGGTAGTCACAGCTTACTTTTTAAAGAAACTGCAGTTTGTATTGATACAATATGGTGGAGGTTCAGGTTCCCCACATGGTCCCCACTGACCTTGTTACTGGTCTGCAGGGATGAAATTCCTGGCTACCCTACTTGGCTTTCTCTGTCTCCACCTTGGAAAGGGTGTTGAGTGCCTAATTACAGCTTTGAGAGGTTGGAAACCCAGGCTCCCCACTTGGCCTTTACTAGAAGGGGTAGCTTTTGGGCCACAGTATTTTCTTGGTGTTTGGCTGGAGTAGATTGGTTATTGTCTAAAACTTTTCTGTCTTGCTAGACTGCTACTTTCTTGGTCCTTTAGCTAAAGAAGCCTGACTTTTATTGGGGCTTTTCTTTTCTTTTCTTTTTTTTGAGAAAGATTCTCGCTTTGTCACCCAGGCTGGTGTGCAGTGATATGATCTCAGTTCACTGCAATCTCTGCTTCCTGGGTTCAGGTGATTCTCATGCCTCAGCCTCCTGAGTAGCTGGGTTATAGGCACCCGCCACCATGCCCAGCTTATTTTTTTTTTTTTTTTTTTTTTTTTTTTGAGAGGGAGTCTCCTGGGCTGGTGTGCAGTGGCACTATCTCGTCTCACTACAATCTCCATCTCCCAGTTCAAGTGATTTCCCTGCCTTAGCCTCCTGAGTAGCTAGGATTGTAGGTGGCCAACACCACACCTGGCTAATTTATTGTATTTTTACTAGAGACGGGGTTTTATTATGTTGGCCAGGCTGGTCTCAAACTCCTGACCTCTTGATCTGCTTGCCTTGGCCTCCCAAAGTGTTGGGATTACAGGTGTGAGCCAATGTGCCTGGCCTGGATATATGTTTTTAAAATGGCGTTTACTTTTTCTTGTTGAAAACTTTTTTTTTTTTTTTTTGAGACGAAATCTCACTCTCTCGCCCAGGCTGGTATGCAGTGGCACAACCTTGGCTCACTGCAACCTCTGCCTCCCAGGTTCAGGCAATTCTCCTGCCTCAGCCTCCTAAGTAGCTGGGACTACAGGTGTGTGTTACCACACCCAGCTAATTTTTGTATTTTTAGTAGAGATGGGGTTTCACCATGTTGGCCAGGCTGGTCTTGAACTCTTGCCCTCGTGATCTACCTGTCTCAGCCTCCCAAAGTGCTGGGATTACAGGTGTGAGCTATCGCGCTCGGCCTCAAAACCTTTATTTGATGTAGAACATTTAGAAACCCAAAATTATAAAAGAGAATGACCTTTTCATATATAGTCTTCTTTTTTTATTTTTATTTTTACAAAAACCAATAGTATCACAGGTCTAAATCATATGTATTCTTCTAGACATTTCCTGTGAATATTTATATATATTTTTCTTTAGAAAACAAGAACTATATATACTATTCATGAACTATATATACTATTCATGCTCAATATATTGTAAGCATCATTCCTTGTTAATAAATACATGAATAGGGCTGGGCACGGTGGCTCATGCCTGTAATCCTAGCACTTTGGGAGGCCTAGGTGGGTGGATCACCTGAGGTCAGGAGTTTAAGACCAGCCTGGCCATCATGGTGAAACCCCATCTTTAGAAAAAAAACAAAAAAGAAAAAGAAAAAATAAATAAATGCATGAATATAACACTACTTTGGTATCAATCAAGTGGTAATATGTACATTCTGGAGATCATCAATATGTGTTACTCCCCTAGGTCTAGTGCCTGAGAGACAGTTCATGTACCAATAAACAACATACTATTTCACATGAATCTCATAGTTCAGGCATCACTTTTTTATTAGAAAGAGTTAGAAGTAAATCAGATTTAGTCATTAGTTTTAGAAAACTGGGTATTTGGGTAGGTATTTAGATTTTTTTTTTTTTTTTTTTTTTTTTTTTTTGAGACGGAGTTTCGCTCTTGTTACCCAGGCTGGAGTGCAATGGCGCGATCTTGGCTCACCGCAACCTCCGCCTCCTGGGTTCAGGTAGTTCTCCTGCCTCAGCCTCCTGAGTAGCTGGGATTACAGGCACGTGCCACCATGCCCAGCTAATTTTTTTTTTATTTTTAGTAGAGACGGGGTTTCACCATGTTAACCGGGATGGTCTCGATCTTATGACCTCGTGATCCACCCGCCTCGGCCTCCCAAAGTGCTGGGATTACAGGCTTGAGCCACCGCGCCCGGCTAGGAGACATTTAACAGTGTCTGGAAACATTTATCATGGGTCACAACTGGGAAGATGCTATTGGCATGCTGTTAAACAATTTACAGTTCAGAGAACAGCCTTTCATAACAATTATCTTGTCCAAAATTTCAGTAGTAAAGTTGTTAAGAAAATTAGTCTAATTATCTTCCCCTACTATCGGGAAGATAATTAGACTAAACAATTGCAAGACCAAATTTTTTGCCCTCACATTGGCAGTAGGGTATTATCTTACATGGTAGATTTACAATTTATGTAAAATCCTTAAATGTATTGGGGATATGCAGTTGGATAGAGAGTCTTAGGGACCTAAGGGACTCAGTTTAGTCTAGTCTGGAATAGTACGATGAGCTCCCTGAGAGCCATGAATCCTAGTCTAGAGCCCAGGATGTACTTATTGAATGAACATGATATGTGGTGGTAGTTTGAACTGAAATGATTCTTAGTTATTTCATAATTGATTAATATCTAGAATGGTAGACTTCACGTAGCTGTATTGACTATTTCCTCCTTAAATCCCCCTATCTTGCCAAAATCAATAACCATAAAAAAGAATGTGAACAGGAGTCTGATTTTATGGTTTATTTGAAAGAAATTAAGAATCTTGGTGATGCTATAAAGAAATTAAAGACTGGCTGTGGTTTGGTTCAGTTGAAAAGCATATGTAGATCTGAGTGTATATGTTTGTTTAATTTAAAAAAATTGTTTTTAGACAATCATGCTCTGTCTCACTGCAACCTCTGCCTCCCGTGTTCAAGCAGTTCTCCTGCCTCAGCCTAGTAGCTGGGATTACAGGCGAATGCCACTGCGCCTGGCTAATTTTGTATTTTTAATAGAGATGGGGTTTTGCCATGTTGCCCATGCTGGTCTTGAACTCCTGACCGCAGGTGATCTGCCCACCTTGGCCTCCCAAAGTGCTGGGATTACAGGGGTGAGCCACCGCCCTTGGCCTAAGTGTGCACACACGTGTGTGTGTGTGTGTGTGTGTATGTTGAAAATGATGATGGAGGTTTTTAACATTTTGAGACGGAGTCTTGCTCTGTTGCCCAGGCTGGAGTGCAGTGGCACGATCTCAGCTCACTGCAACTTCCATCTCCTGGGTTCGAGTGATTCCCCTGCCTCAACCTCCTGAGTAGCTAGGACTACAAGCGTGTACCACCACGCCTGGCTAATTTTTTGTATTTTAGTAGAGACAGGGTTTCACTATGGCCAGGACGGTCTCCATCTCCTGACCTCAGTGATCTACCCGCCTTGGCCTCCCAAAGTGCTAGTATTATAGGCTTGAGCCACTGCGCCAGGCTGAAACTGAATGATTTTCAAAGGTGATTTGATTAGCATTTGAATAGACTGTGAATCCAAGATGTTTGTCTTCCCTTCCCTTCCCTTCCCTCCCCTCATTCTTCCATTTTTTTTTTTTTTTCAGAGATGGGGTTTCACCATGTTGGCCAGGCTGGTCTCAAACTCCTGACCTCAAGCAATCCACCCACCTCAGCCTCCCAAAGTGCTGGGGTTACAGGTGTGAGCCATCGCGCCTAGCCATCTTCCATTCTTTTCTGTTAATTTTTCTTTTTTTTTGAGACGGAGTTTCGCTCTTGTTACCCAGGCTGGAGTGCAATGGCTCGATCTCAGCTCACTGCAACCTCCGCCTCGTGGGCTCAGGCAATTCCCCTGGCTCAGCCTCCTGAGTAGCTGGGATTACGGGCACGCGCCACCACGCCCAGCTAGTTTTTTTTTTTTTTGTATTTTTAGTAGAGACGGGGTTTCACCATGTTGACCAGGATGGTCTCGATCTCTCGACCTCATGATCCACCCGCCTCGGCCTCCCAAAGTGCTGGGATTACAGGCTTGAGCCACCGCGCCCGGCCTCTGTTAATTTTTCTACCACATTACGCCACGGTGCCCGGTCAGCTTTCTCGCTTTGATTCTTCATGAGATCTGGAGTGGATTCCAGAATCTTATGTTTTATTGAGGCCGGGCGAGGTGGCTCATGCCTGTAATCCCAGCACTTTGGGAGGCCAAGGCGGGCGGATCACGAGGTCAAGAGATTGAGACCATGCTGGCCAACATGGTGAAACCCCGTCTTTACTAAAAATACAGAAATTAGCTGGGTGTGGTGGCGCATGCCTGTGGTCCCAGCTACTCAAGAGGTTGAGGCGGAGAGGTTGAGGTGGAGAGGTTGAGGCAGAAGAATCGCTTGAACCCAGGAGGCAGAGGTGGCCGTGAGCCAAGATTGCACCACTGCACTCCAGCCTGCCGACAGAGCAAAACTCTGTCTCAAAAAAAAAAAACAACAAATTTTTAAAAATTGAGATATAACTTACTTATATATCATACAGTTCAGCTGTTTAAAGTGTACAGTTTAATGGTTTTTAACATTTTCATAGTTGTGAATACATTCTTTTAAATTTATAATATTATTGAGAAAAATCAGGCATATTATTTGTAAATACCTGTAATATATTTTTTTCTTGTAGGGAAAAAATAGTGATTTAGTAAAGTAAATTTTACAGTTAAACCAACTTTTAGGATTTTACAGTTAAACCTACTTCACAAATCTGATGCTTTCTAAATTTTCTAAAATTTTTCTAAAATGTAGCACATGCTGTAGTGTTTTTAAAAAAGTTTATGATACAT
This sequence comes from Saimiri boliviensis, assembly GCF_048565385.1. Classification (NCBI taxonomy): domain Eukaryota; kingdom Metazoa; phylum Chordata; class Mammalia; order Primates; family Cebidae; genus Saimiri; species Saimiri boliviensis. The sequence goes on from NC_133456.1 coordinate 13,667,505, forward strand.
TGAAACAACATTAAGAAAATCAAATACAAGCCTGTAATCCCAGCTCTTTGGGAGGCTGAGGCAGGTGGATCATGAGGTCAAGAGATCGAGACCATCCTGGTCAACATGGTGAAACCCCGTCTCTACTAAAAATACAAAAAATTAGCTGGGCATGGTGGCGCGTACCTGTGATCCCAGCTACTCAGGAGGCTGAGGCAGGAGAATTGCCTGAACCCAGGAGGCGGAGGTTGTGGTGAACCAAGATTGCACCATTGCACTCCAGCCTGGGTAACAAGAGCGAAACTCCGTCTCAAAAAAAAAAAAAAGAAAAAAGAAAAGAAAATCAAATACAAGAATATTAAATGAAAATGGAAGTTTTCTTTCTGATAGGTGAAAAACAGCATCTCATTGTTTAATTTGTATTTCTTTTAATGTGAGAGAAACTGAATATTTTTTCACATTTATTATTTGGATTTCTATGAAGAGTTTGTGTCCTGGACTTATTTTTCTGTTGGGTCATTGATAGTTTTCCTATTTGTTTGTGAGAGCACTTAGTATATTATAAAAATTAATCCATTATATAGTATATGTAATACAAATATTTTCTTCTACTTTGTTATTTGCCTTTTGACTTTACTTGTATTTTTTACATTAAAAAAAGTTGGTTTTCTTTTTCTTTTGAGATGGAGTCTTGCTCTGTTGCCCAGGCTAGAGTGCAGTGGCACGATCTTGGCTCATTGCACCCTCCGCCTTCTGGTTCAAGTGATTCTTCTGCCTTAGCCTCCTGAGTAGCTGGAACTACAAGTGTGTGTTACCACGGCCAGCTAATTTTTTGTATTTTTAGTAGAAATGGGGTTTCACCATGTTGGCCAGGCTGGTTTCTAGCCCTTGATCCGCCCACCTTGGCCTCCCAAAGTGCTGGGATTACAGGGTGTGCTCACAATGCACCTGGTCAAAAATTATTAATATAATTTTTTTTTTTAGATGAAATTTCACTTTTGTTGCCCAGGTTGGAGTGTAATAGCATGATCTCAGCTTACTGTAACTTCCAGGAGATTACAGTAATTGCCAGATTCAGGCAATTCTCCTGCTTCAGCCTCCTGAGTAGCTGGGGTTACAGGCATGTGCCACCATGCCTGGCTAATTTTGTTGTATTTTTTTGTTTAAGTAGAGTTGGGATTTTTCCATGTTGGTCAGGCTGGTCTTGAACTCCTGACCTCAGGTAATCCACCTACCTTGGCCTCCCAAAGTGCTTGGATTACAGGCATGAGCCACTGTGTCTGGCCTAATTTAATTTTTCTAGTCACTTTTTTGTTTTTAAATAGACATGGCCTTGCTCTGTTGCCCTGGCTGGAGTGCAGTAGTACCATCATGGCTCACTGCAGCTTTGAACTCCTGGGCTCAAGTGATCTTCCTGCTTCAGCCTCCCAAGTAGCTGGGTCTATAGGTATACACTACCATGTCCAGCTGATTTGTGCTTTTTTTTTTTTTTTTTGTAGAGATGGGGTATGGCTGTGTTGCTCAGACAGGCCTCAAACTCCTAGGCTCAAACGATCCTCCTGCCTTGGTCTCCCAAAGTGCTAGGTTTATAGGTTCTGGGTCCAGCTTGAAGTTTCTTTAAAAATTAAACATATACTTAACATACTACCCAGCAATCACTCTTTTGGTTATCTACTCCAAAGAAAATAAAATTTATGTTCACTTAAAAACTTGTACATAACTGCTCATAATAGCACACTTAATTCAAAACAGCAAAATGTGAACTAACCCAAATGTTTTGTCAACAAGTGTAAAGCAAACCATATGACATCCATAGCATGGAATATGACTTAGCAATCAAAAAGAGCAAGCTGTTGATAACATGCAACACCTTGAACAGACTACAAGGGTAATATGCTTAGTGAAAAAGCTAATCTCCAAAGGTCATATAATGTATGATTCCATGTATATGACATTCTCAAAATGACAAAACTATAAAGATGGAGAATAGGTTAGTGATTGCCAGGGGACAGGAGGGTAGTGGGTGGAGGGGCTATATAAATAACGGAGGTAGCAGAACGGGTCTGTATGTTGATTGGAGTGATGGTTATAAAAATCTGTACGGGAGACAGAACTGCGTAGAAAAACATACACAAATGCAGGTTAAAAAATGGTGATCCTACATCAGTATTGGAACGAAAAAAAAAAACAGTGAAAACTGAATAAGGTCTGTAGTCTGGTTAATAGTTGTGTGTCACTGGGTGCAGTGGCTCACGCCTGTAATCTCAGCACTTTGGGAGGCTGAGGCAGGTGGATCACGAGGTCAGGAGTTTGAGACCATTCTGGCCAGCATAGTGAAACCCCGTCTCTACTAAAAATACAAAAAATTAGCCAGGTGTGGTGGTGTGTGTCCTGTAATCCCAGCTACTTGGGAGGCTGAGGCAGGAGAATCACGTGAACCTGGGAGTTCAAGGTTGCAATGGCGAAATCACGCCACTGCACTCCAGCCCATGAGACGGTGTGAGACTCTGTCTCAAAAAAAAAAAAAAAAAAAAAGTTATGTATCAATGTCATAATGTTTGAGACCAATCAGGGCAATGTAATGAGACCCTGTCTCTACAAATATTTTAAAGATTAGCCCAGTGTGGCAGCATGCACCTGTGGTCCCGGCTACTCTAGAGGCTGAGGTGGGAAGATCGCTTGAGTCCTGGAGGTTGAGGATGCAGTGAGCCTTGACCCTGCCACTGCCCTTCAGCCTGGGTGACAGAGTGAAGATTTTGTCTCAAAAAATAAATAAATAAAATAAAAAATAATTGAGATCTGGATCTACCTGATGATAAAGTGTGTGTTCTTTGCATAGTGCCATGCAGTCTTGCCTGGCAATTCCTTTTAGGTCTTTGTTTGGTTCTTAAATACTAGATGTTGCCAAATATGTGATGCTACTTCTACTTGGTGTGGTTAGGAGGCACAGCATCCAAAGCAAGGACATGAGATTGTAATATAAGGAAGGTGATGGCTTGTTTGCTCCGTTGTCTGTGGCTTTCTTATGTTGGTGTAATGGGAGCTTATCAGCGTGTACATGATCAGGTTACAGTATCAGGAGCAGCCCTACAACCTATTTTAGATTCACAGTTAATATAGTCTGCTTTTTTCTTTGTCCTTGTCATTTTCTTTTCTCTTTCATACCTTTTTTCTTTCTCTCTCTTTTTAAAAGATTGGAGTCTTGATACATTGTCCAATACAGTGGCTATTCACAGGTGTAATCGTAGCTCATTGCAGCCTTGAACTCCTGGACTCAGTCATTTCTGCCTCAGCCTGCTGAGTAGCTGGAACTACAGGCTGTGTGCCACTGTGCTAGGCGTCTCTCTTCTTAAGTGTTAGAGAAACCGAAAATGTGCTTTTAAAGACTCAGCATTTTTTCAAATACTAAAGATTTGTGTAGCTGATGATCAGACATCACTAGGAGTTTCCTTTTGTTGACAAGTTCAAGAGAAACATCATTCCAAATGAAATTTTATTTTGAAAGTGAATTTTGTGACAAATTATTGCTAATAAAATAACAAAATGAATGAACACCAAAACACCAATGTGTTTACAAGGAAACAAGGAAACACTGAGTTAAAATAAGTAATTGTGTCTACTTGGCAGATAATTGGGTTTTCTTTCCCTCTTGGACTATTGTGTTTCCTCGTATTTGTAGATTTCATTTCATATTTTAAAATAGTAGTTAAGTTGGGCCAGGCCACCTTATCACAAGAATTCCCTTCCCACTTTACTTGGTATTTAACACCCTGCTTTCAGCCATCATGTCTTCCTCCCCACCCCTAAACAAGGACTCTGATCTTGTTTGTTTGCTCTACTCTACCTGATGGCTTTAGGCCAAATTGTTTAGGCTTATGGAAGTCATATTTTATTTTTAGAAGATAATTCTGTTGACAATAGGGAGAGATAATTCTGGTGACCATATGTAGAGCTGTGTCCAGTTGAGTCTAGTGTAGAATCTAGGTAAGGGGAGAGGGTTTGGACCAAGATAGATGGGGATGGATAAGAAGAATAAGCACTCTAGAGATGATGATGGTAATATGATTAATTATATAGGTTATAATTTACTGAACACTTGCTATCCCTTGTAACAACTTCATGACTGAAGGTCTTAACATTTTTATTTTACAGATGAGTAACAGTCATGGAGAGATTACATACCTTGCCCAAATTTATCTAGCTCAACGGAGGAAAAGCAAGGATGGGAAGTCAGGTGGTCTGATTTTAGAACCTGTGCTTTTGACCATTATACTAGCTGGGGGCTTTATTTTTCTGTTAGAACTGTTCAACAATTAAAGAGCCACCCTGTGAAGTAATTATGGGCATCACTTGAAATGGTCAGGCAGGAAGTGGACGGGTCATCAGTATCTACATCAGGGGTCCACATACACTCTGTGATTAGATGACCTTGAAGATGGCTTTTAAGTTCTGTGATTCTGTGATGTGATATACAGGGAGTTGTTGCTTTATATGGTTCTCATATGCACACATTTCACTTACCATGGTTTAGTTAAATAATACCAATTACCTAATAACATGATTTAAATTTTACACAGCATATTAACTGTGAATAATTGTATAAAGTACAGAATTTGCTGCCAGCTCTTCTGTCTACAGATCACTATGTAAGTAACAATTGTGCAAAGCATGAACTTGTGTTGCCTCCTTGTCTCCCAGTGATAAACCCATGTGATAGTTAACAAAAATTGATAACCTATAGAATTGTCCAAAAAAGATGAAAGTTCAGCAAAGAACCAAAAATTGACAACACTGGAAGTGAAATCTAAATTGAACTCAAATGATATTATAGAAGAAATAGATCACTGAGGGAATGCTGATGCTACCATTCAAAAGACTCTGGATATGTAGCCAAAGGAACTTAGTGAAGGTGAGCTTGTCTACATAAGTGAGGAAAGTGGTTTGGTATAAAAAGAAGTGATGCTGGCAAGAAATTTCATAGTGAAAGAACTCTTGAAGGTATTCTGTGACATTGAAAGTACAAAACACAAAGTATTTGATGCTATTCCAGACTCAGAAAGGAGTGTGACAATTTGCTAAGGCATAGAAAAGATGTCTATTACATATCATAAATTATATGATGAGAAGAATGTAAGCACTGTTCAAGCTATCCTGATAAATTTTTTCAAAGAAATTAAACATAATTTTTGATATTTTTATGTTCTCCAGTGCTGCAGTCCCAGATCTTTTTAGTACCAGGGACTGGTTTAGTGGAAGACAATTTTTCAAAGGATGGGGACATTAGGGAAGGGGTTGGATTCGGGATGAAACTCTTCTACCTCAGAAGATCATCAGGCATTGGATTCTCCTAAGGGGTATACAACCTAGATCTCTCACATGCACAGTTCACAATAGGGTTTGTGCTTTTATGAGAATCTAATGCCACGGCTGATCAGGCAGTAATTCTTGCTTGCCCTTGGCTCACCTCCTGCTTTGGTGTATTAAATATTAGTTTTTCTGTTCTTCTAATTTCTTTTTATTTTCCTGTAATTATAACTGACAGAGTTTCTAATGTTTCAACGAAAATTTTTTGTTTGTTTGAGACTGAATTTCACTCTGTCACCTAGGCTGGAGTGCAGTGGTGCAGTCTAGGCTCACTGCAACCTCTGCCTCCTGGATTCCAGCGATTTTCCTGCCTTAGCCTCCCTAGTAGCTGGGATCACAGGTGTGCACCACCATGCCTAGCTAATTTTTTTGTATTTTTAGTAGAGATGGGATCACAGGCATGCACCACCATGCCTAGCTAATTTTTTGTATATTTAGTAGAGATGGGATTTCACCATGTTGGCCAGGCTGGTCTCAAACTTCTGACCTCAGGTGATTTGCCTGCCTGGGCCTTCCAAAGTGTTGGGATTACAGGCATGAGCCACCATGCCTGGCCTCAACAGATTTTTTTTTTGGGGGGGGGACAGGATCTTGCTCTGTTGCCCAGGCTGGAATGCAGTGCCATGATCTTGGCTTGCTGCAACCTCCACCTCCCATGTTTAAGCAACTCTCCTGCCTCAGCCTCTGAGTAGCTGGAATTACAGGTGCATGCCACCATGCCCAGCTAATTTTTTTTTTTTTTTTTTTGAGACGGAGTCTTGCTCTGTCATCCAGGCTGGAGTGCAGTGGTGTGATCTTGGTTTATTGCAACCTCTGCCTCCTGGGTTCAAGCACTTCTTCTGCCTCAGCCTCCTGAGTAGCTGGGACTACAGGTGCATGCCACCATGTCCAGCTAATTTTTGTGTTTTTAGTAGACTTTCACCATCTTGGCCAGGCTGGTCTTGAATTCCTGACCTCAGTTTATCCACCTACCTTGGCCTCCCCAAGTGCTAGGATTACAGGCGTGAGCCACTGCTCTAGGCCTCTTTTTATATTTGTAGTAGAGACGAGGTTTCGCCATGTTGGCCAGGCTGGTCTCAAACTCCTGACCTCAAGTGATCCACCAACCTTGGCCTCCCAAAGTCCTGGGTTTACAGGCATGAACCACCATACCTGGACTGGACTACAGAGCAGTTGTAATTTTTCTTATTAATTATTATCACTTTGCATGGTTTCAGCCTGCATTCTCACTTTTACAGTTTTGCACTATCATGTAAAATGAAAGCTACCTGTTTGTAAACTGTGGAAAGTTTAGTTTTTCTTCTTAGCTTTTAGGGGCACCCCTAAGTAGCTTTTTCTTTTTTTTCCCCTTTTTTCTTTTTGAGATGGAGTCTCTCTCTGTTGCCCAGGCTGGAGTGCAGTGGTATAATCTTAGCTCACTGAAACCTCCGCCTCCTGGGTTTAAATGATTCTCCTGCCTCCGCCTCCCGAGTAGCTGGGACTACAGGTATGCGCCACCATGCCCAGCTAATTTTTGTACTTTTACCAGAGACAGTGTTTCACCATATTGGCCAGCCTAGTCTTGAACTCCTCACCTTGTGATTCACCTGAAGCGGACTCCCCAAGTACTGGGATTATAGGCATGAGTCACCGTGCCCGGTCTGCCAGTTTTTCAAGGTGGCTGCAGCATTTTATGTTCTTATTAGCAGTATATGAGGGTTCCGGTTCCCTCTTTTTTTTTTTGTTTTTGTTTTTGAGACGGAGTTTTGCTCTTGTTACCCAGGCTGGAGTGCAATGGTGTGATCTCGGCTCACCGCAACCTCCGCCTCCTGGGTTCAGGCAATTCTCCTGCCTCAGCCTTCTGAGTAGCTGGGATTACAGGCACGTGCCACCATGCCCAGCTAATGTTTTGTATTTTTAGTAGAGACGGGGTTTCACCATGTTGACCAGGATGGTCTCGATCTCTTGACCTTGTGATCCACCCACCTCGGCCTCCCAAAGCACTGGGATTACAGGCTTGAGCCACTGCGCCCGGCCTCCGATTCCCTCTATATCTAAAACACTTGCTCTTCATTATCTGTCTTTTTGATTTTAGTTATCCTGCCGGGTGTATATTTCATGGTGGTTTTGACTTTCATTTTCCTGGTGAGTAATGTGTGTGTTGGCCATTTGTATATCATCTTTGGAGAAATGTCCAGATTCTTTGTTTGTTTTTTAATTAATTTGTCCTTTTATTATTAAGTTGCTAGAGTTTTTGGTATTTTAGATATAGATGTGTGTGGAAAAAATGAACTCCGTTTCTCATATTGCTGGTATTCTCATAGCACCCTTCTGAAAACAGATGTGTGGGGATTTCTTCCCACAAGCAAGCAAGCAAGCTGTCATTTCTGCAGCTGAGAGCCGCTCAGTTCTGACATAATCAACCTGGAGATAGCATCAAGATTCCACAGGTTGAGGGCTCAGTTTCCAAGACTGCCTCTCCCCCATACATCACATGTCAGTTGTAAGCCCCAGCTTATTTTACCTGTGCTTCTGACTGACTGGCTATAAATTGGTGTTCCCATTTATAGCCATGGGCTTAACTTGCTAGAACAGCTCACAGAACTTGGAAACACATGTTTACCAGTTTATTACAAAGGATATTTTAAAGGATACAAATAAATAACCAGCTGAAGAGATATATAGGACAAGATCTGGAAGTGTCCTGAGTGCAGGACCATCTCTCCTGGTGGAATTGGGGTGTGCCACCCTCCCAGCACTTTGTCTATGTTTATGCTAGTACCACATTGTCTTGACTATTATAGCTTTCTGTAGTACGTTATGAAATTGGGAAATATGCATCCGACAACCTTGTTTTTATTTCAGGTTTGTTTTGGCTATTCTGGGTCCCTTGAATTTGCATATGAATTTTAGGATTGTCTGTTTCTATAACGAAGCTAGGTGTGATATTTGATTTTTTTTTTTTTTTTTGAACACAGGGTCTCATTCCATCAACCAGGCTGGAATGCAGCGTTGCGATCGTGGTTCAGTGCAGCCTTAGCTTCCCGGGTTCAGATCATTCTTCTACCTTAGCCTCCCAAGTATGTGGGACTACAGATGCACACCACCATGCCCAGCTAATTTTTGTGTGCTTTGTAGAGATGGGGTTTTGCCATGTTGCCCAGGCTGGTCTTGAACTCCTGGGCTCAAGCGATATGCTCACTTTGGCCTCCCAGAGTGTTGGGATTAAAGGCATGAGCCACTGTGCCTGAATCTGTAGATCAGTTTGGGAAGCATTGCCATCTCAACAATACTAAATCTTCTGATCCATGAACTTAGGATGTCCTTCCATTTATTTAAATCTTCCTTAATTTCTTTCAGGAATATTTTTGTAATTTTCACAGTATAAATTGTTTACTTTGGCCAGGCATGGTGGCTCATGCCTGTAATCCCAGCACTTTGGGAGGCCGAGGCACGTGGATCACCTGAGGTCAGGAGTTCGAGACTAGTCTGGCCAACGTGGTGAACCCGCATCTCTACTAAAAATACAAAAATTAGCTGGGTGTGGTAGCATGCACCTGTAATCTCAGCTACTCGGGAGGCTGAGGCAGAAGAATTGCTTGAACCTGGGAGGTAGAGGTTGAGGTGAGCCAAGATCACAGCATTGCACTCCAGCCTGGGCAGCAAGGGTGAAACTCTGTCTCAAAAAAAATAAAAACATAAAAAATAGTCAGGCATGGTGCTGTATGCCTGTAATCCCAGCTACTTGGGAGGCTGAGGCAGGAGAATCGCTTGAACCCGGGAGGTGGAGGTTGCAGTGAGCCAAGATCGCACCATTGCACTCCAGCCTGGGTAACAAGAGCAAAACTCTTTGTCAAAAAAATAAAAATAAAAATAAATAAATAGTCACTTATTTTAAGTATTTTTTTGATGATATTTTAAGCAGAATTGTTTTCTTACTGTCATTTTTGGATTGTTGACACAAGTACTTGGTGCCTGGGCGACAGAGTGAGACTCTTGTCTTACATACTTAAAATTATTTTGGGCTGGGTGCGGTGGCTCACGCCTGTAATCCCAGCAGTTTGGGAGGCCAAGGTGGGCAGATCACGGGGTCAAGAGATCGAGACCATCCTGGTCAACATGGTGAAACCCTGTCTCTACTAAAAATACAAAAATTAGCTGGGTGTGGTGGCACGCACCTGTGGTCCCAGCTACTCGGGAGGCTGAGGTGGAAGAATCACTTGAACCGAGGAGGCAGAGGTAGCAGTGAGCCAAGATTGTGCCACTGCACTCCAGCCTGGCGACAGAGCAAGACTCCGTCTCAAAAATATATATATATATTATTTTGTTGCCGGGCACAGCAGCTCATGCCTATTATCCCAGCACTTGGGGAGGCGATGGTGGGTGGATCACCTGCGGTCCAGAGTTTGAAATCAGCCTGACCAATATGGAGAAACCCTGTCTCTACTAAAAATACAAAATTAGCTGGGCATAGTGGCACATGCCTGTAATCCCAGCTACTTGGGAGGCTGAGGCAGGAGAATCACTTGAACCTGGCAGGTGGAGGTTGCGGGGAGCCAAGATTGTGCCATTGCGTTCCAGCCTGGGCAACAAGAGCGAAACTCTGTCTCAAAAAAGAATGAAAAATATGATTTTGTCAAATTTAAAACCTTAAGATCATATTGGCTTGTAATAGCTAGGAGTAGAGGTGTAGATTGTAGAGTACTCTTAATGAAAGCTTTATTTCATCAATGGCTTTTAAGCACTTTAGGGTCAGACTTTGAGCTGTTAGTGATTGTTTTTTGAGCTGTAGTCCTTAGAGATTCCAAACCGATGACTGCATATGTCACTTGTATAGTCAATGTGACTGGTTTTCAAAAGCCCTTTCAGTTATAGAGAAATGACTGGGCAACAGAAATGCCTTTCATTCATATCATTCTTCTGTTTTCTTGGTGCAAAGGGCTGTAGTTAAGAGGAACAGTTAGATTTTAGTGACTTACCAAGTTGCTTTAGAGGAAATCTATGAAAGGATCGTTTAGCCAAACAGTGTTCAGATTAAAAACCAGTCTGTTAGCAGGACAGAATCTTCTTGCAGGTACTTCTCTTAATCTTTAACATAGTGTAAGAAGAGTTTAAGCTGTGATTTTTGAGATTAAATCTTAAATTATGTGAGCATGTTTCTGACAAGGATTGTTTTGTCTACATCAGAACCCTTTGGACTTCTTTAAAATGAAGATTTCTGGACCCCTACCCAGATTTACTAAATCAAATGGTGAGAATAGAACTTCATAATCTATTTTAAACCACCCTCCCAGGGGATGTCTACTTTAAAATTTGAAAACGACTTTTATTTATTTTTGGCATTCATAATGTGTTTATTGGTATAGTTTTCCTCTCTTCTTGAATCAGGGTTCTTTCAGTGCTGCCTCTGTCTGAAGGAGAGCCTTGCTTTTCCTCCGGTAGGCTGGCAGGGGACAGCAGAGCAGCCAAACACACAACTACTGCTTCTGGATGGCTGATGACCATGGTGATTTTATAGCATCCTGGGCATTTCACGGTCATGAAGTAAGAATTGGGGCTCTCCACCAGGCGCTGCTTATGTTTGATATTCTCTTTTTCTGGGGAGGGAAGCAGATTCTTTGTGAGAGGCCTGTTCTCATGAGGGGATTGTCAGTACTGGAAAACTAAAAACTAGTTTTAATGGTACCTCTTTCAATTAAGAGATTTGTTTTTACTAGAACTGAAATTTTCAAATTATGAGTCACAGCCAACTTATTTTTATTATTATTTTTTTTTGAGACAAGGTTTCACTCTGTCTCCCAGGCTGGAGTGCAGTGATATGATCTTGGCTCACTGCAGCCTTTACCTCCCTAAGCTTAGGTAATTCTCCTATCTTAGCCTTCCCAAATAGGTGGGATTATGGGCATGCACCTCCATGCCTGGCTAATTTTTGTAGTTTTTGTAGAGACTGGGTCTCACCATGTTGCCCAGGCTGGTCTTGAACTCCTGGGCTTATGCAATCCGCCCACCTTGGCCTCCCAAAGTGCTGGGATTATAGGCATGAGCCTCTGCACTTGACTTACAGCCAACTCTTAAAAGCAAAGCATCAGAGGATAATGGAACAGAAAGTATCAGTGCATTGTTCGTAGTATGGGTGAATATTGATTTGTAAAACTTCTGTTTCATTTATACATGTATAGGTGAATATGGGTGATAATATAAAACGTATTTTTTTTTTTTTGCCCTGTATTGTAATGAAAAAATGGAAGATTTGAGAATTAGAAAGACACATAACATATTTTTCTTTCCTTCACTCATTCATACATTCTTTTGCATCTGCCATGCTGCTGGTACTGGGATAGGTGCTGGGTGAGCATCCAAATACTCTGAAAATCCTCTCTCTTTTTTTCTTTTTTCTTTTTTTTGAGATAGAGTCTTGCTCTGTTGCCCAGGCTGGAATGCAGTGGCAAGATCTCGGCTCATTGCAAACTCCACCTCCTGGTTTCAAGTGATTCTCCTGCCTCAGCCTCCCAAGTAGTGGGATTACAGATGCCCGCAACCATGCCTGGCTAATTTTTGTATATTTAGTAGAGATGGCATTTTGCCATGGTAGCCAGGCTGGTTTAGAACTCCTAACCTCAGGTGATCTGCCCACCTCAGCCTCCGAAAGTGCTGGGATTACAGGCGTGAGTCACTGTGCAAGGCTGAAAATCCTCACACTTGAGCTCACAGTTTATAGAGGGTAATAGGCACATAAATAATAAAGTAGTATAGTAGAAGCACATGTCATATCAAGTATGTACTAGAAGTACATATTATATAGAGTGCTCCTGAACTCATGGCAACTTTCATAGGGGTGGATGTAGGTTGAGGGGTAGGTATTGAAAAAATGGAGGCTGGGCACTGTGGTTCACACCTGTAATTGCAACACTTTGGGAGGCTGAGGTAACAGGATTGTTTGAGCCCAGGAGTTTGAGACCAGCCTGGGCAACATGGAGAAGCCCTATCTCTACAAAAAAATACAAAAATGAGGCGGGGTGCGGTGGCTCACACCTGTAATCCCAGCCCTTTGGGAGGCTGAGGCAGGTGGATCACTGAGGTCAGGAGTTTAAGACAGCCTGATCAACAAGGTAAAACCCCGTCTCTACTTAAAAATACAAAAACTAGTCGGCATGGTGGTAGGTGCCTGTAGTCCCAGCTACTCAGGAGGCTGAGACAGGAGAACTGCTTGAACCCGGGAGGTGGAGGTTGCAGTGAACTGAGATCACCCTATTGCACTCCAGCCTGGGTGATGGAGTGAGACTCTTTCTTAAAAAAAAAAAAAAAAAAAAAAAAATTAACCAGGCATGGTGGCATGTGCTTGTTGTCCCAGCTACTTGGGAGGCTGCGATGGGGGGATCACCACCTGAGCCTTGGGAGATCGAGGCAGCAGTGAGCCGATATTCTGAGGTTGTGTCACTGCTCTCCAACCTGAGTGAAAAAAATGAGAGCGTGTCTCATAAATAAATAAATAAATAAAATGGAAAGGTGGAGAAGAATAGCATTTTAAGTTATTAAGCATGAAAGAATTATTTTAGTATGGAAGATGGACAATAATTGATATAAATTTTTATTTAATATACTTATCCATTCTTATTCATATGTTAGTTATTCATATGTTACTCATTCTGATGTAGCTTTTGAGTATATAAGATCAATCCAGCAAGTGAGGAGATAAAGGGAGTTTCTGTAGTTTGTGACAGCTTTTCCTGTTCTTGGAGGGACGCTTTTTTTTCTTTCTTCAGAACTTTATTTACTAGAGTTTAATATCCTTTTTAGATTTTATTTTATGTTGATGATAGTACTACTGTTCTTACTGAATATATTCTGACCCACTAAGAGTCAATGACAGTGTAGGGTGGGGTAGCTGAGATTTGGAGTGAGTCTTAGGCCTTTCATAATGAATCTGATTTTTGTCTTCACAATACTTTTCAGGATGTAAGCCAGTAACCTAATTTTAGTTTTTACCTCTCAGCCTTATAATTATCTTTTGTTTTATCTTACTGTAGCCAACATTCACTGTTTGAAAGTCAGACAGCTAGTCTACACACCAGAATATACTACGTTAGCTTTTGTCACTTATGTTTGCCTGCTGCAGGCTCTTTTGTTTATATCAGCCACCTTCACTTACTTGGTTTTCACATGCATACTGATACATACAAACTTAGATTCACTCTAAACAGTGCTCTTGATCTGTTTTGTGTTTCTTAAGTGTTTTAGCTCAGAGACTGGTACTGTTTACATTAAGCAGAAGGAACAGCTTAGTCAAGGGTCCAGAGGGGCATACCCTATGTCAAAGCATTTGGTCATAGCTCTGTACATGACAGTATCAAGAATGTGCCCCCTTGAAGCTATGAAGACAGAAGGCATATTCATGTACTTTGAGTATACAGAAATATGATAAATGATGAATAACAGCTATGTTTAAAAATTTAAAAATAGTAGGAATAAAGTTAATAGGAGATGAATGCTTAATGCATGGCAGTTTCACTCATTACGTTTGAGGGTCAGGTTGATAAGTGACGTTGGTGAGGAGAGCTGGCTGGTTATCCAGCCGGGATGGGATTGGATGGCTATCGGTGGAAAAGGTGGGAGGTAGTGTTATAAACAGTTAAACTGGCGTTTAATTGTTAAGGGCTACTATAATAGCTTTTGACTTTTCAATCTATTAAATGATCATTTAGCTTTCCATAGAGCTTGCTATAAAGATTGCTGTGAGAGGCAATATTGGTAGTAAAATAAGAGCTGGGGGTCTACCACTTTACTAGCTGAGCAATCTCAGACAAGTTATTTAACCTCTAAGTGCCCTGGTGTCCTCATTTTAAATGGGGTTATCTATGTCCTAGAGTGATAACATATTAAGTGAAGTAATTTATGTAAAATGATTAGAATGGCCTCTGGAATATAAGTCTGCAATAACTGCTGTTCATTTTTGGGATGGAGTTTTGCTCTGCCGCCCAGGCTGGAGTGCAGAGGTGCGATAATGGCTCACTGCAACCACCCAGGTTCAAGCTATTCTCATGCCTCAGCCTCCCGAGTAGCTGGGATTACAGGTGTGCGCCACCACACCTGGCTAATTTTTGTAATTTAGTAGAGGCAGGGTTTCACCATGTTGGTCAGGTTGGTTGAGCTCCTGACCTCCTGTGTTCCGCCTGCCTCAGCCTCCCAAAGTGCTGGGATTAGTGAACCACCACGCCCAGCCGGCTGTTCTCATTTTTATTTTTAGTTTTTTGAGACAGGCTGTCACTCTGTTGCCCAGCCTGGAGTGCAGTGGTGCCATCACAGCTCACTGCAGCTTCACCCTCCTGGGCTTAAGCAATCCTCCAACCTCAGTCTCCTGAGTAGCTGGGACCAGAGGCACATGCCACCATGCCTGGCTAATTTTTAAATATTTTGTAGAGTTGGAATCTCCCTATGTTTTCTAGGCTGGCAAGTGCTGCATTGGTGTTCCATAGTTCTTATTTTTTTATATGGGTTGGAGTTTTTTTTTTTTCCTTTTTCTTCTTTTAATTTTAATGTTTTGTCATTATATTGCATCTCCCACTGAAGAGTTATTTCTTGGGGTAATGTTGGAGAAAAATCCTTATTTTTTTGTACAAATCGGGCCCAAGGTAGGTTTACTGTTCGGACTGTAATATTAAGTTTGCTTTTAAGTGGCTAAAATAGTGATTTTTTTCTTTCGTTAAACAATTCTGAAAGTTTTTCTTTTTGTTCACTTGTAGGCAAATACCAAAGAAAGGGGGGAAACTGTAGAATAAGTTACTATTATTTTTGACAGGGTCTCACTCTGTCACCCAGATTGGAGTGCAGTGGTGCAGTCACAGCTCACTATAGCCTCAATCTCCTGGGCTCAAGCAAACCTCTCACCTCAGCCTCCCAAGGAACTGGGTTACAGGCAGCCACCATGCCTGGCTAATTTTTGTATATTTTGTAGAGACAAAGTCTCACTATGTTGCTTAGGCTGGTCTTGAACTCCTGAACTCAAGTAGTCCTCCCACCTCAGCCTCACAAAGTGCTGGGATTACAGGTGTAAACCACTGCCCCTGACCTAAGGAATTTTATTTTGTTTGTTTTTTTAATACAGAGTCTGTCTCTCTGTCGCCCAGGGTGGAGTGCAGTGGCATGATCTTGGCTCACCACAACCTTTGCCTCTTAGGTTCAAATGATTATTGTGCCTCAGCCTCCCAAGTAGCTGGGATTACAGGTGCATGCCACCATGCTTGGCTCTTTTTTTTTTTTTTTTGTATTGGTAGTAGAGACAGGATTTCACTATGTTGGCCAGGCTGGTCTCAAACTCCTGACCTCAGTTAATTCCCCTGCCTCGGCCTCCCAAAGTGCTGAGATCACAGGCATGAGCCATCACACCTGGCCCCTAAGTGATTTTGTTAAATGGTTAATGTCTAAGCTATCTTTTCCTTTTCCTTGCCAGAACAGTAAAAATAGATCTGGTTTCCTGGGTTATCACAGCTTTTAACAAAAAGCTTTTTGATAAAATTAGCTATTGGGTCAGTGGGATGAGATCATTCCTTTCTAAGTAGAGTGAAATGTTCTCTAAGCATTTGTGAGACAAAGGCATGCCAGATAGGCTAACCACACAATAAGCCTAACTCTGTAGTTATGTTTAGGGCAGGAGTGTGAGTTTTCTGCATAATAGAATACTACTGATAATGTAGAAGGTGAAAGGTACTTGGCATAATACGTATGCGCTCTGGCCACGTGTAGAAAGAGAATAGAATGATAAAAGGGCTGAGGATACACTTAAGGTTAGAACCTGGGCATAGGCCATCACATTTTCAGATGTGATCAATTAATTGAAAACTGAGTAGCCCTTCTACATTTGGATTTGTGCATCTTTAATTAAAAATTCTCGGCTGGGCATGGTGGCTCATGCCTGTAATCTCAGCACTTTGGGAGGCTGAGGCGGATGGATCACCTAAGGTCAGGATTTCGAGACCAGCCTGGCCAACACAGCAAAACCCTGTTTCTACTAAAAATACAAAAATTAGCTGGGCGTAGTGGCATGCGCCTATAATCCCAGCTACTTGAGAGGCTGAGGCAGGAGAATCCCTTGAACCTGGGAGGCAGAGGTTGCAGTGAGCCGAGATCTCACCACTACACTGCAGCCTGGATGAAAGAGTGAGACTCCGTCTCAAAAAAAGAAAAAGCTTTCTTAAGGACAGCTTGAAACTGGGAGAGAAATCATAATGTACTTCAAAATGGTTAATTGTATGTTATGTAAATTTTACTTCAATTGAAAAAATTAGGGCAGCTGGAAAGAAAAGTAATATACTTTTCTGTTTGTGCAAAATAAAGTTGTATATTTAGAAGCTTTAACCAGGGCTTCAACTTTCACATTATAGATACTGACTGTAAAAGCACAGTGCAATAACTGATAGTTAAATAGAAGACAAAAGTTCGTTCAAGGAGGGCATACCAAAAAGGACAGCTATGTGGTGCTATTTCCAACAAACAGTTACAGCAGGACTTAACTTCTTTACCCCTGAGAAACAAAAACATTCTAACTTAGCATAGGAAATGATGATCAGTATGATGATACCCCCTACCTTTTCCCTCTGCTTTCTGATGTGGGGTACAGGACAGAAGAGAAAATCTACTTTTAGTTGAAAACTCAAGGATGACTTTGAACAAATATATTTGTTAATCTCCTTGGCCTTTTTCTCACTTTTAAAATAAGGAGGTTGGATTCAAATGCCCTATTCCAAAGTTTTGTGATTTGGTTGGAAATATTAGACGTGCACATCACCAAGTTACTTTGTTTTATTTCTGTGTACATGAATAAGCCTTTATTAGATTTGGCTACTGTTGTCTCTCTGTGAATCAACAAGGATAAGTTAGCCTCCCAGATTCTTCCAGTGGTAGAACTTTAAGATTTGAATTTTTAATGGAGAGTCAGTTAGTTTGCAGTGGTCAGAGACTTGTAAGTTAATTTGATATACATACTTTCTTCTGTATTTATTAAGTTTCTCTGGGAAATTACAGATTATTTCAGAGTGCAGTTTTAGGTCATGAATCAGACTTAAATTGGAAGTAAATGCTTGTTATTACTAGAATTTTTTGTTTGTTTGTTTGTTTTTGAGACCAAGTCCCTCTGTCGCCCAGGCTGGAGTACAATGGCGAAGTCTTGGCTCATTGCAACCTCTGCTTCCCAGGTTCAAGCGATTCTCCTGCCTCAGCCTCCTGAGTAGCTGGAATTACAGGTGCCTTCCACCACATCTGGCTAATTTTTTTTTCTTTTCTTTTTTTTTTTTTTTTTTTTTGAGACGGAGTTTTGCTCTTGTTACCCAGGCTGGATTGCAATGGCATGATCTCGGCTCACCACAACCTCAGCCTCCTGAGTAGCTCGGATTACAGGCATGTGCCACCATGCCCAGCTACTTTTTTGTATTTTTAGTAGAGACGGGGTTTCACCATATTGACCAGGATAATCTCGATCTCTTGACCTTGTGATCCACCCGCCTCGGCCTCCCAAAGTGCTGGGATTACAGGCTTGAGCCACCGCGCCCGGCCTTTTTTTTTTTCTTTGAGATGAAGTCTTGCTCTGTTGCCTAGGTTGGAGTGTAGTGGGGTGATCTCGGCTCACTGCAACTTTTGCCTCCCAGATTCAAACAATTCTCCTGCCTCAGCCTCCGAGTAGCTGGGATTACAGGCATACATCACCATGGCCGGCTAATTTTTTTTTTTTTTTTTTAGTAGAGATTCGGTTTCACCATGTTGGTCAGGCTGCTCTTGAACTCCTCACCTCAGGTGATCCATCCACTTTGACCTCCCAAAATGCTGGGGTTATGGCCGCAAGCCACTGCGCCTGGCCTCAGTTTTTTTTTTTTGAAACAGAGTTTCGCCCTTGTTGCTCAGGCTGGAGTGCAATGACACCATCTCATCTCAGTGCAACCTCTGCCTCCCAGATTCAAGCGAGTCTCCTGCCTCGGCCTCCCGAGCAGCTGGGATTACAGGTGTGTGCCACCACGCCTGGATAATTTTGTATTTTCAGTGGAGATGGGGTTTCTCCATGTTGGTCAGGCTGGTCTCAAACTCCTGACCTCAGGTGATCTGCCTGCCTCGGCCTCCGAAAGTGCTGAGATTACAGGTGTGTGCCACCACACCCAGCAGTTTTTATATTTTTACCAGAGACAGGGTTTTGCCATATTGTCCAGGCTTGTCTCGAACTCCTGACCTCAGGTGATTCACCCACCTTGGTCTTCCAAAGTGCTGGGGTTACAGGTGTGAGACATCGTGCATGGCCTGAATTTTCATGCATTATTTATAACTAAAGTTTGTAGTTTATTTAGATTTCCTTAATTATTTATTTATTTATTTTTAAGATGTGGTTTCACCATGATGGCCAGGCTGGTCTTGAACTCCTGACCTCAATTCCTTACACCTTTCTTGTTTTTGGTGACTTTGACAGTTTTGAGGAGTAATGGTCTAATAGTTTGCAGAATGCCCCTCAGTTGGGATTTGCTTGATCTTTTTCTCAATGATTAGACAGGGGTTATGCTTTTTAGAAGGAAGAACACAGAGGTAAAGTGCCACTCTTGTCACATTACAAGGGTGCATACTGTCAAATCATGTCAGCATGATGTGTGTGTGTGTGTGTGTGTGTGTGTGTATGTATGTGTGTTTGTTTTGCTTTGTCACTTAGTCTGGAATGTAGTGCTGTGATCACAGGGCACTGCAGTCTCAACCTCCTGCTCTCAAGCTTCCCAAAAAGCTGGGACCACAGGCACTTGCCGCCAAGCCCTGCTAATTTTTTTTTTTTTTTTGAGAAAGAGTCTTGCTCTGTTGCCCAGGCTGGAGTGCAGTGGCATGAGCATGGCTTACTGCAGCTTTGGCCTCCAGGGCTCAAGTGATCCTCCCACCTCAGCCTCCTGAGTAGCTGGGACTACAGGCACACACCACCGTGCCTGGCTAATTTTTGTATTTTTTTTTTTTTTTTTTTTTTTGAGATGAAGTTTTGCTCTTGTTACCCAGGCTAGAGTGCAATGGCACAAAATCGGCTCACCGCAACCTCTGCCTCCTGGGTTCAAGCAATTCTCCTGCCTCAGCCTCCCGAGTAGCTGGGACTACAGGCGCACGCCACCATGCCCAGCTAATTTTTGTATTTTTAGTAGAGATGGGGTTTCACCTTGTTGACCAGGATGGTCTCGTTCTCTTGACCTCGTGATCCACCCGCTCGGCCTCCCAAAGTGCTGGGATTATAGGCGTGAGCCACCGCGCCCGGCCTAATTTTTGTATTTTTAATAGAGATGGGGTTTCGCCATGTTGCCCAAGTTGGTGTCAGAACTCCTGGGCTCAAGTGAACCTCCTGCCTTAGCTTCTCAAATTGCTCGGATTACAGGTGTGACCCACTGCACCCAGCTGATTTATTATTGTTGATATTAGTCTTGATCATTTGGCTTAGGTAGTGTTTGTCAAATTTCTCTCCACCCCTTACCCGCCATTTTCTTTCTTTTTTTTTTTGAGACAGAGTTTCGCTCTTGTTAACCCAGGCTGGAGTGCAATGGCACGATCTCGGCTCACCGCAACCTCCGCCTCCTGGGTTCAGGCAGTTCTCCTGCCTCAGCCTCCTGAGTAGCTGGGATTACAGGCACACGCCACCATGCCCAGCTAATTTTTTGTATTTTTTTAGTAGAGACGGGGTTTCACCATGTTGACCAGGCTGGTCTCGATCTCTTGACCTCGTGATCCACCCGCCTCGGCCTCCCAAAGTGCTGGGATTACAGGCTTGAGCCACCGCGCCCAGCCCCCCCCATTTTCATATCATATTCTTTAGAAGGAGGTCACTATGTGCTATGCACGCTTAAAGGATGAGGGGTTATGTTCCAACTCCTGGAAGTGGAGTATCTAGTTATTTGGAATTCTTCACTGAAGACTTACTTACTCCCTCTCATTTATTTATTCAGTCATTTATTTATATCAGTGTGAATGCATGAATATTTAATATACTTTGGGTTGTAATCCAATATAACTTTATTTTATAGCTCACATTGTTCCAGCTTTGGCCATTGGGAATTTTTTTAGTTGACTCCTGTGTTCCTTTGACTTACCCCTATCATTCCTGCCCCACCAAGGCAGAGTCTCACTCTGTTTCCCTGGCTGGAATGCAAGGTATCATCTCCTCTCAATGCCACCTCCGCCTTCTGGGTTCAAGCAATTCTCCCACCTCAGCCTCCTCAGTAGCTGGTATTACAGGCACTTACCATCACGCCCAGCTAATATTTGTATTTTTTTTTTTTTTAAAGATGGGATTTCACCATGATGGCCAGGCTGGTCTTGAACTCCTGACCTCAGGTGATCCACCCACCTCGGCCTTCCAAAGTGCTAGGATTACAGGCGTGAGCCACTGTGCCTGGCCTAATATTTGTATTTTTTATAGAGACGGGGCTTCACCAGGTTGGCCAGGATGGTCTTCAACTCCTGACCTCAGGTGATCTGCCTGCCTTAGCCTCCCAAAGTTCCGGGACAGGTGTGAGCCTTCATACCTGGCCAGCTTACCCCTATCAAATTTTTTTAGCACTTCCTAACTTTCTGGCAGTATAGCGTACTTCAGGCTCATCTTGAATATTTTGTTCTTCAGTCCCAGAATTAGTCATTTCTCCAAATAGTCTTGCTTTCTTTTATCAGAGAATGGTATTAGAAACCAACATCTGGGTATGAGGTATGTTGTTGCTTTACTGGGGTGTCCCCTGAAGATTTTAGTTAAACTTCATCTGAGTTTGAAAGGACTGGAAATGTTGTGTTAAAAAAAAACGTTTTGTGGCCGGGTTCAGTGGCTTATTCCTGTAATCCCAGCACTTTGGGAGGCCAAGGCCGGTGGATCACTTGAGGTCAGGAGTTCAAGACCAGCCTGGCCAACATGGTGAAACCCCATCTCTACTAAAAAATATATAAAAAATTTAAAAAAAAGAATTTTCTCCCTAATTGAGACAGGGTCTCTCTATGTTGCCAAGACTGATCTCAAACTCTTAGCCTCAAATGATCCTCCCACCTCAGCCTCTCAAAGTGGTGGGATTACAGGTGTGAACCACCACACCTGGCCAGGAATGCCCCCCCTCCGCCACACACACATTTTTTGAGACGAGGTCTTACTCTGTTGCCAGGCTGGAGTGCAGTGGCACGATCTTGGCTCATTGCAACCTCCACCTCCCAGGATCAAGTGATTCCCCTGCTTCAGCCTCCTGAGTAGCTGGGACTACAGGTGTGTGCCACCGTGCCCACCTAACTTTGTATTTTAGTAGAGATGGGGTTTCACCATGTTGGCCAGGATGGTCTTGATCTCCTCATCTTGTTATCTGCCTGACTCGGCCTCCCAAAATGTTAGGATTACAGGCGTGAGCCACTGCGCCCCACCAGCCTCTTTTTACTACAGTGTTATTACTACTAGAAGTAGATCTTAAAATATCACGTAAGATCTCTGCCATTATATTAGTTATCTATAGCTACATGTGTAGGATTTTAAACCATTCAGATTACTGCTTTAGAAATCATTATGCATTCTTGCCTTTTGCATAAAGTAGAGGTGTCAGGACCAAGCTTTTCAGATCATTGACAAAACTCTGAAAGAGGAGTTAGTGATTATTGCTTCCTACGGAAGTAAGATGTTAAAAAAAATTATTTAATTATTTATTTAATAATTTTTCTTTTCTTTCTTTCTTTCTTTCTTTTTTTATTTTTGAGACAGAAACTCGCTCTGTCACCCAGGCTAGAGTGTAGTGGTGCCATTTTGGCTCACTGTAGCCTCTGCCTCCCAGGTTCAAGTGATTTTCTCACCTCAGCCTCTCGAGTAGCTGAGATTCCAGGTGCACACCACCACATCTGGCTAATTTTTGTGTTTTTAGTAGAGAAGGAGTTTCACTCTGTTGGCAAGGCTGGTCTCGCACTCCTGACCTCAGGTCATCTGGCCACTTTGGTCTCCTAGAGTGCTAGGATTACAGGTGTGAGCCCCACCCCACCTGGCCTATTTATTTAATTTTGAGACAGGGTCTCACTCTATTGCCCAGGCTGGAGTGCAGTGACATGATCTTGGCTCACTTATCCTCAACCTACCAGACTCCAGTGGTCCTCCCACCTCAGCCTCTTTAGTAGCTGGGACTACAGGTGTGTGCCACCACACCCAGCTAACCCTTTTTGTATTTTTTATAGAGACAGGGATTCGCTATGTTACCTGGGCTCGTCTTGAACTCCTGGGCTCAAGCAGTCTGCCTGCCTTGGCCTCCCAATGTGCTGAGATTATAGACCTGTGCCACTGTGCCTAACCAGAAGTAAGACATTTTGGATGTGTGACTCAAGTTCTGATTATGTTCTAAAGGAATTACTACTGGTTTTCTGGTACTTTTGTTTTCCTTTTCTCTCCTTTCACCTTTTCTGTCTACTGTCTTCTGACTGTGATTTAGTTAACCCAAGCCACTAAAACCCAGCCAAGATTCTATTACCATTAAGAAATGTTTAGAGTTAATGTTGATTTAAATAGCTCTAGTGCAGCTGTCTCATACTTAAACTCCTGCAACTTTTTTTTTTTTCTTTTTTTTTTTTTAAGATGGATTCTTGCTTTGTTGCCCATGCTAGAGTGCAGTGGCATGATTTCGGCTCCCTGCAACCTCCACCTCCCGGGTTTGAGCAATTCTCCTACCTCATTCTTCCAAGTAGCTGGGACTATAGGCATGTGCCACCACACACAGCTAATTTTTTTTTTTTTTTGAGACTGAGTTGTGCTCTTGTTATCCAGGCTAAAGTGCAATGGCGCAATCTCGGCTCACTGCAACCTCTGCCTCCTGGGTTCAAGCAATTCTCCTACCTCAGCCTCCGAATAGCTGGGACTACAGGCGTGCGCCACCATGCCCAGCTAATTTTTGTATTTTCAGTAGAGACGGGGTTTCACCATGTTAACCAGGATGGTCTTGATCTCTTGACCTCGTGATCCACCTGCCTCGGCCTCCCAAAGTGCTGGGATTACAGGTGTGAGCCACCGCGCCCGGCCTTAATTTTTGCATTTTTAGTAGAGATGGGGTTTCACCATTTTGGCCAGGTCTATCTCATACTCCTGGCCTCAGGTGATCTGCCCGTCTCAGCCTCCCCAGGTGCTGGGGTTACAGGTGTGAGCCACAGTGCCTAGTTCCTGCAGTATTCTTGAAGTTAAAGTGAGTGAAGTTGGTCTCAATTAAGAACTTATGTTGTAGACATTGTGTGAATGGGTATCTACAGAGGCAGTTATTTCTCAGCTCCGGTATGTTGTTGCTAAGTGGAAATACATGGTCACAGTCTGATCTTCTGATTTTTTTTTTTTTTTTTTTTTTTTTGAGGCAGGGTGTTGCATTGTTACCCAAGGCTGAGGTGCAGTACTATAATCATCGCTTACTGCAGCCTTGACCTGCTGGGCTCCAGCAGTCCTCCTACCTCAGTCTCCTGAGAAGCTGGAACCACAGATACATACTCGGCTAATTTTTAAATTTTTTTGTAGACATGGAGTTTCACTATGCTGCCCAGGCTTGTCTTGAGCTCCTGGGGTCAAGTGATCCTTCTACTTCAGCCTCCCAAAGTGCTAGGATTACAGGCATGAGCTACCACACATGGCCCTGTGTTTTTAAAAAAAGTTGTAAATTGGTATTTTCATGCAAAGATTACTGATTTTGGAGATACTGGCTGTTTTTCAAAACACTGTTGTGGGCCACTGCACTGAGGGGCCTGTTTGACCTAGGTTTGCACTCTGAACTGGTGCTTCTCTTGTGGGTTCAGTGAGTATTCATCTTGGGGAGGGAACTCTGGGCTTGGTGGGAGTTGGGAGACCTTTGTCCTGCTTGTAGCTTTGTCTCTAGTTAACTAGATAGCTTTGGGCAAAGGGAAACATATTGGATCTCTCTTTTCTGAGTTTTAAAATTTGAAAGTAAACTGGAAAATTTAAGGTTCTCTTTTACTCTTTTTTATTTTATATTTTCATACATGTATTTACTTGAGCTGTGAAAGAATGACCATTTATGAGTTGGGGACATCAGGAAGTCTTACTAGTCTAAGTGCTTTGGGAATAGAAGAGACTCTTACATTTTCTCTAGGTGTACTTTTTTCTAGGCTACAGAAGATTCTCCCCTGCTTTTTGGACTCTTGGCATACTTGCTGCCTCTGATCATTATCTGGCAGATGTGTACATATTAATGGGCGATGCATAAGTTTCTGTTTTTTCAAGTAAATTGATTCTAATTCAGTTAAAGCTGTATTGATATGTGGATTTTGGGGGCATGGTTGTGGTGATGGGTGGAAATTGTAAAGCTGACAATGACAGTATTTTTTTAGATATGGAGAACATTTTAATACTTAATTTCAGGAGCCTCTAAGTCAGCTTATTATTATTATTATTATTATTATTATTATTTAGGCATAGTTTCATGCTTGTAGCCCAGGCTGGAGTGCACTGGTGCGATCTCAGCTCACTGCAACCTCTGCTTCCCAGGTTCAAGCAATTCTCCTGCCTCAGCCTCCCAAGTAGCTGAGATTACAGGTGTGCACCACAATGCCTGGCTAATTTTTGTAATTTTAGTAGAAATGGGGTTTCATCACATTGGCCAGGCTGGTCTTGAACTCCTGAGCTCAGGTGATCTGCCCACCCTCACCTCCCAAAGGACTGGGATTACAAGGTTGAGCCACCACATCCAACCGAGTCAGCATATTATTTCTTCTTATAAAAAGATGTCATGGGTCAGGCGCATGTCTCATGCCTGTAATCCCAGCACTTTAGGAGGCTGAGGCAGGTGCATCATGAGGTCAGGAGATCAAGACCATCCTGGTCAACATGAGGAAACCCCGTCTCTTTTTTTAAAAAAAAAAAAAAAGACATCTTGGTGGTTCAGGCCTATAATCCCAGCACTTTGGGAGGTCGAGGCGGGCGGATCACCTGAGGTTAGGAGCTGGAGATCAGCCTGGCTGACGTTGTGAAACCCCATCTCTACTAATAATACAAAAATCAGTCCGGTGTGCTGGTGCAGGCCTGTAATCCCAGCACTTCGGGAGGCCGAGGCGGGTAGATCACGAGGTCAAGAGATCGAGACCATCCTGGTTAACATGGTGAAACCCCATCTCTACTAAAAATAAAAAAAATTAGCTCGGCATGGTGGCATGCGCCTGTAGTCCCAGCTACTCGGGAGGCTGAAGCAGGAGAATTACTTGAACCCGGGAGGCAGATGTTGCAGTGAGCCGAGATCGCACCACTGCACTCCAGCTTGGCGCCTGGCCCAGAGTGAGACTCTGTCTCAAAAAAAAAAAAGGAAAAACAAAAAAACAAAAATTAGCTGGACATGGTGGTGGGCGCCTGTAATCCCAGCTACTTGGGAGGCTGAGGCAGGAGAATTGCTTCAACAGAGGAGGCAGAGGTTGCAGTGAGTGGAAAGGGTGCCATTGCACTCTAGCCTGGGCAACAGAGCAAAAGAGACTTCATCTCTTCATCTCAGGAAAAACAAAAAAACTGCAGTGTTTGTCATTTACTATTAAGTCAAGCCATATGAAATCACATTTTGTCAGTAAATTAATGGTCAAACATCAGCCATTTTATATAGTTCTCTCTAATAGATACTCAAGACATTTTGTCAACATGAACAGAGTCAAATCATAAAATGGTAGACTGAAAAAGAACTTCATGGAGAATTCTTTTCTTATAAACAGAGGTGACCAGGAGGTTGAGGTTGCAGTGAGTCGTGGTCAGGCCACTGCACTCCAGCCTGGGCACCAGAGTGAGACCCTGTCTCAAAAAAAAAAAAAAAAGAAAAAAATGATTGCACTGCCTTTTTGTGGTTTTGGAACAAATGTTGAGATAATAACTTTTACTTATAAATGTAGCACAATAGTCTTTTACTATGTAAAGGTCCCTGAATAGAAAGTCAGGAGACCTGTTTCTCCTACCAACTAGTATAATTTTTGGAAAGCTCATTGTTCATCAGTTTCCTTATTTGTAAAATTTGGATGTTAGATACGTAAGATCTCTATTAATTAGGATGATTGATGCTCTCTCTTTAACATACCTAGCATTTCAGTGACTTAACACAATAATGGTTTATTTCTTGCTCGTGTCATAGTCTGAGCATTTGGCCTACGGCTGTCATGTAATTGAGGAATTTCAACCCCTTCCATCTAGTGTCTTGGAGTCTTCTGCTGGATTCTTTGTATTTAGTTTGTTGTTAGCAAAGAGCACCAGCAAGGAGACTAGACTTGCTAGTCTCCTTTGACTAGAACCTGCTCACATGATCTCAACTTCTGACTCCAAGGGAGATAAGAAATGTCTTTCTGAGCACCCAGGAAAAAGAAACAGAATTCCCATCTTTGTCACAGTCTTTTCATTTTGTACTTTTTTTTTTTTATGCTTTTTTTTTTTTGGAGATAGAGTCAAACACTGTTGCCCAGGCTGGACTGCAGTGGTGCAATCTCAGCTCACTGCAACCTTTGCCTTCCCGGTTCAAGCGATTCTCCTGCCTCAGCCTGCTGAGTGGCTAGGATTACAGGTGCATGCTATCACGCCCGGCTAATTTTTTTATTTTTAGCAGAGACACGGTTTCACCATGTTGTCCAGGCTGGTCTTGAACTCCTGACCTCAGGTGATCCGCCTGCCTCAGCCTTCCAAAATGCGGGGATTACAGGTGTGAGCCACCACACCTGGCCTTTTTTTCTTTTTGAGACGGAGTCTGGCTCTGTCACCAGGCTGGAGTGCAGTAGCACAATCTCAGTTCACTGCAACCTCTGCCTCCCGGGTTCAAGCAATTCTCCTGCCTCAGCCTCCCAGGCAGCTGGGACTACAGTCGTGCACCACCACACCCAGCTAATTTTTGTATTTTTAGTAGAGACGAGGTTTCACCATGTTGGCCAGGATGGTCTTGATCTTGTGACCTCGTGATCCGCCCGCCTCGGCCTTCAAAGTGCTGGGATTAACAGTTGTGAGTCAGTGTGCCCAGCCCGTTTTTTGATACTCTATTCACAACCAAAAATTTTCTCCTGTTGCATATTGCTTTTTGTATCTTTGGTTACTGTGAATTTACTTCCAAATTTCTTGGAAGGAATTTAGTATTTCAAGTCAAAGCAGCCCTTTGATGCTTGTTATGTTTAGGACCCCTGCCATCCCCAGATGATTATATTTGTTATTTTTGTTTGTAGTTTCATTTGTGGTTTAAATTTGTCTTTTATGTTGTCATAGCTTGCTTAGTTTTAAATGACTAAAAATACATCGATTGCAAAAATCTTCCAGTGTTTAAGAAAAACAATAGAATATTTAATACAGCCAACATCAGAAGGAAAGTCATTGTCCACCATGTCCAATCTAGCAGCCTGTTAGCAGGAGGGAAAACAGACAAACCTTATACTGTCTTTTAAAGGTCAGCACATGTAGACTCTCAGACCAATAGAGAAACACATTCCAGTGAGCAGGCAAAGTTCTCTTTGACTTCTGCCCACTTAAGGGTAAACTCAGAGAGTCAGCAAAAGTCTTTTAGTTGATTTCAGCTGCTGTTTTGGAGTCATGTCCATCTTTCTGCCTCCTTCTCTTTTCTTTTGCTTTCTTGATACAGTATATTATATGTTCTTTTGTATGTAAGTAAAAAATATCTTTTTTTTATGGATCCATCCTATGTTAGTAAATTTGATGAGAGTCTTCTAATTCTAAGCCTTGTTTCTTTGAAATGTATGATTAGCTCAGAATAATGCCATAGTTCAGTTTACATTATGCTTGGATTAAATACTTTGTTTTGTAGTTCCTTTTCAGTAAACTGCTCCCCTCCTCTGTTTTCAATTGCACCTTTTTTCATATGCTATTTGCACCATATGTCTAAGTCACTGTGGAAAGGTTAATTTTGGACAGAGTTGTTTCTAGATCTAGTGCATTATTGTCATCCTAGGATTACATTTCATTTCTCTTATGCAAAGGATACTATTTCTTGGATACTGCAGCTTCCATAGGATACTGTGTTCATTTTTCATTTTCTGGAATCTGCTGAAGTTCATTTTCAGAAAGAATGCCTGGAAAATAAGGTTTTTTTAATTATGTGTTTGAATTTCCCATTTTAGCCTTCACTTAATGGATGAGTTAGCTGTAAAAATCTAGCTTCAAAATAGTTTTTCTCAGGTTTAAAGGCATCACTTCATTTTTTAAAAAATCATTGAGAGTTACAATTAGAAATAAGAAGCCCATCTGTTTCTTATAACTTGGTAAGTACTGCTGTGGGGAATTTCCCTCCCTCCCTCCCTTCTTGCCACCTTGCCCATGCTAGATTTGAACTCCTGTGCTCAAATGATCCTCCCACCTCAACCTCTTCTTTTTGCTTTTCTCTTTTCCTTCTCCTATCCCTGTCTCCCTACTCTCTTCATCGTTTGTTTTCTTTATCTGCCTCCATGATCATGAAAATAATCACCATGTTATCTTCTAGAAGCTGTGTTGTTTTGCTGTTCACATTTAGGCCTGTCATCCACCTGGAATTACTTTTTGTATATACTGCCAAGTAGAACTCAAAATACCCTTTTGGCTCAGCACCACTTACTGAAAGGACATTAATTCTCCCACTGTTCTGCAATGTTACATTTATAAAATATTAAGTATCCATATTAATATGGTTCTGTTTCAAAACTTCTTTCTTGCATTGGCCTTTTGTTTTGTTTTGTTTTGTTTTTGGTGAGATGGAGTCTAGCTCTGTCAGCCAGGCTGGAGTACAGTGGCGCAATCTCTGTCCACTGCAACTGTCGTGTCCTGGGTTCAAGCGATTCTTCTGTCTCAGCCTCCTGAGTAGCTGGGACTACAGGTGCATGCCACCATGCCCAGTTAATTTTTTTGTATTTTTAGTAGAGACGGGGTTTCACCGTTATTGGCCAGGCTGATCTCAAACTCCTGACCTTGTGATCCACCTGCCTTGGCCTCCCAAAGTGCTGGGATTACAGGCATGAGCCACCGTGCCTGCCTGCATTGGCCTCTTTTTAAAAGATATTTAGTGCACTAAGTACATTGGACTCTTTCTTAGTGGTTGTGCTGGTACCACAATGTCTTCATTACTGTATTTATGTATTTTAACTCTAAACATACGAAATTGCAGTAGGTCAGAAACTTATCAGATTTCGGCATTTTCACATGGTTAAATCCATCAGTGAGTTTTCTAGTATCTTAAGTTCTAAGTTTGTTTCTCAAAGATTGCCTTGGCTGTTCTAGGGTTTTTTTTGTTTCTGTATAAACTTTTTTTTTTTTTTTTTTTTTGAGATGGAGTTTCACTCTTGTTACCCAGGCTGGAGTGCAATGGCGCGATCTCGGCTCACCGCAACCTCTGCCTCCTGGGTTCAGGCAATTCTCCTGCCTCAGCCTCCTGAGTAGCTGGGATTACAGGCAAATGCCACCATACCCAGCTAATTTTTTGTATTTTGAGTAGAGATGGGGTTTCACCATGTTGACCAGGATGGTCTCGATCTCTTGACCTCGTGATCCAACCGCCTCGGCCTCCCAAAGTGCCGGGATTACAGGCTTGAGCCACTGCGCCCGGCTTTTTTTTTTTCTTTGAGACGGAGTTTCGCTCTTGTTACCCAGGCTGGAGTGCAATGGCGTAATCTCGGCTCACCGCAACCTCCGCCTCCTGGGTTCAGGCAATTCTCCTGCCTCAGCCTCCTGAGTAGCTGGGATTTCAGGCATGCGCCACCGTGTCCAGCTAATGTTTTGTATTTTTAGTAGAGACGGGGTTTCACCATGTTGACCAGGATGGTCTCGATCTCTTGACCTCGTGATCCACCCACCTCGGCCTCCCAAAGTGCTGGGATTACAGGCTTGAGCCATCACGCCCGGCCCTGTTTCTGTATAAACTTAGGATCAACTTTTCAGTTTGATTTGAAAAGAAAAAACCTACTGGACTTTGCTTGGGATTATGTTAAATCTATAGATTAGTTTGGGGATAGTTGATACCTTTAAAATATTAAGTCTTCCAGTACATAGTTATATGATTGTGATCCTGCAATTTATTTAAGTCTTTAATTTCTTTCCATTTTTTTTTTGTTTTCTGTGTAGCAGTCATAGATATCTTTTATTAAATTATTCCTAGGTAATTTTTTAAATGCCATTGTAAATGGTTTTTTTTTTTGAGACAGAGTCTTGCTCTGTTGCCCAGGTCGGAGGGCAGTGTTGATCTCAGCTCACTGCAACCTCCACCTCCCAGGTTCAAGCAATTCTGCCTCAGCCTCCCAAGTAGCTGGGCTTACAGATGTGCCCCCACCATGACCAGCTAATTTTTGTATTTTTGGTAGAGATAGGGTTTTGCCATGTTGGCTAGGCTCGTCTCAAACTTTGGGCCTCAAGTGATCTGCCGGCCTCGGCCTCCCAAAGTGCTGAGATTACAGGTGTGAGCCACGGCAAACGGTGGTATTTTAAATTTTTAAAAATTTCTGATTGTTTTTGCTGATACATAGGAATATAATTGGGTTTTAAATTTTAGAGTTCAACAACCTTACTAAATTACTGATTCTAATCGATATTTAGTTTTCTATGTATGTAGTTATGTTGCCTGCAAATAATTCATTATCTTTTTTTTTACTTTATAATCCTTATGCTTTTTTAAACAATCTGTATGCTTTTAATGTTTTATCTTGGCTCATTGCAGAATATTGATTAGAAACGGCAATAGTATACATTCTCATTTCTATCCAATCTAAAGGGAATGATATTTGAGGGAAGTTTTCTTTTTTCTTTGTAGATACCCTTTGTCAGATAAAGGATGCATTTTCTATCCTAATTTGCTTTTTCCAGATCCTTTTCTGATTCTGAGAGATGAGCTTTTAGTTTCTTTCCTTAATCTGTTAATGTGGTCAATTATGTTAGTAGATTCATTGCCTTGTAGGTTTCTCCTAAAAGCACTCCTTCAGTAAATCACTTGCACAAAATTCTGTGCCTCAGATTCTACGTCTAGTAGACTGATTATAAAATACCTACCTCCCTAACGGGGGAATTCAGTGTCTTTCTAGTGTTAAGTTGTATTAATCCTGTGTTGTATTTCATTTCAGTGAATTTTATCTTGAATGGATTAGGCAGATTGTTGTAATTCAGTGACCCTCAATTGTGCGTGCCTCTCTGTGTCATGATTATCCTTACTATGAGAAAACCAACAACACTGATTTTCTGTGCAGTAGCATATGCCTCTAGTCCCAGCTACCTGGGAGGCTGAGGCTGGAGGATTGCTTGAGCCAGGAGCTTGAGGTTGTAGTACACAATGAGCACACCTGTGACT
Source organism: Saimiri boliviensis (assembly GCF_048565385.1). Taxonomy (NCBI): domain Eukaryota; kingdom Metazoa; phylum Chordata; class Mammalia; order Primates; family Cebidae; genus Saimiri; species Saimiri boliviensis. Next base: position 13,699,076 of record NC_133456.1, read on the forward strand.
AGCCACGGCACTCCAGCCTGGGCAACATAGTGAGATCTTGTCTCTAAAAAAACCAAAACAACAACAACAAAGAAAACTTATATTGCTTAACCCTGTCCCTGAATAATTCTAATCCAGCATTTTTTTTAACTTTTAACTCAGATTTTTACTTGTATTTCAGGTAAAATATTAAAAGTTACGTTAATGAAAGATCTCTTCAACTTTTGCTTGTTCAGTTTTCATTTAGTAATGACATTTTTAGTTTCTAGGCTTTTCCCCCTCTTTTTAAAATAGTCTGTAAGGTATTATGTCTAAGGTCTTTGACCACGACTACAAAATGCTTGTTAAGCATTCCTATAGTGTTTGTATCTTTTTCCTGCTCAGAAAAGCTGAACTACTTGACCCTAGTCCTGCCTAGGACCAATACTTAGAAGAGCCATGAGGGTGCTTCCAGTTGAACACACATCAACCCCAACAAGAGAAGGATGGTATCATGATACAGAACAGAATTCACCTAGCAGGACAAATGTGCATTTAATGAGAGCCTATGAGGTTTCAAGTTTATTATATTAGATGTCCAGGATAAAAGGTGAGAAAGATGCTATCATAGCCATCTGGGAACTGAAGTCTAAGGGAATACTTTAAATAAACAGGTAGGACACACATTGTAAATAAACAATTAAAAGACTGGCATGGTGGCTCATGCCTGTAATCCCAGCACTTTGGAAGGCTGAGGCAGGCAGATCACTTGAGGTCAGGACCAGCCTGGCCAGCTCATCTGTACTCTCTGTCTCAAAAAAAAAAATTACGGAATTATCAGCACAAATTCCTGTGTCCTCTTCTGCTTTCTACTTTTCTTCATTTTCACTGATATATATTAAAATAGAGTGAAACTTCACTTTACTTAATGGGAGAAGTTTTTCTTTCCTTTTGCTATTATTTTCAAGACAGGGCCTCTCTCTGTAGCCCAGGCTAGAGTGTAGTGGTGTCATCACTGCTCACTACAGCCTCAACCTTCCCCTCCTCAAGTGATCTATCCACCTCAGCCTTCCAAAGTGGTTCCCTGCTTTGGCTTCCCAAGTAGCCAGGACCACAGGTGTGCAGGCTAATTTTAAAATGTTTTCTATGGAGATACAGTCTGAACTACGTTGCCCAGGCTGATCTTGAACTCCTGGGTTCAAGCAGTTTTCCTGCCTTAGCCTCCTAGAATGCTGGGATTATAGGCATGAACCACCATGCCCAGCCAAAAGAGAATTTTTTATTTAATAAAATAATTCTCAAAAGCTAAGAGCTGATGAAGTATTAATATTGTTCCTTTCATCTAATCTCCTCAGCACTAAGTAATCCTAAAGTTACATGATATATTTACTATTTTCTGACAGATATATGAGCTGATAACTATAGAGATTTAATATTTTAATAATTATAAAAGTTTTAGTATTTATATGATTATATTAAGTGATGGTAGTAACTGATAATCTTTCTCCCTGTTTGTCTCTCAGAGATGTGGTCTTTCTCACCCAGGTCGGAGTGCAGTTGCATAATCATAACTCACTGCATCCTCAAACTCTTTGGCTCAAGGAATCCTACTGCCTCAGCCTCTTGAGCTGGCATTGCAGCCAAATACCACCACACCCAGCTAATTAAAAAAAATTTTTTTTTTGTAGAGGTGGTGTCTTGCCATCTTGCCCAGGTAAGTTCTTGAACTCCTGGGCTCAAGTGGTCCCTGCTTTGGCCTTCCAAAGTTCTAGGATTACAGGTGAGAGCCATCATGCCAGGCCAGTAACTGGTCTCTTAAATAATTTGTTTTTGCCACATTGCATCATGTCATGCTTTTATAAAAGCAGAGAGAGCAATTTTTATTGCTTTACCTAATAATTATAAGAGGACCAGCATGGAAAGCTGGTTCGTACGGTTGTTCCCTATTGGCTTTCTTTCCATGATTCTAGACAACATGCTTGCTCTTGTACAAACTGTGTTTAGAAAGTGGAATAAATGAGGTGAATTTTTTTTTTTTTTTTTGAGACAGAGTCTTGCTGTGTTGCCAGGCTATAGTGCAGTGGTACAATCTCAGCTCACTACAACCTCTGTCTCCCGGTTCAAGTGATTCTCCTGCCCCAGCCTCCCGGGTGGCTGGGACTACAGGCACACATCACCATGCCCAGCTAATTTTTTTTTTTTTTTTTGAGATGGTGTCTCAGTCTGTCGCCAGGCTGGAGTGCGGTGGCGAGATCTCGGCTCACTGCAACCTCTACCTCCCAGGTTCAAGTGATTCTCCTGTTTCAGCCTCCCGAGTAGCTGGGACTACAGGCACACGCCGCCATACCCAGCTAATTTTTTTTTTTTTTGTATTTTTTAGCAGAAATGGGGTTTCAGCATGTTGGCCAGGATGATCTTGATCTCTTGACCTCATGATCCACCCATGTCAGCCTCCCCAAACTTTTGGGATTACAGACATGAGCCACTGTGCCTGGCTGAGGTGGATATTCTTTTTTTTTTTTTTGAAATGGAGTTTCGCTCTTGTTACCCAGGCTGGAGTGCAATGGCACGATCTCGGCTCACCGCAACCTCCGCCTCCTGGGTTCAAGCAATTCTCCTGCCTCAACCTCCCAAGCTGGGATTACAGGCAGGCGCCACCACGCCCAGCTAATTTCTGTATTTTTAGTAGAGATGGGGTTTCACCATGTTGACCAGGATGGTCTCGATCTCTTGACCTCGTGATCCACCTGCCTCGGCCTCCCAAAGTGCTGGGATTACAGGTGTGAGCCACCGCGCCCGGCCTGAGGTGGATATTCTTAATTGGTGATAACCCTTCAACCTTGAATCTGTTTGTTCTTTTTCTAGTTCTGAAGAGTTTTTGTAATTTTGGAACTTTTGATTAATTTCAAATTAGATTCAATTTCTAATAACTTCCATTGTGTCATTTTAGAAATGTTTATTTAGCACCCCCCCCCCTTTTTTTTCCCCACCATTTTGGCCTGTCTCCTGTGTGTGTAATTTACTACAGAGAACAGAGAAGATGTGCACATCACTTTGATGTGGTCCTTCCCCTTTGGGACCCAGCAGTTTATAGGAGCTGGTATAGATAACTAATTACAGTAGGGATTTTCCAAACCCTTGGTTTGCAGACTGGTACTAGTCCATGGCCAGTTAGGAACTGGGCTGCACAGCAGGAAGTGAGCTGCAGTTGAACCAGCATTACTTCCTGAATTCTGCCTTCTGTTAGATCAGCAGCAGCTTTTGATTCTCATAGGAGCGTGAAGCGAACCCTATTGTGAACTGCGTATTCGAGAGATCTAGGTTGCATGCTCCTATGATAATCTAATGCTTGATAATCTGAGGTGGAACAGTTTCATCCCAAAACCGTCTCTCCCCCACCCCCACCTCTCCCACTATCTATGGAAAAATGGTTTTCCATGAAACCTGTTCTTGGTGCCAAAGAGGTCTGGGGACCAGTGAACTACAATATAGACAAGACAGATGGTGAATTAGTTCTGAATAGCACTAGGAGAAAGAAGGAGTAACAGGAAAGGTAATAAGATAATTGATGTGGACCTTGATTTCAAGACTTTCACAAATGAGAAGGGAGAGAAGATAAGTTCAGGTGTGGAGAACAAATGAGCATAGGGTATACAGTGATAATATCAGATGGCAGGTGGTTCCATGCGACTAAATTGTAGGGAGACCTCACATGGATAGGAGGCCTCACATGGAAAGCTGCTGATGATTATGGTATGTGATAGGACTGAGTCTTCTCAGTCAGCCTTGATATCACATGAAAGAGTTTGGATATACACACACACACACACACACACACACACACACACACAAAATCTAAGCATTGAGGTCCATGTATTTATTTATTTTTTGAGACAGAGTTTCCCTCTTGTTGCCCAGGCTGGAGTGCAATGGCATGATCTCAGCTCACTGCAACCTCCGCCTCCCAGGTACAAGGGATTCTCTTGTCTAAACTTCCTAAGTAGCTTGGATTACAAGCATGTGCCACCACTCCCGGCTAATTTTTTTTAAATTTATTTAGTAGAGACTGGGTTTCACCATGTTAGTCAGGCTAGTTACGAGCTCCTGACCTCAGGTGATCCACCTGCTACGGCCTCCCAAAGTGCTGGGATTATAGGCATGTGCCACTGGGCCCGGCATTGGGGTCCCTTTAGATCAGTCCCTTTTCCTGATGTTCAGGATTCATCTTGCCTGCCTCTCCCTCCTTAAAGAAGAAAAGATAGGTATTTATAAGTAGTAGGTAGGTAAAGGTATATATAAGCAGGTATAATTCAAAAGGTATTTTAAGTACAGTGATGTCATTGTGTTAGATAAAAGCAGAAACTATAGAACTACAAGGTTTTACTTATTTTGTTGCTCTCTGCTTCTGCTTTTGTTGTTCTATGGTTCTTTTGGCCTGATCCTTTGTCCCAGCCTCATTAATAAGTTACTTGGTTTTTCCATTTCTCATTTTTTTTTTCATCTATTAAAGTGAGGGGATTGGATTCCAGATCATTTGAACTGGTGTTTTACAAAAACCTTTAGAGCCAGGCATGGTGGCTCATGCCTGTAATCCCAACACTTTGGGAGGCTGAGGTGAGTGGATCACTTGAGGCCAGGAGTTTGAGACCAGGCTGACCAACATGGTGAAACCTCATCTCTACTAAAAATACAAAAATTAGCCAGGTGTGGTAGCACACACCTGCAATCCTAGCTACTTAGGAGGCTGATGCAGGAGAATCATTTGAACCCAGGAGGTGGAGGTTGCAGTGAGCCAAGATCATGCCACTGCACTCTGCAGCCTGGGCGACGGGCTGAGACTCTGTCTTAAAAGGAAAAAAAAACCCCGCAAAACCCTTTAGATATCGTATGTGGTTGGAAATGATTTTTGGATTGATATAGATTGTTTTTCTGTGTTAATTAGAGGAAGGAAGTGGGATAAATGTAAAGTTTAAAAAACTGCTCTTTCTCTTTTTCAAAATTTTTGAGAGATTAGGTATTATTGAGACTCTTTTAAAGCTTTACTTATTTAAACATTCAGATAAAATTGAAGATTCATCCTTAAGGATGATGATATCAGAAATATAAGTGCTGTGTCATTGTCATTTCTTCTTTTGGCCTACATAACCAGACTTCAGACATCATGCTGCCTGTATCACATGGCTGACAGTGGGAGGTATCTAGTGTATTCTCCCTGAATAAATAGATTGAAATTCATTTGGACAGAAATATTGAAGGCAGGTGCCTGATCCAAAATGCATTTAGTCAGGACCGAACGCAAGCTGCCTGGATAGTTACTGTAAGTAAGCAAACTACACTTTTAGCTTTGTGATGCAAGGTTTTATGTATGTGAATATGTATGTGCGAGTGTATACAGTATTTTTATATCCAGAGGACAGGGCTCCCTTAAATAGCAGGATGGGGGGACTCTTTGGTAACTACATCAAAGTAAAATGTAACTTCTAGCCTGTTATCAGTGTGTTCTTTCATGCAGGAATGTAGCTGTGTGATGGCCTCAGCTATTCTAGTAATCAAGGGCTCTCTGCTGTTGCTAATCCTATGATGAACAGCACAAATGGTGGTTATGAACAGAACCCTGCCAAGCCTGGAAATTCCATCAGTTTGTAATAGCACAGCTGTTGTCCTTGAACTGTGTAGGGAGGAACCTAGGGGTCGACAGTTAATATATTCTACAGGGGATTTGGAGTTTATTGCTTAGATAGTCAAGATCTTCAGTTGTCTGTTGCTATCTGCAAGTCTTGTTCCGTGGAGGAGCAGGAGAAATTCAGATTTGTCTGAGGAATCATAGATGTCTGTGAACTGTTTAAGTTGGTAGTTGATTCCTCTTGTTTTTTTCTTATTTATTTATTTTTAATATCTAGAGGCATTCAGAGGTAGTTGATTCCTATAGGCATCCTTGCTAAAGATTTGTTTTTAAGTGAAATATATGTTTGAAAGTATAAATCAAGGTTTTGTGGCTAAATAAATTAAAAATAACAAGTTTGGCTTGCTGTGTAATAGACCTCTGCAGAAAGTTCAGTAAAAAACAAATTTGGGGAATAAAGTTACTGTTTAGTAACTAAAAACCTGCTAGGCATACTAAAAAAATCTGATGTTGAATATGAAATTATTATGAAGCAGGCTATACTTGTATCCATGTCAGGATTATAAATGATCTCCCACACTGGCTGCAACGTGAGGTTCCTTTCAAGCCTGAGGAACAAGCACCGTATTTTGGCCACAGCATTCTCACTAATGTCCTAGAATAGCAGCTTAGTGTTGGCTTTAGAATTCTCTGTCATTTAAATGTCATGCAAAAACAAACAACGTAAAAGAAAATATTAACCTAGATATCTTTACAGTTCTGTGCTTCCCAAAGTGCTGGGATTACAGGTGTGAGCCACTGTGCCTGGCCCTATGTTTGTGTTTAAAAATCACATTCTATTTATGTGTGGTGACAAGTAAAGAATAGCTTAACTTTTGATGAAATAAAGATACTAAGTGACTAGCTAGTTGCACTCATAGCCTTATGACCTTCCCACTTTCCAATTGTATAATTTGCTATCAGTTTTACCCTATTAGGCTGAATTTTAGCTGCTGTTCATATTCCATGAACCACGCACAGCCCAGGAAGTCATCTGGGAGTGTGTGTGTATATGTGTGGGGGGTGCTGAGGGTTGGGTAAGGGAAAGATTACAATGAATAAAAGCTGCCCTTTGATAATCTGTATTCTGATATATGATATTTAAAATGTATTGGTGTTTTTGTCTGTATTTTTACCCTGTGCCTTAAATGAGGAAAAGTTTTGAGTAGATTGTATCATGTAAATGTCATTATGTATTTCTCAGGAAAATTAAATTTATTGGGCTTTTATGGTATGTTGTTAAGGATGGCACAGATGTCCTTCTAAGTTCTCTTTGACAGTGAAACTAGCTGATACAGGATTTTTGCTCCTTCGCTCAACTAGGTCCAGGTTCTTGTCTCATGAGCAGGAAGAATTAGGCACGCAGACATCAAAGAGTTAGTGGAGTAGAATTTACTGAACGAAAGGAAAGCTCTTAGCAAAAAGACAGAACGCAGTGGGTAGTTCTGCTATCCGAAGACAGGAAAGTTCTGCAGTATGGCTGAACTTGGAGCCCTTTATGGGCTCAGAATGGGAAGTGTGTGCTGATTGGTTTGTGAGTATGCAAAAAAGTTCAAAGTGAAGACACCACTCAAAGGTGGGCAGGACAATGTAGAAAACCTGTTAGGAGAGAGTAGGTCCAAGTTAAGTAGGTGAAGGATGGGGATCAATCAGAGGAAAGTACAGCATATGAGAAGGCAAGTTCTCAATCTGATCCAAGGATTTACCTAGGACAGTTTCTGGATTGAAGATTGGGTTTCACTGGACTGCCCCTATCTGCCTAGACATTTGTTTGCCTCCTGCCTCTATAACACTAGTTATAGACATCCTTTTCAGTTTTTGGTTTATAACAGCTCTCAAAGGATAACTATTAATAATAGTTGTCAGAGACAGAATAGGGAAAAGCAGTTATTTTTCATGGAACCTCTTGACATGATAATTTGTTAGACTTTTAAGAACTCTTTAATGAACTCATTTCTCAGCATTTTCCCTGGTATGATCTGGAGTTACAATAATACTCTCTATATGAAATAGGCTGGATGATCATAGAATAGGGCTTCCCATGCACATTCATCTGTTGTAAATGGGTCACAGGTGTGCCACTACTACTATAGGAACTTTTTTTTTTCTCCTTGGTGGGGGACAAAGTCTTGCTCTGTCACGCAGGCTGGAGTGCAGTGGAATGATCTTGGCTCCTGGGTTCAAGTGATTTTCCTGTTTCAGCCTCCTGAGTAGCTGGGATTACAGGCATGTACCACCTAAATAATAAAAATTAGCACTCAGCTAATTTTTATATTTTTAGTAGAATGGAGTTTTACCATGTTGGTCTCAAATTCCTGGCCGCAAGTGATCCTTGGCCTCCCGAAGTGCTGGAATTACAGGTGTGGGCTACCACGTCCAGTCCCTACTGTAGGAACCACTAAATTTCTATTTATGGTTCCTTCAGAAAAGCTGCTAAATTCTGAATTCAGCAGTCATTATTCAAATAGTGGAATTCATAATTCCAGTAGTGTGAGATGCTATTTGCTGTGGACAACAGCTCTGTCATGCCACAGGTCCCCCTTGGCAGCAAAGCTATCAGTTTTTGTCACTAGCCCCACACTAGTTGTATTAGTCAAGATTCTTTTAGAGTAACAGAACTAATAGGATATATCTCCAAAGGGGAGTTTATTAAGTATTGACATACATGATCACAACATCCCACAATAGGCTGTCTGCAAGCTGAGGAGCAAGGAGAGCCAGTCCAAGTCCCAAAACTAAAGAACTTGGAATCTGGTGTTTGAATGCAGGAAGCATTCAGCACAGGAGAAAGATGTAGGCTGGGAAGCTAGGTCCATTTCACCTCTTCACGTTTTTCTGCCTGCTTTATATTTGCTGGTGGCTGATTAGATGGTGCCCACTCATTTAAGGGTGGTCTGCCTTCCCACTAACTCAAATGTTAATCTCCTTTGGCAGCACCCTCACAGGCACACCCAGGATCAATATTGCATCCTTCAATCCAATGAAGTTGACACTCAGTATTAACCATTACAAGTCCACCCCTTGTCAACTTGAACCCATACATATCTCCTGAGATCATATGTAATCTTCACATAAAGACAATAATAAGGTCATAATTATGCCTAACATAATACACCTATCCTTTGTACAACCGGAAATACACCAATCCCCAACCCAAACATTACTACATAAAGTTAACAATACTTAAATGCTGATGTGACATAAGATTTATTGATTTCATATGATGAAGGAAAAAGAAATGCATAGTGGAGATATTAGTACAAGTGTACACATACACAAACATGTTTTTAACAAAAGGAGGAAATACTCATGGCAGTTGCAGTTCTCATTTCTGCAACTGGTCACGTGATCATAGCTGGTATTGATGACTACCTTCTTCTACCCATGCTGTATTAACTTTGCCTTCAGCAAGCACCCCAGCAGGTCATGGTTTTTTCCCTGGTGGAGTGACCCAAACCTTCATTTCTGAAGGATCCGGTTCATTTGTAGTCCTGCCGGGATTGGGCTGTTGTAGTTTTGCATTGACCTTAATCACAGGACATGGTAATACTAAGAGATACTAAGAGAGAATGGATTACCTGTATTCCATACATTTACTTCCTTACCTCTGTTGTAGAGTTGTAGACTGATTTCATCTTGATAGTCTGGGTCAGTCACCTCAGCCAACACTGTAACTCCCTTCTTAAGACTATTGACTTAAAGGTAGGAGGAACCCAAAGTGTCCAGGTGACAATTTTAACTTCCAGTTTAATGGAATCATTGTTGTGTCTCCTGGTGGCAGCATTCCTCCCTCTGGAACTAAGACCCCTAGGCCAGCAGAATGTAATGCTGCAGAATAGGAAGCAAAAATTTTGCTAGTGGATCACTAGGGGTGATGGTGAGTGGTGCCACTTCCACTTCTACTCCTTGATTCCTGACCTCGATTCCTTGAATCCTGGCAATGGGAGAAACAGTACCATTTTGGATGCTGATTCAGAACATACACGGCCTTCTAGAGAACTTTGCCCCAGCCCTGCAAAGTATTGTCACCTAGTTGGCTTTGTAATTTTGACTTCAAAAGGCCATTCCACCATTCCGTCAATCCAGATGCTTCAGGATGATGGGGAACATGGTAAGACCAGTGAATTCCATGAGCATGAGCACACTGCTGCACTTCTTTCAGCCATGGTCAGGCAGTGCTGTGTGGAATACCATGATGGTGGATAAAGCATTCCGTGAGTTGGCAGGTGCTGTGACTCACGCCTGTAGTCCCAACACTTTGGGAGGCCGAGGTGGGCCGATCACTTGAGGTCAGGAGTTTGAGACCAGCCTGGCCAACGTGGTGAAGCCCCATCTCTACTAAAAATATAAAAATTAGCCGGGCATGTTGGTGGGTGCCTGTAATCGTAGCTACTTGGGAGGCTGAGGCAGGAGAATTGCTTGAACCCAGGAGGCGGAAGTTGCAGTGAGCCAAGATTGTGCCACTGCACTCCAGCCTAGGCAACAGAGTGAGACTCCATCTCAAAAACAAAACAACACATCCCGTGAGTCCACAAATGGTAGTCTTGGCAGAAGCACTGCGTGCAAGATAGGCAAACTCTATCCAGAATGTTTCTTTGAGTGAGGACAAACCTCTTCCCTTTCCATGATGGAAGAGTTCCAATATAATTAATCTGCCCCAAGTAGCTGGGTGATCACCTGAGGAATGGTGCCACATTGAGGGTTTGGTGTTGGTCTATGCTCTTGGTAAATTGGGCACTCAGCAGTGTCCATAACCAGGTTAGCCTTGGTGAGTGGAAGTCCATGTTGCTGAGCCCATGCATATCCTCCATCCCTGCCACCGTGGCCACTTTGTTGGCCATGGGCAATGGCAGGGGTGGCTGGGAAAAGAGGCTGAGTGGTGTCAACAGAATGGGTCATACTATCCACTTAATTATTAAACCCCTCCTCCGCTGAGGTTACCCATTGGTGAGCACTCACATGGGATACAAATATCTTCATAGTTTTTGACCACTCACAGAGGTCCATTCATATACCTCTTCTCCAAATTTCCTTGTCACCAATTTTCTAATGATGCTCCTTCCAAGTCCCTGACCATCCAGCCAAACCATTGGCTACAGTCCATGAATCAGTATGTAATCGCACATCTGGCCGTTTCTCTTTCCACCTGGAGAACCAGGTGCACTGCTCAAAGTTCTGCCCACTGGGAAGATTTCCCTTCACTGTTGTCCTTCAGGGATGCCCTAGAAAGGGGCTGTAGTGCTGCAGCTATCCACTTTTGGGTGGTGCCTGCATATCGTTTAGAACCATCTGTGAAGCAGGCCCTAGTCTTCTCTTCCTCTGTCAGCTGATCATAGGGAACTCCCCATGAGGCCATTGGTGCATGCTGGGGAAGAGAAGGCAGGGTGGCAGGAGTGGAGACCATGGGCATTTGAGCCACTTCCTCATGTAACTTACTTGTACCTTCAGGACCTCCTTGAGCCTGACCATGTATATACCACTTCCATTTGATTATGGAATGCTGCTGTGCATGATCTACTTCATGGCTAGATCTGTCAGAAAGAACCCAGTTCATGATAGGCAGTTGAGGTCACATGGTCACTTGATGACCCATAGTCAAACATTCAGTTTCCACCAAAGCCCAGTAACAGGCCAAGGGCTGTCTCTCAAAAGGAGAGTAGTTGGCTGAGTGCGATGGCTCATGCCTGTAATCCCAGCACTTTGGGAGGCCGTGGCGCACAGATCACAAGGTCAGGAGATTGAGACGATCCTGGCAAACGTGGTGAAACCCCGTCTCTACTAAAAATACAAAAATTAACTGGGCATGGTGACATGCACCTGTAGTCTCAGCTACTTGGGAGGCTGAGGTAGGAAAATCACTTGAACCTGGGAAGCAGAGGTTGCAGTGAAACAAGATTGCACCACTGCACTCCAGCCTGGCGACAGCGAGACTCCATCCCCCCACCCCCCCGCAAAAAAAAAAGGGAGATTAGTTATCTGCAGAAGATGGCAGGGCCTTGCTCCAAAATTCTAGAAGTATCCACTGTGATTCACCTATGGGAGCCTGCTAAAGGCTCCAGATGGCATCCCTATCTGCCAATGATACCTTAAGCACCACTGGATCTGCTGGGTCATATGGCCCAGGTGGCAGAGCAACTTGCACAGCAGCCTGGACCTGTTGCAGAGCCTTCTCTTGTTCTGGACCCCACTCAAAACTGGCAGCCTTTCAGATCACTCAATAAATGGGCCGGAATAACACACCCAAATGAGGAATGTGTTACCTCCAAAATCCAAATAGGCCCACTAGGCATTGTGCCTGTTTCCTGGTTGTAGGAGGGGCCAAACACAGCAACTTATCCTTTACCTTAGAGGGAACATCTCAACAGGCCCCATACCACTGGATCCCTAGAAATTTTACGAGATAGAAGGTCCCTGAATTTTTAGTCTGATTTATTTCCCATCCTCTGGCATGCAAATGTTATACCAGTAAGTCCAGTATATTTGCTGCTTATTGCTCACTAGATCCAATCAGCATAATGTCGTCAGTGTAATGGACCAGTATGATATCTGTGGAAGCAAAAAGTGATCAAGGTCTCTCTGAATAAGATTATGACACAAAACTGGAGAGCCAATATATCCCTGAGGTAGGAAAGTAAAGGTATATTGCTAGCCTTGCCCCCTGAAGGCAAATTGCTTCTGGTTGGCCTTATGGACAGAAATGGAGAAAAGGCATTTGCAAAGTCAATGGCTGCATACCAGGTACCAGGAGAAATAGATTGACTAAATTAGGTAAAAGAAAGATGAAGGCTGCTAACTTAGACTTGAAGTAGTCAACCAGGGTATCTAAACAGCTGTCACTCACAGACTTTTCTTCCAGTGTGTAGTCAATATGTTGTCCTTTCCAGCTGTCTTCTTCCTGACTTCTGATTGACCCAACTCTAGTCATGTCCCAGACCCAATAGGGGTAGGGATTGGTTTGTATTGGGAGAGATAGAAGAATAGATCTCTGGGCAAACACAGGTAGTAGCCATTATATTATGCAACTAAGGATCTATTTGACTTGTGTTTACCTTAGCAACATAGCTTATATGTCAGCTTATCCTATGGATTCTCTTGGAGTTTCTATTAGACTCTTTGAAAGCAAGCGTAGTACCTTGCACACTTTATTTCCTAATGTGCTTTGCTTTTGAATGGTGCTCGATTTATTGCAGGCCTTTGGCTCTTTTTTTTTTTTTTTTTAATTTTTTTTGTGTCAGGGGAGATGGAGTCTCACTCTGTTGCCCAGGCTGGAGTGCAGTGATGCAGCCTTGGCTCACTTCAGCCTCCTCTTCTGGTTCAAGCATTCTCGTACCTCAGCCTCTCAAGTAGCTGGGATTTTAGGCACCCACCAGCATGCCTTGCTAATTTTTGTATTTTTAGTAGAGATGGGATTTCACCATGTTGGCCAGGCTGGTCTCGGACTCCTGGTCTCAAGTAATCTGCCTGCCTTGGCCTCTCAAAGTGTTGGGATTATAGGTGTGAGCCACCGTGCCCGGCCCCTTTAGCTCTTTTTACTACATTATTTCTATATTTTCTAGGCTGTTCACCTATAATTTTGCCTATGGTAGATTTACTTTTTTAACTTTATTTTAGGTTCAAGGATACACGTGAAAGTTTGTTGCATAGGTAAATACATGTCATGAGGGTTTGTTGTACAGATTATTTCATCTCCCAGGAATTAAGCCCAGTACCCAATAATTACCTTTTCTGCCCCATTCCTTCCTCCTACCCTCCACCCTCAAGTAGACCCTGGTGTTTGCAGTTTCCTTCTTTGTATTCATAAGTTCTCATCATTTAGCTCCCACTTATAAGTAAGAACATGTGGTATTTGGTTTTTTGTTCGTGCATTAGTTTTCTGTGGATAATGTCCTCCAGCCCCATCCATGTTCCCCGAAAGGACCTGATACTGTTCTTTTTTATGGCTGCCAGTAGATTTACTTATTAACGTCAGACTATGTAATTAAGAGCCTGGTGGTCTGTAAAAATATACATGACTACAGAGAGGGACTATCTCCCCTAGCTAATTCAGGGAACATGTCTTTTTTTTTTTTTTTTTTTAATGCTGGCAGGACTTAGTAGTTTGGTTGACAGGGCTATCCACAAATGATTCATGAAGAAAAAGGTAACTTACTCCAAGATAAGACCCATATTCACAGTCTTTGATCAAGGAAATTGATTTCATTTGTCTAATAGTAAGGTAAGTATGTAAAGATCTGATTTGAATCTTACTGGCTATAACTTTGGATATATTGATTGTGGGGTTTTTTTGCACCTCACTTTTCTTTTTTCTTTTTTTTTTTTTTTGAAACAGAGTTTCACTCTTGTTACCCAGGCTGGAGTGCAATGGCGCGATCTCGGCTCACCGCAACCTCCGCCTCCTGGGTTCAAGCAATTCTCCTGCCTCAGCCTCCTGAGTAGCTGGGATTACAGGCACGAGCCACCATGCCCAGCTAATTTTTTGTAATTTTAGTAGAGACAGGGTTTCACCATGTTGACCAGGATGGTCTCGATCTCTCGACCTCGTGATTCACCCGCCTCGGCCTCCCAAAGTGCTGGGATTACAGGCTTGAGCCACCACGCCCGGCCACCTCACTTTTCTTATAAATAGAAATGACACAATTGCAATAGCTTTGTCCTGCTGCCACCACCACCCTCCATTTCTGCCAAAATATGAGAAAAGAGTAACTAGCAGTGAGTTACCTTGGGTGAGACTGTCCATTTCTCAGTTTTAATTTTCTCATCTTTCAAATGAGGGAGCCTCTTCTAGCTGTGAAATCTTATATTTTGATTCTTTTGTTTGTTTCAAACAATTGACAAGAGTTTCTAGAAGTGTTTTTTCTGGTTGGGTGTGGTGCCTCATACCTGTAATCCCAGCCCTTTAGGAGGCCGAGGCAGGCAGATCACCTGAGGGTAGGAGTTCGAGACCAGCCTGACCAATGTGGAGAAACCCTGTCTCTACTAAAAATACAAAATTAGCTGGGCGTAGTGGTGCATGTCTGTAATCCCACTTACTCTGGAGGCTGAGGCAGGAGAATCACTTGAATCCAGGAGGTGGAGGTTTCTGTGAGCTGAAATCGTGCCATTGCGCTCCAGCCTGGGCAACAAGAGCAAAACTCCGTCTCAGAGAAAAAAAAAAAAAGGAATGTTTTTTATTTTGCAGTGCTCATTACATGAAACATCTCTTTCCTCTTCACTAGGCAGTTGCAGTGGTGCAGAATGGCTGACCTCAGTCTTGCAGATGCATTAACAGAGCCATCTCCAGAAATTGAGGGAGAGATAAAGCGGGACTTCATTGCCACACTAGAGGCAGAGGCCTTTGATGATGTCGTGGGAGAAACTGTTGGAAAAACAGACTATATTCCTCTCCTGGATGTTGATGAGAAAACCGAGAACTCAGAATCAAAGAAGAAACCATGCTCAGATACTAGCCAGGTTGAAGGTAAGTATTTAAACCAAACTGCTTATATATGTTCAGAAAGTAGGTTATGGATTATGCCGGTGGTCATAATCCTGGAAACTAAGAATAGAGCTGAGTTTTTTTTTTTTTAAGTATACCCTAATAATTATATTTCTTTGTTAGAAACCGACAACTTAACCACCCTTTCAGTGTGTGTTCATGAGTCTATAGAAAACACCCTAATGTTTCTTCTGTAATGTTCCAACTACCATATAATCTGCTTCTTAATTCCCTAAATTAAGCTGTCTGCTGTGCCTTTTCTTTGAAAGTAGCTTTGAAAAGTTAGATAAAATTCTGTGCTTATATCAGAACTTCATTTAGACTGGAATCAGACGCCATTTGTTGTCTTTGGGGTTATCCCAGGTCAAGATTAATTAAAGCCTGTAAGAGAAATTTTCCATTTTCCTGGATCAGATGTGCTAATATGGAGTTGAGGATTTTTGCATCTGTGTTCATGAGGGAATTAGTCTGTAGTTTTCTCATGATGTCTTTTGACAGTTTTAGAATTGAGGTCACAATGACTTTATAAAATGAATTGGGCAATGTTCCCAATATTCTTTCTCTTTTCTAGAATAGTTTGTATAGAATTGATATTTTTTTCTTCTTTTCAGTGTTTGATAAAAATAATCAATAAAGCTATCTGGGTCTGGAGTTTTCTGTCAGATTTTTAAAGTAGGAATTTTAGTGTCTTTCAGAGATCATAGAACTATTCTGGTTATCTATTTCGTACATTAGCTTTGATACTTTGTATCTTTCAAGGAATTCCTTGGTCCATTTTCTTGCATAAATGTTGCAGATTAATGGAGATAAAATTGTACCTTATGCTTTTAATGTCTGTAGGATCTGTTATGTCCCCTTTCATTTCTCATATTAGTCACTTGTGATCCTCCCTCCCTTCCTGGCTCCTTCCCCCCCACCCTTTCTTTCTTTCTTTCTTGATAGAGGTTATCAATTGTATTGAAAGATCCAGCTTTTGGTTTCATTAATTTTTTTTCTATTGTCTTTCTGTTTTTAATTTCTTCTCATATCTTTATTTTTTCCTTTCTTTTGTTTACTTAAATTGATTTATTCTTTTTCTGGTTTCTTAAGGTGGTACCTTATATCAGGTTTTGATCTGAGACCTTTCTAATCTAATTACTTAATGTTATAAATTGCCTTCTAATCACCATTTTAGCTGTGTCCCATGGATTTTTATATGTTGTATTTTATTTTCATTCAAAAATATTTGTATATATTTTCTTTGTGAATTCCTCTTTATGGCTGCCTTTTAAATGTTATCTTTATTTTTGGTTTTTAGCAATTTAAATATGTTGTGTTTAGGTGATATTTTGGAATTTTTCTGCTTGGGCTTCTGAGCTTCTTGATCTGTCCTTTTGATGTGGTTAAGTCTGGGAAATTTTTGGCCATTATATTTAATTTAATTAATTTATTTATTTGAGATGGAGTCTCACTCTGTCACCCAGGCTGGAGTGCAATGATGTGACCTCCGCTCACTGCAACGTCCACCTCCTAGGTTCAAGCAATTCTCCTGCCTCAGCCTTCCGAGTAGCTGGGACTACAGGTGTGCGCTGCCATGCCTGGTTAACTTTTTGTATTTTAGTAGAGACAGGATTTCACCATGTTGGCCAGGATAGTCTCAATCTCCTGACCTCGTGATCCCTCTGCCTTGGCCTCCCAGAGTACTGAGATTACAAGCATGAACCACTGTGCCCAGCCAGCCATTATCTTTTAAAATATTTCTTCTGTCCCATTCTTTTTCTCTTCTCCTTCTGGGATTCCAATTATATTTGTTAAATTGGTAGTGTCCCTTATCTCTTGGATGCAAGAGATCCAGAGAAAATTCACACTTACATTCAGGATTATCTACTGTCATGCTCACAAGAAAGACTGGAGGCAGGGTTGAGGGACCAGATAGAGCCTCCCTCAGTGGTATAGACCTGAAGAAGGCTACCACCATTGAAGGAAAAGGGAGAGAAAAAGGAGTTTTCTGTCCAGTTTTAGAATTGAGGTTACACTAACTTCATAAAATGAATTGGGAAGTACTCCCTTCTTTCTCTTTTCTAGAATAGTTTGTATAGAATTGATTTTTTTTCAATATTTGGTAGAATTTATCAATAAAGCTATCTGGGCCTGGAGTTTTTGGTTAGATTTTTAAAATAGGAATTTAGTTTCTTTTAGAGATTATAGAACTATTGCAGTTATCTAAAAAAGAGAGAGAAAAGAGTTTTTTTTTTTTTTTTTTTTTTTTTTTTTTTTGAGACAGAGTTTCGCTCTTGTTACCCAGGCTGGAGTGCAATGGCGCGATCTCGGCTCACCGCAACCTCCACCTCCTGGGTTCAGGTAATTCTCCTGCCTCAGCCTCCTGAGTAGCTGGGATTACAGGCACGCACCACCATGCCCAGCTATTTTTTTGTATTTTTAGTAGAGATGGGGTTTCACCATGTTGACCAGGATGGTCTCGATCTCTCGACCTCGTGATCCACCCGCCTCGGCCTCCCAAAGTGCTGGGATTACAGGCTTGAGCCACCGCGCCCGGCGAGAAAAGAGTTTTTTTCCTCTCTTTATTTCTGTTTGTGTTTTACTTTGGGTACTTTCTTTTGACCTGTCTTCCTCTTCCCTGATTCTTTTCCTAGTTGTGTTGAATCTAATGATGAGCTTTTAGTGACCATTATCTACTTCAGCATCTTTTATGTTTTTAATTTCTAGCATTTCTGTTTGCCTATTTCTTATAGCTTCCTTCTTTCTGCTGAAATGTCCCATCTGTTCATGCATGTTTTCCACCTTTTCTACTAGACTTTAACATATTAATCATAGTTGTTTTAAATCTCTGATAATTTGAAAATCTGGGTCATCTCTCAATCTGATTGTGGGGGGTGTGTGTGTGTGTGTGTGTGTGTGTGTGTGTGTGTGTTTGACTGAATGCTGGATCTCACATGTAAAATAGTAGGCTGAGACCAAAATGGATTTATGCTTGGAAATGGATATGTCTCTTGGGTTTAGTCAGTTTAACCAGGAGCTGAGCTAGTTTTGGGTTTGTTGTTACCGTAATTGCCTTCAGTGTACTACTGGCTTCAATTTCTTTAATTCTGTGCCTAGAGTGGTGACTGAGGAGGCCCTGGAAGGTTTTTCTTTAATGTACTTTCTCTACCCTTTCAGTCTTCCCTGTGTATTGGTACCTCAGAGGGGTCCTACTCTATGCTCTTTTCCCTCTTTTATCAGAATAGTGCTAGTCAGGTGGCGGGCAGAGTTTTTTCTTTTTTTAGACGGAATTTCACTCTTGTTACCCAGGCTGGAGTGCAATGGCGCGATCTTGGCTTACGGCAATCACCGCCTCCTGGGTTCAAGCAATTCTCCTGCCTCAGCCTCCTGAGTAGCTGGGATTACAGGCACGTGCCACCATGCCCAGCTAATTTTTTTTTATATTTTTAGTAGAGATGGGGTTTCACCATGTTGACCAGGATGGTCTCGATCTCTTGACCTCGTGATCCACCCGCCTCGGCCTCCCAAAATGCTGGGATTACAGGCGTGAGCCACCGTGCCCGGCCCAGAGTTTGTTTTAATGATACTGGTATAGATCCTGGATGAGGAATTTTTCTTGCTCCTCTCTCAGGTTTATAGGGTATTTTTCTATTACTCTTTCCCTAGCTACAGCCAGTCTTCTCATGTGCTCTTGGGCAGACAGGGTTTGGTACTTGCAGAGGGAGGGGTTCATGCTTTTCCCTTAATAGTGGTGGCCTTCTCCAGGTCTGTACCACTGAGGGAGGCTCTGTCTGGTCCCTCACCCTGGCTCCAGTCTTTGTTGTAAGTATGCAGTAGACATCTGTGAAGACAGTCCTGCAAGTGAATGTGAATTCCCTTTGTGTCTGTGGATTTGAGGGACCCCATAGTCTCATGCTAACCTTCGCTTAACCTTTAACACATCACTAAAATTTTTACTTTAATTTTTCTTAACTGCTTGTAGGGCACCCAGTATCTCTTCTTCACATGCTCTGACACAGGAGAGCTGGTGTTCACCTCTCATATCTCCTGGAGGGACTTGTCTTTCTTCGGAGTTCATACTACTAGGTAGCTTTCCAATGAATTCAAGTTAGTTTGTAGTTGATGTGGCTGTTTCTTATTGTTAGGGTGGGAATGACATTGCTTTTGGTGTTCTACAGCCTAAGTGGAAGATGAAAACTTGCTTCCTTTATATGTTCCTTTTTATGTTTAATTTGTGTGTTGGGGAGGGGGCAGACCACAACTCATTTTAAAAAGTACTGAGAATTTGAGATCTAATTATATCTATATAAATATTTACTCCAGGCTAGCCGTGGTGGCTCATGCCTGTAATCCCAGCACTTTGGGAGGCCAAGGCAGGTGGCTAACCTGAGGTCAGGAGTTTCAGACCAGCCTGGCCAACATGGCGAAACCTCACCTCTACTAAAAATACAAAAATTAGCCGGGGATGATGGTGTGCGCCTGTAATCCCAGCTACTCTGGAGGCTGAGGCATGAGAATCACTTGAACCTGGGAGGTGGAGGTTGCAGTGCGCAGACTTTGCACCACTGCCCTCCAGCCTGGATAATAGAATGAGACTCTGTCTTAAAAAAAAAAAAAAGATGCTATCATTGCTTACAAAAGAGTCTTGACCTTGAAAAAGCTTATGTTGAGAAATAAAGTTCATATTTTGTTTTTATCCTTGAATTAGATTTTCCAGAAACTCATATGTATTTTTTGAATGGGCTAACAAATGCATATGTACAAAATCAAATTGGTCCAAAGGGATATACAGTAAAAATAATTATCCCAACCCCTACACCCTTAGCCAGAAAATTCTCCTTCCTGGAGTAACCAATTGCCAATTTCTGGAGTAGTCTTTCTGAGTTAATAAACTTTTAATTATTATGTATCAAAAGTAGGGAGGATTTAGTAATTTTTCGAAAATAAAATAGTGTCTTAAAAACTTTCCTTCTCTTGGAACAAGTTAATGTTACAGGGATCAAGTCACTCAAGATGAAGCCCAAGAAAATCTGCTGCCACCTCACTGTCCTTATCCACCTAGGCTCAGTCCCAGATGGTGGAAGCAGTGCACAGTTAAAGGAAATTAGAAAATGAAAAGCAGCTAGCTTCTTCCACCTATGACTGATGAGAGTAAGTTAATAGGGATGGGAGAGCATCTCAACCATGACTAGTTGCTACAATATTTACATCCTATCATTCATTTCTTCATACTAAGTTTATGTTAGTCACAGAACAAAAGTCTTCACCATCCCTTATGGATTAGAGAGAATAGACTCCCATTTTCCATTAAGGAATCCAGATTTTTTGGAGTAAATATTTATTTTTGTGTGTGTGTGCTGGGATTACAAGTGTGAACCACCATGCCTGGCTTTTTTACATTATTAACTGAAGAAAGATGGGTGCCCTTTAAAGCTGTTTTTTCTTTTTAATTTTAACTTTTTGTTGCTACTAAAGTTTTTGTTGTTGTTGTTTTGTTTTTGTTTTTGTTTTTGTTTTTTTGAGACAGAGTCCTACTCTGTCACCAGGCTGGAGTGCGGTGGCACAATCTTGGCTCACTGCAACCCCTGCGTCCCGGGTTCAAGCGATTCTTCTGCCTCAGCCTCCTGGGTAGCTGGGAGTACAGGCATGCACCACCCTCCCAGCTAATTTTTATATTTTTAGTAGAGATGGGATTTCACCATGTTGGCCAGGATGGTCTCAGTCTCTTGACCACGTGATCCACCCACGTCAGGCTTCCAAAGTGCTGGGATATTAGGTATGAGCTACTGCGCCCAACCTGCTACTAAAGATTTTTTTTTCCTTTTTTTTAAAAGGCTAGTCAAGTACGGTAGTGAGAAGGGGGGAAAGAGTAGAACAAGGAGTACAATCTGTAACTGACTGTGAACAATCAATTGAGATAACTCACTACCTTCGGACCAGCCAAGATTTTTTAAAAGAAACAAAAAAATTCAGAAGGAGCCAAATCAGGACTGTTGTAAGGTGGATCCCTAATGATTTCTCATCAAAAGTGTCACAGATTATCTTTGTTGATGAGAGGAAGGAACAGGAGGATTTTCCTGGTGGAGAAGGAATCTCTGGTGAAGCTTTCCTGGGTGTTTTTCTGCTAAAGCATTGACTGACTTTCTCAAAACACCCTCATAATAAGATGTTACCATTATTTGGCTCTCTAGAAAGTCAACAGGCAAAATGCTTTGAGCATCCTAAAAAACTCCTGCATTTTCTCTTGACTAGTCCACTTTTGCTTTGATTGCAGCACTTACTCCTCTTGGTAACCATTGCTTTGATTGTGCTTTGTCTTTTTTTTTTTTTTTGAAACAGAGTTTTACTCTGTCACCCAGGCTGGAGGGCAGTGGTGCAATCTTGACTCACTGCAAGCCTCCCCCTCCTGGGTTCAAGTGATTCTCCTGCCTCAATCTCCCAAATAGCTGAGATTACAGGCGCTTGCCACCATGCCCAGCTAATTTTTATAGATTTAGTAGAGATGGGGTTTCATCATGTTGGTCAGACTGTCTCAAACTCCTGACCTCAGGTGATCCACCTGCCTCAGCCTCCCAAAGTGCTGGGATTACAGGTGTGAGCCACCATGCCCGGCCATGTGCTTTGTCTTTAGGATTATATTGGTGAAGCCATGTTTCATCTCCTGTTAAAATTCTTCAAAAAAGTACTTCAGGATCTTGATCCCACTTGTTTAAAATTTATATTGAAGGCTTTGCTCTTCGCAGCAGATTTGAATGCAACAGTTTTGGCACCAGTTGAGTGGAAAGTTTGCTCAATTTTAATTTATCAGCCAAAATTGTGTAAACTGAACCAATTGAGATGTCTGTGGTATTGTTGCAGAATATCCAGGAGACCGGACAGACCAATGGGTGAAACAGGAGGATTTTATTAAGGTGGCCACTGGCTCAGTGGTTTAGCATCCCAAGGCTGAGCAAAGGAGAAAGAAAATGGGGTATTTTTATACATCTTGGATGATGTAGCAGCTAACAGGTTTACAGAAGCCAGAACAGAAAACAGTTAATTTTAACATGTCTTGTGATGTACCTTACATTTGAAAGGTAACATTTTGAGAAATGCATTGTACATTCTTTGGGTGTTATCTTGTCCTGTGACCTTGCAGCTGATCAGCAAGAAAAACAGGAGTCTTGAGATGCCTGGGAACTTTGCTGAGAATGTGGGGAGAATAGATAAGGTAGGTTTCACAGGGAGTTAGTTAATTTTAAGCAGAGCTGGGAGTTAGGTTTTTTGTTAAACAACACGCAACACAGCAAAATTTATTATATAGCAACTACAAATTATAAGGTTTTGTTTTTACTATTATTGCTATTATTTAATTCCCTTCTTCAGTATTGGGAATTGTCAGTCCTCTTCAATTAGATCATTCTTTTTCCTCTCAAATTAACATTGGTCCACTGTTACTGTGGGCTTCATCTTCACCATTGTCTCCTTCTTTATTTTTTTCCTTTTTTGAGACAGAGTCTTAATACATTGCCCAAGTTAGAGTACAAAGAGTATTCACAGGTGTAACCATAGCACATTACAGCCTTGAGCTTCTGGGCTCAAGTGGTTCTCCTGTCTCAGCTTTCCAAGTAGCTGGGACTATAGGCACAAACCATTGCACCTGGCTGGTGTCTCATCCCTTCTTAAAACAAGTTATTCATATGTAAACTACAGATTTCTTTGGGGCATTGTCCCCATAACTTTACACAAAACATCAGTGATGGGGCCGGGCAAGGTGGCTCAAGCCTGTAATCCCAGCACTTTGGGAGGCCGAGGCGGGTGGATCACAAAGTCAAGAGATCAAGACCAGAAAGGTCGGGCGCAGTGGCTCAAGCCTGTAATCCCAGCACTTTGGGAGGCCGAGGTGGGCGGATCACAAGGTCAAGACATCGAGACCATCCTGGTCAACATGGTGAAACCCCGTCTCTACTAAAAATACAAAAAATTAGCTGGGCATGGTGGTGCGTGCCTGTAATCCCAGCTCCTCAGGAGGCTGAGGCAGGAGAATTGCCTGAACCCAGGAGGCGGAGGTTGCAGTGAGCCGAGATCGCGCCATTGCACTCCAGCCTGGGTAACAAGAGTGAAACTCCGTCTCAAAAAAAAAAAAAAAAAGAGATCAAGACCATCCTGGTCAACATGATGAAACCCTGTCTCTACTAAAAATACAAGAAATTAGCTGGGCATGGTGACGTGTGCCTGTAATCCCAGCTACTCAGGAGGCTGAGACAGAGAATTGCCTGAACCCAGGAGGCGGAGGTTGCGGTGAGCTGAGATCGTGCTATTGCACTCCAGCCTGGGTAACGAGTGAAACTCCATCTCAAAAAAAAAAAAATCAGTGATTTCACCATTCTTTTATCCAAGCCTGACCATAAATTTGCAGTTTGCTTTTGCTTCAGTTTTAGCAGCATTAATGTTGCTTTGATGGGGCTCTTTTCAAACTGACATTTTATCCTTTTTAGTGCTTCAAACTGGGTCCTGTTCAGACATGGTATAACAAGTTATGAGTTTTTGTTTTTGTTTTGTTTTTGAGACAGGGTCTTGAGCGCAATCTTGGCTCACTGCAACCTCTGCCTCCCAAGTTCAAGGAATTCTCCTGCCTCAGGCTCCTGAGTAGCTGGGATATTACAGGCGTGTGCCACCGCGCCCTACTAATTTTTGTATTTTTAGTAGAGATAGGGTTTCACGATGTTGGTCAGGCTGGAGTATGAGTTATTTTGATGCAAAAAAAACTCCCCTGAAGTTCATTAATAGTTTTTTCATAGTATGCATTTTCCATGAACTCTTTGAAGACCCCTTCCTCATTTAAAGTTTATAATTACAGCTGGGCATGGTAGTGTGCACCTATAGTCTGAGCTACTCAGGAAGCTGAGGTGGGAGGCGACCACTTGAGCCCCAGAGGTCGAGGCTGCAGTGAGCCGTAATTGTGCCACTGTGCTGCAGCCTGGGTGACAGAGAGAGACTCTGTCTCTAAAAATAATAATTATGGTAATAATAATAAAGTTTATGATTATAATAGATGGTAAATTACTACTTTTTTTTTCCATACTAGCTTCCTAAAAGTTGTGGAAGACTTAACTAAGAATAAAAGGAAGAGGTGATGGCTCTTTGGAGACACCAAAGAAGAAAAAGGAAAGGAGCCACCTTATTTAGCCTCGTAGAAATCTGGTGCAATTAGCCAGGTGCAGTGGCTCGTGTCTGTAGTCCCAGCTCCTTGGAGGCTGAGATGGGAGGATCGCTTGAGCCCAGGAGTTCTGGGCTATAGTGCGCTATGCCGATCTCCACTAAGTTCGGCATCAATATGGTGATGCCGGGAGTCGGGGACCACCACCAGGTTGCCTAAGGAGTGGTGAACCAGCCCAGGTCGGAAATGAAGCAGGTCAAAACTCCCGTGCTGATCAGTAGTGGGATCAAGCCTGTGAATAGGCACTGCACTCCAGCCTGGGTAACATAACGAGACCCCATCTCTTAAAAAATTTATATATATGTGTATATATGTATTTCTTAGAGTCTTGCTCCTTCACCAGGTGCCAGGCTGGAGTGCAGTGGTGCAATCTTGGCTCACTGCAACCACTGCCTCCTGGGTTCCAGCAATTCTCCTGCCTCAGCCTCCCGAGTAGCTGGGACTACAGGCGCGCGCCACCGCATCCAGCTAAGTTTTGTATTTTTAGTAGAGATGGGGTTTTACCATGTTGGCCAGGATGGTCTCAATCTCTTGACCTTGTGATCCGCCTGCCTCGGACTCCCAAAGTTCTGGGACTATAGGCGTGAGCCACCGCACCCGGCCAGGTCTGATTTTTATACATTATTGGACTGATGGTCTTTACCAAAATGACAGGTTTCATATTTGTGTTTTTCCTGGAGAATATTCTAAACAAGTTGTTCTTTTGAATACATCTTTAGAAGTGTTGGAAGGGCCCTAGACTTCAGTAATGTTTTATTATACATCTAGCTTTAATTTTCTTCTTAGTTGAGGTTCAGTAAACTACTGCTGATTGCTGGTGCTTTTTTTTTTTTTTTTTTTTTTTTTAAAAGAGTCTTTTCCTGTCGCCTAGGCTGAAGTGTGATGGCAGAATCATAGCTTACTGCAACATCTAACTAACTCCTGGGCTTAAAGGTTCCTCCTGCCTCAGTCTCCTGAATACCTAGGACTACATGTGCACATGCCTCACCAATCTTTTTATTTTTTGTAGTGACAGTCTGACTGTGTTTCTGTGGCTGCTCTGGCACTTACGGCCTCAAGTGATCCTCCTGCCTTAGCCTCCCAAAGCACTGGGATTACAGGTGTGAGCTACTGCACCCAGCTTAGCGCTCCTTGATATACTCTTACAATAGGCTTACTTAGGCCAACCAGTGGAAGTTGATCAACCATTTTCTTGCATCTAGATACAGAAGGGGCAGTTGAATAGGTTACACATGATAGAATTCTTTGGACAATGGCATTTTATTTCCTTTAATTCTTGTTTCCACCCTAATTGTCTTCAACTTATAAAATGAGAGGTAAGAAAGCAGGGCTGCTTTTATGGCATTTTTTGCAAAGTAGGAAAGTTGCTTTTTCCTCTAAGCATGATTCCTGCCTCATACCTGGCAACACAAGAACCACCCACCTACTTTTATGCATTTTCTGTGGATATACTATACTCATTTCCTTTTTTACTTCCATTTATTCTTGCTTCTACAGGTATTTTATCGTGGCCTTGCCTCTGTAAACCATCTAAACACCAATACCTAGAAATAAAATTGGTGTGAAACTCTTCTGAAATGCCTATTACTTTGGGAAACAATTCTCAAATACTTTTACAGAATATATGTACTACTTGTTTTGTACCATGGCTGTAATAAGAAAAAAAAATTATGTACTACCTGATTTTTTCCATTAAAAAATGGTGTTTTCCATAATTGTTCATTATCAGCACTATATGGCTCTATTTTCTAGACAAGGGAGACAAAAGATAGAAACTTTCTCTTAGATGTAAATGATGAAGGAACACATCTGTGACTCTTGTTCTTTCAGATGATCATCTAGCACAGTGTTGATCCTCAGACACATTTATGGAACAAGTCACTTAATTCTATCCTCTGTGATTTATAAATAGTTCTTCTGAGGTTGAGAAAATTCTTTCTCCTCAACATTCCATAAGGTCTTTGAAGCTAAAAGCTTATTCCCTTAGAATAAGAAATTAACCTAGGGCAGTGGCCGGCTAAGTTTTTTTGTACTTTTAGTAAAGGCAAGTTCTCACTGTGTTGCCTGGCCTAGTCTTGAACTATTGTGCTCAAGTGATCCTCTTGCCTTGAGTCCCAAAGTGCTGGGACTACAGACACCACACCATGCCACACACCAGCAGTCTATTTTAACAAGCCATGATAGGTGACTCGGATGCACATGCATGATTGAGAAACACTAATCCAGGGGAAAGGGTCTAAGTGACAGCTATTAATAGATACTACAGAATTTCTCCTCAACAGACTGGTTCCTTCTTTTGCAGAGCATTGCAACTAGCTTAATTGGCACTAGAGGGCAGTGTTGGCATGGGTCTGACCACACGGGCAGATTCCTTTGCATTGAGACCTGGCTGAATGCTGTCTCTTTTGCCGAGGCTGATTTGCTGTGGCTCTCTTCCTCACAGTTACATATGGGCTTCTCAGATTCCGGCTTCTTCTCTGCCAAGTTGATTTGCCTGCTGTGGGAATCTCACAGCTCCCAGGGAAAGAGGGTCAACAAAACAAAGTAAATGCCGGGCGCGGTGGCTCAAGCCTGTAATCCCAGCACTTTGGGAGGCCGAGGCGGGTGGATCACGAGGTCAAGAGATCGAGACCATCCTGGTCAACATGGTGAAACCCCGTCTCTACTAAAAATACAAAAAATTAGCTGGGCATGGTGGCACGTGCCTGTAATCCCAGCTACTCAGGAGGCTGAGGCAGGAGAATTGCCTGAACCAGGAGGCGGAGGTTGCGGTGAGCCGAGATCGCACCATTGTACTCCAGCCTGGGTAACAAGAGTGAAACTCCGTCTCAAAAAAAAAAAAAAGTAAATTTGAATATCTTTATATCTCAGAGAATGTGATCAGTGTCAAAAAAAAAAGGGTGCTATTTTTGATGCTGTGTATGTTTCACTGAGAAAGTTTTCATTTCATGAAATGGGGGTTCTCTGGGGAAGTCAGTCAGTGAGAGAACACAGTATAGCATCTTTTGAGTTGGGACTTGTCCAGTAACGTGCAGAATTCCAATGATTAGGGTTCAATATGTCTTATCTGGCAGGGAAGTATGCAAGCCTTTTTTCTACTTGACAGCCTTAGTGTTTTTAGTGTTATGTTATGTTGTTTTTATTCTCTCCTTGGCTTATATTTTTAGATTGTGAGGTGGTGTATGTATAGTAGAATTCATCTGCTCTTACTCCTTTCTGACCTCTTCTTGCTTTCATTTTATTTTATTTTGGTAAAGTTTCTTGATCAATCTGTAGTTACTCTGTAGTTGATTGATAACAAATTTATATTTTATCAACTTATTAATAACAGTGAGAATAACAGTGGCTATTTAGCACTGTACAACTGACATCCTATATTATTTCATTTAGTCCCACTTCCCAGGTGAAGCTTAAGGATTAGAAATGAGAAGGTTGCATTTGATCATTTAGTTAATAATGAAAGAAGCACAGCCTGAACCCAGATCTTCTCATCTCATTTTTGTTTTTATTAAACAATTAAAAATTTTTTAAAAATCGAGATGAGGTCTCGCTATATTGCCCAGGTTGGTCTTGAACTCCTGGCTTCAAGCAGTCCTCCCGCCTGTGCCTCCCAAAGTGCTGGGATTACAGACATGAGCTACCAGATCTTCTCATTTTAAACCCCTGTTCTTTTTGTTAAACTATACCTTTTTCATGAACACGTACTTTCTACTTGATCTAGTATCTCATTGATAGTTTTTAAAAACTAAAGATCCACTTTTTAAATTCAAAGAGCAGAATTATTAGACATACTATGTTCAGGAAATGTAAAAGAGTCTTGTTTCTTTTCAATAAAGAGCACAAACTGAGGGACTCTGCCACTAATTCATATTAGTTTGTAAAATATTTCACTTTCCTAGACAACTGTTTCACATCTGCTCTCTGTTAAAACTGCTGGCACTTACTCTCCTGTATATATTCATAAATCATAAATTAATTGACGTAATCAGAACAGAACTTCCACATGGACCCACCACACATTTCCTCCTAACTCATGTTCCTCTATGCCCTTATTGTCTACTGCTTTTCTATTATGGGTCAACTGCTGTCACTCAGGCCACTGCTGTCACAGTTATCTCTTCTGTCTTCTGCATCATCAGTTCCTTTCTTTCAATTGGTTCATTCACCAGCATCAAACGTACGGTAATTTTTTCTTCTTTTTGAGACAGAGTCTCGCTCTGTTGCCCAGGCTGGAGTGCAGTGGCACGATCTCAGCTCACTGCAACCTGCACCTCCCAAGTTCAAGCAATTCTTCTGCCTCAGCCTCCTGAGTAGCTGGGATTATAGGCAGCCACCACTGTGTCTGGCTAATTTTTATATTTTTAGTAGCCAGGTTTCTTGATGTTGCTCAGGCTGGTCTCGAACTCCTTACCTTGTGATCTGCCCGCCTTGGCCTCCCAAAGTGCTGGGATTATAGGTGTGAGCTACTGTACCCAGCCTATAATTTTTTTTATCATTAAAAAAAACTGTCTGAATCTCACATCCATCTCATCTACCTTTTTACTTTGTTTTGCTCTTTCTTTGAAAGAGATTTATCTACTACCCATCACCAATTCCTTTCCTCCCAGTTGCTCTTGAATTTACTCTCATCATATGCACCACCACAAAACTTCCCTTGCCTAAAGTATAATGCCTGGATGTTGCCAATGACAAATCCAATATTACTCCAAGGGTTTTGCCTGAGCAACTGAAAGGAAAGAATTGCCATTGTCTGAGATGGGGAAAGCTACAGAAGGAGTAGGATTTGAATGGAAGAGAAGAAATTTAGCTTGGGATATGTTCACAGTGAGTTACCTGCTAGTCATCCAAATGGAGAAGATGGATAGGCAGTTAAAGAGTTTGGAGTTGAGAGGAGAGTTCTGGGCTGGAGGTTGATGTTATATAAAGCTTTTGCTAAAGATGTTGTTCTAAAATCCTTTAAGATTGGATTTAGATAGGCTGGGCATGGTGGCTTGTGTCTGTCATCCTAGCACTTTGGGAGGTGAAGGCGGGAGGATCGCCTGACATCGGGAGTTTGAGACCAGCCTGACCAACGTGGAGTAACACTGTCTCTACTAAAAATACAAAATTAGCTGGGTGTGGTGGTGCATGCCTATAATCCCAGCTACTCGGGATTATAGGGAGGCTAAGGCAAGAGAATCACTTGAACCCAGGAGGCAGAGGTTGTGGTAAGCCAAGATTGTGCTGTTGCACTGCAGCCTGGGCATAAGAACAAAACTCCGTCTCAAAAAAAAAAAAAAGATTGGATTTAGATAAAACTTTGCAGAACATTCCGACTTCTGTTTCCCTTCCCTTCTAAACCTCCTACTATCTCCACACCCTGCAAGCCTTTCTTTTCATCTTCCTCTTGGTGTTTTTCTTCCCTGAACTTTCCTCTTTCCTCTGTGGCACTTGTAAGTTCATAATTAAACTATTTGTTATCTTACACTTACTAATATACCCTAAAGCAGGGATAATATTTTGTTTACTATTATATTTCATGGAGAATGGTACATATAGCAAAAGTATGGAGGCACAGAATACTCAAAGTTTACTAGCAACCTCAAGTTTCTCAGTGTTAAGAAATCAGAGGTTACAGTGACAAGTGATCATGGAGAAGCATATTAAGTGAAATTATGCAGCACCTCATGGTCTATACAAAACTGAGAGTGCAAGGGTACTGGGAAACATGGCCAGATCTGCATTAGAGATCACTGCGCACATGATAGATGTGTAATCATTGCTTATTACACTGAAGTGAAATAGTTTTTGTCAGTTTGTTCAGGTGTGGGTTGTGTTAATGTGCAGACTAAGAAGCAATTGTGTCTGCAAAATGGTAGATATTTAGGGTAGGCGTACTTGTTTAATCCTAAACCCTCTTAATAGTCTCAATGATCGTATTTAGTGAAGTTTATATCTGTGCATAAAAAATTAGTGTGACATTTTTCCAAAAATAGTTATTTTCTGACTTTGATTTGAAAATATACTTCTATCTCATAACTAATAGTTTTTTTGGAAAAACAAACAAAAATATAGTACCAAAATGTTAGTTCATGATCATTGTACCTTGTTATGAAAGAGAGCAGGGGCCCACCATGTGGGGGATCACAACTCTCAAGTGTAATCTCAGCACTTGGGAGGCCGAGGCAGGTGGATCACCTGAGGTCAGGAATTTGAGACGAGCCTGGCTAACATGGCAGAACCCCTTCTCTACCAAAAGTACAAAAACTAGCCAGGCGTGGTGGCATGCACCTGTAGTCCCAGCTACTCAGGAGGCCAAGGCATGAGAATTGCTTGAACCCAGGAAGTAGAGGTTGCAGTGAGCTGAGATTGTGCCACTATACTCCAGCCTGGGCAATGAATTGAGACCCCATCTCAAAAAATACTCTGCAAGCAAGCCAGGATGGTGACGTGTACCTGTAGCCCCACCCAGGCTACTTAGTAGGAGGGAGGATCAGATCTCTTGAGCCTAGGAGTTTGAGTGCAGCCTGGGTAACATAGCAAGACCCCAAAGACCCCATCTCTTCAAAAATATTCTGCAAGCAAATGACTTTGTTAAACTGTAAGAACAAAGCCAAGAACCTACCATGTACCCTTTACTTGGGTTTATTAATTGTTACTGTTTTGCACATTTGCTTTATCATCCTCTTTATATTTACATATACTTCCTTCCCCTTGGATCATCTAAGAACAGATTGCAAAACTTGTGCCTCTTTACCCAAAGAACTAGGCATTTGCACATTGTAAGAATATGATGATAGAAATCAGAAGTTAAGCATTGAGGAGATACTCCTGTCTAATCCATGAACGTTATTTCATTGTCATCAGTTGTCCCAACAGATTCAACACATTCCTTTCTAATTTTTTTCTTTTTGTCTGCAGTTGAATCTGGAATCACATTAGTTTTCATGTCTCTTCAGCCTCCTTTAATTGGAGCAGTTCCTCAACTCTTCTTTGTCTTTCATCACCTTAATATTTTTGAATAGTATGGACCAGTTATTTTGTAGAAGTCCCCTAATTTGGGTTTGCATGGCATTTCCTTATAATTAGATTCAAGTTACACATTTTTGGCAGTAATACTGTATGAATATGATCTGTCCTTAGTGCACCACATCAGGAAGCACATGATGTCACTTTATTGCATTATTGGTGATAGTAACTCTCATCACTTGTTAGTGTCTGCCTGTTTTCTTTGCTGTAAATTTTTTTCTAATTAAAAAAAAATATTTATTTAGAGACAAGGTCTTACTTTGTTACCCTAGCTGGAGTGCAGTGGGCACAATCTTGGCTCACTGCAGCCTTGACCTCTCCAGGCTCAAGCAATCTTCTAGCCTCAGCCTCACAAGTAGCTGGGACTACAGGCATGTACCACATGCCTGGGGCGGGGGTGGGGGGGGTCTCCTTTTGTTGCCCAGGCTGGAGTACAGTGCCACAATTTTGGCTCACTGCAACCTCTGTCTCCCGGGTTCAAGTGATTCTCCTGCCTCAGACCTCCAAGGAGCTGGGATTACAGGCATGCACCACCATACCCGGATAATTTTTGTATTTTTAGTAGAGACGGGGTTTCACCATGTTGGCCAGGCTAGTCTCAAACTCCTAACCTCATGTGATCCACCCACCTCGGCCTCCCAAAGTGCTGGGATTACAGGCATGAGCCACCGTTTCTGGCTACCTGATTAATTTTTGTATTTTTTATAGAAATGGGGTTTTGCAATGTTATCCAGGCTGGTCTTTAACTCCTCGGCTCGAGTTATCTGCTTGCTTCACTCTCTCAAAGTGCTGAGATTACAGGCATGAGCCACCATGCCTGGCCTCTTTACTGTAAAATTTATATTTTTCTCTTTGTGATGAATAAATAATTTGTGAGGAGATACTTTGAGGCTATGTCTATATTCTGTACCTAATCCAAGATTCACCTATTTCAGTATCTACGCAATTTTTAAATAATTTTTTGGTTTCCAAGCCAGTTGAAATGTGTTCTGCAGCATCTTATATGCAAGTCACATTTTATGAATCGAAAATTCCCTTTTGGACATTTTAGGTCAAAAATACCAGGAGGTGTTGGGTATGGAGACTTACACTTGTAATCCTAGCTCTTTGGGAAGCAGAGGTGGGAGGAGTACT
The DNA here is from genome assembly GCF_048565385.1 of Saimiri boliviensis. Classification (NCBI taxonomy): domain Eukaryota; kingdom Metazoa; phylum Chordata; class Mammalia; order Primates; family Cebidae; genus Saimiri; species Saimiri boliviensis. Next base: position 13,731,491 of record NC_133456.1, read on the forward strand.
TGAATCCAGAAGTTTGAAATGAGGAAGGGGGGGCAACACAGTAAGACTGCATCTCTACACAGAAAAAAATAAAAAAAGTAGCTAGGTGTGGTGGTGCATACCTGTAGTCTTAGCTACTCGGGAGGCTGAGGCAGGAGGAAAGGCAGAAAGAAAGTAAACAGGTATGTGCAAATGAGACTTCCATTATGCATATTATTCCTGGTTAAATCTCTCATTATTTATGCTCTTCACTGGAAAAAAAATTTACCTTTAATTGCACAAATCATTCATAAAAAGGCTGTTAGGGAGCTATGCTCCAAAGCCCACAGTGACAGAAATAGTATGTCAACGGGACATAGGAGTCAACTGAAAAAGTTCCCAGTAGCCAACACTGGAAAAATTTGAGCAACAAAATAAATGACATAGTATTGAATTAGTGCCCAGTGAACAAGGCTGATCCTGGTGGCTCATGCCTGTAGTCCCAGCTGCTTGGGAGACTGAGGCAGGAGGATCACTTGAACCCAGGAGTTTGAGAACAGCCTGGGCAACATAGTAAGACCCTGTCTTTCTATATATATATATGTGTGTGTGTGTGTGTGTGTGTGTGTGTATATATATATATAAATTGGTGACTTACTCCTGTAATCCCAGTACTTTGGGAGGCCAAAGTGGGTGGATCTTCTGAGATCAGGAGTTCAAGACCAGCCTGGCCTTGGCCAACATGGTGAAACCCCATTTGTACTAAAAATACAAAAAAGCACTACAAGTGCTCGCCTCCCAGGCATGGTGGTGAGCACCTGTAGTTCCAGCTACTCAGGAGGCTGAGACACAAGAACTGCTTGAACCTGGGAGGTGGAGGTTGCAGTGAGCCGAGACTGGGCCACTGCACTCCAACCTGGGCAACAGAGGGAGACTCTGTAAATAAGTAACTAAATACATAAATAAAATAAATTAGCCAGCTGTGGTGACACACACCTATTGTCCCATGTACTTGGGAGGCTGGGGCAGAAGGATCATTTGAACCCAGCATTTTGAGGTTACGGTGGGGGGTGTACTCCAGCCTGGGCAACAGAGCAAAACCCTCTCTCTTTAAAAATAAAAATAAAAATAAAAAAAGGCTGGACACAGTGGCTCACACCTGTAATCCCAGCACTTCGAGGAGGCTGAGGTGGGTGGGTTACCTGAGGTCAGGAGTTTGAGACCAGCCTGGCCACTGAGAGTGGTGATGCGTGCTTTTAGTCTCAGCTACAAGCTACTCGGGAGGTTTAGATAGGAGAATCAGTTCAACCCGGGACACAGAGGTTGCAGTGAGCCGAAATTATACCACTGCACTCCAGCCTGGGCAACAACTCCTCCGTCTCAAACAAAACAACTCCCTTCATTTTCCTGTAATTCTATTTCCTCAAGAAGGGTAGATCTTTTAAGACCTTGTTCTATGCAGTTACAAACATACAATAAAAAATTTAGTGACTTTAGTTTCATACAACTGGAATCAAACCATATGAATGTTTTTAAACTTGCTTTTTTAAACTTTATTATCTTAGGAAATTTTCTGTCACTATATATCAAGCTTTCTTTTTAATTTGGTCTAAAGTAGCGGTCTTGAAACTTTTGGTTACATACTTATATGAGAATTCTGAGAAATTCTTTCTCTTTGTACATTAAGTTAACATCTAAAATTTTGTAGCAGAAGTTTAATTGTAAAACATGTAATTTTGAGAATGTTTTACTTTTGCCTCATAAAAATAAGTTACATCATTCTGCTAAATATATCGAAATGCTTCTAAATATATAGCATTATGATTCCATCATCTAGTTTAAAAATATATGAACAAGCTGTTCTTTATCATTGGAAATTTAAATTCTTCTTTTGAGTCCTTGAACTCTTATTTCCATACCATGTCTCAGACTTTTATCCTAATGTAATACATTTTTATGCTTGTAAGTTTTTTCTTGATTGTGTTACCATGTTTCTGCTACTAAATATGTATGTCAACTTAAATTTTAATATTTAAAGTTCCTGTGACAATAAGATTCTCTGTTTTCAATTTGGTCCAGAGGAAATTTATCATCACAATTACTGGCAGTACACAATCACATGTATTACATTAAAAAAAAAAAATCTCCATTTTCACTTAATCCTATGTATTTCTTCAAGAAGGATACAGATGAGTATGTTGACCAGGCTGGTCTTGAATTCCTGAGGCCTCAAGTGATCTGCCTGCATTGGCTTCCCAAATTGCTGGGATTATAGGCTTGTTTGTTTTTTGTTTTGAGATGGAGTTTTGCTCTCGTTGCCCAGGGTGGAGTGCCATGGCATGATCTTGACTCACTGCAACCCCCGCCTCCTGGGTTCAAGGGATTCTCCTGCCTCAGCTTTCCAAGTAGCTGGGACTACAGGCATGCACCACCATGCTCAGCTAATTTTTGTATTTTTAGTAGAGATGGGGTTTTGTCATGTTGGTCAGACCGTTCTCGAACTCCTGCCTGCAAGTGATGTCCCATATATGTAGCATATACAGTAGCACGCGCATATATATATATATATATATATATATATATATATATAATTTTTTTTTTTTTTTTTTTTTTTTTGAGACGGAGTTTCGCTCTTGTTATCCAGGCTGGAGTGCAATGGCGCGATCTTGGCTCACCGCAACCTCCGCCTCCTGGGTTCAGGCAATTCTCCTGCCTCAGCCTCCTGAGTAGCTGGGATTACAGGCACGTGCCACCATGCCCAGCTAATGTTTTGTATTTTTAGTAGAGACGGGGTTTCACCTTGTTGACCAGGATGGTCTCGATCTCTTGACCTCGTGATCCACCCGCCTCGGCCTCCCAAAGTGCTGGGATTACAGGCTTGAGCCACCGTGCCCGGCCAGTAGCATATATTGTATATACTCACTTACTGTCTTAAAGCAATCTTGGCTTCCCATAGTGCTGGGATTACAGGCTTGAGCCACCATGCCTGGCCCGCTTTTATTTTTTCTTAGTGTGTCCTGTTATCTTCCTGTATCAGTAACATGAAGTGCTCTCATTTTTTTATTAGTGTGTACTATTTTACAATATTATAATGAATCTGTTGGTGGACATTTGCTGATTTTAAGCAGTGTCATAATAAACATTCTATTTATATTCACGTTTTTATACTTTTATGTCTCTGTGAACTAAAGACTAAATACCTAAAATGGATTGTTGAGTATTTCAGAATTTGATAGGCTGCCAAATTGTCTCATAAAAAGGTTGTTCCTGGCTGGGCACGGTCGCTCACTCCTGTAATCCCAGCACTTTGGGAGGCTGAGGTGGGTGGATCACCTGAGGTTAGGAGTTCGAGACCAGCCTGGCCAACGTGGTGAAACCTCATCTGGGGGTGGGTGGGGTGGGGGGTTGCTTCTATATACATTCCTCCAAATGATGAAATGAAATTACCCTTGTCAGCACTGATTATCAAATTTTAAACAGGTTTTATCACTCTGATAGCTGCTCTCATACCACTTGCAGGATATCAGTTTTTCTAATTTCCATTTTCTTGTAATATGCATTTTTTAATGAAGGAAGTTTTTTTAAAATATGCATTCTTTCATGAGCTAGGAAGAATAAATCTTACAAGCTTATTGTGTGAATGTGAAAGGGAATTTATTTATGCCAAATGTGGGATGGAGCATATTTATGGCATCTCTCTGGATAAGTAAAATGCAGTTTGTGAAGACTTAGCAGGGTATATGTTACATAGTGGGTATTTAATACAATTCTGTTGTCTTTCATTTCTTTTTTTTCTTTTTTCTTTTTTTTTTTTTTTTTTGAGACGGAGTTTCGCTCTTGTTACCCAGGCTGGAGTGCAATGGCGCGATCTCGGCTCACCGCAACCTCCGCCTCCTGGGTTCAGGCAATTCTCCTTCCTCAGCCTCCTGAGTAGCTGGGATTACAGGCACGCGCCACCATGCCCAGCTAATTTTTTGTATTTTTAGTAGAGACGGGGTTTCACCATGTTCATCAGTATGGTCTCAATCTTTTGACCTCGTGATCCACCCGCCTCGGCCTCCCAAAGTGCTGGGATTACAGGCTTGAGCCACCGCGCCCGGCCAGTCTTTCATTTCTTTGTTTCCTTCTTTTATTTAAATCATATTCTCTTTTTGGACTGCCTTGTTCTTTTAGGTGATTCTTTTTGTTGTTCCTCTGAAGTAACAGAATGAATGATCTTTTCAATGAGAAATTTGTGTGAAAGATTTCTTCCTTGTATTTATAAGGACCAAGGGGTTGGACAGCATGTTTGTGGTCTTCCAAAGGAAAATCTTGCATTTTGTATTTCAGTAGCGTTTATTGTAGATACTCACTTGTTGTCTTAGGAATAATAATCTCTGAATTCTTGGGTCAGCAAGGTGACTGCAGAGCTAGGCTGGTTTCTAACATTGTTAGATATAGTCAGAGACTTTCATAAAATGTTGTACATCCTCAAATTGATTTTTGTTGTCAATGCAATTTCAAATAAGATCCCATCAAGAATTTTGGCATAAATAAAAAGCTGATTTTAAAATTTATATAGAAAAGCAAAGAAATAAAACAAGGCCAGGTGCAGTGACTCATGCCTGTAATACCAACACTTTGGGATGCCAAGGTGGGAGGATTGCTTGAGGCCAGGAGTGTGACCAGTATGGGAAACACAGGGAGACCTTGTTTCTCCAGAAAATAATAATAATGAAAAATTAGGCAGGCATGGTAGCATGTACCTGTGGTCCCAGCTACTTGGGTGGCTAAGGCAAGAGGATCACCTGAGTCTGGGAGGTTGAGGCTGCAGTGAGCCATGATCGCACTACTGCACTCCAGCTTGAGTGACAGAATGACGGAATGAAACCCTGTCTCAAAAAGTAAAAAAGTAAAGGGAAAAAAAACATTTTTGGAAAAGACCCAAGTTGGAGGACTCATATTACCTTATTTAAGACTTCTGGCCAGACACGGTGGCTCACGCCTGTAATCCTAGCACTTTGGGAGGCTGAAGTGGGTAGATAACCTGAGGTCAAGAGTTCGAGACCAGCCTGGCCAACATGGTGAAACCTTGTCTCTACTAAAAATACAAAAAAGTTTAACTGGGCATGGTGGCATGTGCCTGTAGTCCCAGCTACTCAGGGAGGCTGTGGCAGGAGAATCAATCACTTGAACCCAGGAGGTGGAGGTTGCAGTGAGCCAAGATCGTGTCACTGCACTCAAGCCTGGGCAACAGAAGGAGACTCCCTTTCAAAAAAAAAAAAAAAAAAGGACTTACTATACAAATATAGTAATTAAGACAGGATGGTATTGGCAAAATGGATAGACTTACAAATTGATGGAACAGAATACTCCAGAAATAAACCCAAATGTAATATGGTCAGTTTATTTCTTTACAAAGGTAATTCAGTAGAATAGAGATGACTTGTGCTGGGCCTGGTGGCTCACTCTTGTAATCCCAGCACTTTGGGAGGCCTAGGTGGGCAGATCACAAGGTCAAGAGATCGAAACCATCCTGGCCAACATGATGAAACCTTGTCTCTACTAAAAATACAAAAATTAGCTGGGCGTGGTGGCAGGCGCCTATAATCCCAGCTACTCGGGAGGCTGAGACAGGAGAATCACTTGAACCTGGGAGGCAGAGGTTACAGTGAGCCGAGATTGTGCCACTGGACTCCAGCCTGGTGACAGAGCAAGACTGTCTCAAAAAAAAAAAAAAAAAAAAAAAAAAGAATACAGATGGCTTTTTCATCAAATGATTATGTAATAATTCGATGTCCATGTACAGGAATAGAAACTTAGACCTGCATAATTACACCATATGCAAAACAACTCCAAATGTATGTAAATATGAAAACTATTAGACTTCTAGCGGAAAACGTGGAAAAAACCGTGTGACGTACTTCATAAAAATTTAAAACTTTTGTTCTTTTTAAGACAGTTAAGTAAATGAAAAGACAGTTTAAGTTAAAAACAGGAAGAAAATTTTTACAAAATTTATCTGATAAAGGACTGATATTCAGAATATATAAAGAATTTTTAAAACTCAGTAAGAAAATAAAGAATTCAGTTTTAAAATAGTCAAAAAACTTTGATCATTCAAATCACCAAAGAAGACAAAGGAATGGCAGAGAAACACATGAAAAGAGGCTCAACATCCTTAGTCATTAGGGAATGAGATACAATTCCCTTAAAATTAAAAAAAAAAGAGTCCTGCTTCCAGAAGTGCTGCTGATTACCTCCATGCAGTTCTCATCTAGGAGCAATTATGATACCCTGGATTTCCTGTGTGGGAATTAATAGTTAATAAATGGCCTCAGCTGGACACAGTGGCACATGCCTGTAATCCCAGCACTTTGGGACGCTGAGGCAAGTGGATCATCTGAGGTCAGGAGTTTGAGACTAGCCTGGCCAACATGATGAAATCCTGTCTCTACTAAAAATACAAAAATTATCTGGGCCTGGTGGCAGGTGCCTGTAATCCCAGCTACTCAGGAGGCTGAGAAGGAGAATTGCTCGAACCCTGGAATGCCATTGCATTCCAGCCTGGGCTACAAGAGCAAAACTGCATCTCAAAAAATAAAATTAAATGCCTCATATTCTTGGAGCATTTGATTTGAATTGCTGATACTAAACCTATGGTGCTTCATGATGATTTTACTGAATTTAATAGTTTTCTTTGACAATGTACAGAATAAAAAAGATTTAGAATTGCTATTAGGAAGGGCTCTCCTGTGGAAGTGGTACTTAACAGAGCTTGGGTGCCCTAGGAATTAATAATTCTGATCTGTTCTGTTTCTGGGTTTTCTTTTATTAAATCTTTAAATTTTGAACAGTTTTAATTGCTTTAACCTAATGCTACAAAGAATGAGATAAACTCAATTAATATACAGTAGTTGGATCTGTTTTTCATTTTTCTGTCTGTCACAATGGGTAATTATTTGTCACTGTTGCAGATACTCCATCTTCTAAACCAACACTGCTAGCCAATGGTGGTCATGGAATAGAAGGGAGCGATGATACTACAGGTAAGTGATTGATTCTCAGGATTCCCCAAATATGTAGGTGATGCACTTACAGTGAATACCTTGATAATATCCTTTGAAGAGTGTTATTAATGGAAGCATATGAATTATTTCTGAGTGTTCTTGTTGGGTGTATTTACACCCAGGACATTGCTATGTAAAATCTCCAATAATGGAAGGTGAATAATGAGTTTCCTCTGATATTTTTTGAGTATTTGTTGGAGCTGTACCACACAAGAGCTGGATCAATCTTAAAATACTTTTATAGATACAGAATAATAATAACCAAAATATGTTACATGGGAGGCATTTGGCCACTACAGCTCTTTGAAGCAGCAGGTCTCTTCCCTGAATGCACATTGCATTTAGCTTTCCACAGTTCAATGTTAGAATGCCTATGAGCAACAAATTAGGAGTTCTTTATTTTGCCCCCAGTGTGTTTCCTTCATCTTTCCCTTAACTGTTGCTTTTGAAATTTACTTCTAACTAAACTCTTAGCTCTACTAGGGTTTTGATATTTTCAGTTAGCACTGAGTTTCTGTGGATTCCTGTCTCATAACCAGCAGCAACTCCCTACCCCAATGTCTTTGTAGTGAGCAAAATTCTCAAAGCAGTAGCAGGAGTCTCAGGAATATACTATATAAATATTTTCTTAATTAGCTAATGTGAGAGTTGTATATTTTATTTTCATAAATACCTGCATTTACTTTGCAGTTGTGACACTGCTGACCAAATGCATAGACTTACAATGATCAATCCCGTTGTTTCCACAAGTGTGCTCTTAACTGGGCTGTAACATTTGATTCACATTACTGCAGTGGAGGCAGTTACTAGATTTATCATGTTTCTGTATTTCTCTTACATGCATACCTCAGCTAGAAGCCCTTCTGTGAGCCACCACAGGATTTCTCTGTTTCTAAGGCTTCCAGAAAGCTTTCTGTTAGCAGTAGCAGCTATTCTAGGATTTACTTGTTATTCTTTCACCATAGCAAAGTTGTGTATATCTTTATACATCAGATTTTTTGATGACTAAGTTCCTTTTGTTGTGAATGTTTACTAAGTGACATTAACATCCTTATTAGCAACTTAATAAATTACTCTTTACTTTAGAAGCTAGAAACAACCAGAAGTGCCACTTTATCTTCTAGTTTTGTGAACTGAAGTTTGTATTTCTTTGATAATCTCAGTCAAATGTATGACTTCCTGTGTCTGCTTTGAAAGCAGTCATCTATGTGATGTGGTTTTTGAGAAAACATTTATGCAAATGTCCACGTGATTAAAGGAAAAGAAGTTTGAACATGAACTTTTAAAATAATGAGTATATTCGGCTTTCTTTAACCAAGAAATAGTTAACCGGGGTAAGGAAAGGCTGGAGGGGATTGATCTGATTAGCCAGTTGAAAAAGTGGATGCTGGCCAGGCGTGGTGGCTCATGCCTGTAATCCCAGCAATTTGGGAGGCTGAGGCAGGCGGATCACAAAGTCAGGAGATCGAGAACATCCTGGCCAACATGGTGAAACCCCATCTCTACTAAAAATACAAAAAAAAAAAATTAGCTGGGCGTGGTGGCGTGTGCCTGTAATCCCAGCGACTTGGGAGGCTGAAGCAGGAGAATTGCTTGAACCAAGGAGTCAGAGGTTGCAGGAAGCCGAGATTGTGTCACTGCACTCCAGCCTGGCGACAGAGCAAGACTGCATCTGAAAAAAAAAAGGTGGATGCCATTTTCATCCAGGAAGGAAACAACTACCAAAACTAGAGTAGATTTCTTCTCCAGTAGGAAGTCATGCCTAATCAGAAGAGACTCAAACTCTGTGTAGCAGGTGCTCACCACTGCCAGGTCTTAATAGCACAAAAAAAGAACAGGAAAAACTTATATCCTGGCCCTCACTATTTCAAGATTTCCTTGTGACAAAAAAGAACCTGGCTGTTTATGAACTGCTCAGTGGCATTGTGAGAGTAGGTCTTTCTGTTCTTGAATATCTCTCTGCCCTTAGGTAGCATAGAGTTTGCACACCTGGGTTGTTTGAGTTCTGAATTTAACCACTTAACTGTATTAAAATAGATACTTTACTGAAAATATGCATGTTTTATTGGGGGAGATAAAGTGGAGGGAAGGGGTGACAGTGCATGTTTTTGAAGCATGTTGTGACTTCATTCTAATTGGCCATCACTTCCTGGAGCAATGCCATTTTGAAAATTCCCGTTTCTATTTCCTTCAGAATGTTATCTATAGTCTCTAGAGCAGGCGTCCTCAAACTTTTTACACAGGGGGACAGTTCACTGTCCCTCAGACCGTTGGAGGGCCACCACATACTGTGCTCCTCTCACTGACCACCAATGAAAGAGGTGCCCCTTCCTGAAGTGCGGTGGGGGCCGGATAAATGGCCTCAGGGGGCCGCATGCGGCCCGTGTGCCGTAGTTTGGGGACGCCTGCTCTAGAGCAAACCAGCTTAATTAATAGCTTGGGTTTATGAGCATCTTGTGATATTGAACTTGCTGTTTACTAATGACCTGTGCTTTTCCGCCCTTTCCTTCCCCTTCCTACTTCTTCCTCCCTCTCTGTTTTTCTCCTCCTAGAAGCCTAGCGTGTCTCTCAACACTGGGGCTGCTGCAACACCAGACCAGTGATCTTTCCTAAGCACCGTTATACTTCTAAAACCTTCAGCATTTAGCAGAGCTTTGCTTTTCCTTCTGGACACGATGTAGAAGAAACTGAGGGTAGTTCCTCGGGGCCTATTTCTGCTGATGCCTGAGCAAACAACCTGCTTCCTCTTGTGCTCTGCAGGGCTTGATGGAGCCTCATTTCCCTTTGTGAACACAAAGTACAAAATGAATTCTTTTTAATTTTAGTAATTTTTACAAAGGTTATTTAATGTCTTTTAATTCTTGTTTTCTTTACAATTTTATTTTATCATTTGATTCATTCTCACATTTTTTTTTCTTTGAATATTTTTAGTTGACCTTTTTCCCTTTGGTTTTCAAATCTTCACCATGAATCAGGATAGCGTAACACCAAATGAGAACATGTGCTTTCATAAAGGGGTTGAGGCCACCAGTACTGCAGTGAATTTCCTTTTCCTCTCCCTCCTCTTTTCCTCTGTGAGCTTGCTTTTAGGGAAGGTTAATCTTACAGGTTACCTGTGTTTCTCTTAACCTTAACTTATCATCTGAATAATGATAGTTACTTTAAGTTTTCAAATTCAGAATAGTTGAGTAATCCTAGAATATTTTTTCAGATTAAATTATCTTTATTTACAAATTGGGCCAAAATTGTTTTTATTATGAAATTATGATCTATTTGTCTAGGCTTAGATTCTCCTAAAAATTTAACAACCCTATTGTGTGAGGAATTTTTTTTTTTTTTGAGATAGAGTCTTGCTCTGTCACCCATGCTGGAGTGCAGTGGCATGATCTTGGCTTACTGCAGCCTCAGACTCCTGGGTTCAAGTAATTCTGCCTCAGCCTCCTGAGTAGCTGGGACTACAGGTGCGTGCTGCCACGCCTGGCTAATTTTTGTATTTTTAGTAGAGCCGGGTTTTCACCATGTTAGCCAGGATAGTCTTTTTTTTTTTTTTTTTTTTTGAGACGGAGTTTCGCTCTTGTTACCCAGGCTGGAGTGCAATGGCATGATCTTGGCTCACTGCAACCTCTGCCTCCTGGGTTCAGGCAATTCTCCTGCCTCAGCCTCCTGAGTAGCTGGGATTACAGGCATGCGCCACGATGCCCAGCTAATTTTTTGTATTTTTAGTAGAGACGGGGTTTCACCATGTTGACCAGGATGGTTTCGATCTCTTTACCTCGTGATCCACCTGCCTCGGCCTCCCAAAGTGCTGGGATTACAGGCTTGAGCCGCCAGGATAGTCTTGATCTCCTGCCTGGTGATCTGCCCAAGTCGGCCTCGTAAAGTGCTGGAATTACAGGCGTGAGCCACCGCACCTGGCCCTTGTGTGAGGAATTTTATAACCAGTTACTTTCTGAACATGAACTATCAAAATAAGAATTAGGAAGTTAAAGAAAATGTAGGCTGGGCTCGATGCCTTACGCCTGTAATCCCAATACTTTGGGAGGCCAAGATGAGAGGATTGGTTGAACTCAGGAGTTCAATACCAGCCTGGGAAACATAATGAGATTGCTATACAAAAAATAAATAAATAAGAAAATGGAACTAAGTTATAATGTTCAGTGTTCTTGAATCCCTTATCATTAGAATATTGGGATGTTAATACAGATACAAAATAATTTTCTATACACAACAGAATGAAACTAAGTTGTAACATGTTTAAAACCCACAACCAATTTATTAATAGCAGGTTTCTAATGAAATTATTAAGGATTCAAACTTTATTTAGAACTTTGGAGGTATCTTTTTATGTAGCATGCCAGTGGAGATTGGTGGATCACACATCAAGACTTATGTGTAAAGTCCTGTCTGTGAACATTAACATTTTACATTCACACATTGTAAGGGTTGTTCCAGTGGGACTTTCTTATTCTCATTCCTCATTTTTTCAGATTAATTGCTTAAAAGATCTAGAACTATTTGAGATAAGTACTGTACAATGGTAAGCTTGTATTGGATTTATAGATATATAACATAAAACATGGACCATGTTTTGAAATCTTAGAGGAATTCTGGTTTAGGATCTGAAAAACTTTAAAGTTTTCTATCCTCTTACTGATGATGTAGGTTCTTATAACCCCCAAAGTACAGATTATTTCAACTTAAAATAAATAATTGGCACCATGTTCTGGGAAAGATTTTGAGATATATATTGTTTTTTGTTTTTGAGACAGGGTCTCACTCTGTTGCCTAGGCTGGAGTGCAGTGGCGCAATCTTGGCTCATTGCAACCTCTGCCTCTCAGGTTCAAGTGGTTCTCCTGCCACAGCCTCCCCAGTAACTGGGATTACAGGCATGTACCACCACACCGGCTATTTATATTTTTAGTAGAGACAGGGTTTTTACCACGTTGGCCAGGCTGGTCTTGAACTCCTGATCTCAAGTGATCCGCCCGCCTTGGCCACCCAAAGTGCTAGGATTACAGGTATGAGACACCATGTGTGGCCAGATACACATTGTTTTAGATCCCCTGATACAAAACTACTTTTGAGATGGTAAGATTAGAATATCATGAAAATTTAAACTGAATCCCTGCAGTGACTTCTGGAATTTAGGAAGCATTCTCTCTTCTACAGGGATCTGGTCGCAAGGGCTGGATTCTTTGACAAAAATTTCTTCTATGGATTCTGGACAGAAGACACTTGAGGGAGACATGTTTTAAAGGAGAGAGGTTATGCTTGTCTTCTTAGCAGTTGATAAAATATGACAACTCTCTTACCATTAGAGAACACACCATCAGATTAAACACAGCTCTTTCCCTTTTGTGTACAGTTATTTATTAATTTGATTTTTAGGTTTCTTTCACCAGGGAACTTTTCAAAACTGGTAGTACTGACTTTTAAAAATCATGTTTGACATCTTTCTATTGCTCGTAACCAGTCCCTGTAGCTGTCTAAGTGATGGGTATAGAAGCCTGGGTATGACTCTCTGTTGTGTACACTCATACTTCATGATTGACATTGATTTATTTTTTATGTCCATTTGGTTATGCTTATTTTTATTTGAAAACTTATTTTTTCAAATATGCTTTCTTTTTGAACTTAGAGAATTGTTGACATTTTCTACTAACAGCCAGCTAAAATTTGGTATATATTAGCTCTGTTTCACTTAGATGTTTCATTTTGAAAGGAAAAAATTTTGTGTTTCACATATAATTTTATACAGACGAGCCAGTCCCATAATGAAATGCTGTATTGCCATAATGGTCACATCCAGGTGGCCCAGTATCTCATTGGCAAGGCAGCCAGACTGGTCAGGGCTGCTTTGTTGAAATGTGATGATATTCCTATGCCTTCTTTCTCTTTCTCTTGTCTCTCTTTTCTTCCTTTTTTGGCCCATTGTTGAAGATTTAGAACCTTGTTTTTAAATAATATTTTTATAACATTCGTATACCTAAGTTTGTATTTTTTGTGACTTTAGACTTCAACAGTTTGTATATTGGGACTTCTAATGTGATTATTGTACTAAATAAATTCCACTAATAAACATCTTACATTAACATCTTATGGACTGGATTTGGTGGGGTCATAACTATTGAATTGTAATGTGACTAAGACACAAATTGGGTGAAGACTTGAGGCCCAAGTTCTAGGTCTAATATAGCTTCTAATCCCACCCAGATTAATTGTATGGACTTTTAAGTTTTTGTCAAGCATTTTCACTTATGAAACTCTATTATCCAGAATCATAGAAGTTCAGATAACTACTGATATTTATTGTCATTTGGTGAGAAAGTCACTTGACAGAAAGGCTTTAAGAAGTTATTCCGGCCGGGCGCGGTGGCTCAAGCCTGTAATCCCAGCACTTTGGGAGGACAAGGTGGGTGGATCACGAGGTCAAGAGATCGAGACCATCCTAGTCAACATGGTGAAACCCTGTCTCTACTAAAAGTACAAAAAATTAGCTGGGCATGGTGGCACGTGCCTGTAATCCCAGCTGCTCAGGAGGCTGAGGCAGGAGAATTGCCTGAACCCAGGAGACAGAGGTTGCGATGAGCCGAGATCACGCTATTGCACTCCAGCCTGGGTAACAAGAGCAAAACTCCGTTTCAAAAAAAAAAAAGAAAAGTTATTTCAAGGCTGGGTGCGGTGGCTCACACCTGTAATCCCAGCACTTTGGGAGGCCAAGTCAGGCAGATCACGAGGTCAAGAGATCGAGACTATCCTGGCCAACATGCTGAAATCCACTGTCTACTAAAAATACAAAAATTAGCTGGGCATGGTGGTGTGTACCTGTAGTCCCAACTACTCAGGAGGCTGAGGCAGGAAGAATCGCTTGAGCCTGGGAGGCAGAGGTTGCAGTGAGCTGAGATCGCACCACTGCACTCCACCCTGGCGACAGAGTGAGACTCTGTCTCAAAAAAAAAAAAAAAAAAAAAGACCAAGTTATTCCAAAAGGAAGTTTCCATGGTATATCAATTGTTAGATGCTTTCTAATACTACATTTATTACTTTTTAACACTACATTTAGTTTAATGCAGTTAAAATTTACATTCACAGTCTTCCTAAAGTGCCTCCTGGATTATCAAATAAAATTTGCTGGCCGGGCGCGGTGGCTCAAGCCTGTAATCCCAGCACTTTGGGAGGCCGAGGCGGGTGGATCACGAGGTCGAGAGATCGAGACCATCCTGGTCAACATGGTGAAACCCCGTCTCTACTAAAAACACAAAAAAATTAGCTGGGCATGGTGGCACATGCCTGTAATCCCAGCTACTCAGGAGGCTGAGGCAGGAGAATTGCCTGAGCCCAGGAGGCGGAGGTTGCGGTGAGCCGAGATCGCGCCATTGCACTCCAGCCTGGGTAACAAGAGTGAAACTCCGTCTCAAAAAAAAAAAAAAAAAAAAAAAAAAAAATTTGCTACATTCGGTAACATTTAATTTGGTAACTTTATTATTTGATAACCCGGTATGCAGTGTCAGGGAAGAATTCAACAAAATGCCCAGTTCCCTAGCCATTCTGGGTTAGTGTTTGTTTACAGTAGGGTTGCATATACAGTATGTTGAGTGAATTAAGACATTTAAAATATTTTATATCTAAGTAACATGCATATTATAAGGAACTTTTTATGCTTGGCAGACATTTTTATTAAGAACACTTAATGTATTTAGATTTCCTTTTATTAAAACAGCTCAATTATCTGTTCTCAGGTTTAAAGCACAGATTTTAAATACTATAAAGAATACTTGACCATTAACTTTCTCATAGGTACCCTAGGATTAAAACTTTGGTTATTGAAGCAATTCTTGGATTTTGTTATTGTACTCATCCCTGATGAGAGGTGAAACCTGGTTTCATTTGGATTCTTCCTCCTTATTCTTTTTTTTAATCAAAAGTTTATAATGTTAAAGATTCTTCCTCCTTATTGACTTAATAATATGGTGGGAGGCTAGAGGGTGTTCTGGGAAAAGACATAGGATTGGTTGGGCAGGAACAGAGTGTTAATTTCATTCCTAAATCATGTGTAATACTGGATTATCCTCAATTTTATATTGATGCCATTTCCATTACAGTGAAGGTTTAACAAGACTTAACTACAAATTATTTGTGGGATAAAGCTCTGTGCTACCATGGAGGTAAATTACTCTTACAGTGTTTGAGGCTAGACGCATTGTACTGCTTGCTATACAAATGGCAGTGTTACTGGTTGTTTTTATCGTAATCAGAGTTGGTAAATGGTTTATTATTGTGGTAACTGTTTACATGTGTAAAGTCATGCCAGCAGTGAAACAGTAAAACTACTTTTTTTAGAATGTCATGACACAGAAAATATCCTGTGTGCTTCATCACTATCTCATCTGATAGGATGCAAAGGATTTAGCATCAGAAAAATGCAAAAGCACCAAAAATGTGAAATATTAACAGATAAATAAATCTGTGGTGTGTTAGAGTTTCTGAACAGCTGTTGGAGCCACCCCATAAATTGGCATTATAACTCATAAGTGGAACCCAAACATAAGCTGCACATTATGTTGCTATATATAGACATAGCAAGACATCCATCCCAACTCCGCCAGATTCCTGGAACAAAGCTTTAGTTTTTTTCTTTGATTTCCCAGATAATGAGTTGCATGCTGGAGACACACCAATAAATTAACAGCACCTAATATTTCTTAAAGTTTTTTTGGTTCATGGTTTTCTAATAAAAATACAGAATTTCTTTTCAGGACAATCCACAAGATGTAACATTTATGTCTAGAGTGTTTAGGACTCTATTGAAACTAGCTAATGGACTAGAGTCCTTTTTCTTTTTTTTTTTTTTTTTTTTTTTTTTTTTGGAGATGGAGTTTCGCTCTTGTTACCCAGGCTACCCAGGCTGGAGTGCAATGGCGCGATCTCGGCTCACCGCAACCTCCGCCTCCTGGGTTCAGGCAATTCTCCTGCCTCAGCCTCCTGAGTAGCTGGGATTACAGGCACGCACCACCATGCCCAGCTGATTTTTTTGTATTTTTAGTAGAGACGGGGTTTCACCATGTTGACCGGGATGGTCTCAATCTCTTGACCTTGTGATCCACCCGCCTCGGCCTCCCAAAGTGCTGGGATTACAGGCTTGAGCCACCGCGCCCGGCCCTAGAGTCCTTTTTAAGCCAAGCATTTCATTATACTGTAAGCCATTTGATTTCAATTTCTATTTGAGTTTTGTATTAGATCAGACAAAATAGCTTCTTCTTGAGATTTAAGTGAAACTATAAATTCTGAGGTTCAAGCGATGATTCTCTTGCCTCAGCCGCCCAAGTAGCTGTAGCTGAGATTACAGGCACCTGCCACCACCACACTCAGCTAATTTTTTGTGTTTTTAGTAGAGACGGGGTTTCACCATGTTGGCCAGATTGGTCTGAACTCCTGACCTCAAGTGATGTATCCACCTAAGCCACCTGCCTTGGCCTCCCAAAGTGCTGGGGTTATAGATGTGAGCCACCATGCCCAGCCTTCTGATGTGTATTTTTTAACCATAACTTTGTTTATATGATTTGCTTCTCTTTGTGGAATAAACTCCACACTGTGCCAAAAGGCATATGTGGATATAGAATGATTTCTTTTTTTGTTGTTGTTAGCTTATTTGTAATTCCGTAAGTAATATATGAATATATTCCCCTCATGGAAATTTAAAACATTATTGATAGAGGCACACATTATTCGAGACCAGAGGATTTTTACTTAGAGAAGTACTAACATTCACATGTAGTTACTGTAAATTGTTGTCATATTTTTACATGATTGCAAACTTAAACAGATTTTTCTATCTGAGATGTTATGTTAATACAGATAACTGTCATTTGTATAACACATTAAAGTTTGTAAAGCTCTTTGAATATATAACAGTACAGTCACGCATCGCTTAATGATGTTTTGGTGAATGTCAGACTGCATATTATGGCAGGGATCCCATAAGAATATAATACAGCATTTTTGTGGTACCTTTTCTATGTTTAGGTATATTTAGATACACAAAAGCATACCGTTATATTACAGTTGCCTACAGTATTCAGTACAGTAATATGCTGTACAGCTTTGTAGCCTAGGAGCAATAGGCTATACCATGTAGCATAGGTATATAATGGGTTTGTGAAGTACAATTTATGAAGTTTGCACAACGACAAAATCACTTAATGACGCGTTTCTCAGGTGTCCTTGTTAAGTGACATATGACTGTATTTCCGTTTTCATTTGATGAGGTTGACGTTAGGATAATAATAGAGCTTGAAACTGAAATAGTCTGAACAAAAGCCCTGTGATCTTTCACCATAATGTGCCATGTCAAAATGGATCTTTTGATGTGCTAAGCATAAGAAAGGCAGTTAGAAATAATGGATCTTTAAAGGCCTTTTTTTTTTTTTTTTTTTTTTTTTTAATTTTTTGAGGCAGAGTTTCACTCTTGTTGCCCAGGCTGGAGTGCAATGGTACAATCTTGGCTCGCTGCAGCCTCCGTCTCCCGGGTTCTCCTGCCTCAGCCTCCCAAGGAACTGGGATTACAAGCATGTGCCACCCACCCCCCCCCCCCCCAGCTAATTTTGTATTTTTAATAGAGACAGGGTTTCTCCCTGTTGGTCAGGCTGGTCTTGAACTTCTGACCTCAGGTGATGCACCTGCCTTGGCCTCCCAAAGTGCTGGGATTACAGGCAGAAGCCACTGTGCCCAGCCTTTTTAAAAACCTGTCTTGAGTTCTAGTTTCTGGGAGAAAATTGACACTGAGACAAGGGCTTTGCATGTAAGTAGTTTATTTTGGAAAACAGCCCCAGGGCACAAGAGTGGGATACTGGGAAAAGTGAGATTAGAAAGAGGAAAAGACAATACAGTGAAGTATGACCACTAATCTAGTCACTGCTGTGGGCAAAGTGGGCTTAATCCTTTTGGGGTCTTCTGAGAGCCTGAATAGAATGCTGCTCAGAATTCTCTACCTGACTATCTCAATTATAGAATAGGATAACATTTATTCACCATTTATCATCTCATTGGTTAACACTCTTCTGGATTTGCACTTGTGCAGTGCCAGGCTGCAGATGTCTTGTCTCTTGGTGTCAGAGAAATGTAGGACAGAAAACTATGGTTTGGTTGATACAAGGTGTTGTCAAATCACACTTATGTGCAGCTGGATGCTGTAGCAATATCTAGAATAAATTGTGAACTTAACAGAGTATGAAGTGGGAGCACAAGAAGTGTCTAATTAAGAGGTTAATTCAAAGCAAGATTCTGTTAACATAAGATTTGTCTGTTTATGACTTACCATATAGGATGAGATGTTTCAACTCTGGAGGAAATTTGAAGGAACCCCATCTATTATGGTGCTAATTTTTCCCACCTCCTGGGTTCAAGTAATTCTCCTGCCTCACCCTCCCGAGTAGCTAGGATTACAGGCTCCCACCATCTTGTCTGGCTAATTTTTTGTATTTGTAGTAGAGACAGGGTTTCACCATGTTGGCCAGGCTGTTCTTGAACTTCTGACCTCAGGTGATCCATCCACCTCAGCCTCCCAAAGTTCTGGGATTACAGGTGTGAGCTACTGCACCCAGTCAGGTGCTAATTGTTGAGCTGCATTGTTAGAAACTATAGAAATACCCATAGATGTAAGTTTTCTAATTTCCTGCTCAGATATTTTTTTCTTGAGTGAGTTTTAGTAGTTTTTATGTTTCTAGAAGCTTGTTCATTTCATCTAGGTTATATAATTTACCTGCAGTTCTTAGTATTCCCTTATAAACCTTTTATTTCTGTAAGATTCAAAATGATATCTCCTCTTTATTTCTGATTTTAGTAATTTTAGTCCTCTCTCCTTTTTTCTTCATATA
Source organism: Saimiri boliviensis (assembly GCF_048565385.1). Classification (NCBI taxonomy): domain Eukaryota; kingdom Metazoa; phylum Chordata; class Mammalia; order Primates; family Cebidae; genus Saimiri; species Saimiri boliviensis. The sequence continues at coordinate 13,750,372 of NC_133456.1, forward strand.
AGTAGTTAAAGGTTTGTCAATTTTGTTCATCTTTCCAAAGAACCAACTTTCAATTTTGGTGAGTTTTCTGTATTCTCTCCCTTCTGTTTCATTTGTTTCCACTTTAATCTTTTTGGTCGGGCGCGGTGGCTCAAGCCTGTAATCCCAGCACTTTGGGAGGCTGAGGCGGGTGGATCACGAGGTCAAGAGATCGAGACCATCCTGGTAAACATGGTGAAACTCCATCTCTACTAAAAATACAAAAAATTAGCTGAGCATGGTGGCACGTGCCTGTAATCCCAGCTACTCAGGAGGCTGAGGCAGGAGAATTGCCTGAACCCAGGAGGTGGAGGTTGCAGTGAGCCGAGATCACACCATTGCACTCCAGCCTGGGTAACAAGAGTGAAACTCGTCTCAAAAAAAAAAAAAAAAAAAAAAATCTTTTTTATTTCCTTCCTTCTGCCTAATTTGACATTAGTTTGCTATTTTTCTATTTTTGTTAAGGTAGATGGTTATGTTAGTGATTGGTGATTTTTATTTTATGTTATTCTTTTAATGTAGTGTTTATGGCTATAAATTTCCCCCTTATTGTTTTAGCTGTACATCTTGAGATTTGATATGTTGTGTTTTCATTTTCATTCATCTGAAAGTATTTTTAAATTTCTTTTGTGATTTCTTTGACCTGTTGATTATTTAGGAGTGTGTTAATTTCTACGTATTTGTGAATTTCTCAGTCTTCTGTTTATTTCCTAATTTCATCCCATGGTGGTTGGAGAACATAATTTGTATTATTACAACCCCTTTCAATATGTTGAAATTTGTTTTCAGGCCTAACATATGGTCTGTCCTAAAGAAGAATGTATATTCTGCTGTTGTTGGGGGTGGAATGTTCTGTAAAATGTCCATTAGATCTAGTTAGTGTATAGTGTTGTATAGGTCTTCTCTTTCTTCTTTGGTATTCTGTCTTGTTAGTCTATCCGTTATTGAAAGTGAGGTGTTTCAGTATCCAACAATTATTATTGAATAGTCTTTTGCTCCCGTAAGTTGTTAGCTTTAAATTTTACTTTTTTTTTTTTTTACATTGCTCAAGGATAAATTCCTTGTGAAAAACTCTAGGGTTATGGATAAGAAAGATTCACACATGATCACTGCAACTATGAGCCTCAAGAGGCCCCGAAAACTGCAGTTGAAATGTGGGTTGCTGGTAGGACAATTCATAGTATATTCTTGTTTGTTTGTTTTTGTTTTTGTTTTGTTTTATTATTTTTTTAATTAAAAATATATATATTGTTTCCTCTTTAAAGATAGGATTTCACCATGATGGCCAGGCTGGTCTTGAACTCCTGACCTCAGGTGATCCACCCAGCTTGGCCTCCCAAAGTGCTAGGATTACAGGTGTGAGCCACCACGCCCGGCCTGTTTGATTTTGTTTTGAGGTAGGGTCTCACTCTGTCACCCAGGCTGGCGTGCAGTGGTGTGAACATAGCAGCCTGGAACTCTGGGTTCAAGTAATCCTCCCATCTCAGTTTCCCAAGTACCTAGGACTACAGGTGTACACCACCATGCCTAGCTAATTTTTAAATTTTTTTTAGAGACAGGGTCTTGCTTTTTTGCCCAGGATGGTCTTGAACTCTTTATTTCTAGCATTCTTCCCACCTCAGACTCCCAAAGTGCTGGAATTACAGGTATGAGTCACTGTGCCCGGCCTAAATGTGATTTTATTTTATTTTATTTTATTTTTGAAAGGAGTCTTGATTTGTTGCCCAGGCTGGAGTGCACTGGTGTGATCTTGGCTCACTGCAGCCTCCACTTCCTGGGTTCAAGTGATTCTCCTGCCTCAGCCTCCTGAGTAGCTGAGATTACAAATGCCTATCACCACACCCAGCTAATTTTTGTATTTTCAGAAGACAACATTTCACCATGTTGGCCAGGCTGGTCTTGAACTCCTGACCTCAAGTGATTCCCCCCATCTCAGCTTCCCAAAGTGCTGGGATTACAGGCATAAGCCACTGCACCCAGCCTAAATGTGTTTTTAAAAGAAGATTTTTTTCCCCCCTCAATATCTCAATACTGTTTTTTGCAGAAATACAAAAATACTTTTGGAATCTCAAGGAGCCCTCCTGAATTGCCAAAACAATCTTGAAAAAGAACTAAGTTGGAAGTCTCACTTGTTGATTTTCAAAACGTACTGAAATGCTATAATAATCAAAACTGTGTGGTATTGACTTAAAGTGAGACATATAGATCAAGGAACAGAATGGAAGGCACAGAAATAAACTCTTTTATACATAGTAAAATAATTTTAGACAACAGTACCAGGACCATTCAGTGGGAAAGGATAGTCTTTTCTTTTTTTTTTTCTTTTTTTTTTTGAGACGGAGTTTCGCTCTTGTTACCCAGGCTGGAGTGCAATGGCGCGATCTCGGCTCACCGCAACCTCCGCCCCCTGGGTTCAGGCAATTCTCCTGCCTCAGCCTCCTGAGTAGCTGGGATTACAGGCACGTGCCACCACGCCCAGCTAATTTTTAGTATTTTTAGTAGAGACGGGGTTTCACCATGTTGACCAAGATGGTCTCGATCTCTTGACCTCGTGATCCACCCGCCTCGGCCTCCCAAAGTGCTGGGATTACAGGCGTGAGCCACCGCGCCCGGCCTGGATAGTCTTTTCAATAAATGGTGTGGGGAAAACTGGATATCCACATACAAAAGTTGGACCCTGCTGGGAACAGTGGCTTATGCCAATAATCCCTGCGCTTTTGGAGGCCAAGTGAGAAGATTGCTTGAGGCAAGGAGTTTAAGACCAGCCTAGGCACCACAGGAAGACCTCATCTCTTAAAAGAAAGAAAAAATAGCTGGTGTGGTAGTGTGAGCCTGTAGTCCCAGCTACACAGGAAGCTGAGGCAGAAGGATTCTTTGAGCCCAGGAGTTCAAGGCTGCAGTGAGCTATGGTCACACCACTGCACTTCATCTTTGGTAACAGAGAGAAATTCTGTCTCTCCCGTTCTTCTTCTTTAAAAAAAAAAAAAAAAAAAAAAAAAACTTAAAATAGATCAAAGACCTAAAAAAACACCAAAGCTATATGTTCATTAGAAGAAAACATAGGAGGCCGGGCGCGGTGGCTCAGCCTGTAATCCCAGCACTTTGGGAGGCCGAGGCGGGTGGATCACAAGGTCGAGAGATCGAGACCAACCTGGTCAACATGGTGAAACCCCGTCTCTACTAAACATACAAAAAATTAGCTGGGCATGGTGGCGCGTGCCTATAATCCCAGCTACTCAGGAGGCTGAGGCAGGAGAATTGCCTGAACCCAGGAGGCGGAGGTTGCGGTGAGCCGAGATGGCGCCATTGCACTCCAGCCTGGGTATCAAGAGCGAAACTCTGTCTCAGAAAAAAAAAAAAAGAAGAAGAAGAAAACATAGGGGAAAATCTTCATGACATTGGATTTGGCTATGTTTTCTTGGATATGACACCAAAAGCACAGACAACAAAAGAAAAAATAGATAAATTAGGCTATAAGAAAGATGAAAATTTCTGTGTATTTCCAGAGTGAAAAGGCAACCCATCGAGGCAAAATATTTGCAAATCTTGTATCTTCTCGGGTTAATATCCAGAATATATGAAGAACTCCTACAGCTCAACAACAACAACAAAACCCAATTAAAAATATGAGCAAAGGACTTGAAGAAACATTTCTTCATAGAAGATACATAATTTGCCAAGAAACAAATGAAAAGATGCTCAGCATCATTAATCATTAGAGAAGGCCGGGCTCGGTGGCTCAAGCCTGTAATCCCAGCACTTTGGGAGGCTGAGGCGGGTGGATCACGAGGTCAAGAGATCGAGACCATCCTGGTCAACATGGTGAAACCCCGTCTCTACTAAAAATACAAAAAAATTAGCTGGGCATGGTGGCGCGTGCCTGTAATCCCAGCTACTCAGGAGGCTGAGGCAGGAGAATTGCCTGAACCCAGGAGGCGGAGGTTGCGGTGAGCCGAGATGGCGCCATTGCACTCCAGCCTGGGTATCAAGAGCGAAACTCTGTCTCAGAAAAAAAAAAAAAAAAGAAGAAGAAAACATAGGGGAAAATCTTCATGACATTGGATTTGGCTATGTTTTCTTGGATATGACACCAAAAGCACAGACAACAAAAGAAAAAATAGATAAATTAGGCTATAAGAAAGATGAAAATTTCTGTGTATTTCCAGAGTGAAAAGGCAACCCATCGAGGCAAAATATTTGCAAATCTTGTATCTTCTCGGGTTAATATCCAGAATATATGAAGAACTCCTACAGCTCAACAACAACAACAAAACCCAATTAAAAATATGAGCAAAGGACTTGAAGAAACATTTCTTCATAGAAGATACATAATTTGCCAAGAAACAAATGAAAAGATGCTCAGCATCATTAATCATTAGAGAAGGCCGGGCTCGGTGGCTCAAGCCTGTAATCCCAGCACTTTGGGAGGCTGAGGCGGGTGGATCACGAGGTCAAGAGATCGAGACCATCCTGGTCAACATGGTGAAACCCCGTCTCTACTAAAAATACAAAAAAATTAGCTGGGCATGGTGGCGCGTGCCTGTAATCCCAGCTACTCAGGAGGCTGAGGCAGGAGAATTGCCTGAACCCAGGAGGCGGAGGTTGCGGTGAGCCGAGATCGCGCCATTGCACTCCAGCCTGGTTAACAAGAGCGAAACTCCGTCTCAAAAAAAAAAAAAAAAAAAAAAATCATTAGAGAAATGCAAATCAAAACCATAATGAGATTATCACTTCATACTCATTAGGATGGCTAGTATGAAAACAATAACAGAAATTTACAAGGATGTAGAATAATTAGAACCCTTGTATACTGCTAGTAGGAATGTAAAATGATGAAAGTGCTATGGAAAACAGTATGATAGCTCCTCAAAAAATTAAAAATAGAATTATTGTTAGATCCAGCAACCCAACTTCTGGATATATGCCCAAAGGAATTAAAATCTGGGACTTGAACAGATATTAGTACACTCATGTTTGTAGCAGCGTTATTCACAGTAGCCAAAAGATGGAAGCAACCCAAATGTGCCATCAACACATGAATGAATAAACAAAATGTAGTAAATTCATATAACAGAATGTTATTTAGCCTTAAAAGGGAAGGAAAGTCTGATATGGTACAACGTGAATAAACCTTGAAGACCCTGTGCTAAGTGAAAAAAGCCAGTCACAAAAATACAAATGTATATGAGGTACCTAGAGTAGTCAGATTTACAAAAACAAATATAAATATACTTCATTTATATGAATTACCTAGAATAGTCAAATTTACCAAAACAAAACAGAATGGTGGTTCCCAGGGGCTGGGAGAGGTAGGGAATGGAGGTGTGGTTGCTTAATGGGCACAAAGTTTCTGTTTTGCAAGATGAAAAAGTTCTGATGATGGGTGGTAGTGATGATTGCACAACAGTGTGAATGTACTTAATACCACTGAACTGTACACTTAAAAATCGTTAAAATGGTAGAAACAAACAAATGTAGCTCATATTTAAAGGAAAAAAGTTTTCCAAATTAACCATTGTGTATATCAGAGATCTCTTCAGAATTAAAGGGATGCTTTTATATGTTAGCTATCTTGTGGGTTTGTTCTGGTTTGTCCAGTTGCAGGTAGAAATGCACAAATATGTAAACATTGCTTAAATGCTAAGCAGTTTTAGGGAACATTTTGTAAGAACAGATACAATATTGGTTAAATTCCATGAGGAGCTTGAGTGAGAACTAAGGAGCTCGAAATCTCCATTTGGACATAAAATTTTCATCTCAAATTTGAAATGTTCTAAACTGAATTCATAATTGCCCCACCCCATCTCATTAAATGGAATTTCTGTTCTTCTAGTTGTTCAGGCTAAAACATTTGGTTTCCCCTGTCCTCTTCTACTCCTCTCACACCCCACACCCAGTTTGTCAGAAAAAGATATTTGGAACCTGACCACGTCTTACCACGTCAATTGCTCTCTCCTTGATTGGACTGCCATCATTAAACTTGACTACTGTAATAACTTACCAAATTAGTCTCTCTGCTTCTATTTGCTTGCTCCCTGCAGCATATTCTTTTTTTTTTTTTTTTTTTTTTTGAGACGGAGTTTCGCTCTTGTTACCCAGGCTGGAGTGCAATGGCGCGATCTCAGCTCACTGCAACCTCCGCCTCCTGGGTTCAGGCAATTCTCCTGCCTCAGCCTCCTGAGTAGCTGGGATTACAGGCACGTGCCACCATGCCCAGCTGACTTTTTGTATTTTTAGTAGAGACGGCATTTCACCATGTTGACCAGGATAATCTCAATCTCTTGACCTCATGATCCTCCCGCCTCGGCCTCCCAAAGTGCTGGGATTACAGGCGTGAGCCACCGTGCCTGGTCCAGCATATTCTTAAAAACATCGAGAGTGGTCCTGTATGTTGTTCATGCTGTTCTTTTGCTCTGAACCCTCCAGTAGTTTCCCATTTCAAAGTAAAAGTCCTTAGCAAGCAGTACAGGGGCCCTATGATGTCCCTGTCATCTTTCTGACCAGATCGTTTCTTAGTTACCCCTTTGCTTACTTTGCTTCATGGTGTGCTTGCTACTGTTCCTTGAACAAGTGAGATGGGCCCCTGCCCTGGGCTCTGAGCACTAGCAGTTTTCTCTGCCTGGAATGTTCTTCCCTTTGATATATTCATGATTGACTTCACTTTCTCAATGAGTACTTCTTGGCTATCTTATTTTAAATTGCACCCCTTCTATTTTTTCATCCCACTGTTCTACTTGAATTTTCTTCATGGCATTTGCTGTGTTACTTTCTAATAATTTTTACAGTTTATTCATCTCATCTGCCTTTCCCTACCAGAAGAAGATATTATAGAGGCAAATTTAATGCGAGGGACAGGGTTTTTGTTTTTGTCACTTGCTGTGGCCCAGCACCTGGAACACTATCTGGTGGATAATAGATGCTCTGTAGCTGTTGAATGAATAATCTTTAATATCTATTTGCTTTAGGCCTCACATGGGAAAAGAAACTTAAAAACAAGACCAGATGCAATTGCAATAATTCTTCCCAGGTTATTGGTGCACAACTTTGTGGAAATTTGTTCTCTGTCGTTAATTTGTTTCAATTTTGAGGAGGCTGTGGATAGGGCACCTACTAGCCTTAATTTACTTGGCAAGTTACTTGCCCTCTTTGAGGCGAAGATTCCTGCTTTATAAAAGGAGAACTCTATAAAAATAGTTGTTTGCCTAAAGTGACAGAAAATATTTTCAGTGCTTTGCAACCTAGTTGAAGGGGTTAATATTTAAATGTAAGATGATATTAGGATGTTGATTAATGTCCACATAGGAAGTCCTTACAGTTAAACCCATTATATACTTTCGTTAATAAATCATTCTGTTTGACCATCAGCCCCTTTTCCTACTTAATTGGTTGTGTAACAGTATTTTAATTGGATGTAACTGGAGCATATTGGTCCATTGTGAAGCAGAAATGCCCTGCTTCTAGAGGACAGAACTGGAGGTGAAACTTCAAAAGTGAACTCCAGGCACGCTGAAAGAAGAGTTTTTTTTTGCTTTGTTTCTTGTGAAAAAATTAACTTAGGACTCTGTCACTGCAAAAAACTTGCAAGGCTGGCCCTCCAATGGGTTTTCAGCAATTTAAAATGAAATGAGAAGATGCAAAACTATGTCAACTGTAAATTTGAGTATTAACATTAGACTCCTTAGAGGTCTTCATTTAAGGTTTACTTTCTATTTAACAAATTAATATTTCTGATCTTCAGTTTTTCTGTGTAAAATGAACAGGCATTCTGCTATTTCTACCGCTGCTGTTAGTGCTTAGCAACAGATACAGTATGTTCTGCTGTAGGTGATAGCTTTTTAGACATTTAGAGATTAACATGTGCCTTCAGATTTATTTTCTTTGGGCTAAACATCTTTCATTTTTTTCTCCCGCTCTTTCCTATTATGTAGATTTATACTGTTTTTAATGACCAATATTTGGATTAGAATCTAGTCAGAAGACAGAAGCTACACCATAATTTGAACAGAGAATTTACTACAGGGGTAAAGAGAACTCTAAAGAATATAGGAGGCCAGTCACAGTGGCTCACACCTGTAATCCCAGCACTTTGGGAGGCTGAGGCAGGCAGATCATGAGGTCAGGAGTTCAAGACCAGCCTGACCAACATGATGAAACTCCATTTTTACTAAAAATACAAAAATTAACCAGGTATAGTGGTGGGTGCCTGTATTCCCAACTACTCAGGAGGCTGAGGCAGGAGAATTGCTTGAACCCAGGAGGTAGAGGTTGCAGTGAACCAAGATTGTTCCACTGCACTTCAGCCTGGGCAATAGAGCTAGACTCTGTCTCAAAAAAAAAAAAAAAAAGAAAAAAGAAATTAAAGAAAAAAAATACAGGAATGACAGATACAGGGAATAGTCACTACCATTAGGGTTGGGGCAGAGTACACAAAGAAATAACAAATTTGGAAAAGTGCTGATTGGATAGCTTGAAGGAGGTCTCCACTTGGTAGTAAAGATGTTTGCTGAGTTGCTGCAGGTCAAGGTGATGTAGGGCAAGCAAATCCCCAAATTGGGTCTTAACCCAGGAGGGTTCTTGGCTTTGCCAGGAAAAAATTCAAGGGTGAACCAGTGGTGAAAGAAACTTTTATTGAACCAATGCTGCTTCTTGCTGAGCAGGGCTAGCCCATAGGCAATGTGCCCAGAATTGGTGCCTGTGGGCTGCTAGCTAGCTGTTTATATCTGTTATTAATTATATGCTAATTAAGAGGCAGGTTATTTATAACTTTATGGAAAAGGGGCTGGAAGTTTCTGGAATCAGATAAGGTAACTTCTAGGCTGTTGCCATGGCATTTGTAAACTGCCATTGCACTGGTAGGAGAGGCTTTATGCTAATAAGCCATGAGGGCAGCTAGAGGTTACTTTTGTCAGCATCTGCTGGTTTTAGCCAAATCTCACTCCAGTCAGCAGGGTGCAACAGGAAATTAAGTCCTGCTGGTCTCCTACCTCAAAGGTAATTAAGCAGGAAGCTGTACGTGGGGGTGCTACTGCATCACCACCAGGCTGTTTGGGGCACTGGTGGAATTTGCTGGGAAAGATGTCCATGGAAGTGCCTACTAAAGCTTGTTGGGATAAGCACTATGGGCTGCTCCGCACACCAGCAGAGCACTGTGGAAGTAAGAAGGAAAAGCACGCTGGAACCAGGAAGAGAACCTCACCACCCCACCACTCATGCCCTCTACTAAGCTTAGTCATGCCAGCTGTCTAAAAAGAAATGTTTACATTGTTACAAGCAGGGCAATGAAAGGTAGATTTGGAGTTGAGAGGCAATGTATTAATTACTTGCATAGCCTATTATTTTGGCTACTTAGCTTCCATATGTACTTTACACACACCTGAGCTCCCATATAACAATGAAACAACTCTTATGTTTTTACCTAACAAGATAGAGCTATGTCAGACAGAGCATGAAACTCTTACCCTTGTTCTAAAAATAAGAAATGAGGACATGCTCAGTCCCAGTAGTCATTGTATCCATTGGTGGCTGTGTTTGGGGTTTTTTTTTTGCTTCTTGTTTTTTAATAGAGACAGGGTTTTGCTATGTTGTCCGGGCTAGTCTCAAAACTCCTGAGCTCAGATGAACCACCGCCTCAGCCTCTCAATGTGCCGGGATTATAGGTTTTAGTCATCAAGCCCGGCTGGCTGTTTATCAGTCCTCAAATTGAAGTTATAGTGGCAGAGGCCCAAGGTCACATGATGAGAGTAGGGTGGGGGCCAGGGGGTGGAGTTCTGAGGGAAGAGGAGTGAAGTAGCCAGGGATGTGGCAGTATCACTGACAGTTTTCTTTGAGGCTTTTTGGTCTGATTTGTGAGGCTGATATTGTCCCTAATGATGAGGAAACCAAGAAAATGGCAGAAATGAAAACTGAAAATGGCAAAGTGGAAAAATGCCATCTCCTCTATGATGGAGAATCTGTTTCAAGAAAGGTGAAAGAGACTAGAAAGAGGATAGAGCACTAAAAAATTAGAATTTAATTTGTACATCAAACTGAACTTTTCTATGGTAAGAGTAATACTCATGAGTTTGTAAACCTAGTGAAAGAACCAGCCTTATGTGGGAGAACTGACTCAGAACAGCAGTTAGAATTTTGAATTTATACAATTTGAAAAGCCATAAGAAGCTTACATTGGTGCTAATGTCCTCTTGATGTATTGAAGTGATAGTAGTAAGACTGACAGACTTGGTAAAAAGAATGTGATCTTACTGTGCACCAGCTTGCCACCTATGCTGATGGAAGTGGGCATTGAAGATGTCTGCATATAGAATTTGAATATAATAAAGTATCATTGAGAGGATGTGACTGTTTCAAAAATTTATGTAAGAATAAAAATACAGGCCGGGTGCAGTGGCTCAAGCCTGTAATCCCAGCACTTTGGGAGGTCGAGGCAGGTGGATCACAAGATCAAGAGATCGAGACCATCCTGGTCAACATGGTGAAACCCCGTCTCTACTAAAAATACAAAAAATTAGCTGGGCATGGTGGTGCGTGTTTGTAATCCCAGCTACTCAGGAGGCTGAGGCAGGAGAATTGCCTGAACCCAGGAGGCGGAGGTTGCGGTGAGCCGAGATCGCGCCATTGCACTCCAGCCTGGGTAACAAGAGCAAAACTCCGTCTCAAAAAAAAAAAAAAGAATAAAAATACAACATAAGGTGTTACAACTGATGAAAAAAGAGATCACAGCAGTTGGACCCAGTAAGTACCACAAAAGAAAGAAACAATCACCAAATAGGAAATAATGGATGATACACCAGTAAAAGGTGAATCAGTTCCAGTAAGACTATTGTTAGCAGGATATGACCGAACTCCAACAATGAAAGTTATGAACAAAGAAGTTTCAGGAAGCTACTTTTTGAATTTAGTGCCTGTTGATGAGAAAGAGGGTATTTTAGGCAGCAGATCATTTTATAGAGAAAAGCTCCTGAAAAACTGAGGAAACAGAATAAACTTTCACCAGCAGTTTGAACCTCCAGAATCACAACCATCTACTGAATAGCCTGAAATATACTTAATAGGAGGAAGAAAGAAAAAAATCATTGAGATTAAGTTAAGCAGGTTAAAGATGGCTGTAGCATGTGTAGGGACAAATGGCCATAACTCTAGCCAGGTGTGGTGGTCACACTTGTAATCCCAGAACTTTGGGAGGCTGAGGCAGGTGGATCACTTGAAGTCAGGAGTTCAAGACCAGCCAGGCCAACATAATGAAACCCCGGCTCTACTAAAAATACAAAAAGCTGGGCATGGTGGTACATGCCTGCAATCCCAGTTACTTGGGAGGCTGAGGAGGGAGAATCACTTGAATCCAGGAGATTGTACCACTGCATTCCAGCCTGGGCAACAGAGCAAGACTCCATCTCAAAATAATAAAATTAAAATGGCCAAAACTCCATTTATAGTCATCTTCCTTTATCTTACAGTGCTGCATTTATTTTATGGTATAGCAAGATGTTCTTCATTTTTATACATTTTTTTTTTTCCTTGAGAATAACTCTTTCACCCAGGCTGGAGTGCAATGGCACAATCTTGGCTTACTACAACCGCCGCCTCCCAGTTCAAGTGATTCTCCTACCCCTCAGCCTCCTGAGTAGTTGGGACCACAGGTGAGTGCTGCCATGCCCAGCTAATTTTTGTATTTTTAGTAGAGACAGGTTCTCCAGGCTGGTCTTGAACTCGTGACCTCAGGTGATCCACCCACTCAGTGTTCCAAAGTGCTAGGATTACAGGGGTGTGTGAGTCACCATACCCGGCCACCTTTATATATATGCTTAAAAGTGTTTTCTTTGAAATGCTCTAATTTTCTTAAGCTGCCTTTTTTTTCTTTTTACTACACACTTTGATGATAAGTATTCAAGTATGCATCAGCATAAGCATTAAAGATTTTCATGTGGAAAAAAAAAAAAACAAGTTCCACTGACTAGTTTGTTACCAAAATTTGTGTTATAAATCTAATTTCAGGCCGAGTGTGGTGGTTCACACCTGTAATCCCAGCACTTTGGGAAGCTGAGACGGGCAGATCATTTGAGGTCAGGAGTTCTAAATCAGCTTGGCCAACATGGCACAACCCCATCTCTACAAAAAAATATATATATAAAAATTAGCCAGATATGGTGCACACACCTATAATCTCAGCTATGCAGAAGGCTGAGGCAAGAGAATCACTTGAACCTAGGAGGCAGAGGTTGCAGTGAGCCGAGATTGCACGACTACATTCCAGCCTGGGCAGCAGAGTGAAACTGTCTCAAAAAAACAAAACTAAACTAATTTCAATTTTGAATAATGGGAAGAAGAAAATGATTAGAACATACAAATAAATAGCAAATATAGCAAAAAGAAAGTTCATCATTTTCATTTCTGTGATTAGTAATGAAGCCATAGTTGATATCTAGGCTGCTTTCTTCAGTTACCTATTTCATGTTTCCCTTGCCCTCAGCCAGAACCTCAGCTGGTTGAGGTTCTTTGCTTGGTAAAATGACTCAAACTTTTATTCCCATATTAGTCCAGCCCTTTTCTTCATCGCTGTAGTTTTCCATTAATCTTTGTTTTTGGCATGGAAGTATTTAGAGGTGCCTCAGATAATCCCTTGTGTTTTAGACATAGCCCTCCTTTCCTTCACTGTGTAGTCTCAATCATTCCCAACCAGTAGGTTCAGCCTGTTGGTGCAGTGGTGTAAGGAGTCCCAAATAGCCAAGTGGCAGTCTCATCTTCTAATGCAATTGAGCCATTGTTGTGTATGTTAGTAGATGTATTTTCTGTTTAGGTACTAACACTTCCAAGCCAGCAGAACTCAGTTGTTAGGAGTGAAAGCAAAAGTTCAGTGAGTAGATTGCTGGATATAATAGTGAGTGGAGCCACACACACTTCTACCCTTTGATTCCCAGACTTGTATATTCTAACTGTGGGAGACAGCACCATATAAAGGTCTCTGATTGAAAGCATTACCCAACCTTTCAGGGTATTGTCTCCCTGAAACTGTAACTGAGTCTTTAGTAATCAATTCATTATTTTAATTAGGCCAACTATTTTGGGTTATAGGGGTGACACCACCAGTTAAGTCCATGGACATGAGCTCATTTCTGCATTTCTTTACTATGAAATTACTTTCTTGGTCAGGAGCAGTGTGCTGTGTGGGGTGGGCCCAGTGGCTCATGCCTGTAACCCTAGCACTTTGGGAGGCCAAGGCTGGAGGATCACTTGAGCCAAGGAGTTTGAGAACAGCCTGGGCAACATAGTGAGACCTTTATTTTTAAAAAATATTTCTTTTTGGACAGGCATGGTGGATCATGCCTGTAATCCCAGCACTTTGGGAGGCCAAGGTGGGTAATTGCCTGAGGTCAGGAGTTGGAGACCAGCCTGGCTAACATGGTGAAACCCTGTCTCTACTAAAAACACACAAAAAATTAGCTGGGAATGGTGACGCATGCCTGTAGTCCCAGCTGAGGCAGGAGAATCAGTTCAGCCCAGGAAGCAGAGGTTGCTGTGAGCCAAGATTGTGCCACTGCACTCCAGCCTGAGTGACAGAGGGAGACTCTGTCTCAAAAAAAAAAAAAAAAAAAAAAAAATTCTTTTTTAAAGAAGCAGCAACGCTGTATGAAATTAGGATGTTGCTGGGCACGGTGGCTCAAGCCTGTAATCCCAGCACTTTGGGAGGCCGAGGCGGATGGATCACGAGGTCAGGAGATCGAGACCGTCCTGGTCAACACGGTGAAACTCCGTCTCTACTAAAAATACAAAAAAATCAGCTGGACGTGGTGGCGCGTGCCTGTGATCCCAGCTACTCAGCAGGCTGAGGCAGGAGAAATGCCTGAACCCAGGAGGCGGAGGTTGCGGTGAGCCAAGATCGCACCATTGCACTCCAGCCTGGGTAACAAGAGCGAAACTCCATCTCAAAAAAAAAAAAAAAAAGAAATTAGGGTGTCATGATGGTGGATTGGGCACTTTTATATAGGTTCATGGGTGGTGGAACTGACAAAACATCATAGGCAGAGAAGGCAAATCTTTATTTAGAATACATGTCTATTCTAGTGAGGACAAATCTCTGGCCTCACTCCTGTCCTTACTCCCCATAATAGAAATCCAGTGTAATCAACTTGCCACCAGGTGGCTAGCTAGTTTTTGGGAAATGGTGTATATTCAGGGCTCAGTGCTGGTCTGTGCTATTGACAGATTAGATATTTCGCAGTAGCTTTAGTCAGGTAAGCCCTGTTTAGGGGAAGAGCATGTTGTTGAGCCCATACATAGCCTTCATGACCATTTTTTCCATGAGTTTATTGACCAAGCACTCGGGTAGCTATGGAAAGTGTCTAACACTGATATTCATGAAGTACGTCATTTTGTCAGCTTGGTTATTAATAGCCTCCTCCACAGTGAATGCAAGTTATTATTCACAGGGAGGACACATATCTTCACAGTTTGTGCCTTTTTTGAGAGTTAATCAGCATATCTTTCTCCCAGATTTCCTTGTCACCATTTCCTTCCAAGTTCCTAACTAGCCAACAAAATCCTTAATAATTGTTCATAAATCAGTGTAAATCTCTGCTTCTGGCCATGTTTTACTTCAGACAAAAGGGAAAACCAAATAATACCCCTCAAAGTTCTGCCTTCTGAAGGGGAGATTTTTCTTCATCACTGCCCTTCAGTGCTATATCTTGAAATGGAGCTGTAGTGCTGCAGCTGTCCACTTTTTGGTGATACTGGCATGTTGTGCAGAGCTATGGATAAACCAGACTTGAGTTTTTTTCTTTCGTCAGTCAGATGGTCACATGGAGCTCTCAGGAGGCCATTGACTTGGATTGAGGGAGAAGCAATGCAACAGGAGTCAATGCTGAAGTCTGAGCTACCTGCTATGTAACTTACTCATATTTCTGGACCTGTTTGAATTTGGCTTTTTATATATTTTCACTTGATGATAGATAGTGCTGCACATGCCAAGCTAGACTATATAGGTTGGATAACATCTAGTTCATGATGAGAAGCTCAGGCCATGTATTCACATTATATCCCATGGTTAGGCATTTGGTCTCTGCCAAGACCAACCCAATAGCAAGCCTGAAGCTGTTTTCTGAAAGATGAATAATTTTCTGCAAAAGAGGGCATAGATTTTCTCAAAATTCTAGAAGTCTGGGCTGTGATTTTCTTTTTCTTGCCTGCTAAAGGCTCCATTCAGCAGCCCTATTTGGCATGGACACTTCAAGTATCATTGAATACGCTGGATCATAAGGCCCAAATGGCAAAGCAGCTTGAACCACAGCTTGAACTTGCTACAGAATCTTCTCTTGCTCTGAAACCCATTCTAAACTGTCAGCCTTGTAGCTAACTTTGCAGCTGGGTTGAAGCCTACCAAACATGGTACCTCCTTTTTCGTTGTTGGTGATGTTAATTACAGCAACTTACTCACTTTGGAAGGGAAATTTTGACAGGATTTCGAAAATTGAATCCTGACATTTCATTGCTGCAATGGGTCTCTGAATTTTTGTAGTGTTTATCTCCCATCGACTAGTATGTGTGTCTTACTAAAGCAGGCATCCCCAAACTACGGCCCGCAGGCCGCATGCAACCCCCTGAGGCCATTTATCCAGCCCCCCTCCCCACCCCCCGCCACACTTCAGGAAGGGGCACCTTTTTCATTGGTGGTCAGTGAGAGGAGCACAGTATGTGGCAGCCCTGCAACGGTCTGAGGGACAGTTAACTGGCCCCCTGTGTAAAAAGTTTGGGGACGCCTGGTGTAGACACCTCAGAAACTATTTACTATAAGTAGCCATAATCAGCTCACTGCAACCTCTGCCTCTTGGGTTCAAGTGATTCTCCTGCCTCAGCCTCATGAGTAGCTGGGATTATAGGTTTGTGCCACCACACCTGGCTAATTTTTGTATTTTTAGTAGAGACAGGGTTTCACCATTTTGGCCAGGCTGGTCTCAAACTCCTGACCTCAGGTGATCCAGCTACCTCGGCCTCCCAAAGTGCTGAGGTATCAGCAGGTGTGAGCCATCATGCCTGGCCAGTAGTTGCTTCTTTTACTCTCATTTTGTCTTACTCTGACCAGGTGAATTTATTTCTTAGAATGTATTGATTTAGTTTATTATAAATGTCTATAGTATAATAGTCCTGAGCATTTAGAAAAATTAGATTATGGGGCCGGGTGTGGTGGCTCACACCTGTAATCCCAGCACTTTGGGAGGCCAAGACAGGCAAATCACTTGAGCCAGGAGTTCAAGACCAGTCTGGGCAACATGGCGAAGCCCTGTCTCTACCAAAAAAAAAAAAAAAAATACGAAAAATTAGCTGGGTGTGGTGGTGTGTGACTCTAGTACCTGATACTTGGGAGGCAGAAGTGGGAGGATCACTTGAGCCCGGGAGGTTGAGGCTGCAGTGAGCTGAGATTGCTCCATTGCACTCCAGCCTGGGTACAGAGTGAGACCCTGTCTCCAAAAAAGCAAAAGAAAGGTTATAATATTTTAATATTCAGCAAAAAAAAAGGTAAATAAAATTTAGTAGAACAAAGGTGTTGCAAAAAGAAGAATCTTAATTTGTAGGTTGCATCTTTTAAGAAAATCTCATGAGTACCAGCCAGTATTTTTATCTCCAGATGAATTTTTTTTCTCCAAATTACAATCATTTCTCCATTCAACATTGTTTATTGGGCACCAGCTGGGTATCAGACTAGATACTTGGTGCTGGGAATAGTGAATAGAAAGACAGTCCTTGTTCTCAAAGGAGTAAACACAGAATGAAGGAACCACACCGGGCACGGTGGCTCAAGCCTGTAATCCCAGAACTTTGGGAGGCCGAGGCGGGCGGATCACAAGGTCAAGAGATCGAGACCATCCTGGTCAACATGGTGAAACCCCGTCTCTACTAAAAATACAAAAAATTAGCTGGGCATGGTGGCGCGTGCCTGTAATCCCAGCTACTCAGGAGGCTGAGGCGGGAGAATTGCCTGAACCCAGGGGGCGGAGGTTGCAGTGAGCCGAGATCACGCCATTGCACTCCAGCCTGGGTAATAAGAGCGAAACTCCGTCTCAAAAAAAAAAAAAAAAAAAAAAAAAAAATGAAGGAACCACATCTTGTATGATGTTTAAATGTATGCATAGGTTGCCGTGAGAACACTGAGGGAAGAGTCCCTGAGTTTAAGAGGGGTGGTACATACAGTATTTCCTAGAGGGGTTAGCCTAAACAAATGAGTAAGCCTTGGCAGGCAAATAGTCGTGGAAGCTAAGTAAAGAGTTCTAGATGGAGAAGGGAAAAGCTGTGTAAAAGAAGAGGGATGTGGGTAAGGGATAGTTTGGTTAGAGTGGAAGTGGAACATATTAAGTGGACTGGATGATTAATGCTGCTGAAACGTTATTTAAGACTACCTTTTAAAAATCTTGTGTGATGTAAATTTGTTCTGTATTCTGTAGATTTCAGGGGAACACCAAAGAGTTTAAAGCCAGGGAGTAATATGAAAATGCTTTCCGTTAGGAAGAGAAGAGTCAGACTAGAATAAGAGGAACTCAGGTAGATTGTTTGATTTCCATGGATAATTTGATTTCTTTCTTTTTTTTTCTTTAAGCACTCATTACAATTATCTTTTTTTTTTTTTTGAGTGGAGTCTTCCTCTGTCACCCAGGCTGGAGTGCAGCGTCCCAAAGTGCTGGGATTACAGGCATGGGCCACCTTGCCTGGCTGGCAATCTGATTTCATCTGTTCCCAGTCACTTCTTCCATTTAACCATAAGTGGTTTTTTGAAGCAAACTCCAGATCATTTTATCTTTATATTAGCATGTATCTCTAAAAAAATGGTTCCTTGGCTGGGTGCAGTGGCTCATTAATAAACACACACGAGTTTCCTAGTACCAAATAACCAGTCAGTATTCAGTTCACCAGTACTTTCCCCAATTATCTCATAATTAAAGAAAAAAAACTGCCTTGTTAGAATTAGAATCTAAATTTATTTTAATACATAGATTATTCTATAGAATATATATATATTACAGTTTGGATTTTACTTGTGTTTTAAAGATGCCAGAGATTTAACTATGTTCATAGCCAAAGGGGAAGAAATTAGAGAAGGAATGAAAAAGCAAGTCTAGGAGGTTGGAAGACTGAGTGGCAAAGAGGGGATAAAGGGCATATTTGTAAGTGCTGTCCTTAGAAAGGAGAATGATGTGTATTTTGCATATTCTTTAGTTTAGCATTTTTCCCAAATTAAAAAGAAATAAAAATGAGGGATTATACTTTTCTCATAAATAGTAAGGAAAGAAGTAATGATGGGCTCTGATAGAGATAAATTCATGGAAGAAGAAAGAACAGTCAAAGAATAAAACACTTGATTTATTATCATACTGAATGTACATTGTTCCTATAAACACATCTTTCTGCACAACTTCTTATAAAAACATGTATTCCTGGCCGGGCCCAGTGGCTCATGCCTGTAATCCCAGCACTTTGGGGAGCTGAGGCGGGCAGATCATGAGGTCAGGAGATCGAGACCATCCTGGTCAACGTGGTGAAACCCTGTCTCTACTAAAAATACAAAATTTAGCTGGGTATGCTGGCGCACACTTGTAGTCCCAGCTACTCAGGAGGCTGAGGCAAAAGATTTGCTTGAATCCAGGAGGTGGAGGTTGCAGTGAGCCAAGGTCATGCCACTGCACTGCAGCCTGCTGACAGAGTGAGACTCTGTCTCAAAAAAAATTTTTTTTTGTTTAGAGATAGAGGTCTTGCTGTGTTCCCCAGTCTGGTCTCCAATGCTTGGGCTCTAGCAATCCTCCCACCTCCGCCTCCCAAAGTGTTATGATTACAGGTGTGAGCCACCATGTTCAGCTTATTTTGAAATAATTTCAAATTTACAGAAAAGCTGAAAGAACTTTATACATTTTTCTAGATTCAACAATCAATAAAATTTTGTCACAACTAAGATATGTATATATGAATATATACATATTTTCCTTGTCACCTTTGTTTTATCTAATAATCTAAGATGTTCTCACATACGTTACTTACAGTGTCAACAGTAATTGGTGTCTATCCCTGTGATCATTAAAAAAAAAAAGAGGGGGGGCCGGGCGCGGTGACTCACGCCTTGTAATTCCAGCACTTTGGGAGGCCGAGGCGGGTGGATCACGAGGTCAAGAGATACAAGACCATCCTGGTCAACATGGTGAAACCCCATCTCTACTCAAAATACAAAAAAAAAATTAGCTGGACATGGTGGCACGTGCCTGTAATCCCAGCTACTCAGGAGGCTGAGGCAGGAGAATTGCCTTATCCAGGAGGCAGAGTTTGCGGTGAGCTGAGATCGCGCCATTGCACTCCAGCCTGGGTAACAAGAGCGAAACTCCATCTCAAAAAAAAAAAAGAACAAAAACAGTGGTAATTGGCAGGGCACAGTGGCATATACCTGTAGTCCCCACTACTTGGGAGGCGTATCTGGGAGGATCACTTGAAGCCAGGAGTCAAGGCTGCAGTGAACTATGATTATGCTTGTGAATAGCTACTGTACTCCAGCCTAGGCAAAGTGAGACCCATTTCTAAAAATAAGTAGAAAAAAAGTTATTAACTAAAAAAAAAAAATTGTCAGTAGTAAATGAAATTGTCACATTCAAACATTTTACCCTTTTCTGTGAAGCACCTTTGCCAGCATTAATTTTTCTTCATTTTTATTGTTAGGCCATTTTAACATCTTTATGATTAAGTTTAGCTCTATTTTTTCATTTCTCATGTGGCTAAGTTTCTATCTCAAAAGCATAATGAAACTTCAACTTTGTTTTGGATTTCTTTACTTTTTGCAGGGATTGGGGAGAAGGAAGAATGGTACTGGAGGAGGCTAGAAGAGTGAGCCTGCACTGGAGTATATAGGGATTTGGACTGTCAATATTTATCAAATTAAAACTGTAGAGACTTTAAAAATATTATCTCATTAAAAAGTAATATAAACATAAACAGTATTTTTAGTGAGAAGTGGTAGTGTTTTCCCTTTTAAAAATCTTTTTAATGTCTGTCTAAATATAACACAGATGTATTTTTATATCTGCCTCTGCGTTCAGTCTGTCAAAATATGTTGTTTGGTTTGCAGTATATGAAGAAAATCCATTTCACACATATATGTAGTATATATGTAGTTAGGAGGAGAGTATTTTGGCAGGTTTTTTCCAGGTAACTGTGGATATTCTTATTTGATTTGACATCAGAACTTCACAAGTGGTAGTTTCTCCTCTTCTGCTTCTTTCTTCTTCTTCTTCTTCTTTTCTTCTTCTTCTCTTTCTTCTTCTTTCTTCTTCTTTTTTTCCTTTTTTTTCATAGAGACGAGGTCTCATTATGTTGCCCAGGCTGATCTAAAATTCCTGGGTTCTGGCCAGGTACGGTGGCTCATGCCTGTAATCCCAGCACTTTGAGAGGCCAAGCTGGTTGATCACCTGAGGTCAGGAGTTTGAAACCAGCTTGGCCAACACAGTAAAACCCCATCTCTACTAAAAATACAAAAAAAAAAAAAAAAAAAAAAAAAAGCCAAGTGTTGTGGTAGGTGCCTGTAATTCCAGCTATTTGGGAGGCTGAGGCAAGAGAATTGCTTGAACCTGCGAGGCGGAGGTTGCAGTGAGCCAAAATTGCACCGTTGTACTCCAGCCTGGATAGTAAGAGCAAAATTCCGTCTCAACAACAACAAAAGAATTCCTGGGCTCAAGCAGTTCTCCTACCTCAGCCTCCCAAAGTGCTGTGGCTTACAGGGGTGAACTACTGCACCCAGCCAAGTGATAGTTTCTTAAAGGTTATTTGCAATGGGGAATCTGAAACCATATCAATGAATTTCTTATACAGTTATTTAAAACCTACAGTCTGTCTTGTACTTGGAATGGATCATACGTGACAGAATTAGTCTAGTTTTGATATGTAGATATGCTGCTTGATTAATTAGTACTTTAAATATTTAGCCATATGCCTTTTCTGTTAAATGCCTTCAATTTCACAGAAATAGAAAACTGGCCCCTGTCTTTCCCCATTCTACTTTTATAAGAGAACCAAAGTCTTTAGGGATGGCTTAATGGTGGGGCTAAGGATTGCTTCCACTGCATTATGTAAATTGCTTCTTGTTTAGAATTTCATTTTCCATAGTTTCACTGAAATAGACTAAGTTGATTGCAATTCTGTTAAAAAATTTATTCTGAAGGCTGTTGTTTCTGCAGCGGAGTTTGCCTGCTTCTGCTGTGTAGTTTTAAGAACAAAATCTAGGTCAGCAGTGTTGAATAAAGATGTGGGAGTGAGCCTCTGGTCAAACATGCTCCTTAATAATACTGATGTCGGGGGACTGGCAGTTCTGAACTTTGCTGTTGATATAGCTTTTCCAGGCTATGCTGTAACACCACTGTGGAAGAGAATAACCTGCAAAATTCTGCATCTTAAAACCAGACTTGGGTCAGGCGTGGTGGCTCACACCTACAATCCCAGCACTTTGGGAGGCCAAGGCAAGCAGATCCCCTGAGGTCAGGAGTTCGAGACCAGCCTGACCAACATGGTGAAACCTCGTTTCTACTAAAAATACAAAAACTAGCCAGGCATGGTGGCGCACACCTGTAATCTCAGCTACTTGCGAGGCTGAGGCAGGAGAATCACTTGAACCTGGGAGGCCAAGGTTGCAGTGAGTGGAGATCTCACCACAGCACTCCAGTCTAGGCAACAGAATGAGACTCTGTCTCAAAAAAAAAAAAAAAAAAAAAGACAAACATGCATCTTGAGGGTTGACGGAAAATGTATCCACTTCTCTGATTAAAAACTGTTTTCAGAACAAGAGGCATTTGTTTAAAAAAAAACAAAAACAAAAGAACACTGTATTTCTTTACAGTGTCTTACCAACAGTAAGAAATATAAGCGAAATCACAGTTTTTAACATTTATCTTAGAAATGATAGACTATTGTTTAATCCTTTTGGAATTCCTTATGTTTTTGTTTTTGTTTTTGTTTTTGTTTTGAGACGGAGTTTCGCTCTTGTTACCCAGGCTGGAGTGCAATGGCGCGATCTCGGCTCACTGCAACCTCCGCCTCCTGGGTTCAGGCAATTCTCCTGCCTCAGCCTCCCGAGTAGCTGGGATTACAGGCACGCACCACCGTGCCCAGCTAATTTTTTGTATTTTTAGTAGAGACAGCGTTTCACCATGTTGACCAGGATGGTCTCGATCTCTTGACCTTGTGATCCACCCGCCTCAGGCTCCCAAAGTGCTGGGATTACAGGCTTGAGCCACTGTGCCCGGCTTTTTTTTTTTTTTTTTTTTTTTTTTTTTTAAATACAGTGTTATGTCAGCAACCTTATGCTCGTTATACCAAATGCAAATCACTTTCCAAAAAGTTTGGTGTATAGCATGAGTTTAACTTACATCATTCAGTCTAAATAATGGTCTTGTGATAATTTGATAGCAACTTATTTATTGAATACTATTCTGTGCCATGCAGTGAGCTCTAGCAATTGTGAGGAAATAGAGTAGTAAAAGCACAATTTTTTCTTTTTTATAACATTAATGAATTCACTTACTAACATGAAATAGCGAAATTTTTTATGATGAACAGAATACTTGAAGGCTTTTTAATTTTTTAAAAAGGACTAACAGGCCGGGCGCAGTGGCTCAAGCCTGTAATCCCAGCACTTTGGGAGGCCAAGGCGGGTGGATCACGAGATCGAGAGATCGAGACCATCCTGGTGAACATGGTGAAACCCCGTCTCTACTAAAAATACAAAACATTAGCTGGGCATGGTGGCTCGTGCCTGTAATCCCAGCTACTCAGGAGGCTGAGGCAGGAGAATTGCCTGAACCCAGGAGGCGGAGGTTGCGGTGAGCCGAGATCGTGCCATTGCACTCCAGCCTGGGTAACAAGAGCGAAACTCCGTCTCCAAAAAAAAAAAAAAGGACTAACATGTTTTCCTTTTAAAAAGGAAAACATGTGCTTAAGGACTAAATTCTCCCCTAGTAACGGTGAATGGTAAAAGAGCTAAGAAGTGGAAAGTGAGCATTAAAGTCAGCAGAGAGGTTCTGTGGAAGCTATGAGGCCCAAGTAATGGCTTTGGAATTGGATCAGGGAGGAGACATTTCAAACAGGGGATCAGTCATCCCATGAGCAAAGGCACAGGGGCAGAGTGAGGCACAGGCTCTAGCAGGAGCCATGAGGGTCAGCCTACACAGTGCATGCATAGCTTTCCTTTAGGACTGGTAGGGAACAAGCCTGGCATGGGTTCATTTGATGGCTGAGGAAGGCTATTAGATTAGCATTTAACATTTGCCATATTAATCTTTTGTGTTATTGAAGTCCTAAAGCACATCGTTTTTAATTAGCTTTGAAACAGATGGGTAGCTGGAGGCGGAGGTTGCAGTGAGCCGAGATCGTGCCACTGCACTCCAGCCTGGTGACAGAGTGAGACTTTGTCTGAAAAAAAGGAAAAGAAATAGATGGGTAGGTGCACCTTCTTTAAATAGGATGTGACTTGAAGATTTGTAGAATATTCTTTACTTACTGTAATTTTAGAACTGAGCAGGTATCCTTAGAGGTCATTACTGTGACCAAGAGGGATGAAAGGGCTGTCCCAAATTTACATGGTTAGCTTGTGGCAAAGCCAGGGTGAAAAACTCAAATATGGGTCTGGTGCAGTGGCTCATGCGTGTAATCCCAGCACTTTGGGAGATCGAGGTAGGAGCATTGCTTTAGCCCACGTGTTCAACACTAGCCTGAGCAATATACAGAGACCCTGTACATTGCTGCAGTGAGCTGTGATCGTGCCACTAGGAGACAGAATGAGACCTTGTCTTAATTAACAATTCCCTTTTTCATCCTTTGAGACAGAGTCAGGCTGGAGTGCAATGGCACAATCTTAGCTCCCTGCAACCTCCGCCTCCTAAGTTCAAGCAGTTCTCCTGTTTCAGCCTCCCGAGTAGCTAGGATTACAGGTGTGCACCACCATGCATGCCTGGCTAATTTTTGTATTTTTAGTAGAGACAGGGTTTCACCATGTTGGCCAGGCTAACTCCTAACCTCAGATGATCTGCTGGCCTTTGCCTTCCCAAAGTTTGGGGATTACAGGCATTAGCCACCGCGCTCAGCCGAGACCTTGTCTCAGTAAAATAAAAATAAGAACTCAAATATGTCTGCTAGTGCCCAACTGCTCCCTCCCTCCTTTTCCTCTATGGATTTTTTAGAATATTTAATAATAATAAAAGAAAAAAAAGGAAAAATTGTTCTTGAAGGTAGCCAAAGGTTTTGAGATTGATTCCTAGCTTCAACCTCAGAACATTAGAAAAATCTTTCTCCTGTAATTTTCTGGTTAATTTCACTGCAGTAATCCAGAATGGGGTTGTTTTATTACATTTGTGTTTTGTGATTCAAGAACTAGGTAAATATATTAATCCTATGAAAAAACATATTGCTTTTAATATTTTTACTAATTTTAAAAAGTGTTTATCCAAGTTTTAGCCCCTTTTCTTCCACCCTGCTCTGTAGGTCTGCCACCTGTGAACCTTCCCAAGGATGCTGTGGTTGGTTCTTTGATTCATTGTAATTTTTCTGGCTTAGACAAGTGACAAGTAGTTCCATCTACTTAAATGACCAAGTACTTCATCTGTGTAGTAACTGCTGAGTCTTATTTGTAAGTTAGGTTTTACTAGGTTTTTGAGAATTATAAAGATGAATGGATAAGTCAAAAGTCTCAGAATTACTTTTAAAATTAAAATGGATTTTAGAAATTATTTAGCATAACATTTTAAAAATTCTAGATGAGTAATCTAGCTCTGACAGTCTCAAGGTCACACCCAAATTTAAGTGACAGAGTCAAGATTAGAAGCTGGATATCCTGATTTTGTTTTCTTTTTTTTTTTTTTTCCTTGAGATGGGGTTTTGCTCTTATCACTCAGGCCAGAGGCTCCATCTTGGCTCACTGCAACGTCCACTTCCCAGGTTCAAGTGATTCTCTTGCCTCAGCCTCCTGAGTAGCTGGGAT
This sequence comes from Saimiri boliviensis, assembly GCF_048565385.1. Taxonomy (NCBI): domain Eukaryota; kingdom Metazoa; phylum Chordata; class Mammalia; order Primates; family Cebidae; genus Saimiri; species Saimiri boliviensis. The sequence goes on from NC_133456.1 coordinate 13,775,375, forward strand.
TACAGGTGTCCACCCCGATACCTGGCTAATTTTTGTATTTTTAGTAGAGACGAGGTTTCTCCATGTTGGCCAGGCTGGTCTTGAACTCTTGACCTCAGGTGATCTGCCCACCTTGGCCTCCCAAAGTGCTGGGATTATAGGCATGAGCCATCGCACCTGGCCTCCTGATTCTGTTTTTTCTAGTTCTGCTTTCCTTCTTCAGCATATTTATTTCTGGTTTAGATTGCTTTTCTGTCCTGTCAAGAAACTTTGTTTTTAGAGATTTTCTTGATGTTACACACAATTATAGAACTAGGCATTGTATATTTGTATATTTTGTTGCCTGCCTGTAGCTTGATTTTATTTTCTTTGTTCACCTTCAACTGTCTTGATTGAGTTGTAGGTTTTTTTTTTAAACATATACAGGTTTTAGAGTAATACCTGGTTTATAAGTCTCTTTTCTCCTCCCCCTTTTCCTTTCTTCCTCTCTCCCTCCTCTTCTCTCCCCTCTCTCCCTTCCTTCCCTACCTTTCTCTCCCTCCCTTCTCTTCCCTCCCCTCTCCTTTCCCTCCCCTCCCCTCCCCTCCCTCCCTCCTTCCCTTCCTCTCTCTTTTTTTTTTTTTTTTTTTTTTTGAGACAGACTTTTCGCTCTGTCCCCCTAGGCTGGAGTGCAGTGGCATGATCTTGGGTCACTGCAACCTCTGCCTCCCAGGTTCAGGCAATTCTTGTGCCTCAGCCTCCTGAGTAGCTGGAATTACAGGTGTCTGCCACCACACCTGTCTTAATTTTTTGTATTTTTAGTAGAGACAGGGTTTTGTCATGTTGACCATGCTGGTGCTGAACTTTTGACCTTAAGTGATCCATCCATGTCAACCTCCCAGAGTGCTGGGATTACAGGTTTAAGCCACTGCACCTGGCTTCTTTCTCTGCTGCTTTGACTTTATTCTCAGAAAGTCTCTTTCAGGGTTGAGAAAGATGGCCACTGGCAGCTCAGGTATATTCTTATGGTTCAAGATCTAAAATGTCTGTATATCAGGTTCCTCCAAAAGGACTTTGGGCCTGCTTGAATCACAAGTCTACTCCTTTGGTGGGGAAAGCAAAACACCATGATTGACGTCTGTACCAGGATCAAATAGAGTGGAATGGGATGGTTCCTAGGGGTGGGTTCCCCTTTAGAAGGCATTCAGGCAGACAAATCTTCTATTTGACCTTTGAAGACCTAGCTGCCCTTTATAAAGAACTGCTGTCCTCCATAAATGTATTTCAGCCAAAGTGATATGCTACTGATTTTTTTCATTCTTACCTATAGCCCTAACTTCTGTCTTGCTCACTGCATGTTTTCCCCACTTTGTATCTTTCTCTGTTTCCCAGCTTCATTTAATTACGTCCTTCTATCTTTTTAGATTCAGTTAAGTTCTAGTCTGCAACAGGAAGATCTTAGATCATCCCATGACTGTATTATGTGACTGTTCTTTAAACTCCTGTAGTAGCACTTAGTATCTGCATTGCAGACACTTATCCTACATAAACCATAATGACTATTGTAGGATTAGCAATAATTTGGTATGTTTCTCATAATTTTTTAAGCACTTTCACATATCTTCTCTCAGCCTTATGAAGTGGGTATTAGATATGAAAACTAAGGCTTGCAGAGATTTTCATTATTGGGCATGTCAACTAGACTAATACTTGCTTCTGTATTTTCTGTTTTTTTTTTTTTTTTTTTTTTTTTTTTTTTGAGACGGAGTTTCGCTCTTGTTACCCAGGCTGGAGTGCAATGGCGCGATCTCGGCTCACCGCAACCTCCGCCTCCTGGGCTCAGGCAATTCTCCTGCCTCAGCCTCCTAAGTAGCTGGGATTACAGGCACGTGCCACCATGCCCAGCTAACTTTTTGTATTTTTAGTAGAGACGGGGTTTCACCTTGTTGACCAGGATGGTCTCGATCTCTTGACCTCGTGATCCACCCGCCTCGGCCTCCCAAAGTGCTGGGATTACAGGCTTGAGCCACCGCGCCCGGCTGCTTCTGTATTTTCATAGTGCCTAAGCATAGGGTAATGGTGGTGACGGTGGTGGTCTAAGCTCCATGAGAGCAAGACATTTCACCATTTGGTTAACTGCTGAATCACTAATGCCTAGAATAGCAATTGACAGTAGGTACTTAAATTGATAAATGAATTATCTGGACAAATGTGACGTAGTTTAAACTTTAGAGGGTTGGATTAGGTAATCCCCTAGGTTCATTTCACTTTAAAGTTCTGAGGTTACCACTGAAAAAAATAAGGAAAGAGCTGACTGTGTGAAATAGAAGGGGTCACTGATTTGTTTGTTAGTAGTATGTAAGTTATGAGCAGCACTAATATTGTTTATAAGAAAGCAGACGGCCAGGCACGGTGGCCTGTAATCCCAGCACTTTGGGAGACCAAGGTGGTTGGATTGTTTGAGCCCAGAAGTTCACGACCAGCCTGGGCAACGTGGTGAAATCCTGTCTCTACCAAAAATACAAAAATTAGCCGAGAGTGATGGCACACACCTGTTGTCCCAGCTACTCAAGAAGCTGAGGTGGGAGTATATTTTGAGCCTGGGAGACAGAGTTTGCAGTGAGCTGAGATCAAGCCACTGCATTCCAGCCTGGGAGACCCTCTCTCAAAACTGTGCATAATCAGTATATACCAGATACGAAAAGGTATTGAAAGGGTAGAAATTTGACTGGGGAAAAGTGGTGTTCAAAACCCTACTTAAAAAAATATTTTTTTCACATGTTATGGTGCTGTTGATTCAATGCTGCCTAAGCACCAGTAGGTTAGTTCTTGCTGTTTTGTCCCTCTCTTGAGAATTTTACCCAGTGCCTGAGTCTGTTGTTTCAGTCAGCCTTGAGATTTCTTCTCCAGCAGTATCTGAAAACAAGTATGCATGACCTATGTAAAATTGGCCTTATATATCTGCTTGAAATGTTGATGAATACATTTGTAAAGTACAGAAAATTAAACTACTTAATTAACCCAGTTTCACCACATCCAGCTCTGGGGAACCTACTTGTGTTGAAATGCCATTTAAAGTTGGCTTTTGGGGCCAGGTGCAGTGGTACATGCCTGTAATGCCAACACTTTGGGAGGGTTAGGCAGATGACTTGAGTTCAGGAGTTCAAGACCAGCCTGGCCAACATGGTAAAACCCCATCTCTACTAAAAATACAAAAATTAGCCAGATATGGTGGTGCCTGCCAGTAATCCTAGCTACTCGGGAGGTTGAGGCATGAGAATTGCTTGAACCCATTTGGTAGAGGTGACAGTGAACCAAGATCACACCACCACACCCCAGCCTGGGTGACAGAGCAAGACTCTGTCTCAAAAAATATAAAATAAAATAAATTAAGTTGGTTCTCTTAAAGAAAAAGAGAAGGCAGATAGAAAAAGAACACGAGAGAAACCAGAAGGAGGTAGTGAGTGAGGGGGGCCTTTAAGGGGTTACTTCCAGAGATACTTAGACCTAAATGTACAGGATCACATTTCATTGAAGTTGACGTAGGGAATAGCCATGTGCAGAGCATGTCTAGTCTATTATAAGCTGTTATCGATGGAAGGCAATTATGATGATCAGTTTTCATCTTAAAAAAATACTTGTGGGGCCGGACACGGTGGCTCAAGCCTGTAATCCCAGCACTTTGGGAGGCCGAGGCGGGTGGATCACGAGGTCAAGAGATCGAGACCATCCGGGTCAACATGGTGAAACCCCGTCTCTACTAAAAATACAAGAAATTAGCTGGGCATAGTGGCGCATGCCTGTAATTCCAGCTACTCAGGAGGCTGAGACAGGAGAATTGCCTGAACCCAGGAGGCGGAGGTTGCGGTGAGCCGAGATCGCGCCATTGCACTCCAGCCTGGGTAACAAGAGCGAAACTCTGTCTCAAAAAAAAAAAAAAGAAAAAAAAAATACTTGTGACAAATAATGCCTAAAACTAGAAAAAGTCTCTCTTCTAAAGAATTGATGTACTTCTCTCTCTTATAATTTGCAGCAGAAGAAGCCTCTCAGTATGTGCAGGAAAGTACCCATGACCCCCAGAGAGAAACAGCTCCAACTAGAGGCTCAGATTGACACATAGGACTTAAGAGGCTTTGTCATTTACAATGTTCACTCTCCCTTCAACAGATAAGTTTCTTAGGGATCAAGTGTTTTCCTCATGTAAGAAGAGTTTTAGTTACAAAACAATAATTCAAATATCTTAATTGAAAGTATAGTCCAGGGCCAGGTGTGGTGGCTCACACCTGTAATCCCAACACTTTGGGAGGCTGAGGCGGGTGGATCATGAGGTCATGAATTCTAGACCAGCCTGAACAACATCGTGAAAACCCATCTCTATTAAAAATACAGAAATTAGCCAGGCGTGGTGGCGTGCACCTATAATCCCAGCTACTTAGGAGGCAGAGGCAGGAGAATCACTTGAACTCAGGAGGTGGAGGTTGTAGTGAGCCATGATCACGCCACTGCACCCCAGTCTGGGTGACAGAGCGAGACTCTGTCTCAAAAAAAAAAAAAGGTATAGTTCATTATCTTCCTTGCATTCTTGCAGGCATTGAAAATAACTCAAAGTTGGCCAGGTACAGTGGCTCATGCCTATAATCTCAGCACTTTGGGAGGCCAAGGCGGGCGGATCACAGGGTCAAGAGTTAGAAACCAGCCTGACCAAAATGGTGAAACCCTGTCTCTACTAAGAATACAAAAATTAGCCAGGCATGGTGGCATACGCCTACAGTCCCAGCTACTCAGGAGGCTGAGGCAAGAGAATCACCTGAACCTGGGAGGTGGAGGTTGCAGTGAGACTAGATAGTGCCACTGTACTCCAGCCTGGGTGACAGAGTGAGACTTTAAATCAAAAAAAAAAAAAAAAAAAAAAAAAAAAGAGGGCCGGGCTCGGTGGCTCACGCCTGTAATCCCAGCACTTTGGGAGGCCGAGGCGGGTGGATCACGAGGTCAAGAGATCGAGACCATCCTGGTCAACATGGTGAAACCCCGTCTCTACTAAAGATACAAAAACTTAGCTGGGCATCGTGGCACATGCCTATAATCCCAGCTACTCAGGAGGCTGAGGCAGGAGAATTGCCTGAACCCAGGAGGCGGAGGTTGCAGTGAGCCGAGATCATGCCATTGCACTCCAGTCTGGGTAACAAAAGCGAAACTCCGTCTCAAAAAAGAAAAGAAAAGAAAAGAACTCGAAGTTTCTGAGGTCCTCTAGGGAGATGTTCCTGAAGACATTCTAAACTATGCAAAATCTAGGAACAGTTATCTTGCTTTATTCCTCTTTTCACATCTTTCACCAAGACACTTCATGTAAATGAAGTAAGATTTAAACGATTCTTTGAAACACAGAAATAAAAGGCAACCTTCAAGTGGAAAGCTTGTACCTACAGGAGGCCTGATGAATTGGCTAGTAATAAATGAAGGGCAGTGTTGCCACTTACTTTGCAGTTTGCCTTGAGGTAAGTGCAGTAGCCGTGGGTCCTTTTATAGGTACTCTGTAGCCTATAAAAGGCTGAGCCTTCTCCTTTCCCAGGGATACCTTCTGTAAGTCCTGGTCTGATTTTCCAGCATCAAGGCAGTAGGGAAATTTCAAACTTTAGTAGTGGGGCTATTCAACCTCTCAAAACTTCTTTCAGAATTCTCTACTCACCTCACCTTCATACCCTTGTCCTCCCTTCTCCACAGAAGTTCATAGCCCTTAACAAGGAAGTGTTTAGTAAAAAAAACTTTTACTGGGCCAGGTGTGGTGGCTCATGCTCGTAATCCCAGCACTTTGGGAGGCCAAAGCGGGAAGCCAGGAGTTGAAGACCAGCCTGGGCAAGATAGTGAAAATCCTGCCTGTAAAAAAAAAAAAAACCCTAAAAATTAGCTGGGCATGGTGGCATATGCTTGTAGACCCAGCTACTTGGCAGTCTGGGGTGAGAGGATTGCTTGAGCCAGGGAGGTCGAGGCTGCAGTGAGCTATGTTTGCATCACTGTACTCCAGCCTGGGTGACATTGACCCTGTCTTAAAAAAAAAAAAAAGAAAAAGAAAAAGCTTTACTGAGGTATAATTTACATACCCTAACATTTACCTATTTTAAGTGTGGAAGTAAATGATTCTTAGTAAAATTATATATTCAAAATGATTTCTAATAAAATTACAGAGTTGTGTAATCATCCCTGTAATCCATGTTTGGAACTTTTTTTTATTACCCTAAAAGTTCCCTTGAGCCTATTTACAAAGCCAGTCTCTATTCTGACCTGCAGTTTCAAGCGACCACTGATCTGCTTCCTGTTACAGTTCTGTATGTTCTTGTCTAGAAATTTCATATAAATTGAATGATACAATATACATTATTTGGTGTCTTGCTTTCCTCACTTGGCAAAATGCTTTTGAGATTCTTCTCTACAAAAGATTTTAAAAATTAGCCACTTGTGGTCCCAGCTACTCTGGAGGCTGAGGCAGGAAGATTTCTTGAGCCCAGGAGTTTAAGGTTGTGGTGAGCTGTGATTGTACCACTGCTGAGCCAAGAGAACGGCACTATCTCAAAAACAAAAACCAAAAAGATAGCTAAGCATAGTGGCATACACCTGTGGTCTCAGCTACAGGTGTCTCTTGTGGAAGCAAGAGGATTACTTGAGCCCAGGAATTTGAGGCTGCAATGGAATATGATTACACCTGCAATGCAGTCCCACTGTGTTGCACTCTGTAGTCTGGGCAACATAGTGAGACCCCCACCTCTAAATAAAATAGAAATTAAAAATGGATAAAGGCCTTGAGCAGACACATCTCCAGAGAAAACTTCCAAATGCCATATTAACACATGAAAAGATGCTTAACATTATTAGTCATTAGAGCAGTGCAAATCAAAACCATAATAAGATACTACTTCTTACCACATCTAGGATGACTAAAATAAAAAAGATAATAGCAAATGTTGGTGAAGATGTTAAGAAATTGGAGTCCTCATGTATTGTTGTTGAGATTGTAAAATGATGCAGCCATTTTGGAAAACAGTTTGGCACTGTCTCAAAATATTAAACATAAAAAGTTGCTTTATGATCCAGCAGTTCTACTCCTAGAGATACAACCAAGAAAATTGAAACATATGTTCCCACAAAAATCTGTACATGAATGTTCATAGCAGTATTATTCACAGTATCCAAAAAGTAGAAACAACCAAATGTCAGCTGATGAATGGATAAACAGAGTGTGGTGGATCTGCACAGTGGAATGTTATTTGGCTAAAAAAAAGAAAGTTCAGCCGGGCGCGGTGGCTCAAGCCTGTAATCCCAGCACTTTGGGAGGCCGAGGCGGGTGGATCACGAGGTCGAGAGATCGAGACCATCCTGGTCAACATGGTGAAACCCCGTCTCTACTAAAGGTGCAAAAAATTAGCTGGGCATGGTGGCGTGTGCCTGTAATCCCAGCTACTTAGGAGGCTGAGGCAGGAGAATTGCCTGAGCCCAGGAGGCGGAGGTTGCGGTGAGCCGAGATCGCGCCATTGCACTCCAGCCTGGGTAACAAGAGCGAAACTCCATCTCAAAAAAAAAAAAAAAAAAAAAAAAAAAAGAAAGTTCAGATACCATACTACAGCATGGATGAACCTTGAAAACATTGTGCCAAATAAAAGAGGCCAGTCACAAAAGATGACATATTGTGTGACTTCATTTGTATGAAATATCTAGATTAGGCAAATTTGTAGAAACAAAAAGTAGATGAGTGGTTACCCAAGGGGTAGGGGAAAGTGGGAAAGGAGAAAAGATATGGGATTTCTTTTTTGGAGTGAAGAAAATGTTTTGAAGTTAGATAGTAGTGATGCTTGTATAACTGTGAATATGCTAAAAACCTTTGAACTCTACTTTAAAAGGGTGAATTTGGGCCGGGCGCGGTGGCTGACGCCTGTAATCCCAGCACTTTGGGAGGCCAAGGCGGGTGGATCATGAGGTCAAGAGATCGAGACCATCCTGGTCAACATGGTGAAACGCCGTCTCTACTAAATATGCAAAAAATTAGCTGAGCATGGTGGCTCATGCCTGTAATCCCAGCTACTCAGGAGGTTGAGGCAGGAGAATTGCCTGAACCCAGGAGGTGGAGGTTGCAGTGAGCCGAGACCACGCCTCAAAAAATAAATAAATAAAAGGGTGAATTTTGCGAATTATACTCAGTAAAGCTGTTATTTAAAAAATAAAAAGAGGGCTAGGTGCAGTGGCTCACGCTTGTAATCCCAGCACTTTGGGAGGCCAAGGCAGGCAGATCATGAGGTCATGAGTTCAAGACCAGCCTGACCAACATAGTGAAACCCCTTCTCTACTAAAAATACAAAAGTTAGCTGGGCATGGTGGCACATGCCTGTAGTCCCAGCTACTTGGGAGGCTGAGGCAGGAGAATCACTTGAACCTGGGCGGTGGAGGTTGTAGTGATCCGAGATTGTGCCACTGCACTCTAGCCTAGGTGAAAGAGTGAGACTCCATTTCAAAAAAAAATAAAAGTAAAAAGAGGCTGGTCCAAAGGTAGTGAGTTATCTCAGTTGTTCACAGTCAGTAACAGATCAAACTCTTTGTTCCACTCTTTCCCTGCTTCTCACTACTCTACTTAACTAGTCTCTAAAAATACAGGTAGAACCAGGCACAGTGGTTCAAGCCTGTAATCCCAGGACTTTGGGAGATTAAGACCAGAGAACTGCTTGATTCCAGAAGTTTGAGACCAGCCTGGGCAACATAATGAGACCCTGTCTCTACCAAAAAAAAAATAATAATAAAATATACATATTTATATGTATATGTGTATATATGTATATTTTTTATAATCATAAAATATATATATATTTAAATTAGGCAGGTGTGGTGGCAAGTGCCTGTAGTTGGCAGCTACTTGGGAGGCTGAGGTGAGAGAATTACTTGAGCCTGGGAAGTTGAGGCTGCAGTCAGCCATGATCCATACTTCACCTTGGATGACAGCAAGACCCTGTCTCAACAACAAAAAAAGAGCATTTTTGAGAAAAATGTAAATAAATAAATAAAAACCCACCAAACTACCGTTTTACACTTTCTCAAAATTGCTTCTGTCAGTCTTTTTGATTACAGCCTCTTTTTTGAAAAAGGGTCTTTTTCTGTCACCAAGGCAATAACGTGATCATACTGCAGCCTTGACCTCCCAGGCTCAAGCAATCTTCCCACTTCAGCATCCTGAGTAACTGAAACTACAGGCACTCACCATCACGCTTGGCCAATTTTTTTGGGTTTTTTATAGAGACAGGGTCTCTACCAGCCCAGGCTGGTCTCAAACTTCTGGGCTCAGGTGATCTTCCTGCTTCAGCCTCCCAAAGTACTGGGATTACAGGCATGAACCATTGTGCCCAGACTGATTATAGCCTTTTTAATGGTTTTGTAGTAGGATTTTATTGTAGTATTAATTTGCATTTCCCTAAGGACTGATGAGCTTCATTCATGTGCATATTATCCATTATATATTTTCTTTGGTAAAATGTATATTGAAATATTTTGCCAGTTGTTTTGTTTGTTTGTTTTTGGGGGTTTTTGTTTTGCTTTGTTTCGTTTTTGAGATAGAGTCGCTCTGTCACCCAGGCTGAAGAGCAGTGATGTGATCTCGGTTCACTGCAACCTTCCCCTCCTGAGCTCAAGCAATTCTCCTGCCTTAGCCTTCCAAGTAGCTGGGACTGCAGGCGCACAAGCCACCAGGCCCAGCTAATTTATGTATTTTTTAGTAGAGACAGAGTCTTGTAATGTTGGCCAGGCTGGTCTTAAACTCCTGACCTCAGGCAATCTGCCCACCTCGGCCTCCCAGAGTGCTGGGATTACAGGCATGAGCCTGACCTTTTGATAGTATCTTTGAAAACCAAAAGTTTGGCCGGGTGCCGTGGCTCATGCCTGTAATCCCAGCACTTTGGGAGGCCGAGGCTGGTGGATCACGAGGTCAAGAGGTCGAGACCATCCTGGTCAACATGGTGAAACCCTGTGTCTACTAAAAGTACAAAAAATCAGCTGGGCATGGTGGTGCGTGCCTGTAATCCCAGCTACTCAGGAGGCTGAGGCAGGAGAATTGCCTGAACCCAGGAGGCAGAGGTTGCGGTGAGCCGAGATCGTGCCATCCAGCCTGGGTAACAAGAGCGAAACTCCGTCTCAAAAAAAAAAAAAAAAGAAAAGAAAAGGAAAAAAAAGAAAAACCAAAAGTTTTAAATGTTCATGATGTCTAATTTATATTTTGTCTCATGGATAGTGCTTTTGGTGGCATGTCTAAGAAATCTTTGCCTAATCCAAGGTCACTGAGATGTTCTCCTGTTTACAAGTTTTTTTAGTTTTAACTCTTAGGTCTTTGTGTTGTCTTTTTTTTTTTTTTTTTTCTTTTTTCCTTAGTAAGTTAGCAGTGTGCTACATTAGGTCTTTGATCTGTTTGGAGTTAACTTTTACATATGTGTCCAATGTTTCTGTATTATTTGTTTAAAAAAAAATTGTTTCTGGGTTAAATTATACTGGCATGTTTGTAGATAGCCTGTTTCTTTCCGAACCTGTTCTGTTCCATTTATCTAAGTGTGTTGCCACTACTATACTGAGTTGGTATAGTCTTGCTCTGTCGGCCAGGCTCGAGTGGAGTCGCACAATCTTGGCTCACTGCAACCTTCCACTCCCAGGTTCAAGTGATTCTTAAGCCTCAGCCTCCTGAGTAGCTGGAATTAGAGACATGTACCACCATGCCCAGGTAATTTTTCTATTTTTACTAGAGATGCGGTTTCACCGTGTTTGTCAGGCTGGTCTCGAACTTCTGATCTCAAAGTGATCGCCTGCCTCAGCCTCCTAAAGTGTTGGGATTACAGGCATGAGCCACCACTGCCAGCCTGAGTTGATACATTTATAATAACTTTTAAAAGCAGGTTATATAAGCCCTTCAACTGTTTCTCTTCAAAATTGTTTTGCCTTTTATAGATTTTTTATGTTTTGATATAAATTATGGCATGAGCTGATTGATATCTTTAAAAAGAAATGCTAGGATTTTCATTGTAATTTCCTCAATATATTGGTCATTTTGAGGATTACCATCTTAACAGTATTGAATCTTTCGTTCCTGAACATGTTATATCTTTCCACTTACTTAGGTCTGGCTTTAATTCCAGTGCACTGACATGGTTGATTTTCAGTTTTATCCTTGTTCTTTTATGTGGAGAAATCACTAACCTCTTGTGCCTATATAACCTAGAGTCACTCTGTAGTGGTGGCGGGGGGCGGGGGGGCGGAGTTTAACCTTAATGACCTACTTTATGCCTTCAGTACTTTATTTCCTTCTATCTTAAACTATTTTTTTAGTGACAGAGTCTTGCTGTGTTGCCCAGGTTGGAGTGCAGTAGCTATTCACAGGTGCGATCATACTGCACTACAGCCTGGAACTCCTGGGCTCAGGTAGTTCTGTCTCAGCCTCCCAAGTAAATGGGACTACAGACGCATGTCTCATCCATCTCCTTTTATCTTTCAATTAAAACAAAAAAGTTTTTTTTTTTAAGACACTAGCTAGAAAGGATTTTTAAATATTGTATTAGCTGTGATACTTGTAGAAATTCCACTGTAGTGGAGGAGAAAACTGAAATGCCTTGCAACTTTTGTTTTGTGTCTCTATTTTAAGGGTCTCCAACTGAATTCCTTGAGGAGAAAATGGCCTACCAGGAATACCCCAACAGCCAGAACTGGCCAGAAGATACCAACTTTTGTTTCCAACCTGAGCAAGTGGTCAATCCTATCCAGACTGGTAAGTCCTGGCTTGCTTGTGACTACTAAATGTGAGCTATCACATAAATGTGAAAAAGCTACAGCCACCATTCAGATGAAAATACTAGCCTATGTATAACTCACAAAAATACAACCTGAGCATTGATTAGTCCCTTTCTCTTCTTCATTTATCCTTTCTTTTGAGACACTTAATGCCCTCTAGTTCCCTGCTCTTCAAAACCTATTTTAAATACATTATCTGAAATTCAGATACATTGAAGATTAGAGGATCCATAGTACCTTAGAACATTAATTCTTCCAGAATCATTATGGTAATGTTAAACCAGTGCTGTTTTGTGCCAGGCACAGTGCTAGAGCCTTTATATATACATTATCTGTATTTCTTACCTAACTCTGCCTATATATAATATTCCTTTGTTGACAGAAGAGAAATCTGACTCATACCCAATTTCTATAAAATTAAAAACAAACAAAAGGCATATCTAGTAGCTCAGAGCCAGAGTTGGTAGGAAGAATGAGATTCAAAAGAACCTCAAAGAAGTAGCTTTGGTACTTCCATATTAGCCAGGTTGAGAGCTCAAGTTATGTTTCCACTTAAATATGGCTTCTTTTTTGACATCTAACTTACAAGATTCTCACTGTTTGTTTCAAATAACCTAGTGCAATGGCACAATCTCGGGTAACCGCAACCTCTGCCTCCCTGGTTCAAGCGATTCTCCTGCCTTAGCCTCCTGAGTAGCTGGGATTACAGGCATGTGCCACCATACCCGGCTAATTTTGTATTTTTTAGTAGAGACAGGGTTTCCCCATGTTGGTCAGGCTAGTCTTGAACTTCTGACCTCAAGTGATCCACCCATCTTGGCCCCCCAAAGTACCGGGATTACAGGCATAAGCCATGGCGTGCCCGGCCTTTAATTCTTTTTTTTTTTTTTGAGACGGAGTCTCACACTGGCACCCAGGATGAAGGGCAGTGGTGTGATCTTGGCTCACTGCAACCTCTATATTCTGTGTTCAAGCGATTCTTCTGCCTCAGCTTCCCATGTAGCTGGAATTACAGGTGCCCACCACACTTGACTAATTTGTTGTATTTTTAGTAAAGACAAGGTTTCACCATGTTGGCTAGGCTGGTCGCAAACTCCTGACCTCGAGTTATCTGCCCACCTCAGCCTCCCAGAGTGCTGGCATTATAGGCGTAAGCCACCTGTGCCTGGCCAATAATTCATGGTACCATGTAGTTTACCCATTTAAAGTGTATAATTCAGCCAGGTTCAGTGACTTGTGCCTATAATCCCAGCATTTTGGGAGTCATAGGCGTGATGATCACTTGAGGCAAGGAGTTTGAGACCATCCTGAACAACATAATGAGATTCTGTCTCTACAAAAATTTTTTTTAATTAGCTAGGTGTGGCAGCACATGCCTGTAGTCCTAGCTACTCAGGAAGCTGGGGTGGGGGAATCTCTTGAGTCCAGCACTTCAAAGGTGTAGTTTGAATCATGCTGCTGTACTCTAGTCTGGGCAACACACACAGCTGTCCCTGATAGATATGTAGGCAGATAGGTGGGTAGGTAGGCAGGCAAGCAGTCAGGCAGGTAGATAAATAACCAAAGTCAATTTTAGCACACTTTATTACCACAAAAAGAAACTCTGTATCTTAAATATCACCTCCATCTCCCTATCCACCACAACCCCAAGCAACCATCAATTTGTCTCTTTAAATTTGCTTACATTAAATATTTCATATAAAGGGAATCATATAATGTGTGGTTTCTTTGTGTCTTTTTTTTTCACTTAGCATAATATTTTGAGGAGTCCTGCATTTTGTGGCATGTATCAGTACTTTCTTTATGGACATGTAATATTCCATTGTATGGATATACCATATTTAATTATTTTATTTTTTGAGACAGAATCTCCCTCTGTCACCCAGGCTGGAGTGCAGTGGCGCAATCTCAGCTCACTGTAGCCTCAACCACCTGAGGTCAAGTGATAAATAAATAAATAAATAATTTAAATCAGGAAGAAGAGGAGCCAGCAAGTGTAACAAAGGAATGACCTATTTTGAAGTAGGAAAAAAAAATTCAGGAGAGTTTAATTTCCTGAAAAGTTGAGTGTGTTAGTCAACTGCCTCCTGGTATTCATACCCTTGTGTAGTCACCTCCCATGTTGTACTAGACTTGGTCTGTGTGATTAGTAGAATAGATGGCAGAACTAATGATGTGTCATTTCTAAGATTAAATTACAAAAATATGGTAGCTTCCATCTTGATCACTCTGGGTTTATGCATCATGACAAAAACCAGCTGATATGGAGAGGCACACATGGGAGAGGAACAGAGGTATCCAGTCAACAGCCATGTGAGTAAGCCATCTTACAGGCAGGTTCTGCAGCCCCAATTAAGTCTTCAGATCACCACAGCCCCTGGCCAACCGCTTGACTGCAACCTTATGAGATATCGTAGTCATGGAGCTGGGGAAGAAATAGGTTCTGGGGAACATTTGAAGGTCAAGTGCAATAGATTTTCTGGTAGGTTGGCTGTGGTATGTGAAAAAGAGAGAGGTCCGAGATGACTCCTGCTGGGTGCTGTGGCTCACCTGTAATCCTAGCTCTTAGGGAGGCAGAGGTGGGAGGATAGCTTGAGCCCAGGAGTTCGAGATATGCCTGGGCAATATAGTGAGACCCCATTCAAAAAAATAAAAATAAAAGATGACTCCAAGGTTTTTGAAAAAAAGATAGGAGGATAGAATGCCATTAGAGATGGAAAGACTATATAAGGAGTAGATTTGGAAACATGTTACATAAAAGTCTGGAAATAAGGGGAGAGGTCTAGAAGTCTTGAGCTATAAATTCGGGTGTTATCAACCTATAGATGGAATTTTAAACTGTGGTATTAGATGAGAGGGAATGTAGAGAGAGAGAAGGTTTGACCCACTCCTCATAACCACTCAGTTCTTTAGTTCTCAAATTAAATACTTTAGTTCTCAGCTTAAATACTTACCAACCAAAGATGTCTCTTAACTTGAACCAAAATATATCCTGCGGCTGAATGTTCCCATCCTGACCTTGTACATCTTTGGGTTTTTTAGAGCATACTGGGTCTGCCACGTGGTAGGCACCCAGTAAAAAATTAATGACTAAATGACAAAACTCTGTAAGGATCATCTATTTTTACATGTAATTTAGTAAGCTCCCATCTTAAGGGGCAGACCATACAGCATTTACTCTTTTAGATGCTCTAAGAATCCAATTTTCCCTCAGGGGAAGTATGAGAGGCAGAGAAAACAACAAGCTACCCCAAACCATAGAGAACTGGGAAGAATGAATGTTTATCGTGTCTTTAATATTCTACCTCCTCTTCTTCTTTTTTTTTTTTTTTAATTTCATTTTGTTTCTTTTCTTTTTTTTTTTTTTTTTAATTTCTATTTATTTATTTTGAGATGGAGTTTCACTCTGTCGCTCAGGCTGTAGCGCAGTTGTGCAGCCATGACTTAACCACAGACTCGACCTCTGATCTTTCACCTCAGCCTGCCGAGTAGCTGGGACTGCAGGCATCCACAACCATGCCTGGCTAATTTTTCTGTTTTTTGAAAGGATTTTCTTTCTTGTTGTTTTTAAACAAAAAACAGGCTGTGTTTTTGTTTTTAAAGATGGAGGTCTATCATTGTTGCCCAGACAGGAGTGCAGTGACTGTTCACAGTCACCATATGATAGTACACTGCAGCCTTGAACTCTTGGCCTCAAGAAGATCCTCCCACCTCAGCCTCTCAAGTAGCCAGGGTGTGCACCACTTTTCTAGGCTCCTGTGCTTTTCTGAAGAAGAAGTCTCAACAAGTTTCCAGTATTGCCTTCTGCTTGTTCATACTTCCTGATGCAGTGGTCTCCCCTAATCCTGAAATTCCTTACAAAAAAGAGGGTGGTATAGCTGCCTCAGAGGCAAGAAAATGAACATTCTCTCAAGGCCTGGGCTTTTATGCAGCTGTCTCTGACAATTAAAGTGTCTTAAGGAAGTGATATGTTAGTGTACTCAGGAACTAGTTGGAAATGCAGATTCTCAGGAACCAGCGATCTTCATTTTAATAAGCTTCAGGGTGATTGAGATATAAGATACATTCTGAGAAGGCCTCCTCAGAAAATAGAAGCCTACAAAAGCACAAAGAATTTACCTGATGTTTTGAGTGCTTTTATTCATGCCAGCTCCTGAGTCAAGAGTTTATTTCCTCTCTCAGAATACCAATTATTTATCTTGTCCCATTCACAGTTTTGAAATGCAGTTTTCTTCATTATCTCCATGAGGTGAAAAATTCCTTGTTGTTGTTTTTTTTAAAGCTTCTTATGGCTCTGTCTTTTTAAAAAGTAACTTAAAATGAATGTTATGTAATTGTATATTGAAAATTTAGTTTTAAATACTTTCACCTCTTAGAGTGTTTGTTACACAGTTGAGCATTAGTTGCCCTTTTTGTTTTATACATTTGTTGGCTATCTAATGTATATAACCAAATCTTAGAGAAGGGAATATTTATTATTAACAAACAAATTAGTGAATATTGATTCTCTACCATGTACAGTCACATATGATCTCAATTTATTTTACTGTTGACAACTTATCTATATTCCTCATAGGATAATAAGAAATATTGGCTGAGCACAGTGGCTCACGCCTGTAATCCCAACACTTTGAGAGGCTGAGGCGCGTAGATCACTTGAGATCTGGAATTTGAGACTAGCCTGGCCAGCATGGAGAAACCCCATCACTACCACACAAAAAAATACAAAAATTAGCCAGGCATGGTGGCAGGCATCTGTAATCCTAGCTACTTAAGAGGCTGACGCAGGAGAATCACTTGATCCTGGGAGGTGGAAATTGCAGTGAGCCAAAATTGCAGCACAGCACTCCAGCCTGGGCAACAGAGCAAGACTCCACCCCAAAAAGAAAAAAAAGAAAGAAATATTAATCTTTCTATTTGCATTCACCAGGAATGAGTTTTGGATTTCTTCTCTATTCCAGATCCCTTTAAGATGTACCGTGATGATGGCCTGACAGATTTGGTCTTTATCTCCGGTGGAACAGGCAATTCTTCAATATTTACAGGACAAAGTGATCCCTTGAAAGACAGCTATGGTATGGCTTCTCCAAATGGATTTATTCTGTAGGGAAGGGACAAAATTTTTTCCTTTATTCATCTTAGGTTCACTGACTAGGGCTTTATAATAAAAGATTGATTAATAAGAAAAATGAAGTCCAGGCTCAGTGGCTCTGCTTGTAATCCCAGCACTTCGGGAGGCTGAGGCGGAAGGATCACAAGGTCAGGAGTTCAAGACCAGCCTGACCAACATGGTGAAACCTCGTCTCTACTAAAAATACAAAAAATTTAGTCAGGCGTGGTGGCATTAGCCTGTAATCCCAGCTACTCAGGAGGCTGAGGCAGGAGAATCGCTTGAACCTGGGAGGCAGAGGTTGTAGTGAGCCGAGATTGTGCCACTGCACTCCAGCCTGGGTGACAGATCAAGACTCAGTCTGAAAAAAAAAAAAAAGAAAAGAAAAGAAAAAAGAGACCAAAGTTTAACATGTGAATTTCATACGTATATGAGAGGTACCTAGAGAATGAGTAATTCTGCAAGAGGTGGCTTTACGATTACAGCTTATATAGCTTCTTCAATAAAAAAAGATAAAATTTTTTTGTGGCCAGGCACAGTGGCTCACGCCTGTAATCCCAACACTTTTGGGAAGCTGAGGTGGGTGGATCATGAGGTCAGGAGTTCGAGACCAGCCTGGCCAATATGGTGAAACCCCACGTCCACTAGAAATACAAAAAATTAGCCAGGCATGCTGATGTGCACCTCTAGTCCCAGCTGCTCAGGAGGCTGAGGCAGGAGAATTGCTTGAACTCGAGAGGCAGAGGTTGCAGTGGGCCAAGACTGCACCACTGCACTCCCGCCTGGGTGACAGAGCAAGACTCCATCTCAAAAAAAATTTTTGAGAAGTGACAAGATGAAGGAAAAAGATTTTTGAGTCTCTAGGACCCGCAAATATGGGGAGGCAAGTAAATGGTAGGTAAAAGCTAGTTAGTAAAAGTTTCTTTGTAGATTCCTATGGTGCCATCTCCAGGCTAATAATAGCCTTCAGCCTAAAAATGTCATGTCAAAGTAGCGTATTTTGGGGTAGCATATTCTAGTCTCCTTTAGTTGTTTAATGCCAAACAACATGGCCTTTCACACATCACCTTTGAAGTTAACAACTAAGAAAAGTCAGATTTATGCCGAGCACTGTGGCTCAAGCCTGTAATCCCAGCACTTTGGGAGGCTGAGGCGGGTGGATCACGAGGTCAAGAGATCGAGACCATCCTGGTCAACATGGTGAAACCCTGTCTCTACTAAAAATACAAAAAAAAATTAGCTGGGCATGGTGGCGTGTGCCTGTAGTCCCAGCTACTCAGGAGGCTGAGGCAGGAGAATTGCCTGAACAGGAGGCGGAGGTTGCGGTGAGCCGAGATCGCGCCATTGCACTCCAGCCTGGGTAACAAGAGCGAAACTCCGTCTCAAAAAAAAAAAAGAAAAAAGAAAAAAGAAAAGTCAGATTTAGGGGCTCTGGCTGTGACAAGGCTCTCTTTGGATTAATCAAAGGAGACAACTCACAGATTCACAATTGGGCTGTGATCTCCCATTTTATTTTTTTGAGACAGGGTCTCACTCGGTCTACCCAGGCTAGAGTACAGTGATGCTAACTGCAGCCTTGACTTCCCGACTCATGTGATCCTCCCACTTCAGTCTCCTGAGTAGCTGGGATTACAGGCGTGTACCACTATGCCTGGCTAATTTTTTGTAGAGTTGGAGTCTTGCCACGTTGCCCAGCCTGATCTCGAATTCCTGGGCTCAAGTGATCCACCCGCCTCAGCCTCCCAAAGTGCTGGGTTTACAGGCGTGAGCCTTTGCACCCAGCCACATTTGTCTAGTTGTTCATTTACAGCCGGACACAGTGGCTCATGCCTGTAACCCTAGCACTTTGGGAAACCGAGGAAGGAAGATTGCTTTAGCCCAGGAATTTGAAACCAATCTGGACAACAGAGTGAGATCCTGTCCTACAAAAAAAATTTTAAATTCAGCCAGGTGTGGTGGCACATACCTACAGGAGGCTGAGGTGGAAGGATTGCTTGAGCCCAGAAGGTCGAGGCTGCAGCAAGCCATGATCATGCCACTGTACCCCAGCCTAGATAACAGAGTGAGACTCAAAAAAAAAAAAAAAAAACCAGCTGGGCTTGGTGGCTCACACCTATAATGCCAGCAGTTTGGGAGGCCAAGGTGGGTGGATTACTTGAGGCCAGGTGCAGTGGCTCATACCTGTAATCCCACCGCTTTGGGAGGCGGAAGTGGGCAGATCACCTGAGGTCAGGAGTTCGAGACCAGCCTAGCCAACATAGTGAAACCCCATCTCTACTAAAAATACAAAAATTACAGGATGGTCTGTAATCCCAGCTACTCTGAGGTAGGAGAATCATTTGAACCTGAGAGGCGGAGGTTGCAGTGAGCTGAGATCATGTCATTGCACTGCAGCCTGGATGACAAGAGCAAGACTCCGTCTCATAAATAAATAAAATAAAATAAAAATATGAAAATTAGCTGGGCATGGTGGTGCATGCCTGTAATCCCAGCTACTTGGGTGGCTGAGGCAGGAGAATCACTTGAACCTGGGAGGTGGAGGTTGTAGTGAGCTGAGATCATGCCACTGCACTCCAGCCTGGGCAAAAGAGTGAAACTGCGTCTCAAAAACAACAACAAAAACCTGCTACAAAGTATCTTTGTAAAACTGTCTTCTAATATTGGAAAGAGAGGTGTTAATCTCATTTTGCAGAGGAAGAAATTAAGGCTCACAATTCTTTACTGTAGTATATTATGTTGGTTATGGTGTTAGAACCAGAGTTCAATCATTGATGTTTTGAATCTTTATATTAACCTGTAGAAGGTAGACAATGAATGTTAATTAGTGGCATATCGGGATATACTATACCACCTACTAACAACTAGCCAAAACCTGAACAATGTCAGCAGTGTTTTCTTTAAAATTTTTGGCATTGCTTTTATTAGTCTATCTTCCTGGCAATATATGCAGCAGATTTTAAATATCAGTTATCATTTGTTTCCAGTGTTTACCAAGTTTCAAAATGTGTTTGTTTGTGTTTCAATATTAGGTATGTCTCCCTGCAACACAGCTGTTGTACCTCAGGAGTGGTCTGTGGAAGCCTTAAACTCTCCATACTCACAGTCCTTTGTTTTCCCAGCGGCCAGTGCAGAACCTCCTCAGCCAACAGCAGGTAAAATATTAGAGACTCCCTTTATCAGTTAATGGTTGCAGTATTGATAATCAATATGAGTCATTTGGTATATTTTTAGCAGCTTACAGCAGATAAAAAAATTTCAGAACTGGTCGGGTGCAGTGGCTCACACTTATAATCCCAGCACTTTGGGAGACTCAGGTGGGTGAATCAGGAATTTGAGACCAACCTGGCCACAATCGTGAAACCCTGTCTTTACTTAAAAATAATAAAAAATCAGCTGGGCATAGTGGCAGGTGCCTGTAATCCCAGCTACTTGGGAAGCTGAGGCAGGCGAATTGCTTGAACCCAGGAGGCGGAGGTTGTAGTGAGCTGAGATTGTGTACTGTACTCCAGCCCAAATGACAGAGCAAGATTCTATCTAAAAAAAAAAAAAAAAAAAAAAAGATTTTAGGCTGGGCACAGTGGCTCACACCTATAATCCCAGCACTTTAGGAGGCCAAGGCAGGTGGATCATAAGGTCAAGAGATCAAGACCATCCTGGCCAACATGGTGAAACCTTGTCTACTAAAAATACAAAAATTAGCTGAGTGTGGTGGCACATGCCTGTAGTCCCAGCTACTTGGAGACTGAGGCAGGAGAGTCACTTGAACCTGGGAGGCAGAGATTGCAGTGAGCTGAGATTGCGCCACTGCACTCCAGCCTGGCAACAGAGCGAGACTCTGTCTCAAAAAAATTTTTTTTTCAGAACTGTCACAAATGTTTGCTTATATTAGTGATATCACCACTGGAGGAATTATTGAACTACAACACCTAGGGTTAATGGGCAAATAAATAAATTTTTTTGTTTTTTTAATATATATGTTTTTTACATCACATTTTCATTGTATTAAGTGTCTGAATTTTTAAAAAATTCAGTATAGATTTGCGGCTGGGTGTGGTGGCTCACACCTATAATTGCAGCACTTTGGGAAGCTGACGCAGGCAGATCACTTGAGGTCAGGAGTTCTAGACAAGCCTGACAAATATGGTGAAACCCCCTTTCTACAAAAAATA
Source organism: Saimiri boliviensis (assembly GCF_048565385.1). Classification (NCBI taxonomy): domain Eukaryota; kingdom Metazoa; phylum Chordata; class Mammalia; order Primates; family Cebidae; genus Saimiri; species Saimiri boliviensis. The sequence continues at coordinate 13,796,411 of NC_133456.1, forward strand.
CAAAAATTGGGCTGGGCACAGTGGCTCATACCTGTAATCCCAGCACTTTGATAGGCCGAGGTGGGCAGATCACAAGGTCAGGAGTTTGAGACCAGCATGGCCATGGCCAACATGGTGAAACCCCATCTCTACTAAAAATAGAAAAATTAGCCAAGTATGGTGGTAGGCGCCTGCAATCCCAGCCACTCGGGAGGCTGAGGCAGGAGAATTGCTTGAAACCAGAAGGTGGAGGTTACAGTGAGCTGAGATCATGCCACTGCACTGCAATCTGGGAGAAAGAGCGAAACTCCATCTCTTAAAAAAAAAAAAAAAAAATTAGCTGGGCATGGTGACAGGCACCTATAATCCCAACTACTAGGGTGTCTGAGACAGGAGAATCACTTGGACCCTGGAGCCAAGATCATGCTACTGTACTCCATCCTGGGCAACCCAGAGTGAGACCCCCATCTCAAAAAGAAAAAATTCAGTACAGTATTAGAACTCTGGGATTTTTCTTGATAGGAAGCATGACTGACCTGTTGTCCCACAGATTCTCATTCTAATACTAATTCTGTGCATGTGTTTTGGTTTTTTTTTTTTAAGCCTGTGTTTTCTCTCTTCTTTGCCTTCTCTCCTCCACTGCTTGTCCTCCTACTGTCTTACATCTTATTCTTCCAAGTGTTGAGACTGTCAAAGAGTAGGTAGAATAGGTTATTTGACATTAGCCTCTTAGTTACATGTACAGTCTTATGGTCACAAAAGTCAAATACTCTTATGCCTGAAGAAAGTAAACATTTTTAATGAAAAGGTATGAGTAGACAATGATGTGTCCTAAATTTCCAATTTTTTCCCATTAGAGCTAGCCAAGGAGATAGAAATGGCGTCAGAAGAAGAGAGGCCACCAGCACAAGCATTGGAAATAATGATGGGACTGAATACTATGGATATAGCACCGTCTAAAGAAACAGAGATAGCCCTCACCAAGGACATTGCACAAGAAGTGGCATTGACTAAAGATATGGAACCACCCACCAAATTAGATGTGACTCTGGCCAGGGACACACAGCCATCCATGGAATCAGATATGGCCCCAGTCAAGGACATGGAACTACCCATAGAAACAGAAGTGACCCCAGTTAAGGATGTTGAATGGCCCACAGAAACAGATATGTCTTTGGCCAAGCATGTGGTACTGCCCACAGAAACAGGGGTAGCCCCAGCCAAGAATGTGACACTGTTCAAAGAAACAGAGAGGGCACCTCCTATAAAAATGGACTTGTCCCCTTCCAAGGACATGGGACCTTCCGAAGAAGACGAGATAGCCCCAGCCAAGGGTTTGGTGTTACCCTCAGAAATAGAGGTGGCACAGGCTAAAGACATTATATCATCCACAGAAATATCCTCCGCTGAGAAAGTGGCTTTGTCCTCCGAAACAGAGGTAGCCCTGGCTGTCGACATGGCACAGCCCCCAGAAACCAATGTGGTCTTGACCAAGGATAAAGCACTGCCTTTAGAAGCAGAGGTAGCCCCAGTCAAGGACATGGCTCAACTCCCAGAAACAGAAATGACCCTGGGCAAGCATATGGCTCTGTTCACAGAAAAAGAAGTGGCTTCATTGAAGAAGGACATATCTCCACTGTCAGAAACAGAAATGGCTTTGGGCAAGGATGTGACTCCACCTCCAGAAACAGAAATAGTTCTCATCAAGAACATATGTCTGCCTCCAGAAACAGAGGTGGTCCTGACTAAGGACCAGGTCCCAGCACCCAAAACAGAAGCAGCCCTGACTAAGAATGGGGTTCTGACCCCCGCCAACAATGTGACTCCAGCCAAAGATGTTGCACCACTCTCAGAAACAGAGGCAACATCAGTTCCAATTAAAGACATGCAAATTGCACAGACACAAAAAGGAATAAGTGAGGATTCCCTTTTAGAATCTCTGCGGGATGCCGGGCAGTCAGCTGCACCTACTTTGATGATTTCACCAGGTACGTACTTGTGCTTACTCTCAGTATTTCTCTCTACTAGGGTGTAGTCTCAAGAAGACTAAGGACAAACATCATGCCAGGTAAAGTACAGACAGTCACCCTGTACTTTGCAAGTTTATTCATACTCCTGCTCTTCTAGACAACTCTTTCTCACCTTTACCCTCCTCCCACCTCCAACACCTTTTCTATCTTCATTCTCTGCTGATTGTCCTGTTTTTCTTTCAGATAATTCAAGCAATAAAATAGAACATCCACAAACATTTATTCTTTTACCTACCCAGCTACTTGTCTGTATCCATGGAGTCTGCCTATGAAAATGCTCCTGTTTTTTATAAGTAAACTGTTCCTGCTCCTAATTAAGACCAACCTCTCCTTATTTTGCAGTAGATTCCATCTCCTCTTTCCTACTTGATATATTGCCCTGCGTATTTTCCTCATTTTTTGCCCCCCCCACCAATTTAAATCCTTTTCCATTGGATCATTCCCACCAACTTACAAACATTTATTATTTTTCCCATCTTAAAAACAAAACAAGCCAGGCACGGTGGCTCACGCCTATAATCCCAGCACTTTGGGAGGGTGAGGCGGGCAGATCATGAGGTCAGGAGATCAAGACTATCCGGGCCAGCATGGTGAAACCCCGTCTCTACTAAAAATACAAAAAAAAACTTAACTGGACATGGCAGCCCACACCTGTAGTCCCAGCTACTCAGGAGGCTGGGGCAGGAGAATTGCTTGAACCCAGGAGGCAGAGATTGCAGTGAGCCAAGATCGCGCCACTGCACTACAGTCTGGGCGACAGCGCAAAACTCCGTCTCAAAAAAAAAAAAAAAAAGACCATCCCAACTTCAGTTTCCAACTACCACTTTACTTCTCTGCTGCCCCTTGTAGGAGAACTCCTCAGAAATGAATCGCATATTCAATTTCTGGCAGGTGGAAAATGGCTGAAATAGTGCTTCTCTGAAACGTGTGTGCTTTTTGTTACTACCTTTAGAACCCATCACAGATATGGGGGGAAAGTGCAGCTTGCCAGCCAATGAAGATTATGTGTTAGAAAAACTAGAGGAAAAGAAGCCATGCAACAGTCAACCTTCTGAGCTTTCTTCAGAGACCTCAGGTAAGTTAGGAAAACAAAAGGAACTCTTTGAAGCAAATTAGGGGCGATGGAGTAGTGATGGTAGACATTGTCGCTAGTTCCCTGTTGCATGGTGGTAATCAGCAGTATAGTTTATGAAGTTAATTCTCTTAGACAGATTTTATCCTGTTTCTACAGAAAGGCAGCTTGTTATATCATTTTTTTGAGAAGGAGTCTCGCTCTATCACCAGGCTGGAGTGCAGTAGCACGATCTCAGCTTACTGCAACCTCAGCCTCCTGGGGTTCAAGTGATTCCTCTGCCTCAGCCTCCTGAGTAGCTGGGTCTACAGGCGCATGCCACCACGCCTGGCTAGTTTTTTGTATTTTAGTAGAACAGGGTTTCACCATGTTGGCCAGGATGGTCTCGATCTCCTGACCTCGTGTTCTGCCTGCCTCGGCCTCCCAAAGTCCTGAGATTACAGGCATGAGCCACTGCGCCTGGCCTGGTATATCTTTAAAAATTACTACTACAGCAATCAGGACACCTAAATTTTTTTTTCTTTACTGTTTTTTGTTTGTTTGCCTGTTTTTTTGAGACAGAGTTTTGCTCTGTTGCCAAGGCTGGAGTACACTGGCGTGATCTTAGCTCACTGCAACCTCTGCCTACCGGGTTCAAACAATTCTCCTGCCTCAGCCTCCCAAGTAGCTGGGATTACAGGCATGTACCACCATACCCAGCTAGTTTTTATATTTTTAGCAGAGACAGAGTTTTACCATGTTTGCCATGCTGGTCTCGAATTCCTGACTTCAGGTAATCTGCCTGCCTCCACCTCCCAAAGTGCTGAGATTATCAGACATGAGTCACTGCACCTGGCCTTCTCCACTGTTTTCTTATTTTTTCTGTTTTTTTTTTTTTTTCTCCCTCACCCCAGTGAATCTCCACTGTTTTCATAGTGAAGAAACGACACCAAAATTTGATCCAGTTCAGCTGTTCATTATTCTATCCTTTGTGGTCTTAGGCAATTTACATAACTTGCCCATATCTCAGCTTACTCAGCTATAAGATAAATTAATTGGTCAAATGATCTCTAGAGCCTTATTAGTTAACAGTGTTCCGTGGCCCAACAGCATCTGCAATGCCTGAGAGCCTGTTAGAAATGCAGAATCTTGGGCTCTACCTCAGGCTTTTGTAATTATAATCTGCATTTTAATAAGATCCTTAGATAATTCTAATTTTTATTAAACTGGGAGAGGTACTCTCTAAGATACTTTCCAACTTAAAATCTGATTATTCGGTGAATTTTAAGATTACCTGGTTTTGATAAGCCAAAAGCATATGTATATGGTTATCAACTTGATTTTCTGTTTACTTTTCTGTGACTATGATTGGAATATGGACATCCTGAGGGCAGGGGCCATGACTTATTTTACTTAGAATCTCCAGTACTTTGCACACTATCTAGCACAAGAAATCAAATGCTTATTTTGTACAAAATACACCATGTTAAGGCACATAGATATTTAAGTCCCAGTCTTTGCCCCCAAATTATTATATTATAACCTAAATGAAGAGAGAACTTTTCAGGTATGAACTCTGAAACTCAAGATTTACATAATAATTGAATAAAATAGCATAAAAGATGGCACTGAATAGCTGCTGATTAATTGCTGAATTAAATTTTATAAATACTGTGGGGTGTTATAGCCTAGCAATTTTTTGAGCGATGCAGTAATTAACCTAAGATATTAAATAAACGCTAGGATTTAGATGATATTGGAAAGAAAAGGACAACAATGAAAGATACGATTTACATATTATAATACTCCTGGAAATCAGTTTATTGGGTCAGACTTTACAGGAGCTGGCATAGACGTGCTCTTAGTGAGACTCTTTCCAGGATCTTGGATCCATATTAACTTGGAGGCAGGTTGGACCAGATCACCTGCTGAAGCTCTTCCAAAGGTGCTCATCTTAATTGTTCAAATTAATTATCCTACTTAACATTATATGTATTTCTCTGTCTTTTGGGAAGTATGTTTAGGAGCAGAACGTTGAAATTTAACATATTTGTCTTTCAAAGTAGGATGCTTTTGTTCTGAAATGATGAAAATTTTTCTGTGACCAAAATGTGGATTCATTATATTTTGTGTATGTGCGTGAAGTGACTTAGGTCTGGCCTTCTGATTTGTTCCCAGAATCCATCTGGTTTGTTTGACAAGTATTAGTTTAATATTGATGACCAACTCTTAGAATTATAAATTCTGTCCAAAATCATGTATATTTACCTGAAACAACTAATAAATTTCACCAAAAAAGAGGCAAGCACTAATAATGACCAATATAAATCAGATGAGATTTACAGGCAGTAAGTGCTTTAGAGGTTAGAAGATTTGAAAATTTCTTTCTTTCTTTTTTTTTTTTTTTTGAGACAGATTCTTGCTGTCACCTAGACTGGAATGCAATGGCAGGATCTTGGCTTACTGCAACTTCTGCCTCCTGGGTTCCAGCAACTCTCCTACCTCAGCCTCCTGAGTAGCTGGGATTACAGGCACGCACCACCACGCCCAGCTAATTTTTTTTTGTATTTTTAGTAGAGACAGGTTTCACCATGTTGATCAGGCTGGTCTTGAAGTCCTGACCTTGTGATCCACTCAGCCTCCCAAAGTGCTGGGATGACAGGCGTAAGCCACTGTGCCCAGCCCAAAATATTTCATTTTTTAAAGTTCAGTCCTGCTACGTCTAAAATGAAGTATTTCAAATATTTTATAAATATGTTTGAAAACAATATTTACCTGAGATGATGATCTCTGTTAAATATTTTTGCTAGCACTAGTTAAAAGTGAGAGATGTTTTAGAAAAAAACTTTTCCTGAGCAAATTACATTAAGTAATATATGGATTGGTGAAAATAGTCTACTTAAATGAGTTATTATCTGGGGTTTTTTGTTTGTTTGTTTTGTTTTTAAGAAACAATAACAAGGAGTTTTTTGTTTGGAATTTTAGCCAACTTCATGTTTTCCGGTACCCCTCCCACACAAGCCAAACAAGCTTGCAGACCCAGTGACCACAGGTCAGCCCGGCCCAAGCCTGCCAGGGTCCCTCCTGAGCTGCTGGGAGGCCCTCCTCCGTGGAAGACTCTTGATCACAGGCTGGGCCACTGCTCTTTGTCTGAGTCAGGTTGGGTCTCTGGTTCATCCTCCTGTGGTGAACCTAGGAACCAAAGGAAAAGTATTCATGTCGACTCACTTGAACCCCAGAGGGATCTTGGCAGGGAGTCCTGGGATATAGAAAGCACACCAATGATGATGAAGAAAAAGAAGAAGAAACCAAAACAAAAGAGATACTCTCAACCCCGGGCTGGAGGACCTTGGAATGATGACAATGCAGATAAGCCTAAAGGTCATCCCTTTCCAACTGACACACAAAAAGCAGGTGTTCTTCCCAGCCAATCTACCAATATGGGTACAGAATATGGACTTGTATCTGGAGAAAACTTGAAAAGGGAATGTGTAGTTGACTCTAGTGCAGCCAGACTGGTAGCTGAGAACTTTGTCTTAGACAGTCTCAGAATTCCTTTATGTCCTTCAGAAGAACCCCCCAAAACTGCAGTAAGTTCTCAGTCCACACTGAGAGGAGATGAAGAGAGCAAAGGTAACAAGTCAGTACCACAAAGCCAAGACAAGAAATTGCTGAAGCAACATGAATACAAACCACAGCCTGCGCCCCACCTGAAGATTCCTGTAGATAAAAGCCAGTTAGTAGGCCCTCTAAATCTGAAAGGGCCCCTAGCAGAAGTTTCAGCATACAATGTAGAAACTCCTTTGGATAGCACACTCAAAGAAGGTTGCTCTCCTGTCTTGGACCAAGAGGTTATGGGTATAGTTTTAAAACCCACAGCAGCAAAAGAACTACCAAATTTGATAGCAAGTAATCTATTAGAATGTAATCTAAAAGAAGGGAATAATGAAAGCAAAATGACTAAACTGCAGAATGTCAAACAGAAAGAGTTTCCTGAAGGAGCTGAAGAGGATAAAGAACTAAAAAAGGAAGTTTTTCCCAAGCAAAGACAAGAGATTAGTATCTTTACTTCTGAGCAGCTGCAGGGCCAAGTGATGGTACAGGTCCCTGGGCTAGAGAATGAACCATTTAAGAGAATGGCAAGTGATGGCAAAAGCAGGAAGGGAAGGGGAAGTTCTGGGAAAATGAGAACAGATTCTAGGAAGGTAAAAGCAAAATCTGAGCTGCCGTTTCTTCTGGACAGCCAGAAGGAAGGAAGGGCTGTCCTCACACAGAGTGAGCCAGTCCCTAAAACTGAAGGAATGGCTACTCAGGATAAGAGTGAGGAGCTGGGGCTGAATTCTTCAAAGCAACCAGACACTATGACTGATCTCATGGAAGCAGCAGTGATAGGGGAGCCTAAAGAGACTACTCAGCTTAAGGTGGCAGACACCTTGCAGGCATTGATTCCCTTGGAAAGTAGATCAGACATGACTCAGACTTCTGGTGTTAGGACAGAAACAGGAGATGGAGGCAAAGATATGGGTGTCAGTAACCAGAGCAAGGAAGGAAAATGTCATTGGAAGGATCATGAGGCAGCTCCCTGGATTTCTGAAAAGCCTAAAAAGAGAGGCAATGAAGGCAAAAGCAGAAAGTTTCGAAGTAATTATTCCACACAGCCTGCTAAAATGGAGAGGAAGGAAGAAATCCTCAGTCTACCTTTTGAAGGGAAGGATGGAGTTGCTGGTAGTATTCCCCATAAAAGCAAGGAATTAGGACTAACTTTCCCCCAAACACATGATTCTTTGTTCTCACATACACCAGGTACACCCACAGTCGAGGTAGTTGACAGAAAGGGTGGAAATGTTGAGGTTAATTTTGTTGAGCTTGGGACTCTTGAGGAAAACAAAACAAGTACAGTCAAGGCTTCTGCAGTTACTGAACCAGCTGCCAAGGTGACAGATGTGCACTGCCAAGAGCAAATCCAGGGAGCAGGATTTGTTCCTTCAGTAGTAGCTGAGGAGAATGAGACAGATGCAGCCAATAGACACAGTGCAGTAGCTGACAAACCAAGTAAAAGGAGTAATGATGGAAAAAGTAAAAAGGTTAAAAATAGTTCTCCTGAGAAACACATTCTGGAGAATAAGATAGATGCAACAAAAATACATGTTCCCATGGAAACCACAGGGGACCAGGGAATGGAAGGAATGGCCTATATGGACGAAAATAGAAATATTACATTTACCTGTCCCAGAACACCATCAGAACTGATGAATAAGTCATTTCCTCCAGAGGTTCTGAAATCAGCAGCCTGTGAAAAACTGCCCACTCCTACTTCTCAAGTAGTAAAGGAAGGTGATTCCTTTCCAGATACCTTGGCAAAAAATGGGCAAGAGAGAACTCCAGCCCAGATTTCTAAATCATTGGTAGTAGATAACTACACCAAAGATAGAGTCCCAGGTCAAGAAAGACTCAAGCCTCCATCTGCTGTTGTGCCCTCTACAAGCACAGGAGGAGTTGTTCTGCCTATTACAGTAGCCATAGAAACAGTTAACAGTCATGGAGATAACTCTCTTAAGAATAAAGGTAAGCTTGCTGATTCCATGAAAAATGAAGCAGGGATCGATGAAGGGCATGTGGTAGGAGAATATGAGTCAGTGCACAATGGTGCATCTAAGCATTTAGTAGAGAAAGTCACAGAGCTAGCAAAAGGTCACTTCCTTCCTGGAGTGCCAGTAGAAGACCAGAGCCTACCAAGAGAGGTCGGAGCCCTAGAAGCATATGCAGATAGAGGTAATTTCCCAGCACATTTAGTGAGTGAAGAGAAAGAGACTAAAGAAGGGTCTGCTGTAGTTCAACTTCCTGACTTACTAGAAGACAAAGCACAAAAGCTCAGTTTTTGTGAGGACCAAAATGCTGAAGATAGAAATTCCAAGGGTCCAGATAGTTTGAATAAGCAGGTAAATCTGACTCTTTTGTCTCCAAAAAGTGAAAATGATAAATTGAAAGAGATTAGTCTGACCTGTAAAATCATGGAATTGGAAAGTGTTTCCTTGCCAACACCAGAAATCAGGTCAGATTTCTTACATAGCAAAGCTGAAGCTCCTCCTTCAGAGATGGCGGATAAGTTAGTAATAATGACTGCTTCCAAGGGTGTTCGACTCCCAGAACCCAAAGATAAGATCTCGGAGACACCTCAGAAAATGACAGAAAAATCTGAATCAAAGACACTGGGAGAAGGGAAAAAGGAAGATAAAAGCAGAATGACAGAACCAATGAAAGGCTACATGAGACCCACCAAGTCCCGTGGACTTACTCCACTTTTGCCAAAGTCTACAATCCAGGAACAAGAGAGATATAAGCAACTGAAGTCCACTGGTATGAACCTGCCATGGGGAAATGTGTGTGCTTGTGGCTTTTGAGTCAGCATCAAAAAGGCAAAGAGCTCGTGCCTTGGCTCCATCCAGACTCTAATCATCCTTGTTAATCATTGGTTTGTTGGCATGAAACCTGTAACTGCTGTTGTATGTTTTCTGCAGCCAGTGTGTTCCTTGTGTCCAGCTTGAGGAGGCTGGTAATTTGGTTGCATGCCTTTTTACCCAGCACTGAATGTTCAATTTTAGGGGAAGTTGAATTTTCAATGAATTGTCTAACAGAAGACCTATCATCATCCATTTCTTAATTTTTTTAAAATCGTGCCTCCTATATGTAAAGTTTACAGTTAAATTTTAATCATTGCTTTATATAAGGATTTGCAGGAGAAAAGAAAAAATATTTTATGTCTAACTATATGCATGAGATTTTTTTCAGTGTATGTGTAGCTGGTGCTGGTGAGACTAAATACCCAAATTGCTTTTAGGTTAAATGAAATCAGTCTACCTCCTTATGAGGAAATGGTGTCCTCAAACCAGCACTGGTAGGCACAGATTTATTTGTGTTTCTAGTAGTGGGAAATGATCTCTTAATAATACAGATACATTTTTGACCAGTCTGTTGTTTATATCCATTGGCCCACAGTTGCATGTGAGTTTGAGTTTTGGCATAGTCTGTGTCCACCAAACAGTCCGTAAAACTTGCCCATGTTGTGTTTCTCATAATTTTACCCTTTCGGGCTCTACTCAGTCACGTAATTGGAATGAGATTGAGAAGATGGTTCCTTTAAGATTTAGAAATGAGGCCAGGTGCTGTGGCTTATGCCTGTAATCCCTGCACTTTGGGAGACCAAGGTGGGTGGATCACCTGAGGTCAGGAGATCGAGACCAGCCTGACCAACATGGTGAAACCCTGTCTCTACTAAAAGTACCAAAATTAGCCGGGCATGGTAGCGGGCACCTATAATCCCAGCTACACAGGAGGCTAACGCAGGAGAATCACTTGAACACAGGAGGCAGAGGTTAAGGTGAGCCAAGATCGTGCCACTGCACTCCAGCCTGGGTGACAGAGTGAGACTCTATCTCAAAAAAAAAAAAAGATTTAGAAATGGTAGCACTGTTTCCCCCCACCCTCCCCAAATCCCCCCAAAGTATACATTTAATCGTGGCCTCCCTGAATCTTTCAAAAAAGGTTTCCTTGTCTTTGAGATTTTTCACAGCCTATAAGTGACACTATTTCTTCTTAATCACTGTTTGCCAGCTTGCATGATGTGTCTACTAACTCCTGAATTTAATAAAACACCAACTGGTTTTAGTAGCCAGTCAGGCTTTTGGAGAGGTTTCATCATGGGATTGTGTTCTGCATGGTATGGACCTGTTCTTTTGGGTAAAGCTTGTTCTATGCATGAATTTGTACCCACTAAGGAATACTGCTGTGTGAGTAAAGAATGCTAAAGATTGTTACTTGCATAAGACATTCTCATCTTCTCTGTTTTTATCTTCTATTAGCTACCCTATTACCAAGACAGAAAATGAAGTAATATGTAGAGCGCTTTCCATCATTCATTAAGATTTCCAGCATTCTATCCAGTTTTTTCCTTTTAGTTTCTAGACTCATTCTTTAGTTTCAGCAGTGATCCAAAGATTAACATGTAATTTCTATGAAATCCTAGCCATCTCTTTTTGCTCAGTATTTCCAAAGAAATACAAAAAGAGGATTTGTTGTTCTTGAAGAAGCAAGACAAGTGCTGCAGAACTTTTGGGGCCCTGTCTGGGTGAGGGCAGGCACAGAGACTGTTAGCAGTGGCCTTACAGAGTGGCTATGGGAAGGATAATAGGTTTTGGACAAAATTTATTCTTTCTTTTCTAAATTCAACCATACCTTTTCCCTAAGGAAATGTGTACTTTCTTTAGTAGTTAAAAAAATTTTTCAAAATTGTTGAATAGGTTAATACATTCACATGGTACAAAGGAGTATACAGTAAAATGTAAGTTGGCCCCCCTCCATTAAACCCCTTCCAGTTTTCCCTCTCCAGAGGCAGCCAGTGTTCACAATATCTTATATATCCTTCCAGACAATTTATGTATAATAAGTAATGACAAATGTATTTCCTGATTTCATGTAGATGAGATGTATACATACATACTGATGTGTGCCATTCTTTTTAAACTTAATGTTTAAAGAGATCTTTTGAAATCAGTATAAAGAAAGGGGCCTTGTTTTTTTTAAAAAAATCTTTTTTCTGGTGCATGTCTCTAGATAAGACATTCTTTCTTGATAGCTGTATACCATTTTATTATATGGGTATATACTAATGTATTGCAGTACTTCTTTACTGATGCAAATTTAAGTGTTTCCCAACTTTTTTCCATTAAAAATATGCTACATAAACTATGTTTATATTTACATGATGTCATACTCATGCATGTGTGTCTAATAAAAAGGGGCTCCAGAGTAAGAATCTCTGGTTTGAAAAATATGTAACCATAATTTTGATGGGTGTTTCCATATTGCTCTCTGTAGGCCTACAGCGATATCCTTTATAGAGAAAGATACATCTCTACTCCCACCCTCAGGCTAGACGAGTACCTGTTTCTCTGCCTTTCTCTACTACTGTGATTTTTTTTGGTTCTGTGTACTGATCTAATAGGTGAAAAATTATTTCTTGGCATAGATTTATTTTGTGTGTTTGTTGGTTTGTTTTTTGAGACAGATTCTCGCTCTGTCACCAGGCTGGAGTGCAGCGGTGCAATCTCGGCTCATTGCAACCTCCATCTCCCAGGTCCAGGCAATTCTTCTGCCTCAGCCTCCTGAGTAGCTGGGACTACAGGCACACGCCACCATGCCTGGCTAATATTTTGTGGTTTTTAAAATGACTTCTTCATGTATTATCAAGTTTATAAAAGCCATCCATGTTCTGAAATTATAAAAATATTTCCTTGGCCGGGCACGGTGGCTCACGCCTGTAATACCAGCATTTTGGGAGGCTGAGGCGGGTAGATTACCTGAGGTCAGGAGTTCGAGGCCAGCCTGGTGATCTCGAACATGGCGAAACCCCATTTCTACTAAAAATACAAAAATTAGCTGGTGGTAAGCACCTGTAATCCTAGCTACTTTGGAGACTGAGGCAGGTAAATCGCTTGAACCCTGGAGGCAGAGGTTGCAGTAAGCCAAAATCACGCTATTGCACTCCAGCCTGGGCAACAAGAGCAAGACTCCATCTTACAAAAAAGAATTATCTTCTCTTCTATTATTTTTTTTACATTTTAAATCATTGGCCAATCTAGAATTTGCTTACTTATTTGTGGGCTTCTGGTTTTATTTTTTTTTAATATGTTTTGTTTATAAGATGTGAGGCAGGGTTACTTGGTCATCTCACCATCATGTTTATAATCAGTCTCCCACTGATATGCCACCTTTGTCATGCTCTAAATTCCTGCATGTATTTGGTCTATTTCTGGACTTTCTTTCCTGATCCATTGATCTTTCCGTCAGGCTTCATAATATATTTTAATATTTAACAGGGCTAGCCTGACGCTTTGCCCTGTTATTTTTTCAGAGTTGTCCTGACTATTCTTATTTATTGTATAGTTTTGTAGATGAAAAATTAATCCATTCAATATATTTCTTAAAGTCACTGTTTCTAGATTATCCTAGGTAGAGTTTGTCTTGCATATTAAGTTTTTCTATGCAATAGCATAATATGTCTTTCATGTGTTCAAGTGTTAGTTCATCACTGGTGTTTATTTTTGTTCCTCACTTTGAATTATTCATGTTAACTGCCCTGCCCACAGATGGCCACAGATTCTCACGTATCTCATTTGTCTTGTGGTCAAATGGTGTCTGTCACCCATGGTTTCCATTGTTTGGACAGTAAAGATATTATAAGTGGTGTTGGCCGGGCACAATGGCTCACACCTGTAGTCCCAGTACTTTGGGAGGCCAAGGCAGGCAGATCACTTAAGGTCAGAAGTTTGAGACCAGCCTGGCCAACGCGGTGGCACCCTGTCTCTACTAAAAATACAAAAATTAGCCAGGCATGGTGGCGCATCCCTGTAATCCCAGCTACTCAGGAGACTGAGGCAGGAGAATCGCTCATTTGAACCCAGGAGGCAGAGGTTGCAGTGAGCTAAGATCGTATCACTACACTCCAGCCTGGGTGATTGAGTGAGACTCCGTCTCCAAAAAAAAGAAGAAAAGAAAAGAAAAATATATTTTTAGTGGTTAATAAAAATAATAGTACCTCTAATTAATCCTGTGTGTTAATAATAATAGCACTGGCCGGGCATGGTGGCTCACACCTGTAATCCTAACACTTTGGGAGGCCGAGGTGGCCGGATCACCTGAGGTCAGGAGTTTGAGACCAGCCTGGCCAACATGGCGAAACCTCATCTCTACCAAAAAAAAAAAAAAAAAGTCTGTAAAAACCTCATCTCAAAAAAAAAAAAAAAAAAAAAAAAAATTAGCTGGGCGTGATGGCGCACGCCTGTAATCCCAGCTACTTGGGCGGCTCAGGGGAATGGCTTGAAACCAGGAGGCAGAGGTTGTAGTGAACCAAGATTGCACCACTGCACTCCAGCCTGGTGGGGAGAGGGTGAGACTCCATCTCATAATAATAATAATAATAACAACAGCACCTACCAACTATTGAGTTAATATAATTTGCCTGGTTATCTAGAAATAGGTAGATAGCCGGGCACGGTGGCTCAAGCCTGTAATCCCAGCACTTTGGGAGGCCGAGGCGGGTGGATCACGAGGTCGAGAGATCGAGACCATCCTGGTCAACATGGTGAAACCCCGTCTCTACTAAAAATACAAAAAATTAGCTGGGCATGGTGGTGCATGCCTGTAATCCCAGCTACTCAGGAGGCTGAGGCTGGAGAATTGCCTGAACCCAGGAGGCAGAGGTTGCGGTGAGCCGAGATCGTGCCATTGCACTCCAGCCTGGGTAACAACAGCGAAACTCTGTCTCAAAAAAAAATAAAAATAAAATAAAATAAAATAAAAAAAAGAAATAGGTAGATAAATAGATCACACATGCACACAGAAACCAATACTATTAAAGATTATCTCCATTTTCCAGGTGAGAAAATGGAGGCTGTCAAGGTCACATAGCTCAAGTGCCAGGGTCAGAATGTGAATCAAAGTCTTTATGTTTCTAAGTCTCCTGCTTTTCTTAGTCTTGCTTCAAAAGCTTCCAGAAGTTTCAGGTACTTAAAAAGATAAAGGTTGACAATTAGTAAATATAAAATAGACTTTTTTTTGGCTGAGTGTGGTGGCTCACGCCTGTAATCCAAGCACTTTGGAGGCCAAGGCGGGCAGATCACCTGAAGTCAGGAGTTCAAGACCAGCCTGACCAACATTGTGAAACCCCGTCTTAAGGAAAAAAAAAAAAAAAGCCTTTTTTAGTATCTAGACACCAAATTAAATAAACACTTTTCTACTTGGAGAAATAAAAATACATCATGAGAACATAAACTGTGAATCAGAGGTTAATTTAGGATTAGAATCTAGGTCTTTTGACTCTGTCTAGTATTTTATTGTCCAGAGAGAGTCTGTGTTTGATTTATTTATGTGGGGGGGGGGGCTTGTTTTGTTTTTTGAGATGGAGTCTCACTCTCTCACCCAGGCTGGAGTGCAGTGGCACGATCTTGGCTCACTGCAACCTCTACCTCCCGAGTTCAAGCCATTCTCCTGCCCCAGCCTCTGGAGTAGCTGGGACTACAGGTGCATGCCACCACGCCCAGCTAATTTTCTGTATTTTTAGTAGAGACAGGATTTCACTGTGTTAGCCAGGATGGTCTCAATCTCCTGACCTTGTGATCTGCCCACCTCGGCCTCCCAAAGTGCTGGAAATAATAGGTGTGAGCCACTGCGACTCGCCTATTTGTGTTCTTTTTAATACCCAGCCTACAGCTTTATATATACATGATGCCTAATGACATTTTTTGAAATATAAATGAATTATCTTTTTGCTGATCTTACCCTATTTGGAAGTAGGAAAAGTGAATATATTGCCAAAGTCTCTTCCAGCTTACTGCTTGCTCTACTGTGCTTCTCTCAAATTTTGGGAAAGTTTAACAGAAGGTTTCTTTGCATACTATGCATATTGTTCCAGACAGGGAAGATTAATGCAATACGTTGGGAAGTCTAAGCTTAACTTGTCAGAAAAGGACTTACGAGATTGTGGTTTTTGTGAAGGGAAGCACAAGTTTGAAAGGATGATCCATATTAGATTCCAGCACCCACTCCATATTAGTTGTTCCCCTGGAAACCAAGTAGAACTGTGAATGACAGTGTACTTACTTGCTATGCCACTATTGTAAATGGGACAGTTTGGGATCCCTGTAAATAGGCCCTCCCTCTGCCATAGTGAAGCCTGGTCTGCTTGTAATCTGGCTTTCATTTCTTTTTTCAGTTTGCTTGAGCTCATCAACTGTCTTCCAGCAGCTGGGAATATCAGTTTATGGTGAAAAACTCTCTTGGTGTGAAACTTGAAGTAATTTATAAACCCAGAATTCTAACAGTTTCAAGGCCCTTGTACATAAATAAAATATGCTCAGCAGATGAAAAAAACATTTGTTATCTTAGAACTTGCTACTATTTTACAACTGAAATACCCATTTGGTAAGGTCTTTTCTTAACTGTAGTACCATTTGTGAAGTTCCTTTTCTCATTACTCTCACCCCACTTGCCCTCTGATTCACTGATTTTTAAAGATGGGGTTTCATCCTGATGGCCAGGCTGGTCTTGAACTACTGACCTCAGGTGATCCACCCATCTCGGCCTCCCAAAGTGCTAGGATTACAGGCATGAGCCACTACGCTCGGCCCAGTTTGTTTTTTTTTTTTTTTTTTTTTCCTTGAAATGGAGTCTTGCTCTGTCACCAAGGCTGGGTGCAGTGTCATGATCTCAGCCCACTGCAAGCTCCACCTCCTGGGCTCAAGCGATTCTCCTGCCTCAGCCTCTTGAGTAGCTGGGATTACAGGCGCGTGCCACCATGCCTGGCTAATTTTTATATTTTTAGTAAAGAAGGGGTTTCACCATATTAGCCAGCTGGTCTCTAACTCCAGACCTCGTGATATGTCCACCTTGGCCTCCCAAAGTGCTGGGACCACAGGTGTGAATCACTGTGTCTGGTGTGAATCACTGGCTTTTTTTTCTTACTACCTTGCTAATGAAATTTATTGGAACTAGTCACACAGCTAAAAAATAGCTACCATTTATTGAATCTTACTATATACTCAGTGCCAACCTAAATTCTTTTAACCCCCAAACAATACTGTGTAGTCAGTGCTGCTATTGCCTTGTTTGAGCCATAACATTAAAATATGATTTGAAATGAGTCAAGCAACAATTGATTATCCTACTTTATTTTGTTAAATTTTTATTTTTATTTTTTTATTATACTTTAAGTTCTGGGGTACATGTGTAAAACGTGCAGGTTTGTTACATAGGTATACATGTGCCATGGTGGTTTGCTGCATCCGTCACCCGGTCATCTACGTTAGGTATTTCTCCTAATGTTATCCCTCCCCTATACCCCCACCCCCTGCTATCCTTCCCCTAGCCCCCCACACCCCAACAGGCTCCCCTGTGTGATATTCCCCTCCCTGTGTCCATGTGTTCTCATTGTTCAACAACCACTTATGAATGAGAATATGTGGTGTTTGGTTTTCTGTTCTTGTGTCAGTTTGCTGAGAATGATGGTTTCCAGCTTTATCCATGTGCCTGCAAAGGACATGAACTCATTCTTTTTTATGGCTGCATAGTATTCCGTGATGTATATGTGCCACATTTTCTTTATTCAGTCTGTCACTGATAGACTTTATTTATTTATTTGAGACAAGGTCTTGCTCTGTCACCCAGGCAGAAGTGCAGTGGCATGATCATGGCTCACTACAGCTTCGACCTCCCAGGCTTAAACAATCTTTTTGCCTCAGCATCCCAAGTAGTTGGGGCTACAGGTTTGCACCAACATATTTGGTGAAATTTTTTGTAGAGACGGGGGTCTCACTGTATTGCCCAGGCTGGTCTTGAACTCCTGGCTTCAAGCAATCCTTCTTCCTTGGCATCCCAAAGTACTCAGATTATAGGTGTGAGGCACCATGCCTGGCTTGATTATCCTACTTTATTTTTATTTTATCCTACTTTATTTTTATTATATCCTACTTTATTTTTATTTTTTTATTTTTTTCTGATTTTTGGCCCCATCAGCTTCAGAAGATTATCCTACTTTATTTATTTATTTATTTATTTATTTTTTGAGACGGAGTTTCGCTCTTGTTACCCAGGCTGGAGTGCAATGGCGCGATCTCGGCTCACCGCAACCTCCACCTCCTGGGCTCAGGCAATTCTCCTGCCTCAGCCTCCCGAGTAGCTGGGATTACAGGCATGTGCCACCATGCCCAGCTAGTTTTTTGTATTTCTAGTAGAGATGGGGTTTCACCATGTTGGCCAGGATGGTCTCCATCTCTCGACCTCGTGATGTGCCCGGCCGATTATCCTACTTTAAAAGAAGTTTCTTCTCCTCATATTCCCTCACCCTTCACTTACACGCAGTGGTTGACAAATAGCATTGGGGGATTCTGAACACAACTGTTAAAATAAAAGCTTAGTTTTGAGTTTCAGTATTGCAGATATCTTTACTTCTTTAAAATATGAAGGGGACTGTAAGGGGGCTTTTATTTTATTTTTATTTTATTTTTTATTCAGTCGCCCAGGCCTGGGGTGCAGTGGTGCACAGCCTCCGCCTCCTGGGCTAGGGTGATACTCCCACCTCAGTCTCGAGTAGCCGGAACTACAGGTTCATGCCACCATGCCCCACTAATTTTTGTATTTTTTGTAGAGGCGGGGTTTGGCTATTTTGCCCAGGCTGGTCTTGAACTCCTGAGCTCAGGTGATCCACCCACATCAGCCTCCCAAAGTGTATAAACACTGCCTATTGCTCTGCAAATAGCAGACACACAGCATGATTTGTACTTTTTAGTATTTTATTCATTCATTCATTAGATACCAAGTGGCATTACTCCTGCTCTAAAAAGAGACTAATAAAACACATTCTCTACTCTTCACAGATTCCAGGGTGGAAAACAGGCAATTTTCCTCTAGTGAGAGAAATTTACTCTTCTGAAAGAGGATAGAAATGTGAGCTAGGTCCTATGGAAATACGGAGCAGAAAGGGACTAAGTTTTCCTACAAGACCTAGAGAAAGCTTCACACAGGAGACTCTGAAAGTATGGCTGAGAGTTTGCTGAGCAAATAAAGTAGAGCATTCTAGGGGACAGCTTGTGTAAAGGCATACATAGTGAAGTGCAGGTGCATATAATAAAGTCAAGTTTGGGAAATGGAGATCTGTGAAACATTTTGAGATGAAATTGGGGAGAAGAAAGTAAGCTCCTGAAGGCTCCTAGGGGTATTGTGTGCCTCTATAATCAGAGAATCTTAGATTTTTGCTTGAAGAAAAGTGTTATCTTTCTACCTAGTTTAGTGGGATGATTCTCTTTACTTTTGGGGAAAGGCCATGGGAGGGTCAATACTAGGCTTAACAAAGGGTTGACATTTCAAGTTGTGCTTTTTAGAGGTTTGTTTGTTCATTTGAGACAGTCTCCCTCTGTTGCCCAGAATGGAGTGCAGTGGCTCAGTCTCTGCTCACTGCAACCTCCACCTCCCAGGTTCAAGCAATTGTCCTGCCTCAGCCTCCCAAGTAGCTGGGACTACAGGTGCATGCCACCCTGCCCAGCTAATTTTTGTATTTTTAGTAGAGATGGGTTTTTACCACATTGGCCAGGCTAGTCTCAAACTCCTAACCTCAGGTGATGCACCTGCTTCTGCCTCCCATAGTGCTAGGATTGCAAGAATGAGCCACTGTGCCCAACCTTTAGAGGATTTCTTATCCATAAGCATTTTCATGTCTTTGGTTCACATAAATCAGATTACTTGCCTCAACTTTTCATTCTGTCTATTTGCTTCTCAGCTTTTGAAAGTTAATCAGGGAGAATCATGATTTATTTTCTTAAGATAAAACATGTAAGAAATGTTTCTAAAATGTAGAATACCGTTTCTGAAATCATTTTACATATATGTATTTATGTCTAAATTCTTGCAACATTTACTTTCAGGCAAGATATCAGATTATAACTTCACAACCTTAGCTTTTATTAACAAAGAGTACGTGTCATCAATCATTAACAGTGGAATTATTGACTTCCATTGTAATGAAATTGTTTCCTAGAGGCAATAACTGGGAACATTTGGTCAAGCTCAAAAGTAGTGTTGCCTTGGTAACTGATAAGAAAGAATGCAGAGAAACTAGTTGTCTGTCATGTATAAAAACCAAGGTCCTGAACAGGTTAAATACTAACTCCTAGCACAAGGCAAAAACAGAAATATCTGCCAGTACATCTACTGGGATCAGAGACCTGCAGACTTTGCCAAGAGTCCTAGAAATCACCTTCTGCCCAGATGTATAGGAATCCAAGCACTTTCTTCAGACTCACACAGAATGGAATGGAACTTCACAATCTTTAGCTCAAAGGACATTCCAGATCACCACCTCTTGGCCTAGGTTGAAGACAGCTTTTTTTTTTTGTTTTGTTTTGTTTTTGAAACGGAGTTTCGCTCTTGTTACCCAGGCTGGAGTGCAATGGCGCGATCTCGGCTCACCGCAACCTCCGCCTCCTGGGCTCAGGCAATTCTCCTGTCTCGGCCTCCTGAGTAGCTGGGATTACAGGCACGCGCCACCATGCCCAGCTAATTTTTTGTATTTTTAGTAGAGACGGGGTCTCACCATGTTGACCAGGATGGTCTCGATCTCTTGACCTCGTGATCCACCCGCCTCGGCCTCCCAAAGTGCTGGGATTACAGGCTTGAGCCACCGCGCCCGGCCTGAAGACAGCTTTAATGATGGGACGGATCAGGTCAAATGATACAATATAAAAGGAATCTGCTTATCCTTTCACTGAGCAAATCTTTTTTGAAAGCTTATTTACTGTGAGTCAAGCACTGTGCAGGGCACCCACATGGCTCAAATGCACAGTTCACATTCCTACCTTCTAGAAGCTCCTAGGAAAGGCATATAAATAAAAGATTACAGTGTAGTTTCTAATTCAAAAAAGGGATAGAATATTGTGATAATATGAAGGACTCAGGAGCAGGTCAAAGAGACTTTACAGAGGTGAATGAGCAGGAATAGAACCTAGAGGCAGGAGGCTGGCTGCGGTGGTTCACTCTTGTAATCCCAGCACTTAGGGAGGCCGAAGCAGGAGGATCATCTGAGGTCAGGAGTTCGAGACCAGCCTGGCAAACATAGTGAAACTCTATCTCTACTGAAAATATAAATATTAGCTGGGTGTGGTGGTGGTGGGCACCTGTAATTCCAGCTACTTGGGAGGAAGAACCTAGAGATGAGGAATCCCAGTGGCAGGTCAATCTAGAATTTAAGTCTTCTGGTTCTTAAATGTGTTTCTTTTTTTTTTTTTTTGAGACGGAGTTTCGCTCTTGTTACCCAGGCTAGAGTGCAATGGCGCGATCTCGGCTCACCGCAACCTCCGCCTCCTGGGCTCAGGCAATTCTCCTGCCTCAGCCTCCTGAGTAGCTGGGATTACAGGCACGCGCCACCATGCCCAGCTAATGTTTTGTATTTTTAGTAGAGACGGGGTTTCACCATGTTGACCAGGATGGTCTCGATCTCTTGACCTCGTGATCCACCCGCCTCGGCCTCCCAAAGTGCTGGGATTACAGGCTTGAGCCACCGCACCCGGCTTAAATGTGTTTCTTTTTACCTAGGCAGGCTCACACTTTTCAGACTTCATGTATTTACCTCATCTACCAACTTGATAAAATTTTGCAGTGGCTAGGAGATTGGAGTTTATTGCTGTGGCTGTTTCCTGTGAATAAATCTGCATCCCTGAGTGAGATTATTCTGTAATTCTTATTTGGACTGGATTACTGAACTAACTATTCTTGGAGTGTTTTGTTGGTTTTTTTTTTTTAGACAAGGTCTCACTCTGTCACTCAATTTGGAGTGCAGTGACGTGATCATAATTAACTCGCTGCAGCCTCAGACTCTTGGGCTTAAGCGATCCTCCCTCCACAGCCTCCCTAGTAGCTAGTACTACAGGCATGCACCACCACACCTGACTAAAAAAAAAAAATTTTTTTTTCATTTTTTTATATAGATGTGGGTCCTGCTACCTTGCCAGGGCTGGTCTTGGACTCTTGACTTCAAGTGATCCTCCCACCTAAGCCTTCTAAAGTGCTGGTATTACAGGTGTGGGCCACTATGCCCAGCCTTCCTTGGGTTTTACTAATTATTCTATACTAGGGTTTCCCCATCATTTGTCATCCAGGTGACATTCACCTCATTTGGGGTACAACAAGCCATTAATTGTTCTTCATTTAATATTTTTTGTATTCCTTGCAAAAGCAATAGTGTAATCAAAGTATAAGCTGTCCCCTCCCCTTTGTAAAAGCCTCTGGTTCTCTGCTTTTTCTTAGTGGGGCTAAACCTGTCTTCCTACTCAGAAGTGGCATGAAAGGATACTCATAGTGCTAAGGCACTATAGAAAGATATTAACGTAAATCTAAGTTCTTTTAAGACTGGAAGTTAGAAACTAAAGATTGCTAAGGAATAAGTCACCCACACCTTACTCACTCTTAGCATAATTAAAACAAGGTCATTCTTAAGATAATAAGGTAAACACTGAAACTAAGTGCATTACTTCTTTTTCTCCCGTATTTCAAACTCCCTTTTGCTCCCCTAACCACACATACATACACATGTGTGTATGCATAGTATGTAATAATTTGAGAGTTTTGAATTGATCGCAAAAGAACTAAATTATAATTCCAAATTAAAGTACTTTTCTTCAGTGGTCACACACACAAAAAAATACATTGGACTGGGTGCAGTGGCTCACATCTGTAATTGCAGCTCTTTGGGAGGCTGAGGTGGGCGGATTACCTGAGGCCAGGAGTTCAAGACCAGCCTGGCCAACATGGCGAAGCCCTGTGTCTACTAAAAATACAAAACCTATCCAGGTGTGGTGGCACAGGCCTGTAAACTCAGCTACTTGGGAGGCTGAGGCAGGAGAATCGCTTGAGCCCTGGAGGCGGAGGTTGTAGTGAGCCAAAATCATGCCACTGCACTTCAGCCTGAGCAAAAAAAAAAGAGAGAGAGAGAGAGAGATACATCGAAAAGGAGAATCATCTAGTGACTATGATTAGTTTTTGCTCAGTGGTTTGGGAAAACTGGCAGTCAGAAACCTAGCGTCTTCTATATGGGTTTTCCATTAAGTTTTTACCATTTGATCATGGGAAAACTACTTTTTTCCTCTAGACCCCCTTTTGTTCCTCTGTAAAATGAGGGGCCTGTTAGGGAAACCCCAGCATTCAGACTCTATGCTATTACACATACTTTAGTGTCCTTGTAGTACTGTTTATGGATAGAATGGACCCTTGTCCTAAAAGGGATTCAGGAAATGGGTTATCATTTTTCTTAGGCAGTGCCCCAGATTTTGAAATTTAGCTCTTCTTTTTATCTGTTAGTGATTGAAATTATGGTTCATATGTTGTTTCTTTTAAGTAGTAGTGGTTGGTTTGTTTTGTTTTGTTTTGGTCTATCTTTATCAGAGTGTAGCAGTTCTCCAGTCCAGGGACTTAGGCTTTATTACTACACATCAGATTCCCTATAGGAAATGGGAAAACCTATTTCACATATATACATATCGTTTCTTGGTTGTTTTTTTAAAACTAGCATCATCAGTGGACACATTATGTATTTCTATGTTTTAACTATTTTGTCAAGTGCTTTTATATTCCCTCAATCCCCACGGCTATGTGTTTTGTTGTACTCAGGCCCCTGAGCATCTGGCTGGCATGATGTCTTGGGTATTCACCCCTTCTGTGGGCTTGAACTTCTTGACCCTGACCACCCTCCTCCCCAGATTACCTCTTTCAAATCTAGTATCCTGAGTCTTGTAACTATGAGGCCACTGCTTAGCCCAGTTGCTAGATATTGACCTCATTATATTCTTTCAGGTTGACCACATTTCCGATCTATACAGTATGAACTATAGTCTGGAATATGCACTCTTTTGTGCCTGGTTTCATTCTCCTGGTTTTTGCTCTTGGTCTTTTGGCTGGTTCACATTTTGCAGTCTGCTGTTTATGGATAGAATTACTGAGGCAGGATATGTGATAGCTGAAGGTAGCAGGCACTTGTAATTTTAGTTATTGCCTTAGCTGTTGGGCAAGGAGAATCCAATGAAGTGAATCTGGGTAGGCTGGCCAGAACTAAAAATAATTGGCTCTAAGGAACAGTTTCTATGCTTGTTCTTTGTGTTGGTATTTTCCACTTCTTCAGAATATGAGGGCCAACTACCACGTTCTTCCGTCATGCTGCAACATCTGCCATGACCAGTCATGCCTCTTCCAATAGGCAGCACCCTCGCATGAGACACAAAGGCTGCTGAACATACTGCCTAGTGGAGCCCCAAGTTGAAATCACATTGTGAGTTGGACATAGCAGCAGGCTTGTGATTGATTCCTTGAATGCCTGTTTCAACTTCAGATATCAAAGTCATAGAACTGTGAATCTGAGAGCACCTTAAAGATTCCCCTCTTTTTATAGAGGCAGAAACTGAAGCTAAGAGCAGTTAATGAATTTCCAAGACTCTTAACTTTTAAGTGACACAGAGAGATTTTAAAATCTGGCCTTCTGACTCAAAGCCAAATTAATTTTTTCCCCACAACCCAAAGATAGGTCAGTAAATTTTATGTATGTGGTTCAGGTGAGGTGACTAGTTTTTGAGAGAATGGGGTTGTTGAGGCTTACATGATTTCTAAGATATCTTCCAGACTTTCCTCTGGTATATTCGGACTGCATTGCAACAATACCTTCCCCACCCCTAGACCCTTTTTTTTTTGGGTGGGGGGCGGCAGGGGACAGGGTTTCCTCTCACCCAGGCTAGAGTGCAATGATGTGATCACGGCCCACTGCAGCCTTGGCTTACTGGGCCCAGGCAATTTTACCACCTCAGCCTTCCGAGTAGCTGGGACCACAATTGTGTGCCACATACCCACCTAATTTTTCATACTTTTTGTAGAGACAAAGTTTTGCCATGTTGCCAAGGCTGGTCTCCAACTCCTGGGCTCAAGCGATCTGCCCACCTCAGCCTCCCAAAGTGCTGGGATTACAGGTCTGAGCCATGGCTTCCAGACTTTCATAATTTTCATCACATATTATATATGCTTAATTATATTATTCAGTTATATTAATAAAAAGGATAAGAAAGCAAGAACTCAACTGTGTTCCATTACTAAGACCTTTCTGTACCCAATCTTGCCTTGTATTTTTTCTTGTTACTAATTAGAATCATGATTATCCTGGCATTCTTCATTTTGTTATACCTCACTTCCTTTTCCTTAGCAAGATCTTTGCCATAGAGTATGGATACCAGGTTTCTTGCCGATTAACCTGTATTGTGCTTTGTCTTGTATTACTACTAAATAACTCAAGATCAAGAGAAAGAAATGTATATGAGGCTCAGTTCATGTTCAGGGCAGAAGTAAATGGAAATTCACATTTTTTTTTTTCAGCATTGCAGCATTGCCACTCATGATCATGAACATAGCCCTGTGTCAGGTACTGAAGGTAATGCAAAAGGTATTAAAGTTGATCCTTGCACTCTTTTTTTTTTTGAGATGGAGTCTCACTCTGTCTCCCAGGGTGGAGTGCCCTGATGCCATCTCGGCTCACTGCGACCCCTGCTTCCCAGGTTCAAGCCATTCTCCTGCCTCATCCTCCCTAGTAGCTGGAATTACAGGTGCGAGCCACCACACCCAGATAATTTTTTTATTTTTAGTAGAGACAGCGTTTCACCATTTAGCCAGGGTGATCTGTATCTTCTGACCTTGTGATCCGCCCGCCTCAGCTTCCCAAAGTGCTGGGATAACAGGCGTGAACTACTGGGCCCGGCTGATCCTTACACTCTTGTTGGGAACTTGAGTGGTATGAATAGAGAAGGCGAGTTCTTGGGGACGGAGGCTACAGTTTAGCAAGCTTCTCTGTGCTGGACCTTGGTAATTTCTTTACATTTTATAGACCAAAGAACAGTCTTAACTTGCCCTTTTTTCTAAAAGCATTATTTAAAAACTGTAATCAAATTATTGCAGTTTATTGCAAATGGCCTTTTATTTATTTATTTATTTACTTGGCAAAAAGGATAGAAAGTCATGCAAATGGTCTTTAAAAAAAAATCTAAATCTTCTCTTCACCTTGGAAAAAGACTTCCCTTGGATTACTGATATTTCACAATTTGCTGTGTTACTGCAAGATAGTGACTTACAGCTAGACAAGAAAAATCAGCTTTGTTCAAAGTAAGAGTATAGCCTATCCTTACAGTGTAATTTTTTCCCCCCAGAATTTTGTTTTATGGGTCTTTCACTTTGAACATACAATTTGTGAGCTCAAAGCCCCGGGCAGCAAAGGACCGTGCTGAGTTAAATGGGGGCAGTAGGCTCTGGTGGGTGGGGAATACTCCAAGCTACAAATTGTTAGAGTCCCTAAGTCTGGAGGTCAAAGAAAGATAAACTGTCCCCAGTGTGTTCACATGACACCTAAAAGATTATCAGGCTGCAAAGAGCAGGGCTGGTAGTGGAGGGAGCAACTGAGCTCATCCAAGGAACCAAGTGGGGGCAGGGACAGGTGTAAACCCATCAGGGGTATGTTGTCACACAAATGTCTTATAATTAGAATGCCTATCCCAAAGCCCTGGTCACTGAAGTCTTTAAATGAACTCTTTATTAAATTCTTCCATTGTGCAGAGCTACAGATGGAGCTCTAATGGGTTTTGGGGACCCCACTCAAGTCAGTTTTCAAATGAATTTGATAAGTTGCTATGACAGCAAACCCACTCTTCCTCTGAAAAATGAATGCCTGCAATTTTAATACTATGTTAAGGTGTGGGATATGTTTAAGTCCAATTTTGAGCAATTTCCTGGATTCATTGTTCTTCGGGGGTTATTGCTGGGGATTGGCAAATGAGTCTTGCTTATTTTTAAAACAGTTTCCTGAGTGGGTGAATGTGGAAGGGTGGGCATGGTATCAGATAAGTGAGTGTGTGGGTATACATGTATCTATATCAGTGAAAGCCAAAATAATTACTATCCTCAGTGCTTGGATTGGCACCATACCGTGTTTTAAATTGCAGATCTAAACAGAATGCTAGTTAACAGGAAATTACATTCTCAGATTAACAGTAGCATTTTGTTGTTGCAGAAAGCAGCAGATTCCTTCCTTTCTTTCTCTTTAATTCATTCTTCCTTTCTTTCACATTTGTAAGTACACTTAACACCCAACTGCCTGAGGAGAGAGGGGGATTGAGGGAAAGATGAATTTTGTCTTGAATACTGGGGAATTGGTGTGATGTCACTGCAAGCTCTGTGTGATCGTAGGTGGTATTAGAGCTCCAGGAGCGAAAGCGGGGAGAGCAGTGGAAGAGACGATGTCGCTCTCAGACAAGCAGACAGTCTCTCTCACTGCCGCGTACGGTCAGCTCAGTAAGGGCAAGCCTGCAGAGTGCCGAATGGACTCTCCAAAAGAAATCAGTCAAACTGGATTCGAATGGCAGAGGACAGAGGGCAAACTGAATGAAATCGGGCTGAATGTCAGCATGGACGGGCAGCCGAAAGATGGGCTTGTGAAGAATGCCAGCTTCCTGGAGCAGAATAAGCTCTGCTTTTTTGAGGGGAAGCTAGACAAAGAGCTCAGCATTGAAGTGCAGGACAAGGACTATCAAGCAACCTCCGGCCACCTTGAGAGCAGGTATGTGATTTCAGAGACCTACCATCCCTTGGAGGGGAACTCGGTATACCAGAAGACCTCCGCGTTCCATTTGGGACTCATAGAGGGGCCAGACAAAAACAAAACCATTCCAGTTCAGGAGAAAGTGGCAGGGAAGAATGGACTAGAAACCAAGAGCCAGTCAGATCTGGATTTCCCTGGGGCTGCTGACATCCCTACCAGATATGTTAAGGAGCAGGAAACCAGTGTTTGGAACCCCAACTTTCATCCTTTGGCTCAAGGCCCTCTGGGCTCAAGGGAAGCGACTCCAGGAGAGATGGAGAAAAGCATCACCCCTGGCTGCCCAGTGATTGGGGTGGTAAATGATAACTCGGAGCAGCTGAAATGTGAGTCCCCACTCCTGGTGTCTCTAGTCCAACCAGCCCCTATTATTGAGCACTCACCCACCACCATTCTGCCAATCACTATGGTGGAGTTCACCCAGGAACATTTGAATGCAAGCTCTCACATCAGAGGCCATAATCAGGAGTTGGAGAAATTGAGTTCTACGGAGGAGGAGGCTGTGCTCAACCAAGCCCCCCAGCAGAAAAAGGCAGTGCGCAGGGCCCTGTCTGAATGTTCTCACCTCTCAGTTCCCCCAGCTGTCAACCTTGCAGATAAGTACCCTGAACTCCCTGCCCGAGAAGAGCCTTCTGGCCTCCTGCCTCCCTTCAGTAGCCCAATGCCTAGTCCTATGCCTGGGAAACTGGGAGCTCCTGTTATGAAGCGCTCCATGACTGTGGGTGAGGAACAGACAGCTAGCTACACATTGAGCCCTGAGAAACTGCCCAGCTTGTCTACTAAAGAGATACCTCCTTTCATCTGCAAGGACCCAGTGGCCAAGAAGAGAGAAGAACTGGCCCACTTTGGCAACAGCAGCAGCAACTCTGGGAAGAAGGAACTCAGCACTGCTGGATTACATCTCCATAGTAAGCTGGAACAGATTCCTGAAGGGAGCAGCAAGGAAAAAGGGCAGGAAGATATTAGTGAAACTAGAATTGATTCATGCTCCCAGGTCTGCCAGCGAGGAGAGAAACAGCCAGGACAGACAGCTCTGGCAGGGAAGAAAGAAATTGAGGTCACTGCAACCCAGAGCACTCCATCGTTCCTGTGTGAAGAGCCCCCACGTGATGGTATGTTTCTAAATTTTGCCTCCATTGGGATCAAGCAGACAGCAAGGAAGGAACCAAAGTGACAGATTACCGGCAGGAGCACTAAGCAGCTTTTTACAGCTGGGTTCTGTGACTGCCTGGGGAAAGCTTAATTCCCTTATGTTGGAAGCTTGCTGGGAGTGAGGCAAAAAAGAGAACAAAGTGAATCTGGCAGGGTCAAGGCAAATGTCTTGCTAACATGACACAGTGTGAATTGAATATGTGGGTTGGGGGTGGAATAGGGTCAGAGAATGGTGGGCATAAAAACTAGAGCCCCTTTCTTGACCTCATGTCCAACCCATCCCCCATTTGCCCAGCCCTCAGCCCCTAGTTGGTTTGAACCAGTTGATTCCTGAGCTCTAAATCCTCCAATGGCACCTGATTGATTTCCTTGCTTGAAAATCTGTCACTTTGTATAGATTCACAATGGGTTTATCAGCACTAACCTCCTCTCATTAAGTTGCACGGCCTGGGTGGAAGCTCTGTTTTCTATTTTGCTTTTGAGAACGTTTTACTTTTGTTCAAGCTGAAAAAGAGCCCTTTAGAGCTAGCTATTTAATATTCTTTCTGTGTTCTTCATGTTTGACCCAGTCTTGCTTCTAGTTTTCTCTTTTTTGTATGTGTTTTTGGGAGGATTTGTAGGGAGAAAGAGAAGAAACAGAAAGGGGGGAGAGGAGGAGAGACTTGCAACCTAATAAAACAGCTGAGTGTCGGGGGTCTTTGTGACTGCCTTCTGTGTCTTTCTTCCTGGCCCCGTCTCCCATCCCCCCACAGCTCTTATTGTGGTGATCTAAAAAAGCTTGTTTTTCTCCGAGTCCGGTTTGAGCACAAAGGGCCATAATTTACGAGCTTGTAAATGGGAATTTAAAACATGTGTTTTGCTTGTTTAAAAAAAAAAAGTCTTGTTTCCTGGGACCTGTTTTCTCTAATATTTATTACTCGCAGTACATTTTAATGACATTTTTTTCTTTGAAAGTAAGAAATGATATTTTTGTTGTTGTTTGTTTTTTGCTTTTTGAAATTTTCTTTCCATACAAGAGCAGAGTAAAGAAATGGTATTTTCTAGGGGAGTGGTAAGTAGAAGACATACAGGTGTTTTCGGGTTTTGTTTTTTTTTGTGGAGATGGGCAGAGAAGCTTTAGTTCCTCTTTGATTTCTTATGACATCAGGATCGCAAGCATTCAGGCGTCCTGTGCTGTTGCTTCCTTCTAGCTGTGGCAGAACTGTAAGCTCCTCCTGGACAGGATTCTCATCTTTTTCTTGATTCCCAGGTGCTTTGTGCAGTACCGCATACC
Organism: Saimiri boliviensis; assembly: GCF_048565385.1. Lineage (NCBI taxonomy): Eukaryota > Metazoa > Chordata > Mammalia > Primates > Cebidae > Saimiri > Saimiri boliviensis. Next base: position 13,826,113 of record NC_133456.1, read on the forward strand.
TTCTAGGTGATCATGAGTGAAGACTTTCTTTCAGAACAAGTTCTTTCTAATTCACACTAACAGAAGTTTGTGCTAATAGAAAAAAATTTCAGATGACTGACAAATCCACTGATGCATTCACCTGATAAATGTTTAAATGCTGACTCTGCTAACCACTATGTAGATAAATCTTTTATATGAAGATTGTTTCATTTAACATGCCTACTATTTGCATTCACTATGTAGACACTAGAAATTTTCCTTATCCTCAAGCAACTTACGATCCAGTTGGAGGGCTGGGGGGCAGTGAGAGGGCTGTGAATCATGGAAACATTTGAAGTGGGCTTTGGAACCCTAGGATGCCAAACAATGCTGAGGGAAAGCCTTCCAGACAAAGGAACTCATAAGCAAAGGTATGAAGCCTAGGCAGCTCATGTTCGTTAAGAGAACAATGGAGGAATCACAGGGCATCCAGTCACAGGAAGTGGTGCCAGGCTGCCACCATTGTGTATATCCTCTCTTAGGACCTCTGCGTTTCCCTGCACATGTGCTCTATTTTCTTCCCTTCGATAATCTGTATTTCCTCTGTCATCTCTTTTTGCTTCCCTTGTGACTCTTTCTGCTCAGGACAGAATGGCATGGAGTTGCCATGGTTTGAACTCTGTGGCCGGCTTTGTTACCACCATATATGTCAGGGTTCCAATGTCACGTGACTGACATTTCCATGTCTTCGTCTATACTGACAGTGAGTGAGTAATTATCTCTTAATGGCTCAGCTTGGTCCAGTCAGCTGTATACTAGGTCCCATAGCCTTCTTAATCAATTTGAGCCATTTAGACCCACCCGCTTCATTCACCTACAGGTTTCTCTAGAGGAGAGAGTGTGGGTTAAGGAAATAGTCCAAAGCTATCTTTACATATGTGGCCAGAAATGATGGGAGAAAATTCTAGAAAGTTGTTTGGAATTCAACCTTGCCAACCTTCAAATGCCCCACTAAAAAGTTTAAACCTTACTACCATGTTGTGAAAACTATGGTGACTGTCTATGACAGCACATAAAGTAGCTCCAGGTCAGCTTCAGGAAGACTTACTTGTTCACAGTAAGTATGATGAACTGGAAGACAAAGGCAGGCCGGGCGCGGTGGCTCAAGCCTGTAATCCCAGCACTTTGGGAGGCCGAGGCGGGTGGATCACAAGGTCGAGAGATCGAGACCAACCTGGTCAACATGGTGAAACCCCGTCTCTACTAAAAATATAAAAAATTAGCTGGGCATGGTGGCGCGTGCCTGTAATCCCAGCTACTCAGGAGGCTGAGGCAGGAGAATTGCCTGAACCCAGGAGGCGGAGGTTGCGGTGAGCCGAGATCATGCCATTGCACTCCAGCCTGGGTAACAAGAGCGAAACTCCGTCTCAAAAAAAAAAAAAAAAAAAAGAATTGAAGGCAGACAATCCTGTTGGGAAAATCTGATTCAGGTAATGGCAGATGAAACAGTGAGGACATGAGAGGGGAAATGTAACAGGTGAAGATAACTGAAAGTGAAACTGGAATGTGGAAGGTGTGTGAGAAAGAGGAATTGAAGGTCACGCTGTGATGTGAGTCTGGTTTTCCTAGCTAGTGGTAGTATAGATAATAGAACGACCCAACAGAAGAGCACAGTTCAGTGAAGGAGTTAATGAGTTCCACTTCAGACATTGTTTTGTGAAACTCTGGGAATATGTGAGTGGTAGTCTTTAGAAATTGCCTGATAGCCAGGCTTGGTAGCTCATGCCTGTAATCTCAGAACTTTGGGAGGCCTTGGCAGGTAGATTACTTGAGGCCAGGAGTTTGAGACCAGCCTGGGCAACCTGGCAAAATACAAAAAAGTTGAGCGTAGTGGCACATGCCTATAGTCCCAACTACTTGGGAGGCTGAGGTGGGAGGATCACTTGAGCCCAAGAGGATGAGACTACAGTGAGCCAAGATTGTGCCACTGCACTCCAGCCTGGGGGGTAGACCAAGATCAAGTCTCAGACAACAAAAAAGAAGTTGCCTGAACAGAGAGACAGCAGTTTCTGTTTATGCACAGTTACATTTATTTGTACAGGTTGAGTTACTGTATGCCTGTATCATAAACAGTGTGACTTTATGAAATATTCATGTTGTTTACCGAAAAATGCTGAGCTTATTGAAAAATATTTATAGTGATCTGGGACCAGTGGCAGCTGGTCACACAAGTAAGATCTTCTTTGAGCTTGCTGTAGAACAAAGGCGTTAACAAACTTGCACAGTTATTGGCTGTGGTTTTTCCCCATCACGTTTTAAAACTAGAAAAATACTCAGTTTTTGACTAAAAGTACATATGGTTCAAACATCAAAAAGTACAAAGTGCTTTCCATTAAAAAACAAAACAAAAAAAAAAAACCTCCTATCAAGACAAGATGGTATCAACTCATTGTTTTCTGCTCCTCCCCCGTAAATACAACTAAATATTCTGGAAATAATTGAACAGAATTCCATAAAGGAATATGAGGTAGAAAGAAGGCAAACCGGCCGGGCGCGGTGGCTCAAGCCTGTAATCCCAGCACTTTGGGAGGCCGAGACGGGTGGATCACGAGGTCAAGAGATCGAGACCATCCTGGTCAATATGGTGAAACCGCGTCTCTACTAAAAATACAAAAAATTAGCTGGGCATGGTGGCACATGCCTGTAATCCGAGCTACTCAGGAGGCTGAGGCAGGAGAATTGCCTGAACCCAGGAGGCGGAGGTTGCGGTGAGCCGAGATCGCGCCATTGCACTCCAGCCTGGGTAACAAGAGCGAAACTCCGTCTCAGAAAAAAAAAAAAAAAAAAAAAAGAAAGAAGGCAAACCTGGTGGGGATCTCAGGACTTGAGGAACAACAGTGCAGCAAACTCCCTGGGATTGATGAAGTGATTGAATGATGGTAGAGACTGGGTCTTTCTCTCCTATATATCCCTGGCTGGGCACTGGAGAGGCCTGTAACCTGGAATTACCAATAAGCATAGGACACCCCTCTGACCCCCGCCAAAAAAAAAAGGAAAGGAAGAAAATAAATAGAGAAAATCTGTTCTCTATTGCCAAAAAACCAAGAAAGAAAAATCCCATCAAAGACCTAGTGGTGAGCCCTATTTCGTTACCAATACCCAGCAGTGGGCTCAGTCTGCCTGCAGACTTAGTCCCCTACCGGGGAACAGCACCAATGGCTTCTATAGGCCCGGTAGCTTGTAATCCTTTACCCAGTGGCAGGAGACTTCTATAGGTTTTGAAACCTCTGCTTTCTTCCCCTTTGCAGAAGAAAGCCCCCAAGGTAGATGTTTCCTGCTCCCAGCAACCCCAACAGAGATCAAACAGGAGGTCTACCTGTCTCAGGCAGCCAGAGAACAGGCCAGGGGAAGGTCTCTCTATTCTGTGGTTCCAGCGTCCGTCACTCAGCCCCTATGTGCTAACACTGGCTGGCCCAGGTAACTCCCTATAGCCTTTTCAGGCTGTACCAAAAAGAATTAAGTTAGAACCTTAGCAGAACCAGAATATAACAGGGCATAATTGCATTACAAGGGCTCTAGAAACCAAATTGTCACCAGAACTACAGTCATAACCCATATGCTAAATATAAACAGAGTGATTGCATGCTAAAGTACAAAATTAGAATTTTTTTTTTTTTTTTTTTTTTGAGACGGAGTTTCGCTCTTGTTACCCAGGCTGGAGTGCAATGGCGCGATCTCGGCTCACCGCAACCTCCGCCTCCTGGGCTCAGGCAATTCTCCTGTCTCGGCCTCCTGAGTAGCTGGGATTACAGGCACGCGCCACCATGCCCAGCTAATTTTTTGTATTTTTAGTAGAGACGGGGTTTCACTATGTTGACCAGGATGGTCTCGATCTCTTGACCTCGTGATCCACCCGCCTCGGCCTCCCAAAGTGCTGGGATTACAGGCTTGAGCCACCGCGCCCGGCACAAAATTAGAATTTTAAAGCAGCCATCATAAAAGTGCTTTAACAGCAAGTATGAATTCCCTTGAAACAAATAAAAACTAAAAACCTCAGCAAAGAAATAGAAGTTATATAAAAAACAAATGTTAATTGTCAATATGAAAAATATAATTAAAATTAAAAACTTAAATGAGCTCAGCAGCAAAACATTGTTCCAGTAGGTTACTCAAAGTAGTAAAATGTAGCTCGGTTTGGTGGTGTGCACCTGTAGCCCCAGATATGCAGGAGGCTGAGATGGGAGGATCACTTGAGCCTGGAGTTTGAGACCAGCCTGAGCAACAGAGTGAGACCCCATCTCTAGAGGAAAAAAACAGTAGTAGCACATTGATACCAGTTGATTGTATGAATATTTTCATACCTAGAGCAACCACTAAGAAAACTATACAAAGCGCTATACTCAAAAACATTTTTTAAATAAAAAAATTCTGAAAAATATTTAGGTAACCTTGGGTGAGATGTAATTTGAAAAAATGAAAAAAGGAAATTAAAGATTTTTTTAAAAGTTCAAGTAACCAACAGGAAGGCAAGAAAGTAAAACAGAGAAATGAGAAAAAGAACAAATGGGCTGGGCATGGTGTCTCATGCCTATAATCCCAGCACTTTGGGAGGCTGAGGCAGGCATATCACCTGAGGTTGGAGTTCAAGACCATCCAGATCAACACAGTAAAACCCCATCTTTACAAAATTAGCTGGGTGTAGTGGTGCATGCCTGTAATCCCAGCTACTGGGGAGGCTGAGGCAGGAGAATCACTTGAACCCGGGAGATGGAGCTTGCAAGTGAGCACTTGGCCATCAGTAATTATTGTGGATATAAATGGTCTAAGTCCTACAATTAAAAGACAAAGATTAGAGAGTAGATTTTTTTTTGAGTAAATGACTCAAAGAGGCCAGGTTCAGTGGCTCCTGCATGTAATCCCTTTGGGAGGCTGAGACAGAAGAATCACTTGAACCTAGCAGTTCGAGACCAGCCTGAGTATCACAGGGAGAATCTGTCTCTACAGATAATTTTTAAATTAGCTGGGCATGGCACAGGTACACACCTGTGGTCCTAGCTATTCAGAGTGGGAGTATTGCTTGAGCCCAGGAGGTAGAGTCTACAGTGAGTACAATTTAGCCATGATCACACCTGTCTTGAAAAGAAAAAATAATGGCCCAAGTATATGCTATCTATAAGAAATTAATAACAAACATAAGGACATAGGTAGGTTAAAAGTTAAAAGATGGGAGACCAGGCACAGTGGCTCACGCCTGTAATCCCACCACTTTGGGAGGCTGAGGCAGGTGGATCACAATTGATAGAACTACTAAACAGAATGTTAGTAAAGCTGTAACAATGCCATCAGACAACAAAATCTCATAGACATTGATAGAAATTCCACTCAGTGACAGAATATACATTCCCATTAAACATTCGCCAAGATGGATCTTGGGTCATAAAACCAACTTCAATAAATTTAAAAGATTAAAATTATGGGCCGGGCACAGTGGCTCAAGCCTGTAATCCCAGCACTTTGGGAGGCTGAGGCGGGTGGATCATGAGGTCGAGAGATCGAGACCATCCTGGTCAACATGGTGAAACCCCGTCTCTACTAAAAACACAAAAAATTAGCTGGGCATGTTGGCGCGTGCCTGTAATCCCAGCTACTCAGGAGGCTGAGGCAGGAGAATTGCCTGAATCTAGGAGGCGGAGGTTGCGGTGAGCCGAGATCGCGCCATTGCACTCCAGCCTGGGTAACAAGAGCGAAACTCCTTCTCAAAAAAAAAAACAAAAACAAAAACAAAAAAACAAAAAAAAAGATTAAAATTATGATGGAGCATGGAGGTTTGTGCCTGTAATCCCAGCACTTTGGGAAGCTGAAGTGGGGGGACTGCTTGAGACCCAGTCAGTTTGGGCCAAATGGCAGAACCTCCATCTCTTCAAAAAAAATTTTTTTGGTAAATTATGCAGGTATGGTGGCACATGCCAGTTGTCCCAGCTACTTGGAAGACTGAGGCATTAGGGTCTCTTGAGCCCAGGAGTTTGAGGTGGCAGTGAGCTGTGATTATGCCACTGCACTGAAGCCTAGGCAACAGACCCCATCTCTTTAAAAAAAAAAAAAATTGAAATTGGAATTATTCCAGGGATACCAGGCTAGTACAATAATCAAATAAAAGTAATCTGTCATCTCATAGTCTAAAGAAAAAAAATGTAAACACAGGATAATTGTTTAACACAATTCAATAGCCATCCATGTTAAAACCCTTAGCAAACTAGTTAACTTGACAAACAGCGTCTATAGCAAGCCTACAACTAACATCATATTTAATGGTGAATAAGTGAATGCTTTCCATCTAAGATTGGGAATGAGGCAAGGATGTCTACTTGCACCACTCTTTTTTTTAACATAGTGTACTGGAAGTTATTATAGAGATGGAGAGCATAGTAGTTGCCATATATTTAGGGATTAGAAAGAGGAGATGGGGTAGATACGGCTATAGAGGGTAATATGAAGAAACCCTGTTGATTATAAGCAGCCACTCTAGGCCAGGTAATCTAAAATTCCCGCACTTTGGGAGGCTGAGGTAGTGGTTACACAAAGCTACACTTAATAAAGTTGCATAGCACTACACACACACACATACACACACACACACACACACACACACACAAATAAGTGCATCTAAAGCGAAAAATCTGAGTAGGCTCTGTGGGTTGTCTCTGTTTCCTGGTTTTGGTAGTATACCATATATACGTAGGATGTCAACACTGGGGAAGACTGGGTAAAAGGGTACACAGGACCTTCCCTATGTAATTCTTTGCAACTTCCTGTGAATCTAATATTTTCTCAAAATGTTTTTAGCCTCCTACCCTCCCCATTTTTGTGTCTCATCCTTTCCCACACAAACGTTGTTCTGTTTAATTAGATTCCTTTCAAAGATTCTTTTTTTTTTTTTGAGACGGAGTTTCACTCTTGTTACCCAGGCTGGAGTGCAATGGCGCGATCTCGGCTCACCGCAACCTCCGCCTCCTGGATTCAGGCAATTCTCCTGCCTCAGCCTCCCGAGTAGCTGGGATTACAGGCACGCGCCACCATGCCCAGCTAATTTTTTGTATTTTTAGTAGAGACGGGGTTTCACCATGTTGACCAGGATGGTCTCGATCTCTTGACCTTGTGATCCACCCTCCTCGGCCTCCCAAAGTGCTGGGATTACAGGCTTGAGCCACCGCGCCCGGCTCAAAGATTCTTTTGAAATGCATATACAAGTGTATTTGCAGTACTACCTTATCCCCCATCCCTTTTCAAGACAAATGGTTTCACATTATACTTATGCTTTGCTGGGTTTTTTTCACTTAGTAGAGACCATTGCATAGTAATTATAAAATGATTTCTCCATGCTTTATTTTTTCTCATTCAGAGATTACATTGATATTTCTACCGTAATAACCAGTTTTCTATTAACAGACTACTGAGTTGTTCTTTTGCTTTTAGAAACAATGACCTGGTGGAAACCTTGCACATTTATTATTTTGCTGGTGTATAAATACACCTCTAAGATAAATTACTAGAAATTGGTTTTCTGGATTAGAATTTGTGTGTACTTGTAATTTTTAGAAAATGACACTGTCAGGCAGCCCTGCCTATGAGTCATAGCAGTTCATACATATACCTACCAAGTATATTTCTCCATATTATTCTTAATAGTTATTTTTAAATTTTAGGACTTTTGACAATATGTTAGTGTTAAAATGGCATTTCAGGCCAAGCATGGTGATTCATGCCTATACTCCCAGCACTTTGGGAGGCCAAGGTGCGTGAATCACCTGAGGTCAGGAGTTTGAGACCAGCCTGGCCAACATGGTGAAACCCCATCTCTACTAAAATACAGAAATCAGCTGGGTGAGGTGGTGTATTCCTGTATTCCTTAGCTACTTGGGAGCCTGAGGCAGGAAAATTGTTTGAATGGGGAAGACAGAGGTTGCAGTGAGTCGAGATCATGCCATTGTACACACTGCCTATGGGTGGCAGAGTGAGACTCCATCTCAAAAAATAAAATAAAAAAGACATTTCAGTGGGGTTTTAATTTTTATTTTTCTTATTATACTTAACATTGGATATCTTTTCATAGATTCAAAAGACATTTGTATCTCTGTTCTATAAAATGTGTTTATACTGTTTTGGTCATTTTTCCAGTGGTTTATTGGCCTTTGTAGCAGTGATTGATTTGTGGGAATAATTTATAGAATAAGCTCTTTGTCTTTGGCATGAGGAGCAAGTATTTTTTCTGTTTCTCATTTGCCTTTTGACTTTTATTATAATGTCTTGTCTTTTTTTGTTTTTTGCCACATAGAAGTTTTTTATTTTTCTTTAGTCAAACTTGTGGCCTGTGGACTTTGTGCCAGTTAGAAAGTCCTTCCCCGCACAGCGAGATTATAAATTTAACAGTATTTTAATGCTTTCATGTGTAGTCATATTGAAATCTGGAGTAACCTCTCCACAGAGAGGAGGCTATGTTGCCTTAGGCAGGAGACTTTATTTCTGGCCCTGGGTCTTGTTCGATGGGTCTCCTCAGCCTGTTGGAAATCTGGGTCACTGTTAGAACTAGATCAGGTTAATCTTGCATCCTCTATAAAGTGGTTCTTTATAGGGAAAGGAAGGAAAGGGAGTCATTGAATGATCTGGCACTTACCCCATCTCACAGCAACATTTATTTGAAAGATAGACTCTGGTAGAAGAGGTTTTTGTCCTATTGCTTGGAGAGCTAGTGGTTGGAAGACAGAGTCCCTTTGGTCTCCAGGGAAGGGAAACCAAACTTAAAGGACCATTTCTTTCCACCGATCATTCATGCATGTGCCACTTAGACTGCTTCTCCACAGGGTCAGGCTCCTGAATCTGAGGAATCTAAAACTGTTTTCCATCACAATGAGAACTTGGGAGTCTTGTCCACATTTCAGCAGCACAACCCTGTGGACTTTTTTCAGAATGACATGCTAGTTAGTGATCTGTCTTTGCTAAACCTTGTATTTTCAAAACGGGTGTGAAAAACGTTTGCTTAGCAGAATTCCCACCCACCCTCTCCCCTTAGGAGTAGCCAGGCCAGAAGAAGGAAGGCCTGCTGTGAGTGGGACTGGAAATGACATCACCACCCCACCAAACAAGGAGCTCCCACCAAGCCCAGAGAAGAAAACAAAGGTAGGTGCCAGAGTGGTGGTTATCTTCTGCTGTTATTGCTTGAATCATGAATGACATTTCTTTTTTCTGAGCTATTGTGGTCCTTCCTCATGTTTAGACATGCTTAGAAAATATCTTGTATTCTCATTTACCATAGTGGCCTAAACCAACATTAAAATCTCAGCCTTTAGGCCGGGCGCGGTGGCTCAAGCCTGTAATCCCAGCACTTTGGGAGGCCGAGGCGGGTGGATCACAAGGTCAAGAGATCGAGACCATCCTGGTCAACATGGTAAAACCCCGTCTCCACTAAAAGTACAAAAATTAGCTGGGCATGGTGGCGTGTGCCTGTAATCCCAGCTACTCAGGAGGCTGAGGCAGGAGAATTGCCTGAGCCCAGGAGGCGGAGGTTGCGGTGAGCCGAGATCGCGCCATTGCACTCCAGCCTGGGTAACAAGAGCGAAACTCCGTCTCAAAAAAAAAAAAAAAAAAAAAAATCTCAGCCTTTGACCCTATTATCTTACATATCTGTAAAAAATGTTCTATAGAGATTGTTTCTGCTTCCCTTAACAACAACCTAAAGGACAATTGCAATAAATTCCAAATTGTTTGCTATTAACTCAATGTTAAAGAAAAAAAGATTCTGAAATCTCCATTCATGAAAAGAGAATGCGGATTTTGAAGATGGATCATATAGCTTCAGACACATAACCCCAGTACTTACTGCAAAGTTCAAAAGCCACACTGTAGGCTGTGGCTGTTGTTGTCCCATAAGATACAGGTAGTTTCAGCATGTCCAGGGGCTTCAGAAAGTTAAATTAAAAAGTTCTTAAAAAAATAGGTCATAATGGCTTAATCACCTACTGATGATTTTCTTGTAGAATTATTTTAGCCACCAGCTGTTAGTTTTAAGAGTTAGTTAATTGTTTTACTGAATTAAATCTTCAAGTGCCAAACTGCCGGAATTTGTGGCACTGTCATTAAGAAACTAATCCCCATTTTCTTTCTCTATTCTGGTGTCATTCAACTGTTTACTGAGCTCAGAAGAAAGAAATGCCAATTTTAAGTTGCATCTATCCTCATTGCTTATAATTTTACTTTGAATTGTGCAATTTATACTTTTTTTTATTTGTTTTTATTCTTGTCTGTGTGTTTGATGTTGGCCTTTAAAAAATAAAAATAAAAAATAAAAATAAACAACAATCAACCTAAAGCCTTTGGCCTCCACTCAGCCTGCAAAGACTTCAACATCGAAAGCCAAAACACAGCCCACTTTTCTCCCTAAGCAGCCAGCTCCCACCACCACTGGTGGGTTGAATAAAAAACCCATGAGCCTTGCTTCAGGCTTAGTACCAGCTGCCCCACCCAAACGCCCTGCTGTCGCCTCTGCCAGGCCTTCCATCTTACCTTCAAAAGACGTGAAGCCAAAGGTAAGTGGTCACCTAACTACTGTCCTGAGGAAAATTGTTCCCCTCTGAGTGTTAGATAGACAGGCTCTTGTTGCTAAAGACAACAGAATCAGGCTGGTGGCACTGGGAAAAGGCAAGGGAAATGGGGGAGAGGGGGATTTGGAAATTGGTATGGCTACTCCGGGCACAGTGCTTGTGAGTTAGCCCTGCTCCACAAGGAGCAGCCAAAAAAAGAAAAAAGGAAATCAATTTTGGGGCCCATTGATGCAGCCATTAACATTTTGATTTTATGCTTTTTACCTTTTCCTGCCCTGTTTGGAGATAATATTCCATCTACTTAGGTTCCTCCTCCTCTTTCTCAACCACTTACTCTTTACCTATTTAAGCACTTCCTAACCAGTTTCCTCAACTCCATATACCAGTTAGATATTCTTTTTTGGTATAATTCCCACATCAAATTTAATTTTTGTCTTTCTCTGTAATCATGCTGTAGAAGTGAGTTTTATCCATTACTTTTGTGATATAATTGGCTCTTGCAGCTTATCTGAGCGTGTTCCAGCATGATATGATGTGATAACTTACTTTGCTTTGGGCATTAGGCCACCTCTCACTGAGCTGCTCCTGAAGTCATCCAGTTTTCTAGGTCATCCACGGTTTCTATATTTCCCAGAATAAAGTGGCATTAGTGTTACGGAATTGCTCCAGGAGGAGAGGGTAGTGTAGAGGCTGTGGCTGGCTTCCTTACCATCTTGTCTTATTTGAAAAGGGCCTTTAGGTTAGCCTGATAGTATTATTTAAATTCATGGTATGAAATAGTTCCCCATGTTAAAATGTCAGTTTTTAATTTAATATTGTGAAGAATACTGATGGAACCCAGGAATTGAAGTCTAGGCTGAAACCCTGGCCAAGAAACTGAGAAATCCTGTCATAAACTAGTAATGATAAAAATCTTGCAAAGCTTTCTCCAGTTGGTTGCTTTTCTTGATCTTCAGAAAGCAATAGGTTTGAGTAAGAGGACAGAGGGGAGATGCCTGGAGCCCTGGCTACAGGTCCTCCCTGCTGCATATTCAGCAGCGGCCCCCAGGGGAGACAGAGGAGAGAGCATAGGAAGGAGAGGTGCCTAGTGAAATTTCACTCTATAATAATCATATAAATGAGATCAGGTACAGTGGGCCACGTCTATAATCCCAGCACTTTGGGAGGCTGAGGCAGGCAGATCACAAGGTCAGGAGTTTGAGACCAGCCTGGCTAAGTAGAGACGGTGGTGAAACTCTGTCTCTACTAAAAATACAAAAAAGTTAGCCAGGCATGGTGGCACATCTCCTATAGGAGAATTGCTTGAAACCAGGAGGCGGAGGTTGCAGTGAGCTGAAATCACGCCACTACACTCCAGCCTGGGCAACAGAGTGAGACTCCATCTCCACCCATAAAAAAAAAAAAAAACATAAATGAAGTGTACTGTACTAGTTGCTTTATATACACCTTTTTTTATTTTTCTTTTTTTTTTTTTTTAGATGGAGCCTCACTCTGTTACCCAGGTTGGAGTGCAGTGGCATGATCTTGCTCACTGCAACCTCCACCTCCCGAGTTCAAGCAATTCTCATGTCTCAGCCTCCTGAGTAGCTGGGATTACAGGCTCCCACCACCATGCCTGGCTAATTTTTGTATTTTTAGTAGCGATAGGGTTTTGCCATGTTGGACAGGCTGGCTTCAAATTTCTGACCTCAGGTGATCTGTCCACCAAAGCCTCCCAAAGTTTGCTAGGATTACAAGCATGACCTTCCACACTGGACCTGTTCTAATCTGTTTTACCCAGTTGAGGAAATAAAGCTCAGAGAGGCCCAGCGATTTGCCCAAGAACACACTGAGAGTTAAGGGGCCGGACCAGGACTGCAGCCCAGGCTTCTGACCCAGATTTGGCCAGTGACCTCTTCATCTGCAGCTTATTTTGGTAGAAAGATTTGTAGAGGCAAACAGGGAGAAACCCTATTCAGAAAAGATAAGTAGATTATGATCCTGTCAGAGAAGAAAATGTAAATTGGGAAACAGCAGAATAGCTCCAGTTAACTTCTGCAGGTTGTTGAAGCCAAGAAGAGCCTGACATCCGAAGGATTGAGATTTCTATCCCACATAACCTTTTTCTAATTTACTTTATCATCATTACCCTTACTGGGAAAGTAATAGAACTATGCTAGATTATTTTGAATAATAGTCATAGTGTTAAAATTTTGATGCACATCCCAGAGAGCATCTGGTTTAGTCCTCAAATTTTAGAGCAATAGGAAAGGGAACCCCTCTGCCCAAAATCCTCCGTTTCCAGCAGAGCTGGTAGCAGAACCACTTACCCTGATTCTAGCCTTAGAGTTCTTCACACCGTACTTAGGGCCTTCATTTGTGGAAATAGTCATTATCCTACATTTGCAGAGTTAGACTTCATTTGATTGGATGCCAGCCCTTAATTTCTAAGTACCTCCTTAGCTGATTTTTCCATTTAACAATATCCTGCTTGTCTCTACCTACATACTGCCCTCTGTATAGCCACTTCTCTTGGAGGAAGAGAGCTGGGCCCAGTGTGTCTGTGGTTTGGCTTACTCTCTTGAGTAATATGGTACATTTGTTTGTCACAATAGTGTCTTCATCCCCTATCCCCATAGAAACCAGGCTAAATTGATTCTTTCCCTTCCTTACTAGTGATGTTGTTCCCAGCCTTCATGTAAAAGGAACTCAAGTGGCCCAGATGCCAAGCATCTACCCTTGAGAGACTTTTTCTCTTTTGCTCTCGGACCATAGCTGTGATATCAGTGCTCTTTATCCCTTCTGTTGGTCTGGACTCCCTCTTATCATCATCTCTGTGCTGAGACCTTTCATACTTTATTCCCTGACATCACATATTATCAAAGCTGGTCCTTAATGACCTTCTGTTCTAATCTCTATTCCAATGAGGAAATAAAGCTCAGAGGCTCAGTGATTTGTTGGAGTAGGGCTGCAGCTCATGCTTCTGGCCCAGATTTGGCCAGTGGCCTCTCCATCTGCAGCTCAGTCCTGTTCAGTATTCTCTAGGTGTGTGTTAGCCAAAAGAATGGCTCAATTTGACTGAACACAATTTTTGGTTTTTTGTTTGTGTATGTGTTTAATCTTAAGTCTAATACATTAGATTTTGTTACATTAAATACATTAGTATTTTTGGCATTTCTACAGAGGTTACATTAAAGTATATATTCATATATATTAATACATAATGCAGTAGATCCAGAGGCAAATGTAGGTTGTGGTGATGTACCCTTCAGGGCTACTTATTCTCACTGGCTTAGGTTGGATTGAAGTCGTTTTACTCCCTGTTACCTGCCCTCAGATCACATAGTACCCTACCTGGCCAGTTTGTTGCTTTATGTGGAGGATTTTGCTCTTAGAACCATATATATTTTCCTGTCAGTAGCTGCTGAACCCACAGTACCTGCTGTTCTCTGGTACATGCTTGTATAGAAGCATCTTGTAGTGTGACTGCCTAGGACTATTGTTGCCCTCCAGGCCTCACTCCCACTTTCCTTATTTCCAGCCCATTGCAGAAGCAAAGGCTCCTGAGAAGCGGGCCTCACCATCCAAGCCAGCTTCTGCCCCAGCCTCCAGATCTGGATCCAAAAGCACTCAGACTGTTCCAAAAGCCACAACAGCTACCGCTGTTGCCTCAACTGGGCCAAGCAGTAGGAGCCCCTCCACGCTCCTACCCAAGAAGCCCACTAGTGAGTATTGCCTGTCTTTCTCTCCCATGGGAACTAGGGAGTGGAAAATGGGGTCTTGGCTTTGCCTTGACCATTGCTCTAGCTAGCATCACAAACAGCTCTGCAGGCCTGCTTAGGCACCAGTCCTGAGTGGGCTGCCTGGAACAATAGTAGCCTGGTGGGCCTGGTACTTAACAAGCCTTCATCTCTCTGTGAGCTTAGCAGTTGCGTGTATTCAGAAAAATCTTGAGTGAAAATAGAAAGAAAAAGGTACTGCTCATGTATTCCCAGGTAGAATTTACTCTTGCCTTCTTAGTAACTCCATAGCACCTAGCACTTTGTGGTCATGGACTTACATGATGAGGGCTACTCAAGTCCATAGGCATGTATTGACAGCCTACTTCTAAGGCCACATAGAAGGCATTTTCAGGGCAGTAGGAAAGAATAAGACACAGTGCCTGGCCATCTAATTTACCACTCCATTCCCAGGGATTAACACAGTTCCTGGCTCAAAGTAGACATTCAGTAATTGTTAAATAATGAGAAATCTCAATATTGGATGCGCCATCCAACAGGTCAGTTTGCTAAATGTTATATTAATAAGTATATTTTGTACAGCCATTAAGACTGAGGGAAAACCTGCAGAAGTCAAGAAGATGACTGCAAAGTCTGTTCCAGGTAATAGCCCATCCGCCATTTTGTAGAGCCCTAACTTGAACCCCCAGTTCCTCCTCCTATGTGCACTATGTGTCCGTTTTTCTCTCTGCCACTGAACCCGTGTTCTCTCACTCCTTTGCAGCTGACTTGAGTCGCCCCAAGAGCACCTCCACCAGTTCCATGAAGAAAACCACCACTCTTGGTGGGACAGGCCCTGCTGCAGGGGTGGCTCCCACCCGAGTCAAGCCCACACCTATGCCGTCTCGGCCCTCCACAACTCCTTCCATGGACAAGAAGCCCACCTCAGCCAAGCCCAGCTCCACCACCCCCAGACTCAGCCGCCTGGCCACCAATGCTTCTGCTCCTGATCTGAAGAATGTCCGCTCCAAGGTTGGCTCCACGGAAAACATCAAGCATCAACCTGGAGGAGGCCGGGTGGGTCCAGGGAGCTTGGGGTCCTGGCATTACTGGCCCCTGAATCCTCTCCTCCATCTCCACCCGCTGTTCCTAGGCCCACCAAAGAAGGGGGCAGTTAGGACATTGGACTCAGTGTCAGGATATTTCAGCCTGGGCTCCATAGTGGGTTTTGTGCCCCAGCAGCAGGAAAGCAGAGTAGGCAGAGCTCTGGGCTTTCTCTTCCTGTCTCAGTAAGAGAGGCTCCTGTTCTAGTTGTTGAGGTCTGGGTTTACAGTTTTGCTTGGATGTAAAAGGATTCTGGTCAGGTGCAGTGGGTCACACACCTGTAATCCCAGCACTTTGGGAGGCTGAGGTAGGTAGATCATGAGGTCAGGAGTTCAAGACCAGCCTGGCCAATATGGTGAAACCCCATCTCTATTAAAAATACAAATAAAGACCGGGCGCAGCGGCTCACGCCTGTAATCCCAGCACTTTGGGAGGCCGAGGAGGGCGGATCACGAGGTCAAGAGATTGAGACCATCCTGGTCAACATGGTGAAACCCTGTCTCTACTAAAAATACAAAAATTAGCTGGGCATGGTGGCACGTGCCTGTAATCCCAGCTACTCAGGAGGCTGAGGCAGGAGAATTGCCTGAACTCAGGAGGCGGAGGTTACAGTGAGCCGAGATCGCGCCATTGCACTCCAGCCTGGGTAACAAGAGCGAAACTCCGTCTCAAAAAAAAAAAAATGCAGATAAAAATTAACCAGACACGGTGACGGGCGCCTGTAATCCCAGCTACTTGGGAGGCTGAGGCAGAGAATTGCTTGAACCGAGGAGGCAGAGGTTGCAGTGAACCAAGATCACACCACTGCCCTCCAGCCTGGGCAACAGAGCGAGACTCCATCTCAAAGAAAAAAAAAGCAGTGGGGTGGGGGAGTTCTTTCTTTTATAGAAGAAACAGAGGAGGCCTCAGAGACTCTGCAAGCATGAGAGACAGCCTAGTTTTTCTTTTTCTTTTTTTTCTTTTAATTTTATTTTTTTAAAGAGATGGGATCTTGCTATGTAGCCCAGGCTGGAGTGCAGTGGCTATTCACAGGCACGATCCCATTACTGATCAGCACGGGGGGGTTTTGACCTGCTCCATTTCCAAACTGGGCCGGTTCACCCCTCCTTAGGCAACCTGCTGGTCTCCCACTCCCAGGAGGTCACATACTGATGCTGAACTTTGTGTGGACACCCAATCGGCATAGTGCACTACAGCCCAGAACTCCTGGGCTTAAGCAATCATCCCACCTCAGCCTCCTGAGTAGCTGGGACTACAGGCACATGCCACCGCACCTGGCAAGCCTAGTTTTTCATGGTTCTTGTTTTGTTGTTGTTTTTTTTTTTTTGAGACAGAGTCTGGCTCTATCACTGGGGCTGGAGTGCAGTGGCATGATCTCAGCTCACCACAACCTCCACCTCCCGAGTTCAAGCTATTCTCCTGCCTCAGCCTCCCGAGTAGCTGGGACTATAGGCACATGCCACCATGCTTGGCTAATTTTTTTTTTTTTTTAGTAGAGAGGTGTTTCACTGTGTTAGCCAGGATGGTCTCGATTTTCTGACCTTGTGATCCATCCACTTCAGCCTCCCAAAGTGCTGGGATTACAGGAGTAAGCCACTGCGCCCAGCCATTTTTCATGATTCTTACCCTGCACAGAGAATGTCAGGATAGGCAGAAGGTAGAACACCTCTTAGTTCCACAACCCATGACTTGAGTGGAATCTATCTGAAAGAGGACTAAGGTATCCTCTTGTGGCCAGGAGGAGTCATGCGAGCCTTTGGCCTTCCTAAACAACAGGACTGCACTGGATATAGGGAGAAAGGCACAGCAGATCACAGTGCTTCACTTTTAGGATTTTCCAGTTGCATCAGTCCCAGAATTATTATTTTTTAGACAGAGTCTCACTCTGTCACCAGGCTGGAGTGCAGTGGCGCAATCTCGGCTCACTGCAACCTCTGCTTCCCAGGTTCAGTCGATTCTCCTGCCTCAGCCTCCCAAGTAGCTGGGACTACAGGCATATGCTGCCATGCCCAGCTAACTTTTGTATTGTTACTAGAGATGAGGTTTCACCATGTTGGCCAGGATGGTCTTTATCTCTTGACCTTGTGATCCGCCCACCTTGGCCTCCCAAAGTGCTGGGATACAGGTGTGAGCTACTGTACCCAGCCAATCCCAGAATTATTTAACTTTTTTTTTTTTTTTTTTTTTTGAGACAGTTTCGCTCTTGTTACCCAGGCTGGAGTGCAATGGCGCGATCTCGGCTCACCGCAACCTCCGCCTCCTGGGCTCAGGCAATTCTCCTGTCTCAGCCTCCTGAGTAGCTGGGATTACAGGCATGCACCACCATACCCAGCTAATTTTTTGTATTTTTAGTAGAGACGGGGTTTCACCATGTTGACCAGGATGGTCTCGATCTCTTGACCTCGTGATCCACCCGCCTCAGCCTCCCAAAGTGCTGTGATTACAGGCTTGAACCACCGCGCCCGGCGAATTATTTAACTTTTAACCATGGGAACTCTGTGTGTGAAAAGATGGTGATCAAAGTCCATCTGAGAATGTTCAGGTTCCTGGAGCAGTGACCATCTCATCTCCTAGGTATTCACCATTTCTACACCACCACCACCATCCAGGGCAGGATATTTAAATTGCTTAATCTAGAGCTCTTAAGAAATTTAGGAGGGACAAAAATGAGGCGGAATCCTGGTGTCACTGGAAGACTCTGATGGCAAGCTGGGATCAGTCTGGATAAGAGCCTGAAAGTTGCTTTTGGTAGCAACAGTGGCTCTGGCATGCCCAGCAGGCCTCTGGGCTGTGCTGCGATGGCCTGTTTCCCCCTGCCTTTGCTCTTACGGTTTCATGGTGCAAACGTTACAAGAGGTCTCGGCTGGGGAGTTGAGTGACTTGGTCTAGTGAATTGTTTCTGCTCTAGCATACCTACCTGAAGCATGTGACACTTTCTGTCATCAGTATTGACTCCCTGTGACCGTGGCAGCTGCTTGGGGCCTATCAGAACATTGGGCATGGGGGGTGGGCATTGTAATTGGAAAATCGTGCCCTAGCACGATCTAAGAATCACTGGTTTAGTTCTCTTAGCCTTTCTTTGTGTCTTGATCTGTTCCTCATGTCTCAAGACTGTGGTCTGTAGCTCCTCTTTTTTGTGGTCCTCTACTCAAGGATCTGTGGGTTGGTCTAACCTGGGAAATGTGTGGTTTTGCTAGGATCAAAGGCCACCTGCTTTTGCCTCGTGGCCTGACCTGAATTTGAGTCCCCTACAGCCTTCTTCCCTTCTTGGCATTCGAGCTCTTATCCTCTTGATTTGAAATTTGCCCTCCCTTTATCTCCATCCAGGCCAAAGTAGAGAAAAAATCAGAGGCAGCTGCTACAACTCGAAAACCTGAATCTAATGCAGTCACTAAAACAGCCGGCCCAATTGCAAGTGCACAGAAACCACCTGCGGGGAAAGTGAGTTTTATTTAGACCCATCTCTGGAAGGTGAAGATGGTAAAATACTTCTTCCAGCCTGAGCCACTTGCCCTCTCTTGCACTTTTTCCGTATCCTTTAGTAGTTTCTATTTCTTAACCCTCATATTCCCTTCTCTGTACTTGATGACTCAGCCATCAGAAAAGTTTTTCTATAGAGTTGGGAGCCTATTAGCCCTTTGGATAATTTTTTTTTTTTTTTTTTTTTTTTTTCCGAGACGGAGTTTCGCTCTTCTTACCCAGGCTGGAGTGCAATGGCGCGATCTCGGCTCACTGCAACCTCCGCCTCCTGGGTTCAAGCAATTCTCCTGCCTCAGCCTCCTGAGTAACTGGGATTACAGGCACATGCCACCATGCCCAGCTAATTTTTTGTATTTTTAGTAGAGACGGGGTTTCACCATGTTGACCAGGATGGTCTCGATCTCTCGACCTCATGATCCACCCGCCTCGGCCTCCCAAAGTGCTGGGATTACAGGCTTGAGCCACCGCGCCCGGCGATAATTTTTTTTTTTTGGCTGGTTAAAGTGAATCCAAAGACTTTCATTCACTTCCTTCTCACTGACCTTGATGTGAAACCTATGTGGTATAGATGCAAATACAGCACAGCCATGTTCGTTATCAGGAAGACGTGGCAGGGGTAATTTCCACCACCTGGAACCCTGGAGACCCTGTGCTTTACCTTGAACTAAAAGATCCCTCTGATAACGCTGCTGGGTATGGAGATAACGTCATTTGTCCTGGTTTCCCAGGTTGCCTCTTAACTGCAAGTTAGGACGCTCATTCCCAATGGAAACCCACTTAGTATAGGCATGCAGCATCACCTGGAGGGTAGAGGTAAGCTGAAACCATAGGTTCTTTCCCCTTGCCTCTGTACTGGAATCCAGGTTCTTCCTGGGTGCTTGCAACACCTTCCATCCTTAGCCACTGCCGGTAGGTGTGCTTCTCTACCAGAGAAGCCTAAGCTCCAGCCTTTTGGGACCAGCATGGGAAGTCTCAGCCCAAATCATTCATATGGTAAAGAAGGCTACAACATGGCTTCTGAGTGACTGCTAGAGGTCCTAGGTTCAGACCAATCAATGCTCATTAAGAAGTAGTGTGGGCCGGGCGCAGTGGCTCAAGCCTGTAATCCCAGCACTTTGGGAGGCCGAGGCGGGCGGATCACGAGGTCAAGAGATGGAGACCATCCTGGTCAACATGGTGAAACCCCATCTCTACTAAAAATACAAAAAATTAGCTGGGCATGGTGGCGCGTGCCTGTAATCCCAGCTACTCAGGAGGCTGAGGCAGGAGAATTGCCTGAACCCAGGAGGCGGAGGTTGCGGTGAGCCGAGATCGCGCCATTGCACTTCAGCCTGGGTAACAAGAGCGAAACTCCGTCTCAAAAAAAAAAAAAAAAAAAAAAAAAGTAGTGTGATAACCACTTGTTCACCATCGAAGTGTTGAAAAGGGCTAGAAATGAATAGGTACAATGAGGTCTGTGGGTTGGAGTTCTCAGGATGGATTTCTGTACTCTGAACTTGTCAGCCAGGGGGTTGCATCATTTGCAAAGAAAGGGAATTGGCAACTATTCCTTCTTGAGAAGGTCCTAGGATTCTTTGTTCTACACTCTTAGAGCCAGGGCCTTGGTGTTTCTCAGTTCCAGAGGGAGCCATTTCTGTACTATACAGTGTGACTGTGCCTCCAGCATTGGGTAGCATTGCTGCCCTGCTTAGAGCCTGTTCTTTCCTCATGGAAATCTTGCAGGGTAGAGGACTAGGCATATGGAGGATTCAAGAAGATATTTTACCCTTGAGTCAAAACTACTATGCTTTCTCGAGCCCTAAGACAAATGGGCTAAGTATGGAGGCTGCAGCTGCTCCCCTGGTATCGGAGATTCTGTATCCATTTGTATTCACATCTGAGCAATGACCTCTTCTTCCTGTTAGTATCATCTGTGCCCTTGCTGCCAGCTGCCCAGTGCTTCTCAGAGCAGCCTTTGCTTCTGAGAGTGGGTTTGGCTGCAGCCATTCCAGAGCCCAGATTTAAGGGAAGCACCCTTGTTGGATGAGAACAGGTCCACATGATAGGACTCTTGCAGAGAAGAGCCAAGGACACTGTGCCCAGCTCTTGAGAAGGGAGCCGAGCAAGGAGGTGGGGCTGTGCTTGGTTAGGCATCAGGGGCCTGCTGCTGCCTGGTCCTTGTGCACCACAGCTCTGCCCCCAAGGGGTGGTGATGACCAACATGCAGCGCCTGTGCAGCTCTGCTCCTCTTGTCGTGTTGTCTGTTCATGTTTCTCACTCCCCTCTTGCTCTTTCACATTTCTTTTCCACACCTGCTTTTCCACACCTGTTGTGCAGAAGGTGGGGGTGGAGGTTTAACAACACTTTATGTTGATCATTGTGATCACATGTAGACTCACTGCCTGCCCTATGTCGGTTCTAACCAGTCCTCTCCCTTTGTGTTGTTTTTTCTGTTTTCTAACACTCCAGGTCCAGATAGTCTCCAAAAAAGTGAGCTACAGCCATATTCAGTCCAAGTGTGGTTCCAAGGACAATATTAAGCATGTCCCTGGAGGTGGTAATGTAAGTATCAGCTCTGGTTAGCCGGAATCTGAGGCATAGCCCACTGTGAGGTTGTACTGGGGAGAGGGCCAGGTGCCCATGTAGACAGAATCCCAGTGTCCTGAGCTGGGGCGTTCTCTAACAAGCAGTCTAGCAAAATGAGGGGACCTCAAAACTCCCATATGTTTAGACAGGGTGTTTCTGGCGAGCCTCTGAACACCAGCATGGTGATATCCACTGGGTAGCTTTTCAACCCTGTGGGTGGGAGGGTTTGGATTTTCCTCCGGCTATGTCAGATCCTGGTCTGAGGGCAGTGGTTAGCAGCAGACCTGTTGCCTGTCCAGAGTGCATTCTGGGCATACATATGTGTGTCTGCATGCCCTTGAATTGCCGTAGAAGTCCCTGCTCTGAGACAGATGTCCAGATCTTCCCAGAGCTCACTTTTGAATCCTTGTTACTATAAAATCAAAATTAACATTTTTCTCCTATCCCTTCCCCGCATTTTCCTTTATCTTTTTGCTCTCCACCTCTCTTTTTCCTCTTTCTTCTTTTCTCTCCCTACCTTCTCCCATTTCCCTTTCTACTTTTCCTTTTTTTTCCCCTTTTCTAATCCCTTCCTTTTTTTTTTTTGAGACAGAGTCTCGCTCTGTTGCCAGGCCGGAATGCAGTGGCACCATCTCAGCTCACTGCACTGCAACCTCTGCCTCCTGGGTTCAAGCAATTCTCCTGCCTCAGCCTCCCGAGTAGGTGGGACTACAGGCGTGCGCTGCCACGCCCAGCTAATTTTTTGTATTTTTAGTAGAGACAGGGTTTCCACCATGTTGGCCAGGATGGTCTTGATCTCTTGACCTTGTGGTCCACCCGCCTCGGCCTCCCAAAGCCCTGGGATTACAGGCGTGAGCCACCTCGCCCAGCCCCTTCCTCCTTTTTCTTCCCCTCCTTCCTTCTTCAGTCCCTTTTCCCTCCTTATCTTTTTTCCCTCTTTCCTCTTCCAGCCAACCATCTTTCTTTTTGTCATGCTGCCATTGTGTGCCGGCTCTATGATATGTGTTGGGGAAACAAGTGATCCCAGCTCACAGGGAGGTTCTGGTCTAGGGAGAGATAGGGCAAAGTCTTACTGTTGTTTAGTGTGTGAAGAACACCCTGTGCACTTTCCACTTGTCACCGTCACAGTTCCCAGGCAAGTGGCACTCTGTGGAGTTGTGCTAGAGGCACCAGAAGCCACCACGCACGACCCCTGCCTCCATTTCTTTTGAGTTCATTTGGTTCTTTCTCTTTGCTGTCCTGAACCAGACTAGGTCCTGCTCCACTTAACCCTTTTCATTTCTATACTCTGTAACACCCCTGCCTCCTCCTTGGTGGTCATGACATTCTGCCCATGGCCTACAGACACCCCCAGCAGTTCTATTGTGAGGAATGTGGCCATGAGCTTTCATTCTTGCCCCACACAGCTCTCCTTCTTACCCCTCCTTCCTTGTCATCTTCTCACCACTGCCTCTTCCTGGTCTGGGTAGAAATGGCATCCTCGAGTGGAGTTGGCCAACCAGACATTAGTCAGCCCGGCACGGGATCAGCTGAAGTGAGGTGACAAAGATCCAGCTCATGAGGGGCCCAGGCAGCTGCTGAGCCTGGCTTCTCCTGGCTTCTCCTGGCTTCGGCCTGGATGAAAACAGAAGGTGAACAGGGGTTCTGAGGGAACCGAGTCATTTGTGTAGGTGAGACATAGAGATGTATTTGTGTATGTTGTGTGGTGAATATAAGAGCTCTGAAAATAGTCATCATTTATGTATCACCTGCTGTGATCTTTTCACACTGCCTACACAGGACTTCACATGTGTAGGGTTTTTTTTTGGTTGGTTTTTTTTTTTTTTTTTTTTTTTGAAGGCGAATGTATTTTTAAAGCCTTTGTACTTTAGGATGTTTCCTTAAACAGAGCATTAGGAGACTACTGTGAGCAGTATTTCCCAGAGGGAGGATGAGGGTAAACAGCAGCTGGCCACAGCCGGACCCAGGTGCTTTGTTTCCTTCCATAGCCTCCGCCCTAAAGCCACCACAAGCAAATATGCAGTTTAAAATGGTGAGCCCTCAGGCTGGGCAACATAGTGAGACCCTCCGTCTCTAGAAAAAAAAGGCCTCCCAATGTACTGGTATTACAGGCGTGAGTCACTGAGCCCAGCCTAAAATATTTTTATCAGCACTTTGAGAGACCAAGGCAGGCAGATCGTGAGGTCAGGAGTTTGAGACCAGCCTGGCCAACACAGTGAAATTCTGTCTCTACGAAAAATACAAAAGTTAGCCAGGTGTGGTGGCATGTACCTGTAATCCCAGCTACTCAGGAGGCTGAGGTGGGAGAATTACTTGAACCTGGGAGGCAGAGGTTACAGTAAGCCCAGATCGTGCCATTACACTCCAGCCTGGACGACAGAGCGAGACTCCATCTAAGAAAAGAAAATTAACAATAGTAATGATTTTGTATGAAAAGCTTTAAATTTCAAGTTATTTCTTTAGGATGTATTCCTAACATAGGACTTCCTTTGTTTTTTTTTTTGTTTTTTGTTTTTTTTTTTGAGACAAAGTCCTCTGTCGCCCAGGCTGGAGTGCAGTAGTGCAATCTCAGCTCTCACTGCAACCTCCGCCTCATGGGTTCAAGTGATTCTCCTGCCTCAGCCTCCCAAGCAGCTGGGACTACAGGTGTGTGCCCCCATACCCGGCTAATTTTTTGTATATGTAGTAGAGGCGGGGTTTCACCATGTTAGCCAGGATGGTCTCGATCTCCAGACCTCGTGATTCACCTGTCTCAGCCTCTCAAAGTGCTGGGATTGCAGATGTGAGCCACTGCATCCGGCCCCCAATGTAGGATTCTTATGTCAGAAGTCACATCTGTTTCATGGTGTGGGATACATAGGGTGTTGTTGTTGTTGTTGTTGTTGTTGTTGTTGTTGTTGTTGTTTTGAGACAGAGTCTCGTTCTGTCGCCCAGGCTGGAGTGCAGTGGCTTGATCTTGACTTACTGCAACCTCTGCCTCCCAGTTTCAATTGATTCTCCTGCCTCAGTCTCCTGAGTAGCCAGGATTATAGACGTGCACTACCACACCCAGTTAACTTTTGGTTTTTGTTTTGTTTTGTTTTTTGTTTTTTGTTTTGAGACTGAGTCTCACTTTGTCACCCAGGGTGGAGTGCAGTTGCACAGTAGCAGCTCACTACAACCTCCACCTCCTGGGTTCAAGATTTCTGCTGTCTCAGCCTCCCGAGTAGCTGAGACTACAGGCACCTGCCACTACACCCAGCTAATTTTTGTATTTTTTGTAGGGGATGGGGTTTTGCCATTTTGGTCAGGCTGATCTCGAACTCTTGACCTCAGGAGATTCACCTACCTCAGCCTCGCAAAGTGCTGGGATTACAGGCATGAGCCACTGCGCCCCACCTAACTTTTGTGTTTTTCATAGACTTGGTTTCACCATGTTAGCCAAGCTGTTCTTTAACTCCTGACTTCAAATGATCCACCTGTCTCAGCCTCCCAAAGTGCTCGGATTACAGGCGTGAGCCACCATCCCTGACTCATTCTTTTTTTGCTGATAATTTTCCTGATGAGTAAAATGAATGGTTTGGCCTTGAATATGGATTCTGCTAATTACATCCGCATGGTTTTTTTTTTTTTTTTTTTGAGACAGAGTGTTGCTCTTGTTACCCAGGCTGGAGTGCAATGGCGCGATCTCGGCTCACCACAACCTCCGCCTTCTGGGCTCAGGCAATTCTCCTGCCTCAGCCTCCTGAGTAGCTGCAATTACAGGCGTGCACCACCACGCCCAGCTAGTTTTTTTTGTATTTTTAGTAGAGACGGGGTTTCACCATGTTGACCAGGATGGTCTCGATCTTTCGACCTCGTGATCCACCCACCTTGGCCTCCCAAAGTGCTGGGATTACAGGCTTGAGCCACCGCGCCTGGCCTTACATCCTCATGGTTTTAGTTAACATATTCCTTTGTCCCTCAATTTTCTTTAAATTTATTTAGGTTTGGTTTTTTGCCCACATGCTAGCATGACATGTAAGTAGGTAATGAAGTTTATTCTGTGAGAAGTAACATTCATGTCTTATTCTTCAATTGTCTCATTTTTTATGATGTTGGCAATTCCTGGACCTGTGAGTTCAGTAGGCATGCCATGGTAAGACTCTAATTCTAGTATTACTTCTTGATTTACTAGCTAGAATACATCTGTAAAGTGAAACTGCCCTTAACCATTCTTTAATTGCGAACTAGACAAGAGGTCAAGAGATACAGGCTTCAAATACGGAACACTGTCAAGAAATCTGTGGCTCTGGCCAATGCAGTGGCTCACAGTTGTAATCCCAGCACTTTGGGAGGCCAAGGCAGGTGGATTGCTTCAGCCCAGAAATCCAAGACCAGCCTGGGCAACATGGCAAAACCCTATCTCTACAAAAAATACAAAAATTAGCTGATCATGGTGGCATGTGCCTGTAGTCTTAGCCACTTGAGGGGCTAAGGCAGGAGGATCACTTGAGTCTGGGCTCAAGGTTGAGGCTGCAGTGAGCTGAGATCATGCCACTGGACTCCAGCCTGGGCGATAGAGTGAGACCCTGTCTCAAAACCAAAAGAAATGTGTGGCTCTCCATCTTGGTAAGGGCCCAGGCCTTGGAGAGTGACTCTGTTAACTTCTTGCAGGTGCTGTTGTGGTTACAGTGCAAGATGAGCTTGTCACCACTGCATCAAGACCCATGTTGGGTTGCTTTAAGCAACTACCAGATCTTTGGCTGTAAAGTGCCCTTCCTTATGCCACTCTCATGAGGGATAAGGATAGGGAGATGTTTGGATGAGGACTTCATGGTCCCTCTTCTTGAATTGGCCATTTCTTCCCCTAACAAATAACAAGATATCTTGTTGTAAACCCAGATAAAGCACTTACAGTGGTGTGACCAGCAGCTCTGCAGCTGCAGGGCTCCATTTGCCATCAGCTCATACTTAGAAGGGGTATCTGTGCTGTATCCTAAACTTCCATTTTGGAGATACCTGTAAATATCTGTGTAATGAGGAGAAAAGAAAAAAAATTATGTCTAGGGAAAATTGCAGACTTTTTGAAAAGATGAGACAAGGTAGAGGCTGTGTGTTTTCACAGTAGTAACTACTCTTTATGTGATTATCAGACACCTGAAGCAATCACAGTATAATCCCTCGTGGTGTCCCTTCAAGAGATGATGTGAGGAAGGGATAGATCGAAGCAAGAGCTATGCAAGGCTTAATGGAAGGGACCCTTTGAACTGGGCATTGGAGGATGGGGGAGAAAACATCATAGGCTTGCTGGGTTAGGCATGAGCCGAGTTTTAGAGGCAAGAGTGAGAATGGCTCTGGCAAGCTAGTAATTATGGGTAGTTATTCTGTGCCAGGCCTTGGTCTGTGGGTACAAATACAAAAATACAGGTGGCATTATATCTGTCCTATGGGAACATGGTGAAGACCATATTTCCTGACACCAGAGAAAGGAAGACAGGGCTCGGGAAGGTTGTTCACCCTTTAACAGATTGTGGTGGAACCCACCAGAATGGTGCAACACTCTGTGGAGTTGACGTGTTGGAATCCATGCTCTCCTGTAGTACCTACCAAAGGACAGCAGGGCCACTCACAGGAATGCTGGAATCCCCATCCAGCAACCCAGATGGCACGCGTGGCTATAGACTTAAAGATGCACCATCTTTAAATGCAAATATTTGTATTTTTAGTAGACATAGGGTTTCACTGTGTTGGCCAGGCTGGCCTCGAATTCCTGGCCACAAGTGATATTCCTGCCTCGGCCTTCCGAAATGCTGGGATTGCAGGCATGATCCATTACACCTGGCTTGGAAAATTGTTATAACATGGATTAAACAGGAATAGTAAACAGACAGAAACGCGCGCGTGCACGCACGCACACACACACACGATACGTTATTCCAGGATTGCAGGCGTGATCCACTGAACCTGGCTGGAAAAATTGTTATAACATGGATTAAGCAGGAATACTAGACACACACACACACACACACACACGCACGATACGTAAGTTGATGGGTAGGGTTTTGAGATGGGAGCCTTGGTGTTGGTGTTGGACAGGGTCTGCACGAAAAGGCCTGTGGAGCGTGGAAACGGTGAAGGCTGGGTATGGTGGCTCACACCTGCAATCCTAGCACTCTGGGAGGCTGAGGCGGGTGGATCACCTGAAGTCAGAAGTTCAAGACCAGCCTGGCCAACATGGTGAAATCCTGTCTGTACTAAAAATACAAAAAATTAGCCAGGTGTGATGGCGCATGCCTGTAATCCCAGCTACTTGGGAGGCTGAAGCAGGAGAATTGCTTGAACCCCGGAGACAGAGGTTGCAGTGAGCCAAGCTCATACCACTGTACTCCAGCCTGGGCGACAGAGCAAGACTTTGTCTAAAAAGAGCAGGGCCAGGGTGGGTTGAGGGCTGTTTTAAGTACTTAGACGGGTGACCCTGTCTTTGAACAGACTGAGATAGCAGCTTATAGAGGGAGAGAGAAACCCTGAAGATGGAGATTTAAAAGGTAGCATGGAATTGGCTCTGAAAATAAACCCTCTCTCTGAAGAAGTCTTTTGTGTCCTCCTCAGGTTCAGATTCAGAACAAGAAAGTGGACATCTCTAAGGTCTCCTCCAAGTGTGGGTCTAAGGCTAACATCAAGCACAAGCCTGGTGAGTGGCGCCCCCCCCCCTTGCCCACTGGGACTCCTGGGGTATGTAGTCCTGCCATGGGCCAGCTGGGTAGCCCACTGGCTGGCAAGGGTTTCGTCCTTGTGCCTTTAGCATCCCATGAAGACTCGTCAACACACACCTACCCAGGACACAGCAGTGGGAACAACACAGTCCTCATTCTGTCAGGGAGCGGGAGTTCAGGTGCTAACCTCTCAGTGGACGAGGAGCAATTGTTACTACTGCCATCTGCACAAGCATTCTCTTGAGTACCTACCGTGTGAGTGGTACGATTGAGCTAGGCCTGGGAGAGAGGTGCACTCTGGGCTGAGAACCTGGGTTGGCTCTGAACAAGCGTTATAGGAATTAATGCTGAAGGAGCTCTGTAGAGAACAGTGGTCAGGTCCCACTGGTCAGATTCAGGAGCAAAGGGTACTCCCAAGCAGTGAAGCATCAGCCTCTAGCCCTGGCAGGAGAATGGGAGGCATTCAACAAAGTTTTCTTGGCCTACAGACGTGGATCTGTCGGCGACCTTCGTGGTCGCCAGATGTCGGGGACCGTTTTGGGGGTCTCACACGGGAATGTTCCCTACATGGATCTTGCACTTGCACTAATGCAGCCTCCTTCTAGCAACATGGCTGACCCAGCGCGCCTGTGGAAGTCTCTCTGCAGAGCCTGGAGTCTTGCCATGGGTAGTACCCTGGCAGCCTCATGTGTCCTAGTTCCTGGGTCTACAGCAGATTCGTGGGTAGGGAAGGACTGCTGCAGCAGCAGGCATACTGGCCAGCAGACCTGGTGTCCCAGAAGACTAGCCACCACAGGCTGATTAAAGTCAGAACTCCCTTCCCTCAGGCTGGGCACAGCAGCTCACACCAGTAATCCCAGCACTTTGGGAAGCCAAGGCAGGCAGATCACTTGAGGTCAGGAATTCAAGACCGGCATGGCCAACATGGTGAAACCCCATCTCTACTAAAAATACACAAATTAGCGAGGTGTGGTGGTGCATGCCTGTAATCCCAGCTACTTGGGAGGCTAAGGCAGGAGAATTGCTTGAACCAGGGAGGTGGAAACTGCAGTGAGCCAAGATTGTGGCACTGCACTGCAGCCTGAGCAACAGAGTGAGACTCTGTCTGGAAAAAAAAACAAAAAACTCTCTTCTCCTCTCAGCAAAAGAGTGTGATCCAGTTTGGAATGTGTTCTATTTAGAAAGATCAAAACAGTTTGGTCCTTAACCATTTTTTCCCCTTGTATCTGAGAAATCTCCTCCTATGAGATACTTCCTTCTCTGGTGACACTGAGTCACTTAGGGTCTAGTTTCTGCCAGGGCTGGGTCTCCAGTGCGGTACACCGGAGACCTCAGCCAGGAGTCCAGGGGTAGAGGTCTGCCCTGTGAGCTGAGAGGAGACAGAAGAACAGGAGAAGATGCCCAAGGGGAGCCTCGCTGCTGGGCTCAGGAAGGGCTGGGTCCTCAGGGAGGGCAACGTGTCCCGCACCCGTCTCCTTGGTCTCATGGCCACACTCTGGCCAGTGGGCTCTGAACCATGGGCTTGAGTTCAGGCCACCTTCCCTCCCCATCCCAGCCCGAGGGCACTAGGTCCGGGCCTGCCTTGGTCCATGTTTTTCCTTTCTCAGCAGGGCCACTCTCTCCTTTTCACCATTCCTTCTTTTCTTTTTTTTTTTTTTTTTTTTTTTTTTTGAGATGGATTTTCGCTCTTGTTACCCAGGCTGGAGTGCGATGGCACAATCTCAGCTCACCGCAACCTCCGCCTCCTGGGTTCAGGCGATTCTCCTGCCTCAGCCTCCTGAGTAGCTGGGATTACAGGCACGCGCCACCATGCCCAGCTATTTTTTTTTGTATTTTTAGTAGAGACGGGGTTTCACCATGTTGACCAGGATGGTCTCGATCTCTTGACCTCGTGATCTACCCGCCTCAGCCTCCCAAAGTGCTGGGATTACAGGCTTGAGCCACTGTGCCCGGCCCCTTCTTTTCTTTACAGTGTGATACAGTTAGGGAGCTCAGACAAATCTCTGTCAATCACAAGATTGGTGGTAACTCTGGGCAAGTCGCTTCTCTTTTGCAGCATCAGTTTTACCAGCTGTGAAGCAAGGAGCGTGGCTGTGATGACAGGGCATTCATGAGAATTCAGTGAGGCTGTACCTGAGAAGCACTGCATGGCCCAGTTAGCAGGAGGGAGTTACCACACCGAGCAGAGAAGCAGAGGCTTCAGCCTGGAGGATGTGGCATGGGGTAGTGGTAGAGCTGGCGTTCCTTCTCTTGGAGGTATTCCCACTGGCTGGACGGAGAGATTGTCTCAGCCTCACTTTGATAAGAAAAGCCCTCTTTAGACAAGCATGTTCACTGTTCCTCTTCGTTTGCCACCCAGAAGCAGATCACATTTTTCTCATTTCTAGATTGGGCATATTACCAGTCCTGGTTTTGCCTGCAGGGATGTTCCTCTGCCACTCTAGGTGACCAGTTCCTTTGTGGTTCCAGGTGGAGGAGATGTCAAGATTGAAAGTCAGAAATTGAACTTCAAGGAGAAGGCCCAGGCCAAGGTGGGATCCCTCGATAATGTGGGCCACCTACCTGCCGGAGGTGCCGTGAAGGTAGCGAGTGGGTCACTGGGGAAATACAGCTGGGGAGGGGTGGGGACTGTGCAGCTAGGGTCAGGGTCCTCCCAGGTAGGCACCTGTCACCGCCACTCAGTCTCTTCAGGAGTCATGTCTTCACCTACACCACTGTTTTCACATCGTGCATCATCAATCCTGACTGAGGTAGGAGAAGTGAAGAGGCCCCAGCCCAGCCTCCTCTCACCTGTCAGCTGGAGGCAGAACCTTGCTCCTGAGAGCCATGGCCTTCCTAATTTAGCCCTTTTAATCCAGCCATTTTAGAAGGCCACAGGCTGGGACACAGACCACCACCAGGCGAACAGAGGTTCTGCACCACACAGTTCTCCCCGCCTGCCTTGAGCAAGAGGGGAATGTTGGTTCCACCCCATGTCAGGCTCCACCCCTGGAGCAGGACAGCACATTCTCAGCTGCCAGCCACAGCAGGCTGCCTCTGCAGGGCCCGCCTGTGCAGGCCTCTGGGACCGAGCTCAAGTGGCAGAGCTTCCCATCCGTGGGACTGGCTGGGCCTCTTCTCCCTTCCCTCTTTCCTCTCTTTCCTCCCTTCCTCCTTCCACAGTACTGTGAGACCTTTTGTGTGCCAAGATGCTGTCTGTCCTTTGTTCCATGTCATCAGCGGGTAGGGGGCCCATGAGGGGCATCTTGCAGGCCCCGAGCATGAGGATGGCTGCAGCTACTGGGGTTCGGGTATGCAGCAGAGAGGGGCCGAGAGCAGCTGCTCTGGGCCTTCCCTTCCTCCATCTCTGCTCCCCAGTGCCAGCCACTGCCTAGGCCAGGCGTCCCCAAACTGCGGCCCCCTGAGGCCATTTATCCGGCCCCCCGCCGCACTTCAGGAAGGGGCATCTCTTTCGTTGGTGGTCAGTGAGAGGAGCACAGTATGTGGCAGCCCTCCAACGGTCTGAGGGGCAGTGAACTGGCCCCGTGTGTAAAAAGTTTGGGGACGCCTGGCCTAGGCTGTCCCTGGTCCCATCCTCTCCTGATGCTCTGACTCACGCCTTGATCAGCTTCTAGGAACATTTGGAGGGTCCTTGCTGCCGCAGGCTCTCAACTCATGCCCCCTACACCTTGTGAGGATGCCAGTCTCACGCCCATCTCAGTGGGGCATTAACTTGGCTTTAGATTCTTGTTCAAGGCCACACAGCAAGCAAGATGTGAACCAGGATTCACATCTGGGGATATTTCTGACCCCAAGTCTTGTGCTCTTTTCCTTATTCATATTATCTCCCTTTCCTTATGAGTTCTGGAATTATTTTTTAATCAAGGCCTACTTTTCTCACTTTGCT
Organism: Saimiri boliviensis; assembly: GCF_048565385.1. Classification (NCBI taxonomy): domain Eukaryota; kingdom Metazoa; phylum Chordata; class Mammalia; order Primates; family Cebidae; genus Saimiri; species Saimiri boliviensis. The sequence goes on from NC_133456.1 coordinate 13,858,076, forward strand.
GATTAGAAACCACTTCTCCCTTGTCACTTCTTGGGCATTTGGTGACACAGGCTTTCCAGCTCCACAGTGGCCTCTCAGAGCTATTCTCCCTTCTCTGCCTTCCTCACACTGAGTGCTCCATATCCCCCAAATGTCCTGTGGAGCCCTCTGGGCCCCCACAGTCTCCCTCAGTTACACCTCCCTGGACACCTTCTTTCTGCCTCCCTTGGTCCCTTGGTCTCTTGGTCCCAGAATGGTGCCTGGCACAGACGAGGCCTCAGCGCTTGCATTCCTGACCAGACAGATGGGCAGGCAGGGCTGCCCGGGAGCTTCTGAGGACCCCACTCTGTGTGCAGGGGTGGCCTGGGTGCAGAGAGGGTCCAGGAGGGTGGGCTGCACCCCTTGTGGGGCTGCCCTTCAAGCTTGTTGCTCACTGTAACCATGGCTACTTATGTGGTACCAGCCCGAGGCCTGGCACCTCTGCCCTCAGAGAAGCTTCATTAGAGCCTTGTGTGCCACAGGGAGGCTCTGAGAGTGTGTTGCTAGCCCAGCTGCTCCTGACCCTCAGGAGTCAGTCCCCTTGGTGGGGTGGGGTGGGGTGGGGCTGGGCACCTGCCTGGGATTCTCCACAGTGACTGTATCTTGAGCCAGTGGGTGCCTGGGTAGCGCGGGTGGGGGCTGTGTGTCAAACCCACCACCATCACCCCATCCCACTCCCCCCCCAACTGACCCTGCACTGTCTCCCCCACTGTTTCATTGTAGACTGAGGGCGGTGGCAGCGAGGCTCCTCTGTGTCCGGGCCCCCCTGCTGGGGAGGAGCCGGCCATCTCTGAGGCAGCACCTGAAGCTGGCGCCCCCACTTCAGCCAGTGGCCTCAGTGGCCACCCCACCCTGTCAGGGGGTGTTGACCAAAGGGAGGCCCAGACCTTGGACAGCCAGATCCAGGAGACAAGTAAGTGGCTGGGCTCGGCCTAAGGGCCAGCCAGGGGCCCTGCCACTGGCCGCAAATTGAAACTCCTTTGTTTTTTGACTAGAGTATGGCCTAAATTTTAACGATGGAACCTTTTATTTTCCAGGCATCTAATGATGACATTCTGGTCTCGTCTTCCGTCTCCCCTGTTCCCCTCTTGTCTCCCTCGTTCCCCTCTCCCTTCCCTCCTCCCATGTCACTGCAGATTGAGACCTACAGGCTGACGTTCCGGGCAAACGCCAGGGCCCGCACCGACCATGGGGCCGACATTGTCTCCCGCCCCCCACACTTCCCTGGTGGCCCCAACTCAGGCTCTCGGGTCTTTGGCCCCCTTTCCCGGGCTGTCCACTAGATCAGTGAGCGCTTAGGCGCCAGGCAGCCCGCTAGGCTCGCCTTCCCTCCTGCTTTGCGCCCTGGGGCAGCAGCAGCCCCGCCCACACCTCTCGCTCCTGGCTGGGCCCAGCTCCCTGCTTTGGTCTTGTCCCATCACTGCGCCACTGCTCCGTGGAGAGGTTGGGAGGGGATTGGAGTGGCTGAGGCTAAGTTGGAATCTAAAAGGGGAGAACCAGATTCTGCCCTCATCTTTGTTTGGTTCTTTTGGTCCAAACCCAAAAGAAACATGCCCTCCCTCCCTGGAGGGAAGAGTGGAGGCGGATTCCAAGTGGTGACAGGACGCTGACCCTGGGGCTTAAGCCACTGCCTCTCCTTTTGGCCTCACAAAGGCATCCCCCTCCCCTGCAGGTGGTATCAGGCCCTTCTTGCTGCCCTGCCCCAAGTTAGGGGCCAGTGCTGTCCCCATGCTTAACATACCCACCTAGCTGCTGTCACATTTCGTCTTTTTTTTTTTTTTTCCTAATAACCTAAAAACTGGCAAAATAGTTCTGCAGGTTGAAGCCATGTCTACGTGAAAGTCCTCAGTAAGTGTTAGAGGGACAGGGCGAGGAGATCCTTATGCTGCCCCCACCGGAGGATGTGGGCAGTTAGGGCCCTGGAGGTGGCGTGGCAGGAAGAGGAGTGCAGAGGCTGTGGCTGGTGACCGGGTCAGGCACACGAGGGGCTCGTAGAGCGGTGACTGGTTGGTCGTTTTGCCATTTTGTGTGTATGCTGCTTTTCTTTTCTAACCAAGAGGCTGGTTTTGGCATCTCTGTCCCATTCCCTGGATCTGGTCGTGGTCAGCCCTAGGACAGCCAGGGCTAGAACAGAAAAGGGCCCAGGAGATGGAAATCCTTCGGGCCGGCACCCGCAACCTAGGACACGCAAGCCCTCATGTCCAGGGGAGCCTCATGCAGATAGTGGGAAATCAGGTCTGGAAATGTAAAAAGGCATGAGACTAAGGCCATCTGCTTCCCTTAATGCCCTGACTGGAGAGGGGAGGGAGGAGAGGCCAGGCCCAGCTAGGCCTTGGGATGGCTGCAGTGAGGAGAAATCCCGGGAACTATATTGACACAAAGATTCTTATTGCACTTGTATTTTTTTGTATCAAAGTTTGCATGGTTTCTAATAAAGGATTAAAACATAAGTTTGTAGTGAAATGGCCTGGGAGATTCCAAGGGCTTCTCTGGAGGGGCATTGGCTGCAATGCAGATTGCCCCCTGAGGATGCCCCAGACTTGGCCTCCGCAGGCCCCTTCCTGACCTCTGCCCTTCTCTGGTTCTGGGGTCCCTTGGAGCTGGAGAAGGTAGGGGTGTTGACTTAGGCTTCGATGTGATCTCCATGTGCAGGGCCTGACAGGTCCTCCCCGTTTCCGAGGCAGCAGTGCCCTGGGGAGGTTTGACACCACGTCCCCAGCTCCCCAGGCACACACCAGGAGACTGCAGGGTCTCATGGAGGAAGTGCTGCCTGAGCCCAGGGAACCGGCTTTCCTCCTCAGAGACCATGTGCAGAGCGCTTTCGCTGTGCCTGAACATGAGGGAACCAGTGTTTTCTCAGGAGGAGGAAGGGCCTGCTGTGCTGAAACTGGAAAGGAAGCAGTAAGGGTCGGGTGGTCAGGAGACACCACAGAGGTGACAGCACAGGCCCAGAGTACCTGCTGCCTCTGCTGCATATGTCCTGGGGTCATGAGGATGCTGAGGTTGATGACAGGCTCCAAGTCCTTTCACTCCTTTGACCAAGGGTTAGAGGGAAGGAGGTGGCCCAAGTGGAGTGTTCTCTAGGTGGGCTGCAGGACTGGTCACGAGTTCTGAGAGGTCATCTGGTCATAGCTCCCTCAAGGATCCCGCACGCCAGAGCACCTGAGAAGGCCGGGAGCAGAGGCCCTGTGTGATGTGTACTCCACGGCTGTTTGGGGTGGGATGTTTCTGTACTTCCCAATTTGCTTATGGCTCAGCCATTACCTGTGTCGGTCTGTGATTCTGTGTAACAGTTTTAAGAGTAAATAAAGCTGCCTGATGTCCCACCACACAGGCTCCACGCTTCTGTTTGTCTTGGTTTGCGTCTACCTCCCTGATCCTCCTGCCTCAGCGCACCCCCTTGCACCAAGGGACTGGAATGCAGTGTGCACGTGATCTCCATGACCTTGGCATTCAGCCCCTCAGTTGTGAACTTGTGGATATGGCCACGGAAAGAACCACTGTGCCATACAGCCGGAGAGCTAAGGAAGGGCCACCTGCAGAACTCTCCCCCCGTCTGCCAGGTAAAGAGCTACTCGACACTTACTTTCCAAAACTACAAGGACAGTGTCAGTTCTGACAGGCTCCCTGTGGTGGGTACCCAGAGCAGCAGCTGTGCCGGAGGACCGAGTTGGGTAACAGCACAGCTGCTTCGTGCTCTTGGCGAAGCAGGGAGGTTCTAACCCCCCCACCCTTTTTTTTTCCTTACACATTGCTACAAAGACGTGTCCAATCTAACCCCCTTCTTAAGACTTCGGGCCACAGCCAGCTCCTGTCCACAGCAATAAACATCATCTCTCCTCTCTACCTTCCTCCTTCCTGTTTGGGGAACCGTGGCCCAGTTTACAGAGGCCCTGAGGGAGGACCCACTAGTGGACAGCAGGGCTCACAAGGGATAAATAGAACTTTATTTTAAATAAACATTTGCACTCTGTACACAGCCCCAGCAGAAGGAGGGCTCAGTCATCAGCTGTCTTGCGCACGTCAAAGCTGCCACAGGGTCCTCGCAGCAGCTCTGCCAGTAGCGCAAGCAGCTGCCCATGCTCCTCCTGCACGCTGGGGGGAAGTGCAGCCAGCTCGCTGCGCAGGCTCCGCTCCACCATGCGGCCCAGCGCCCGCCGCAGCTCCCTCAGCAGCCGCACCGTGCGTGAGTCGCCCTCCAGCCGCAGCAGGTCACTATCGCTCAGTGAGATGGTGGCCCGGCGCCCATCATCTTAGGGAACAGAAAAGACGGTGGGGAGCTGTGATGAGGCCAGGCCCCAGAGGAGCAGCTGCAGCGCGGGGCGGGCAGGAGGCCCGCAGGCACTCACCACGGATGTGCACATCCCCGTCGGTCAGGAGCAGCACAGCTAGCGGGTGCACCTGAGAGGAGTCCCGGACGAAGACGCTGCCATTGGACTTGACCGCCATGAAATACGTCAGCCATCGGCTCCGTAACCGTGTGGCCTCCCTAGGGAACACAGGGCTGGTGAGGCCACTTTTTTGGACCATCCCAGCTGCCCCACCCAGGCCTGTATGCCCCTACCTGTTAATGGTCGACTTGTGTAGCAGGATGTTGCCTGATTTGGTCCTGTATGTGACACTGTTGGGCTTGAACTTCCCCTGCCGGGTGACCTTGCCCTGCCTCACCTGCAGGGATGGAGGAAAAGATAGGTGGGGCTGAGCAAGGAGCTGCAGACAGGGAAGGAGGCTGGAACCTGGTGAACTCCACTCCCTCCCAGAGGCAGCACCTGGATGAGGTTGGGGTACAGGCCGGCCATCAGCACACCCTTCACCAGCTCCTCCTCCTCACTGTACTCATTGCACTGCGCAGAGGCCAGGGTGCAGTCCGAGGGCTTCCCCACCAGGAAAGCCTCATAAATGTTCTCCGAGAACTGCTTGATGAGTCCTAGGGAGACAGAATGTGCAGTGAACCTAGAGCTCCTAGCCACAGGCTAGGGGTGACAGGAGCTCAGTGTGGGTGGGAGGGGTGGGAGGGGGTCAGGAGAGCAGGTGTGGGACCGGCTGACCATGGATGAAGCGCAGGCTGGGTGCATAGAGCAGGTTTTCCTCCAGGTAATTCTCCCGGGAGCTGCGATCCTGCCAACGCAGTACCTCCTCCCAGCCAGCAACAGCCCGAACAAAGGCCAGGTGGTCACTGCCGCTGTCGTGGCTCAACAATGCTTTCACCTGGGAGGGGAGAAGAGGATAGCCCGGTCATGGGCAGGGGCTAGACAACGCCCCCTCAAGACACCAGTGGGTGGAGGGTTCCAGGAAGGGGCCGGGACTGACCTTGTCCACCTCTGCCCGGTTCTGCAGGCTGCTGCTGAAGGGGTCCCGGGTGAGGCAGGAAACCACCACCAGCAGCGGGTGCAGGCAGCGGAAGATGGCAGCCAACACTATGGCCTTGGCCAGCCGGGGGTCGGTGGAGATGTGGGCTAGGCGCTGCCCCAGAGTGGTCAGGTACTCCCGCTGGTCCAGCACCCCTGCAACGGCTCAGCTGTCAGTGCCACCCTCAAGGGCCACTCCCCAGCCCAGCTCGGCCCAGCCCAGCCCCCACACACCAATTTCCTGGAGCAGGATCACAGCCTCGTCCACTGCTTTGATGTTTGGACTGTCCACAGCCTTGGACAGGAACTCCACTGCCTACAACCAACAGAGCCAGAGCCCGCCATGAGCCCGCCTCCCACCTGCCATGAGCCTGCCCCCTCCCCCCCAGCCAGCCCCCGCCCCACCACACCGTCTTCTCGGGCATGTGGATTTTCGCTTGCAGCACCAGGTTTTCAAGAGGCGTGCGCAGGATCTCTGGCACTTGGAAAGGAACCATTTTCTCCAGCCGACTTCTCGGGAACAAGTGGTAGGCAAAGCCTGATTGGCAGCGGCCCGCCCGGCCCCGGCGCTGGATCACATTGGCTCTTGACACCCACACTGTCTCCAGGCAGGACACCTAGGGGAGGGGGCAGGTAAGTAGCACACAGATGCCACTTCCTCAGCGCTTCCTCCCTCCCTGAATAACCCTCACCACTCCCCCATGACAGGGACACCGAGACCCCACAAGCATGGCCTTCTTGAGACACAAAAAGCAGGTTTAAGGTAGAGCTGGGCTGGGGACCACCTCAAAACTTAGATTCCCTCCCCTTGGGCCCAGGAGGTAGGTGCCACCTTGGTCTTCAGGTCATAGCGTTCCTCCTTGTGCAGCCCGCTGTCTACCACGTGCACGATGTCATTGATCGTGATGGAAGTCTCAGCAATATTGGTGGCCAAGACAATCTTGCGCACCCCCACTGGAGGCTGCTGGAATATGGCCTTCTGATCCATCATGGGGATGTTGGAGTGCACTGGTGGGCAAGACACACACTGGTTATGGGCACTGCTTCCACCATTCCACCAGAACTTCCCCCGGGCATGCGGGCAGGGCAAGGATTCTGACCCCGTTTGATGAATCAGGCACAGATAAACACTGCCCAGTGAAAAATGCCACAGCGTGGTCAGAAACCAGGGCCCCTGGAGTCCCAGTTGGGTCAGTCCCCAGACAAAGGCCAGGCCGGTTTCTGAAGGTTCCTGGTCCCTCCACCCAGGCTCTCACCTGGCAGGATGAGGTACTTGCTCTCGTGCATGCCCAGGGCCTCCTGGAGGCGCTGCTGCACTCCTTTGATCTCCTGCCACCCAGGCAGGAAGCACAGGATCCCACCTGTAAAGGAGCCCTGGGGCATGAGTGGGCTGCTACTGCAAGTGGAGCTGGGGCGGGCACAGGGCAGATGAGAAGGCACCCACCTGGTTCCCCACGGGCATCAATGTGCAGAACCAGATCAGTCACGAGGTCCAAATCAAGGGCGCATTCATCCTCAGACTGGGGTGGGGGAAGAGAGGCCACAGTCACAGCCCCGGGGTAAGGGGTCGTGCCAAGGACACAGCCACCTGACTCAGTGAGACGGAGCCGCTTGACATCAACTCCAGTCCTGACATGCGTGCCACGCAGGCAGGGTTAGTCCCCAGTTTTCTATCAAGGAAACCGAGGATTGGGGAGGGTAACTTGCCCCAGGCCACCAAGCCCCAGGGCCGGGGAGGAGGGGCATCCATGGAGGAAAGGCCAGGAGCCCTGGGTGGGATAGGGATGTCCCTCACCTCGTGGTGCCGGTGCCGGTGCAGGTGCTGGTGCTTGCCCAGCTTGGCCAGGATGTCCTCCAGGTAGTGCTCCTTGACTGGGTACATGAAGCCAGGCACCTTGATGACGGGGCAGCCACCAAAGTATCGGGAGAAGCGCTCATTGTCCCCTGTGGCACTCATAAGCACCAGCCGCAGGGCCGGGTTGAGCCGCTGCAGGCCCTTGAGCAGGATCAGCAGGAAGTCTGTGTTCACGTCCCGCTCGTGCACCTCGTCCACGATGACGTGGCTCACGCCCTCCAGGCTGGGATTGCTCTGCAGCTTGCGCAGCAGGATACCCACAGTGCAGAAGAGCAGGGCCCCGCCTCGGGCCGGGGGCTTACTTTCCAATCGCACCTGGAAGCCCACGTTCCGGCGCAGGGAGGGGCCCAGTTCGTGGCTAACCCGCTGCGCCACAGACACAGCAGAGATGCGTCGAGGTTGGGTGATAATCACGTTGCAGCGGGCACCGCGGCCCTCGGTCACATAGCGCTCCAGCAACAGCTGCGGGATGCGTGTGGTCTTCCCACAGCCCGTGTCCCCAGAGATGACCACCACCGGGTGCTGCTCAATGGCATTGAGGATGGTGTCCCGATGTGGGTCCACAGGGAGTTGGGGGGCCTCCTGCCAGACCGGCCCTCGCCGCCGCCACAGTTCTAGCAGGCTTTGGCTGAGACGCACCTCCTCGGCTTCCAACAGGGGCACATAGGGCTTGCCTGTGATAGGGTCACTCAGAGGCCCTGAGTCCTTGCCCAAGGGCAAGATGTCATCACTCTGCAACCGGAGTTCTGGGGCGATCCATGAACTATCCACGGGGTACTAGGGGACAGGGAGGCAAGCAAAACAATGAAAAGAAGTTCCTCACTGTGACACACAACCAGCCACTCCTCAGGATTCACCTGGGTCAGATGTTATGGCCCAACCCACTGGGCAGAGGATTAATTTAGTCCATGACTGCCCTGGGATCCGTGTGGTCAGAACTGGGCTGCTCAGGCCGGGGGGCTCCCAGGCCCCATCCTCAGTGAGGAGAATGGGGAGGTACTACTGCCTGTCACAGGTGGAGGCCTTCTATCTGGAGAAATGGAGGTAGACTACAGGGGGAAGGGTGGGGAGGGATACGGGGCCTCTTACATGGTTCAGGAAGGTCTCTATCTTGCGGAGGATGGGCTCGGGCACCTGGATGGTGCATGGTCGGCGCTGGGTCTCACCCAGCTCACGCAAGGAGGCCAGGTTATACATGGCGTGCGTAAGCGGCTCGTTGTTCCTGTCCACCAGGCCCAGGCTCTGCAGGGCAACATGCAAGGCTCAGTCTATGCTCTGGGGCTCCCTAAAAACCAGCCCTGACAAGCTCGGGAGCTCTAAGGCAGAAGTTGTACCAAGCAATCTCTAAGAGATTTTGGTTTTCGGCTGACATGATGGAAGGAGAAATTATAAACTGGGAAAATGTAAACTTAGCAAAGCAAACATTTTAAAAAATGAACTAAAGTTAATTCAGGCTGGGCGTGGTGGCTCACGCCTGCAATCCCAGGACTTTGGGAGGCCAAGGCAGGTGAATCACCTGAGGTCAGGGGTTCAAGTACAGCCTGGCCAACATGGCAAAACCCCATCTCTACTAAAAATACAAAAATTAACTGGGCATGTTGGCAGGCGCCTGTATTCCCAGCTACTAGGGAGGCTGAGGCACAAGAATCGCTTGAACCTGAGAGGCCGAAGTATGCAGTGAGCCAAGATCATGACAGTGTACTCCGGCCTGGGCAACAGAGCAAGACTCCGTCTCAAAAAATGGTAATTAAATAAAGTTAATTCAAGAAAAGCTAAACCTGATGTGTCAAAGAACAGCCCTACGTCTGGAGGTGGCCCTGAGGAGAAACCTCTTGCTGTGTGGCTGGAGCTCCCTCGACGGCACAAAAGGTCACTGTCACCCCACGAATTACCAACATGCACTCTCAGACCAGCCAGGCCAGGTCCTCAGTGATTCCAGAACACACCACAGACTCCCTCTTCCTATGCCAATTCACCAAGCCTCCCTCCCGCCATCCTTCCACCCCACCTCCCAGTCTCTACATGGCACCTGATCCATCTCTGACCCCATCATATACAGATGTACATAGAATTCCCTGTAAACATCGATTATAATGCAACTTGATAAAATGAGCCGCTGGAAGGAAAATACTGTGTCTTACCTAAAGCCGCCTAACCAGAGATAAAACATGGCATTCTAATACCTCAGGCACGTGGGTAAGACCAGTCTTGTGTTCCTGTCACCTCTAATGTCTGGAATCTGCTCACCCTCCAGAGCCCAGATCGAACACTCCCTCCTTAAAGAAGTCTTCCCTCAATAGGGGCCAAGCACCTGCCTCTGGGCATGCTGGCACCATCAGCTGTAAGGACCTCAAAGACAAGGAACCAGGCTCCGTAACACAGAAGGTGCCAATACAAGCTCCTTGCTGCAGGAACAGGCTTTTGCCCTATCCCCAGACTTCAAGGATTTTATCCACCAGCCTCACTGACACATGGCCTCCCAGCCACTGCAAAGCTTGCTCCTTCACAGACAGGCCCCTACCATGCTAAGGCGTGTCTGCTCATCAGCGCGTATGCGTCAGGCCAAAGCTCAGACTGCCTCCAGTTCTACCAGTCAGTCCTTGTTCTGCACTCCTGTCACAGGGAGTACATCCCTCCCCCTGTATCTCACCACTTGCCTGTCCCCTCTTCCTCACCTTTCTCCAGGTTCTTGTTACCTCTCACCATCAGCTGTAACTAAAATGTGGTTCCCAGAGCCAAATGCACCAGTGAAATGGTACACCTGACCATCCAGAGTAAAGCAGGCCTATTTCCATCTTGTTCTGCGAACTTAACCTCCACCAACGTGGGTTGAGATTAGTAACTCCTCAGGCAGTAAGACACAATCCCAACCCCCTCCCATTACTGTGCCATCAGCTAACTCCACAGCCCCTTTCAAGAGAACTGCCATGGCTGGGAGTGATGACTCACACCTGCAATCCCAACACTTTGGGAAGCCAAGGCAGAAAGATCGATTGAGTCCAAGATTTTAAAACCAGCCTTGGCAACACAGTGAGACTCTTGTCTCTACAAAAAAATGTTGAAAAAAATTAGGTGGGTATGGTGGCGCATGCCTATAGTCCCAGCTACTCAGGAGTCTGAGGTGAAAGGATCACTTAAGCCCAGGAGGTCAAGGCTGCAGGGAGCTGTGATCGTGCCACTACACTCCAGCTTGGGTCACAGAGACCCTGTCTCAAAAAAAGAGAGGACTGCCAGCTGTCTGCCACACTGCCTCCACCTTGATGTTGACTGCTTCCTTGATCTTCACTGCAGTCACAAGTCCTTCTGCTCATCAGCACGTATGCGTCAGGCCAAAGCTCAGACTGCCTCCAGTTCTACCAGTCAGTCCTTGTTCTGTGCTCAAATTATTCATTTTGGCCACAAAGCCCAGGTTATCAGGATCATATTGGACACCAGGTCTGCATCCCAAAACAGGCTCAGCTCCTTCCAACTTTATACTATTCACAACAATGAGCGAGTTGCCTCCCAACAGTGTGAAAAAGGCTGGGCCACAGGCAAAGCATCTCCACAGGGGCTCTGGGAAAACTGTGGAAACAGCCACAGAGACTACAAATGAGGCCCGCACACCAGCTGTCTTTGTGCTGGGCAAAAGGCCTGCTGTGATGGTTTCGTTTCTTCAAGACATCCTCGTGCATCACACCCAGGACCTTCCTGGACTCACCTTCAGTTTTTTGCAGGCCAAGGCTGCCGCCTTATTCTCAGCCTCTGCTTTGCGGCGCCCTTTGGCAACAAAGGTCATGGGGCAGGGCCAGAGCAGGGTAAGTGTAGACAGCTTGGTCTTGGTCCCCACAGTATGGAACTGCATGAGGTTCTACATGGAAGGCAAGAGAGGTGGTTAAAGAAAGGTAGGAAATGAGAAGAGACTTGAGGCCTTCTCAGAATGCCAAGGAGCCCAGACATGGAAGAAGTACTGCCTCAGCAGGTGCCAGGCATGAGCCACGCTGGAAGTGCTGCTGCACAGCCAGAAGCAGGCCCATGGGCTCAGACAGCCTACTCCTGGGCTTGCTTCTGCTATAGCTCAACTTCCACTGCAGAAGACAGTGCTCGGGCATTGCCACTACCTACTCTCCTAGCCCACCATCCCCTCGGCACCTTCGTGGCAGTTGTGCGTTGAAGCTGTCAGCATGAGCTAAAAACCAGGCACATACTGCAGGAGCAAAAAGGCCTGCACCTGGACAGAAGCTTTGCTTACCCAAAGCCTCTTCGCCTGGTAGCAAGAGAAAAATTCATACCTCACCATAGACCCAGACCTCTAACCCCTCCCACTGACAACCCACCATCCAGAACAGGTGTGGGTCGTCTGCTCCTGCAGCCCCCACCCTCTCCCTGTACTGCTAGGACTTGGCCTCTGCTCTGTCACACCTGCAACTTTTCCTTCTGAGCCGGAGCTCCTCCAGCTGGCCTAGGTGTGGGCTGGAGGAAGAGGCCCCTCAGCCTTCTGTAAGCCTGCCTTTGGGGAACACTGGACGTGACCAAGTAAGCACCCCACACACACTTCTGGGAGACCTAACTCACCTTAGCTGTGGAGGATGACGTTGCAATCTGAATCACCTTGGCCAGAAGGTTCTTGGGAAGTGGAAACTGGGTCAGAGCCCTAATGGCACTGTCATCATCTGTCATCTCAAAGGAACTCCCCCTGGATGGAACAAAAGTTTAGCTGAAAGTTCTCTCTCTTCGTGGACCCATTTCCTCAAGGCTCTGAGATGCAGGAGTGAGGACGCTGCACTGCAGCAGGGAGCCAGGAGGCATGAACTGGATGGGAAACTGGACATCACTGCTCCTCCCACAGTTAACACCGCATGGAGAGTGCTCCCGCCATGCCCCCACACAGATAAGACAGCAGAGGGCAGAGGCTCCGCGCTGCTGTTCTGCTTTGCACAGCCACACAGTAGAAGACCATAGCTGGCTTCTACGCAGACATATGCTGAGTGACGGGACACACAGGATGAAATGTGAGGCAGGGCACTCCCATCTCAGAGAAGACTAGCAAGAACATTCATGCATCCCCGTGTCAAGGCACAGCCAGTCTCTACTGCATCCCCAGCCCCCTTCTGTACCTTGAGTCCCTGAGTGGGGTGTGGGAATCCTGCTGGGTCATGGACAAGAAGTCGGTAACATCTATGGTCCCTTCTTCTAGCTCTTCCTCCTCATCCTCCTCTTCATCCCGAACCAAAGAGCGGGAGAGGCCCCCAGGTCCACCTGGCCGAATGCTCTCCGGATTCAGCTGCCGCCAGGAAGTAGGGGGCATGGTGGGTTCCGGACGCCACCAGCTGTCAGCAGGGGAGCCGAAGCGATCAGCTAGCACTCGGTATTTGGCTGCGTCAAACAACTCATTCCGGGGACCCAGCAGACCCCAGCCCTGGAGGGGAAAAGGGACGCTGTAAAGATTCATACCATCTTTACCCAGTCGGCATGGCCCGTGTCCATCTACACTGTGAAGTCCCTTGTGTTGTGGAGCCAGTTTTTCATCTGTTAATCCACTTCAGCCCCTAGTCCAGAAGTGGGCATGGAACACTGAAAGATGCCTAGCTTTGAGATACATAATCCCACATGGCAATGGGTGAGCAGAAGATACTTTTTTTTTCCTTTTGACACAGGGTCTCATGCTGTCACCCAGGCTGGAGTGTAGTGGCACAATCACGGCTCACTACAACCTCTGCCTCCTAGGTTCAGGTGATGCTTCCACTTCAGCCTCCCAAGTACAGGCATGAACCACCACGTCCAGCTAATTTTTGTAGAGACAGGGCCTCGCCATGTTGCCCAGGCTGGTCTTGAACTCCTGGCCTCAAGTGATCCACCCGCCTCAGCCTCCCAAAGTGCTTGGGAGGCATAAGCCACCACACCCAGCCCAAGATACATTCACACAGTGATCTAGGAAGCTTCAGTAAATACAGCAATTAAAACCTACATAGCCAGCTGGGTGAAGTGGCTAACACCTGTACTCACAGCACTTTGGGAGACTGAGGTGGCCAGATCACCTAAGGTCAGGAGTTCAAGACCAGCCTGACCAATGTGGTGAAACCCCGTCTCTATTTAAAAAAAAAAAAAATACACACACACACACACACACAAACATATATATATACACATATAAATTAGCTGGGCATGGTGGCAGGTGCCTGTAATCCCAGCTACTCAGGAAGCTGAGGCAGGAGAATCGCTTGAACCAGGAACACAGTGGTTGCCGTGAGCCAAGATGGTACTAATGCACTCCAGCCTGGGGAACAGAGAGACTCCACCAAACAAACAAACAAAAAACCTATGTAGCCTACACCAGAGAACAGATGTAAGTTCTGATATAAGAATCCTGTTAGGAATACATTCTAGCCGGGCGCGGTGGCTCAAGCCTGTAACCCCAGCACTTTGGGAGGCCAAGGCGGGTGGATCATGAGGTTAAGAGATCGAGACCATCCTGGTCAACATGGTAAAACCCCGTCTCTACTAAAAATACAAAAAATTAGCTGGGCATGGTGGCACGTGCCTGTAATCCCAGCTACTCAGGAGGCTGAGGCAGGAGAATTGCTTGAACCCAGGAGGCGGAGGTTGCGGTGAGCCAAGATTGCGCCATTGCACTCCAGCCTGGGTAACAAGAGCAAAACTCCATCTCAAAAAAAAAAAAAAAAAGGAATACATTCTAGAGAAATAACTTGAAATGTTAAAGCTATTTATATAAAAATATTTTAAATGTGTTATAGCTTCACGCTTTTCTAAAGAAAACATAAATTCAACATTTGCTAAGTCTCTAGCGTGTACACAGCAACATGTTGGCCACCTGAGCATCATCAGGAGAGACAAGACCTGGTCCTTGCCCTCAACCAGTTCACAATATAAGAGGCAGTTAGCCAAGGGCGGTGGTATGCACCTGTAGTCCCAGCTACTCAGGAGGCTGAAGCAAGAGGATCACTTGAGCTTTAGAGATCGAGGCTGTGGTAAGCCATGATCATACCACTTTAATGAACTCCAACCTGGGCAACAGAGCAAGGTCTCCAAAAAACAAAGAATTTAAGCGGCAGATGAGGAATGCAGATGACCAGGGTCGAAGAAACAAAGACATAAATGAGCAACCAGGAGAACAAGGAGCAGATGCCAAGAAAGCACAGGTGGCAGGAGCTGCCACTGGAGGTAAAGGCAACAAAGCCCGAGGGACAGCAAGAACATGGCTCGTCAGGTCTCTGACGTCAGGACCATGTGACAGCAGACAGCAGAGGCCATGGGCCAGGAACCTCTCTAAGGTGGCCTTTCAGTCCCACCCGACTCATGACAAGCTTGAAAGTAACCACAGCCTGCCTTCTTAAAAGTTTCTCCTGTCAGGCGCGGTGGTGCGCACCTGTAGTCCCAGCTACTCAGGAGGCTGAGGCTGGAGGATCGCTTGAGCCCAGGAGTTCTGGGCTGTAGTGTGCCATGCTGACCGGCTGTCCGCACTAAGTTCAGCCTCAGTATGGTGACCTCTCAGGAGCCGGGGAACACCAGGTTGCCTAAGGAGGAGTGAACTTGTTCAGTTTGGAAATGGAGCAGGTCAAAACTCCCATGCTGATCAGTAGTGGGATAGCACCTATAAATAGCCACTGCACTCCAGCCTGGGCAACACAGCGAGAGACCCCGTCTCTTAAAAAAAAAAAAAAAAAAAAAAAAAGTTTCTCCTTAGGTTTTTGTTTTGTTTTGTTTTGTTTTTTTAAATAGATGGAGTCTCTCTCTGTCACCCAGGCTGGAGTGCAGTGGTGCAATCTCGGCTCACTGCAACCTCCGCCTCCCGGGTCCTGGTTCAAGCAGTTGTCCTGCCTCAGCCTTCCGAGTAGCTGGGATTACAGGAACACACCACCATGCCCAGCTAATTTTTGGATTTTTAGCCAAGACAGGGTTTCACCATGTTGGCCAGGCTAGTCGTGAACTCCTGAACTCATAATCTGCCCACCTTGGCCTCCCAAAGTGCTGGGATTACAGGAGTGAGCTACCTGGCCTCTCCTTAGGTTTTTTTTTGTTTTGTTTTGTTTTGTTTTTGGTTTTTTTGAGGCAGAGTTTCACTCTTGTTATCCAGGCTGGAGTGCAATGGCACGATCTCGGCTCACCGCAACCTCCGCCTCCTGGGTTCAGGCAATTCACCTGCCTCAGCCTCCTGAGTAGCTGGGATTACAGGCATGCGCCACCATGCCCAGCTAATTTTTTCTATTTTTAGTAGAGACGGGGTTTCACCATGTTGACCAGGATGGTCTCGATCTCTTGACCTCGTGATCCACCTGCCTCGGCCTCCCAAAGTGCTGGGATTACAGGCTTGAGCCACCGCGCCCGGCCCTCTCCTTAGGTTTTTGAAATAATTAAATGTAATCTTAAAAATTCTATTCACAACACTAACAAAAACCATCACCTACCTAAGATGAACTAAGGTGGATGAAAAAGGTACAGACTGGCAAAGCTGCTCACAGCTGCGCATACTGACCCAGACTCTAAGCCACAGTGGCCCGAGTCTAGAGTGCCTTGCTCCAGCCCTTGGCCCTGGCAAGGACCATTCTTCAAGAATGAGCCTCTTCTATTTAGGAGGCTGGGGTGTATTTATGTCCGCCCATGGACACCTCCCTCTGCTGACTCAGTCCCCTCTGCTTGCCAGCACATCTCACCAAGCATGAGGGCAATGTGGAAAAACACATTTGGTTTGGGGGGGAAAGGGAAACGCTGAAGAAATGGGAGTATAGCCATTAAAAGGCTGAGTTCTAGAACAAAAAACAACTCCTGTAACTACAATGAGATCTCATCTCACACCATTAGGATCGCTATTCTCAAAAACACAGAAACAAAGTAACAAGCACTAGCTTGGATGTGGAGAAACTGGAAGCCTTGTGCACCACTGATGGGAAAGTCAGCCACTACAGAAAAAGAGTTTGGCAGCTAGGTGCTGTGGCTCCATGCCTGTAATCAAGCACTTTGGGAGGCCAAGGCAGGGGGGATCACAAGGTCAGAAGTTTGAGACCAACCTGGCCAATATGGTGAAATGCCATCTCTACTAATGTATAAAACTTAGTTGGGCGTGGTGGCACATGGCTGTAGACCCAGCTACTTAGGAAGCTGAGGTAGGAGAATCGCTTGAACCCGGGAGATGAAAATTGCAGTGAGTCAAGATGGCGCCACTGCACTCCAACCTGGGTAACAGAGCAAGACTCTCTATCAAAAAAAAAAAAAAAAAAAAAGTTTGGCAATTCAAAAAAAAAAAAAAAACAACGAGCAAAACATAATTACCATGATCCAGCAACACTACTTTGGGTCTGTACACAGAAAGCCGAAAGCAGAGTCACAGATATCAGTATACTCATGCTGACAGCAGCATTATTCACACTGTTAAAACATGGAAGCACCCCAACCATCCACTGATGGATGAATGTGTAAGTGAAATGTGGTATAACCTGAAAATGGAATACTATCCATTCCTTGAAAAGAAGGAATACTGGACACACACTAAAACACGTATGAACCTTCAGGGCATTATGCCAAGTAAAACTGTCAATCACAGAAGGACAAATATTGAATGGTTCTATTTATATGAGAAATCTAGAATAGTCAAATTCTCACAGACACAGAAAGAATGGTGGTTACCAGTGACTTGGGGCAGGAAATGGGGAGTTAGTTTGATGAATACAGAATGTGTTTTACAAAATGAAAAAGTTCTGGAGATTGGCTGCACAACAATATAAATATACTTAACACCACTGACCTAGACTTTAAAATGGTTAATGAGGCTGGGTTTGGGCTCATGCCTATAATCCCAGCACTTTGGGAGGCCAAGGTGGGTGGATTACGAGGTAAGGAGTTCAAGACCAGCCTGACCAACATGGTGAAACCCTGTCTCTACCAAAAATACAAAAATTAGGCTGGGCGCGGTAGCTCACACCTATAATTCCAGCACTTTGGGAGGCCGAGGCGGGTAGATCACGAGGTCAAGAGATCAAGACCATCCTGGTCAACAAGGTGAAACGCCGTCTCTACTAAAAATACAAAAAAATTAGCTGGGCATGGTGGCGTGCGCCTGTAGTCCCAGCTACTCGGGAGGCTGAGGCAGGAGAATTGCTTGAACCCAGGAGGCAGAGGTTGCAGTGAGCCAAGATTGTGCCATTGCACTCCAGCCTGGGTAATAAGTGTGAAACTCTGTCTCAAAAAAAAAAAAAAAATTGCCGGGCGTGGTGGCTCAAGCCTGTAATCCCAGCACTTTGGGAGGCCGAGGCGGGCGGATCACGAGGTCGAGAGATCGAGACCAACCTGGTCAACATGGTGAACCCCCTGGCCGGGTGCGGTGGCTCACGCCTGTAATCCCAGCACTTTGGGAGGCCGAGGCGGGCGGATCACGAGGTCAAGAGATCGAGACCATCCTGGTCAACATGGTGAAACCCCGTCTCTACTAAAAATACAAAACATTAGCTGGGCATGGTGGCGCGTGCTTGTAATCCCAGCTACTCAGGAGGCTGAGGCAGGAGAATTACCTGAGCCCAGGAGGCGGAGGTTGCGGTGAGCCGAGATCGCGCCATTGCACTCCAGCCTGGGTAACGAGAGCGGAACTCCGTCTCAAAAAAAAAAAAAAAAAAAAAAAAAAACATGGTGAAACCCCGTCTCTACTAAAGATACAAAAAATTAGCTGGGCATGGTGGCGCATGCCTGTAATCCCAGCTACTCAGGAGGCTGAGGCAGGTGAATTGCTTGAACCCGGGAGGCGGAGGTTGCGATGAGCCGAGATTGCGCCATTGCACTCCAGCCTGGGTAACAAGAGCGAAACTCCGTCTCAAAAAACTAAAAAAAAAAAATTAGCTGGGCGCAGTGGCGTGTGCCTATAATCCCAGCTACAGGAGACAGATGGATTGCCTGAGCCCAGGACCAGTCTTGGGAATACAGGAAGACCCTGTTCTCTATAAAATTAGCGGGGTATGGTGGTGCATGCCTGCCATCTCAGTTACTCAGGAGGCTGAGGTAGGAGAAACTCTTGAGCCTGGGAGGTGAAGGCTGCAGTGAGCCACGATGGCAGCACTGCACTCCAGCCTAGCCCACATGGCAAAACTCTGTCTCGAAACAAATAAATAAAAATAAAAACACAGCCGGGCGCGGTGGCTCAAGCCTGTAATCCCAGCACTTTCGGAGGCCGAGGCGGGTGGATCACGAGGTCGAGAGATCGAGACCAACCTGGTCAACATGGTGAAACCCTGTCTCTACTAAAAATACAAAAAATTAGCTGGGCATGGTGGTGCGTGCCTGTAATCCCAGCTACTCAGGAGGCTGAGGCAGGAGAATTGCCTGAACCCAGGAGGCGGAGGTTGCGGTGAGCCGAGATCGCGCCATTGCACTCCAGCCTGGGTAATAAGAGCGAAACTCCGTCTCAAAAAATAAAAAAATAAAAAAATAAAAACACAGATAAACCTGGAAGACGTTAAGTAAGCCAGACGCAAAGAAAATACCACATGGGCTGTGCGCATCACTTGAGGTTCAGGAGTTAAAGACCAGCCTGGACAACATGGCGAAACCCTGTCTCTACAAAAAATCCAAAAATTAGCTGGGCATGGTGGCACATACCTGTAATCCCAGCTACTCAGGAGGCTAAGGCATGAGAATTCCTTGGACCTAGGAGGCAGAAATTGCAGTGAGTCAAGATTGCTCCACTGCACTCTAAGTGATACAGCCAGACTCTGTCTCAAAAACAAAACAAAACAAAAATACCACATGATCTTACTTATATGTGGAATCTAAAATAAGTTGAATATACAGAAACAGAGTAGACCTGGTGATTACTAGGGGCAAGAAAAAAAGAGGAATGAGGAGATGTAGGTCCAAGGATATAGTTACAAATAAAGAAGAATAAATCTGAAAGTCTAATGTACACCATAAGGACTATTTATATTGTATTATAAACTGGAAATTTGCTAAGGGTATATTTTTTTCTCTTTTTTTTTGAGACATAGAGTCTCACCCTGTCGCCCAGGCTGGAGTGCAATGGCACGATCTCCGCTCACTGCAACCTCCGCCTTCCAGGTTCAAGCAATTCTCCGGCCTCAGCCTCCCAAGTAGCTGAGATAACAGACACCTACCACCATGCCCAGCTAATTTTTTGTATCTTTAGTAGAGATGGGGTTTCACCATGTTGGTCAGACTGCTCTCGAACTCCTGACTTTGTGATCTGCCTGCCTCGGCCTCCCTAAGTTCTAGGATTACAGGTGTGAGCCACCATACTCAGTTGTTTTTTTTTTTTTTTTTTTTTGGAGACAGAGTCTTACTCTGTTGCCCAGGCTGGAGTGCAGTGACGCGATCTCTGCTCACTGCAACCTCTGCTTCCCTGGTTCAAGCGATTCTCCTGCCTCAGCCTCCTGAGTAGCTGGGATTACAGGTGCCCACCACCATGCCCAACTAATTGTTTGCATTTTTTTTTTTCTTTTTTTGAGACGGAGTTTCGCTCTTGTTACCCAGGCTGGAGTGCAATGGCGCGATCTTGGCTCACCGCAACTTCCACCTCCTGGGTTCAGGCAATTCCCCTGCCTCAGCCTCCTGAGTATCTGGGACTACAGGCATGCACCACCATGCCCAGCTGATTTTTTGTATTTTTAGTAGAGACGGGATTTCACCATGTTGACCAGGATGGTCTCGATCTCTTGACCTCGTGATCCACCCGCCTCGGCCTCCCAAAGTGCTGGGATTACAGGCTGAGCCACCACGCCCGGCCCTAATTGTTTGTATTTTCAGTAGAGATGGGGTTTTGCCATGTTGGCCAGGCTGGTTTTGAACTCCAGGCCTCAACTGATCCACATACTTCAGCCTCCCAAAATGCTGGAATTACCAGCATGAGCCACCATGCCCAGCCTTCAGTGCTCTAACCACAAAGAAAGATAACTATCTGAGGTGACAGATATCTTAATTTGCTTGACTGTAGTATTCATTTTACTGTGTGTTTATGAAAGTGTATGTGAGTATGAAACATCATACTGTACATATTAAATAAAGACAATTTAAAAAAATTTGACCAGGACCTGTGACTCACACCTATAATCCCAGCACTTTGGGAGGCTAAGGTGAGAGGACCACTTCAGCCCAGGAGTTCAAGACCAGTCTGGGTAACCTAGTGGGACCCCATCTCCACAGGGCAAAAAAAAAAAGGCCAGGCACAGTGGATCACACCTGTAATCCCAGCACTTTGGGAGCCCAAGACAGGCAGATTGCTTGAATTTAGGAGTTTAAGACCAGCCTGGCCAACACGGCAAAACCCTGTCTCTACAAAAAATATAAAAACTAAGGCCGGGCGCGGTGGCTCAAGCCTGTAATCCCAGCACTTTGGGAGGCCGAGGCGGGTGGATCACGAGGTCAAGAGATCGAGACCATCCTGGTCAACATGGTGAAACCCCGTCTCTACTAAAAGTGCAAAAAATTAGCTGGGCATGATGGCACGTGCCTGTAATCCCAGCTACTCAGGAGGCTGAGGCAGGAGAATTGCCTGAGCCCAGGAGGCGGAGGTTGCGGTGAGCCGAGATCGCGCCATTGCACTCCAGCCTGGGTAACAAGGGCGAAACTCCGTCTCAAAAAAAAATATATATATATATATATATAAAAACTAAAAACATTAGCTGAGCATAGGGGCACATACTTGTAGGCCCAGTTACTTGGGAGGCTGAGACGGGAGCATTGCTTGAGCCTGGAAGTCAGAGGTTGCATTGAGCCAAGACTGCACACTGCACTCCAGCCTGAGCAACAGAGTGAGATCCCATCTCAAAAAGAAAAAAAAAAAAAAGCTGGGCACAGTGGCTAACACCTGTAAGCCCAGCACTTTGGGAGGCTGAGGCCAGTGGATCACCTGAGGTCACCACTTTGAGACCAGCTGGCCAACATGGTGAAACCCTGTCTCTACTAAAAAACAGAAAAATTAGCCGGGTGTGGTGTCACGTGTCTGTAATCCCAGCTACTCTGGAGGCTGAGGCAGGAGAATCACTTGAACCCGGAAGGCAGAGGTTACAGTGAGCCACTGCACTCCAGCCTGGGTAACAGGGTCAGACTCTGTCTCAAACAAACAAACAAAAAAAATTAGATGTTCCATGTGGAATAAAATCATCCATGGCTGAGAACCACTGAGGTACAGCTACCCTATGGGAGATGGAGATTTTCAAGACATTAAACACATAATGGTTCAATCTAAAAGATATAAGATTCCCCAGAAATGAAAAAAAATTAGCTGCACATGTTGTGTGTGCCTGTAATCCCAGCTACCTGGGAGCTAAGGCAGGAGGCTTGGAGTTCAAGACCTGCCTGGGCAACACAGCTAGACCCTAGACCCTATTTCAGTCAATCAAAATGTTTTAGAGGGTGGAAGAGGAAAAGGTACTTGAGAATGACCTAGAGAGAAAAGGGAAGTAGAGGTCTTCCAGTGGCTGAGGACAAAACGCATGGCAGTGCCAAGGCTACAGAGCACTGTGGGGATACAGAAGTACCCAAAGGCCAGGCATAGTCAGCCCACAACTGTAATCCCAGCACTTTGGGAGGCCAAGGCAGAAGGATCGCTTGAGCCTAGGAATTAGAGACCAGCCTTGGCAACAGAGTAAAACTCTGTCTCTATTTTAAAAAAAAAAAAAAAAAAAAAAAAAAAAGGCCAGACACGGTGGCTTATGAATATAATCCCAGCACTTTGGGAGGCCGAGGCAGGTGAATCATGAGGTAAGGATTGGAGACCAGCCTGGCCAGTACGGTGAAAACCTGTCTCTACTAAAAATACAAAAATAGGGCTGGGCGCGGTGGCTCACACCTGTAATCCCAGCACTTTGGGAGGCCAAGGCGGGTGGATCACGAGGTCAAGAGATCGAGACCATCCTGGTCAACATGGTAAAACCCCGTCTCTACTAAAAATACAAAAAAAAATTAGCTGGGCATGGTGGCGCGTGCCTGTAATCCCAGCTACTCAGGAGGCTGAGGCAGGAGAACTGCCTGAACCCAGGAGGCGGAGGTTGCGGTGAGCCGAGATCGTCCCATTGCACTCCAGCCTGGGTAACAAGAGCGAAATTCTGTCTCAAAAAAAAAAAACAAAAAGAAAAAGAAACAAAAATAGCCAGGCATGGTGGTGGGCGCCTGTAATCCCAGCTACTTAGAGGCTGAGGCAGGAGAACTGTTTGAACCTGGAAGGTCAAGGTTGTAGTGAGCCAAAGATTGTGCCACTGCGCTCCAGTCTGGGCAACAGAGCGAAACTTCAATTCAAAAAAAATTTTTTTTTAAGATATTAACTGGCTCTCAAACTAAAAAAAATAAAAAATAAATAAAAGATATTAACTGGCTCTCAAGTTAATATAAAATGGATCATTTTATCAGCCTCTCCAAATATAACCAAAGGTTCAAGAATAAGGAAAATGCCAAGACGATGGGGAGGAAGGAAAAAAAAAGAAAAAGGAAAAGGCCTTCAGAGAGAAACTAAAAACCTAAAGTGTGCAATGAGGAAAAAGATTTAAAGAAGTCCAAAAGCTTTTTTTTTTTTCCTCCGATTTTTTTAATTGTGTAAAATACATACAGGCTGGGTGCAGTAGCCCACGCCTGTCATCCCAGCACTTTGGGAGGCTGAGGCAGGAGGATGGCTTGAACCCAGGAGTTCAAAACCAGCCTCAGCAATATAGCAAGACCCCATCTCTATTAAAAAAAAAAAAAATAGGTAACTAGCGGCCATGAACAAAGATGGCCAAGACAGCAGAACAGAGAAAACACAAGCACAGAGAGCTGTTTGCAGTAGATGAGAGCCAACGGAAGAAATCAGAGTACTGCCTGTAGAAAAGAACCAGAAGAGAAAGAATCTGAAAATTAAACAAAAGGGCAAGAAGGGAGATGGATAAGAGACACAGAGAAAGGGGACTGTTACAGTTTGGGTGTCTGTCCCCTCCACATCTCATGCTGACATGTGATCCCCAATGACAAAGTGTGAAGTGTTTGGGTCACGGGGGCAGATTCCTCATGAATGGCTTGATGCCCTCCCCACAGTAGTGAAAGAGCTCTTGCCCTGTCAGTTCACACAAGAGCTACTTGTTTAAATGACCCTGGCTTCCTTCTCCCTGTGTGACATACCAGCTCCCCTTCCCTTCCACCATGACTTCCTGAGGCCTCACCAGAAGTCAAGCAGATGCTGGCACCAGGTTTCTTGTAGTCTGCAAAACTGTGAGACAAACTTCTTTTTGTTTTTTTGTTTGTTTGTTTTTTTAAATAAATTACCTGGTTTCCTGTATTCCATTATAGCAATGAACTATTATAGGAACAGAGAAAAGAAATGGGTATTATGGGGGCCCAGAATAGCAAGAGGGACCTTCCTCTTCAAGTGGAGGAAAGAGAAAGGAACAGTAAGAGCCTGGAGACCATGAGTAGAAGAGAAGCTGAGGGAATATGCGGCCTACGGCTTTTTCTTGTCAGGGCAGAGATGAAGACTTAGGAACCTGGCCAGGTGCAGTGGTTCACACCTGCAATCCCAGCACTGTGGGAAGCTGAGGTGGGAGGATTGCTTGAGACCAGGAGTTTGAGACCAGCCTGGGCAACAGGAAAAAACCCCATCTCTACAAAAAATACAAAAAAATTAGCCAGGCATTGTGGTGCAGGCCTGCAGTCCCAACAACTGGGGAGGTTGAGATGGGAAGATGGCTTGAGCCTGGGAGGTCAAGGAGGCAGTGAGCCATGATCATGCCACTGCACTCCAGCCTAGGCAACAGAGCAAGACCCTGTCTCAAAAAAAAAATCAGAGTGGGCATGGTGCTGCATGTCTGTAGTCTCAGCACTTTGTGAGGTGGAGGCAAAAGGACTGTTTGAGGCCAGGAGTTTGAGACCAACCTGAGCAACACAGCAAGACCTCATCTCTACTACAAATAAAAATATTTTTAAAAATTAAAAAAAAAGAGATCGGACTACATGGCTATACAGAAAAACCTACAGGAAATGAGAAAAAAAAACAAACCAACACAAAAATACATCCATCATGCTACATATAGAAAGTTTTTCATAAAGTGGTTCCTCTCTGTAGTTTTTTTTATTTTTCCTTCACGATGAAGTTTTTATTATTTATTTATGTATTTATTTATTTATTGCATTTTAGGTTTTGGCCTCTCTGTAGTTTTTAAAAACACAGCAAATAGGCTGGATAGTTTTTAAAACCACAGCAAATAGATTATGAACTCATGCCTGTAATCCTAACACTTTGGGAGGTCGAGGCAGGCGGATCACTTGAGGTCAGGAGTTCAAGACCAGCCTGGCCAACAGGATGAAACCCGTCTCTACTAAAAATACAAAAATTAGCCAGGCGTGGTGGTGGGCGCTTGTAATCCCAGCTACCTGGGAGCCTGACACACGAGAATCACTTGAACCTGGGACGTGGAAGTTGCAGTAAGATAAGATCACACCACTGCGCTCCAGCCTGGGCAACTGAGCAAGACTGTCTCAAAACAAATAACAGAAAACAGCCGGGCGCGGTGGCTCAAGCTTGTAATCCCAGCACTTTGGGAGGCCGAGGCGGGTGGATCACGAGGTCGAGAGATCGAGACCATCCTGGTCAACATGGTGAAACCCCATCTCTACTAAAAATACAAAAAATTAGCTGGGCATGGTGGCACATGCCTGTAATCCCAGCTACTCAGGAGGCTGAGGCAGGAGAATTGCCTGAACCCAGGAGGCGGAGGTTGCGGTGAGCCGAGATCGCGCCATTGCACTCCAGCCTGGGTAACAAGAGCGAAACTCCGTCTCAAAAAAAAAAAAAAAAAAAAAGAAAACAGATAAAGCTATATACATGCCGAGCGCGGTGGCTCAAGCCTGTAATCCCAGCACTTTGGGAGGCCGAGGCAGGTGGATCACGAGGTCGAGAGATCAAGACCATCCTGGTCAACATGGTGAAACCCCGTCTCTACTAAAAGTGCAAAAAATTAGCTGGGCATGGTGGCACGTGCCTGTAATCCCAGCTACTCAGGAGGCTGAGGCAGGAGAATTGCCTGAGCCCAGGAGGCGGAGGTTGCGGTGAGCCAAGATCGCGCCATTGCACTCCAGCCTGGGTAACAAGAGCGAAACTCCGTCTCAAAAAAAAACAAAAAACAAAAAACAAACAGAAAAAGCTATATACATGTATATATATAATGAAGTTATATATACACTGTGTGTGTGTGTGTGTGTGTGTGTGTGCGCGCGCGCGCGTGCGGGGGGGGGGTGTGTGTGTAACTATAATTTTTTCGTCTCATTGGCTGAACAGCAAGAAAGGAAACTAGGAAGTGGGAAGGGCTAAGGACAAGTGAGTGATGCAACACTATGCCAACCTCTACCAATAAGAACAAAGAGCAAGGAGTTTCCCAGGAGGAAGGTCTGCATGGCTTTCACTGAGGGAGGGTCACCTTGAACAGCTGGCAGGCCGCAGCTGCAGCCTGCCGCTCAGCATCAATCTTCTTGCTGCCATAGCCTTCTACCTCCACGCTCTTGGGCCACTTTATGTGCAGTGTGACTTTCTGGGGAAGAGAACAGAGAATCAGAACTCTTGCCACTCCAGAGTTGTTGCAAATCACATGGAGAATAAACAGCTGTGGACCTCACAGCAGCAACAGGCTAGGCTCAGAGTTGAGAGCAGAAGACAGAAACTCAATCCCATTATTAACTCCTTAAAGGCTCTAACCCTCCCACCATGAAACCATTTGTTCTACCCCAAGCTGTTTTGCTTCTTTGAGGTGCCATGTTCTAGCCAGAGGCCAAGCTGGAATCCATCTTTATTACAAAAATTGTTGGGGAATAGGGTCTCACTCTGATGCCCAGCATGGAGTGCAGTGGTGCAATCACAGCTCACTGTAGCCTCAACCTCCTAGGTTCAACCAATCCTCTCATCTCAGCTTCCCTAGTACTGGGACTACAGGCCTGCACCATAATGCTTGGCTAATTTTTTTTTTTTATTTTATAGAAATGAGGTCCCGCCGGGCGCGGTGGCTCAAGCCTGTAATCCCAGCACTTTGGGAGGCCGAGGCGGGTGGATCACGAGGTCGAGAGATCGAGACCATCCTGGTCAACGTGGTGAAACCCCGTCTCTACTAAAAATACAAAAAATTAGCTGGGCATGGTGGCGCGTGCCTGTAGTCCCAGCTACTCAGGAGGCTGAGGCAGGAGAATTGCTTGAACCCAGGAGGCAGAGGTTGCAGTGAGCCGAGATCGTGCCACTGCACTCCAGCCTGGGTAACAAGAGCGACACTCTGTCTCAAAAAAAAAAAAAAAAGAAATGAGGTCCCACTATGTTGCCCAGGCTGGTCTTAAAACCCCAGGCTCAAGGGATCCTCCCTACTCAGCCTCCCAAAGTGCTGGAATTACAGCCATAAACCACCACACCCGCCAGGCGCGGTGGCTCACACCTGTAATCCCAGCACTTTGGGAGGCCGAGGCGGGAAGATCACGAGGTCAAGAAATCGACATCCTGGTCAACATGGTGAAACCCCGTCTCTACTAAAAATACAAAAAATTGGCTGGGCATGGTGGCACATGCCTGTAATCCCAGCCACTCAGGAGGCTGAGGCAGGAGAATTGCCTGAACCCAGGAGGTGGAGGTTGTGGTGAGCCGAGATTGCGTCATTGCACTCCAGCCTGGGTAACAAGAGCGAAACTCCGTCTCAAAAAAAAAAAAAAAAAAGGGCCGGGCGCCGTGGCTCACGCCTGTAATCCCAGCACTTTGGGAGGCCGAGGCGGGTGGATCATGAGGTCAAGAGATCGAGACCATCCTGGTCAACATGGTGAAACCCCGTCTCTACTAAAAAAACAAAAAATTAACTGGGCGTGGTGGCGCGTGCCTGTAATCCCAGCTACTCAGGAGGCTGAGGCAGGAGAATTGCCTGAACCCAGGAGGCGGAGGTTGCGGTGAGCCGAGATCGCGCCATTGCACTCCAGCCAGGGTAATGAGCGAAACCCTGTCTCAAAAAAAAAAAAAAAAACCCACCACACCCAGGCCCCATTTTTATCTTTAAAAATCATCCAGGCTGAGAGCAGTAGTGGCTCCCAGCATTTTGGGAGGCTGAGGAGGGAAGATCCCTTAAGCCAAGGGGTTTGAGACCACCCTGTGCAACATAGCAAGAACCCATCTCTACAAAAAATACAGAAAATTAGCTGAGCGAGGTGGTACCTGCCTGCAGTCCCAGCTACTCTGGAGGCTGAGGCAGGAGGATCACTTGATCCCAGGAGTTTGAGGTTACTGTGAGTTACGACCGCACCACTGCACTCCAGCCTGAGTGACAGAGAGACTCTGATTCTGTCTCTACAAAAATAAATAAAATAAATGTTAAAAAAAAAAATCATTCAAAATGGTTTGCCTGCATGCTCCTGTAGTTCAAGAATTTATAGGACTCTAAGGGCAGGAATTCTCGTCATCAACTCTAACCCTCCACAGTGCTTAGTTGATGGGGAACAAAAACCAAGGATCAGTGTAGGGACCTGTCTTAGACAAGATGGTGCCTCATTTGCCCTATGTTCCGCTTCCCTAATCCAGGCATGTGTATTCTGGCTGTTCTTCAAACCTAGCTTTGCTC
Organism: Saimiri boliviensis; assembly: GCF_048565385.1. Lineage (NCBI taxonomy): Eukaryota > Metazoa > Chordata > Mammalia > Primates > Cebidae > Saimiri > Saimiri boliviensis. Next base: position 13,885,831 of record NC_133456.1, read on the forward strand.
TGAGTATCTGCTAACCATTTTAATTCAGGAAACCCATTCTATGGCCTCCTTGACAAAGAAACCTAAGAAAGAAAGGACAAACAGTCTCCTTTCTCAGTCATATCAGTGTTTTTCCTTGCCACCAGCAGTTACCTTTTTCTTCGGTCCATTTGTGTGCACGTAGACTAGTTTGTCTTTTGCATGTGAGATGCCAAGGGCTCTTCCAATCACACTGTTGAGAAGATTTTTGGGCTGTGGGAACTCTTTTAATAGGTCCCTAGAAGCTAAGAAAATAAGAACAAAAGCATTACAGTTGTTCTTTTTCTTTTAAAAACTCCATGGGGCAACCCTGGGCTGGATTCTGAGGATGTTGGCTCATGACCCCAAACCACCCAGGAGCATCTTGAAAAACAAAGGAGGAATGACTTCAGGATTTACAGGGGAGAGTGGGGCAAGATCCACCAGAATAACTCACTCCAATAACCATCTCTTGAAGGAAAAGGGCTAATGACCCACACACCACAGAAGGGAATCTACCAGCATCCTCTTCCCCGCCCGACTTCCTTATTTCATACATCAGCTACAGAAGCCTGGTTGGTTAATAAACCCTCCTAGTCTGATGTCTGAAAGAAAGTACTAAACAAACAAACAAACGAACAAAAAATACAAAAACAAAAATCCACCACACACACAAACTGGAGATCAAGACAATGCAAGGCCCCTCCTAAAATAAGATACACAGAAGAGAGGCCTGGCCGCATGTATCTCAAGTGATGAGACCCAGACGCTGAAGACCAGGCCCCAGCTCTCAAGTATACCTAAGCACACTGCAAAAGGCTTCCACAGAGCCAAACTATGTGTGGGGCCTGATTAAAGACCTCTACAGCTGGTTACAGTGGCTCATGCCTGTAATCCTAGCACTTTGGGAGGCTGAGGCAGGCAGATTACCTGAGGTCAGGAGTTCAAGACCAGCCTGACCAACAGGGTGAAACCACCATCTCTACTAAAAATACAAAAATTAGCTGGGTGTGGTGGCTAACACCTGTAATCCCAGCTACTCAGGAGGCTGAGGCAGGAGAATCACTTGAACCCACGAGGCAGAGATTGCAGTGAGCCGAGATTGCGCCATTGCACTCCAGCCTGAGCAAAATCCCGTCTCAAAAAAATAATTAATTAATTTTAAAAGACCTCTACATCTGAGCAGGAATGAGTTATTCCTCCTCCAAGTTCTCTGGAATCATAGGGAAAACTGATGCATCAGACACCATGAGAGGTGCCTTGCTTCTTTTCACTTGTTTTTTGGATCAATCCCAGAGCAGAAATGGGTGAGATGTCTACCTAGAGGAAGCTTGTACCAGACACAAGGCTTAACCAGGTCATGAAGAGGTCTGCTAGGAACATGGGGGTTCATATTCTCCACTCTAGTCTCTGGCAGCTCCAAAAGGAGCCCTATATATGCACATGTGCACCTGCATGTACACTGATCACCCGGGAAGCTTTTTCACCGCATGGGCATCCAGCTCCCCACAGGGCACCTGAGAATGACAGCTGTTGGAGGAAGCTCTTTATTTTGAGGAAAAAAAAAAAAAAAAAAAAAAAATGCCTCCAAGCATTCTGATGTAACTCTGCTGCTGGTTTGAGTTTCCTTGGAACAGAGTCCTGTGTCAAGTGGCCAGGATGGAGAACACCTGGTCCTGTCTCCCTCTAAGCGGTAACTTGTAAAGCAACTAAGATTCAAGCAATTAAGAAACCATATATAGGCCGGGTGCCATGGCTCACGCTTATAATCCTAGCACTTTGGGAGGCCGAGGTGGGTGGATCACCTGAGGTCAGGAGATCAAGACCAGCCTGGCCATCATGGAGAAACCCCATCTTTTTAAAAAAAAAAAAAAAAAAAAAAAGAAACCATATATAAGTGGACTTAGGGGGACTGGTCACAGAGGGACCTAACTCTGAATAGCCCTACGAGACCCACTGGTTTAACAACAGAGATGCACTGAGACTCCCCCCCCCGCCTTCAGCTCTATAAGGTTGGTGGAGACTGGCATTCTCTACCCACCTTTGATGCTTTCGCCAGCTTTATTCTCTGCACTATTCGGGAGGCACAAAGCTGGAGTCCACCAGAGCGGTCATTCTGTCCCTATTTGAGATCCTGATGTATCAGGAGTATTTTGGGCTATTTCTCACACTGGTGAAGGTATGCTTATCCCTAGAAGCTCTAGCCCTTGGCTACTCATCCTGGCAGGAGTGGACTTTTACTCGTTTTCCCCACTCTCTCGAGGTCTCGCGCCTCTCAACTATTCTTGCCAGAAGCAGGTAGATACTCTTTAAGGGTCCACTGGGGCCTGTGCCACGCTAAGCTTTACAAACACAGCAGGGCGGCGGCCCGCCGGCGGATGGCGAACTTGGCCGCTATGAAAGAGAGGACCCCAGGCCGCCAGGCCGGGTTTCGGCCCGCGCCCCTGGCGCTGCCATCCCAGGAGTCAAGGGCGTAGCCGCCCACGCTCGCTGCTGCCCTCACCGTTCACCATAGTTCCGTCGCCTTCCCTAGGCCCGCCGGGGGCCATCCCTGACTCGGCCTCGGTGGCCTCCTTGGTGCAGTCGGAGGGGGCGCAGCCTGACGAGAAGCCGCGCGAGCGACCCCGTGGTCCAGCAGAGTAGGGACCCAGCGGCCGCAGGCGCGGAGACACGCCGGCGACCAGCGCCATGAGCCTCTTGGCGGCCGCCATCGTGCTCCCGCCGACCCCCGCGGCCTGTGTGCTGAAGAGACCGGGCAAAGAGAACGGGAGTGGCCGGCCCGAGCTCTGCGCGCCCCCTGCCGGCCGGGCGGACCCGACGGCCGAGCACAGAGGAGGACGGCCGAGCCCAGATGAGGGCATCCGCAGCCCGCCCTAGCTCACTACAGCCCTGAGCCTCCAGTAAGCGGGTTCGGCGCGGCCCAGGGATTGGACCCTGCCGAGCTCTCTCTCCCGCAAATCTAAACCGGCAGTCATGTGGATCGGCGGCAGGAAGACGGAATGGGACTTTTGGGGAGAAAATAATGTTAGGCCTTAGCTCAATGTCATAGAAGGAAGCGAAGTTAGTTCCCTACTAATTGTTCGTATCTCTCAACATGTTTCTAGCAAATCGGCAGCCCCACTTTTTTTTTTTTTTTTTTTTTTTTTGAGACGGAGTCTCGCTGTGTTGCCCAGGCTGGAGTGCACTGGCTAGATATCAGCTCACTGCAACCTCCGCCTCCTGGATTCAAGTTATTCTCCTGCCTCAGCCTCCCAAGTAGCTGGGATTACAGATGCCTGCCATCACACCCAGCTAATTTTTGTATTTGCTAATTTTTTTATTTTTAGTAGAGACCAGGTTTCCCCAGGTTGGTCAGGCTGGTCTGAACTCCTGACCTCAGGTGATCCAACCACCTCGGCCTCCCAAAGTGCTGGGATAACAGCCACCGCGCCCCACCACCCCCATCTTATTTAATGGCTTACAAAGTAAACCTGGTGAAGATCTGGAGCCAGGGCAGGGTGTGGTGGCTCACACCTGTAATCCCCACACTTTGGGAAGCTGAGGCAGGTGGACTGCTTGAGCCCCGGATTTTGAGACCGGCCTGGGCAACATAGTGAGACCCCGACGCTATTATCTTTAAAAACAAAAAAGATCGGCCGGGCACCGTGGCTCAAGCCTGTAATCCCAGCACTTTGGGAGGCCAAGGCGGGTGGATCACGAGGTCAAGAGATCGAGACCATCCTGGTCAACATGGTGAAACCCCGTCTCTACTAAAGGTGCAAAACATTAGCTGGCATGGTGGTGCGTGCCTGTAATCCCAGCTACTCCGGAGGCTGAGGCAGGAGAATTGCCTGAACCCGGGAGGCGGAGGTTGCGGTGAGCCGAGATCACACCATTGCACTCCAGCCTGGGTAACAAGAGAGAAACTCCGTCTCGAAAAAAAAAAAAAAAAAAGATCTGGAGGCAGGCCAAGGAAGACCTCTTCTTCAACATAAGCAGAAACAGATGTAATCCTCAGGGCTGGAGGGGAAGGTGAAAACACCCAACTTTGGACACTGCCAAGAACTGAGCTGGTCCAGCGTGAAGTCCAGCAGTGAAATTGCTGTTCCTCACTTGCTGGAAAGCCAAATAGGATTTCATTTCCAAAATATTCTGCCTGGATCTTAGCCAGGCTCATTCTTCTTCTGCCTCCTATGGCCTTGAGGAGCAGGGCTCTGGGTCAATTGGGAATCAGATTGAATCTGTATGTTAAGGGTAGTGACAGTTGCAGAGCCAGGGCCTCAAGGTCTCAGTCCCTTGGTGGGGAAGGAGAGGGCAATGGGAGGGGGACTTGTGTGGGAGGTAGTGGCAAAAATATTAAGGGAAAAACAGTAGAGAAAGTTACACAGTATAGTCTCAAACCCTTTTGAAAAGCCTGAAAGTTTTTTCATATTTTCAGGAGAAGTTTTGGCTGAAGGCAGCCTAAAACCCCCTTACATTTAGTTAATAAGTAAAGCAAAGGCCAAACATGGTGGCTCACGCCTGTAATCCCAGGCACTTTGGGAGGCTGAGGCAGGTGGATCACAAGGTTGAGAGACCTAGACCCATCACAGCCAAATGGTGAAACCCCATCTCTACTCAAAATACAAAATATTAGCTGGGCACAGTGGCGCACAACTATAGTCCCAGCTGCTCAGGAGGCTGAGGGAGGAGAATCACTTGCATCAGGGAGGTGGAGGTTGCAGTGAACCAAGATTGTGCCACTGCACTCCAGCCTGGCAACAGAGCGAGACTCCATCTCAAAAACTAAAAACTAAAAAATAAATAAGTAAAGCAAATAGCTAAAGTATGTAGAAAAGTTTAACTAACTTGTTTACTCAGGTAGTCTTAAAACTAACCTTTAAGCTGGATGGCCCTCTCATGAAAACGTTGACCAAAGATATTACTCCTAATGGTATTTGCTTTAAGCATCAGAACCTGTCCTTTAATCTTTTATTTATTTATTTATTTATTTTGGAGACAAGAGTCTTGCTCTCTCATCAGGGGCTAGAGTGCAATGGCACTATCTCAGCTCACTGAAATCTTTGCCTGCTGGGTTCAAGTGATTCCCCTGCCTCAGCCTCCTGAGTAGCTAGGACTACAGGCACATGCCACCACACCCAGCTAACTTTTTTATTTTTTAGTAGACAGGGTTTCACCATGTTGTCCAGGATGACCTTGATCTCTTGACCTCGTGATCCACCCACCCAGGCCTCCCAAGGTGCTGGGATTACAGGCGTGAGCCACTGCGCCCAGCCTTTTTTTTCTTTTTGAGACAGGAGTCTTGCTGTGTCGCCAGCCTGAAGTGCAGTGGCGTGATCTCAGCTCGTTGCAACCTCTGCCTCCAGGGTTCAAGCGATTCTCCTGCCTCAGCCTCTCCAGTAGCTAGGACTAGTCATGTGCCCTGCTAATTTTTGTATTTTTAGTAGAGATGGGGTTTCTACTAAACGAGGATGGTCTTGATCTCTTGACCTCATGATCCGCCCACCTTGGCCTCCCAAAATGCTGGGATTACAAGCATGAGCCACCATGCCTGGCCCTGCCCTTTAATCTTTCAATCTAGTAGTGCTGACCCAAGCCTTTGTCAATTAAACTTTGCTAAATAAATGCGAGTCTCACCGGCTGAAGAAGGCCAGTGGTTGCAACTGTTTACAGTACTCTCCAAGGAGTCTGTAAGAAGCAACAGACCCTCAGCTGGACTGGCAAAGCATAGTATCTGTGTGTCAGTGTATTTTATTTATCCGTCACTGAGTCAAGGTCTGCAGGACAGACCCCTGCAAGTAGTGACCCCAACAGCCTTGGACAGAGGTTGGCAGTGTAGCTGGAGGTAAGCTGGGAGGGAGGGATGTGTTTGCTTTGTAAGTCCAGGTCTGAATCTGATAAGCCCTGGAAGAGCTTGTTAAAACAGGCTGCCAGATGGTTTGAGCCTGAGCAGAGACATGACGCAGCCTCTTCCATGAAGGCAGAGCCAAGACCATGGTTTCAGAACGGCCTGCAGTTCGCTTCTCCATACACACTAATGTGTGTGGAGGATTCCGCCAGAGCACCAATGCCAGGTAAGAAAGTGAACCAAGTCAGAAACTTCTGAAGTAGAAGTGTTCTAAAGGTGGTGAGTCACAACAAAAATCATAGTACACTTTGTAGTAAAATTTTTAAGCATGTTATTTTCTGTTGAAGTTTACAAAGGAAAAAAAGTAATGTTTTATACTGTCTACTAAAAGGAAAGGAACATAGCACATAGGACTCTATCTAGATGGCATCCAGCCCAGGAGGCAGGCTCCAGGCCTACTCACTTAGCAGGTGCTGAGCTGTCACTGCACCAAGTCTTACTGGTTTCAGTTTGACATTTCAGATTTCTTATTGCTCAAAAAATGAACTCGAGGGAACCCCCGTAAGTCAAGCAGGGAACACCCAGGATTAAAAAAAAAAAAAAAAGGCCGGGCGCGGTGGCTCAAGCCTGTAATCCCAGCACTTTGGGAGGCCGAGGCGGGTGGATCACGAGGTCAAGAGATCGAGACCATCCTGGTCAACATGGTGAAACCCCGTCTCTACTAAAAATACAAAAAATTAGCTGGGCATGGTGGCGCATGCCTGTAATCCCAGCTACTCAGGAGGCTGAGGCAGGAGAATTGCCTGAACCCAGGAGGCGGAGGTTGCGGTGAGCCGAGATCGCGCCATTGCACTCCAGCCTGGGTAACAAGAGCGAAACTCCGTCTCACAAAAAAAAAAAAAAAAAAGAACTCGAATTTGTTAGTAACAGTTATTTATTTATTTTTTTTTTTACTAGATCTGTAACTTTTATAAATACAAATAGCATGTAATGGTTTCTTAAAAAGTGTTCTGGCCGGGCATGGTGGCAGAGGCCTGTAATTCCAGCATTTTGGGAGGCCGAGGCGGGTAGATCATGAGGTCGGGAGTTCAAGACCAGCCTGGCCAAGATGGTGAAACCCTGTCTCTACTAAAAAAATACAAAAAATTGACAGGGTGCAGTGGCTCACGCCTGTAATCCCAACACTTTGGGAGGCTGAGGTGGGTGGATCACGAAGTCAAGAGATAGAGATCATCCTGGCCAACATGGTGAGACCTCGTCTCTACTAAAAATACAAAAATTAGCTGGGTGTGGTGGCACACATCTGTAGTCCCAGCTACTCAGGAGGCTGAGAATAATAATCACTTGAACCCAGGAGGCAGAAACTGCAGTGAGCTGAGATGATGCCACTGCAATCCAGCCTGGCAACAAAACGAGAGTCTCAAAAAAAAAAAAAAGAAAGAAAGAAAGAAAGAAAGAAAGAAAGCAATACAAAAAATTAGCCAGGCATGGTGTCGGGTGCCTGTAATCCCAGCTGCTCAGGAGGCTGAAGCAGAATTGCTTAAACCCAGGAAGCAGAGGCTGCAGTGAGCCGAGATTGTGCCACTGCACTCCAGCCAGGGAAACAACAGTCCAAGACTCCCTCTCAAAAAAAAAAAAAAAAAAACCTAAAGTGTGTTCCTCTGTGACAATTTTCTACAAATTTGTTATTTTCCATTTTTATTTCAAAATATACATTCAAACTTAAAATTTAAAAAAAAAAAAAAAGGCTGCTGGGAGCCACCCTCAGTTTCTAATTCATTAGGTCTGGAGTGGGGCCCAGGAATCTGCATTTTTTGAGATGGAGTCTCGCTCTCATTGCCTAGGCTGGAGTCCAATGGCACAATCTCTGCTCACTACAACCTCCACCTCCTGGGTTCAGGGGATTCTCCTGCCTCAGCCTCCCGAGTAGCTGGGATTATAGGCACCCACCACCATACCTGGCTAATCTTTTTTATTTTTTTAGTAGAGATGGGGTTTCACCATGTTGGCCAGGCTGGTCTTGAACTCCTGACCTCAAGTGATCCTCCCATCTAGGCCTCCCAAAGTGCTTGGATTAGAAGCATAAGCCACCACACCTGGCCAAGAATCTGCATTTTTTTTTTTTTTTTTTTTTTTTTTGAGACAGATTCTCTCACTGTCGCCCAGGCTGGAGTGCAGTACACCATGATTTCCACTCACTGTAACCTCTACCTCCCGGATTCAAGCAATTCTCCTGCCTCAGCCTCCCGAGTAGCTTGGATTACAGGCACCCACCACCACACCTGGCTTATTTTTTTTATTTTTAGTAGAGATGGGGTTTCACTATGTTGGCCAGGTTGGTCTTGAACTCCTGACCTTATGATCCTGCCAGCCTTGGCCTCCCAAAGTGCTGGATTATAGGCATGAGCCACCTCGCCCAGCAGGATCTGCATTTGTAACAAGTTCCCAGATGACGCTGAAGCTGCTGATCTGGCATCACACTCTAAAAATTGCTAGCCTATGAAAAGAACATGAAATTTGAGTCCTAATACTTGGGCTTAGCCTAAACTATATGACTTGCCAGCTGAGAACCTTAGGCAATATCATCAACTGGGAAAATTAGAACAAATTTGCTCTACTAATTCTGTGTGGCTGTGGTTAGGTTCAAATGGGAATATTTAGAAGAAGGCTTTGCATAGTGCTGTGTTAAGAGAAGCCCCTGCCCACTGAGGTCTGAAACAAGAGGGGAAAGGTCCTTTAGAGACAGACCTGGGCAAGATGGTACAGCTTCAACTCCAGATTTGCCATTTACTTCTCAGTGGGTCTTTTCCAGGAAAGGGGGAAAAGGGAGGGTGGCTTTGGCAGCAATTGTGTGACACTGCAAACATCACATGGGGACACCAGCATCTGTATCAAACAGCCCTGGCCAGGTGCGGTGGCTCACACTTGTAATCCCAGCACTTTGGGAGGCCGAGGCGGGCAGATCATGAGGTCAAGCGATCAAGACCATCCTGGTCAACATGGTGAAACCCCCGTCTCTACTAAAAATACAAAAAAATTAGCTGGGTGTGGTGGTGCGCACCTGTGGTCCCAGCTACTCAGGAGGCTGAGGCAGGAGAATTGCTTGAACCCAGGAGTCGGCGGTTGTAGTGAGCCAAGGTCGCGCCACTGCACTCCAGCCTGGCGCCTGGCGACAAAGTGAGACTCCGTCTCAAAAAATAAAAAAAATAAAAATAAAAAAATAAAAAGCCCTATCCAGGTCATCAATATTAGGAATGGAGAACATGATTCTCCCAGGACTTTGCATTTGGCCAGGTGGCACATTAATTTACCGAAAGCCTAGGCATCCAGATACTTTAAGGTAGGTTTCAAGGACTGTAGCAGCCCAAATTCCCTCAAGAGAATCCAGAAGCTTACCTAGCCTGGTAGTGGCTGTGATGCCTAAAGACAAACTTTGAAAATGGTAGCTGACAGCTGAAGAAGACAACAGTATAGACAGAAAGGCCCCACCTGGAGAGCAGGACCCAAGCCCTTTGTGGCACTTGAGGAAGCCCTCAAGATAACACTCTGTTCTAACAGCCATTTAGCATAAGGTTGAAATGCCATGATTTCTTAGATTTGTTTCCAAAGAGTCCAAAACGAATAGCTATACACAAAGGAACACTGGCCATGAGTTGTTAATTGTTCGAGCTGGGTGACAGGTACATGGGGATTCATTGTATCTTTTCTAGTTTAGAACATGTGTTGAACAGACATTTAGATTTTTTTATTTTTTTGAGTCAGAATCTTGCTCTGTCACTCAGGCTAGAGTGCAGTGGCGTGATCTCAGCTCACTGCAATCTTCACCTCCCAGGTTCAAGTGATTCTCCTGCCTCAGCCTCCCTAGTAGCTGGGATTATAGGCACCCGCCACCACACCTGGCTAATTTTTGTATTTTTAGTAGAGATGGGGTTTCACCATATTGGCCAGGCTGGTCTCTTGGCTAAGCTGGTCTCAAACTCCTAACCTCATCATCTACCCGCCTCGCCCTCCCAAAGTGCTGGGATTATAGGCATTAGCCACTGTGCCCAGCCAGACGTTTAGACTACTATGTTAAAAAAAGAAAAAAAAAAAATCAAGGAATGCACCCAACTAGTTTGTTCTCAGGGGATTCTTTGTCCCTGACATGGTTTGGCTGTGTCCCCACCCAAATCTCATCTTGAATTGTAGCTCTCATAATTCCCACATGTTGTGGGAGGGACCTGGTGGGAGGTAATTGAATCATGGGGGCAGTTTCCCCCATACTGTTCTCATGGTAGGTAGTTAAGTCTCACAAGATCTGATGGTTTAATAAGGGGAAACTCCTTTTACTTGGCTCTCTTTCTCTCTTGTCTGCCACCATTTAAGATGTGCCTTTTGCCTTTCACCATAATTGTGAGGCATCCCCAGCCATGTGGAACCGTGGGTCCATTAAACCTCTTTTTCTTTATAAATTACCCAGTCTTGGGTATGTCTTTATCAGCAGCATGAAAATGGATTAATGCAGTCCCCTTTTCCTATTCATTTATTTCTACTGGGTTCTAACAGCAACAGTCACCCTGAGCAAGTATTTCACCTCCGCAAACCTGACTGACTCTTTTAAGATGAGGGCAACTCTTTACAGCAGCTCTTGGCACTCTTCTATGATCTTCTCACTGGTCTAGAGCAGGAGTTGGCAAATTATAGCCTGCAGACCAAATCCAGGCCCCTGTCTGTTGTTAGAAAGTTTTATTGGAACACAGCCATGCTCATTTACTATGTTACTCTATTATGTTATTTGCTATTAACTATGACTGCTTTCATTCCATAACGGCAGAGTTAAATAACTGCAAGGGAAAGCATAAGCCCACACAGCCTAAAATATTTATTACCTGACCCTTACCAAAAAAAGTTTGCCAACTCCTGCTCTAAAGGACCTTAAAGACTGGGCATGGTGGCTCAGGCCTGCAATTCCAACACTTTGGGAGGCAGAGGTGGGCGGATCACCTGAGGTCAGGAGTTCAAGACCAGCCTGGCCAACCTGGTGAAACCCTGTCTCTACTAAAAATACAAAAATTAGCTGGGTGTGGTGGTGCATGCCTGTAATCCCAACTACTCGGGAAGCTGAGGCAAGAGAATGACTTGAATCCAGGAGAGAGGTTGCAGTGAGCTGAGATCGCGTCGTTGCACCCCAGCCTGGGCAACAAGAGCAAGACTCCATCTCAATCAATCAATCAATCAATCAAGGACCTTAAAGAAAGTTAGAAAAAAGGCCAGGTGCAATGGCTTATGCCTGTAATCCCAACACTTGGGAAGGCTGAGGCAGGCAGATCACTTTAGCCCAGGAGTTGGAGACCTGCCTGAGCAAAATGGTGAAACAGCCTTCTCTACTAAAAATACAAAATCGGTTGGGCATGGTGGTACGTGCCTGTAGTCCCAGATACCAGGGAGGCTGAGGCACAAGAATCCCTTGAACCCAGGCGGCAGAGGTTGTAGTGAGCCGACATCATGCCACCGCATTCCAGCCTGGGTGACAGAGTGAGACTCCATCTCATAAATAAATAAATAAATAAATAAATAAAATAAACGTAAAAAAAGAAAGAGGGCTTGAGGCATGCTCCCCTTTCTTTTTTTTTTTTTTTTTTTTTTTTTTTTTTTTTGTATTTTTTTTTCAGTAGAGACGGGGTTTCACCATGTTGACCAGGATGGTCTTGATCTCTTGACCTCGTGATCCACCCGCCTCGGCCTCCCAAAGTGCTGGGATTACAGGCTTGAGCCACCGCGCCCGGCATGCTCCCCTTTCTTTACACCAACATTAAGTCTTCTCCATATTCTTGGAGGAGAGAAAGTTGATTCCTTTGCCTGTGAAAAAGGAGAGAAGTTCTGAAGAAATAAAGGGTTTAACTGGTTCAGTGATCTTCCTATCCACTTCTGGAATTGGGTATGACATCTGGTAATATATGTGCTAAACAACTACATCAAGCAGCACAGAATTAAGGTATAAAGGATTTGCTGAATACATGGGAGGATGCTTCAGGAACCTAAACTTTGGTGGCCCCAGAAAAAGTCATCAGGAGGGAACTTCTGGAGGGAAAGAGAAGGGACCACCAACATCTAAAGAAACTGGGGGTCTCAGCCAATATTTTGGCAACTTAACCATATTTAGATATTTTGCACATGGTCAAAATGGCAAAAAAGGATCCACTTGGCTGGCAAGGAGAGGGGAAAGGGGAGCTACAGGAGCCAGGTGGGCACCAGACCACCTGTCCTCCTGGCTTCCCCTTCCACATAAGCCACAGGTCTCCTTTTTTTTTTTTTTTTTTTTTTTTTTTGGTTTTTGTTTTGTTTTTTTGGTTTTTTTTTTTGAGACGGAGTTTCGCTCGTGTTACCCAGGTTGGAGTGCAATGGCGCAATCTCGGCTCACCACAACCTCTGCCTCCTGGGTTCAAGCAATTCTCCTGCCTCAGCCTCCTGGGTAGCTAGGATTATAGGCACACGCCACCATGCCCAGCTAATTTTTTGTATTTTCAGTAGAGACGGGGTTTTACCATGTTGACCAGGTTGGTCTCGATCTCTCGACCTTGTGATCCACCCGCCTCGGCCTCCCAAAGTGCTGGGATTACAGGCTTGAGCCACCGCGCCCGGCCTGTTTTTTTTGTTTTTTTGAGTTGGAGTCTTGCTCTGTCACCCAGGCTGGAGTGCAGTGGTGCGATCTTGGCTCACTGCAACCTCCACCTCCCGGTTTCAAGCAATTCTCCTGCCTCAGTCTCCTGAGTAGCTGGGATTACAGGCTCCCACCACCACGGCTGGCTAATTTTTTGTATTTATAGTAGAGATGGGGTTTCGCCAGGTTGACCAGGCTAGTCTTGAACCGCTGGCCTCAGATGATCCACCTGCCTCGGCCTCCCAAAGCACTGGGATTCCAGGCGTAAGCCACCGCGCCCAGTCAGCCACAAGTCTCTTGACGTAAACCACCACATCAAGAAGAGGGGACACATTTATACAAGGCAATGGACAGGAAACATCAGTTTTGTGGCCCCCAATATCCTGCCAGAAGTGTCATCCCATAGTGCTTTCTGTGTCTCAAAGCTGAGTGAGTGGGCAGAGTGACGGAACAGCCAGAGGTGAGTTTCTTGATGTACTCACCCTTTACCATGGAAGGAAGCCTTGGGAAGACACTGGCAGTGGAGGGAGGAGGGTCAAGAAGGTAGGGAGGTGATCATTTTTTTCAGTTCCAAATCTGATTCTGCTGAGTACTGCGATGGATACAAATGGCCACCATTTTTTGTGCACTCTTTTCCTTATGTGAACACCAGAGAGACTGTTGCTGCAACACATCTCCTAAGGGCAGGAGCACCACTGAAGCCTCTAGGGAGCTAGAAAGCACGCGGGAGAGGCCTAATCGCTATCCACAGGCTAACAGGCTATTGCTTCTAGTTCAGAGAGAAAAGGCAAAATGCACACACTCACGGATGCCTCCTGGAGGCACAGCTATGAAGAGATTAACAGGCTCAGGGGTCTGTGTTCTCTGGGGAAGCGTTCTCCTCTGCGTGTGCTCAAGAAGGCACAGCCTAGCTGGCTGCCTCGTTAACCCCGACTAACCTTCTTCAAGCTTAGCCAAAGCACATCTGACACTCTCAGAGCCACTCACCTGCCATGTTGGAAATGTTAACGTTCAGCCTTTTCGAGTTACAGGGCATTTTAAGAAAGAAAAAAAAAAAAAAGGGCAATCAACTCTTGTTTTGGTAACGGTAGGGGGGCTGGCATTTCTTTAAAACCTAAGTCAAATGGTGAGGGGGCTAGAAGTACTCATTTCTATTCTGCTGTCGGTAGTCAGGACCATGGCAGCAGGAGGGCAGTAGGTGTGGAAACTGCCTGGGACGCAGCAGCAGCAGCAGCAGCAGCAGCAGCGTGGGCTGCAGAAACTAAGGTGCTCCGTGTTCCCCGTACCCCTCCTGAGCTCTTAACCATCAAAGCACTTTATAGACAGAGCCTAGAGTAGACACGCTGTCTCCAGATGAGGCAATGACTCTATGACCTGAAACAGTGCTCCTCCCGCTACGCAGAGGGGTATGAACAGGCAGCCTATGGGGTAGCCTGAGAACAGCTGTCAGGTCAAAAAGACTGCCAGGAGTACTGACCTCAGCAGGAATGGAAATATCCATTAATAAGTCTGAGGGAGCCAAGCACGGTGGCTCATGCCTGTAATCCCAGCACTTTTGGAAGCAGAGGCAGGCAGATCACCTGAGGTCGGGTGTTCGAGACCAGCCTGACCAACATGGGGAAACCCCCCCTCTACTAAAAATACAATATTAGCCGAGAGAATCACTTGAACCCAGGAGGCAGAGGTTGCACTGAGCCTACATCACACCATGGCAGCCAGCCTGGGCAACAAGAATGAACCTCCATCTCAAAATAATAAGTCTGAGGGAGGAGAGGAGGTGCTCATGTGCCGAGATGCTTCCCTGGGTCCTATCCCTGGCCCCATCCCTGGGTACTGGTAAAGCCTAAGGTAAGCTGCCACTTACCTGATGCTCTAACATTCTCCCCAATCAAAACGACAACCTACCTTGCCAAATGGACTGAGAGGCACATTTTAATGTCAGTAAAGTGCTTTGAGGTACCACAGGGGAGACAGGAAAGTGATCTGTATGTATCCCCAAAGCCTCCAAGATGGAGAGCACTAGGGCTGAGTCAGGGCTGTCTGTTCCAGCCCTGCTACAAGCACCCTGCTCTCTGAGCCACCTCATCAGGGACTTCTAGGAGCCTCGATGCCCAAGCCCTGCAGATTCTCCATGCTGGTGCTGAGAGAACCACCCAAACTGAGCCTAGGCTTTAGTTCAGGCCAAACAAGGAGGCCCAAGAAGACTGCAGGGTCCAGGCCATGAGTCCCAGGATCACGAACAAACCCAGACCTTTCCGTTTCTCCCTCAGGGCTCCAACAGCTCTGCTAACCCCACCCCTCCTCACTTGCTTTCTGGAGGCCTGTGGCCCTGGCACCAGGGCTCCCACTGCCACCCACCTCCCCACAGACCCTGGACCAAGCTGTTGCTGGAGGCAAGGCTCCTCCCTTACCTCGAGAGATGGTCCCTCCAGGGGCAGGGTTGACACACATGGGTGGAAGGCGGGGTGGGGGAAGTTTGCACTGACGCTGCCTGTGCTGGGCCCGATCTGGGGAAAGAGAGATGGCATCAGGGCGACATGTTCTCACCCCTCACAGTTACAGATCCCTGAACTAACTCACACAGAGCATCCATGAGGAGCTCTGGGCAGCAGGGCTGCTGGATGGTGCTGGGAGCAGCCACAGGTTCTGAGAAACAGCACTAACAATGCCACACAGGAAGAAGGCAAGCATCTCATACGATGTAATACATGACAGCCTTGGAGAGAGTGCTCAAATTCTTCCTGTTCCCTTAGCTACCCCCTAAAAGGTTATCACCCATCCTACATACTTCTCTTCGTCTTAAGTTGTGAGGATGTGACAGGACAACAGGAGAAAGCTGAAAGCCTCAGTACGTCAACTCAAAGCACCATGTATCCTCCTCTTATGGTAGCTACCTATACCTTTGCTGTGGGTTCCCTGATGGCTACCTCAGCCACCAAATCTCAAATCAGTTTTTCCCTCCAAGAGCTGGGCAAGAGAGGGACGACTGGACTAAGTGTGTCCAGCCTGAGAGCTAAAACCAGACCCAACCCACACTTACCAGCCTTCTCCCTCTTTCTAACAAAGAACAACCTGCCATTCCAAATATTTCCATTCATTTGGGGGCTAAATTCTACTTATTAGTAACCTACAAAGTACATTTCTAAGAAGTCCCAAAAATTTGAGGAACATGAATGAAAATTAAGACACTCACTGAGTATTCCACGGGAAGACGGAACTGTTTGGGTAAGGAAGGCTTAAGGTCCTTTTAAATCACCTAAATGGTGATCTTTTTAGAGTCACTAGTCTAGGGGGTGGGAGACTAGATGTGCTCTTTGTCCCCCTGGTTTCAGTATAGTAAATGGGGCAGAAGAGGAGCAGAGACAGCCATACACAACTGAAGCATGAGAAACCACCTGTTCTACAAAGATGTCCATTTGTGGAATGCAAAGTGACTCATATATACTTGGTATATGAGAAAGACATCATTAAAACATAGCTCTCGTTTCAAAAAATTCTGAAGGCAAAGGAGCTGAAAAAGCAGGAGTAGAATTATAATCTTCAGCAGGAAAGAAAAAGCCCTTTAGCAGCTATTTCTCTTTTTTTATTAAAACTGAGTGCCTATAGAGAATCAAGGTGGTAGATACAAGGGTGTTTGCTACACAATTTTTTCAATATTTCAGTATTTTTGAAAATGTTCACAATAAAATGGTGCAGGGAGGGGCAAGTCCTGCACTCAGACCCTCCCGCCAGTCCCATCTGCACACACTCATTTACCGAAGTGGCTGTTTCAGAGCTCCACCTCCACCTGGGCTTCCTCAGCAACTGCCAGCTCTGCTCACATTAGAAGGCTCTTTGTGTGGCCAGGCGCAGTGGCTCACACCTGTAATGCCAGCATTTGGGAGGACAAAGCTGGCAGATCACCAGGTCAAGAGATCAAGACCATCCTGGCCAACATGGTGAAACCCTGTCTCTACTAAAAATACAAAAATTAGCTGGGCGTGGTGGCACAAGCCTGTAATCCCAGCTACTTGGGAGGCTAAGGCATGAGAATCACTTGCACCCAGGAGGCAGAGGTGGCAGTGAGCCGAGATTGTGCCACTGCATTGCACCCCAGACTGGCAACAGAGTGAGACTCAGTCTCAAAAAAAAAAAAAAAAAAAGGCTCTTTGTATTTTTTTTTTTTTTTTAAGATGGGGTTTCACCATGATGGCCAGGCTGGTTTTGAACTCCTGACCTCAGGTGATCCACCCACCTCGGCCTCCCAAAGTGTTAGGATTACAGGCTTGAGCTACCACGCCCGACCTGCTCTTTGTACATTTTTAGCATTATATCACCCTGAGCTGCCTGCCTAGGTGGTCCGAAGCATTTTCCCAAGCACCAATGATTTTTGTCATATTTTGGTCATAAAGTTGCAGTTGCATAGACCCAATTCTATTTTTCCCATAAGGTCTCTTATAATATTTGTAGATGTGTGATTTTTTTCTTTCTTTTTATTTTATAGGTATGTGATTTTACAGAAAACATACATAAGGTTACAGCAGACGTGCTTGTAGGAACTTCTAGAACTAAGTGCCTAGGATCAAGGTTTATTTTGAAACTAATTCCAGGTCTGCCTTGAAGCTAAGGTTGGAAATAACCAGCTCAACCTCTCCATTCCTGTTTAAGGAGGGTCCTCATTCACATCCAGGAAAGCTGGATTGAAAAAAAAAAAAGAAGAAGAAGAAGAAATGATTCAATGATTAGTTATTATCTCATTAAGCATTTTTGGCAATTGGGAGAGAGCTGTTACAATCCCACAACTTAATTAGGCCCACTTCTGCCTATGTAGTTGGAGAGAAAATTTACATTCTTGATATTGATCCAGTGTTTTTCAAAGTTTTGTGCTGGCTGTGAAAGACTCGGCTTGCTTTTTTTTTTTTTTCTTTTCTTTTTCATTGTTCGGCTTGCTCTTTGTAGCCTGAGTCTGATGGCATTACAGGTGAGAAATAAGACAGCTGAGTTAAGATGCTGGCAAGGGCAGTAACAAGTAACTTACTCAGCACATGGGCATTCTAGCCAATGGCTTTGTTAAATCACATAATGGAGAAGACAGTAGCTAGCCACAAGACCCAGTGGGCCACCATCCACAATGCTGCATGGAATTGCTATAGCTGTTTCTTTTTTTATTTTTTCTTTTCCCTCCAAATTAGCCATACTGCATTATGCTATAGTTGTTTCTATCAGAACCGTCAATCAAATGGTCCATCCCATTGAGACTATAAGCTCCAGAGTATCAGGAAGCATCTCTGAAATACAGCTCTCTTCACCCTAGTGTCTCCTACACAGCAGGTGCTAAATCATGCAACCTCACAGCACACTGCATGCTGAGGGAGGCCATAGCTCTCCAGTATGTATCAAGAGCATGCCATGCCCAAGACTAAGAATTGAGCACAGACCACAGCCAGGTGCTTTTTCTGTATTTCAGCTTTAATAACTTCACTGTAGTCCTGAAGACGGGGTAAGAAGCAGGAGCAGGTAAGTTAATACCTTGCTAATATTAGAGAAAGCCATATTCAAGCCCCAGTCAAACTTGGGAGCCTCAAGCTTCACATCAACTTACATTTCTGCTCAAGGTTCATGACACCCTAGGAGCTCATAATTTCATAATGAAGAACAAAGAAACATGTAAAAGAAAACTCGGCCGGGCGCGGTGGCTCAAGCCTGTAATCCCAGCACTTTGGGAGGCCGAGGCGGGTGGATCACGAGGTCGAGAGATCGAGACCATCCTGGTCAACATGGTGAAACCCCGTCTCTACTAAAAATACAAAAAGTTAGCTGGGCATGGTGGCGCGTGCCTGTAATCCCAGCTACTCAGGAGGCTGAGACAGGAGAATTGCCTGAACCCGGGAGGCGGAGGCTGCGATGAGCCGAGATCGTGCCATTGCACTCCAGCCTGGGTAACAAGAGCGAAACTCCGTCTCAAAAAAAAAAAAAAAAGAGCCGGGCGCGGTGGCTCAAGCCTGTAATCCCAGCACTTTGGGAGGCCGAGGCGGGTGGATCACGAGGTCGAGAGATCGAGACCATCCTGGTCAACATGGTGAAACCCCGTCTCTACTAAAAGTGCAAAAAATTAGCTGGGCATGGTGGCACGTGCCTGTAATCCCAGCTACTCAGGAGGCTGAGGCTGGAGAATTGCTTGAACCCAGGAGGCGGAGGTTGCGGTGAGCCGAGATCGCGCCATTGCACTCCAGCCTGGGTAACAAGAGCGAAACTCCGTCTCAAAAAAAAAAAAAAAAAGAAAGAAAAACTCAAGCCAAGCACAGTGGCTCAAACCTGTGGTCCGCACACTTTGGGAGGCCAAGGCAGGAGGAGTACTTGAGGCCAAAAGTGTGAGAACAGCCTGGTAAACATAGGAAGACTGTTTACACACACATACTTTTTAGTTACTTTTTAAATTTTTATTTATTTATTTATTTGAGACAGAGTCTTGCTCTGTCGCCCAGGCTGGAGTGCAGTGGTGCAATCTCAGCTTACTACAACCTCCGCCTCCTGGGTTCAAGTGATTCTCTTGCCCCAGCCTCCCAAGTAGCTGGGACTACAGGTGTGTACCACCACACCCAGCTAATTTTTTGTATTTTTGGTAGAGACGGGGTTTCACCATGTTAGCCAGGATGGTCTCCATCTCCTGACCTCATGATTCACCCACGTCAGCCTCCCAAAGTGCTGGGATTACAGGCATGAGATACCATGCCTGGCCTAAAATTTTATTTCTTAAAAAATACAGAGAGATGGGGTCTCGTCATGTTGTCCAGGCTGCTCTCAAACAATCTTCTTGTCTTGGCCTCCCAAAGTGCTGGGATTACAAGCAGGAGCCACTGTGCCCAGATCAAAAAAAAAAACACTTTTTTTTCTTTTTTGTTTTGAGACTGAGTCTCCCTCTATCACCCAGGCTGGAGTCCAATGGCATGATCTTAGATCACTGCCACCTCCGCCTCCCAGGTTCAAGCAATTTTCCTGCCTCAGCCTCCTGAGTAGCTGAGATTACAGGCACCTGCCACCATGCCCGGCTGATTTTTGATTTTTTTTTTTTTTTCTCGTAGAGACAGGGTTTCACCATGTTGGTTAGGCTGGTCTTGAACTCCTGACCTAAGGTAACCCGCCCAGCTTGGCCTCCCAAAGTGCTGGGATTACAAGCATGAGCCACTGCACCCAGCCCTGAAAAAAATTTGTTAATTAGTCAGGCATGGTGGCGTATGCCTATATTTCCAACTACTCACTTGAGCCCACGAGTTCAAGGTTACAGTGATTGCATCACTGCACTCCAGCCTGGGCAACAGAGTGAGACCTTGTCTCAAAAAACTTTTTTTTTTTTTAAATGGAGTCTCACTCCTGTCACCTGGCTAGAGTGCAGTGGTGTCATCTCAGCCTACTGCAACCTCTGCATCCCAGGTTCAAATGATTCTCCTGCCTCAGCCTCCCAAGTAGCTGGGATCACAGGCTGTGCACCACTGTGCACCACTGTGCCCAGCTAATTTTTTTTTTTTTTTTGAGACGGAGTTTCGCTCTTGTTACCCAGGCTGGAGTGCAATGGCGCGATCTCGGCTCACCACAACCTCCACCTCCTGGGTTCAAGCAATTCTCCTGCCTCAGCCTCCCTAGTAGCTGGGACTACAGGCGTGCGCCACCATGCCCAGCTAATTTTTGTATTTTTAGTAGAGACGGGGTTTCACCATGTTGACCAGGATGGTCTCGATCTCTTGACCTCGTGATCCACCCGCCTCGGCCTCCCAAAGTGCTGGGATTACAGGCGTGAGCCACCGCGCCCGGCCTAATTTTTGTATTTTTAGTAGAGATGGGATTTCGCCATGTTGGTCAGGTTGGTCTCAAACTCCTGACCTCGGGTGATCCACCTGCCTTGGCCTCCCAAAGTGGTAGGATTACAGGCATGATCCACCACATCAGGCAAAAAACTTTTTTTTTTTTTTTTTTTGAGATGGAGTCTTGCTCTGTCACCCAGGCTGGAGTACAATTATGTGATCTCGGCTCACTGCAACCTCTGCCTACTGTGTTGAAGTGATTCTCCTGCCTGAGCCTCCCGAGTAGCTGGGATTACAGGCTCTCACCACCACACCCAGCTAATTTTCTTTTTTGAGACGGAGTCTCACTCTGTCACCAGACTGGAGTGCAGTGGCGTGATCTCAGCTCACTGCAACCTCCACCTTCTGGGTTCAAGCAAATCTCCTGCCTCAGCCTCCTGAGTAGCTGGAACTACAGGCACGTGCCACCACACCCAGCTAATTTCTGCATTTTTAGTGAAGACAGGGCTTCACTGTATTGGCCAGGATGGTCTCAATCTCCTAACCTTGTGATCCACTCGCCTTGGCCTCCCAAAGTGCTGGGATTATAGGCATAAGCCACTGTGCCTGGTCTTTTCTTTCTTTTTTTTTTTTTGAGACAGAGTCTCAGTCTGTCACCACGCGGGAGCGCAGTGGAGTGATCTCGGCTCACTGCAACCACCCCCTCCAGGGTTCAACCAATTCTCCTGCCTCAGCCTCCTGAATAGCTGGGATTACAGGTGTGCACCACCACACCCAGCTAATTTTTATATTCTTTAGTAGAGATGGGGTTTCACCATTTTGGCCAGGATGGTCTCAATCTCTTGACCTCATGATCCGCCTATCTCAGCCTCCCAAAGTGCTGGAATTACAGGCATGAGCCACTGTAGCCAGCCTAATAGTTGTAATTTTAGTAGAGACAGGTTTTCACCATGTTGTCCAAGCTGGTCCCAGCCAAAAAACATTTTTTTTAATAAAAAATAAAGGAAAGGAAAACTCCACAAGAAATAAAAAGCAGTTCTATACAACAACAGAAGTGTCACAAGGCCACCCACAACCAATTGCCAAGGTCATGATGCAAACCCTAAGTCCTAGCAGCATTCAGAAGACAGGAGAGGCTGGCCCCAGTGACACGCCTATAATCCCAGCACTTTGGGAACAGGCGGAGCACCTGAGGTCAGGAGTTCAAGACCAGCCTGGCTGACATGGCAAAACCCTGTCTCTACTAAAAATACAAAAAATTAGTGGGGCCTGGTGATGTGCATCTGTAGTTCCAATTACTCAGGAGGCTGAGGCGGGAGGATTGCTTGAGCCCAAGAGGTGGAGGTTGCAGTGAGCCGAGATCATGCCACTGCACTGAGAGCCTGGGCACAAAGCAAGATCCTGTCTCAAAAGGAAAAGAAAAAAAAAAAGAAGACATGATATGGCATTCACCCTTATAGTCAGGAAACCATGAAAAGATAGGTTTGCCTAAAGAAAAACTAAGCAGTGACTCTTTGTGATTAATGGTTTTCCTGAGATCTTCAAGCATAAAATGGTTGTTGGTCAATACATAATACTTACCTGTGTGGAAATTAAGGTCTAAAATCAGACTGTTATTATATCCTGAAGCTACTTAACAACATGGCTTTTGAGTTTATGAGGCATCAGGCCCCATTCTAAGCTCTTTAAGTGTATTAACTCATCTGATCCTTAGAACAACCCTACAGAGGTGCTATGATTTGGTTCACTTAAATAATGAGGACCAAAGGTCCACTTAAATAATGAAGACAGAAAGGCTCAGTCACCTGCCCAAGCCAGAGCTGTGCTGTGAAGCCAGCATCTGGGTCGAGAACCTTTGCTCAGTAAGGCTATGCTGCCTCCCACAAACTGTAAAGAAATTCTGCCTCATACTCTCTCACCCAGACCATCTCCTTGTCATATCAGAGAGTTGTTAATGTGGGGAAAAGGAGGATCATGATTTTTCTTTTTCTTTTTCTGAGACAGAACCTTACTCTGTCACCCAGGCTGGAGTGCAATGGCAGGATTTCTGCTCACATCAACCTCTGCCTCCCAGGTTCAGCAATTCTTCTGCCTCAGTCTCTTAAGTAGCAGGGATTATAGGGGCCTGCCACCATGATTGGCTAATTTTTGTATTTTTAGTAAAGATGGGGTTTCACCGTGTTGTACAGGCTGGTATCAAACTCCTGATCTCAAGTGATTCACCCACCTCAGCCTCCCAAAGTGTTAGGATTACAGACATGAGCCACTGTGCCCAGCCAAGGATCATGTTTTTTTTGTTTTTTTGTTTTTTTTTTTGAGATGGAGTCTCTCTGTTGCCCAGGCTGGAGTGCAGTAGCATGATCTCGGCTCACTGCAACCTACACCTCCCAGGCTCAAGTGATTCTCCTGCCTCAGCCTCCCGAGTAGCTGGGACTACATGCACATGCCACCATGCCCAGCTAATTTTTCTAATTTTTTAGTAGAGATGGCTTTTCACCATGTTGGCCAGGATGATCTCGATTTCCTGACCTCGTGATCTACCTGCTTTGGCCTTCCAAAGTGCTCGGATTACAGGCGTAAGCCATTGTGCCCAGCCGGATCATGATTTTTATTGGGCTTTCCATCTATTTACAAAATCAGTACTATTGTCAGGCACAGTGACTCACACCTGTAAATCCCAGCACTTTGGGAGGCCGAGGCAGAGGGATCACCTGAGTTCGGGAGTTCAAGACCAGCCTGACCAACATGGTGAAACTCCATCTCTATTAAAAATACAAAATTAGCCGGGCATGGTGGCACCTGCCTGTAATCCCAGATACTTGGGAGGCTGAAACAGGAGAATCGCTTGAACTCAGGAGGCAGAGATTGCAGTGACCCAAGATCACACCATTGTACACCAGCGTGGATAACAAGAAAAAAAAATCAGTACTGGCCGGGCGCGGTGGCTCAAGCCCGTAATCCCAGCACTTTGGGAGGCCGAGGTGGGAGGATCACGAGGTCGAGAGATCGAGACCATCCTGGTCAACATGGTGAAACCCCCGTCTCTACTAAAAATACAAAAAACTAGCTGGGCGTGGTGGCGCATGCCTGTAATCCCAGCTACTTAGGAGGCTGAGGCAGGAGAATTGCTTGAGCCCAGGAGGCGGAGGTTGCGGTGAGCTGAGATCGCGCCATTGCACTCCAGCCTGGGTAACAAGAGCGAAACTCCGTCTCAAAAAAAAAAAAAAAAATCAGTACTATTAATTCAGAGACACTCTTAATTAAACATGAGAAAACCTGTTTTCATCAACCTTTTACAAGTGGGTAGACAACAAAGCCCACTGGTTAGTAAGTAAACACAAAGTGATAATTTTAGCTAAAAAAAAAAAACTGGAGGCCAGGCGCGGTGGCTCAAGCCTGTAATCCCAGCACTTTGGGAGGCCGAGGCAGGTGGATCACGAGGTCGAGAGATCGAGACCATCTTGGTCAACATAGTGAAACCCCGTCTCTACTAAAAATACAAAAAACTAGCTGGGCGTGGTGGTGCGTGCCTGTAATCCCAGCTACTCAGGAGGCTGAGGCAGGAGAATTGCCTGAACCCAGGAGGCGGAGGTTGCGGTGAGCCAAGATCGCGCCATTGCACTCCAGCCTGGGTAACAAGAGCGAAACTCCGTCTCAAAAAAAAAAAAAAAAAAAAATCAGTATCAGTACTATTAATTCAGAGACACTCTTTTTTTTTTTTTTTTTTTTGAGATGGAGTTTCGCAGCCACGCACCACCATGCCCAGCTATTTTTTTTTGTATTTTTAGTAGAGACGGGGTTTCACCATGTTGACCAGGATGGTCTCGATCTCTTGACCTCGTGATCCACCCACCTCGGCCTCCCAAAGTGCTGGGATTACAGGCTTGAGCCACCGCGCCCGGCTAATTCAGAGACACTCTTAATTAAACATGAGAAAACCTGTTTTCATCGACCTTTTACAAGTGGGTAGACAACAAAGCCCACTGGTTAGTAAGTAAACACAAAGTGATAATTTTAGCTAAAAAAAAAAAAAAAAAAAAAAAAAAAAAAAAAAAAACCTGGGCCGGGCGTGGTGGCTCAAGCCTGTAATCCCAGCACTTTGGGAGGCCGAGGCGGGTGGATCACGAGGTCAAGAGATCGAGACCATCCTGGTCAACATGGTGAAACCCCGTCTCTACTAAAAATACAAAAAATTAGCTGTGCATGGTGGTGCGTGCCTGTAATCCCAGCTACTCAGGAGGCTGAGGCAGGAGAATTGCCTGAACCCAGGAGGCGGAGGTTGCGGTAAGCCGAGATCGTGCCATTGCACTCCAGCCTGGGTAACAAGAGCAAAACTCCGTCTCAAAAAAAAAAAAAAAAAAAAAAAAAAAAAAACTGTACTGTCCACACTAATCTCAAGTTGTTTTTTCCTTCTTTCTTACATATAGTTAGCCAAAGGAAAAAAAGCCCAGAATGACAGAAATTAATTTTTTCAAACAACATGAAAACAGACAACCAGGTGCGGTGGCTCCTGCTTGTAATCCAGCACTTTCGGAGGCCAAGGCAGGCAGATCATGCAGATCATGAGGTCAAGAGTTCAAGAACAGACTGTTCAACATGGTGAAACCCTGCTTCTACTAAAAAATACAAAAATTGGCTGGGTGTGGTGACACACACCTGTGGTCCCAGCTCTCAGGAGGCTGAGGCAGGAGAATAGCTTGAACCCAGGTGGCGGCGGTTGCAGTGAGCCGAGATCATGCCACTGTACTCCAGCCTGGGCAAGAGACAGACCCATCTCAAAAAAAAAAAAAAAAAAAAAAAACAGAAAAACAGATGGAGTGGGCCGGGCGCAGTGGCTCAAGCCTGTAATCCCAGCACTTTGGGAGGCCGAGGCGGGTGGATCACGAGGTCAAGAGATCGAGACCATCCTGGTCAACATGGTGAAACCCCGTCTCTACTAAAAATACAAAAATTAGCTGGGCATGGTGGCGTGTGCCTGTAATCCCAGCTACTCAGGAGGCTGAGGCAGGAGAATTGCCTGAACCCAGGAGGCGGAGGTTGCGGTGAGCCAAGATCGTGCCATTGCACTCCAGCCTGGGTAACAAGAGCGAAACTCCGTCTCAAAAAAATAAATAAATAAAAAATAAAATAAAAAAAAAAAAAAACAGATGGAGTGGCTAAAGACACACAATGAGGCAGGGAGAGGCTGCTCTGAGCCCTGGTACATTGAGCCCTCCTTCTGGTCCCATTCAATGGGTTACACATGGCGCCACTTAGCCAGGGGTTTCCCAGGCCTCAAGAAACAAAACTTGGAGAGAAGACACAATTGGGAAAACCTATTTAATCAGCAGTTTGGATGTTGTTATCATTCTCATTTATTTGTAAAACATGCTCAGATAGAAGCCGCAGGATCAGCTTCAACATAGGTTACCGGCCTTTTAATCTTCTGTCTCTTGAAGAAAAGTCATGTTTCTAAGAAATACAAAGCTCTCTGGATCTGGCCCCTGAAGTCCCCACCAGCTACTTCACCTCCTATAAACACACTGTGAACTCTACCCTATACCCCTGTCACGACTCAATTTTGCCACTGCCCACGCAACCCTTTTTTTTTTTTTTTGAGACAGAGTTTCGCTCTTGTTACCCAGGCTGGAGTGTAATGGCACGATCTCGGCTCACTGCAACCTCCGCCTTCTGGGTTCAGGCAATTCTCCTGCCTCAGCCTCCTGAGTAGCTGGGATTATAGGCACATGCCACCATGTGCAGCTAATTTTTTGTATTTTTAGTAGAGACGGGGTTTCACCATGTTGACCAGGATGGTCTTGACCTCTTGACCTCGTGATCCACCCGCCTAAGCCTCCCAAAGTGCTGGGATTACAGGGTTGAGCCACTGCGCCCGGCCTCCACGCAACCCTTTCACTCCGTGTACTGGACAGCACTAATTTCAAGACTTGCCAGAGTTTCTATAACCACTAATGTAACAGTGACTCTGTGGATATTTGTCCCTACCCAAATGTCATGTTGAAATGTAATCTCCAGCCAGACACGGTGGCTCACGCCTATAATCCCAGCACTTTGGGAGGCCAAGACAGGCGGACCACTTGAGCTCAGGAGTTCAAGACCAGCCTGGTCAATATGGTGAAACCCCATCTCTACTAAAAATGCAAAAATTAGCTGGGCATGGTGGTGCATGCTTGCAGTCCCAGCTACTCAGGAGGCTGAGGCAGGAGAATCACTTGAACCAGGGAGACGGAGGTTGCAGTGAGCCGATATCTTGCCACTGCACTCTAGCCTGGGCAACAGAGCCACTGTGTCTCAAAAAAAAAAAAAAAAAGAAAGAAAAGAAAGAAATGTAATCTCCACTGTTGGAGGGTGATAGGGTGGATCCCTCAAGTCTTGGTGCTATCCTTGTGAAAGTGAGTAAATTCTCATGAGACCTTTTTTTTTGAGATGGATTCTTGCCCTGTCACCCAGGCTGGAGTGCAGTGGCACAATCTCAACTCGCTACAACCTCCAACCTCCACCACCTAGGTTCAAGCAATCCTTGTGCCTCAGCCTCCCAAGTAGCTGGGACTACAGGCACATACCACCACACCCAACTAATTTTCTATAATTTTGGTAGAGACGGGGTCTTACTATGTTGGCCAAGCTGGTCTTGAATGCCTGACCTCAAGTGATTCGCCTGCCTTGGCCTCACAAAGTGCTGGGATTACAGGCATGAGCCACCACACACAGCCTCTCATGATATCTTGTCATTTTATTTATTTATTTATTTATTTATTTATTTATTTATTTATTTATAAAGACAGGGTTTCACCATGTTGGCCAGGGTGGTCTTGAACTGCTGATCTCAGGTAATCCACCCACCTCGGCCTCCCAAAGGGCTGGGATTACAAGCGTGAGCCACTGCGCCTGGCCTTATTTATTTTTAATTTTTTTTTAATTTTTTTGAGACAGAGTCACTCTGTCACCAGGCAAAAGGCTGGAGTACAATAGCGCGATCTCGGCTCACTGCAACCTCCGCCTCCAAGGTTTTTGTTTGTTTTTGTTTCTGTTTTTGTTTTTTTGTTGAGACAGAGTTTCACTCTCGTTACCCAGGCTGGAGTGCAATGGCGCGATCTCGGCTCACTGCAACCTCCACCTCCTGGGTTCAGGCAATTCTCCTGTCTCAGCCTCCTGAGTAGCTGGGATTACAGGCATGCGCCACCATGCCCAGCTAATCTTTTGTATTTTTAGTAGAGACGGGGTGTCACCATGTTGACCACGTTGGTCTCGATCTCTTGACCTCGTGATCCACCCGCCTCAGCCTCCCAAAGTGCTGGGATTACAGGCTTGAGCCACCGCGCCCGGCCCTACCTCCAAGGTTTAAGCAATTCTCCTGCCTCAGCCTCCCAAGTGGCTGGGACTACAAGCACGCACCACCAAGCCCGGCTAATTTCTGTATTTTAGTAGAGACAGGGTTTCACCATGTTGGCCAGGATGGTCTTGATCTCTTGACTTCGTGTCCACCTGCTTCAGCCTCCCAAAGTGCTGGGATTATGGGCATAAGCCACCGTGCCTGGCTATTATTTATTTATTTAAAGATGGCATCTCACCCTTGTTGCCCAGGCTGGAAAGCAATGGCATGATCTCAGCTCACTGCAACCTCTGTCTCCCAGGTTCAAGCGAGTCTCCTGCCTTAGCCTCCCAAGTAGCTGGGATTACAGACCCCTTCCACCACACATGACTAATTTTTGTTGTTTTGTTTTTGTTTTTGTTTTTTGAGACAGAGTCTTGCTCTGTCACCTAGGCTGAAGTGCAGTGGTGCAATCTCGGCTTACTGCAACCTCCACCTCCTGGATTCAAGCAATTCTCCTGCGTCAGTCTTCGAGTAGCTGGGACCACAGGCTCCTGCCACCATGCCTGGCTAATTTTTGTATTTTTAGTAGAGATGGGATTTCACCATGTTGCCCAGGCTGGTCTTGAACTCCTGAGCTTAGGCAATCCACCTGCCTCAGCCTCCCAAAGTGCTGAGATTATAGGTGTGAACCACCGTACCCGGCCCTAATTTTTGAATTTTTAGTACAGACAGGGCTTCACCATGTTGGCTAGGCTGGTCTCAAACTCCTGACCTCAGGTGATCCACCTCTCTCAGCCTCTCAAAGTGCTAGGATTACAGGTGTAAGCCATCACACCCAGCCGACCTTGTTTAAATGATGTGGCACTTTCCCAGCTCTCTCTCTCTGGATCATGATTTTTGCCATATGACATGCCTGCTCCCGCTTCATCTTCTGCGACCTTGTTTAAATGATGTGGCACTTTCCCAGCTCTCTCTCTCTGGATCGTGATTTTTGCCATATGACATGCCTGCTCCTGCTTCATCTTCTGCCCCTAAGTAAAAGCTCCCTGATTCCTCCTCAGAAACCAAGCAAATTCCAGCACCATGCTTCCTATACACCCTGCAGAAATGTGAACCAATTAAACCTCTTTTTTAACAAATTACCCAGTCTCAAGTATTTCTTTACAGCAATGCAAGAACAGCCTAATACAGACTCAGTCCACTTCCACCAGTGTTTACTGAGACTTACTATGTGCAAAATGCTAGCCAGGTACTATGTATGATAAAAGATAACAATAAGCCCTGGCTGCAGGGAGCTTCCAGTCTAGTGACACAATGAGTAATTCAGAATAGACTAAGCATGAAAAAGAACAGATATGGGACCAAGGAAGGTTGTAGAAAGATTGCATTTGGTCACAGAATTAGGAAAGGTTCATGAAGGGGATGGTATAAAACACTAGCCTAGAAAAACAGGATGTTAGAGGCTGGGCATGGGGTGGCTCACACCTGTAATCCCAGCACTTTGGGAGGCTGAGGTGAGTGGATCACTTGAGGTCAGAATTTCAAGACCAGCCTGGCCAACATGGTGAAACCCTCATCTCTACTAAAAATAAAAATAAAAAAAATTAGCCAGGCCTGATGGCTGCTACCTGTAATCCCAGCTACGAGGCAAGAGAATTGCCTGAACCTGGGAGGCAGAAGCTACAGTGAGAAGGGATCACACCACTGCACTCTAGCCTGGGCAATAGAGTGAAACCACACCTCAAAAAAAGAAAAATAGGATTTTAATAAGCAGGGAGTATTCGGAAGAGGGCACTGGGGGGAGGTATGGCAAATGTACACAAAGGCCAGGGCAAGGAGAGACCCAGATTATAAGCACCAAGCAAAAGGAAGGCTATAGAAAAGGACTCTGGAAAACTACCCAAGCAACATGCAAGAGCTACACACTGGTGAGAGACTTTCACAGCCCTCACAGATGCCCATCCCAATAATGAAGGGCAAGAGGTCACAAACACAGTTGCAGTCTTACCTTTTCTGAATGAGTCCAGGCTGAACATTTCTGGCCAGGAGGGAAAGCTGGAATCCTGAGAATAAGGAGGGCCAAGGGGCAATGGTTAATATTCCTGGTCTAGGAACTCACAAAGAAGACGCCAGTAACACAGACAGCACTATCCAGAAGATGAGAAAAGTGATACTCTTCACTAATGAACCCCAACTGCTGCTCCCGAGTCTTAAGGACTGGAAAGCCAGCTCCACTCTAGAGTAATTATCTTTGCTTCATTCTAATTGAGCACTTTCTTCTCTTCTCTGTCCTAAAACTCTCCACACCCTGTTAAACAGAAGATGATGCATTTCATGAGAGACATGTAGTTCTACCTAGTTCACAATACTTGCAGGTTTCCTCGGGACTTCCAGGAAGAAATTAAATTCTACATGGACCCCTTCGGCCACATGACATCAGGAAATAGGACTGATGACTGACTGCCTTATAGGCAAACTAGCTTACTGGGCCTTCATAAAACCCAGTCAAGTCCCTAAAAATGAAATTTGACTGACAGTATCAAAGAATAACTATACAATGATTCCAAATAAAAAGCTTTTCTTTCTTTTTCTTTTTTTTTTTTTTTCGAGAGGGAGTCCCATTCTTTCACCCAGGCTGAAGCACAGTGGCACAATCTTGGCTCACCACAACCTCCACCTCCCGATTTCAAGTGATTCTCTTGCCTCAGCCTCCTGAGTAGCTGGGAGTATAGGCTCGTGCCACCACACTCAGCTAATTTTTGTATTTTTTAGTAGAAACGGGGTTTCTCCATGTTGACCAGGCTGCTCTCAAACTCCTGACCTCATGATCCATCGGCCTCGGCCTCTCAGAATGCTGGGATTACAGGAGAGTGAGCCACCATGCCTGGCCAATAAAAAGCTTTTCATAGCAAGTCTCTATGAAATAACAAATATTAAGTTGAAGTACAACTATTGGCCAAAAGTTTGGTGCATTTTACTTTTTTTTTTTTTTTTTTTTTGAGACAGAGTGTCACTCTTGTTACCCAGGCTGGAGTGAAATGGTGCAATCTTGGCTCACCGCAACCTCCGCCTCCTGGGTTCAGGCAATTCTCCTGCCTCAGCCTCCCGAGTAGCATGTGCTACCATGCCCAGCTAATGTTTTGTATTTTTTTTTTTTTTTTTTTTTGAGATGGAGTTTCGCTCTTGTTACCCAGGCTGGAGTGCAATGGCACGATCTCGGCTCACCGCAACCTCCGCCTCCTGGGTTCAGGCAATTCTCCTGCCTCAGCCTCCTGAGTAGCTGGGATTACAGGCATGTGCCACCATGCCCAGCTAATTTTTTGTATTTTAGTAGAGACGGGGTTTCACCATATTGACCAGGATGGTCTCGATCTCTTGACCTCGTGATCCACCCGCCTCGGCCTCCCAAAGTATTTTTTAGTATTTTGTATTTTTTAGTAGAGACAGGGTTTCACCATGTTGACCAGGATGGTCTCGATCGCTTGACCTCGTGATCCACCCGCCTCGGCCTCCCAAAGTGCTGGGATTACAGGCTTGAGCCACCGCGCCCGGCCGCATTTTGCTTATTAGTATATATAACTGAGAAATACACCTAGAGATGAAAAGAAACAAAAGCAACGCCTCTGGTTTAACACTTTGTTTTTAAAAATACTCAAACTCAGCTGGGCGCGATGGCTCAAGCCTGTAATCCCAGCACTTTGGGAGGCTGAGGCGGGTGGATCACGAGGTCAAGAGATCGAAACCATCCTGGTCAACATGGTGAAACCCCGTCTCTACTAAAAATACAAAAAATTAGCTGGGCATGGTGGCGCGTGCCTGTAATCCCAGCTACTCAGGAGGCTGAGGCAGGAGAATTGCCTGAATCCAGGAGGCGGAGGTTGCGGTGAGACGAGATTGCACCATTGCACTCCAGCCTGGGTCACAAGAGGGAAACTCTGTCTCAAAAAAAAAAAAAATACTCAAACTCAGCTGGGCGCAATAGCTAATGCCTGTAATACTAGCACTTCGGGAGGCCAAGGCAGGTGGATCACGAGCTCAGGTATTCGAGACCAGTCTGGCCAACATGGTGAAACCTCGTCTCTACTAAAAATACAAAAAAAAATTGGCTGGGCGTGGTGGCTTACGCCTGTAATTCCAGTACTTTGGGAGGCCAAGGTGGGCAGATCACGAGGTCAGGAGTTCAAAGCCAGCCTGACCAACATGATGAAACCCCGTCTCTACTAAAAAAACAAAAATTGGCTGGGCGCGGTGGCTCAAGCCTGTAATCCCAGCACTTTGGGAGGCCGAGGCGGGTGGATCACAAGGTCGAGAGATCGAGACCAACCTGGTCAACATGGTGAAACCCCGTCTCTACTAAAAATACAAAAAATTAGCTGGGCATGGTGGCGCGTGCCTATAATCCCAGCTACTCAGGAGGCTGAGGCAGGAGAATTGCCTGAACCCAGGAGGCGGAGGTTGTGGTGAGCCGAGATCGCGCCATTGCACTCCAGCCTGGGTAACAAGAGCGAAACTCCGTCTCAAAAAAAAAAAAACAAAAAAAAAAAAAAAAAAAAAAAAAAAAAATTACTTTGGGAGGCCAAGGCGGGTGGATCACGAGGTCGAGAGATCGAGACCATCCTGGTCAACATGGTGAAACCCCGTCTCTACTAAAAAATACAAAAAATTAGCTGGGCATGGTGGTGCGTGCCTGTAATCCCAGCTACTCAGGAGGCTGAGGCAGGAGAATTGCCTGAACCCAGGAGGCGGAGGTTGCGGTGAGCCGAGATCGCGCCATTGCACTCCAGACTGGGTAACAAGAGCGAAACACCGTCTCAAAAAAAAAAAAAAAAAATTAGCCAGGTGTGGTGGCATGCGCCTATAATCCCAGCTACTCAGGAGGCTGAGGCAGGAGAATCACTTGACACTGGGAGGCAGAAATTGCAGTGAGCCGAGATCATGCCATTGCACTCAAGCCTGGGCAACAGAGAAAGACTCCGTCTCAAAAAAATTAAATACAAAATACAAAACAATCAGCTGAGCATGATGGTGTGCACCTGTAATCCCAGCTACTTAGGAAGGCTGAGGCAGGAGAATCACTTGAACCTGGGAAGCGGAGGATGCAGTGAGCGGAGATCGCACCACTGCACTCCAACCTGGGCGACAGACCAAGACTCTGTGTCAAAAAAAAAAATACTCTATGGTAGAACATATTTAGAAAAAAAAAAATACTCAAACTCAGATTTATAGATGTTTTTATAATGCAGTACTCTTGGATTAGGTGCAAAAACCTTAAGTGGCCTTAGTTCAAAATCATCTATTGAAGGTGAACCCCTGGAAGAAAAGAAAAAAAAAAATCATCTAAACAGCATTTAGCAAATCAGGATCATGTCCAACATTGCTTGGAGTCTACAGGGGCCTACACTCCTGATCCTGACTGCTGTTTCCTCTCATTCTCAAATTTGGGGAATGTAGGAATTAAAGGGCTGACCTGGGGCCAAATCCAGCAGATCTGCCCTGATGGCCTCCTCTCCCCAAGGAATGCCTAAAATTTTAGCCCATAGTATACGGTAGCTCAGAGAGAAAACTTCAGTACAACATCAACAATGCTAAAATTTACTTTAAGAAGTTACATTCTATAGATATCTTTTTTTTTTTTTTTGAGACAGAGTTTCACGCTTGTTACCCAGGCTGGAGTGCAATGGCACGATCTCGGCTCACTGCAACCTCTGCCTCCTGGGTTCAGGCAATTCTCCTGCCTCAGCCTCCCGAGTAGCTGGGATTACAGGCATGCACCACCATGCCCAGCTGATTTTTTGTATTTTCAGTAGAGACGGGGTTTCACCATGTTGACCAGGATGGTCTCGATCTCTTGACCTCGTGATCCACCCGCCTCAGCCTCCCAAAGTGCTGGGATTACAGGTGTGAGCCACCACGCCCGGCCCACATTCTATAGATACCTTCTACCCAAATGAAAATTTTTTTTTTTTTTTTTTTGAAACGGAGTTTCGCTCTTGTTACCCAGGCTGGAGTGCAATGGCGCGATCTCGGCTCACCGCAACCTCCGCCTCCTGGGTTCAGGCAGTTCTCCTGCCTCAGCCTCCTGAGTAGCTGGGATTACAGGCACGTGCCACCATGCCCAGCTAATTTTTTTTTTGTATTTTTAGTAGAGACGGGGTTTCACCATGTTGACCAGGATGGTCTCGATCTCTTGACCTCGTGATCCACCCGCCTCGGCCTCCCAAAGTGCTAGGATTACAGGCTTGAGCCACCGCACCCAGCCCCAAATGAAAATTTTTAAAAAGTTAGCCAGGCAATGTGACTCACACCTGTAATCCCAGCACTTTGGGAGGCTGAAGCAGGTGGATTTCCTGAGGTCCAGAGTTCAAGACCAGCCTGGTCAACATGGTGAAACCCCGTTTCTACTAAAAATACAAAAATTAGCCAGCATGGTGGCAGGTGGCCGTAATCCCAGCTATTTGGGAGGCTGAGGCAAGAGAATCACTTGAACCCGGGAGGCAGAGGTTGCAGTGAGCCAAGATCACACCATTGCACTCCAGCCTGGGCAACAAGAGTAAAACTCCGTCTCAAATAAATAAATAAAAAGGGTATAATTTGAGATTCTAATTTTAAAGAAAACCTGAATATTATAAAATGTAAAGTATCTTAAGTGATTATTACTTAAGAAACAAGATTTGGTTGGGTACATTGGCTCATGCCTGTAATCCCAGCACTTTGGGAGGCCGAGGTGGGCGGATCACCTGAGGTCAGGAGTTCAAGACCAGCCTGGCCAACATAGGGAAACCCTGTTACTAATAAAAATACAAAAAATAGCCAGGCATGGTGGTGCACGCCAGTAATCCCAGCTACTGGGGGTGGGAGGAGTTGAGGCAGGAGAATCGCTTGAACCCAGGAAGCAGATGCTGGAGTAGGTGAGCCAAGATCACACCACTGCACTCCAGCCTGGCCAACAAAGCAAGACTCCATCTCCAGAAAATAAATAAATAAATAAATAAACAATACTCTATTGCTAAGAAGTTGTACACTGGCTGAGTACAGTGGTTCACACCTGTAATCTCAGCACTTTGGGAGGCTGAGGTGACAGGAGCACTTGAGAACAAGAGTTCAAGATCAGCCTGGGCAACATAGTGAGACCCCATCTTTACAAAAAATTTTCAAAATTAGCCAAGTGTGGTGGTGCACGCTTGTAGTCTTAGCTACTCAGGAGGCTAACAAGGGAGGATCACTTCAGTCCAGGATTTTGAGGTTTACAGTGAGCTGTGATCCCACCATTGCACTCTAGCCTGGGTGACAAACTGAGACCCTGTCTCTCTTTAAAAAAACCAAAAGCGGCCGTGTGCGGTGGCTCACATCTGTAATCCCAGCACTTTGGAAGGCCAAGATGGGAGGATCACGAGGTCAGGAGTTCAAGACCAGCCTGGCCAACATGGTAAAACCCCATCTCTATTAAAAAACAACAACAACAAAAAAACAAAAGCAATGGCCGGGTGTGGTGGCTCACGCCTGTAATCCCAGCACTTTGGGAGGCCGACACGGGCAGATCACCTGAGGTTGGGAGTTCGAGACCAGACTGATCAATATGGAGAAACCCTGTCTATAATAAAAATACAAAATCAGCCCAGCATGGTGGCACATGCCTGTAATCCCAACTACTCAGGAGGCTAAGGCAGGAGAATCACTTGAACCCAGGAGGCAGAGGTGGCAGTGAGCCAAGATCGAGCCATTGTACTCCAGCCTGGGCAATATGAATGAAACTCAGTCTCAAAAAAAAAGAAAAGAAAAATTTAATGGCTAGGTGTGGTGGCTCATGCCTGTAATCCGAGCACTTTGGGAGACCCAGGTGGAGGATCTCTTGAGACCGGGAGTTTGAGACTGGCCTAGGCAACACAGTGAGACCCTGTCTCTAAAGAAAAAAAAACTGTAAATTAATTTGCTTGTAAATAGACTCTTGGTTTTACTTTTTTTTTTTTTTTTTTTTGAGACGGAGTTTCGCTCTTGTTACCCAGGCTGGAGTGCAATGGCGGGATCTCGGCTCACCGCAACCTCCGCCTCCTGGGTTCAGGCAATTCTCCTGCCTCAGCTTCCTGAGTAGCTGGGATTACAGGCACGCGCCACCATGCCCAGCTAATTTTTTGTATTTTTAGTAGAGACGGGGTTTCACCTTGTTGACCAGGATGGTCTCGATCTCTCGACCTCGTGATCCACCCGCCTCGGCCTCCCAAAGTGCTGGGATTACAGGCTTGAGCCACCATGCCCGGCCGGTTTTACTTTTTTAAAGTCCCTAATCCTCTAGCCCAATATATCAATTTAGGCTCATGTACCACTATTCTTTCCTGTTCTAATCTAAAATACTACCGTATGAGAATCAAAATAGGATGTTTTAGAGATAATTTACAGAGCTCTAGAACATTTCATAGCGATCCAAAAGAAAGCTGTCTTCCTTGTAATGCAGTAATGTTAAAAACCTTTGTCATTCAATGACTCTCTTAATTTAGAGATAGGTGAAATGCTATTATGTCAAGATTTATTATATAATGAAACACAATTTGATTCCAGGTAGTCACTAAGGGATGGTTCCAGGACAGAAACTCCACAATGACTAATTAAAAATGATACCCGGGCCGGGTGCGGTGGCTCAAGCCTGAGCCCAGGAGGCGGAGGTTGTGGTGAGCCGAGATCACGCCATTGCACTCCAGCCTGGGTAACAAGAGCGAAACTCCGTCTCAAAAAAAAAAAAAATGATACCCTTCTAGGCTGGGCGCGGTGGCTCAAGCCTGTAATCCCAGCACTTTGGGAGCCCAAGGCGGGTGGATCACGAAGTCAACAGATCAAGACCATCCTGGCCAACATGGTGAAACCCCGTCTCTACTAAAAACACAAAAAATTAGCTGGGCATGGTGGCGCGTGCCTGTAATCCCAGCTACTCAGGAGGCTGAGGCAGGAGAATTGCCTGAACCCAGGAAGCCGAGGTTGCAGTGAGCCAAGATCGCGCCATTGCACTCCAGCCTGGGCAACAAAAGCGAAACTCTGTCTCAAAAAAAAAAAAAAATGATACCCTTCTGGCTGGGCGCAGTGGCTCATACCTGTAGTCCCAGCACTTTGGGAGGCTGAGGCGGGTGGATCACCTGAGGTCAGGAGTTGGAGACCAGCCCCCATCGCTACTAAAAATACAAAAAAATTAGCCGGGCATGGTGGCAGACACCTGTAATCCCAGCTACTTGAGAGACTGAGACAGGATCGCTTGAACCTGGGAGGAGCAGGTTACAGTGAGCCTAGATCACGCCACTGCACTCCAGCCTCGGGGACAAAGAGAGACTCCATCTCAAAAAGAAAATCAAATAAATGATACCCTCTTCCAAGACAGTCACAAGTAGGTTTAACACATTACTCTTGTTTTAGTGTAGCTGAGCATGAGATCCACCACCACTCTGTGCACAGCTAAATCAACTTACCTTATAAAAGCAGTGACAGTCTCAGATTTTGTAGGCTTTTGAACTCGAGCTGAATTCTCTCCTTGCTATTCCTCATCACGAGGCTGGGCCTCCTCCTGGGAAGTACAATGCTGGGTCAACAAAGTGATGGTCCCACAGGGAAAGAAAGTTGCTCTATCCATTGAAATTCATTTACTAGTTCTAACAGGGACAAATTTTGTTAGTGGCATGAAGCACACATACTGGACAAAATGGCCTTAACTCAGGACTTGCCATGACCCATTCCAGGCCCATTAAATTGTGAGCTGTCCTACACCAGCACCTGTAGAAGTGCTGAAGTCTTCTAACATCATCTCAGAAGAAGATGTAAAGGTAAAGAAAGCCTTGTAAGCCTGAAAAACATTTTCTGCAAGCCCACAGCAAAACCTACTTCAATTTTGAGTTATAATTCCATAGAGATTATGATAATCTAACGTAGATAAAGAAGCTATAATACTTTTCCAGATTGGGAATATAACAATAAATCAATGTTGAATACCATTTTTACAGTTTATGACATACTTCCATAGGCTTTATCCCATTTAATCCAGGCAACTATCCAGTGAGGTAGGAATTATCTTTCCAGAGAAGAAAACTGAAGCACAGGTTATACAACCTGCCCAAGATCCCACAGCTGCCTTAGGGCAGATGGAAATCAGCATTGAAGTATGCTGACTCCACTGCCCTCCAAGCTTAGTCTAGGCTACTTTTCTTATCTCCAGGATATCATGCTGTTGCCTAAATGTACCATGGTTCATTCCTTGAGACATACTACAGTGACATCTTCAAAGGCTGAAAGAGGCAAGAAGGGTCCAAGAGCTAACAAAACTTTGTATCACAGCTACATAAATTAAAACACTTGGAATGCAACTATCATTTAGGGAGAAAGAGCCAACACAGGTAGAAAACGCAGGAAAGGAAGTAATTTCTGCTCATCAACTTAAATATCTAAGATTTAAGTGTAAATTACAAGATGTAGTCAAGATCCACTATAACAGTGGGGTTACCGCCTTGCAAAATATTTCAAGGCAAATTACCAGACAACGTCTCATTTCACTTTGGCCCGTAAGCTGCAACCAAAACCAGGTTGAAAGCCTGTAACTGGCCTTCTGCAGTCTACCAGCTAGTGTATGGCAAGCCCCTATGAAGTGGAGTTGTAAAGTGGAACAGCCTCTGCCCGGAAAAATCACAATTCAAGTGACCCATGTTGCTGTACAACGACCAGATAGATACGACATATCCCTGGCTTGGGGGTTCTGAGGACCCCTGGGACTCCAGTTCACTGCAAACAAAGGACCCAACATGCATTTGGTCTGCCCCTGCTAAATGGGGCAAGTTACCACTAGCAAACAAAGAACACCTCACCCCTTGGCCTCCCCCAGTGACAAGGTCGGTGCAAAAGGGGGCAAACTAGAGGGGCCAGAAGGCACCAGGCCTCCCTCTGGACGAATGGTCCGGGCAGCACCGGGAGGCAGGAGAAGTAGACAAAGGTCTCGGGGCACTCCGGAGGCTTCCTCCAGGCCCTGCCTGGGGAAACGGCGCATCCCCTGAGGCGAAGGCGTCGTTGCGCCAATGAAGCGGCCTCTCCCGCGGCCTCCGCGGAGCCCCAGCCTGCGAGGCCCGCCCCGGCGGACCGGTCTGGCCCCCGCCCCCACCCGGGCTCCATGGCAACGGCAGGCCGAGGCCTGGCTGCCCACGGATCGGCCCGGCCGGCTTCGCGGGCAGGCCTAGGATGCCCGGCCTGCTACTCGGGCCCACCGGCTTCTCCGCCCCACTCTCCGCCAGGCCGGCGGTCGGGCCGGGTTCCCTCCTCGCGCCGACCACCCCCGGCCGCGGCAGGCTCCTCAAGAGGGCACGAAAGGGTAGAATAAAGAGCCGAATTCACCTGTTGTTACAGATGTGAAACAAGCCTCGGTGCACCGCGCATGAGCCGCGGGTCCCCCAACCACGGCCGGACTACAACTCCCAGCAGCGGCGGCGCGGCCCCTTCCGGGTCCCGTGACGGAAGTCCGGCCGCCGGCCCGTCGCTCCCCACCCCGGGCCACGGAGCCCGCCTGCCGCGCGTGTCTCCGTTCCTCTGCGGGCCTCTGGCCCGGCTCCACCAGAGAGGCTCGTTGTGGCCGCTCGGGACAGCCGGTACTCGGGATGCTCCGGCACCCGACCCAATGGGGCGCGGCGGCTGCGGCGGCGGCGCAGGCAGGACTTCCGGTAGAGTCACGAAGGGGATGGGCTTGCGCTGGCAGCTCTGGGGTCGCGGAGTGTGCTGGCCGGGCTGCGGGGGCCGCCTCTCACAGCAACTTAGCTGCCTGCAGTGTGAGAGTGGGGAGGATCTTCGTGCCCTCTGCGCGCCAGCTGCGCCTCTTGGTACGACTAAACACTCCGGGTCACGGCTGAGCCGGGAACGGTTTCCAGCTCGGGCTCCGGGATTCCACCCGCCTTCCCCCGCCACAGCTCGTAGCCACGCCTCTTCTCCATCTCCCCAGTGATCTGCTTTTTTAGGGAGATGAGCATTTTTGCCTCCCCAGGTTACTGGAAAGATGAAATCAACGTGTTCGTTGATTTCGTAAACTGTACTACGCTAGGGAAAGAACAAGGTAGCACTTGCTGGTCGCGGGGAGACTGCCAGTCACAGTTGCTGGGGGATTTCGAGGTCCCGCCCTGGCCACATCACCTCTTTGGAATGAGAAAGGGGGTTGTCCCGATTACACGCTGTGTTCCTCTAGATAAGATTCAAGAATAGGTTCAGGCCGGGCGCGGTGGCTCAAGCCTGTAATCCCAGCACTTTGGGAGGCCGAGGCGGGTGGATCACGAGGTCGAAAGATCGAGACCATCCTGGTCAACATGGTGAAACCCCGTCTCTACTAAAAATACAATAAAACTAGCTGGGCATAGTGGCGCGTGCCTGTAATCCCAGATACTTAGGAGGCTGAGGCAGGAGAATTGCCTGAGCCCAGGAGGCGGAGGTTGCGGTGAGCCGAGATCGTGCCATTGCACTCCAGCCTGGGTAACAAGAGCGAAACTCCGTCTCAAAAAAAAAAAAAAAAAAAAAAAAAAAAGAATAGGTTCAGTGGAATTCAGCTTCAAAAGTAAACAACGCAGTGGCGTAGCTCTGATGCTGCGTCAGAATTTTACAGAATATGTTTTTAAGATGTGGCCTTGCCGGGCGCGGTGGCACAGGCCTGTAATCCGAACACTTTGGGAGGCCGAGGTGGTCGGATCACGAGGTCAAAAGATTGAAACCGTCCTGGCCAACATAGTGAAACCCCATCTCTACTTAAAATACAAAAATTAACTGGGCATGGTGGCGCGCCCCTGTAGTCCCAGCTACTTGGAAGGCTGAGGCAGGAGAATCACTTGAACCCAGGAGGTGGA
This sequence comes from Saimiri boliviensis, assembly GCF_048565385.1. NCBI lineage: Eukaryota > Metazoa > Chordata > Mammalia > Primates > Cebidae > Saimiri > Saimiri boliviensis. The sequence goes on from NC_133456.1 coordinate 13,926,227, forward strand.
GGTTGCAGTGAGTCAAGATCGCACCACTGCACTCCAGCCTGGCGACAGAGCAAGACTCCGTCTCAAAAAAAAAAAAAAAAAAATGTGGCCTTTGAAGCTGTATGAAGAATAGTGCCATATGCTGTCACTTTTGTGTGCAAACAATTAAGTTCGACCTACATCTATTATTTTCTTTCCACATTGGCTAAAAGGCTGGGGTGTGGAACATCATATACTCATTCAAATAATGAGTACATCTGAACAGGGCATGGTGCTGTATTGTGTGGGGAATAGAGAGATCCCTGCATGGATATCTGAGTGCACTGTGTATCATCAGTTGGTAAGCAGGTGTGGAGGATACAAGGCCCTGCGTCAAAGGGCTTAGAACCTAGTAGAGAAGATGACAACACTGTGTGAAGGAAATGGAAAGTGGTAAATGCTGGAAAGGAGGCATCAAGTGCTACAAGAGTTCGGAGACAGGAGTGGTTACTCCTGAATGGCACAATGAAAGAAACATGAAGACGTCCAAGTGGAACAAGGGGCAAACCCTAGAAATATTCAGTTCAGTGTGATCTGAGGGTTTTGTGTGTGTGCAAGCTATACAGGAAGTAAAGCAGAAAAAGAGCTGGGAGTGCCAAACTAAGGAATTCTACTTTTTTTGGTAAGACATTTAAAAAATTCTTAGGAGAGTAAATACTGTAGTTTTGTTGTTGCTGTTGAGACAGTCTCTACTCAGTCACGTAGGCTGGAATGCAGTGGTGAGATCTCGGCTCACTGCAACCTCCACCTCCCAGATTCAAGTAATTCTGTCTCAGCCTCCCAAGTAGCTGGAATTACAGGTGTGCTCCACCACACCCAGCTCATTTTTGTATTTTCACTAGAGGCAGTTTCACGATGTTGGTCAGGCTGGCCTCGAATTCCTGGCCTCAAGTGATCTGCCCTCTTTGGCCTCCCAAAGTGCTGGGATTACAGGCGTGGGCCACTGCACTCTGCCAATAGTGTACTTTAGAAAGATTCTTCTGGAAGCGAAAGGGTCAAATCAGCTGGGAAAATAGAACCTAGCATACTAATTAGATCCCGAGAGAGAATGAACGCTTCAGCTATACTCAGGAGTGAAAAAGGCAAGAAAGAAAGAAATGAGGAGGTGACTGTTGAGCAGCAGGCTGAGCCCTGGTGATGACTGTGTGGAGAGATGACTTTGAGATCTGTACCATAGTAACTGAAAGGATTCTGCACTGTGTAAAATAATTAAGGGGACACAGGAGTTGGAGAAGATGATGAATTCAACTTCATTCAGATTATGTTTGCAATGTTGTTGGGGAAGTTCAGTGATAAAGCCCTGTTCCCTACTCCAGAGAAAGTTACTGTCTGGTAGAGAGTATGAGAAAAGCATGCAAATGTCTTTTTTTTTAATTTTTTTTTTTGGAGACAGGGTCTCATTCTGTCACCCAGGCTGTAGTTCAGTGGTACAATCATGGCTCATCGTAGCCTTAACCTCCCAGGCTCAACTAATTCTCCCTCCTCAGTTTCCTGAGTAGCTGGGACAACAGGCACATGCCACCACACCCAGCTAATTTTTTATTTTTTGTAGAGCAACAATCTCACTATGTTGCCGAAGGCTGATCTCAAACTCCTGGCTTCAATCAATCCTCCCACTTCAGCCTCCCAAACTCCTGGGATTACAGATGTGAGCTACTATGCCCAGCCACAAATAAATCAAGACCCAAGGCCCAGGGCAGTGGCTCACACCTGTAATCCTAGCACTTTAGGAGGCTGAGGTAGGCGGATCACCTGAGGACAAGAATTCAAGACCAGCCTGACCAACATGGAGAAGCCCCGTCTCTACTAAAAATACTAAATTAGCAGGGCATGGTGGCGCATGCCTGTAATCCCAGTGACTCAAAAGGCTGAGGCAGGAGAATCGCTTGAAACCAGGAGACAGAGGTTGTGGTGAGCCAAGATCATGCCATTGCACTCCAGCCTGGGCAACAAGAGTGAAATGCTGTCTCAAAAAAAAAAAAAAAAAAAAAAAAAAAAAAATACCTAGAGGAAGCACTCCAAAAGAGGCTCCAGCCGGGCGCAGTGGCTCACGCCTGTAATCCCAACACTTTGGGAGGCTGAGGTGGGCGGATCACCTGAGGTCAGGAGTTTGAGACCAGCCTGAGCAATATGGTGAAACCCCATTTTTTTTTTTTTTTTTTTTTTTTTTTTTTTTTTTTTTTTTTTGAGACGGAGTTTTGCTCTTGTTACCCAGGCTGGAGTGCAATGGCGCGATCTCAGCTCACCGCAACCTCTGCCTCCTGGGTTCAGGCAATTCTCCTGCCTCAGCCTCCTGAGTAGCTGGGATTATAGGCACGCGCCACCATGCCCAGCTAATTTTTTTTGTATTTTTAGTAGAGACGGGGTTTCACCATGTTGACCAGGATGGTCTCGATCTCTCGACCTCGTGATCCACCCGCCTCGGCCTCCCAAAGTGCTGGGATTACAGGCTTGAGCCACCGTGCCCGGCCTGTGGAACCCCATCTTTAAAAAAATAAATAAATAAATAAATAAATAAATAAATGAAAAGGAAAAAAAAAAGAGGCTCCAGTACAGGGCAAAAGAATAGCCATACCTCCGGCGGTTGCAGTGGCTCACGCCTAAAATCTGAGGACTTTGGGAGGCTGAGACAGGCCGATCAATTGAGCCCAGGAATTTGAGATCAGCCCGGGCAACAAAGCGAAACTCCTCTCTATAAAAAATTAAAATTGGCCAGGCGCGGTGGCTCAAGCCTGTAACCCCAGCACTTTGGGAGGCCGAGGCGGGTGGATCACCAGGTCAAGAGATCAAGACCATCCTGGTCAATATGGTGAAACCCCGTCTCTACTAAAAATACAAAAAAAAGTAGCTGGGCATGGTGGCACATGCCTGTAATCCCAGCTACTCAGGGGGCTGAGGCAGGAGAATTGCCTGAACCCAGGAGGCGGAGGTTGCGGTGAGCCGAGATCGCGCCATTGCACTCCAGCCTGGGTAACAAGAGCGAAACTCCGTCTCCAAAAAAAAAAAAAAAAAAAAAAATTAAAATTGACCGGGCGCGGTGGCTCACGCCTATAATCCAGGCACTATGGTAGGCCGAGGCGGGCAGATCACAAGGTCAAGAAATCGAGACCATCCTGGCCAACATAGTGAAACCCCATCGCTACTAAAAATACAAAAATTAGCTGGGCATGGTGGCACGCACCTGTAGTACCAGCTACTTGGGAGGCTGAGGCAGGAGAATTGCTTGAACCCAGGAGGCGGAGATTGCAGTGAGCCAAGATTGCGCCACTGCACTCCAGCCTGGCACCTGGCGGTAGAGCAAGACTCTGTCTCAAAAAAAAAAAAAGGCTGGGCATGGTGGCTCACGCCTGTAATCCAAACACTTTGGAGGCCAAGGCGGGGGGATCACCTGAGGTCGGGAGTTCAAGACCAGCCTGACCAACATGGGAAAACCCTGTCTTAAATAAAAAATTTTTTAGGCCGGGCGCGGTGGCTCAAGCCTGTAATCCCAGCACTTTGGGAGGCCGAGGCGGGTGGATCACGAGGTCGAGAGATCGAGACCATCCTGGTCAACATGGTGAAACCCCGTCTCTACTAAAAAGTGCAAAAAATTAGCTGGGCATGGTGGCGTGTGCCTGTAATCCCAGCTACTCAGGAGGCTGAGGCAGGAGAATTGCCTGAACCCAGGAGGCGGAGGTTGCGGTGAGCCGATATCGCGCCATTGCACTCCAGCCTGGGTAACAAGGGCGAAACTCCGTCTAAAAAAAAAAAAAAAAAAAAAAAAAAAAAAAAAAAATTTTTAAATTTTAAAAATTAAATGGGTGTGGTGACATGTGCCTGTAGTCCCAGCGGCTCAGGAGGATAAGATGGGAGGATTAATTGAACCTGGGGGATGGAGGTTGCCGTGAGCTGAAATCACATCACTGTGCTCCAGACTGGGTGACGGTCACACACCTTGTCTCAAAATAAATAAAAAATAAATAAATGAAGCCTGGGCAAGGTGGCTCACGCCTGTAATCCCAGCACTTTGGGAGGCCCAGGTGGGTGGATCACGAGGTCAGGAGTTCAAGACTAGCCTGGCCAATATGGTGAAACCCCGTCTCTAAACACAAAAATTAGCTGGGCGTGCTGGCACGAAGTTGTAATCCCAGCTACTCAGGAGGCTAAGGCAGGAGAATCACTTAAACCTGTGAGGCGGAGGTTGCAGTGAGCCGAGAGATCTAGGCACTGCACTCCAGACTGAGAGACGGAGATGAGACTCCATATCAAAAAAAAAAAAAAAAAAAGGCTGGGCACGGTGACTCACACCTGTGATCCCAGCACTTTGGAAGGCCAAAGTGGTTAGATCATCTAAGGTCAGGAGTTCGAGACCAGCCTGACCAACATAGAGAAGCCCCCATCTCTAAAAATACAAAAATTAGCTGGGCATGGTTGCATGTGCCTGTAATCCCAGCTACACAGGAGGCTGAGGCAGGAGAATCACTTTAACCCAGGAGGCAGAGGTTGTGGTGAGTCAAGATCATGCCATTGCACTCCAGCCTGAGCAACAAAAGGGAAACTCCATCTCCAAAACAAAACAAAACAAAAAAACAGCTGGGTGAGGTAGCTCACACCTGTAATCCCAGCATTTTGGGAGACCAAGGCAGGTGGATCACAAGGTCAGGAGATTGAGACCATCCTGGCCATGGTGAAACCCTGTTTCTACAAAAGTACAAAAATTAGCCAGGCATGGTGGCACATGGCTGTAGTCCCAGCTACTCAGGAGGCTGAGGCAGGGGAATCGCTTGAACCTGGAAGACAGAGGTTGCAGTGAGCCAAGATTGTGCTACTGCACTCCAGCCTGGTGACAGAGCAAGATTCCATCTCAAAAAAAGAAAGAAACCCCAACTCTCCTAAAAATACAAAATTAGCTGGGCATGACGCATGCCTGTAATCCCAGCTACTTCAGAGGCAGAGGCAGGAGAATCACTGGAACCTGGGAGGCAGAGGTTGCAGTGAGCCGAAATTGCAACACTGCACTCCAGCCTGGGCAACAGAGTTAGACTCCATCTCAAAAAAAAAAAAAAAGGCCGGGCGCGGTGGCTCAAACTTGTAATCCCAGCACTTTGGGAGGCCGAGGCGGGTGGATCACTAGGTCGAGAGATCCAGACCATCCTGGTCAACATGGTGAAACCTCGTCTCTACTAAAAAATACAAAAAATTAGCTGGGCATGGTGGCGCGTGCCTGTAATCCCAGCTACTCAGGAGGCTGAGGCAGGAGAATTGCCTGAAGCCAGGAGGCGGAGGTTGCCGTGAGCCGAGATCGCGCCATTGCACTCCAGCCTGGGTAAGAAGAGCGAAAACTCCGTCTCAAAAAAAAAAAAAAGAAAAAGAAAAAAGAAAAATGGTGGTTCACACCTGTAATCCCAGCACTTTGGGAGGCCAAAGCGGGTGGATCACGAGGTCAGAAGTTCAAGACCAGCCTGGCCAAGATGGTGAAACCCCGTTTTTTTTTTTTGTTTTTGTTTTTGGGGTTTTTTTTTGAGACGGAGTTTCGCTCTTGTTACCCAGGCTGGAGTGCAATGGTGCGATCTCGGCTCACCGCAACCTCCGCCTCCTGGGCTCAGGCAATTCTCCTGCCTCAGCCTCCTAAGTAGCTGGGATTACAGGCACGCGCCACCACGCCCAGCTAGTTTTTTGTATTTTTAGTAGAGACGGGGTTTCACTATGTTGACCAGGATGGTCTCAATCTCTCGACCTCGTGATCCACCGGCCTCGGCCTCCCAAAGTGCTGGGATTACAGGCTTGAGCCACCGCGCCCGGCCTCCGTTTTTGTTTTTGTTTTTGTTTTGAGACGGAGTTTCGCTCGTTACCCAGGCTGGAGTGCAATGGCATGATCTCGGCTCACCGCAACCTCTGCCTCCTGGATTTGGGCAATTCTCCTGCCTCAGCCTCCTGAGTAGCTGGGATTACAGGCACGTGCCACCATGCCCAGCTAATTTTTTGTATTTTTAGTAGAGACGGGGTTTCACCATGTTGACCAGGATGGTCTCGATCTCTTGACCTCGTGATCCACCCGCCTCGGCCTCCCAAAGTGCTGGGATTACAGGCTTGAGCCACCGCGCCCGGCCGGAAAACCCATCTTTCTAAAAAAAAAAAATAGAAAATGTTTTCCCAGAACAGCTGCCTTTGCACTCCAGCCTGGGTCACAGAGCCAGACAGCCACCTTTTTACTGTGTCTTTTTTTTTTTTTTTTTTTTTTGGTCTCAAGAGAGTCTTGCTCTGTCACCCAGGCTGGAGTGCAATGGTGTGATCCTGGCTCACTGCAACCTCTGCCTCCCAGATTCAAGCGATTCTCCTGCCTCAGCCTCTCGAGTAGCTGGGACTACAGGCACATGCCACCAAACCAGGCTAATTTTTTTGTATTTTTAGTAGAGATGGGATTTTACCATGTTGGCCAGGCTGGTCTTGAATTCTTGACCTCATGATCCCAAAGTGCTAGGATTACAGGCATGAGTCACTGTGCCCGGGCTTTACTTTGACAGGCTGTGCCCTATGTCTTTAACAGGGCTATTTTTCTGTGTGTGCAAAGAGAGGGATCTCTGGTGACTCTTCCCCTACTTAGAAAGAAGCAGTCCTATCTGATTAGGGGCCCGCCCTTATGTCCACTTGTAATCTTAACCACCTCTCTAAAGCCTTATTTTCTATTTTTTTTTTTTTTTTTTTTTCCCGAGATGGAGTTTCGCTCTTGTTACCCAGACTGGAGTGCAATGGTGCGATCTCGGCTCACTGCAACCTCCGCCTCCTGGGTTCAGGCAATTCTCCTGCCTCAGCCTCCCGAGTAGCTGGGATTACAGGCACGTGCCACCACGCCCAGCTAATTTTTTTTTTTTCTTTTTTTTGTATTTTCAGTAGAGACGGGGTTTCACCATGTTGACCAAGATGGTCTCGATCTCTTGACCTCGTGATCCACCCGCCTCGGCTTCCCAAAGTGCTGGGATTACAGGCTTGAGCCACCGCGCCCGGCCAAGCAGCCTTATTTTCAAATGCGGTCACAATGCGGGTGCGGGGTTAGAGCTTCAGTATCTGAATTTTTTTTTTTTTTTTTTTTTTTTTTTTTTGAGACGGAGTTTCGCTCTTGTTACCCAGGCTGGAGTGCAATGGCATGATCTCGGCTCACCGCAATCTCCGCCTCCTGGGCTCAGGCAATTCTCCTGCCTCAGCCTCCTAAGTAGCTGGGATTACAGGCACGCGCCACCATGCCCAGCTAGTTTTTTGTATTTTTTCTTAGTAGAGACGGGGTTTCACCGTGTTGACCAGGATGGTCTTGATCTCTCGACCTCGTGATCCACCCGCCTCGGCCTCCCAAAGTGCTGGGATTACAGGCGTGAGCCACCGCGCCCAGCCTTTTTTTTTTTTTTTGAGACGGAGTTTTGCTCTTGTTACCCAGGCTGGAGTGCAATGGCGCGATCTCGGCTCACCGCAACCTCCGCCTCCTGGGTTCAGGCAATTCTCCTGCCTCAGCCTCCTGAGTAGCTGGGATTACAGGCACGTGCCACCATGCCCAGCTAATTTTTTTTTGTATCTTTAGTAGAGAAGGGATTTCACCATGTTGACCAGGATGGTCTCGATCTCTTGACCTCGTGATCCACCCGCCTCAGCCTCCCAAAGTGCTGGGATTACACGCTTGAGCCACCGCGCCCGCTCAGTATCTGAATTTTTAAGTACACAATTCAGTCCATGACAGCATCAATTTAATGAAACAATATGCAGCAATAAAAAAGAATGAGTTAGGACGGGCATGGTGGCTCATGCCTGGAATCCCAGCACTTTGGGAGACCAAGGCAGGCAGATCACTTGAAGTCAGGAATTCAAGACCACCCTGGCCAACATAGTGAAATGCTGTCTCTGCTAAAATTACAAAAATTAGCCAGGCATGGTGGTAGGTGCCTGTAATCCCAGCTACTCAGGAGGCTGAGGCAGGAGAATTGCTTAAACCTGAGAGGTGGAAGTTGCAGTGAGTGGAGATGGTGCCACTGCACTCTAGCCTGGGTGATAGAGTAAAATTCTGTCTCAAAAAACAAAAAACAAACAAACAAACAAAAACTAGTTAGATCAAATGTGCAGACATGGAAAAATATCAAGGAAATGTTAGGGTAGGTTTTTGGTTTTGTTGTTTGGATTTTTTGAAAGTGTCTTGCTCCATCACCCAAACTAGAATACAGTGGCTCAATCATAGCTCACTGCAGCCTCAAGCTCCTGGGCTCAAGTGAACCTCCCACTTCAGTCTTCAGAATATCTAGGACTACAGGCAAATACCACCAAGCCTGGCTTTTTTTTTTTTTTTCCCTTGAGACGAGTCTCCCTCTGTCACCCAGGCTGGAATGCAGTGGTGCCATCTCTGCTCACTGCAACCTCTGCCTCCCAGGTTCAAGTGACTCTCCTGCTTCAGCCTCCTGAGTAGTTGGGATTTCAGGAACCCACCCCCATGCCTAGCTAATTTTTGTATTTTTAGTAGAGATGGGGTTTCACCATGTTGACCAGGCTAGTCTCAAACTCCTGACCTCAAGTGATCTGCCCACCACAGCCTCCCAAAGTGCTGGGATTATAGGCATGAGCCACCGTGCCTGTTTTTCTTTCTTTTTTCTTTCTTTTTTTTTTTTGAGACGGAGTTTTACTCTTCTTACCCAGGCTGGAGTACAATGGTACGATCTCGTCTCACTGCAACCTCCACCTCCTGGGTTCAGGCAATTCTCCTGCCTCAACCTCCTGAGTAGCTGGGATTATAGGCACGCGCCACCATGCCCAACTAATGTTTTGTATTTTTAGTAAAGACAGGGTTTCACCATGTTGACCAAGATGGTCTCGATCTCTTGACCTCGTGATCCACCCACCTCGGCCTCCCAAAGTGCTGGGATTACAGGCTTGAGCCACCGCGCCCGGCTCTTTTTTCTTTTGAGAGAAGGTCTCTCTCTCTGTCACCCTCACTGTAATACAGTGGTGCAATCTCAGCTTACTGCAGCTTTGACCTCTTGGGCTCAAGCAATCCTCTCACCTCAGCCTCAGGAGTAGTAGAGACTATAGGTATGCACCAGATCTGGTTAATTTTTGTATTTTTTTGTAGAGATGGGTTTTACCATGTTGCCCTGGCTGCTACTTTTGCTGTGATTAAGGTTTTGTTTTGTCTTGTTTTGTCTCTGACCCAGGAGTCTCGTATCTTCTACCAGCATGTAGGAAATAGTAGCAAGCTCACTAACAGCTTGTAAGTAGGGTAAAATTCCAGACCTGCATCTGCACAGTTCATCACAGTATAGTGAACATCCATAGTACCCATCACCTAGCTTTAGGGATTATCAACTGAAGGCCAGCCTTGTCTCATCTATAGGTCCTCATCCCCTAATGTCCACCAGATTTTAAAAAATCATGAGATAAGGTGGCTCGTCTACGCCGCATTTCCTCTTTCGGCCATGCTCGTGAGCAGGACCCGTCGCCATGGGCCGCGTGATCTGTGGAAAGAGGAAGGGCGCCGGGTCTGTGTTCTGCGTGCATGCGAAGCACTGTAAGGGCTGTGGATTTTGCCAAGTGGCACAGCTACATCAAGGGCATCATGAAGGACATCATCCACGACCCAGGCCGCAGCGCACCCCTCGCTAAGGTGGTCTTCCGGGATCCCTACCGGTTTAAGAAGCAGACAGGGCTGTTCATTTGCTGCAGAGAGCATTCACACCGGCCAGTTTGTGTACTGCGGCAAGAAGGCCCAGCTCAGCATTGGCAATGTGCTGCTCCCTGTGAGCACCATGCCTGAGAGTACGATTATGTGCTGCCTGCAGGGGAAGCCTGGAGACCGTGGCAAGCTGGCCAGGGCATAAGGAAACTATGCCACCGTTATCTCCCACAACCCTGAGACCAACAAGACCCATGTGAAGCTGCCCTCTGGCTCCAAGAAGGTTATCTCTTTAGCCAACAGAGCTGTGGCTGGTGTGGTGACTGGAGGTGGCAGAACTGACAAACCCATCTTGAAGGCTAGCCACTGTCTCCAGGCTTCTCCTGCAGGCAGCACACAATTGTACCCTCAGGCATGAGAACTGCTGGCCATGAGTATGGGGTGCGGCCATAAACGCTGCGGAGCATCGTTTTGGAGGTGGCAACCACCAGCACATCGGCAAACCCTCCACCATCCAGAGATGCCTCTGCTGGCCGAAGAGTGGGTTTCATTGCCGCCTGCATAGACGTCTCGGGGGAACCAAGACTTGTGCAGGAGAAAGAGAACTAGTGCTGAGGGGCTCAATAGAGTTTGTCTTTATGAAAAAAAAAAAAAAATTCAAATCATACCACTTCAACTGTAAATATATCAGGGTGCCACTCTATAAGATTCCTTTTTATTTAGCATAACCATAAAACCAATATAGGCCGGGCGCGGTGGCTCAAGCCTGTAATCCCAGCACTTTGGGAGGCTGAGGCGGGTGGATCACGAGGTCGAGAGATCGAGACCATCCTGGTCAACGTGGTGAAACCCCATCTCTACTAAAAACACAAAAAAGTAGCTGGGCGTGGTGGCGCTTGCCTGTAATCCCAGCTACTCAGGAGGCTGAGGCAGGAGAATTGCTTGAACCCAGGAGGCGGAGGTTGCGGTGAGCCGAGATCGTGCCATTGCACTCCAGCCTGGGTAACAAGAGCGAAACTCCGTCTCAAAAAAAAAAAACAAAAACAAAAAAAAGCCAATATAATACCTTCAAAAGCTAGTATAGCCTTAATATCACTGCAAAATTCCTAACTACAAATAATTTTTTTTTTTTTTTTTGAGATGGAGTTTAACTCTTGTTGCCCAGGCTGGAGTGCAGTGACACGATCTTAGCTCACTGCAACTTCTGTTTCCCAAGTTCCAGTGATTCTCCTGCCTCAGCCTCCTGAGCACTGGAGCAGCTAGGATCACAGGCATGTGCCAGCATGCCCAGCTAATTTTTTTTTTTTTTTTTTTTTTTTTTTGAGATGGAGTTTCGCTCTTGTTACCCAGGCTGGAGTGCAATGGCGCGATCTCGGCTCACCGCAACCTCCGCCTCCTGGGCTCAGGCAATTCTCCTGCCTCAGCCTCCTGAGTAGCTGGGATTACAGGCACACGCCACCATGCCCAGCTAGTTTTTTTTTTTTTTTTTTTGTATTTTTAGTAGAGACGGGGTGTCACCATGTTGACCAGGATGGTCTCGATCTCTCGACCTCGTGATCCACCCGCCTCAGCCTCCCAAAGTGCTGGGATTACAGGCTTGAGCCACCGCGCCCGGCCATGCCCAGCTAATTTTAATAGAGATGGGGTTTCTCCATGTCGGTCAGGCTGATCTGGAATTCCCAGCCTCAGGTGATCCACCTGCCTCGGCCTCCCAAAATGCTGGGAATGGAGGGGTGAGCCACGCTGTCCAGACTTTTTTTTTCCCCCCGCCTTTTTTTTTTTTTTTTTTTTTGGTGAGACGGAGTTTCGCTCTTGTTACCCAGGCTGGAGTGCAATGGCGCGATCTCGGCTCACCGCAACCTCCGCCCCCTGGGTTCAGGCAATTCTCCTGCCTCAGCCTCCTGAGTAGCTGGGATTACAGGCATGCACCACCATGCCCAGCTAATTTTTTGTATTTTTTTTTTAGTAGAGACGGGCTTTCACCATGTTGACCAGGATGGTCTCCATCTCTTGACCTTGTGATCCGCCCGCCTCAGTCTCCCAAAGTGCTGGGATTACAGGCTTGAGCCACCGCGCCCGGCTTTTTTCCCCTTTTAAGATGGAGTCTCACTTTGTCACCCAAGGGAGTGCAATGGCGAGATCTCAGGTTACTGCAACTGTAACCTCCCAGGTTCAAGAGATTCTCCTGCCTGAGCCTCCTGAGTATAGCTGGGACTACAGGTGCATGCCACCATGCCTCACTAATTTTTGTATTTTTAGTAGAGACAGGGTTTCACCATGGTGGCCAGGCTGATCTTGAACTCCTGACCTCAGGTGATCCATCTGCCCCAGCCAAAGTGCTGGAATTACACGCTGAGCCACCTCACCCAGCCTTAAAAAGGATTTTTTTAAAATTTAATTTGGCCGGTAGCAGTGGCTCAAGCCTGTAATCCCAGCACTTTGGGAGGCTGAGACGGGTGGATCACGAGGTCAAGAGATCGAGACCATCCTGGTCAACATGGTGAAACCCCGTCTCTGCTAAAAATACAAAAAATTAGCTGGGCATGGTGGCGCATGCCTGTAATCCCAGCTACTCAGGAGGCTGAGGCAGGAGAATTGCCCGAATCCAGGAGGCGGAGGTTGCGGTGAGCTGAGATCGCGCCATTGCACTCCAGTCTGGGTAACAAGAGCGAAACTCCGTCTCAAAAAAAAAAAATAAATAAATAAAAAAGAAAAAACACGCCGGGCGCGGTAGCTCAAGCCTGTAATCCCAGCACTTTGGGAGGCCGAGACGGGTGGATCACAAGGTCGAGAGATCGAGACCATCCTGGTCAACATGGTGAAACCCCGTCTCTACTAAAAATACAAAAAAATTAGCTGGGCATGGTGGTGCGCGCCTGTAATCCCAGCTACTCAGGAGGCTGAGGCAGGAGAATTGCCTGAGCCCAGGAGGCGGAGGTTGCGGTGAGCCGAGATCGCGCCATTGCACTCCAGCCTGGGTAACAAGAGCGAAACTCCGTCTCAAAAAAAAAAAAAAAAAGAAAAAACACAGGAGGCTGAGGCAGGAGAATTGCCCGAACCCAGGAGGCAGGAGAATTGCCCGAACCCAGGAGGCAGAGGTTGCGGTGAGCCGAGATCGCTCCAGTCTGGGTAACGAGAGCGAAACTCCGTCTCAAAAAATAAAATAAAATAAAAAATAAATTAGTCGGGCGCGGTGGCTCAAGCCTGTAATCCCAGCACTTTGGGAGGCCGAGGCGGGTGGATCACGAGATCAAGAGATAGAGACCATCCTGGTCAACATGGTGAAACCCCGTCTCTACTAAAAATACAAAAAAATTAGCTGGGCATGGTAGCACGTGCCTGTAATCCCAGCTACTCAGGAGGCTGAGGCAGGAGAATTGCCCGAGCCCAGGAGGCGGAGGTTGCAGTGAGCCGAGACCGCGCCATTGCACTCCAGCCTGGGTAACAAGAGCGAAACTCCGTCTCAAAAAGAACATAAATAAATACATAAATAAATAAATTTTTTAAAAAAGAAAAAGCATGGTGAACAAAAAAAAAGTTTATGACAGCAATGCATCAAAACATATATATATATATATATATATATATTTTTTTTTTTTTTTGAGACAGAGTTTCGCTCTTGTTACCCAGGCTGGAGTGCAATGGCGCGACCTCGGCTCACCGCAACCTCCGCCTCCTGGATTCAGGCAATTCTCCTGCCTCAGCCTCCTGAGTAGCTGGGATTACAGGCACGTGCCACCATGCCCAGCTAATTTTTTTGTATTTTTAGTAGAGACGGGGTTTCACCATGTTGACCAGGATGGTCTCGATCTCTCGACCTCGTGATCCACCCGCCTCGGCCTCCCAAAGTGCTGGGATTACAGGCTTGAGCCACCGCGCCCGGCGTTTTTTTTTTTTCTTTTTTTTTTTTTTTTTTTTTTTTTTTTTTTTTGAGACGGAGTTTCGCTCTTCTTACCCAGGCTGGAGTGCAATGACGGGATCTCGGCTCACCGCAACCTCCACCTCCTGGGTTTGGGCAATTCTCCTGCCTCAGCCTCCTGAGTAGCTCGGATTACAGGCATGCACCACCATACCCAGCTACTTTTTTGTATTTTTTTTTTTTTTTAGTAGAGACAGGGTTTCACCATGTTGACCAGGATGGTCTCAATATCCTGACCTCGTGATCCACCTGCCTCGGCCTCCCAAAGTGCTGGGATTAGAGGCTTGAGCCACAGCGCTCGGCCTTATATCTTTTTTTTTTTAATTTAAAAAATATGGAAATCTTTACGAATTTGCATGTCATCCTTGCACAGGGGCAATGTTAATCTTCTCTGTATCGTTCCAATTTTAGTATATGTGCTGCGGAAGCGAGCACCAAAACATATCTATTATCATAATGGATAAACAAGTTTTTTTGTTGTTGTTGTTTTTTTTTTTTGATAAACAAGTTTTAAACTTGGGTCTGCTCACAACAGAAAAACCAGTAAGCAGCCAGCCAGCCAGCCCCTTTCACGTTGAGTGGAAAATGTAATTTTTCTATTAGGCACTAGAGGTCAGGAGCGCATTTCTTTCCCCACAGGACTTTATTAATTGTGTCATAATGCCAGCCAATCACCAACCTGGTTTTTGTCTGTTTTTATTTTTTATTTTTAAAAATTTTTTTGAGACGGAGTCTTCCTCTGTTGACCAGGCTAGGGAGTGCAATGGCAAAATCTCGGCTCACTGTAACTGCATCCTGGTTTCAAGGAATTCTCCTGCCTCAGTCTCCCAAGTAGCTGTGATTACAGGTGTGCTCCATCACACCTGGCTAATTTTGTATGTATGTATGTATGTATTTATTTTGAAACTGATAGTTGTTACAATGATGCTGCAAAAAAAAAAAAAAAAAAAAAGAAAGAAAAGAAAAAGAAAAAAGTAAAAAAAAAAAAAGAAAGAAAAGAAAGGGAGTTTTGCTCTTGTTGCCTAGGCTGGAGTGCAATGGCACCATCTTGGCTCATCCAACCTCCACCTCCGGGTTTCAAGTGATTCTCCTGCTTCAGCCTCCCAAGTAGCTGAGACTACAGGTGTGTGCCACCACACCCGGCTAATTTTATGTTTTTAGTAGAGCCGGGGTTTCTCCATGTTGGTCAGGCTGTTCTTGAACTCCCCGTGATCCGCCCACCTCAGCGTCCCAAAGTGCTGGGATTACAGGTGTGAGGTACCGACTGCACGTGGCCTCGCCAACCTGTTTCTTTTAGAGCTAACATTGATCTTTCCTCTAAGGCTTATTCCCAAATTTTAAACTTTTTTCTCTTCTTGTTTTTATTTTTAAATTTCTTTTAATTATTTTAAATAAAAATTTTCCAACCGGGTGCGGTGGCTCAAGCCTGTAATCCCAGCACTTTGGGAGGCTGAGGCGGGTGGATCACAAGGTCAAGAGATCGAGACCATCCTGGTCAACATGGTGAAACCCCATCTCTACTAAAAATACAAAACATTACCTGGGCATGGTGGCGCGTGCCTGTAAACTCAGCTACTCAGGAGGTAGAGGCAGGAGAATTGCCTGAACCCAGGAGGCGGAGGTTGCAGTGAGCCGAGATCGCGCCATTGCACTCCAGCCTGGGTATCAATAGTGAAACTCCGCCTCAAAAAAAAAAAAAATTTCCATCACTCCATACCAATTTTTTTTTCTTTTTTTTTTTTTTTTTTGAGACAGAGTCTCGCACTGTCACCCAGGCTGGAGGGCAGTGGCGAGATCTTGGCTCACTGCAACCCCCACCTCCCAAGTTCAAGCGATTCCCCTGCCTCAGCCTCCCGAGTAGCTGGGTTTAAGGCACATGCCACCATGCCTGACTTAATTTTTTGTATTTTTAGTAGCGACGGAGTTTCACCATGTTGGCCAGGTTGGTCTCAAACGCCAGACCTCATGATCCACCTGCTTCGGCCTCCCAAAGTGCTGAGATTACAGGTGTGAGCCACCACACCCAGCCTTTTTGTTTTGTTTTGTTTTTGAGATGGAGTTTCACCTTTTCACCCAGGATGGAGTGAAGTGGCACCAGCTCACTGCAGCCTCGCCCCCTCAGGTTCAAGTGATTCTCCTGCTTCAGCTGACTGAGTAACTGAGATTATAGGCGCCTGCCGCCATGCCCGGCTATTTTTTTTCCCCAAAATGGAGTCTTGGTCTGTCAGCCAAAGCCAGGATGTAATGGCATGATGACAGCTCACTGCGACATCTGCCTCCAGGGTTTCAAGCAATTCTCCTGCCTCAGCCTGCCAAGTAGCTGGGATTACAGGCTCGCACCACCATGCCTGGCTAATTTTTGTATTTTTAGTAGAGATGGGGTTTCACCATATTGGTCAGGCTGGTCTCGAATTCCTGACCTGGTTATCCTCCCACCTTGGCCTCCCAAAGTACTGGCATGAGCCACTGCACCCAGTCTTTTTATCTTTTTTTTTTTTTTTGAGACAGAGTTTCACTCTTGTTACCCAGGCTGGAGTGCAATGGCGCGATCTCGGCTCACCGCAACCTCCACCTCCTGGGCTCAGGCAATTCTCCTGCCTCAGCCTCCTGAGTAGCTGGGATTACAGGCACGCTCCACCACGCCCAGCTAGTTTTTTGTATTTTTAGTAGAGACGGGGTTTCACCATGTTGACCAGGATGGTCTCGATCTCTTGACCTGGTGATCCACCCGCCTTGTCCTCCCAAAGTGCTAGGATTACAGGCCTGAGCCACCGCGCCCGGCCCTTTATTTTTTTTTTGAGATGGAGTCTGGCTCTTTCGCCAGGCTGGAGTACAGTGGCACGATCTCGGCTTACTGCAACCTCTGTCTCCCGGATTCAAGCGATTCCCCTGCCTCAGCCTCCTGAGTAGCTGGGACTACAAGCATGCACCACCACACCCAGCTGATTTTTTGTATTTTAGTAGAGACAGGGTTTCACCATGGCCAGGATGGTCTGATATCCTGACCTCATGATCCACCCACCTCGGCCTTCCAAAGTGTTGGGATTACAGGCGTGAGCCACGGCACCTGGGCCTAATCACCTTTTGAAGTTTCCACTTCTCAAAACTGTTGCATTGGGGGTTACTTTTGCAATACATGAACTCTGGGTACACATTCAAACCACAGCACTCCCTGGTCATTGTTTTTTCTTGAGATAGAGTCTTGCTCTGTTGCCCAGGCTGGAGGGCAGTGGCGTAGTCTCTGTTCACTGCAACCTCTGCCTCCCAGGTTCAAGCGATTCTCCTGCCTCAGCCTCCTGAGTAGCTGGGATTACAGGTGCCTGCCACCACCGCCGGCTAATTTTTGTATTTTTAGTAGAGACTGGGTTCCACCATGTTGGTCAGGCTCGTTTCAAACTCCTGACCTTGTGATCCACCCACCTCAGCCTCCCAAAGTACTAGGATTACAGGTGTGAGCCACCATGCCTGGCCCTCCTCATCACATTCTATTCATTTTATTTATTTTTAATATATATTACTGTCCATAACACAGCCCTCAGGAGATCCTGAGAATATGTACATGCCCTCATTTTTCAAAGGTCTCAAAAACTAACAGCAGTTAGTCACTTTCTTTCTTTCTTTTTTTTTTTTTTGAGACGGAGTTTCGCTCTTGTTATCCAGGCTGGAGTGCAATGGCGTGATCTCGGCTCACCGCAACCTCCGCCTCCTGGGCTCAGGCAGTTCTCCTGCCTCAGCCTCCTGAGTAGCTGGGATTACAGGTATGCGCCACCACGCCCAGCTAGTTTTTTTGTATTTTTAGTAGAGACGGGGTTTCACCATGTTGACCAGGATGGTCTCGATCTCTCAACCTCGTGATCCACCCGCCTCGGCCTCCCAAAGTGCTGGGATTACAGGTTTGAGCCACCGCGCCTGGCCTAGTCACTTTCTTATAAGCAATTAGTTACTACTTCTCTGAGATCATATAGCATATGTTCACAACTCCATTATGGCCAATCATACGTTTTATTTCTTTGAAACAGGGTCTCGCTCTGTTGCCCAGGCTGCAGTGGAGCAGCTCGATTATAGGTCACTGCAGTCTTGGTCTCCCCAGTTCAAGCGATTTTCCCTACTCAGACTTCCAAGAGGCTAGGACCACAGGCTTGCACCACCACGCCCGGCTGATATTTTTATTTTTTGTAGAGACGGAGGAGGGGGTGGTGGTCTAGAGCTCTTGGGCTCAAGCAATCCTGCGGTCTCAGCCTCCCAAAATGCTCCATGCCTGGCCAATCATACCTTGTTTTATTTATTTATTTATTTATTTATTTATTTATTTATTTGAGACGGAGTTTCGCTGTTGCCCAGGCTGGAGTGCAATGGCGCGATCTTGGCTCACGGTAACCTCTGCCTCCTGGGTTCAAGCGATTCTCCTGCCTCAGCCTCCCTAGTAGCTGGGATTACAGGAGGCCACAATGATGCCCGGCTAATTTCGTATTTTTAGTAGAGACGGGTTTCCTCCATGTTGGTTAGGCTGGTCTCAAATTCCTGACCTCAGGTGATCTGCCGGCCTTGGCCTCCCAAAGTGCTGGGATTACAGGCTTGAGCCACCGTGCCCGGCCTCATACCTTTTTTTTTTTTTTTTTGAGACAGAATTTCGCTCGTTACCCAGGCTGGAGTGCAATGGCAGCATCTCGGCACAGCACAACCTCCGCCCGCTGGGTTCGAGCAATTCTGCCTCAGCCTCCCGAGTAGCTGGGACTACAGGCATGCGCCACCATGACAAGCTAATTTTTGTATTTTTAGTAGAGACGGGGTTTCACCATGTTGACCAGGATGGTCTCGATCTCTTGACCTCGTGATCCACCCGCCTCGGCCTCCCAAAGTGCTGGGATTATAGGCGTGAGTCACCGCGCCCGGCCAATACCTTGTTAATAATAATTCTGCTTCTATGTGGGCCATTCATTAATTCATCAAATATTTACTGTAAATCTATTCCTTGTCCCAGGTGTTCAGGATACACCTGTGAACAAGTCAAGATTAGGTTCTCATGTAATTTATGTGGAAGGTGAGAAACTAGAAACACCGGGTCGTGGTGAGCGCTACGAGAAAATGTGTGGTTGTGAATAGTTGTTCAAGATTTTAAGATCTGACAACGACTTTCTGAAGTGCTTTTGAGTAGTGAATTTGAATGCGTCTCGTAAGTGAAAATCAGAAAGGAAGACCTGTTGTCTCGGAAACAGCCCGTGCCAGGGCCCCTGGGGCAGGAATGAGCCGCTGTGGCTGGAGCCATGAGGAGGGGAAGGTCTGTGAAGCCATAAAGGCCAGGCGTCGGCGTCCCAGTCGGCTGTTCAAAATGCCGTGGGGCCGCTCTGGGTGGAGGGTCTGCGGGAAAATGGAGCCCAGCGCAGTCCCAGTGCGCGCCCAGGGCCCTCGGCCCGCACTGGATACCGTAGACAGGCTTTCCCCTCAGCACTTCTCGT
Source organism: Saimiri boliviensis (assembly GCF_048565385.1). Taxonomy (NCBI): domain Eukaryota; kingdom Metazoa; phylum Chordata; class Mammalia; order Primates; family Cebidae; genus Saimiri; species Saimiri boliviensis. Next base: position 13,945,242 of record NC_133456.1, read on the forward strand.
ACCAGGACTTTTCTGTCCAGTAGAACAGGCGATGACACAGAACCCACCTGCGGTTGCTGACCGCATCATGATTGGATGTCTGTAGCGAGAGAAGAGCAAGGTGCTCAAAGACCGGCGCTCAGTAAGCGAGAACGTCCACAACCTATAGAGGCTGGCGGAAGAGGTGACCGAAAGTCGTTGCAGGGCCGCACGACAACTGCGCATGCGTGTGGGCGGACTCGCGTCGGATACGGCGCCAGTCCCGGGATGGGGCGGGGCCAGGCTTCCGCGCCGGAAGGGGGTTGGTTGGGCGGGGCCGGCAGGCGGCGGTGGCGGCTACGCGCGCAAGGGCGCGCGGGAGAGAACGGGAAGCACCGCGAGGGCTGTGGTGGGCCAGGCGGTGGGGACGACGGGCGGCGACGATGGCCGCAGCAGGGGGAGGCGGTGGCGGCCCAGGGGCAGCAGTAGGCGCCACGGGCTCGGGGGCTGCGGCGGGAGCCGCAGGCCTGGCCGTTTATCGGCGGAAAGACGGGGGCCCGGCCACCAAGTTTTGGGAGAGCCCGGAGACGGTGTCCCAGCTGGATTCAGTGCGGGTATGGCTGGGCAAGCACTACAAGAAGGTGGGTTCGCGCGCCCGCGGGGGCCGGGAGACCACGCGACTGGGGCGGGAGGCGGCAGCTGGTCTCGCGGGCCCCGGGCCTCCCCTCCCCCTCCGCGCGCCACGAGGGACAACAAAGGCAGGCGCTGAGCCCGCCACGCCCCCGCCGTCCGCTTTGGGCGCCAGCGCGTCGGGGGCCTGACGGGTTTGTGGCTGGCTCCTCTGAGCCCACGCACCCCTGGAGAAAGCCCCAGCTCAGTCTCATGTTCCAGAGCAGGTCGAGCTTAGCCACTGGGCGAGTGTGACACTCTCTTTTGTCAGCTGCCTTAGGTGTCTGAACAATGATTCCTAAAGACTGAGCTAGCGTGGTAAAAACTTCAAGTTTTGTTAGCGTAGTCAAAGTCTCGAGGGGATTTGCTACCTGTTGTTGATTTCCTAAACAACTGGGATGACTATTCGTTAATTACTACCAGGTGAATATGAATTATAGGAGGGATGTAAACTTCTATTAAACAACGACGGTTTTACCTCATTGTACTTCTGGTTCGGTGTGGTGTGAGAGTTAATGTTCACTTGTGCTTAATGTGTTTTTCAGGGAGGCCTTCCCCGAGAACCCAGTTTTTATTAGCGCACTTTCCTTATGTCGCCTTTTTTTCCTTTGTAGTGTGTACCACATTTTGAAATAAATTGTTCATTTACTTATTTCTTCTACCTTTAGAATGGAAGTTCCGCCGAGTCAGTAGTTTTCAAAGTTTTGACTTAATCCCTTGTTTATAACAAATGCTTTTTTTTTTTTTTTTTTTTTTGAGACGGAGTTTTGCTCTTGTTACCCAGGCTGGAGTGCAATGGCGCGATCTCGGCTCACCGCAACCTCCGCCTCCTGGGTTCAGGCAATTCTCCTGCCTCAGCCTCCTGAGTAGCTGGGATTACAGGCACGCGCCACCACGCCCAGCTAATTTTTTGTATTTTTAGTAGAGACGGGGTTTCACCATGTTGACCAGGATGGTCTCTGTCTCTTGACCTCGTGATCCACCCGCCTCGGCCTCCCAAAGTGCTGGGATTACAGGCTTGAGCCACCGCGCCCGGCCAACAAATGCTTTTTTTAACTTCCCCTTTCAGTAAATATTCAGGAAGACTCCCTTAAACAGTGTAATGAAACAGGTAGCCAAAAAGGTTCCTCCAGCCTTTGAAATTTTCCCAGCACCCTCTTCAGTTCTGTACATTCTCCCATTTAGAATCATAGCACTGAAGCAAAGGCTTTGTTCACTGCAGTGTATCTGGGAACGTCTCTGATACTGCTTTACTCTAAATAGCTGCTTAGTAAATATTTGTTGAATGAATGAAAAGATAAACTGGTTTAGGAACCTATTTATTTGGCCTCTACAGCTCAGTGAAGCCTGTAGGTGTTTGGCAGTTATTAGGCATGGGCAGGGATCTTGGGTTCCTTTGGCATTACACGTGGTATATTCAGAAGTGACCATTTCTGGACGGGCACGGTTTGGGAGGCCGAGATGGGCGGATCTCGAGGTCAGGAGTTGGAGACCAGCCTGGCCGACAAGGTGAAGCCCCGTCTTTCCAAAAAAAAATGCAAAATTAGCTGGGTGTGGCGGCACATGCCTGTACTCCCAGCGATTCGGGAGGCTGAGGAAGGAGAATATCTTGAACCCAGGAGGCAGAGGCTGCAGTGAGCCGAGATCGCACCATTGCACTTCAGCCTGGGTAATAGAGTGAGACTCTGTCCTACCCCCAAAACAAAAACAAACAAAAAACCCGGAAATGACCGACCCTCCTTCCCTCCCTCCTGTCTCTCTCTTTTTTTTCCTTTCTTTCTTGAAGGTTAGCTAGAAAAATTACGTTTCTTATCTGAAGATTGAGGAAGTGAGAGACAATAATTGTATTTTTAGGTGCTTAGACTTCCCCTCCCTCTGAAGTTACGTTTAGACTGTACATTTTTAGGAATATTGCTCTTTCTTACATAGTGATAAATTGGTCACTTTTTAAATGTGGGTAACAGAGCTTCTAGAAGTGGCTAATGAAATTGAATATGTTATGAAAATACTGGTTAATGCCGGGCGCGGTGGCTCAAGCCTGTAATCCCAGCACTTTGGGAGGCTGAGGCGGGTGGATCGCGAGGTCAAGAGATCGAGACCATCCCGGTCAACATGGTGAAACCCCGTCTCTACTAAAAATACAAAAAATTAGCTGGGCATGGTGGCACGTGCCTGTAATCCCAGCTACTCAGGAGGCTGAGGCAGGAGAATTGCCTGAACCCGGGAGGCGGAGGTTGCGGTGAGCCGAGATCGCGCCACTGCACTCCAGCCTGGGTAACAAGAGCGAAACTCCGTCTCAAAAAAAAAAAAAAAAAAAAAAAAAGAAAATACTGGTTAATTCTTTTTTTATTACATTCCTTTTAGCCAATGCTTTGGGTCTTTTTTTTTTTTTAGTTGAAGCACACAGATGAATGTGCTTTGGGTCTTAAATTCAGTGAAGATTTAAGAAAAGTAATCTAGAGGCATATTCCTTTTAATATCAAGGAACAGAATAGAAAAAGGCAAATTTCAGTGATTTCTACCTTTCTAGACTCTTCAGTGTGCATCAGTTTGGGACCAACTGCAAGAAGCTTTAGGCATGGATAATCCTTCAGGCATTTGTTTGGGTGGGTAGGGAAGTGGCTACAAAACAGTTTCAGGAATTACCTGGCAGTATTGAGACCACCTGGGTAATGTTGACTCACTGTCCCTGAGACTTTATAGACAAAGTTACCTTTGAGCTTTCTGAACTTGTAAAGCCAGAGTGTATTTCTTTTTTTTTTTTTTTTTTTTTTTTGAGACGGAGTTTTGCTCTTGTTACCCAGGCTGGAGTGCAATGGCGCGATCTCGGCTCACCGCAACCTCCGCCTCCTGGGTTCAAGCAATTCTCCTGCCTCAGCCTCCTGAGTAGCTGGGATTACAGGCACGTGCCACCATGCTCAGCTATTTTTTTGTATTTTTAGTAGAGACAGGGTTTCACCATGATGACCGGGATGGTCTCGATCTCTCGACCTCGTGATCCACCTGCCTCGGCCTCCCAAAGTGCTGGGATTACAGGCTTGAGCCACCGCGCCCGGCCCGCCAGAGTGTATTTCTAGGGTCTACTCAGATTCAGAATCATATATACCTTAGGCTTGACAGCCAGAATCTTTTCAGTCTCTGGGTGTTACTGTTAAAATGGTGAAAATACTATCAGAAGGTCTTTGATTCTTTTCTACACAGTGCATTTCTATTTGGTTAAAATCAAAAGATTGGGGTTTTTTTGTTTTTTTTTTTGAGACGGAGTTTCTCTCGTTACCCAGGCTGGAGTGCAATGGCAGCATCTCGGCTCACCGCAACCTCTACCTCCTGGGTTCAAGCAATTCTCTTGCCTCAGCCACCTGAGTAGCTGGGATTACAGGCACGTGCCACCATGCCCAGCTAATTTTTTGTATTTTTAGTAGAAATGGGGTTTCACCATGTTGACCAGGATGGTCTCGATCTCTTGACCTCGTGATCCATCCGCCTCGGCCTCCCAAAGTGCTGGGATTACAGGCTTGAGCCACCGCACCCGACTCAAAAGATTGGTTTTAATGAAATGTTTCTATTGGATTTAATACTGCTGCATTTTCAGAGCAGATACAGTTTCAGTCTGAGTAAACGTGATTTTGGTAGTGTCATTTTTTGATTCATTTTTATTTTACTTTATTTTTTTGAGACAGGGTCTTTCTCTGTTGCCCAGGCTGGAGTACAGTGGTGTGATCATATCTCACTGCAACCTCAAACTCTTGCATTCGCTTCATGCATTCAATGACCAGCTGAGCATTTACCATGTGCCAGATACTTAAAGCATAACTCACTTAAAATCCTCACAGCAGCCGGGCGCGGTGGCTCAAGCCTGTAATCCCAGCACTTTGGGAGGCTGAGGCGGGTGGATCACGAGGTCAAGAGATCAAGACCAACCTGGTCAACATGGTGAAACCCCGTCTCTACTAAAAATACAAAAAATTAGCTGGGCATGGTGGCACGTGCCTGTAATCCCAGCTACTCAGGAGGCTGAGGCAGGAGAATTGCCTGACCCCAGGAGGCGGAGATTGCGGTGAGCCGAGATCGCGCCATTGCACTCCAGCCTGGGTAACAAGAGCGAAACTCCGTCTCAAAAAAAAAAAAAAAAAAAAAAAAAAAAAAAAAAAAAATCCTCACAGCAGTCCTAAGTGATAGATATTATTTACCTTCTTTTTTTTTTTTTTTTTTTTGGGACAGAGTCTTGCTCTGTCGCCAGAGCTGGAGTGCAGTGGCACGATCTTGGCTCACTGCAACCTCTGCCTGGGTTCAAGCAATTCTGCCTCAGCCTCCTGAGTAGCTGGGACTACTGGCATGTGCCACCACAGCTAGCTAATGTTTTTTTTTTTTTTTGTATTTTAGTAGAGACAGGGTTTCACCATGTTGATGAAGATGGCCTTGATCTCCTGACCTTGTGATCCTCCTTCCTTGGCCTCCCAAAGTGCTGGGATTACAGGTGTGAGCCACCTTGCCCGGCTTACCTTCTTTCTCAAATGGAAGGTAACTGAGAGTCCGGATTTAGGAACTTTTCTTTTTCTTTCTTTTTTTTTTGAGACGGGTTCTCTCTCCTTGTCCAGGCTGGAGTGCAGTGCTGAGATCGTAGTACACTGCAGCCTCAACCTCCTGGGCTCAGGTGATTCTCCCACCTCAACCTCCTGAGTAACTGGGACTACAGACATGAACCACCACACCTGGTTAATTTTTTGTATTATCAGTAGAGATAGGGTTTCGCAGTGTTTCCCAGGCTGGTTGAACTGGGCTCAAGCAGTCCATCCGCTTCAGCCTCCCAAACTGCAGGGATTACAGGTTTGAGCCACCACACTCGGCTTTCACTGACTCTTACTTGAAATATTTTGAGACTAATAAATTTTTGTTTTCTTAAATAAAATGATGGTAGACTTTTTTTGATCCAAAGATTAATTGGGTCGGGTTCACTGGCTAACGTCTGTAATCTCAGCACTTTGGGAATTCCAGGTGGGTGGTTCATTTGAGCCCAGGAGTTTGAGACTAGCCTGGGCAATATAATGAGACTCTGTCTCTGGAGAAAAAAAAAAAAAAAAAAAGAAATTGTGGTGGCATGCACTTATAGTCTCAGCTTCTTGGCTAAGGCAGTATCCTTGGAGGATCACTTGAGCTTTTAAGAGGTTGAGGCTGCAGTGAACTGTGTTGGTGCCACTGCATTCCAGCCTGGGCAACAGAGTGAGCCTTGTCTCAAATAAAAAACGAAACCAAAAACACCAACAGATTAATTGTTTATGACATCAAAATTAAATTTCTTAATTAGGAGTCAGTGGTTTTTCTTTTGTTTTTGAGATGGAGTCTCGTTCTGTCACCCAGGCTGGAGTACAATGGTACCATCTCAGTTCACTGCAACCTCCGCTTCCTGGGTTCAAGCGATTCTCCTGCCTCAGCCTTCTGAGTAGCTGGGACTACAGGCATGTGCCACCATGCCCGGCTAATTTTTGTTTTTTTATTTTTGTTTCGAGACGAAGTCTCATTGTGTTAACCCAGACTGGAGTGCAGTGGTACGATTTCAGCTCACTGCCTCCCAGGTACAAGCTGATTCTCCTGCCTCAGCCTCATCAGTAGCTGGGATTACAGGTTTGTGCCACTATATCCTGCTGATTTTTGTATTTTTAGTAGAGACAGGTTTTTTTTTTTTTTTTTTGAGATGGAGTTTTGCTCTTGTTACCCAGGCTGGAGTGCAATGGCGCGATCTCGGCTCACCGCAACCTCCGCCTCCTGGGTTCAGGCAATTCTCCTGCCTCAGCCTCCTGAGTAGCTGGGATTACAGGCACGCGCCACCGTGCCTGGCAGAGACAGGTTTTTACCATGTTGGCAAGGCTGGTCTCCAACTCCTGACCTCAGGTAATCCATCCACCTTGGCCTCCCAAAGTGCTGGAATTACAGGTGTGAGCCGCTGCGCCTGGCCTTTTTTTCTTTTTTTAAGATGGAGTCTTCTTGTCTTTTCCAGGCTGGAGTGCCCTGGCCTGATCCTGGCTTCCCATGTTCAAGCAATTCTCCTGCCCCAACCTGTTGAGTAGCTGGGATTATAGGCACCCACCAGCACACCCTGCTAGTTTTTGTATTTTTAGTAGAGCTAGAGTTTCACCATATTGGCCAGGCTGGTCGTGAATTCCTGGCCTCAGATGATCCACCAGCCTCGGCCTCGCAAAGTACTGAGATTACAGATGTGAGCTACCATGCCTGGCCTATATGAATTTTCATGATTGGTAGTTTGACGGGATGATTTGGAAACAAAAAAATCTAATCAGAATTAAATATTTTATAGTTTATTAGAAACTGGACTCAGGCTGGATGTGGTGGCTCATGTCTATAATTGCAGCACTTTGGGAGACCTAGGCAGGTGGATCACCTGAGGTGAGGAGTTGAAGACCAGCCTGGCCAACGTGGTGAAACCCCACTGTACTAAAAATACAAAAATTGGCCAGGCGCGGTGGCTCACGCCTATAATCCCAGCACTTTGGGAGGCCAAGACGGGTGGATCACGAGGTCAAGAGATCAAGACCATCCTGGTCAACATGGTGAAACCCCGTCTCCACTAAAAATACAAAAATTAGCTGGGCATGGTGGCACGTGCCTGTAGTCCCAGCTACTCGGGAGGCTGAGGCAGGAGAATTGCCTGAACCCAGGAGGCGGAGGTTGTGGTGAGCCGAGATCGCGCCTTTGCACTCCTGCCTGGGTAACAAGAGCGAAACTCCGTCTCAAAAAAAAAAACAAAACAAAACAAAACAAAAATTAACCAGTCATGGTGGTACACAACTGTAGTCCCAGCTATTCAGGAAGCTGAGGCAGGAGAATCGCTTGAACCCAGGAGGTGGAGGTTGTAGTGAGCTGAGATTGTGCCACTGTACTCCAACCTGGCAACAGAGCAACCCTGTCTCAAAAAAAACAACAACTGGACTCAAGGCCAGGCGTGGTGGCTCATTTGGGTAATGCCAGCGCTTTGGGAGGCTAGGGCTGGTAGATGACTTGAGGCCAGGAGTTTGATAACAGCCTGGCCAATATGGCAAAATGCTGTCTCACTAAAAATACAAAAAATTAGCTGGGTGTGGTGGTGAGTGCCTGTAATCCCAGCTACTTTGGGAGGCTGAGGCAGGTGGATCACCTGAGGTTAGGAATTTGAGACCAGCCTGGTCAACATTGTGAAACCCTGTCTCTACTAAATACAAAACTTTAGCGGGATGTAGTGGTGGGCACCTGTAATCTCAGCTACTTGGGAGGCTTAGACGGGAGAATTGCTTAAACCCGGGAGGTGGAGATTGCAGTGAGCTGAGATCCCTCCACTGTACCCCAGACTGGCTGACAGAGCAAGACTCTATCTCGAAGGTAAATAAATAGATAGATTATTTAATAAGAAAAATTGGACTTTAGAATACCTGTGGTAATAATTTCTTTTTTTTTTTTTGAGACGGAGTTTCGCTCTTGTTACCCAGGCTGGAGTGCAATGGCTCAATCTCGGCTCACTGCAACCTCCGCCTCCTGGGTGCAGGCAATTCTCCTGCCTCAGCCTCCTGAGTAGCTGGGATTACAGGCACGCGCCACCATGCCCAGCTAATTTTTTGTATTTTTTTTTTTTTTTTTTTTTTTTTTTTTTTGAGATGGAGTTTCGCTCTTGTTACCCAGGCTGGAGTGCAATGGCGCGATCTCGGCTCACCGCAACCTCCGCCTCCTGGGCTCAGGCAATTCTCCTGCCTCAGCCTCCTAAGTAGCTGGGATTACAGGCACGTGCCACCATGCCCAGCTAGTTTTTTGTATTTTTAGTAGAGACGGGGTTTCACCATGTTGACCAGGATGGTCTCGATCTCTTGACCTTGTGATCCACCCGCCTCGGCCTCCCAAAGTGCTGGGATTACAGGCTTGAGCCACCGTGCCCGGCCTGTATTTTTTTTTTTAGTAGAGACGGGGTTTCACCATGTTGACCAGGATGGTCTCGATCTCTTGACCTCGTGATCCACCCGCCTCGGCCTCCCAAAGTGCTGGGATTACAGGCTTGAGCCACCGCGCCCGGCCACCTGTGGTAATAATTTCTATTGAGTTTTTTCTTTTTTGTTTTTGACATGAAGTCTTGCTCTGTCTCCAGCCTGGAGTGCAGTGGTATGATCTCGGTTGACTGCAAGCAGCCTCTACCTCCCAGGTTCAACTGATTCTCCTGCTTCAGCCTCTTGAGTGGCTGGGATTACAGGCCTGCACTACCATGCCCAGATAAATTTTGTAGTTTTTGTAGAGCTGGGGTTTGGACAGGCTGTTCTGGAACTCCTGACCTCAGGTGATATGCCCGCCTCTATCTCCCAAAGTGCTGTGATTACAGGCATGGCCCACCGTGCCCAGCTACCTGAAACCTTTTTTATTCAGAATATGTTGAATTACACATTCAATATGTTGCGTGAAGTTTAGGTCATATACAAAGCTACATTCAGTATAGTTATTTATTTAAAACCTTTTTCCTTGGCCAGGTAGGGTGGCAGGAGAATTGGTTGAACTTAGGAGGCAGAGGTTGCAGTGACCCGAGATTATGCCACTGCACTCCATCCTGGGTGGGAAAAAAAAAAACAAAAAAAAAAACTGGGGTGTGGTGGCTCATGCTTGTAATCCCAGCACTTTAAGAGGCTGAGGCGGGCGGATCACCTGAGGTCAGGAGTTTGAGACCAACCTGGCTAACATGGTGAAATCCTGTCTCTACTAAAAATACAAAAATTAGCCAGGGTTTGTGGCGGGTGCCTGTAATTCCAGCTACTCAGGAGGCTGAGGCAGGAGAATCGCTTGATCTGGGAGATGGCAGCTGCAGTGAGTGGAGATCACGCCACTGCGCTCCAGCCTAGGCTACAGAGCGAGACTATCTTATAAAATAAATAAATGAAATAATTAAATAAATAGAGACAGGTTCTTACAATGTTGGCAGACTGTTGTCAAACTCCTGTACTCAAGTAGTCCGTCACCTTGGCCTCCCAAAGTGCTGGAATTACAAGCACGAGCCATTGCACCCGGCCTGTATTCACTGTAGTTACTAAAAATATTTACCTGAAAGCTGCACGCAGTGGCTCACGCCTGTAATCCCAACACTTTGGGAGGCCGAGATGGGCAGATGATGAGGTCAGGAGTTTGAAACCAGCCTGGCCAGCATGGTGAAACCCTGTCTCTACTAAAAATATAAAAATTAGCTGGGCATGGTGGCTGGTTCCTGTAGTCACAGCTACTCGAGAAGCTGAGGTGGGAGAATCACCTGAACCAGGGAGGTGGGGGTTGCAGTGAGCTGAGATCACACCACTACACTCCAGCCCGGACATCAGAGTGAGACTCCCATCTTAAAACAAAAATGCTTCCCTGAAAAGTTGATTTGTTCCATGTGAACAGCCTTTCCTAGAGTTTGGCATTATTTAGTTATCTGAAAAATAAGGATTATGATTGTTAGGATTATTATTTTTGAGACAGAGTCTCCTTTTTCAGCCAGGCTGGAGTGCAGTGGCACTATCCTGACATGCTGCAACCTCTGCCTCCCGGCTTCAAGCACTTCACCTTCCTCACCCTCCTGAGTAGCTGGAATTATTGGTGTGTGCCACTGCCTGGCTAGTTTTTGTATTTTTTTTAGTAGAGATAGAGTTTGGCCATGTTGGCCAGGCTGGTCTCAAACTCTTGACCTCCCAAAGTTCTGGGATTATGGGCTTGAACCATCAATGACGGCCGGTTATTTTTTTATGTTTTGCTTTGCCATGTACAAAAAAAGTGCAGTACCTTATATGACTCTTCTAGGAAGCTTGTCGTTATTAAAGATTATGAATCTTGTGGATATGTACAGTGTATTTTGTCAGTGTTGTAGGGTAAACTTGAAGTTTTTTTTTTTTTTTTGAGACGGAGTCTTGCTCTTTCACCCAGGCTGCAGTGCAATGGTACGGTCTTGGCTCACCGTAACCTCTGCCTCCTGGGTTCAAGTCATTCTCCTGCCTCAGCCTCCCAAGCAACTGGGACTATAGGCATGCAGCACCATACCCGGCTAATTTTTGTATTTTAGTAAAGACGGGGTTTCACCATGTTGGCCAGGCTGGTCTTGAACTCCTGACCTCAAGTGATGCATCCTCCTTGGCCTCCCAAAGTGCTGAGATGATAGGCGTGAGCCACTGCATCCAGCAGAAGTTCCTTCCCCCACCATCACCCTAGACGTAGTTTTGCTCTTGTTGCCCAGGCTGGAGTACAGTGGTGCAATCTAGGCTCACCACAACCTCTGCCCACCAGGTTCAAGTTATTCACCTGCCTCAGCCTCCTGAGTGTCTGGGATTACAGGCATGTGCCACCAAGCCCGGCTAATTTTGTATTTTTTTTTAGTAGAGATGGGGTTTCTCCATGTTGATCAGGCTGGTCTTGAACTCTCGACCTCAGGTGGTCTGCCCGACTTGGCCTCCCAAAGTGCTGGGGTTACAGACATGAGCCACCACACCCGGCTGACTGAAGTTTTAGTTATTAATTTTTCTGTCTTGAAGTTTTTTATTTATTTTCATTTATTTAGTTTTTGAGATGGAGTCTCACACTGTTGCCCGGGCTGGAGTGCAGTGGCACAATCTCGGCCTACTGCAATCTGCTTCCTGGGTTCAAGCGATTCTCCTGCCACTGCCTCCTGAGTAGCTGGAATTACGGGTGCCTACCACCACACCTAGCTAAGTTTTGTATTTTTAGTAGAGATGGGGTTTCACCATGTTGGCCAGGCTGGTCTTGAACTCCTTACCTCATGATTTGCCCACCTCAGCCTCCTGAACTGCTGGGATTACAGGCATGAGCCACTGCACCTGACTATATTTATTTTTATTTTTTTGAAATGGAGTTTTGCTCTGTCGCTCAGGCTCGAGTGTAGTAGTGCAATGTCGGCTTACTGCAGCCTCTGCCCCCTGGGTTTCAGTGATTCTCCTGCCTCAGCCTCTTGGGTAGCTGGGATTATAGGTGTACGCCACCTTGCCTGGCTGTTTTTTGTATTTTTAGTAGAGTCAGGGTTTCGCCATGTTGGCCAGGCTGCTCTCCAACTCCTGACCTCAGGTGATCCGCCTGCCTTAGCCTCCCAAAGTGTTGGGATTAAATGCTCGAGCCATTGTGCCTGGCCTCAAAGTTTATTCTTTATATATATATATATATATATATATATATATATATATGTATATATATATATATATATGTATATATATATATATACACACACACACATACACATGCATACGTAAACACACACACACATACATACATACATATATATATATATATATTTTTTTTTATTGCGTTTTAGGTGTTGGGGTACATGTGAAGAACGTGTAAGATTGTTGCATAGGTACATACATGGCAATGTGGTTTGCTGCCTTCCTCCCCATCACCTATATCTGGCATTTCTCCCCATGTTATTCCTCCCCAACTCCCCACCCCCACACTGTCCCTTCTCTGGTTCCCCCTGACAGACCTCAGTGTGTGATGCTTCCCTCCCTGTGTCCATGTGTTCTCATTGTTCAATACCCGCCTGTGAGTGAGAAAATGCAGTGTTTGTTTTTCTGTTCTTATGTCAGTATGCTGAGAATGCTGGTTTCCAGGTTCATCCATGTCCCTACAAAGGACACAAACTCATCGTTTTTTTATGGCTGCGTGATATTCCACGGTGTATATGTGCCACATTTTCCCTGTCCAGTCTGTCATCGATGGGCATTTGGGTTGGTTCCAAGTGTTTGCTATTGTAAACAGTGCTACAGTGAACATTCCTGTGCGTGTGTCCTTATAATAGAATGATTTATAATCCTTTGGGTATATACCCAGTATAATGGGATTGCTGGGTCAAATGGAATTTCTATTTTTAGGTCCTTGAGGAATCGCCACACTGTCTTTCACAATGGTTGAACTAATTTACACTCCCACCAACAGAGTAAAAGTGTTCCTGTTTCTCCTCATCTTCTCCAGCATCTATTGTCTCCAGATTTTTTAATGATCACCAGTCTAACTGGCATGAGTTAGTATCTCAATGTGCTTTTGATTTGCATTTCTCTAATGACCAGTGATGATGAGCATTTTTTCATATTTCTTGGCCTCATATATGTCTTCTTTTGTAAAGTGCGTTCATATCCTTCGCCCACTTTTGAATGGGCTTGTTTTTTTCTTATAGATCTGTTTTAGTTCTCTGTAGATTCTGGATGTTAGCCCTTTGTCAGATGGGCTAGATTGCAAATTTTTTTTCCCATTCTGTTGGTTGCCAGTTCACACTAATGATTGTTTCTTTTGCTGTGCAGAAGCTGTGGAGTTTGATTAGGTCCCATTTGTCTATTTTGGCTTTTGTTGCCAATGCTTTTGGAGTTTTAGTCATGAAGTCCTTGCCTATGTCTATGTCCTGAATGGTCTTGCCTAGATTTTCTTCTAGGGTTTTTATGGTGTTAGGTCTTTTTTTTTTTTTTTTTTTTTTTTTGAGACAGAGTGTTGCTCTTGTTACCCAGGCTGGAGTGCAATGGCGCGATCTCGGCTCACCGCAACCTCCGCCTCCTGGGCTCGGGCAATTCTCCTGCCTCAGCCTCCTGAGTAGCTGGGACTACAGGCACGCACCACCATGCCCCGCTAATTTTTTGTATTTTTAGTAGAGATGGGGTTTCACCACGTTGACCAGGATGGTCTCGATCTCTCGACCTCGTGATCCACCCACCTCGGCCTCCCAAAGTGCTGGGATTACAGGCTTGAACCACCGCGCCCGGCTGAAGTTTATTCTTTTTTTTTTTTTTTTTTTTTTTTTTTTGAGACAGAGTTTCGCTCTTGTTACCCAGGCTGGAGTGCAATGGCGCGATCTCGGCTCACCGCAACCTCCGCCTCCTGGGTTCAGGCAATTCTCCTGCCTCAGCCTCCTGAGTAGCTGGGATTACAGGCACGTGCCACCATGCCCAGCTAATTTTTTGTATTTTTAGTAGAGACGGGGTTTCACCATGTTGACCAGGATGGTCTCGATCTCTCGACCTCGTGATCCACCCGCCTCGGCCTCCCAAAGTGCTGGGATTACAGGCTTGAGCCACCGTGCCCGGCCCTGAAGTTTATTCTTAAGTAAAAATTAGGCCGAGAGCGATGGCTTACGCCTGTAATCCTAGCACTTTGAGAGGCCAGGGCTGGCAGATTGCTTGTGCCCAGGAGTTTGAGACTACCCTGGGCAACATGGTAAAACCCTGTCTCTACCAAAAAAAAAAAAAAACAAAGACCCTGAAATTAGCCAGGCATGGTGGTGCATCACATGTGTAGTCCCAGCAACCTGGGAGGCTAAGGTGAGAGGAGGATCACCTGAGCCCTAGGAGGCCAAGGTTGCAGTGAGCCATGATCTTGCCATTGAACTCCAGTGTAGGTGACCAAGTGAGGCTCTGTCTTGAAAAAGAAAAAAGAAAAAAAAAAAAAAAAGATGGAAACAAAAGACACAGCGGCCTGCTTGAGGGTAGAGGATGGATAAAAGAAACTACGTATTGGTTACTATGCTTATTACTTGGCTGACAAAATAATCATAACACCAAATCCCAAAACGTGGAATTACCTATGTATCCTGCACATGTATCCCTGAACCTAAAAGAACATTAAAGATACCGTGTTGAGTATCACTTACTAATTATTTACCAAATTGAATATTTTATTATTATTATTATTTTTGAGGCGGAGTCTCACTCTGTTGCCCAGGCTGAAATGCAGTGGCATGAGCTCGGCTGACCTCAACCTCCATCTCCCAGGTTCAAGCGATTCTTCTGCTGTAGCCTCCCTAGTAGCTGGGATTACAGACGTGTGCCACTACCTGGCTATTTTTTGTAGTTTTGTTTACCTTTTTTTAAAAAAAAAAATTTTTTTTTCTTTTTAAAGAAACTTTTACAGAATTGTTTATTTATTTATTTTGAAATGGAGTCTTGCTCTGTTCCCAGGCTAGAGTGCAATGGCGTGACCTCAGCTCACTGCAGCTTCTGCCTCCTGGGTTCAAGCAATTCTCTGCCTCAGCCTCCCAGGTAACTGGGATTACAGGCGCCTGCCGCCATACCTGGCTAATTTTTTTTTGTAATTTGTTTTATTTTATTTAATTTTATTTATTTATTTATTTTTATTTTTTTTATTTTATTATTTATTTATTTTTTTTTTTTTGAGACGGAGTTTCGCTCTTGTTACCCAGGCTGGAGTGTAATGGCACGATCTCGGCTCACTGCAACCTCCGCCTCCTGGGTTCAGGCAATTCTCCTGCCTCAGCCTCCTGAGTAGCTGGGATTACAGGCACGCGCCACCGTGCCCAGCTAATTTTTTGTATTTTAAGTAGAGACAGGGTTTCACTATGTTGACTAGGATGGTCTCGATCTCTTGACCTCGTGATCCACCCGCCTCGGCCTTCCAAAGTGCTGGGATTACAGGCTTGAGCCACTGCGCCCGGCCTATTTATTTATTTTTAAAGACGGGGTTTCACCATGTTGATCAGGCTGGTCTTGAACTCCCGACCTCAGATGATCTGTCCACCTTGGCCTCCAAAGTGCTTGGATTATAGGCGTGAGCCACCGATAATTTTTGTATTTTTAGTAGAGATGGGGTTTCTCCATGTTGGCCAAGCTGGTCTCAAACTCCTGACCTCAGATGATCCGCCTGCCTCAACCTTCTGGAGTGTTGGGGTTACAGGTGTGAGCCGGTGAGACTGGCCACAATTGACATCTTGATTTTTTTTTTTTAATAACAGCAATACCACCCTGAGAACAGAATTCACATCTTGTATACTTTTTTAAGCATGTAAGTTATATGAAACTTGTCTCTAGTGTTTGATTCATATCTGGTATAAATGTGTCACTTTGTGGCTGTAACCCCCATACAGAATTTTTTTTTTTTTTTTTTTTTGAGACAGAGTCTTGTTCTATCCCCCAGGCTGGAGTACAGTGGTGCAATCTTGGCTCACTGCAACTTCCACCTCCCGGGATCAAATGATTCTCCTGCTTCAGCCTCCTGAGAAGCTGGGACTATAGGCGTGCACCACCATGCCTGGCTAATTTTTTCTATTTTTAGTAGAGATGGGGTTTCACCATGTTGGCCAGAATGGTCTGGATCTCCTGACCTTGTGATCCACCTGCCTCAGTCTCCCAAAGTATTGGGATTACAGGTGTGAGCCACCGCGCCCAGCTGTATAAATTTTACAGAACATTTTTTTTTTTTTTTTGAAACAGAGTCTCGCTGTGTAGCTTAGGCTGGAGTACAGTGCCATGACCTTGGCTCACTGCAACCTCCGCCTCCTGTGTTCAAGCTATTCTCCTGTGTCATCCTCCCAAGTAGCTGGAACTGTAGGTGTGTGCCACCATACCCAGCTAATTTTAATATAAGAAGTAGCTTTTTTGGCCATCTTGGTGGCTCGTGCCTGTAATCCCAGCACTTTTGGAGGTTGAGGCAGGTAGATCATGAGGTTAGGAGTTTAAGACCAGCCTGGCCAACATGGTGAAAGATGTGTCTCTACTAAAAATATAAAACGTAGCCAGGCACAGTGGCACGTGCTTGTAGTCTCAGCTACTCGGGAGGCTGAGACAGGAGAATTGCTTGAACCCTGGAGGTGGAGGTTGTAGTGATCCAAGATCCTGTCATTGCACTCCATTCTGGGGAACAGAGTAAGATTCCACCTCAAAAAAAAAAAAGGTGCCATTTTAGAAGCATAAAAATGGAATGGTCTAGGAAAGAGATAGGCAAGATTTGTTTGTAAAGGCCCAGTTAGTAAATATTTTAGTCTTTGTAGACTGTTGTAATTACTCAATTCTGCTATTAAATGAAAGTAACCATGAATGATACGTAAATGATTGTGTTGTACTTAGATAAAACTTTATGGACACTGAGATTTGAATTTTATATAATTTTCATGTGTCAGGAAATACTTTTTTTTTTTTTTTTTTTTTTTGAGACGGAGTTTCGCTCTTGTTACCCAGGCTGGAGTGCAATGGCGCGATCTCGGCTCACCGCAACCTCCGCCTCCTGGGTTCAGGCAATTCTCCTGCCTCAGCCTCCTGAGTAGCTGGGACTACAGGCACACGCTACCATGCCCAGCTAATTTTTTGTATTTTTAGTAGAGACGGGGTTTCAACATCTTGGCCAGGCTGGTCCAAACTCCTAACCTCGTGATCCGCCCGCCTCGGCCTCCCAAAGTGCTGGGATTACAGGCGCGAGCCACCGCGCCTGGCCTATCTTAACCATTTTTAAATGCACACATGTGGCATTATTTTCCGTCTCAGAAAATAAATTTGTTAGGCCAGGTGTGGTGGCTCAAGCCTGTAATCCCAGCACTTTGGGAGGCCGAGGCGGGTGGATCACGAGGTCAGGAGATCGAGACCATCCTGGTCAACATGGTGAAACCCCGTCTCTACTAAAAATACAAAAAAAAATTTAGCTGGGCATGGTGGCACATGCCTGTAATCCCAGCTACTCAGGAGGCTGAGGCAGGAGAATTGCCTGAACCCGGGAGTCGGAGGTTGCAGTGAGCTGAGATTGTGCCATTGCACTCCAGCCTGGGTAACAAGAGCGAAACTCCGTCCAAAAAAAAAAAAAAGAAAATGTAGGCCGGGCGCGGTGGCTCAAGCCTGTAATCCCAGCACTTTGGGAGGCCGAGGCGGGTGGATCACGAGGTCAAGAGATCGAGACCATCCTGGTCAACATGGTGAAACCCCGTCTCTACTAAAAATACAAAAAAAAAATTTAGCTGGGCATGGTGGCACATGCCTGTAATCCCAGCTACTCAGGAGGCTGAGGCAGGAGAATTGCCTGAACCCGGGAGGCGGAGGTTGCGGTGAGCTGAAATCGTGCCATTGCACTCCAGCCTGGGTAACAAGAGCGAAACTCCGTCCAAAAAAAAAAAAAAAAGAAAATGTAGGCCTTGCGCGGTGGCTCAAGCCTGTAATCCCAGCACTTTGGGAGGCCGAGGCGGGCGGATCACAAGGTCAAGAGATCGAGACCATCCTGGTTAACATGGTGAAACCCCGTCTCTTCTAAAAATACAAAAAATTAGCTGGGCATGGTGGCGCGTGCCTGTAATCCCAGCTACTCAGGAGGCTGAGGCAGGAGAATTGCTTGAACCCAGGAGGCGGAGGTTGCGGTGAGCCGAGATCGTGCCATTGCACTCCAGTCTGGGTAACAAGAGCGAAACTCCGTCTCACAAAAAAAAAAAAAAAAAAAAAAGAAAGTGTATTTGTTTTTGTAAGCTCATTTATAGCACAGAGTGTGTCTCAGACATATATAAATTTACCACAGTGTAAGTACTTAGTAGTTACTAGGAAGTAAGCCAACATTTTCGCCTGCAAAAATGATACTAGTTTCTGGATTCCTGTCTTTATCTTGCAGTACGTTCATGCGGATGCTCCTACCAATAAAACGCTGGCTGGGCTGGTAGTACAGCTTCTTCAGTTCCAGGAAGATGCCTTTGGGAAGCACGTCACCAACCCGGCCTTCACTAAACTCCCTGTAAGTACTTCAACTTATAATTATTTGGGCATCCTCAGTTGCTTTCAGGTGCAACATCCAGCTTTTTCCTTTGCTGCTGCTAGCATATAGAATTTAAAAAGAAAAAAAAAAAACCCTAACAGAATTTTAGTTATAGAATACTTTTTAACTGTAGGAAGCTTCTTTTTGAGGAGGCATGTAACATTTGCATTAAATGCTGCAGCAGTGATTGTGAAGACTTAACAATATTTTACTATGTTGCAGTTCCCTATTCTCTCTGCTGTACCAAGTCTTCTCCATGTTTTCTCCTGATACAGGTCTTCTGGCTAGAATACTGTTTTGTGGATTTTTTTTTTTTGAAACCGAGTTTTGCACCTGTTGCCCAGGCTGGAGTGCAATGGTGTGATCGAGGCTCACCACAACCTCTGCCTCCCGGGTTCAGGCGATTCTCCTGCGTACCTGGGATTACAGGCATGTGCCACCATGCCCAGCCGATTTTTGTATTTTTAGTAGAGACGTGGTTTCACCATATTGGCCAGGATGGTGTTGATCTCTTTTTTTTTTTTTTTTTTTTTTTTTTGAGACGGAGTTTTGCTCTTGTTACCCAGGCTGGAGTGCAATGGCGCGATCTCGGCTCACCGCAACCTCCGCCTCCTGGGTTCAGGCAATTCTCCTGCCTCAGCCTCCTGAGTAGCTGGGATTACAGGCATGTGCCACCATGCCCAGCTAATTTTTTTGTATTTTTAGTAGAGACGGGGTTTCACCATGTTGACCGGGATGGTCTCGATCTCTTGACCTCGTGATCCACCCGCCTCCGCCTCCCAAAGTGCTGGGATTACAGGCTTGAGCCACCACGCCCGGCTGGTGTTGATCTCTTGACCTTGTGGTTCGCCTGCCTTGGCCTCCCAGAGTTCTGGGATTACAGATGTGAGCCACCATGCCTGGCCTGTTTTGTGGAATTTTTGCATTTTGTGGGTGATAGCCTCCTGAACTTGTGTGACAATATAATTTTGGTGTCCTTGCAATTGTGTGTTTTATTTTTTTGTGTACAGACAGGGACTCGTTCTGTTGCCCAGGCTGGAGTGCAGTGGTGTGATCACAGCTCACTGCAGCCTTGAACCCTGGGCTCTAGCCATCTTTCCACCTCAGTTTCCCAGGATGTTGGGACTACTCTCATGTGCCACCACACATGTGCGAGTGACTAAATTTCTGTAGTGATGGGATCTTTCTGTGTAGCGCAGGCTGGTCTCAAATTTTTGACCTTAAGGCGAGCCTCCCACATTGGCCTCCAAAAGCACTTTGATTACTGGCGTGAACCACTGTGCCCAGCCCATCTCTCCTATATTTTATATATATATATATGTATATATATATATATATTTTTTTTTTTTTTTTTTTTTTTTTGAGACGGAGTTTAGCTCTTGTTACCCAGGCTGGAGTGCAATGGCGCGATCTCGGCTCACCGCAACCTCCGCCTCCTGGGTTCAGGCAATTCTCCTGCATCAGCCTCCTGAGTAGCTGGGATTACAGGCACACGCCACCATGCCCAGCTAATTTTTTGTATTTTTAGTAGAGACGGGGTTTCACCATGTTGACCAGGATGGTCTCGATCTCTCGACCTCGTGATCCACCTGCCTCGGCCTCCCAAAGTGCTGGGATTACAGGCTTGAGCCACCGCGCCCGGCTATTGTTTTTTTTTTTTTTTTTAATTTACTTTGAGACGGAGTCTTGACCCAGGCTGCAGCGCAGTGGAGTATCTCAGCTCGCTGCAACCTTTGCCTTCTGGGTTCAAGCGAGTCTCCTGCCTCAGCCTCCCAAGTAGCTTCGACTACAGGCATGCACTACCACACCTGGCTAATTTTTGTATTTTTATTTATTTATTTTTTTTGAGACGGAGTTTCAGTCTTGTTACGCAGTCTGGAGTGCAATGGCGCAATCTCGGCTCACTGCAACCTTCGCCTCCTGGGTTCAGGCAATTCTCCTGCCTGTCTCCTGAGTAGCTGGGATCACAGGCACATGCCACCATGCCCAGCTAATTTTTTGTATTTTTAGTAGAGACGGGGTTTCACCATGTTGACCAGGATGGTCTTGATCTCTTGACCTCATGATCCACCCACCTCGGCCTCCCAAAGTCCTGGGATTACAGGCGTGAGCCACCGCGCCCGGCTAATAATTAACCACTTTGACATTTGATTAATGTCCTTCTAATCTTTTTTTTTTTTAATTTTTTTTATTTTTATTTTTTCAAGACGGGTTTCACCATGTTGGTCAGGCTGGTCTTGAACTCCCAACCTCAGGTGATCTGCCTGCCTTGGTCTCCAAAGTGCTTGGATTACAGGCGTGAGCCATCACGCCTGGCCAATTTTTGTGTTTTTAATAGAGATGGGGTTTCACTATGTTGGCCAGGCTGGTCTTGAACTCAAGTGATTCACCTATCTCGGCCTCCCAAAGCCCTGGGATTACAGGTATGAGCCACTGTGCCCAGCCTATATGCTATCTTATACTCCTTTATTTATATTTTTGAACTCCTGGTTTTACATTTATTAGATTTTCAGGAATTGTCTGTCATAATGTTTTCTCATAATTTTTGTCCTTTAATTTAATTCATTAATTTTGGTTTTTGTTTTTTCCAGCCTGCTGTTAGCTGCCTGTATGAACCTATGATAAGTAGGCCTTTTTTTTCTTTTTGAGATGGAGTTTCACTCTCGTTCCCTATGCTGGAGTGCAGTGGCTTGATCTTGGCTCATGCAACCTCTGCTTCCCTGGTTCAAGTGATTTTCCTGCCTCAGCCTCCCGAGTAGCTGGGATTACAGACATGTACCACCACGCCTGGCTAATTTTCTATTTTTAGTAGAGATGGGGTTTCTTTATGTTGGTCAGGCTGGTCTCGAACCCTTGACCTCTGGTGATCCTTCCACCATGACCTCCTAAAGTGTTGTGATTATAGGCGTCAGTCACTGTGCCTGGCTGCCTAGACCTTTTCTCGTGGGGACTACTGTTTATCACTAAATTGTTGAACAACTTACTGATCTTTCAAATATAATTGAGAGGCTGGGCTAAAATACAAAAATACTAAAATACAAAAAATTTAGCTGGGCATGGTGGCATGTGCCTGTAATACCAGCTACTCATGAGGCTGAGGCAGAGGTTGCAGGGAATAGAGATCATGCCACGGCACTCCAGCCTGGTGACAGAGCAAGACTCTGTAATCCCAGCATTGGCCACCAGCTTCAGCCTCCCAAAGTGCTGGGATTACAGGTGTGAGCCACTGCATCTGGCCCCAGGCTGGTCTTGACCTCCTGGGCTCAAGTGATCCTCCCACCTTGGCTTCTCAAATTTCTGGGATTACAGATATGAGTCACCATGCCCAACCTTATTTTTCCATTTAACTCTGTGATTTATTTCGGATTTACCCTGGCAGTTAGTGTGAGAACTGGCAGATTCATTTTTATGTTTTTTTCCTTTAGTTATCTGGTTATCCCAGAAAAATTTATTCAAAAGGGCTCCTTTTTCTCCACTGATTTGAGCTCAGCAAATGTTAAGAATTTGATGAGGTTCAGGGTCCTAAGAATACAAACAAATACAGTATATTATTCATCCTCAGAAAACTCACTATCTAATGAGCTGTGTGAATAGAGCCTTTGACTTACCTGGTGATCTCAGAAAATGTTTTTTGTGGAAAAGGACATTTGAATTGAGTCTTTAAAGTTGAATATGAGCTCTTCAGCTAAGTGCAGGAGGATGGGATTTTCGCAGCACATAAAAGCGGTAAGGTTTTGAGAAAATAGGGTACTTCCAGGTAGTTGTACATATTTCAGCACATTTAGAGCTGAGGTAGGTAGAGGGCAATCAGAGAGAGGGGCCAGAATCAGTGGACTGGTTTCCTATGGTAGAAGTATGCATTTTATCTTGAAGGTGATGGGAAACCACATCACAGAGGAAAGTAGAAGATGGCTTAGTCAATTTCGGGTTTTTAATTTTTAAAAATTCTATTAATTAATTAATTAATTAATTTTTGAGATGGAGTCTTGTTCTGTTGTCCAGGCTGGAGTGCAGTGGTGCAGTCTCGGCTCACTGCAACCTTGGCTGATGCAACCTCTGCCTCCCGGGTTCAAATGATTCTCCTACCTCAGCCTCCCGAGGACCTGGGACTGTAGTCCCAGTGGTTTGGAAGGCCAAGTGAGAAGATTGCTAGAGACCAGGAGCTCACGACTGGCCTGGAAAACACAGTGATATTCCCCTATCCTAAAAAATGGTGTGGTGGCACACACCTTTAATCCCAGCTACTTAGGAGGCTGAGATGAGAGGATTGTTGGTGCTCAGGAGTTAATGAGGCTGCAGTGGGCTATGATTGTACTACTGTACTTCAGCCTGAGTCGCAGAGCAAGACTCTATCTCTATTTTAAAAAAAGCGCTGGGTGGCCATGCATGGTGGCTCACACCTGTAATCTTAGCACTTTGGGAGGCCAGAGCAGGTGGATCACCTGAGGTCAGAAGTTTGTGACCAGCCTGAACCAACATGGTGAACCTCATCTTTACTAAAAATGCAAAAAGTAGCCAGGCGTGGTGGTCCATGCCTGTACTCCCAGCTACTCAGGAGGCTGAGGCAGGAGAATTGCCTGAACCTGGGATGTGGAGGTTGCAGTGAGCCGAGATCGCATTATTGTACTCCAGCTTAGGCAATAAGAGCAAAACTTCTTGTGGGGAGGAAAAAAAGCTGGGTGTGGTGACTCACACCTGTAATCCCAGCAGTTTTGGTGGCCAAGGTGGGTGGATCACTTGAGGTCAGGAGTTTGAGACCCGCCTGTCCAACATGGTGAAACCTTTTCTCTACTAAAAATACAAAAAATTAGCCGGGCATGGTGATAGGATTGGGAGACTGAGGCAGGACAATTGCTTGAACCCAGGAGGCAGAGATTGCAGTGAGCCAAGATCGCACCGTTGCACTTCATCCTGGACAACAAAAGCAAAACTCTTGTCTCCAAAAAAAAAAAAAAGAAAGAAAAAAATGAAGTCTTATCAGTACTTGGATACATGTGGGGTTCCATAGAAAAGGCTGAATTAGAGGAACAGATTAGGAAGTTACTGGGTCCTGGTTGAAGCCACAGTTGCAAGATCATTCTATTTTGATTTCATTTTCAGCTTTAAAAACAGCTGTTTTATGTTAATATTCTGTGATTTATATTACATATTAACATTGTTATACATAAGTATGTATAGTTTATATATAAATTTTTAGATATTGAATATGCTTATTTTTTGCTAGTGGAACTATTCAGCTGGATTATCAGTACAGCTTCATTTTCCGAACCATGTGTCTGATTTTTTTTTCTTTTTTTTTTTTTTGAAATGGAGTCTCGCTGTATCTGCCAGCCTGGAGTGCAGTGGCGCAATCCCTGCTGACCGCAACCTCCGGCTTCTGGGCTCTAGTGATTATCCAGCCTCAGCCTCCTGAGTAGCTGGGACTACAGGCGCCTGCCACCATGCGTGGCTCACTTTTGTATTTTTAGTAGAGACGGGTTGTCTCTGTGTTGGCCAGGCTGGTCTTGAACTCCCGACTGCAGATGATCCACCTGCCTTAGCCTCCCAAAATGCTGGGATTACAGGTGTGAGCCACTGAGGCTGGCCACCTGATGTTTTTTATAACACAAGTTTAAACATACTTAAAAGTAAAAACTTGCAAGACTAGTATGAAGAACTTTTAGTATCCCTTCACTCAGAATCTGTAGTTGTGTTAACATTTTACCCATTTGTTTTATCATCATTTTCTGTGGGATGTGTGTGTGTTACATATTTTATGTGTGAAACATTTGAAAGTTCCAAGTTCCTTTATAGATAAACAATATTCATTTCCTGTTCTCTTACATCATGAACTGGGCTAGAATTATCAAATTAGGTATTGATTAAAGTTTTCAATAGTTTAAACTACTATAATATAGTACAGATTGATTGCACTTTATTAATTGTAATATGTAATTTAGAATAAAATTATTACCTTATTTAAAGTATATTACATATTATGATTGAAATTATATTGGGATTCCTAATTAGGAATGTATGAGTGTTTTCAAAAGTGATATTTACACAGAATGTTACGGTATTTGAGTCCTGGGAACTAAATAATTACTTCCAGATTTTGAAATACTAGGGAATAATATTTTTATTAATATATTTTAAAATATAAATTATTTTAAGCCATACTTAAAAATAATTCCTGGTTTCGTGCCACTGGGACCAGATGTGCTTGCCTTCTCAAAATGGTGTTTATCATTTTCCCAAATGAAAGGAATTGATACAGTCTGTAATGGTGTAAAACAAAATTTGATGACATGGGTAATTAACAAAGGAAAGAATCTTTCAATGAGACATAAAAGTCATATACTTTGCGAGGCGGGTGGATCATGAGGTCAGGAGATTGAGACCATCCTGGCCAACATGGTGGAAACCATCTCTACTAAAAAATACAAAAAAATTAGCTGGGTGTAGTAACGCGTGCCTGTAGTCCCAGCTACTCGGGAGGCTGAGGCAGAATAATCACTTGAGCCTGGGAGGTGGAGGTTGCAATGAACTGTGATCATGCCATTGCACTCCAGCCTGGCAACAGAGCAAGACTGTCTCAAAAAAAAAAAAAAAAAAAAAAAGGTCATATACTTTAAAAAGTTTTTTCGCTGAGTAATTAGTATTACGGTATAAGAGTTTATGCTGGGCCAGGCATGGTAGCTCACGCCTGTAATGCTAGCACTTTCGGAGGCTTAGGTGGAGCCTGCTTGTAATCTCAGCTACTTGGGAGGCTGCGGCAGGAGAATCACTCGAACCTGGGAGGCAGACGTTGTAGTGAGCTGACATCATGCCATTACACTCCAGCCTGGGCAACAAGAGCGAAATTCTGTCTAAAAAAAAAAAAATTTATGCGGGGCCACTGGGCGTGGTTTACACCTATAATCCCAGCACTTTGGGAGGCCAAGGTGGTCATATCTCTTGAGCCCAGGAGTTTGAGACCAGCCTGGGCAACATCGGCTGTGTCTCTACAGAGAGTACAAGAAAAATTAATCTGGGTGTGATGGTGCACGCACTGTTGTAGTCCCAGCTACTAGGGAGACTTAGGTAGCAGGATCACTTTAGCCTGGGAGACAGGTTGCAGTGAGCTGAGACTTTGTCTTAAAAAAAGAGTTCACTATTTGGACTAATCTTTTTTTAAAAAGAATCAGAGTAGAACTTTATATAGTAACTTCCCAAGTCTTGCTGGATGTCAGACAGCCGGCTCATGTTCTGTCAAATGCTGAGAGATGGCTAGGTGCAGTGGCTCACACCTGTAATCCCAGCACTTTGGGAGGCCAAGGTGGGCAGATAACCTGAGGTCTGGAGTTTGACAGCAGCCTGACCAACATGGAGAAACCCTGTCTCTACTAAAAATATGTAATTAGCCAGGCACGGTGGCATGCACCTATAATCTCAGCTACTCAAGAGGCTGAGAGGCAGGAGAATCGCTTAAACCCAGGAGGTGGAGGTTACAGTGAGCCGAGATCATGCTGTTGCACTCCAGCCTGGGCAACAAGAGTGAAACTCCGACTCAAAAAAAAATGCTGAGAGATTTAGAAAGAACCAAGTACTTCATAAGGCTAAGGCTAAAGGTATATTGCATTAACAGACGTATGAATTGAAAGAAGAAAAAATTGTTAAGAAGATGTGAGTATAAAAGAAAAAAGAAAAATGTATTTTACCTTCACTACAAGTAAAGTTTCTAATTTTTCCACAAGCCCTCCAAGGTTTTAGTAAGGTTTTAGTACATGTGCATATGTAATGTAAACATAATTTTAATAATAGGATAGAGCTGTTTTTCATTGTTTGAGACAGAGTCTCTCTCACCCTGTCACTCAGGCTGGAGTGCAGTAACATGATCTCAACTCACTGCAGCCTGAACCTCGACTTCCAAGGCTCAGGTGATCTTCCCACCTCACCCTCCTGAGTAGCTGGGACTACAGGCATGCACCACTACACCCAGCTTGTGTGTGTGTTTGTGTTTTGTTTTGTTTTGTTTTTTTTTTTAAAGAGGCAGGGTTTTGCCATGTTGCCCAGGCTGGTCTCAAACTCCTAGGCTCAGGCAGTCCTCCTGCCTTGGCCTCCTAAAGTCCTGAGTTTACAGATGTGAGCCACAGTGCCTGACCTAGAGCTGTTTTTTTTATTCAGCCTTTTCTTTTTTCTTTTTTTTTTTTTAACATGGAAAACTGCTGGCTCAGATATTCTGCCTTTTAAACTATATTATAAGCATCTGTGTTTAAAAAAACAAAGCTCTGAGAGTAAGAAGAGTAGAAGCTTAAGTGAGAGTCTCAAGTAATTGGATTTTAATTGTGTTTAGGAGATGTCCAAGAATTTTTTTTTCTTTTTTTACGTGACACAGCCCCAGGAGATCCTGACAGCATGTACCCTTATGCCCAAAATTGTAAATCTGTCATTGCACTTAAAAAATTTAATAATTTGGGCTGCGCATGGTGGCTCACGCTTGTAGTCCCAGCACTTTGGGAGGCTGAGGTGGGTGGATCACCTGAGGTCAGGAGTTTGAGACCAGCCTGACCAACATGGTGAAACCCGTTCTCTACTAAAAATAAAAAAAAATTAGCTGGGCATGGTGGCGGGTGCTTGTAATCCCAGCTACTTGGGAAGCTAAGGCAGGAGAATTGCTTGACCTTCAGAGGCAGGGGTTGCAGTGAGCCGAGATCATGCCACTGCACTCTAGCCTGAGTGACAGAGCAAGAGAGCAAGACTTTGTTAAAAATAGTAATAATAATAATAATAATAATAATAATTTGCAGTTGGAGGAAAAATGTAGAATTCCTGACCCGGCTTCACTCTTCCATCGTATGAATTTTAGAATGGAGACACTGTCTTTGGGAACATGGGACTAGGAAGGAGACCATGAGTGTCATATATATTTGAAGTGAACATTTGAGTTTGTAGCTTAGAGCGCTGATGAAAGTAGAATGTAAACACTTGTTTCAGCGAAATAGTGTGGGAAACTTGGGGAATAATGGTTTAGTTTCTTTTTTTAACCTTTTATTATAAAATATACAGAAACTGAGTAAAGTAAATTTTGACTTAAATAATTATAAACAGAACACCCATTTAACCACAATCCAGATCAGAAATTCCTAACATTGCTACCAACCCTAACAAATGTATATATTCCTTCCCCATCCATAAAGTACTCTTTTCCCCCAGAGAGAATCTCTTTCTTGCTTTTCTTTATAGGTATCACCATATTAGTGTGCATCTCTGAATAACATAATATAGTTTTGCTTGTTTTGAATTTTGTATTAATGAAGTCATAGACATTCTTGTAACCTGGGGATCATGGAGGAAATATCTGCAAACATGGGAAAAACAAGTAGTCTAACTGAACCACTCAGCCATATATGTGTGAATAAAACAATTCACTGTAGAAAAAGAGTTAAATCTTTGAGAAACCTAGTTAGCCAGCTTCTGGCCTTTATTTATTCATATTATTTTACCTTTTTTTTTTTTTTTGGAGACAAACTCTTGCTCTGTTGCTCAGTCTGGAGTTCAGTGGTGTGATCTCTGCTTACTGTACCCTCCACCTCCTGGGTTCAAGTGATTCTCCTGCTTTAGCCTCTCGAATAGTTGGGATTATAGGCGCTCACCACCACATCTGGCTAATTTTTTTGTATTTTTAATAGAGACTGGGTTTCACCAGGTTGGTTAGGCCAGTGTTGAACTCCTGACATCAGGTGATCTGCCCGCCTCAGCCACCGAAAGTACTGGGATGATGGGCGTGAGCCACTGTGCCTGGCCTTCCTCTGGCCTTTATAATTCATGTGCAAGGACAATGAGCCTACATGATCTAGTAGGACTAGTTAGATAGAGCTCAGTAGGCTGCAAAATATGGGCTGCTGTGTTGGAGACATGGACAAGTGTTCCAGGCATAGGGCATGCTGGACCTGGTGGTGGCTAGGCTCTGGAAAGCTACGTGATCAACTTTAATGCAAGCCTGTACTTCGTACCATCTAGATTCACAGGTAGAAACCTGAGTTCACTGGCATTGTACTTTTTATTTATTTGATTGGTGTTTCATTTATCAACTTTTTTTCCTTTGCTTTTTTCATGTTTCTCTCTCTCTCTTCCTATAATTTGCCCTCCTCCAACTTTGCTGAAGTATGGCTAATGTACAATAAACAGTACATATTTAGCTGGGGTACAGTGGCTCATGCCTGTAACCCAAAATACTTGGGAGACTGAAGCAGGAGGATCACATGAGTCAAGGAGTTGAGACCAGCTTGAGCAACATAGTGAGACCCTTTTTATCATAAAAACTAAAAATTAGTTATGCATGTGGTATGCGTTTGTAGTCCCAACTGCTTGGGAGCAGAGCCAGAAGGATCACTTGATGCCAGGGGTTAGAGGCAACCATTAGTTATGATAGTACTGCTGCACTCTAGCCTCAATGACAGAGTGAAATCCCATCTCTTTCTCTCTCTCTTTTTTTTTAAGAAAAAGGCTGGGTGCAGTGTTTCATGCCTGTAATCCTAGCATTTTGGGTGGCTGAGACTACAAGAGTCCTTGAGCCCAGGAGTTTGAGACAAACCTGGGCAATATGGTGAGACGCCCCCCAACACAAAAAATTTAAAAAATGGGGGAAAATTTTTTAATTTGGCAAACATGATCTCTTACTGAACATTTTATGATCTGTATGTGAGAATGGTATTGTTTTGCCAGAATCATGCTGATTTAGGACTTTGTGGAATGGATGAGGGAGAAAGCAGAGATTAGCATGTAAGTCTTGGAAGCAAGAATAAAAGGATGGCTTTTATGTGAAGGAAATCATCAGTCTTAGTCACTTGAGTTGTTATCATCCATCGAGTCCAATCTAGCAGGGAGGGAATAACTGGGGAGACTTGAGACTGAGGACAGATCTCCTTAGAACATGGGCTTTTTCCTAGCAAATACAGTGATCAAATTTAGGAGATTGGCTTTGATATAATACCATTATTTACCATATAATCTGTTTTTGACATTTCATCAGTTGTCTCAAAAATATCTTTTATAAGATCCAATTCAACACCACATATTTTATTTAGTTTTGTATTTTTAGTCTTAATTAATTTGAGATAATTCAGCCAGTCTTTTTCTCTTTCTTTTCTTGCTTTCTTGCTTTCTTTCTTTCTTTCTTTCTTTCTCTCTCTCTCTCTCTCTCTGACTCTTTCTTTCTTTTTTGAGACACTGCCTTGCTCTGTCACCCAGGCTGTGGTGAAGTACAGGGGTGTGGTCATAGTGCAATGTAGTCTTGACCTCCAGGGCTCAACTGGTCCACCTGCCTCAACCTCCTAAATGGCTGGGACCAAGGGCACATTCTGCCACTCCTGTATTTTTTTGGAGGGGTGAGGGCAGAGTCTCGTTCTGTCACCTCGTCTGGAGTGTAGTGGCTTGATCTCAGCTCACTGCAGCCTCTGCCTCCCAAGTTCAAGCGATTCTCCTGTCTTAGCCTCTTGAACAGCTGGGATTACAGGTGTGCATCACTATACTCAGCTAATTTTTGTATTTTTAATAGAGATGGGGTTTCACCATGTTGGCTAGGCTGGTCTTGAACTCCTGACCTCAAGTGATCAGCCTACCTTGGCCTCCCAAAGTGCTGGGATTACAGGTGTGAGCCAGTGCCTGGCCAAATTTTTTAATTTTTAATTTGGTAGAGACAGGGTCTCACTATATTGCCCAGGCTGGTTTTGAGCTCTCTGACTGAAGATGTCCTTCAGTCTTGGCTTTCCAAAGTACTAAGATTGCAACTTTGAGCCACCATGCCTAGCTGACTGACATCTGTTTGTCATGACTTGCATTTGTGTTTGTTGTTGTTTTTTGAGACAGACTCTTGCTCTCTTGTTCAGGCTGGAGTGCAGTGGCATGATCTCGGCTCACTGTAGTCTTTGCCTCCTGGGTTCAAGTGTTTCTCCTGCCTCAGCCTCCCGAGTAGCTGGGATTACAGGCATACACCACCATGCTTGGCTAATTTTGTGTTTTTAGTAGAAGCAAGGTTTTTCCATGTTGATCAGGCTGGTCTTGAGCTCCTGACCTCAGGTAACTGCCCACTTTGGCCTCCTAAAGTGCTGAGATTACAGGCGTGAGCTACTGCGTCTGGCCCATGACTTATATTTTTAAATTTTTTCTGGATGGAATCTTGCTGTGTCACCCAGACTGGAGTGCAGTGGCGCAATATCCACTCACTACAACCTCTGCCTCCTGGGTTCAAGCGATTCTCCTGCCTCAGCCTCCTGAGTAGCTGGGATTACAGATGCGTACCACCATGCCCAACTAATTTTTTTTTTGTATTTTTAGTAGATAGAGATGGGGTTTCACTATGTTGGGCAGGCTGGACTTGAACTCCTGACCTCGTGATCCACCCATCTTGGCCTTCCAAAGTGCTGGGATTACAGGCGTGAGCCACCGTGCCCAGCTGACTTACATTTTAGAAGTGTGCAGGCAAACATTACATTTGACAAAAAAAATTTAGTGCAGTGGCATGACAACGGCTCACCGCAACCTCTGCCTCCTGGGTTCAAGTGATTCTCATGCCTCAGCTTCTCAAGTAGCTGGGATTAACAGGCGTGCACCACCGTGCTGGCTGATATTTTGTATTTTGGTAGAGATGGGGTTTCATCATATTAGCCATACTGGTCTTGAACTCCTGGCCTCAAGTGATCTGTCCATCAAGGCCTCCCAAAGTGCTGGGATTTCAGGCATGAGCCACTGTGCCGGGCCTCAAATTTTTCTGTGTTATTGCTTATAGTTGCAATTTGTTTATTCTCATTGCTGTGTAGGGGCTGATAAATTTTTTCTTAACGGGACAGTGTGCCACGTGTACCCAACATTTTGGGAGGCCGAGGTGGGTGGATTGGTTGAGTCCAGGAGTTTAAGACTAGCCTGGACAGCATGGCAAAAGCTGGTCACTACAAAAATTAGCAGGGTGTTTGGGTGGGCCCCTGTAGTCCCTGTAGTTTGGGAGGGCCCCTGTAGCTGTAGTGAGTCGAGATTGTACCACTGCACTTCAGCGTGGGTGACATAGTGACACCCTGTTTCTAAATAAGTAAATAAATAAATAAAGGATAGATAGTAAATATTTAGGTCCGTAGGCTCTGTGGACTCTGTCACAGCTACTCAGTGTAGTATGAAAGCAGCTATATACAATACATAAATGAATGAGTGTGACTGTGTACTGGTAAAACTTTAATTTTTATTTTTTCGAGATGGTACCCTACTGTGTTACCAGGCTGGGATGATGTCCTGAACACAGTTCACTGCAGCCTTGACCTCCAGGCTGAAGCAGTCCTCCTGTCTTAGCCTAGACATGTACTACCGTGTATGGCTAATTTTTTTAGGAGGCTGAAGTAGGAAGATTGCTTGAGCCCAAGAGTTCAAGACCAGCCTGGGCAAGATAGTGAGACCACATCTCTACAGAATATTAAAATATTAGGATTAGCATGGTGGCAGATGCCTGTGGTCCAGCTACTTAGGAGGCTGAGTTGGTAGGGTCACTTGAGCCCAGGAGTTGGAGGCTACAGTGAGTAGTGATCATTCCACTGCACTCCAGCCTGGATGACAAAGTGAGACCTTTTTTGTGTTTTGATAGCTGTTACATAATTTGCCAGCCCTTGCTGTATATTCTCCGTTGTGGGACTATATTACAGTTTTTTTGTTTATTCTGTCCTCGATAGGCTTTTGGGGTAATTTACAGCTTAGAGCTATTATAAATAGTGCTGCTGTGAATGTTTTTATGTATTTCTTTTGGTAAACGTCGATATTTCTGTTGGTTATGTTCTTAGTCTATTTGCTACATCATAGGATGGTTAGCTTTAGTAAATATTGCCGAACAATTTTCCATAGCAGTTCTACCAATTTATACTCCCACAGTATACGAGCGTTCTAATTGTCTGCTTTCTCACCAGTCCTTGGAATTTTTTTGTCTTTTTCGTTTTGGTTATTTAGTAGATTTGTGGTTACAGTGCATTTTTTCTAGTTGCTGATAATTAAGTTGAGCAACTTTACTAACCACTTGGCTGTCCTTTTTTTGGGAAGTACCTATTTAAATCTTTTGCCTTTTCAAAAATTTGCCCATTGGTCTTTCTCTTGTTCTCTATTTTTTTGAAACAGGGTCTGGCTTAATCACTCAGGCTGGAGTATAGTGGCTTGATCATAGCTCACTGTGGCCTCTAACTCTTGGGCTCAGAGGATCTTCCCACTTCAGCCTCTCGAGTAGCTGGAACTACTGATGTGCACCACCATACCTGGATAATTTTTTCTGTTTTCTTTTTGTAGAGGCAGTCTCGACTTGTTGCCCAGGCTGATCTCGAACTCCTGGGCTCATGTGATTCTCCCAGCTCAGCCTCTCAAAGTGCTGGGATTACAGGTGTGAGCTACCACACCTGGCTGAATTTTTCTTTTTTTTCTTTTTTTCCTGACAGAATCTTGCCCTTTCACCCAGGCTGGCATGCATTGGGACATTCCCGGCTCACTGCAACGTCTGCCTCCCGTGTTCAAATGATTATCCTGCCTCAGCCTCCTGAATACCTGAATAGCTGAGATTACAGTTGCCCACCACCATGCCCAGCTAATTTTTGTATTTTTAATAGAGACAGTATTTCACCATGTTGTCCAGGCTGGTCTCGAACTCCTGACCTTGTGATCGGCCTGCCTCAGCCTCCCAAAGTGCTGGGATTACAGGCGTGAGCCACTGCACCTGGCTGAATTTTTCATAGGTATTCTGGATATGGTTAATTGGTTGGGAATATTTATTACAGATCTCTTCTCCCTCTTGATAGTTTATGCTTGTACTCTCATAATGATGTCCTTTGATGAGCAGAGGTTTATAATTGTAATATGGAGCAGGAAATGGTAAACTTTTTCTGTAAAATGCCAGTTATTTTGGGCTTTTTGGTTCATATGGTCTGTGATATAGCTACTCACTTTTGGTGCTGTTGGGTGAAAGCAGCCATAGGAAACACATGAATGAGTATGAATTTGTTTCAGCTACAGAAACGAGAGTGGACTGCATTTGACCCGTGGACCATTGTTTGCCAATTCCTGATATAGAGCAATTTAGTAAAATTTTTTTGTATTGTTAATGCTTTTTGTGTTCTTACAGAAATCTTTGCCTTTTCCGGCCAGGCGTGGTGGCTCAGGCCTGCAATCCCAGCACTTTGGGAGGCCAAGGCAAGCAGATCACCTGAGGTCAGGAGTTCAAGACTAGCCTGACAAACATGGTGAAACCCCATCTCTACTAAAAATACAAAATTAGCCAGGCAAGGTGGCGCATGCCTGTGATCCCAGCTACTCTGGAAGCTGAAGCAGGAGAATTGCTTGAACCCGGGAAGTGGAGGTTGCAGTGAGCCGAGATCGTGCCATTATATTCCAACCTGGGCAACAAGAACGAAACTCTTTCTCTTTTATTTTTTGAGACAGTCTTTCTCTGTCACCAGGTGCCAGGCTGGAATGCAGTGGCGTGATCTCGGCTCACTGCAACCTCCACCTCCTGGGTTCAGGCAATTCTCCTGCCTCAGCCTCCAGAGTAGCTGGGACTACAGGTGTGTGCCACCACGCCCAGCTAATTTTTGTGTTTTTTAGTAGAGGGGGTTTCACCATGTTGGCCAGGCTGGTCTTGATCTCTCGACCTCGTGATCTTTCTGCTGCAGCCTCCCAAAGTGCTGGGATTACAGGCATGAGCCACAGTGTCCGACTGAAACTGTGTCTCAAAACAAAAAAAAGAAATCTCTGCCTTTTGTAAAGTCATGTATCTATTCTACTGTATTTTCTTCCAGAAGCTTTATTGTTTTACATTTTACACTTACAAAGGATAATGCTTTTTTTTTTTTTTTTTTTTTGAGACAGAGTTTCGCTCTTGTTACCCAGGCTGGAGTGCAATGGCGCGATCTCGGCTCACCACAACCTCCGCCTCCTGGGTTCAGGCAATTCTCCTGCCTCAGCCTCCTGAGTAGCTGGGATTACAGGCACGTGCCACCATGCCCAGCTAATTAGGATAATGCTTTTAAAAAAAAATCCACTCTCGCTGGGCGCGGTGGCTCAAGCCTGTAATTCCAGCACTTTGGGAGGCTGAGGCGGGTGGATCACGAGGTCAAGAGATAGAGACCGTCCTGGTCAACATGGTGAAACCCCGTCTCTACTAAAAATACAAAAAATTAGCTGGGCATGGTGGCGCGTGCCTGTAATTCCAGCTACTCAGGAGGCTGAGGCAGGAGAATTGCCTGAACCCAGGAGGCGGAGGTTGCAGTGAGCCGAGATCGTGCCATTGCACTCCAGCCTGGGTAACAAGACTGAAACTCCGTCTCAAAAAAAAAAAAAAAAAAAAAAATCCACTCTCTATTTAATTAATTTTTTGAGACAGACTCTCACTCTATCACTGAGGCTGGAGTGCAGGGGTGCAGTTTTTGTTCACTGCAACCTCCACCTAATAGGTTTAAGCAATTCTCCTGCCTCAGCCTCCTGAGTAGCTGGGATTACAGACACGCACCGCCATGCCTGGCTAAAATTTTTTTTTTTTTTTTTTTTGAGACAAGGCCTTGCCCTGTTGCTGGGCTGGAGTAGAGTGGCGTGATCTCAGCTCACTGCAGCCTCTGCCTCCTGGGTTCAAGCAATTGTCCTGTCTCAGCTTTCCAAGTAGCTGGGATTACAGGTGCCTGCCACCATGCCTGGCTAATTTTTGTATTTTTAGTAGAGATACTATTAGAGTCACCATGTTGGCCAGGCTTGTCTCAAACTCCTGACCTAAAGTGATCTGCCAGTCTTGGCCTCCCAAAGTGCTGGCATTATAGGCGTGAGCCACTGTGCCAGCCTAGGGTTTTATTTTATTTATTATTTTTTTATTTTTTAATATTTTTATAAAGACGGGGTTTCGCCATGTTGGTCAGGCTGGTCTCGAACTCCCGACCTCAGGTGATCCGCCTGCCTTGGCCTTCAAAGTGCTTGGATTACAGGTGTGAGCTACCATGCCCGGCAGGGTTTTATTTTTTAACCTCACAAGATTACCACTTTGACTTTTTTTTTTTTTTTTTTTTTTGAGACGGAGTTTCGCTCTTGTTACCCAGGCTGGAGTGCAATGGCGCGATCTCGGCTCACCGCAACCTCCGCCTCCTGGGTTCAGGCAATTCTCCTGCCTCAGCCTCCTGAGTAGCTGGGATTATAGGCACGCAACACCATGCCCAGCTAATTTTTTTTGTATTTTTTAGTAGAGACGGGGTTTCACCATGTTGACCAGGATGGTCTCGATCTCTTGACCTTGTGATCCACCCTCCTCGGCCTCCCAAAGTGCTGGGATTACAGGCTTGAGCCACCGCGCCCGACACCACTTTGACTTTTAGTTGTTTCGTTTTTTTCCTCTCTTTGATTTTTGCACCTGAGGATTTGCTTTCTTTCTAGGAATTCAGCTGCTCATTTAAAATAATTTCTGTTATATTTACCCAACATTTCTACATGTTTATAGCGGTAGGGTGTAATATTTATTTATTCAGCCATATTGCTGGAGCCAGCAACACTCTTTTTTTCATCTGTAAAATGGGTATAAAAGAGTGAAGTTCATATGATTTTTTTTTTTTTTTTTTTTTAAAAGACAGGGTTTCACCCATGTTGGCCAGGCTGGTCTTGAACTTCTGACCTCAGGTGATCCGCCTGCCTCAACCTCCCAAAATGCTGAGATTACAGGCGTGAGCCACCAAGCCCAGCCTCATATGATTGTTTTGATGAGTAAATGAGGTAATAAATCAAAAGTTCTTCATGGTAGATTCTCAGTGATTGATAGCAATGCTAATACTTTTTGTTGTCCCCAAGAATAAGAATATTACAGTAGCCATAACCTGTCATTAGAGGTGCTGATGATTAGACAAATTCCATAGAAGTTTAATGGATAAGTAAATGTATAGAATTTTTGACATTTCATTTTATTTTGTGAAGTATAAGAATTCTGGAATTAAAATGGTGTGTTTTTTTCTCTGTTGACCATTTTCAAGGTGTAAGGATGACTTTGTCTCTCTGGACCAGTTTTAAGGTGTGAGGATGACTGTGATTTCCTGTGAACTCTCTTGGTTTTGTGGACACATTCTCTGCTTGTTTCCTTCTTCACATCCCTTTTCTGGCATAGTCATTTATTGACTGATAGACATAAATATAGTATAATAAATGTGTATACTTTCATGAAAACACACATTTCTTTTTACCAATTGTTAGCACTATTTTGTCTTTTATGAATAAAGGAATAAAGAAATAAGGACTCCTGGCTGGGCGTGGTGACTCATGCCTGTAATCCCAGTACTTTGGGAAGCTGAGGCAGGTGGATCATGAGGTCAGGAGTTTGAGACCAGCCTGGCTAAGATGGTGAAACTCTATCTCTACTAAAAAATAAAAAAAATTGGCCAGGTGCGGTGCTGGGCACCTGTAATCCCAGCTACTGGGGAGGCTGAGGCAGGAGAATCGCTTGAACCTAGGGGTAGGGGGCAGAGGTTGCAGTGAGTCGATTGCGCCCCTGCACTCTACCCTGGGTGACAAAGCAAGACTCCGTCTCAGAAAAGAAGTAAGGACTCCATGGCACAAATTATTGTAGTAAATTTATCTTTTCTAAGTTTCATTCAGCTTAGCAGGACTTTAGGTGGGCTATAAATAAGTAGGGTGAGACCACTTATATATACCCAGGATAAAATTAGATTAAATTTTCAATAGAGTCAGCCAAGGATAGAACCGTTTTATTTTTATTTATTTATTTATTTTTTTGTTACTTCCTGCAGGACTGTCACAAAGAACAGTTTATTAAGAGCAATTGGGTCACACAGTTGGGAGTAGAGGCAGCCTGTTAGAGCTGATTTTGATCCCCGGAGTCTCTAATGAGAGCATACAGCTGTTGAGATAGATACTCATATGAGGCAGCATTTTGCTACTTATTCAGTTTTTGCTACTTATTTTTTGTTGTTGTTGTTTTTTTTGAGACAGGGCTGTGATCATATTTCACTGCAGCTTCAACCTGCCAGGGTCAACCAGTTCTCCTGACTCAGCCTACTGGGTAGCTGGGAGGTACATCCTACCATGCCCGGCTAATTTTAATTATTTTGTAGAGACAGGGTTTTGCTATGTTATGTTGCCTTAGTTGTTCTTGAACTCCTGGGCTCAAGTGATCCTCTTGTGTCAGCCTCTCAAAGTGTTAGGATTACAGGTGTGAGCCACTGCATATGCCTGCCTTTTTATTCTTTAAGTTTTCCAATACTAATTAACAAGAATTTACTCAAACATCCTGTGCTTTTCATTTACTGAATGTTTAAGAACCACACTCACTATGAGTTAGGGCAGGGCCTCTTTGGCCTGGGGGTTTATGGGATAGGGCTTGAATAGGGAGATAGAGTCAAGGTGCAGTGAATGTCTCCAAGAAGTCTCTTGTCACTATCTCCAGCTTTCCATTACCTAACTTTGGTTTCTCACTTTTTCATTTGAGTGATTGTGCTGCTGAGCTTTTTTTTGAGCCAATCCGAAATCCATTCTATCACAAATCCATTTCTGTGCAAGCTGTAGGAATCATTGAAATATGGATAAATCTTGCCTTCTGCCCCCCCCCCCCCCCGATTTTCCACATCTGTAGAGGTTTTTATCTTGTTGAACTTCATTACTGGAATTAGTGCCTTTGATAGGTTCATGAGTTCCCTCTATTCCTTTTCAGTTTTATTTTTTGGATAATAGAGACAAGGTCTCCCCATGTTACCCAGGCTGGTCTTGAACCCTTGGGCTCAGGAGATCTTGAGCTGTGGCCTCAAAGGTGCTGGGATTACACTGCGCCTGGCCTCTATGTATGATTTTATGCATATTTTACCACTGGAAAATTGAATGTCTGTTTTCTACTTCATTTTCAGTCTCTGTCCCTGTAGTGATTGAGTAAAAGTTACTTATCTGCCAGGCACAGTGGCTCATGCTTGTAATCCCAGCACTTTGGGAGGCCGAGGCAGGCAGATCACCTAAGGTCAGGAGTTCAAGCCCAGCCTGGCCAACCTGGTGAAACCCTGTCTCTGCTAAAAATACAAAAATTAGCTGAGTGTGATGGTATATGCCTGTAATCCCAGCTACTCAAGAGGCTGAGGCAGGACAATCACTTGAACCTGGGAGGTGGAGGTTGCGTTGAGCCAAGATTGCACCACTGCACTCTAGCCTGGGTGACAAGAGCAAGACTCTGTCTCAAAAACAAACAAACAAACAAAAAACAACAACAAAAAAGTTACTTGTCTGAAATATGTATTTGGTAATGATTTCATTTTTCAGATTTAGTATCTGTTAAGAAATTGACCTTAAATTATTTATATAGATGTTTTATTGTAATGGCCTGCTCAGTATATATTTCTCAGTAGCGTGGATCTCTTTATTTATTTATTTAGAGACAGGGTCATGTTCTGTTGCCCAGGCTGGAGTGCAGTGACTTGATCTTGGCTCAGTGCAGCCTCCGCCTCCCAGGTTCAAGCGATCCTCCTGTCTCAGCCTCCTAAGTAGCTCGGACTATAGGTGCCCACCACCATGCCCGGCAAGTTTTTGTATTTTTAGTAGAGATGGGGTTCACCAAGTTGATCATGGTGGCTGGTTTCGAGCTCCTAACCTCAAGTGATCCACCCACCGCGGCCTCCCAAAGTGCTGGCATTACAGGCATGAGCCACCGTGCCCTGCCAGATCTCTAATTTTAAATGGTTTCAATATAGTTAAACTGTTGAGAAAATTCAGATTACCTATGTTGTCAGGTGGCACATTGCTGAATATTGGTGATAGATTTGAATAAGCACTGTTCTGTCCACAAAGGAGTTCATGTTCCACATAAAATATATTAATCAGTCATGTCAGTATTATGCTGAGGTGCAATAGTGATTACAGTGGTTCGAGGAGAACATTTTAGACCAATCCGAGGATTTAGGAAAGGCTTTCTATAGGAGAAATAAGTGTCATTCTACTCTAGTAGGTACCCACCTATTACATTAGTCTATTTTAAGATGTTTACATTACGGTATTATAATGACTCGTGCATTTTCAAAGATAAAACTTAACAATGGATAAGAACTGCACCCAGATGTTTTTTTTTTTTTTTTTAAGGACAATATAATGTAGCATTTGGGATATATTGGTATAGACTTGGCCAAAATAGTAGGAGCTCAGAAAACCT